>NC_138183.1:257035332-258462832 GCF_964194105.1 Spermophilus citellus | reverse complement strand
ATACACAGAAGATGGGAGGAGATGGCAGAGGGATAACAGATGAGAGGGAGTTGAAGTGACAAAGGTTTCCACAAGAGATGAGTTGTATAGTTACACAGAGTGGGGTAAGAGAAGGTTATGAAAGTATGTACAAGAGACAGTGAGAAGAGGTGGTAGAGGGCTGCACAAGAGGAGAAAAGAGAAGCTGGTCATGAGGAGCTAACAGGAGGAGGTGGAGGCTACACAAGAGGCCATAAGAGGAAGTGATACACAGCCTCACAGGTTTTTAGAGAAAGTAGTAGAGGACTACACAGTACTCTATAAAAGATGATGGTCAAGGGTTATACAGGGAGCTGAGAAAGGAGATGGTGGAAGGATCTACAGGAGATGAGAGCAGCTGGTGAAGAAAGACACAGGAGTTGAGAGGCATTGCTGGATGGCTACAGAGAATGGGATAAAGAGAGATGGTGTAGTGCTTCAAAAGGCCACGAGAGGTCAAGGGCTATTCACAGGCCCTTGAGAGGAGGTGGCAGGAGAGTACACAGGAGGGGATAAAAGGAGATTGAGGAGGGCTAAATGGGGAGAAAAGAGGAGAAGATGGAGGGCTACACAGAAAGCTGTGAGAGGAGGTAGTAGAAGGTTATACAGGTAGAGATGAAAGGTGGAGAGTCACATGGGAGGAGATAAGAGGAGAAGGTTGAGAGCTACACAGGATCAGTAAAAGGAGACAGTGGGGGGCACACCAGAGTTCATGTGGGATGTAATACACGGCTACACAGGAATCCATGAGATAAGCAGTGTAGCACCACAGAGCAGGTCATAAGAGGTGGTGGTCAAGGACAACATAGTGTGGAGGATGATATCTCAAGAGATGCCGAATTCTAAGGGAGTCTTGGTTTGACCCTGATCCTTACCTCTCTTGCCTATCCAACTCTAAAACATTAACCCTATTTTCTAACTACTAGCTCTTACCTCACCATAGAAACCCTAAATCTAAGCCCACAAACCATGTGCTTCTGTTTAACATCTACTCTCTAGACCATCCTCACCTATTCTGTACCCAACACCCGACCACAAACTCAACTCAGACCACAAATTTGCTCAGGCTCAACTCCAACCCTCATTCCCACCCTAATCCTAATGCTCATCAAATAGTTTTGGTTTCCTGATTTTTGACCTTGAGAAGGGGCTGGGCTCCAGCCTGGCTGACCTTGAGAAGGGGCTGGTTTCAGTGTGGATGACATTTGAAGGCAGGCCTCACTCCTCCATCCAGGGCAGGTTGGCCACATCGGCTCTATTCTTGGAATGCATTCTTCTGGACCAGGTTGGAGAGATCCAAGGCCTGCTTTGCCTGAATGTGAACTTGACCTGAAACAATCAAACCACTTTTTCCACAGTCATTGTAAATATTGCAACTGAGTATCACAACAGCCTGGTACTGGGAGAGTTTTTTTACACTGTTAATGACATTAAAACAGGCTCTGAACATTCAGATGGCTTCCCTGGGGCACATGCTGGTAAGTGGGCACAATCCCAAACCCCACTCCCAGCTCCTCCTCCACCTTTACCACATCTAAGACAAGGAAGGCGGGATCTCAGTCCTTGACAGGGACAGTGTTCTCTGAGGCAGATGTTGCTTCTGGGGATGGGATACTGCCCCAGGAGCAGCTGAAGTATAACAAAGCAGGGTGAGGGGGCATTCACCCAACTGCACCTAGTCTTCATCCTTAGCCTGAACCCCATACCCATCTCAACCTCTATGAGCTCTGATCACAAGACTTCTGGCCTGGAATGGGTTTGAGGCCAGGCTGCATACTCTTCAGACAATGTAGTCTGGGTTTTTCCCAAGAGCACTGGCTAACTTAAAACTCATTTTCCAGCATCCTGGGAGCTAGAAGTGGCCTTCATCAGACCCTCAAGGTGTTTTCTGGTTCATCCCATGTTGGGGTTTGAGTATGCAGAGTTTAGCTCCCTCAGGCCTGACACTTTGCAAGAGCTGTGGCTGTGATTTAGGTCAGCTGAGGCAGACCTCAGTTAGGAGGAGAAAAAGTTCTCTTCCCCTTATCGCAAGTCACAAGTTCTGCATGGTTTGGCCAAGAGGAAGAAGCTTCCTGCATACTTGTCCTGGGAACAGTACATTCTAAAGAAACAAATGCATCCTCAGATGATTAGATAATGTCTACAAAGAACTTTGGGAGGGTACTTATCAAATGAACAGGAATGATCTGAATTTAGCTCTGTGTACCCGCTGAGGCATGACATTTGGGCAATGTGGGTAAAGTGTTAATTGCTTGCTTCGTTAGAAGAAGAATATAAAAGGAACTTGCAAATAAATCTCAGCATGCAGTCGCAACTGCTGCCTTTGCTCTGCATCCCCTGTGTCCTGGTTATTTCACGACCCTTACCCAGGGACCCGAACGCACTAGACGTTCACAATCCCAGGCTCCAAACATTGCTTCTTTTAAGCCCAGAGGGACCACTGTCCAACCTGACCCTTCATCCATACAGGCCTGTTATTGACAAGGGTGTTGCTGAAGGCTGTTGGTATCATATACCAGTCTCCCAGGAAGAGACCAGCTCTGTTGGTCCACTAGAGCTACTAGAACCCCACTTGGACAAATGGGCAAACACGTTGCTCTTTCAGCAAGGCTCTTTGAACCTGCAGACCTGGCCCAAAGCTTCACAGAGCTCAAAAGTGAAACCAAAATTTGGTACAGGACTCAGAACATAGTGGGTATTTTGCCAGGTCCAGAGACTCTTAGGGAACGTGGAGATTTACCTTTGTAGCTAGAAGTCAGTCTCCACTCCTTTCCTTATTTCTCTCATCTGTACTGCTGATATTCTTGGCAACAAAGAGAGAAAAACTCAGGTTTTCATTTTTCATTTCTTCCATGACTCTCCATTCCTCTCAACCTTCTTTTTCTCTTCAGGATCCCACCTGTGTTCAACCAGACTAGGCCAGAATATGTGCTCACAAGAACCACCAGCCTCAGCATCTGAATCACTGGTACCACAGGCCTCCACACCTGCCTGTTTCTAATTTAGGAAGGTCTCAATTATCTTGTAATTTGTTCATCCTGATCCCACATAGAATCTCTCTTCACATGTCTGACTTGTGGCCTTCAGCACAATTTGATGTGTCTTCTGCCAACAGCAGTGGTTAACTTCTCAGCCTAAAGACACATTTTAGACATTATTCACATCCCATAAATGCCTGCTTTCTCTGTCATTTCTTTGATGTTATTTCTTTGATTATCATTAACTCACTTCTCCTGTCTTCTCTCTTCCACTCTTTCCTTCTTTTCTCTCTCATTGAAGAAAGGCAGTGTGAGAGAAACTTGACTTATCCTACTGTTTCTTCCGTGACTTTCCATTCCTCACAAACCCCTTGGTCTCTGAGGGGTCCTGGCTGTGCTACTGGAAGCTGGGCCAAAACACCTGCACTAAGGTCAAACCCCAGCCTCAGCCTCTGAAACTACAGGTACCTCAGACTTCCTCGCCTACTGTTTCTGACTTGGAAGATGTAAATTATCTACTACCTTGTTCCTCCTGATCCTGCATGAAAATTCTCATTGAAGATTTGACTTCTGACCCCTGAACATACTGAGGTTTCTTTTGACACCAACTGTAGTTAACTTCTCATCTACAAAAACAATTTGGCAGGCTACTACCATCACATAAACATTTTAATTTAGCCTGATCTTGTTTCTTGCTTGTTATCCACTCATGTGTATCACAGTCCTGGGAATCCAACCCCAGGCATCACACATGGCAGGGACAGGTTCCACCGCTGAACTTCATTCACAGCCCTGGGAGGTAAGCAGCTCAAGGATCAGAAGACTCCCTTTCCCCAGCACCACTAAGACCAGGAGAGACAAGCCTGAGGCAGGCAGAATTCATTTAGACAGCTTAAGAGGAAGCCCAGAATTCCTGTGGTGCCTGTGCATGTTTTCTTCTCATGCATAACTCAAAGGATACTCTGGCCAGTGAGGAGTATCTCAGTGGAAGCTGAGAATTGAGAATGGGAGGATGGCAGGCTGCAAGGGATCCTAGACAGCCTCATGAGACTATCTCATAAAGAGCTCACTACAGCCAGCAGCCAAGAGGCAGTGCAACAATCTTTAGTAGCTTGTGGACACAGTGCTGTGGGTTGCGCAAAGCATGGGAGCCTCAGTCCTGATGGCTGTGCATGGGACCCAGTCTGCCTTTGATGCACCAGTTCACAGAAATACATAAGTGGATAACAATAGAAGATGGCAATAGAACAGTGGGAATCAACAATTGTGCACAGGAATCTCTGGGAGATGTTTACTGTACACCACCTGAACTTGGGACAAAATTGAAAAAAACACCATGGAAAGTGTGAAAACTGCCAGTGAACCCTATTCCCCTCTAACAGAAGAAGTAACTGAAATTAAAGAGGCACTTTCAGGAAACCCAGGACTGTGAACCAACCTTTTTATGAAGATTATCGGCTGATGAAGATAAAACCGAGTGACCCTTCAGAACTGGATGACTTAAAGAGTAAAGAGGCATTTGAAAAATATGCAAAAATCTATTGAGGAGTGAAAATGGCACTATAAGTAAACTAGTGTGGAATAGCTTCAGCATATTTGTCTTAAGTTAGTGGGGGAGAAAAGACTTAAAGAGGAATGATTCTCAACACTGCTACTGGAGGAAGATACCCTTAACTTCTCAGTAATTGCAGATAAACACAATATGCACCTTCTACAATTCCTTATGATTTTTAGAGTAGGCTTTAGGCTTTGGTATTCAGAATTCATAAAATCATCATGGTAAAAACTACTTATAAAATTATGTAATTCAAGGACAATCTTGTTATAAGCCTATATAGTATTGTAACTTGCTTACATCCATCACTGGATTTGGGTCAATATACTTAAAGATCTTCCCATTATAAAAAACTGGGAATGGAGAAAAGTGTTCTTTGTACAGTGTTAGAAAAATAATACTGTCTTGGTTTTATAATATACTGCATTTGCTGGTGTTGCTTTTATGAACTGAAGCCACAGTTTTGTAGTAAAATAAAAAACAAAATATTCAACTTCAAAAAAAGCAAAAGGAGACTGGCGCTGTGAGGTAGCATGCCCCTGGTTTCCATCCTCATGTCCACAAAAAAAAAAAAAAAATCTTGTGCTCTTTGTCCTTCTTTTACTCTTTCATTATTTATCTTTCTTGAAAGGCAGCATGAAAGAGAGAAACTTGACTCTCCCCTTCTTTTTCTTCTCAGTTTCTCCACTGGGTTGGCTGATCATAGGCCTTTACACCTGCACTCACATGACTCTCAGCCTCAGCTTCTGGCAAAGCTGGAACCATAGGCCACCACTCCTGCTGCAGGTACCAAAGGTTGCCACATCTGTTGCTGGTATCACAGGCTGTCACACAGACCTTTCTTCCAGTACCAACTCTAGCTCAATTCTCCACTAGCAATAAAATTGTATAGGTTACTAGCATCCCATAAATGTTTTTTTTTCTTTGCTTTATATTTTTCTCTGATAATTATCCATCCATTCACTAATTTATACTGCAGTCCTGAGAATCCATTTCTAGGCATCCCAGAGAATGGCTCTACACTGAGTTTAATACCCAGCCATGGGAGTTACCACCTCAAGGTAGAGGAGGCTCCATGTTCCCCAACAATTTAAAGATTCCAGAAAGAAAGGCAGAATAAGAGAGACACTTGACTTTTCATTCATGGTTTCTTTCATGACTTTCCATTATTTTCAGCCTTTCTTTTTCTCTTCAGACTCATGGCTGTGTTCCCCGAGCTAGGTTTCTACACCTGCCTTAATGCACTCCCTGGTCCCACCTTCTGGAATTGCTGGTTTCACCGCCGACCACCAATACTTGATTCTGATCATGAAAGGTCCAAATTATCTTCTAATTTATTCATCCTGATCATGCACAAAATTTCTCCACAAAGATTTGACTCATGTCTTCTTGAACACACTTTGATACATCTGACACCAACCACAGTTAACCTCTCTGCTAGAAAAAAAATCTGCAGGCTATGAGCATCACATAAACATTTTTGTTGTGCCTCATTGGTTCCCATTTATTCAGTCATTTATATTGCATCCTGGGAATCTAATCCCAGGCATCACATTCCAATGATAGGCTCTACCCCTGAGTCCTCTCCAAATCCCTGGGATGTTAGCACTTTGAGGTACAGAGGACCCTGTGTTTCCCTACAATGCTAATCTATAATTGACAACCAGAGGCATGCTGAATTTGTTTGTTTCACTTAAATATGAAGCCCAGATTTCTTTGATAACCATGTTTGTATTTTTTTTAAAAAAATGGCCCAGTGACTAGGAAGGCTGAAGCTGGAGAATATGAGAATGACAGATTCAAAGTGATCATGGGCAGCAATGACAGAACCTGTCTCAAAATAAAACATAAAAGAGGAAGGAGCTGTGAACTATCATGCACCTCTGTTCAATCCTCATATATGAAAAAATCATTTGTTCTCTTTTTTATTCCTCTTCCACCCCTCTCTTTCCTTATTTCTTTCTTTTCTGCAGCTTTTCTTTTCTGGAAGAAAGGCAACACAAAAGAGAAAAACTCAACTTTTCTGTTTCTTTGGTGATTTTTCATTCCTCTCAGCCCTTCTTTTTCTCATGGTCCCACTTTGTTTGCTCAGGGCAGGCTGGTACACCCACACTTATGTGTTCACCCAGCCTCTGCTTCTGGAATTGCTGTGAACACAGGCTTCTATAGCTACTCATTTTCAATTTTGTAAGGTCAACATCATCTTCTGATTAGCTTATCCTAATCAAAACCTAAACCTAACCTAAACTCTGACCCTAACTCTCTAACACTTTCACTAACCCCAGCCCCAACCCCTTCCCCAACTGCAACCCCTGACCCAATTCTAATATCAACTCCAACACTTCCTACCCACAGATGGCAGCAGATCTCAGATCCACAAGGCAGACTCCTTCAGATGCCAGTTGAAAGCAGCAGGTTCCCAAGTGACCTAACCTCCTGTTCAACTTGGATACAAATGAGAGGTTCCATGACTTCCTTCTGTTTGAGTCACTCGCTGAAGTGGCTCACAGCAGCCAGGAAAGCAGTGTACTTAGTTTTGCCAATTCACCATTAAGTATATCTTTCAAATATATCTTAAAAAATATGCTTCAACAGGCAGATGATAACGCACACAGGGAAAGGTAAGTGGTAAAAGGCATGTAGCTTTCATGGCCTCTCCAGACAGCACCCTCCCAGCACCTTCAGCAACAGAGTGCCCTTCAATCATGTCCTTTTGCTTTGTATGGATGCTTCATGAAATAGCCATGATTCATTAAGTCATTGCCCAATTGTGATCAGCTGAACCTTCAGCTCCTCAATCCTCTCCAAATGAGTGGGAATTCTCAAGTTCCAACCCTCTAATCTTAGGGTTGGTTCCACTGCACCCAGACATCCTGGGCACCCAGGAGCCCTAGACTGGCATTCGCCTCACTGGCATCAAACAGACACTCTGCTTCATAGATTTTAGGATCAGGAGCTAACTGCAAGGAAACCGGAGCAGAGACCAAATGTGTATTTCTCATTAGGGCATGACAACCAAAAAAATTGAAGAAAATTTTTGCTATATGTTTATATATACCTGTAATAATATAAAATGTGCAGCCTGTGTGGAATAGTTTGCTGTTTCCTCAAAGAGTTGAAAATAGAATTATCATACCATTCAGCAAATCTGCTCATGATATTTATTGCCCCCCGCAACGAACTGAAAGGAGGTGTTCAAACAAAAATGTGTGCATGTGCTTTCCATCTGTTGAAGTCATGAAAATGAGGGACAGGCTTAAAAAAGAGTTCCAGGGAAAGAACATAGGTCTGAGTGGAAAGGAGAATTTTCCTCAGTTGGAGCAGGTGGTGAGAGTGGGGACTGATTACCATGGAGAAACCTGCTGATGTCCTGAGTTACAGGTTATGTGGTGGTCACCTAGGAGTGGCCCTGCATTGAATAAAATATACTGCAGTGTTTCATGTGGAGGTGCAAATCTGGTAGAGAAATTACCACTGGGGAATGTGAAAGAAAAGATATAGAGCACTTTGTACCATCAGTGCAGGGTTTCTGTAAGCTTAGCACTGTCAGGAAGTCAACTGCTTTCAAACAACCAGGTTGATACTATGCCAGAAACCAGACGCATCAAATGTCATTAGAGAGGCTGACCCTCAAAAACCCAGTTCAGTCAAAGCTGTGACATCATTGCACTTGTAAGAAAATCTGTCCAGAGGTGCAACTGTGAGGACACATTAGTATTAGAGGTTAGTTTTTAGAAGTTATGTTAGCAATAGGAGGCCACTGAATGATTATTACATTTATATGAGAGAACAGAGTATGGATATTATGTAAGTGAATGAAGGCCACTGTCTGAATGTTATTATTATCAAGTGGTCCTGGTAAGTAATATCACTATTAGAGGCCACTCTGTGAATATTATAATAGTATTTTGGGAAACAGTATGCATACTATGTTAGTACTAGAGGCCACAGTGAAGATATTAGTATTAGAAGCCACATGGGCACATTAAGACCACAGGAGAGATATTAGTAATTGAGGCCAAAGTAAAGACATTAAATTAGTGTCAGAACCCTCACTGAGGATAACATGTTGCAAAAGCAATGGGGAGTATATTAGTGAGAGAGGGGCTATTAAATGAGTTCCAGAATCCTCATTCAGAATGAGTGTCAGAGAACAAAATGGAGATGTTATATGAGGGTCAGAGGCCACAAGGATGATATTATGTGAGTGTCAGAAGCCACAGTGGGGAAATTATGTGAGTTTCAGAGGTGTTAGTTATAAGAAACAGCAGCCTCAGTGAGTATGTTATTTAAGTATCAGAGGTCACAGTGAAGGTATTATATGAATACCACAGTGATGATATTATGTGAGTGTCAGTGGCCACAGTGAGGATATTGTGTCAGAGGTCACAGTAGAGATATTATGTGACTGTCAGAGATCACAATATATTATATGTGAGTGTCAGTGGCCAAAGTGAGCCTATTATAGAAGTGTCAGAGCCCACAGTGTGAATTTATTAATATTAAAGGCATGTGCAGCTATTATATTCATTTTGGATGTTATATAGTATGGATAGCAAACTCATATTAATAAGAATACAGGGCAGCTATTATATTAGTTTTAGATGCTATAGTGTGGGCAATATATTAATATTAAAGACCACAGTGTACATTTTATATATATATATATATATATATATATATATATATATATTCATTCTATACTATTGATATCCCATGGATATTAAAGTCCAAAAGGCAATTTTTTAATATTTATTTTTTAGCTGTAGTTGGACACAATACCTTTATTTTATTTATTTTTATGTGGTGCTGAGGATCAAACCCAGGGCCTTGCAGATGCTAGGAGTGTACTCTACCACTGAACCACAACCCCAACTCAGAAAGGCAATTATTTATTAGTTTTATATGTGGTATTATGGAAATTACATTAATATTAAAGGAACAGGAAACTATGATATTAATTTTATATGCTGTTGTGGATCACAAATTAATATTAAAGCATACAGGGCAGCTATGATGTTAGATTTATCTGCTATAATATTGATATAAAATTAATATTGAAGGCAAAAGGACACTTATTAGTTTCAGACACAATAAAACAGATGTTATAAGAGCATTAAAGGCTACAAGTCACCTATCATATGAGTTTTAGACATTATTATGATATTTTATTATTAATAAAGGCCACAGGGCAGCTATTATATCAGGTTTGGAAGCCAAAGATTGGATATCATATTAATTAAAAATCACATTAAAAACCATAAGACAAATATTTTATTAGTTCTGGAAGCCACAGTATGAATATTATATCTAAAATGAAGGTCAGATGGCAACTATAAAATTAGTTTTAGATAAAAGTATATGAATTTCATATCATTATTAAAAGCCACAGGGAAGCTATTAGTATCAGATATTACATACTAATATCATATTAGTACACAGAACCTATTTATTTGATTTTAGATGCAATATTATGTATATTATATTAGTGTTAAAGGCCACAGGGAAGTTGTTATATTAAATGCTATAATATGGATATAAAATGAAGATTAAAGTCCATAGAGCAGCTACTCTATTAGTTTTGGGTGCTATAGTATGGATATTATGTTATATTACAGGCCATTGGGCAGTTTTATGTCAGTTTCAGCTGCAATAGTATGAATATATTATTAGTAATAATCCCACAGGGGAGCTATTAGTTTTACTTGCTAAAATATAGATGTCATATTAATATTAAAGGCAAAAGGAAAACTATTACATCCTTTCTAGAGGACACACTCTGAATATGATGTTAATATTAAGGGACAAACAGCCACTTTGGATTAGTTTTGGATGCTATAGTATGGATATTATATTAATAACAAAGCCCACAGGCAGCTATTATATTACTTTGAGATGGTATAGTATTGATATTATATTAGTATTAAGGGCCACAAGAATCAATTTTATTAGTATAAGATACTGTAGTATGGGCACAAATTATTTAAAGGTCACACCACAGCTATTATAGTTTTAGATGTCATATATAGACATAACATTAATTTTTTTAAAAAAGAGAGAGAGAGAGAGAAAGAGAGAATTTTTTTAATATGTATTTTCTAGTTTTTGGTGAACACACATAACATTAATATTAAAAGCCATAAGACAGATATTATATCAGTTTTTGATGCTATAATATGGTTATCATAGTAAAGGCTAGGAAACAACCATTATAACAGTTTTATGTTATAGAGTTATATTAATATTAAAAGCCTTGGGGAAACTATTATATCCATTTTAGAGGCCACAGTATGGGTATTAAGAGAAAATTATAGGCCAAATGGCAGCATAAAATTCGTTTTAGATGCTATAGTTTGGATATCACAATAGTATTAAAGGCCATAGGGAAGTTATTATATTACTTTAAGATGCTAGAATATGTATATTATATTATTTTTAAGGCCAGAGGGCAGAGCTACAGTATCAATTTTTTTATTAATATCAAAGGCAATGGAAAAGGTATTGTTTCAGTTTAAGGTGCTATAGTATGACTATTACATGAATATTAAATGTCATAATACAGCTATATTAGCTTTAGATGCTATAGTACAGATATCATGTTGCAATTAAAGGCCACAGGGCAACTATTATACTAGTTGAGGAGGCCACATTATGGATGTTATGTTAATATTAAAGACAAAATGGGGGAATGGGGTTGTATTACAGTGGTAGGAGTGCTTGCCAATACTAATATCATATCCATAATAAAATAAAGGTCTATCAACAAATAAAAATAATTTTTAAAAAAAGATCTCAAGGACAATGTCATATTAGTTTTAGATAATATAATAAGAATATATATAAGTATGAAGGCCACAGGGCAGCTATTATATTAGTATTAGGTACTACACTGTTGATATTAGCACTAAAGGCCACATTACAGATATTGTATTAGTTATGGATGCTGTAGTATAGATACTATATTAATATTAAAGTCCACAGGGCAGCTCTTATGTCAGTTTTATATGCTATCATATGGATATCCTATTAGTAATAAAGGCCATATGCAGCTATTTTATTAGTTTCACATGCTATAATGTGGATATTACATTAGTAATAAAATCCAGAAGTCAGCTATGGCATCAGTTTCAGATGCAACAGTATGGATATTATATTATATTAGTATGGAAGGCCATAGGGACGCTATTACATTAGTTTAAGATACTATACTGTGGATATTATATAAGTATTAAAGCCACAGGGCAGATACAGTTTTAATAATAGATGCTTCACTGTGAAATTCATATTAGTATTAAAGACCAGAGTTCAGCTATTGTATTAGTTTTACATATTATACTATGGAGATAATATTTACATTAAGGGCAGCTATTTTTATATACATATATATACAGTTTTATATATATATATATATATATCTAATATATATATCTATATATCTAGTTTTAGATGCTAGAGTATAGATATCTTTTTAATATTACAGACCACAGGGCAGCCACTGAACTAATATAAGATGCTATAGTATGGGTATTATTACATCAATAGTAAAGGCCAAATTGCTGATATTGTATACTTTTAGATGCTAGAATATTTATGTGATATAGTATTAAATGTCACAAGTAGATATTATATTAGTTTCAGATGATATAATATGGATGTGGTATTAATATTAATCACCACAGGGTGGCTAGTATATTAGTTTCAGATCCTATAGTATCAATATTATTTCGAGTTAAAAGCCACAGGGAATGTGTTATATTAATTTTAGATTTTATATTATTCATATTTTATTAGTGTCAAAGATCATAGAGCAGCTATTATATTATTTTTAGATGCTACTATGTGGATATTATTTAGTATTAAAGGCAAGAAGACAGCTAATAAGCTAATTTTTGATGTTATGATACAAATATCCTATATTATTAAAGTCCACAGGATAGTTATTACATTAGTTTTAGACGTCACAGCATGGTCATTATATTATTATTTATCACCTACAATATTAGTTTTATGTGTTATGTTATGGATGTCATAATAATATTAAAGGCCACAGTTTTAGATGCTATACTGTGGCTATTATATTAGGAAAAGACATAGGACAGCTATGATATTAAATTTAAATGTTATATTATGAATACCATATCAGTATTAAAGGCTACACAGTAGCTATTACATTAGTTTTAAATGGTGTAATATAGATAAGGGATTAATATAAAATGCCATAGGGGAGCTATGATATTAGATACATTTGCCACAATATGGATATAATTTAATATTAAATTCCATATGTTAGCTATTATACTAGTTTTAAATGCTATAATATGGAGATCATATTATTGACAAATGATTATAGGACAACTATTATATCCATTTTACAATGTATAGTATAAATATCATATTAGTATTCAAGGCCTACAGAGCAGCTATTATTTTAGTTTTACAATATATGGTAGAATATTATATTAGAATAAAAGGCCATAAGGCAGCTGTTATTTCTGTATCAGAAGCCACATTATTAATATTATATTAGTATTAAATATGCAGAACACCTATTATATTAGCTTTAGTTGCTATAGCATGGATATCACAGTAGTATTTAAGACCACAGTGCAAGTATTAGTACTAGTATTAGTACTAGTTTTGGATGCTATAGTATTAACATCATCTTAGTATTTAAGGTCACAGGATTGCTATTATATTAGTGAATAAAATCCATTCCCACCCCTTTAACTGATGTCAGCTGAATTTATCTTTGACATCACCAGAAGTGGAAATTCAGGAAAAAAGAAAAAGGAGTCAAGGAAACCACTTTCCAAAGATTACAGTACCCACATTCATCTAAGCAAGCACTGCTGCAGCCCAGGAACCAGGCATGGAGGATCTATGAACACTCCAGTCTCTGATGGCCATATGTCCCCCCACACTCCACACATAACACCTGACATGTCACCTATATGCCTAGGGGCTGGGACACAGGCCGGAAATGGAGGCAACTGCAGAAGATTCTGGGAAGCGTAGTCTTTGAGACCAAGTGACTTTGCCAGGAACTGGCTCTGTTTAAAAAAACAAGTCAAGGGGCTGGGGTTATAGCTCAACAGTACAGCGCTTGCCTCACATATGTGAAGCACTGGGTTTGATCCTCAGCACCACATAAAATGAATAAAATAAATAAAGATATTGTGTCCATCTTTAAAAAAAAATAAAAAATCAAACTCTGCATGGTATCAACACCTGTAATCCCAGCTACATAGGAGTCTGAGGTAGGAGGCCAATTCGGGCAATTTAGCAAAACCCTATCTCAAAATAAAAAATTAAAAGGGCCGTGGATGTAGCTCAGTAATAAAGCACCCTGGGTTCAATCTCAAGTATTGGGGGGAGGAAGAAATGAAGTTGAAGTGGCCACCATCAAAGTGAGGAGAACCTGCAGTGCAGAAGTGACAACCCCAGTAGAAACTGCAGGCTGCAGGCCACCTTTCCCAACATTGCACAGGGGGATTCTGGTAATGCAGTCCATCCTACCAGTGCCTCTCATATTGCAGGCACTCCTGGGATCTCGGACCTCAAGGATTCTGGATAGTGCAGTTTGATGTTCTGTCCACACAGTCCCCACCCCAGAGGCCCGGGGTGCAGGGAATGCACTGGGGATTCTGAGTAGTCTTATTCTGTCACTCTACCAATGCAGCCCTTGCTGCAGAGGCTCATGGGAGTTGCTGGCCCCTGTGGATTCTGAGTAAAGCAGTCCAGTCTTTTGCCACACAGCCCTCGCAGTAGAGGACCATGGGAACTGCAGGGCACTCCTGAAGATTCTGGGCAGTGGAATCTGGCATCCTGCCTGAACAGTTCTTATCACAAGGACTTTGGAGTGGCAGGTCCCCAAGGATCATGGGTACATAGCTTGGCATTCTGCCCAACCAACCCTCACCACTGAGAACAAGTGGGGTCCTTGGTGTACCTGAAGGGAAAGAATTTTAGCCGACACTAGTCAGAGACACAGAGATTTATTTAGGGAAGCAGATGCACATTCAAGGGAGAATACAGGCCGTCTTGAGAGGGGAAAGCTTTGGGGTAAAGCAAGGAATCCACATTTGAGAGGGAGTTCAGGACATCTCCAGAGAAAGATAGCAACCCCTTGGATTGGGTTAGCAGCAATTGGGGATTGGACTAGAATTACTTTTTGGCAGGCAAGGACAAGGGCTAAGGCCCTGGTCTGGGCTGCAGGAGTTGCTTGTTTTGCATTCTAAAGGCTCATGGGCATCTCCTGCATTTCCAAGGTAATGGGTGCCTTTCTATTGAGATTCAGCATATCTTTCTTTTTCTGTATCCCCAAATTCCTATTTTATATCCACCCAACCCTCCTCAAATAGGCCTCAGGGAGCTGCAGGATCCTGAGGACTCTAGATAGCAGAATCCAAACTTGAACCCCAAAACTGACCCTAATCTTAATTCAAATCTGAGTTTGAACTTTACCTTCCCCTTGAACTTGACCATGGACTTGACACTGAGATTCACCTTGACTTTTGACCTTGAATCGGAGCCTAAGCTTGATGTTTAACTTGGCCTTAAACTAAGCTTGAACTTGACTTTGAACTCAAGTTTTGACTTCTGTCTTAAACTCTGTCCTGAACTTGACCTTGAAGTGAACTTGACCCCAAAGTGAAACACAATCCTGACCTTGAAGTGCCCTCGTCTTTTTCCAGGTCTGAGGACTGTCAGAGGTGTGATGGGTTATAGGAGAGCAGTGTGATGGCCTTCCAGACACTGGACTCCAAGGCTCCTTTTGGAGTGTTGACCCAGTCCTGTGGTGGCTGCCTATTGATTCTGCAGACCCTCCAGCAGGGCACACTCCAAGGTAAACTTTCAATTAAAGCACACCCCCTCCCAGCACCTGACACCCCTCCCTATTCTCTCTCACCCCCACCCCCACATGCGGGCACCCACCATCCTGCCCACAGGCCCCACCCCCTTGCATACCTGCAGCCCCAGCCCTATGGGTACCCACCCGCCAGGCGCCAGGCACTCTGCAGCCTCAGAAGCTCTGTGCCTTGGGTCACTGCCCAGCTGCTCCTAGTGGACACTGGGGTGGACTGCATAGGGAGATGCCAGTAGGATAGAGTACCAGGCTGACTTGAGGGGCCTGTTGGAGCCACATAGGGTGATCTCCACCCTCATGGCCCTGGTGGCCCAGGGGCATCCCACAGTCCAGGAGTCTAGAGCTACTACTCCACTCCAGCAGTACACCCAGACTGGGTGTTGCCCTCTAGCAGTACACCCAAACTCCCCTGAGGTAAGGAGAACAGCCCTGTACCCTCTAGGGTTCTTGCTCCTTCATCTGCCCAGTGGTCTAAACTCTGAGCCCCCCACCCCTTACAATAAACCAGGGATGCAAATGGAGAGCTTGGTTCTGGGAGAACAAGGCCACTGATAGACTGGAACTGAAAAGCCAGGGGAGGGAGAGTGGGGGTCCACAATGTGGGGGACACAGGCCAGCCTGGTTTACAACCTGGCCCCCTGTCCTGCAATTTAGCAATTCTAATGACCCTGTACTCAGCCTTACCTCAGTGCAGTTGGGCTGTTTACCCTCCTCACAGAGGTGAGGATACAGGGTTGGGCCTGACTGCACAAGTCTTTGTGAGCTTACCCTGCCCCTCTTACGATCCAGAGCAGTGGTCTGGAGCCTGAGGGCAGTCCATGGACCATATACAAGCTAGACACTGCCTTTGGGCTCCTAGCGCACAGCCTCTGCCTCCATTCTTCGCAGCTTGAAAACATCAGCCAGCAGTAGACAGAGCTGAGGAAAAGGTAGGAGGCAGCACCAGTCCTTGCTGAGTTCTACTCTGAGGAAGATCCCTGCAGCCAAGGAGTGCAGACACTGAGAGCTGGAGGGCAGAGCTGACTGCTGTCCACCTGCACGCACCAGCCCCTCAGCCTCGGAGACCCACAGATTCCAGCCTGGCCCCGCCCTGCTGACTCTGAGCCTCAGTTTCCTCATGTGAAAACACAGGACAGTCAAAGTACCTGTCTCGGCAGCTGTGAGCATCCCAGGATAGTGCCATGGAATGTGTCAGGTCAGAGTGTGCTGAGGCCTGTGGGGGCAGGAGCAGCGTTTCTCCTTGCCGCCATGCCATGGCCTGAGAGGGCTGGTGAGGGAAGACCTGATGGGGCATCTAAAGGCTCATGGTCTACCCGGCTCTGGCAGCACAGTGAGCACTGAATTTCTGCTCTTTTTATCCATGCATCGTGTAGGCAGGAACCATATTACCCCTCCAGCCAGGCTTGACCCTCAATAGGTGGTGTAGTACCACAGGCTCAGCAGCAGAGGCACATGGAACTTGTGGGTCTCCTTTGTGATGGTGAAAACAACTTGAGAGAAGCAGTGAAGGCACCAGAAGAGAGTGAGGGTCCGCACAGGGGCTGCCTGGCCCTAGGGCTCCCTGGGAAAGCAGCTCGGACAGTGGAGCAGGGTCTGCTGGAGCCCAGTGGTGGACTGCATGTTGGGGAGCCACTCTAAATGACCCACGCCTTCCAGTCCTGAAGCAAGAGGCTGTGACCAATCACTACATTTTCTGGTGACTTGGGTGTTGTCCCAGCCCAGGAAGTAGAAGTGTCTTCAGGCGTAGGCATGTCACCTGTGGGGTTGAGCTACACTCACCTCTTCTTTTGTAATCCTACCCCTTTGCTCTGTTTGGAAGAGAATGTTCCATGGAATTCCCTTTGTGTATCCCCTTCTCTTGCTCTGCCTTTGGGTGTGGCCTTCTTTGATGGCAGTCAAGCTGACAGCAGATGTCAAGAAACTAGACTCAACCCCCTGAAACCTGACCCCTTCCTCACTTAAATGGCTTCTCCTCAATTAAAGGGTTCAGCACATGCGGGCGCTCTCTCTCTCTCTCTCTCTCTCTCTCTCTCTCTCTCTCTCTCTCTCTCTCTCTCACCCTTAAGGTCAGAGAAGCCACCACAGGACCCAAAGAAAAAGGTGTCTCTGTCTCTTGTGTGATTATTTTGTGCAGCCCAGTTCCCCTGGAGTGACCCTGAGTGGTTTACTCATGAGAAATGTGACACTGCAACCTTCCTGAGGGCTGAGGCTGGAATGTTTTAAATAGAGATTAGGTGCCTTGACACAAAGCTAATCCTTTGGGCCTAAAGTTTTTGTGGTAGGCAGAAGGTATTAATATTCAGTCAAACTTAGAAAAGCTGTGGTACTTCCCAGGATGAAGTACCACAGACAGCCTCTGCCCCATGTCTGCCTCTATAGTCAGCTGGGCATCAGCAGTAGAGCCAGGAGCCCCTGCACTGGAAGGATATTTCCCTGGATGAAGTGGCCTCCCCTTGCTGGTCCTGCCATGGACTTCAGGAACAGTATTCATGTCTGGGAGGCAATGCTGTGTCTATCTTCAAGGGCCCCAGGGCAGCCACACCTGGGCTGCTGGGGTCCAGCCATGGGCCTAGAAGTCACCAGTCACCCTGGCTGGCCAGGATTCCTGCGTTAGCCAAACACGGCTTGTCCTGTATCAGCCATTACTGATTCCACCAGCCAGGTGGAGGGGGCAGAGGGACCTTCCCAGTGCCAGAAGCCTTATAGGCAAGTGACAGAGGAGCCGGGAGGTTCTGTTGCAGGCTCCAGCCTCCTGATTCTTCAGCTGACTCACTGTCTTCTGCTTTCCAGTTGGCCCATGGGTACCAAGGACTCATTTACTTTATTTACTACTGTCTCCATCCACATCCGAGACAGTCCTAACAGAGCACTGCTACATGAAGGAGTGGACGTTTCAAGCTTGTTATGGTTTGAAGTTCCCCCAAAAGCTCACACATAGGGCTGGGGTAGAGCGCTCAGCGGTAGAGCGCTAGCCTAGCACACGTGAGGCCCTGGGTTCGATCCTCAGCACCACATATAAATAAATAAAATATATTATGTCCAATTACAACTAATAAATAAATATTTTTTAAAAAGCACACACGTGAAACAATGCAAGGTTTGGAGAAGAAATGATTGGGTTATAGCCTTAATCTAATCAGTGAATTAATCCCCAATGGGATTAAACTAAGTGGTCACTAGAGGGAGTTGGAGTATGGCTAGAGGAAGTGGTTTATTGGGGGCATGGCTATGGGGTATATATATTTTGTATCTGGAGAGTACAGTCTCTCTCTGCTTCCTGATCACCATGATGTGAGCTATTTCCCTCCGCCACCCTCTCCCACCATGTTGTTCAGCTTCACTTCAAGCCCCGAGGAACCAGCCTTCTATGGACTAAGACCTCTGAAACCATATGCTTCCAAATAAATCTTTCTTTCTTTACACTTGTGCTGGTAGGGTCCTTTAGTCATAGCAGCAAAAAAGCTGACTAAAACAGAGCTCTATTCGGATCTCAATCCTGTGACACCCACAAAGGCCAGACATGCCCCTGGCATCCACAGCCCTACATGTTCCCCATCACTGACTGTCCAGCCCTAAACCACACATAGGGGGCCTCCAAGTACTGCAACCATCCCCCAGGCCTGTGTCTGGGTTTGTCACCAAGTGACAGAGACAGGCCTACAGGTTCCACTCCCCATCAAAGAGCCTGCTCCCCACGAAGCCCTGGGCCTCCTAAATAATGCACCACAGGTTTCTCCTTATAAAAGCTGCAGGGACTGAGGAACAGGAGGACCTCGGATTCCAAACCCAGAGGCTAGCCAGGGCCTCGATCCTCACTCACCTTGATGAACCACTGCTTCAGCACCTCACATGCCCACTGGCAGGCCTCACAGCTCTCTCTGGTAACCTTTAAATGTGCTGTTGTGCACTGAGGAGAGCACAGAGAGTGGGAGACAGAACACATGCACCCACGTATCACAGGACCCTTGGCCAGAAACAACTGGCTTGAAGACTCCAGCAGCTGGGCCCACCCAGGCCAGTCGACGGGATACATGGAAGACGAGGGCCTCATCTTCCTCAGAACCCACCCACAGCCTCAGAATAGTAAAAGGAAGGAGACTCCAGCCTCCCCACACCTCTTTGCCTGCCCTAAGAGCTGAGCCCCACTTGGGAGGAAAGAGGAACTCAACAGGAACTCACAACAGGACTCGTTTTTCCTTTTTGCAGTTTCCAAACTTCGCCTGCATCTTGCTCATCTCCTGCACCTTCTGTGGAGAGTCTTGCCAGGTGTCTGTTTTGCACAGACACTGCTGCCGTCTCCCAAGTCAGTGCTCTTTCTTCGTCCCCATGTCCTCAAGTGCTCCTGTGGGCACAGACTCAGAGTTCAGCAGGGCTAGGCCTGTATGGCTGTGGCACAGGTTGGGTGTTCTGACCACAAACTGATCTTGCCAGCCTCATATATGCTGAGGACTTAGGCTCATTTTATGTATAAACAGCAAATCTGCAATCTTAACTTATTCTGGACTTTCTAGGAATGCAGCTTTCATGCAAACTGAGAGATGGGTATTTTGTTCAGGATTCCACCAGGGCCGCTCTCCACCCTGGAAACCCTGCCAGTGCCATTATCTGAGAGACAATGACAACCACCCACTGTGGCCACACTGTGGCCATGGTGCAGTACACACTGCAGCTCTGCCTGGGTGTTTGCATGTCAGAACACTCTCTGTTACTACTTCCCTTCACAGCAGTTTGGAAAGTGTCCTGACTGTTTTTAGTTATGGATTCAGATTATATTACTTTTGGATTTCAGTGGAGAGTAGCAGAGGGGCATTGTTAAGGATTATAGAAGAGATGTTAGGTCTGGGGGACAATAAGAGCTGGGGTCTGCAGCCCCACACTGAGGTCAGGCACACTACCAGGTCAGTGTCTTGAGGGAGTTGATGAGGGCCAGATTTCTGAGCATGTTACTGTAGTCATTCCTGATGTCAGTGAAGGGCTCCCTGTAATGCTGCACCATGTACCAATGTGGTTGTTCTTCCTGTCTTCCACCTTGTGAATGTCAGTCTTTCTCTGCAGGTCAAGCCTGTCTTCATCGTCTTGTCATACTTGGCCTCAATATCTGAAAGGTAGCAGCACACACAGCATCTAGGCAGAGGAAGAACAAATGCTCTGTGGCTATAAAAATAGGTGAAAAATCCAAGAACTCCCATCATGGAGAACAAAGGCTGTGCAAACAAACAAGCTCCAAAAACAGGATGGGCTTATGTGAAGCTTTTCCTATGATGACACATTCACCCTTTTTTCTTTTTCTTTTTTTTGGAATGAGGATTGAACCAAGGGGTGCCTACCAGTAAGCTACATCCTCAGTCCTTTATATTTTTTTAGAGAGTTTTTGCTAGATTGCCAAGAGTCTTACTAAGTTGCTGAGGCTGGCCTTGAACTTGTGATCCTCCTGCTTCAGCCTCCCAAGTCACTGGAATTACAGGTGTACACCACCACACCTGGCTATGGGTAACATACTCAGTACATGGGCCACTGCTGGTCTTCCTTTGCAAGTGACAGGCATGGCTCATCTATGCCTGCACTGGGACTCCCAAGACTTACTGTCAGCAGATCCAGTGGGTGTTAACCATCGCCTGTGTGGCCATCCATCCTCAGATGACAGGACTTGATTAGAAAACCACAGACTCCTAGAGCTAGGTGCAGTGGCACATGCCTATAATCCCAGTAGCTTGGGAGACTAAGGCAGGATGATCATGAGTTCTAAGCCAGCCTCAGCAAGAGTGAGGGGCTAAGCAACTCAGTGAGACCCTATCTCTAAATAAAATACAAAAGTAGTAGAAGATCCAGAATCAGACAGAAAGAATCCACTCTCTTGAAGCCAATCCTATTCCACACACTTGGGAAAAGTCCAGCTCAATAAACCCTGTGCTGCTGCTGCTGGTTCCCTTCCTTTCCAGACTCATTAAACATACACAGAATAACATGATTCTGGGAATCCTCGCATGTCCTAACTCACTTCCCTCAGTGAGGATGCCTCTGGGCCTGGGAGGCAGTGACAGATCTGGCACTCAGCACAGCTCGGCTTCCTTGTGCCCCCTTCCCACAAGTTGGAGGGCAGCAGCCACATCTGCACAGAGGGATGAGCTCTCCAGGAGCCACAGGTATCTATCTACTGCCTCTACTTGGCCTTGCAGATGAGCTCTCCAGGAGCCACAGGTAGCTATCCCTCCCCTTGGCCCTGAGTATCTCCTAGCCAGGCAAAGGCCCCAGAATCTTGCTCAGTATCCCTGGAGGCTCCATCTTGATGTTAAAGTTCTCACTCGCTTTGACCCGTTTATAATGAAGAGCAGGATGATGAAGGTTGCCACAGTGACAGGCCCAAACAAGCACGTGGGCACAATGGGCTTGCTCTGGCAATACAATGTGTGTGGGTGGGGCGTGGAGTTAGGTTCTGAAAGAGGGGTCTGCAGGGGCTGGGCAGGCTTTGAAACCAGCACTCCTGCAGGGGAGTGTGCAGGGTTCCAGAAGGGGCCATGAACCACCAGGTGGCAGCAGGGGACAGGAGGAGAGGCGCCAGGCCACAGTGGGAGTGTCTGGACTCTCATCTGAAGAATGAATGCCCTGGGACAGTTCAGCTCCTGGCCCAGGGAGCTCAGCCCCTTCCCACAGTGGCAGGTGCTGGGACTATCTGCCCTGGCTGACCTGGCCATAGAGAGAAGATATGTTACCAGACTACAGCTCTTCTTCATCTCCTGCTCTGACCAGCCCCTACTGGTGGCTCCTTGTCACTTCTCAGGCCACCTTCCTTTCCCTGGACTCTATGGCCAGGTCCCCTCATTGCAGGAAGCCCCCCAACCCTGTGTCCTCACATGCCAGGACTTTCTCCTGCCTGCCACTCCATTTGAATAGTAGGGAGGTCCCGGCCCCTGCCCTTCCCCAAGTACGAAAGGGGCCACACAGCACATTGAGTAGAGGGGTAAAGGGAATTACAACTCTCAAGAAAGGTCTGGGCCCCACCACCAGCATCCTCAGGACCACTTGGGTATCCGGCTCCACTGCCCCTCCTCACTGACCCACACACAGGGCCCTCCCTCACCTAGGCTCACCCCCTCACTGCACTATTTGCCAACAGCCCTTCACCAATTACCCAGGCTGGTGCTGCTTAGCACCTGGTGGAAGATGAGGACATGCCTGGCCCAAGCTTACCTGCCAGGTCCTGATGGACAGGTCGGCCAACCCCTGGGCAAGGTGCCACCAGCTAAGGCATAAAAACCTGGAATCTACCAAGGCAGCTCCGGAGACTGTTGCCATGAAGGGGAGCAGCACACTCCTGCTGGTGGTCCTCACCTTGTCCTTCATCTGCGGTGAGTGTGGCCACACTTCCAGCACATTTGGGGGGCGGGGTGCCTGGGAAGCTAAAATCCCAACATCAGGTCCCTCACCATGGATAGTGCCTGCCTCCAGCACAGACCACCCACAGAAGTTTCCTGTTGAAACCAAGCCTCCATTCAGACCACCCCAGCTCATGTCACCATCATGTCCAATGTCACCCGCTGCAGCCCAATCCAACCTGACCCTGACGTGCTGAGCACCAGTTCAGGCCAGCTGTACATCAGGCGACCCCTATGTCAGGTGTTGACTTTCCTTCCCGGGAGTGGAAATAGGAGAAGCTGAGATGGGGGGTGGGGGGGCGCATCTGTGGCAGGTGGGGCTGGGGGCATCATGGAAGAAGATATACGGGAGGGCAGAAGACACAGAACTTGTAGGCTCTGTCCTGGCATCGTCTCCCTTTGCAACACAGGACTGACGACAGGGGAGGACAACAATGAGTTTTTCATGGACTTCCTGCAAACCCTGCTGGTGGGAACCGCAGAGGAGCTCTATGAGGGACCCCTGGGCAAGTACAATGTCAACGAGGATGCCAAAGAAGCACTGACAGAGCTCAAGTCCTGCATTGACAACCTACAGCCCATGCACAAGGCGGAGCTGGTCAAGCTACTGGTACTGGGACCGGGGGTATCCCATTCTCTAAACATCTGCAGTTCCAAAACCCACCCAAGGCATGGCCTGTGATTGCCAGCCCAACACAGTACCCTGCAGCCCACCCCCACAGATACCCTAACCTGCCTCAGCTGAGGTGGACGTCCCATACTCCCCAGCCCACAGAGAAACCCCTAGGTCCCTTAGACCTGCTCCCTCACAGCCTGTGGGATAAGCCCCACAATGGCTTGTGCACATATATGCTCAGACACACAGGTGCACACACACAATGCACACGCACAACCTGCATGCACACAACACCTCCCAGCTGCAGGGAGGGGTGGGCTGCAATGTGCCAGAGCCCTTCTCCCCCAGAGATGGGTCTGTCTGCTGCAGAGAGCTCTGGCTCTGTAGTCACTAGTCACTGGCTTTCTGGTCCATACCCATCTGCCTTCCAGGTGCAAGTGCTGGGCAGCCAGGATGACGCCTAAGTGGACCTCAGACAGGGCTCCTGCCAGCCACAGGACCAGCCACAAAAGTAGCCACATGCATGCTGCCTCACTGCTTCTTTACCATGAATAAATTTACCCTTGAACCACTAAATCAATAAAGCCTCCTGCAGCCCAAGCTCTGGTTCCTCGTCTCTCCCCCCCCACTCAGGGACATACAAAAGGGCACATCAAGAGTATACTCGGGCCAGGCACAGTGGCACATGCCTGTAATCCCTGAGATTTGGGAACCTGAGGTAGTATAATCACAAGTTCAAGGCCCTAGGCAACTTAGCAAGATCCTATCTCAAAACGAAAAATAAAAAGGGCTATAGATGTAGCTCAGTGGTATAGTGCCCCTGGGTTCAATTCCCAGTAACAAAATAAAAATGTGCACTTGGGGACCTGGTCCACCTAGACAAGAGCAGCCACCCACAGGAGCACAGACATGAAAGGAACCCCATCCAGAGGGATGCACGAGAGCAAGTGCACAGGGCTGAGACTTGGCCCAGGTAGACACCACTTAGGCAGGAAACAGAGCACAGAACACAGGCAGGCAGTCATGTGGACACAAGTGGCCTCCAGAAGGGAGATGCTCTGCAGTGGAAGGCCAGGGCAGGAACAGAGAAAACACTCAGGGCTACTCTGAGCTTGAGACCCTGGATGGCAGCCACATGTACACTAGTGGAATGCAACAAGGGCTACAGGCCAGCAGGGTCTGAAGGTCAGCCTGCAGAACAGCAGTGTGCTAGCTCTTGCCCACCATGATCAACACAGATCCTAAGCTTAGATCCAGGACCCCCCAACAGCCAGAACCTTCCAGCACCTTTTCCATAGATCAGTGGATTCTAGTGGAGGCAATGCTGAGTGGGATCATCAAGCTGACTCCTTGGCCACCCAGGCTGTGGACCATGTGATCTCACTTGCTCTGTTCCACCCCTATGCACCTGTCCCAGATACCGGAGGTCAGGCCTGGAGAGGGTGCAGTCCCTAGCAAGGGTGGGGCCTGGCAAAGGTAGGGTCTTATGAAGGTGCTGGGATCCCAGGGAGGGAAAGGTGGGGTCTGGCAAGGGTAGGACCATGGGGTTCCAGGTGAGGTTTGGGCCTGGTTGGGGAATCCAGGGTGAGGATGGGGCCTTTTGAAGGTTGAGGGTCCCTGGCAAGGATGGGGTCCCTGGTAAGGGTGGGGCCTGGGGAGGGTGGGGTTCCTGGGGAGGTAGGGGCCTAACAAGGGGCCCGGGTAAAGGCCATTGTCTCCATCACATACATTGTGATCTAGAACACCCCATCCCACAGAGCCACATTCCAGAGCTCAAGAGCTCGGACCCTTCCCCAATTCTTGAAGCCCTGTGGAAGAGAGGGAGGTCTTTCTCTCCATGCTCCATTTTTGGGAACTGCCTGGCATTGAGGCCAGGGGGACAGGACTACCTGTGAGGAGGCTGGGTCACAGGTTGCTCTGAGCCTGCTCCTGCAAAGAGGTGAGGTCTCCCAAGCAGGCCCCTCCCTGCCCACTGCACAGCGTCAGCCAGAAAGCTGCCCACCAGTGTCCACAGCTCATTGTTGTGTCCCACCCAGGATCCTCTGAGTAGGAAGAACTTGCCCAGGCCCCCTTAGAGTCCATCATGGGACAGAATAGATAGCTCCTCTGGGCTTGCACCAGAGTCCAAAACTCCTTACCTTGGAGGTGTGAGCTCACTACACTACACCAAGCAGAAAGCTCCCACTGCCCATAATAGCTCAAAACCCTACAGAGGAGGCCTGTGGTTCTGTCCCATTAGTGACAGCAAGACCAGAAATGGGGACATAGGAAGCTAGGATGAGATGGGCCAGGGCCTCCCCAGCACCTGGTCACCCTCTTATCCATGGACAGAGGCAGCTATGACAGAGGAGGTATGGGTAGGCACCTGGAGACCCCATCGCCCCAGGGGGCCCATCATGGCCCTCTACAGCAGCCCTGGACCCAAGTACCTGATTCCACCCACCACGGGTAAGAATCTGAGAGCTTTGGGGGGGGGCAGGGGGAAGAGCCAGGAGCAAGGCCTGGGATGCCTGGGGTGGGCTTGGGTGACCTCAGTGGCCCAGGGCTTAGTCCCTGACTCCCAGTGGGGAGGAGGGGTTTGTGGCTCCAGGCTGTTCAGAGCCACTGTGCCCACAGGCTTCATGAAGCACACACCCACCAAGCAGCGCGCTCCAGCCTACAGCTTCCGTGGGGCCCCCATGCTCCTGGCAGAGAACTGTTCCCCAGGGCCCCGCTACAGTGTGAACCCTAAGATACTGAGGACTGGCAAGGACCTTGGCCCTGCCTACTCCATCCTGGGGCGCTACCACACCAAAACAATGCTAACACCTGGCCCAGGTGAGTGACCCCACCTTGGACTCCTAACCTGAGCCCTTACCTTCCCTGCTGGGTGGCCAATGTTGGTAGCTAGTGTTGAGGCCAGGGTATGCACTAACTCAGTGGGCCTCACCTTTCCTGTGCCCTTTCTGCAGTGGGCCAGGCACCATCTGGTGTGAAGAAACAAAAACCTCCAGTTTTGCCCTCATTTGGAGTCTTGGGGCCAGGTCCACATCAGACCTTACTCCCCCAGCTCAAAAACAACCCCAAAGTCAGTATTTTCATCCTGGACACTCCTGACCAACCTCATTCATCACCCACATTGGGGCCCAAAGACCTCATGCCTGGAATGTTGGGGCACACTCCTTGAGTGCCATAGCTGGGGGTATCCACATCCTTTTTGTTCGTGTACCTCCTTCCACTGCCCCCCAGGTGACTACTTTCCAGAGAAATCTACCAAGCATGTGTTCGACTCGGCACCCAGCCACTCCATCTCTGCCCGAACCAAGACCTTCCGAGTGGACAGCACCCCAGGTCTGCAGCAGCCCCCACAATAACCTGTCTGACTGGAGTTGGGTCCCAGAGGGGGCAAACGAACAGCCCAAGAGCTGCTCTCTTAGGGTGGAGAAGGCCCGGAAAGGAGCTAGTAGGCCACATTCTGGTCTGAGGCTTCTCCTCATCCCTCCCACAGGCCCTGCTGCATACATGCTGCCTGTGGTGATGGGGCCACGCACGGTGGGCAAGGTCTCCCAGCCCTCCTACTCCATCAAGGGCCGGAGCAAGCTGGGCAGCTTCAGCGACGATCTGCACAAGGCAAGGGTCACACCAGCTGAGGGCAGAACACAGACCCTGTGAACTGCCTGGTCCTTCCTCTCAACACCCAGGGTCCACCAGTGGAGCTCTGCTGAGGCCCCATGCCCCCTTTGCCCTCTATGGCTTGTCACATGCTGGGGCTACACTTAGTAGTGAGGAGGGACCAGGGCTCCAGCATGGGAGGTTGTGGCACCATTGAACACATCCCATCTGGGATGTTGCCCAGAGGAAGGAAGGAGAAAAATAAGCATGAGCTATCTGGGGGACGAGGTTCCAGCTGTGGAAATAGCTGGCAGGGTGGGCCTGTGAAGCAGCATCAGGAGCACACACCAGGCCAAGGCCACTGCTCTCAAGCTCAAGAGGACAGCATCCCACCTGAGAAGGTGCCTCATACACACGAAAGTGGTGTGCCCAAGGTTGGCACACAGCGGGAGATTACCATAGTGAAGCTAAAATTGAGGGGGTGACATCATACAGTGGTGTTCCATGAGCAGTAGGGTGTTGTTCCAATAGTGATAGATAGCTAGGAGCTGTCCCTGGTGACTCAGGGCCTGACACCTGTCCCTGCCCTCTGGGGCCATGTGCCTAGGGCCAGCCAAACCTGTCTAAGCCCTCTTCTTCTCCCAGACCCCAGGTCCTGCGGCATACCGCCAGACTGACGTGCAGGTGACCAAGTTCAAGGCTCCACAGTACACCATGGCTGCCCGGGTGGAACCCCCAGGGGACAAGACCCTCAAGCCAGGACCTGGAGCCCACAGCCCTGAGAAGGTCCTGGACAAGCAGACTAGAGGGGGTTGGGTGAGGGTCAGGGGACCCAGTCCAGAGTGGCGGCGGGGGTGGGGAGGAGGGAGGGAAGGGCCTGTACCCTGCAGGGGCTGCTGAGGCCATGTACCCTCAGGACCCTGTAAATTTCCAGTATTCACCCAAAGGCAAACCTCCAGGTACAAAGACCCCATGCCCTAGCCTTTCCTCTAGCTGGCTGTGCCAGTCAATGCTGAGCACTGTGTTTATAGACAATGTGGCCTTGAGCCTGGCCATCTTGGCCCCAGGTTCAGGAAGAACAGCAGCCCAGCCCCAGTCAGGGTTTAGGATCCTCCTCACAGCCTTTCTTCTCTTAGGTGATCCTGACCAAGCCTTGTGCCCCGATTGTCACCTTCGGCATCAAACACTCTGATTACATGACACCCCTGGTTGTTGACGTGGAATAGCCCCAGCCACCCCTGTCAGCCTGTACATATCACATCCCACAAGAGATCTGCAGGGCTGATAGTGAACTGAAAGCTCCATCAGTTGGGCCATGGCTGGCCTGGACCTGTGGGGCAGAGCATACTTGTTTGGACAGTTGCGAAAGTGATATTTTTCTATGCTAACTTCCCATTTGCTAATCTTGTTTCCTGCTGTGCCTGAATTATTTAATAAATCACAGATTCCACTTGTAAGGTTCTACCTTGGAGGAAGGATCAAGCTCATCCAGAAAGGGGCAACTAGGGGCTATCATTGCTGGCCCACACAGGGCCCATCTGGCTTCCTGACCAGTAGTCTTCCCAGGGAAATAGGAAGGCCCAGGAGCCTTAAACCTTGCCCAACACCTGTGCTACCCTCCCATGAGCTTTCTCCCTCAGCACAGCCCTCCCTCTGAGAAGTGGGGTCTGAGTCCCTACCTTTGAATCTGGACTACCCTGAATTATAATAAGGCACAGCAGAAGTGGTATTGCCTGACTACCCCTCATGGGTCTTGAGAGGAAGATTAATGTATACAATGCCACATGCAGCATCTAGGGCAAGCAGCCCAACCAGGTCCTCAGTTCACACCAGCACTAACTTCCCAGCATGTGAGAGAGCATTCAGGGGATACAGCCCCAGCCCCATATCTACCAGCTGAGGCCTTAACATGGCAGAATGGAGAAAGCCATGCCGTGATGCCACAAATTCTGACCACAGTGGCAGTGAGAAATGTAGACTATTATTGCAATTTTAAGATGCTAAGTCTCAGGGCATCTATTAGGCATTAACAGCTAACATGAGGAGAATGTGAACAGATCACTGGCATCTCAGCTGGTTTCCAGGAGAGGGATCTGCAGAGGCTTCCAGCAGCCTGAGGCCAGGCCTCAGGAAGCAAGGTCTGGAATTCCCTTGGGCTTTGGGGAAGGTCAGTGCTGGGCAAGTGGCCCTACCCAATGCACCTGTGATACCACCACCTGTACAATATGAAGCACAATACAGTTGCTGACCCTCACTCAGCTGAGTCCATGCCAGGCTGCATATTAAAAGCATTTCATGCTCATCCCCTTATCCCTTAAAAGGTAACACTAACATCTTCCCTACTGGAAAAGCAGAATCTTGGACAGAGAAGGGACACAGTGCAGGAAGTGGTAGGTCTATGTCTGTACTGCCGCAGGTGGTCCTGCAGGAGCAAATTAGGACAAGGGGTTTGCAGAAGTCAGGGAAGGGAGAGCCTGTGAACCAGGGTAAACTCGAAGACTCTCTTGGATCCGCAGGAAATAAAAACAACAAAGAATATGTGCTTCCTTCTTCACAAAGCTATTTATTCCACATTTTTATTGTTGAGATGTGCTTGAATTGTGGCATAGCCTGGCAGCTTGTTCTCACACTGAGCCCCCATACTGGGCTCTCACCCCTCACATTGGACCCCCGAGACTGTTTCTGGAATACTGGTATTGGAGACCAAGTCAGCAAAACCCACTTACCCACAGGGTCAGGTGCCAGGTACACAGGGCTGAGCTGGAGGACCATGGTTAGAACCCTTCAGGAAACTGGCCTGACCCAGTGGCAGTAGGGCTGCCATCCCATTTCATAAAATTCATAGAATGCAAGGAGAAGAACAAGGAGCAAACAAGTAAACTAGAAAGGAACTACAAAACAGACCTGAAAACTACTGGAAGAACTGTAAGAGCTGTGGAGATAGAGTGCTGAGGACAGAGGTGAAGACCTGAGGAAGACAGCAAAAGCACTTCTCCAGGGGAAGGTCATCATGAAATACAGGTCTAAATCCTTAGTATCACAGGCAAGAGAAGTGGGCTCTGACCATGGCAAGTGTGTCCTGGCATCTGGTGGTTCCCATAGTTCAGCCACGTCCTCAGCAATATGGATGTGCCCTCTACAGTGCCTGTAGTGACCAGGTGGCGACACAACACAGGTAACTGGTACCATGTTTGGTGATGAACCAAGGGCTAAACCAAAGTTGTGGAGGGTGACAAGGGTGACAGGGCCTACGAAGAGATGCCCAAGAAGGAAGCAAAAGCCAGAACAGCCCAGCTGGGAGAGTGTCAGGGAATTAACAAAGACACAGAGAAAGGAGGCAGTGAGAATTGACTTCATGCTGGAAAAGAAAAAACAAAAGGCAGCAGATCCTCCCCCTCTAGAGGCTTAGGGGCTCAGCCAGGTGCAATGGAAGGGCCAGGAGATGAAAAAAGGGGATTGTGGTGAGGGTGTGTAGACAAAAGAGGACCTGCTAAATAGAGGAGGAGGAAGTGATAGGTGCCTGGACTGTGGCCAGAGTAAGGCAGGGCCAGGTCACTGAGAGGACAGGCTACAGCTGTTCTGTGTCAACATGGAGCTCAGAGATGGCTGGATGGACAGGCCTCACGATGTGGCACACTAGTGGGGGACAGTGAGCCAACAGTCCTGGGGAAGAGAGGGAATGACTGGGAGACAAACTAGAATGAAGACAAAAAAGGACACTGAGCTGCAGGGCTAATTCCTTAAAGATACTTTTCATGTGAAGACCAAGGTGCGGACCCTCAGTAGCTGCTGGCTTGGCCAGCCCCATAGTTCAGTTTGTATTGGCCTAGAGCTGGCCAAGTGAGTGGTGAGGGTCAAGGAAAGACAGGTGGAAAGGGCAGTCTACAGAGTCAGGGACAAAGATGATAGCTCAGAGCAGCCCCACAGCAAGTTATGGGAGGGAGGGCGACTAGCTGTGGGAGGCAAGGTAGGGCAGAGCAAGTGGAGGTGTAAAGTTCTCACTACAAATAGCACAGGTGATCTCCACCCCTATAAGGAGGGTGCTTACAGGGAAGACCTCCCCAAGGAACTGCCTGACTTTGTAAAGCCACACTGGCCTGTTTCTTGATTATTTTCCAGGGGATACATCTTAGGCACTAGGGAGCTCCTAAATCCTGAAGACGTCATTTATGCTCCTAGACATACAACTATGTGACCCAGAAGGCTCCCAGCCCAGTGCCTCCAGGTAAGGTAATGATGCACTCCTGCATCCACAGCCCCTGATCTTCATGGGAAACTGATCTCATCCAGGAACTTGAGAGCAAAGTCCTTAGAACAGGGCTCTTGGCCCACACTGGTCCACCCAAATAAGTACTACATCCAGGCTTAGGACCCTTCATTGGAGGAGACAGCTCAAATGGGGTTCTCAGCCATACCCGCTCCCTGTGTCAGCCTCGGGCTTTTCAGATCACAGACACAGCCTCATCCAGGCATAGACAACACAGGGCAGAAAAGCCTTAAGATATCAGACCCCTGAGGACTGGGAGGCTCAGAAAAGAGCGGCTGGCCATGAGTAGACTCATTCAGGACTCAGAGCTGCTCTGCTCAGAATGGGTGTCTCTGGCATCCAGGAGTAGGGATGGGGGCTGGGCCTTGGTTTCCCCTAGGCAAGGAAAGGGTCCCCTTCACAAATGGAACCAGGCAAAACGAGTTCATCAGGTCAGAGGCAGTCACAGTTCCCACCACAAAGGAAGAAGATTCCTGATCGTGATGATAATTTCAAAGGAATATTTTGTAGATTTAAGTCCTGAAGAGCCCAGGATACCAGGCTGAAGAAAACCCTGGCTGCCCTTGGCTCCCACTGGTTCACGTCCTTGCCCTTGACAAGAGGTAGGAGAGGATGAAGAAGGCCACGATCAGACCCAGAGCCATACCACACAGAAGCTTCCGGTTGTCTCGCCCAGACCGTGCCATCGTGGAAAAGCGCTTCATGCTTCCAGTGAGCAGACCAGTCATGCTTGTGAAATCCGAGTCCTGGGGAAGGGGATCCAGCAGGATCACATAGAGGCGGTACCTTGACCACCCACCCACACCAGCACTGGAGAACAGAGATTGTGTAGAACACGATGTGGAAACAGAGCTGGCTGTGACTCGTGCATACTGTAGACCCTTACCATGCCGTCCAGGTACCGGTTCTGGTCTTCTGCATCCCTATCGATGTCTAGGGCCAGCTGGTCAAAGAACACAAAGGGAAGGATCAGGCTAAGGCAGACACAGAATGTAGCACTCGCCCTCCCTTAAAACCAGCCAGAACTCTGCCCACACTCTGCCAGATAAGGTACCACCAACAAAGATTGGAAAAGTCCAGGTATCACCTTGAGCCTCACTCAGGTGAGCCAAGCCAGGGACAGATGGAACAAAGAGTGTGGATGACTGCCCCAAATCCCTCTGGGCTCATCTATCCACCCTCTGAGGCCTACTCTTCCACCAGGAGGGAAAAAGGGCCACCACTGACCGATTTGAGTCTGGTAACCTTGGAGGCCAGGCTGTCAGCCATCCGCTTGTTCTCCCGGTCTAGAATCTCCTCCACAGCACCAGGGTTCTGAGCTGAAAGAAGAGAAAGGCTGAGGATCTGTATCCACTCATGAGTGTAGTCTCTGATCCCTCTACTATAATTGATGCTGGCCTAACCAGACACTTGGGGGACTAGGACAACTTAGTCTGCTGAGAAAGTCCAACCCTAACCCAAGTTCCAGTAGTTGAACCATGTATGTGTGAGACTGGCTGTTAAGCACATGTCACAAAAGCACACATCCTGCATGCACACCCAGGTGAAGGTAGGCAGGCACCCCCAACACACTTGGTCCAAAGGTCCTTTGCTGATATTGAGTAGGAACCTGAGTTAATCCCAGAAATGCTAGGAAGTTGCAACACTTGCCTCCATGGATATCGCCATCTTTGAATGCCAGACCGGTTCTCAAAGAAAAATCTGGTAGAAGCACAGAAAAAGAAAGAAAGAGCGCCCAGAAAGGTGACAGGAAGACCCTGCAGGGATGAGCTCCAAACTACACTCAGAGGAAATGACAAGTAACCAGACCAGAATATCAGGAAGGACCTTTAACCCTAAGAAAATGAATGAAGCCCCTAGCCCCAAAATGTGAGCAGATGTGAGCCCACCTTGCGTCCCACACAGGGCCTCCTGCAAACCCAAAGCACAATGGGTGCAGGAACCTGACTATGATGGGTAGGACCAGATGATGCAAAAGGGTGACAACCGCCTTCCCCCAAACAGAGTACAAATTCCCGCTGGTCCAATGGACAAGAAGAACCGACATGAACCGCAGCCCCAGGAATCACTGGGGTGTACAGACTCCAAATAAAGGGGTGTCAAGGCCCGGCCAAGCACTTCATGTTCATTACTCCCTTTAGTTGACACAACAGCCCAGGCATCACCATCTCCTTTGGGAGACGAGAATAAGAGCTCAGAGAGGGGACCACAGGAGGTGCCCTAGGCCCCTAGTCCACGGAAGCTTGCCTGGCCCTTTCCCGCCACAGCTTCTACCCCTAAGGACTGGCCCAGCCAAGACCCCTCCAGACTCCAGCTCACCCACATGACACAAAGCACCTCCGGCTTCCGTCCCCCAGCCGCCTGAAAGGCCCAGCCTCCAAGTCCCCGCGCAGAGTCCTTCCACCGAGGGAGGCAGACAGAGACTCGGCCCCCGGCCCGCTCTAGTGCGCTCACCTCGAGTCCAGTCCGCCATGGCGCCCCGCTCCAGTCTCGAAGCTAGTCCCCAAGACGACCACCCGTGCCAAGGACGTGGCTCCGACACCTAAAGAGGCTTCCGGCTCCGCCCCTCGTAGGCCACGCCCCTTTGACTCAAGCTCTTCCGGTTTCTGGGTGGTATCGCGTGGGAACGGAAATGACGAAGGGGGGCGTCCGCTCTCACGAGCTCCTGTGGGTTGATGCTGTTAGTGCTCGGTGAGGTCTGTCAGCGGGGTCCTTCCAGCCAGAAGCTCACAGGTAGGAACTGGACGGAGGGACGGCCCGGGCCCGCGTTCTAGCAGGTGGGTTAGAGAGGGACTCAGGCGCGAGCGTGGCGCCACCGAGCACGGTACCGTCTCTGTAAAGTGGAGATGGGTGCCGTAGACACTGCATAATACGCAGCTGTGAGAACTACAGAAAGAAAGGAAGGAAGGACCGCTGCGGGGCCGTAGGAGCCTTTGAAGCAGCACTCGCGAGAGCTGGGCACAAAGCAGGTGCTCGGTGACCTCTCGCTAAGAGTGAGTGGGCTGTGCCCACCAAATGGAGCCTAGCCTGCGTGTCATTTAATGCTCAGAGCAGCCCCTAAACCGCGCACTTTTACCAGGGTGTCTGGGTGCCGCCTTGACCGCCCCTCCCGCTCCCCACCTTCTCTCGGCCTACCGAGGCCATCGCACGTGGCACCTGCCGCTCCTTCTGCTTGGCTGGGCCTTCCTCCAGACCTTTCCTGGCCGCCCTGACTCCTCAAAAATGGCACTTCCTCGGGCCCTCTGCAGCCCATCGGACACCCTTTTAAAAATAATCGTCGTCCTCTGAGCGCCTCACGCCGTCTGGTTCGTTTCCCCCCGTCTTCCCCTCTGGAACGCGAGCTCCACGGCGGCAGGGACCGACGGGTGCCGCCCTCCTGCTTCCCCAGCGTCTCTCACGCGGGAGGCGCACTGCAGACTCCCGTCTGAGCGGGGAGCGGCCCAGGACTGCCAAGTCCCGCCGACGCCTCGCTTGACAGCCTGCGGTGCGGGGTCTGAGGGCCTCTCCGTCTGGACACTCGTACCCCAGTCGCCGGGGCACAGAGGAGGGGTCGCCGTTCGGTTCCGGGGCGGCGCGGACCTAGGTCGGCTGGTCACCGGGCCGGGTGGCGTTGGAGGCCAAACCTTGCGGTCTCCGGTGCCTCCGGCCGCACCTGCGGGGCCCAGCCACCTTCAGCCGCGCAGCCTGAGGCCCCGCCCCACGCAGCCGGTCCCGGCGTCCGTCGCGCGCGGACGCTGAGCTTCCGGGCTAGGGTGGGGCCGGCGGGTTCGGCTGCTGGCCTCTGCCCGGCCCGCGCTTTGCGGGGCAGGTTCTGGGGACCATGGAGCCCCGGGCGGTTGCGGATGCCCTAGAGACGGGAAAGGAAGACGTGATTACGGAAGCTCTACGAGCCTACAACCGGGAGGTGAGCGGCCGCCGGCGGCCGAGGGGCGTTCCGGGAAGGGATCCCGTGGCCTTAGCGCGGTGGGCAGGGAGTGTCTAGGTGCGGAAGGGAACCCTTGGCCGTGCAGCGGAGGAGTGGGAACCCGGTCTGGGGTGCTGTGGCCGAGGGGCGTGTGGGTGGACGCCGAGTGTAGACCCTGCCACCTGTTCAGAGTGGTGTTTGCTGCCTCAGAATCAGAGGCAGGGAGGCCAACCCTAGAAACACAGGCCCTACCTGCGTGTGGCTCTGACTTCACTGGGTCTCTCTGCAGCACTCCCAGAGCTTCACCTTTGACGAGGCCCAACAGGAGGACAGGAAGGTGGGTGCCGGCCCAAGGGGAAACGGTGCAGGGATGGGCTGCCCAGGAAGAGGGCCTAGTGGAGTCGCTCTTCTTCCTGCCCACAGAGACTTGCAGAGTTGTTGGTCACAGTCCTGGAGCAGGGGTTGCCACCTTCACACCGTGTCACCTGGCTACAGACTGTCCGTATCCTGTCCCGGGACCGCAGCTGCCTGGACCCATTCACCAGTCGCCAGAGCTTACATGCACTAGCTTGCTATGCTGGCATCTCTGCCTCTGAGGGGTCTGTCCCAGAATCCCCAGATATGGATGTCATACTAGAGTCCCTGAAGTGCCTCTGCAACCTCGTGCTCAGCAGTCCAGTGGCACAGACACTGGCAGCAGAGGCCCATCTGGTGGTGCGGCTAGCAGAGCGTGTGGGGATGTACAGCAAGAAGAGCTTCCCACATGATGTCCAGTTCTTTGATTTAAGGCTCCTCTTCCTACTAACAGCACTCCGCACTGATGTGCGCCAGCAGCTGTTTCAGGAGCTGCATGGCGTGCACCTGCTGACCCACACACTGGAACTGACACTGGGCATGACCCCAGAAGAGAGCCCACCTGATCTCCTTCCTCCCCAAGAGACTGAGCGGGCTATGGAGATCCTCAAGGTGCTATTTAATATCACCTTTGACTCCATCAAGAGGGAAGTGGACGAGGTGAGTGGTGGCCTGAACCCATGGGTGGTTGCTAACTCAGCTGGGACATTTTGTGGACCTGCCTTCCACAGTACCTTCAAGTTCCTGGGTGTCAGGCATGGTGTGGACCAGGTGTGCAGCTGAGAAGGTACAATGGTTAGTGCCGTAGTCCTGGAGTGCAGCAGTTGGGACAAGTGGGGCTTTCTCTCTCAGAAGCCACTTTCTGTCTTTGTCAGGAAGACACTGCCCTTTACCAGTACCTGGGAACCCTTCTGCGGCACTGTGTGATGGTTGCTGCTGCTGGAGACCGCACGGAGGAGTTCCACGGGTGAGGACAGGGCCAATCCTGGTAGGAGGGACATGCTCTGATGTCTGGATTGCGATCCCCCACCATGGCACTGGACCAGAACCACCTGGGAGCCCAGACCCTACCTTAGACTCTATATGGGCAGGACGGTATCCTTGTGTTTACATGGATCCTCAGGTGCTTCTGTTGTGTGAGTAGGATAAGAGCCATGAATTTAGGGCCAGGGTGTTGGGCAGTGGCCAAGGTTGGCATGGTATTAGGGCAGTATAGTCCCTTGCTCCTGTTCTTGGTGAACTGTGCCTGGATTGGCCTGTGTTTCCAGAGATCAATCAGTACTTCAGCACACAAATGTTGGGGCAGATTGCCACTCTGGGGACCACCATACACTTGGGCATATTCCTGAGATCAGTCCCTACCCTTGGCTGTGATCCCTAGAACTGTTCTTCAGGCTCCCGGACTATGGCGCACATCTGTGGCCCCTCCAGGGATTGTACCTGCACTTAGGATTAGCCCTGTCAAGGCCTCTCTCCATCTGTCCCCAGCCACACAGTGAATCTCCTGGGGAACTTGCCTCTCAAGTGTTTGGACGTCCTCCTCGCCCTAGAGCTGCATGAAGGCTCCTTGGAGTTCATGGGAGTGAACATGGATGTGATTGGTGTCCTCCTCGCCTTCCTAGAGAAGCGTTTGCACCAGGTAGGCAGGGTACCTGCTGGGCAGTCCTCTGCAGTGGCTCTGACCTTGGCTGTTTGCACAGCTGTGGTCATTGTTTCTACATGTGGACAACCTTATTCATTCAAGGTTTCATTTCTGCCCACTGCTACAAGGAGTCAAGTTTTTTTTTGTTCTAGCAAGATGCTAGCAGTCCCTTTGTGGTTCCCTCTTTAGTAATCTTGAGAAGCCCCTGCTTGTGACCCTCAGCCTCCTCATATCCCTGTGCATGAGCAGCCCCCTTGGTCATAAGCATAGCTGTCCCTCTTAAGGAGATTCACCAGGGATTTCCTGGTGAGCCCACAGGACATCCAGACAGCTGGAACTCAGTCCTACCAGAGCTTACAGACATTAAGCCAGCAAAAGAGCCACAGACCAAGATTGCCAGATCTCTGGGAGCCATGTTGCTGGGGTGGAGTATGCTTGCATGCATGTGAACTGAGTGAGGAGGGTGGCTGCCTGTCCTTATTGCTGCAGCTGCTGGTGTTATGCTCTGGGAGATAACAAGGGAGGCCGGCAGTGATAGGAGCTCTCTGCTCGCTGTCCAGGAAGCACAAAGAGTAAAGGTTCTGTTGTTTCTTTCTGCTGTCATTTTCTGAGAGCAGGATGCCAGTGGTGTGTAGACAAATTGGAATACTTTGTGTTCTGCTTACAACCCTGGTTTATAGATGGTAAAGTTAGACTTAAAGCATTGAGTCGTTTGCTCCAACTCATAAAGCTTTCAACTAACTTCCTGAGTTTAGGCCTATTCCCATCCCTTTCAAAACTGACAGACACCTACCACCAGCTCCTGGCCCTTGGGGACTCCCAAGTCTCTGCTTCCAGGACTAGCCAGGGCATGTGTAGCTGCCACCCTTCACCCCAAGTCAGATGGAGTACTGCCCAGTGATGGGTCCCTCTGCAGACCCACAGGCTAAAGGAGAGTGTGGCTCCTGTGCTGAGTGTGCTGACAGAGTGTGCCCGCATGCACCGTCCAGTCAGGAAATTCCTGAAGGCCCAGGTACTTGGCAGAGGAGCCAGAGCTTGGGGGGGTGGGGTGAGGTGGGCGTGACCCTGCTCACAGACTTCAAGTTGCTCCAAGCCTAGGCTGAGTGCCAGCCGCTTCCCCAGGTGCTGCCACCTCTGCGGGATGTGAGGACCCGGCCTGAGGTTGGGGAGCTACTGCGGAACAAGCTTGTCCGCCTCATGACACACCTGGACACGGATGTGAAGAGGGTAGCTGCTGAATTCCTCTTTGTGCTGTGTTCTGAGAGTGGTGAGTGTGGGAAGCCCGAGCCCCAGGCCTGCCCTACCCCAGCCATATTCACCCACTGACCTGTATCCTGGCCCCCAGTGCCCCGATTCATCAAGTATACAGGCTACGGGAACGCCGCAGGCCTCTTGGCTGCCAGGGGCCTCATGGCAGGTGGGCGGCCTGAGGGCCAGTATTCAGAGGACGAGGATACGGACACTGACGAGTACAAGGAAGCCAAGGCCAGGTGTGTACCCCAACACACTTGGGATTCCCTTCACCCCCGCCTCCATTCCTGCTCCCCACCCATCTAGACTCCTGTGGTTGATGGGACAGGATGAGGAATGGAAAGACCCTCCAGAATCTGATACCTGTTCCCAAGGGATGTTGTCCTGAGCATGCAGGGAGGGCTTGGGCACCGGGAGTGGGCCAGGCAGGAGCTTCTCCTCCTGGAGGGTGTTTTCTTCTGTGGTTGCATGCTCCCCTCCCTCCACCGGGTAAACCTGTGTCTTGCCACTCTAGGCCTGAGCAGGAAGGTGGGCGTCCACCTACCCATGTAGCCCCTCTTGTCCTGGAGAGTTACTAACACCTTGTCCATTCCCCCTCTGGGATGCAGCATCAACCCTGTGACAGGGAGAGTGGAGGAGAAGCCACCCAATCCTATGGAGGGCATGACAGAGGAGCAGAAGGAGCATGAGGCCATGAAGCTGGTGAACATGTTTGACAAGCTCTCCAGGTGTGTTGGGAGGAGTGGTCTGCACTTGGGAGGAAGAAGAATGGACCCACATCCCAATGTGAGACCAGAGAAGGGCTTAGGGTCCTGAAAGGCTGCGTGACTGATGTTGGAAATCCTTGAGCAAAGTTGAGGTTAGATTGATATTGTGCCTGTGTACAGGTGATGAAAATGAGGCCAGGAAAGTAAGGGACTGCTCAGTGTCTTGAAGCCAGGGCAGCAGTTGAGATTTGAGCCCAGTTAACACAGGGTTCTACCCAGGTGGCCCCGGCCTTCCAGCACACCAGGCCTCTTCCCCAGTCCTACTCACCTTTCCCCAACAGGCACAGAGTCATACAACCCATGGGGATGAGTCCCCGGGGACACCTCACATCTCTGCAAGATGCCATGTGTGAGACCATGGAGGGACAGCTCTCCTCAGACCCCGACTCAGACCCTGACTGAGGACAACAGCTCTTCTCCCCTCCAGAACTGGTGCTGCTTCCAGAGGCATCCTTAGGGCCTCAGCCTGGGGAAGCCACACCCACCTCTCCAGCATGGAGACACTTTTCTACCCAAGCTCTGTTAGTGCTTTGCCTGTGGTCTGATTTCTTATCTTTAGGATCTCAGTGGTCTTGTCCTGCTGTAAACCTGGGAACTCAGTCTTGACTTCCACAGATGAAACCATGTCTTTGATAAGTGCTGAGGATGCAGGGGTGGTGGCTGAGGATAGGGCCTGTCTTGACACACAGGCCAGCATGCCTTGGGAGGTGGGGCTCAGCAGGGGAGCACACAAGGCAGCTGTCTGGGCTTGGCATTCTGAACAAGCTAGTGTGTGGGGCATGTGCTGCCTTTCACAAGGGAAACAGTCTGCTAGAACATGTCAATGTGTCAGGAACATTGAGCACCCAGGTAAGCGTTGTAAGCTCTGCTGTCTGTCCTCACTATGGCCTCTTCTACTTTCTTCTTGGCCCTGGCTCAGTCACCTGCTACAGTATCCACACATCTGAGCTCTCACTGGTTGTGACAACTGACTCAATGCTATCCACTGACTTAGATGATAAATACTTATGTGAAGGCAGATGCCCCTCATAAGGCTGTAAGTTGAAATCTCAAGATTTCTAAGAGCCACAAAAACATCACAGAATAAAGAAGTATTTCGGGTAAGACTGTGTGAGAGAGAATATGTGTAAAATATCAAAAGACCATCAAAGAAACCACTTTTGTCCTTTTCAGAAGTAAATACTTTTCCTAGATCACCACGCATATTTTGTCATCACTAAGGAATAAGGTCATGGGACCCCCCTTACATGTTTAGTTAAGTCTGACCCTGTCGGCTCCAGCCCAGGGACAGGAAGTACTGCCCTGGAAACACAGAGCCTCCAGAAGGGAGACAGGTGCTGGGTGGAAGAGGGGGCTGAGATCCCCTCAGGATGAATCCACGAATAGGTGAGAACAGTTCTGTCCCCTGCCAAGAGAGGGAGATGCCCATACCCCAAGGTTTATTTTCCATGGTCATGTCAACACTTGCTGTTCCTTTGAGGGAAACAAAAAAGGAAGATGCCATTGTTTAAATACTAAAATTTATTTCATGCTCCAGACTTTCTCTAATTAAAAATAACCCTACTGCAAATACCAACATGCTAGAAGACCCGGTACATTACCAGGGCCCCGGGAGGGCTGCTAAGCTCTAGGCACTGTAAAAGCAAATCAGGTCTGAGATTCCAGTTGTCTGTCTGTCCAAGAAGGTCACCATCAGAAGAAAGCTTTTTGTATTAAGAGCTTCTAACAGTGAAGAACTGGACACAGTAAACAGGCCATGCAGTTCCTTTCCATCTGTGACTGGGTGTTACTGAGTATAAACACCACCCTACCTGCAATACAGTCTGAGGGCAGCCTCAGATGTCCACTGTGTCTGCAGGTCACATGTCCTGGTTTGGCCAAATTTTGTAAACCTACCAAGCTGTCTGCAAGCATATGGTCTCACTAGAAATGAGGTGTGAGTCTCTCCTGTTGCCATTGCTCATGCATGCGGCAACCATCACCCTCCTATCTGTCCCGTCCATCCAGCTAGAAGAGAAGAGAGGAGATCAATTAAGTGTATATACCCAGGCAGGCCAGCACATCTCAAGCCTGGGTTGAACACCTTGCTGAAAGCAAGCAAAATATTTCATGAGATGCGCTTTTCTCTGCAAAAAAAAAAAAACAAGGTCCCAGCAGGCTTGGCAGAACAAGGCAGATAAAAGGAGACCCGTTCTGAGGATTTTAAAGTTCCCAGTTGAGGTGTACTGATGCTTACATGCTCAAAAACATTACTATCTGATTCCTTGGGTAGCAATTAAAAAATAAATCCCGGAAATCATAACCTATTTTTCATAACTTTCCATGAAACCAAGAAATCACACAGATTAAGTCTTGTAGGGCCATTTCCAAAAATCAGTAAGGGCTATTAGTCTCCTTTTATATGGGAACGGGACTCAAACCAGGAAGAGGCTTCAGGACAAGCCTGTCAGGCTGACATGACCAGCTCTCCACTGCCCTGCAAGATGGCCAGGGGAGCACCTGCCTCAACGACATTTTTTGCTGAGTTCTCTGCTTCTTGAATGGAGTGGCCAACGTGATTATGACATTGGTGGTCTTTACTCCTATCTATAGTGAGATGAGAAATGGCACCAGCCTACATCAGCCCTCAGAGCCAAACTGGAATGAAAGGCCATAAATAATAGTGGTAATGATGTCTAATGTGTGTGGAAACAGCAAGTGCTAAGTCTCATCCTTAACAAGTCTCAGACTGCAACCAGAGGCTGGGGCTTTTGCCAATGGAGGCAAGAAGAGGGTGCTTGCCCTTGGGCAGTATCAGACCTGTCTGTAACCTTAAACCTGGGCTTTAAATGCTATTGACTCCTCTAGAAGTTACATGGTTTTCCTAGGAACCATCTAGAAAGCATCAACACTCTGGCTGTCTATCCTTGGCAGGCTATATGGATAACAACTCCCATGGACCACTTCTTAAAAGCATCCCAGGTGGGGCTGAGGTTGTAGCTCAGAGGTAGAGCACCTGCCTAGCATGTGTGAGGCACTGGGTTCAATTCTCATCACTGTATATAAAAAAATAAAAATAATAATAAAGGTTCATTGACAACTAAAAAAAGTATTTTAAAAATCCCAGTTTGAGCACCATCCCACAGAAAGGGCAGAGAACTTCAGCTTCTCAAAGTCCTTATACATGGGTCATCTCAGTCATCCCAACCCTCAGAGGGGAATATGGCTGCTTTGTTTTAGGAAGGAAAGGCAACAGACTAGAATGACCAGAACTACCATCCTTCCTTAGCCACCATTAGCTCTGAGGACTCAGGAGCATGTACTTGGCATCATTTGTTCCTGTCAATGGAGGTGGTGGACCCAGGTTAGTGCCCAGTATAAGACCAACAGTAGCATTGTGGTCTGTACCTTCCCAGTCTCCCGCTGGACAAGGTCCTGCATTTCTTCTGTCCAGCCCAGAAGTTCCACCAGCCTTTCTACACTGTGAATCACATCCCCCAGCTGAGCCACATCCCTTCTGCGAGGTCGCCAAGTAAAGGGTCCCACCAAGTCCCGGTTGATGAGCAGCCGGGGCACTGAGCTCCCCACAGCCTCAGACAAGCTGGCAAAAGGCTCCACCTGAAAAATAACCCAAACATGAGGAGCACAGTATCCATCCCACAAGCCCATCAAGTCACCACACCATGGCCATGAGACCTAGAGGGACAGGAGAGATCACCATGCTTCAAGCTCAAGCAGCCTCCTATGCTTGATCTGGATGATCCTGTCCTCCCAGGCCTCCCTCACCTCTTGCTCCCCCCACCTTCCTCCTTCCTGCCAACTGTGCGGTGGGCATCTTCCTTCCACCTGTCCACCACTCTACTCGCCCTGCTGCAACACTGTCCTGCAAATCTTCTCATCTGGCAGGAGAGGCCTGGAGCTGAGTTACGATCCCTCCTCAGTCTTCACCATCTGACTCTAGAGAGATGTAAACCATGCCATCCAGCTTCTGCATCTGGTTCTCAAATGGAATTCAATCTCAAGAGTAACAACATAAAAAATAAATAAATAAATAAATGCTAACAAGGGTGGTTTAGTATCTAGGAGGGAAATGCTTAATTCCTGCCTTTCATTGGGAAGGTTTCAAATGAATTAAAGATTTAGATGTAAACAAAAGCAGTTCATGAAGAAAATTGAGGGTCTATAGGTAAGGATGGGAAAGGACTTTTTAGGAATGGTAACTGAAGTAAAATAAGACAAATGAAAATGACAGACTGTATAAATGCTATCACAGTGGTATCTCCATAAAACCACTATGTAGAAAAATATTAAACTCATCATCGTAAACAGACTGCAATATATACAACATGATAATTTATACTTCTACTTGCTAATTTAAAAACATGTAATTTAGGAACTTATTTATTTTGCTAATTTATAACCCAGTGAAAGATGGGCAAGAGATAGAGGAACTGCACTATTACAGAAGTACAAGACCTCTTTTAACTGATCAGACTGGAAAAAAATTAAAGATAGGAAATTTTAGTATTGGTGAGGATATGTGCATATGGCCCCTTGCACCCTGTTAAGGCACTGTATTGGTACTTCCTGGAAACTGAGTCTTGAATATGCATCAACATTTACCCTTTAGAAGTATTTCTGTGAGTGTAAAAATGTATACACTTGGATATTCACTATAGGCACTTTCACTATAAAATTATATATGGATATGTTTCAGAATTCAGAATATTTAAGATTCTGAAAAAAGATCATATGGTTTATGTACCATATATTGTGTCATAGCTCAAGAAGATCCAAAGCAGTGCTCCATAAGCCAACACATCAATATTTCTTCACAAAGCAGACAAGGAAAAGCCTGTGCCTTCCACCGGAGGATCCAGGTCACACTGGTACGCACTGGCAGGCTGGCTTCAGCTGGAACCTTGCCCTCCCAGGGCAGCTGCAGCACCTACCACACAGCTCCACGTGCTCACACCAACATGGACATAGCCAGTCAAAGAGCGGGATGTACAGCACTGCACAGAACAGCAGCACACGAGGACAGACCAAAACACACACAGTTGGGATGGAAATATAGCTCAGTTGGTGGAGTGCTTGCCTTGCAAGCACAAGGCCCTGGGTTCAATCCCCGGTACCACAAAACAAACAAACAAAAAACACTAACAGTTGTTGATGGGATTAAAGATGACGCTTGGCTTTTTATACCTTTATATAATGTATGAATAGTGCTTTTATAGCCAGAAAAAAAAAAAAAAAGAAGAAAACACAACTATTTTCATTTTGCTTCAAATAGAATGATGGCTAGTGGTCTCAGTGTCCACACCTTACAGCTGGCTCAGCCCATATGCCAACTACCATGGCTCCCACAGCCCAGTCTTTGGCACCTCCGAGTGGCTTTCCTATGTCCATCCTCCATCCCAGCTCACATCTGTTTGCACCTCAGGCTCTCCTGTCCATTCACTCCAAACCCCAGCTCCTACCTCAGTCTCTGCTAGACTCCACCCCCATGCATACCTCTCCTGAGGATCCTCAAACCTGCCCACCAAAAAATACAAGCCATAACCCTGAAGCCCTGTGGGAGTCCAGGCTCTCCCACAACTCCCATTCTGGCCTGCCTTCTGCCTTCACATCCAGACTCCAAGGGCTCATGATGGCTTTACCTGTCTATCTGCCAGTGCCAGCCAATCACCACCTGCAAGAGCCTCTGCTGGGTCTGTCCCCTGTGCCAATTCACAGCAAAGCAGCCACAGGAATCATCCTGTGCCACAACCCTGCCAGATCCCTCAGTTGACACCTTCACAAGCAACCAAGCCACTCCTCCAACCTTCCTGCCTCACCTGGTATTTTTCCCATTGCACATAACAAGCTACAGAATTTCCTCAATTTATGCTGTGACTGTCCATAGGGCTGGGACAGGGCCTGGTTGAGCAGGCAGCAACAGTGATGCCCACAGCATACACTGGGCCTCTGGCCACTGGGGAGCCCCTGGTGGTGTACCCAGTCAGGCACTAGCTTAGTTCGTAGTCTCATTTCTTGCTCCACATCTTTTAGAAATTCCTTATCATTCAAACTGAGATGGAGGACAGTTTCTTGGATGTGTCTAGCAGGCATCTCCCAGGCACCTCACCACAGGTATACAGAACCCAATGTAGCATCCTCACTCCCAACTGCCCCAACCAACAAAACCCTGATACAGGCTGAGCCAGGAGCCTCTCCACCTCAGGCCACAGTCCTCCCACCCTGCAGGTGCCCATCACTCTGCTGTCTTCAGGACTGGCACATCCCTCACTGTACCCTGACCAGCCACACCCCACCTGCCCCTTCCATCCCTTGGAATCCCCACACCACATGCCCTCCCATTCTCCCCATCCTCTCACACAGCTACTCCCCAGGCCTATAACATTAGCTGGATCCCATCGCCTTTAGCACCCTGGGCTGACCCCTCTGCACCGACCTCCTTCCTATCCTCCAGCAGCCCATGCCCCCAAAGCCCCTTCACAAACCTCCAGGGAGGTGCCTAGGATGAGCAGCAGATCTGCCATGGGGAAATCAACCACATGTAGCAAGAACCTCTGGGGTAGTGGCTCCCCAAAGAACACAATATCAGGCTTCACAATGCCAGTGCAGACTGGGCAGCAGGGCACCCTGTCGGCCATCACGTCGGCCTGGGGACACAGAAAGAAGGCAGGACCAAGGAAGATGCCTTTTAGGAGGGAATAAACTCAAGAAATTTCAAACAAGCACAGAAATTGAGAATAGTGCAACAGACCCCAAGTGCCCAGTTTTAGCAATTACCAACAGTTTTTATGTAATCCTCCAAAATGTTGGAGTGGTCAGAGTACTTAAAAACAAATCCTGAAAAAAAAATGTGGCATATATACACAATGGAATATTACTCAGCGATAAAAGAGAATAAAATTATGGCATTTGCAGGTAAATGGATGGAGTTAGAAAAGAATGCTAAGCAAAGTTAGCCAATCCCCCCCAAAAAATGCCAAATGCTTTCTCTTGATATAAGAAGGCTGATTCATAGTGGGGTAGGAAGAGGGAGCATGGGAGGAATAGACGAACTCTAGATAGGGCAGAGGGGTGGGAGGGGAAGGCAGGAGGCATAGGGTTAAAAATGATGGTGGAATGTTATGGACATTATTATCTAAAGTACATGTATGAAGACAAGAATTGGTGTGAATATACTTTGTATACAAAAATTGTGAAAAATTGTGCCCTATATGTGTAATAAGAATTGTAATGCATTCCGCTGTCACATATAAATAAGTACATAAATAAATAAATAAATACAAATCCTGGACCTCACCTGGTTTCATCCACAAATCCCCTCACAGGCTGAATGTCTATTCTTGCTCTGCACCTGAGCTGGTGCCAAGAACACACCTGGTGGACCCCAGGCCTTGGACAGTGCTCTGTGGACATCTGCCCCACAATGGGAAGGCAGTAGGATGCTTAACCCTGGTCAGAGCTGAAGTGACCAAGGCATACCTCAGCCCTGCAGGTGTCAGGCTTCCTGCACTGGCCCCCCAGGACACCTCCCAGAGGACCTGGGACCCCTTCCATGCCTTTCTCATCATACACACACACACACACACACACACACACACACACACACACACATACATACTGGGGTTCCATAAAGAAACATGCAGGGGTTGGGGAGGTTGGGATGCTGACAGCACTATGGCTAGTCTGAAGTTTACAAAACCTACCAGAGCTTCTCTCCCTCTTACAGAAAGGCTTCATCTGGTCTCTGTTACCTGCAGTACTATGGTTCTCAAGTCTGTGGTTTCCACCCACACCTCCTTCCTGCGCCTCCTTGGACTCGGGCCCAGGACATCTTCCTAGACCCCTCCATCTCCACCTCCAAACAGCCCTGCCTCCTGTAGCTATCTCATTCTGTTCACTGTGTCTGCTCGACCCATGGCTTCCCTATCTCCTACCCAGATCACCCACCTCCCCATAGTAGGCTCCTGACCCAAGAAATTCAACCTGCTGCCCACATAAGCTAAGATGCGAACCTTTCACGTCCCTTTCCTGCTTTAAAATTCTTCAGTATCTATCCAGTGCTAATGTACATGCTTTAATCCCTGCGACTCAAGAGGCTAAGATAGGAGGATCGCAAGGTCAAGGCCATCCTCAGCAACTTAGCGTGACCATCTTAAAATAAAAATAAAAAAGGGCTGGCGGGTGTGGCTCATTGGTCAAGCACCTCTGGGTTCAATCCCTAGTAACCCCCCACACACACAAAAAAGAAAACACCCTGGCCTGCCACACTCCAGTTCTCCTGTGCCAGGAAGGGCTCTGGGATCCAGACTGACTCATCCCTACGGGCCCCAGTCACTCTCTTCCCATAGCTGTGCAAGAGCTTCTTCCTACACCTGGCACTCCGTTTGTTTTTGCATCCACAGCACCCACCCAAATGTCTGGCACTTAGTAGACTAAACTGATGAAGAAACCAGTCATTCAATGGATGTGTTGATGAAAAGATTAAACATGCACCTACAGTTTCCACTATGTGCTAGACTCCCATTTCCTGATTTTAAAACTTACCACTGGGCTGGGGCTGTGGTTCAGTGGTAAAGCGCTTGTCTCATAAGCATGAGGCACTGGGTTCAATCCTCAGCACCACATAAAAATAAATAAAATTAAGATATAGTGTCCATCTACCACTAAAAAAAATATTTAAAAAAAAAAAAAAACTTACCACAAAGTTACAGTAACCAATACAGTGTGGTACTGGCCTAAGGATGTACAAATATACCAATGGAATAGAATTGAGAATTCAAAAATAATCCACACATTTATGAGCAACTAGTTTTCAACAAGAGTGAAAACCATTCAATGGGGAAAGACAGTCTCTTCAACAAATGGTGCTAAACAACCTCACACTCTCTATAAAAATTAACTCAAAATGGATCAAAGACCTAAATATAAGAGCTAAAAACCAGAAAACAGGCAAAACTTCATGAACTTGGAACTAGCAATATTTGTTTTAGATACAACATCAAAAGCATGCACAAAAAAAGAAAAATAGATAAACTAGAATTCACTAAAATTAAAAATATTTGAATAGCTGTGCATGGTGGCACATGCCTGTAATCCCAGCAGCTTGGGAGGCTGAGGCAGGAGGAAGGCAAGTTCAAAGCCAGCCCCAGCAATTCAGTGAGGTCCTAAGCAACTTAGTGAAACCCTATCTCAAAATTTAAAAATAAAATGAAGTCCTAGGACATTATATACTGTTATGATTTTCCCCCAAAAGCTCATGTGTGAGACAATGCAAGAATGCTCAGGGGTAAAATGATTAGATTACTATAAGAGGTGTGAGCTAATCTGCAGATTAAATCATTAATATGGATTAACTGGGTGGTAAACGAGGCAGGTAGGGTGTGGCTGGAAGAGGTAGATCACTTCAGTCATGGTTTAGGGGTTTATATATTGTCCTTTCTGCTTCCTGATTGTCAAGTCCTGAGCTGTTTTCCTCCACCATGATGATCTGCCTCACCTCGTCCCAGAGCCATGGAGTTAGCCCACCATGGACCCACTCTTTAAAATCATAAGCCAAAATAAACTTTTCCTTCTGTGTTGTTGCTGTCAAGTCCTTTGGTTACAATAACAAGAAAGTTAACTAAAACATACACCAAATTGTTAAAGGTGGGCAGTAGGAACTAGTTGAAAGGAGATTCATTCTGTGCTGTCTTAGTTGTTTATAAGCATGTATTATTTTTCTAAATTAAAAGTAAAGAAAAGGGCAAGTGAAGTGGAGCACACCTGTAATCCCAATGACTTGGGAGACTGAGGCAGAAAGATCACAAATTCAAAGCCAGCCTCAGCAAATGAGCGAGTCCCTAAGCATCTTAATGAGACCTCTCACTAAGCACCCTTGGGCTAAATCCCTGGTACCAAAAAAAAGAGAAAAAGAAAGAAAAAATATTTTCATGCTATTATACCACTTTTCCAGATCACCTCCACTCCCACGAATTGCAGAAGAGAGAGACTATCAGTGGAACAACTCACCCAGAAGTCCTCCCCAGGGCAGGATCTTCGGCAGACTGTGCAGGTGGCCGAAGCAAAGGTCCCATGAGCTTCAACTAGCTTCGAAGTGGGGATGCCAGACACTGAAATCCAACCAAAGCAAGCATTGCAGCCTTGGGCTGGCATGAATACCAAGTCGGAAGCATGACTTTTGGATGTGGCAGCATCCTGGAAGGGATTTCAGCCCTCAGGAAAGCCTGGTGTCCCTGCCTATATTGCCAATAGTGATTCTCCACCAACAGAGTAAGGCACAGGGGCTCCCAGCTGGAGCTAAGCCACATTTAAACAAAGCCTTCACTGGGCACACCTGTAATCCCAGCGGCTCGGAAGGCTGAGTCAGGAGGATTATGAGTTCAAAACCAGCTTCAGCAATTTAGCAAGGCCCTAAGTACTCAGTGAGACCATGTCTTTAAATAAAATACAATAAAAAGGGCTGGGGACGTGGTTCAGTGATTAAGTGACCCTGAGTTCAATCCCTGGTACAAAAAAAAAAAAAAAAAAAAAATTTCAGTACAAAGGCCTGGGGTATTGCTCAGTGGTAAAACACTGGGCTAGCATGCATAAGGTCATGGGTTCCATCCCCAATACCAAAACAAAACAAAATCAGAACAAAATCCATCGGATATAAATTCAGATAAAATTATGTCTGATATTGCTGGGCACGGTGGTGCATTCCTATGATCCCAATGACTTAGGATGTTGAGGCGGGAGTTTCACAAGTTCAAAACCAGCCTCAGAACTTAGAAAGACCCTCAAAATTTAGCAGGACCTTATCCCAAAATAAAAAAGAAAAGGGACTGAGGATGTAGCTCAATGGTAGAGTACCCCTGATATTCTACAAAACAAACAAACTAATATATATGTGTATATGTGTGTTTGTTTCTAACATCTAGCAATACTCACCCTATTCTATAGACATCAAGTAAAAATGAGGGTATAGATACATTTCCAGAAATTTGCTTGGTGAAAAAATAGACAAAAAGTAATGCCTTAGGAATTTCTCTGTTTGTGCTATCAAGGCCCAGGCAAAAGGCCAGTCAGTGTAGACAATGACAATGAATGATTTGGTGTGGCTGATTCAAAAGGAAATAAAATGCTAATACCTCCAGAGTACTTCCCCTCCTCCAACCTGTTGCCAAAGTTACCTGCCTCCAGGGAACTGTTCCTCCCAGCAAGGAGCTGTTAATTGCCGGGTTTCTGTTCTCAGGACTAAAAGGCTCAAGGGTCACTCCAGTTGAACTGGGCTGACTGGGCTGCGCAAAATAACTACACAAGTACCTTTTTCTTTGGGGTCGCTGTGACGGCTCCTCTGATCTTAAGGGTCCGCAGGAAGAGAGAGCCAAGAGCAGCGCTGACCCCTTTTACTGAGGAGAAGCTATTCAAATGAGGCAAGGGGTCAGGTTTCAGGGGGCTGAGTCTATCTTCATGATGTCTACTGTCAGCAGGTTGACTGACACCTGGGTAGGCCACACCCAAGGGCACAGAAAGAGAAGGGAACACACACAAGGCACTTCCATGGAAGATTCTATCCTAAACAGGGCAAGGAACAGGTGAGCAGAGTGGAGCTTCACCCATGGGGCTGTGGCAAGACACACCCATGCAAGAGACACCGACCCTCGCACCCAAGAAGGGTAGGGAAAGCTCTGCCACATTTCTGCAAATAAGCGCCTCAGCACCCAACTGGGGAGTGTGACTCAGTCACGAGTAAGGTTGGTCTCCCACAGTTAATAAATACCCACTGGATGTTGCCCTTCCTGCCTGTACCCCTGGGCAGCTTGGTACCTGCCTCTGGATCACTCCACCTTTTGATCAGGTAAGCAAGATGGGAGAAGGGGGCATGAAAACAAAGGAAATCTAAAATCTTTAGAAGAGGCAGGACACCCTCTCTACAGAGGAGCTCCCATCTCTCTCTTCTATCCTTTAAATAAAACTTTTTATTCTTGCCTCAGTGTTTCTCAGGTGTTCAATCTTCCACCTGCAGGTGGCTTCCTACATCCCCATCACTGTCCTAACTGCAGTGCTGAAACTCATGGCCAGGCGGCTCCCACCTTCCCACAAGGCCAGCTCTCCTGACCCTCGGTAGCAAAGCCTCCACAGTGTAGCCGCTGCTGCCTCTGTGAGTCCAAGCCAGAGATTTCATCTCACATGAAACAGCTCCTGAGCAAGGAGACACCTCTTGGGATCAGGTAACTTGCTGCTGGCTCACTGACTGCCCTGCAGCTGCCCCCACTACACCTAACCCAGGTCCCCCCAGATGCTTCCCTGAGATGCATGGCCTGACCTGTCCCCTCTTGTGAATCACTGCTGTCCTGACCCAGACAACACTGAGGGGCCATTAGTGGTTCGAGAGAGTACCAGTTATTTTTTACAGTCTGTATCTTCTAGAGATACTCATTGATTTACTTCTAGATTGTTTCTAGATTAAATTTACAATGTGATGGATTTGCTTGAAAACATCCTGGAGGTGAGAAAGAAGGTGGGGAAACAGACAAACAAGGACTGGGCCATGTGTCAGATATGGAAACTGAGTGGGAGGACAGAGGATTTCTTATACTTTTTATTTCTACATGTTCCACAGATTTCTTCTTTCCCCGCCCCCCCCCCCGTCACAGCGACCCCAAAGAAAAAGGTATTTGTGTCTCTTGTGTAGTTATTTTGCGCAGCCCAGTCAGCCCAGTTCAACTGGAGTGACCCTTGAGCCTTTTAGTCCTGAGAACAGAAACTCTTAGTGAGACAGTTTCACTAAATTGCTTAAGGCCTCACTAAGTTGCTGAAGCTGACCTTTGAATTTGCAATACTGTCTCAAGTTTCCTGAACTGCTGGGATTACAGACCTAACCACCATGCCCAGCTCCATGTACTTCTTAAAACAGAAAAAAATGAAAGAAATATTCATACCAGATTAGCAAAACAATGTCAACTTAAGTTCTGTCCAAAACTCACAACTCTGCAGGAAGACAGGCCCACAGGGAGGTCCCAACAGAGGTCTAGTTGGCTCAAAACAGCACCAAAAATGAGGTATTAGCAATGGCCGGAGCCCCACCTGGAAACAGGCACAGATGTGACATGGCGAGGAAACAGAGGCTCACCTCTCTCAAGTCCATCGATGTTCTGTGTGTAGAGACGCAGAAGCAGTCCCTTGTCATGAAGCAATCGGAGAAAGTAGTGAGTGGCATTGGGCCTATAGTTTCCAGGGTACAGCTCCTTGGCTAAGGCGAAAAAGGGCTTGGGGTTGTGGAAAAAAAATTCCAGTTCAAAAATGGCTTCGGGGTATGGGATGTTGTACTGCTGGAGGTTGCTATAGAGGCCGCTCCCTGGAGATCTGCAGAGTGAGAAGGAAGAGGTTCTGAGCCCACCAGGAGAGAGTGGGGAAGCCTCAGCAAGGGTTACCGTGGTACCTGAAATCTGGAATGCCGCTGGGTGTGCTGATGCCAGCACCCACCATGACCACCACCTTCTGACAGGCTCGCACTCGGATCAGCTCAGCGATGTCCTGCAGGGACAGTTTCTCTTTCTCACTGTTGCCTCCACTTCCAAAGATGCCTGAAGCACCCACAGACAGTGAGATGGCCCTTCGTCCACTTGTAATACTGAGAGCAAATGCAGAATAGAAAGACAACCAGCTTCACGCTAGCAAGAACGAGCACACTCTACCCTTCCCACCGTCAAAAAGGTCATGCACATCACTTCAGTCCCCCCAAAACAACCAACTTTGTCACCATGGATGACCACTGGCTAAAACAGAAAGCAGTCACAAATCAGACATCAAGACTATTTGGCAGCAAAAACTTTCAGTTAATAGGCACTGTGTAATCAGGAAAGCATCACTTGTAAGTGCAGCCATCAAAGCAGTGCTAAGAAGTCCTCATAGAAACTCAAGCCAGGGCCAAAAGTATTCCTTGTGAAGGCTCTGGGGCACATGTTCCACAGAGCTACACACCTTAAGGTACATGGGAAATGATGAAAATACAGTGAGTTTAAAGTAATTCTCAGGTTTTGCATCAAAATATTATTGGGATAAAAGCTGGTCTCTCTAAAGACTATTCCAGAAAGAAACATCCATGCCCTGACAGGGGTTCAGGGTGCTGCACAGAGTTCATCTTTAATGTCTGCAGATGGGGGCAGCTCAGATTAGCAGCTAAAATTACACAATCAGGCAAGGCAGAAGGTATACTGCAGCTCAGGGTTCTCATTGCAAAGCTCTGGAAAGTTCTTAAGTCACCTCCAGAAGCCAAGAGCCAAGATTGGGAGTATGGAATGGTCTTTCATAGTAAAGGGCACAAAACACATAGAAAAACAAGTCACAGGCTTCAATGAGGCCACAGGACTTTGTAAATGACTCTACATCTGAGCAGACAAGAAAACAAAGCAATACAAATGACACAGAGCCTGTAGCAGCACCTGAAGGTCAGGGCAAGAGGCACTGCAGCTGCAGAAACCCTGGAGGCCTCCTGAGACAACAGTCTTGGCTTCTACAGCCTTCTGGACATCTCACCAAGAATCTAAAATCTAGTGGCAAAAGAAATTCCCAACTGCAAGTCTGGGCAAATAGTCTGCTTCTCATAGGAAGCCCTACAGCTTCTGTGTTAAAACCAATGGTGGCCAAGGTTGGTTTAATGGCAGCCAGTCTTGCAGATAATCTCTGTAATAAGAACTGGCTCTACAGAAGCAAGCGTCTGTCCTGGTACCTGCTCTATCCCCAGCACCAGAACAGGGCCTGTACAGAACAAGAGCTCAGTAACGTTATCCTTGATGAAAATCTCTTTATTAACCTTTCAATATGTATCAGATGAATTTACCATTATTTACTTGAATATCCCCCCATTACAAAGCATCTAAGTTTATATCCTAACAACTACGGACCTTAAGATTTTTCCATATGTAAGCTCAATTCCCCATGTAAGGATCAGAGTGCCTGCCTAGCATGTGCAGGGCCCTGGGATGGATTGAGTGGCATTCCAAAAAGGGCAGTTACTGGGTGTAGTCACCTACACGGCAGTTTTAACTGCACGACCTTACGTAAAGAAGGCCATTAAAACGTTAAATGCATATACTTTTAGACCTAAAGTCCCAATACTAGGAATTTATCCAAAAAACAAGGTACAAGCAAAGTAATTCGGCACCACGTCATTTGTAAAAGCTACAGATTAGACACTATTTCAACACGTGAATGATCAAAGTAGTTATGAAATACCACGTAATGGACTTTCACAGACCAGTATAAGGGCCGAACTGCCGCGGACGGAACCACTAGACCCACGGTCAAGAACTGAAGAGGCCCTGCGCGCGACCCGGGGCCTCCGGAGGCGCACCTGCCTGGCTCCCGCAGGCCGCGAGCACAGACGCTATCCGCCCCGGCACACACCGTCCGCCAGGCGCGGGACTGTGGGGCCGGCGCGGGGCCAGGCCGCCCACCTCCCGGGCCCCACCATCTGAGAGAGGCCAGCCACCGTCGGCCCCACAGCGCCATGATGTTCCTTCCGCAGGCGTCCGCAGGTCACGTGCCCGCGCCCCGCCCCGCCCCGCCCACGCCCCGCCCCGCCCACGCCCCGAGCGCCATCCGGGTGAGCTCCGGCCCCACCAGCTCAAGTCCCGCCCCGTCCCGAGGGCCTAGCTGTGCGCTCGAGCCCCACCGCGCACACGACCCCTGCAAGTTCTAGTCAGGGCCCACGTCCCATCCCCGTGACCCGCTTCCCTGTCCCTGCGAGCTCCTGCCCCACCCAAAGAGACAACCCCGTGTGAGCTCATCCCCCGCCCCGAGCCCCATCCCCGTGAGCTCGTTCCCCGGCTAGAGCACCATCCTCGTGAGCTCCTGCTCCTCCTCCACTCCGAGATTCATTCCCGCCCTGCCCCTGCGCGCTAGGGTGGAGGTGGACGGAGGGTGGGGTTGTTTCCCGGGTCTGCTGGGCTCTGGCCTCTGGCCCTAGCCGCGACAAGACCTTCAGCCGCCACGGAGATGATAACTAATCCTAGTCCCCGCAAGACACTCCCAGGAAGGTGCCAGTACCATCCCCATGGGAGAGGATCTCGGATCTTCAGGCTGAGGCCGCACGCCAGTCGGGGCCGGTTGGCCGCTGGCGCCCGTTCTCTTTAATGTCTCCAGAGCCAGGCCTGGTGCAGGAAGCCGGTACAGACCCAGGAGAGAATTTTGCCCGAAACACGTCTGAGTGTGGTTGCCCTGGCGACAGCGCGCCGCTGGAGCCAGCGGCGACGCTCCCGGCACGCCCCGCGCCACACGGGCCGGAAGTGAGTGAGCACTTCCGGCCGCCATCCCTGCGGCCCTGACACCTCGGCGCTCTCCCTGTCCCGGCTTATTCCTGCCATCATGAAGGATGTACCGGGCTTCTTACAGCAGAGCCAGAGCTCCGGGCCCGGCCAGGCAGCCGTGTGGCACCGTCTGGAGGAGCTCTACACGAAGAAGTGAGCAGCGACACAAGGGGCCAGGGCCTGTCCGAGACAGGCTGTGGGCGCTCGGACCCGAGGCTGGGAGGCCCGAGGAAGCGGGACGTGTGGGGAGAGTGGACGGGCTGTGCCAGGGAAGGTCTGTGCAGTCCTGAGGGTGGCGGCCTAGGACGAAGAGGGGCCACAGCCCAGCAGGACTAAGGGCCAGAGCTGTAGGGGTCTGGGATCTAGGGTTCACTGCTTTCCTGCCCTAGGCGCTGTGACTGAGGCTTCTGAACTCTCCCTTCTTCTGGTGTCACTACAGGGGTTCGGTGTTGGCCTGTGCTTTTGCACACTTTCAGAGCCAGAGTGCCACCCTTGTGGGGAAACAGCTCTTGGAGACTTGTATTTAGCCACGCCATAGTGTGAGTGAATCTACAGTTAGTTTTCTTATGGTCTGAAACCAATGAGCCGAGGTTTTCCTTTGATTCTATAGCTGATCACACAGGGTGCAACCACTGCCGCTCTCCCATTGTTTCTACTTTCTATAATATTTCACACTGGCTTTGTGCCTCCAGAGATCTCAGAGTTTGAATTCCTTCAGAAACAGGGTGAACTTCAGAACAATTTTTTGTTGCTAAGCACCAACCTCTATTTAAATGAGTAGAGTAAATCGTTAGTTTTGGCCTAGACCTTGCTCATAGGGAAACACATCTGCTGTAGGAACCTTCCTGATGGATATTTAGCATAGAATCTTTCACAGCATGTCTTGTTTGTTATTAATGGTGTTGGGCATTGAACTTAGGGTTTCACACATGCCAGGCAAGGGCTCTGCCACTGAGCCACATCCCAGCCCATGCACAGCATGTTTTGATGCTGTTCAGTAGCCTGCTAATAGCAGTTTTTTGGAGAAAAGTATTAGTATTTGGCAAAAAAATTGCTTTGTGGGTAGTATTTGTATTTATATATATTTATATTTTTTAGTTGTTGAACCTTTATTTTATTCATTTATATATATGTGGTTCTGAGAATCAAACCCACTGCCTTACACATGCTGAGAAAGTGCTTTACCACTGAGCCACAACCCCAGCCCAAAGTACTTTTTATTTTTTAAAGCATTTTATCTGTACTGTTAAATATTGGCCCCCCTTTTTTTTTTTTAAGAAATGTGCTGTGTCAATGTCCTGCAAGTATATTATTAGCTTATTTCTTCCTTCGTGTCCCATTCATGAATGAGGAAATTGAAACTTGGTATCCTCAACTTCTTTGAGATACTCACCCAATGAATAAGAGAGACTAGATTTCAGTTTAGCTGTCTGATTCCAAAACTCTTGTTTCCAGTTGAACCTCCTGATTTTTTTGAAGTAGTCTAAACAGAAATTCTCTGTTTCATAGCTGGGAAACCTGTGTTTTAGAGTAAGTCAGCTCTATGTGACATAAACATTGAGTGAAAAGAACTGAGGTCTATTACCATCTGTACTAGCCTTCTTCTGTGCAGCCAGGACTGGTCAGCTTTGTTATCTGCTGGAACACTGAGGTTCCAGAGGTCTCAGCTACCTTTTGGTTGATTATCTGAAGGGCCTTGTGTTTTCCAGGTTATGGCATCAGCTGACACTTCAAGTGCTTGATTTTGTGCAGGATCCATGCTTTGCCCAAGGAGATGGTCTCATTAAAGTAAGTGATTTGTGTCATATGAATATTATAAGAATATACTCAAGGACTTTTCACAATAATAGATGATAATGATAATGAACTACACGTATTCAGAAATAACTTTGTCTCCAGGAATGTTGTGAGGAGTTTCATATTTATTCCTACTCTTCACATCAATGTTGAAAGACAAGTAGTATTCTTATCTCTTTTTCTTTTTTAGTGTGGAAGCAGGCATAAGGGGTTAAGTAATTTTCCATAGGTCACAGCTAATAAGCCACAGAAGAGCATTCAGTTTCTAAAATTCTAAACCAGGGCTGGTGTAGCCCAATGCATGAAGTATGTGCTTTCCATCCCCAGCACCACCAAACCAAAAAAAAAAAAAAAAGAAGAAGCAGCAGCAGCAGCAGGCACAATGGCATACGCCTATAAACTCAGGAGGATAAGATCAAAAAAGATCCTGAATTCAAGGCCAGCCTGGGCAACACAGCAAGACCCTATCTCAAAAAGTAAATAAATTTCAAAAAATAAATAGAATTCTAGCCTAAAACACTGTCTTATAGTGTGCCCTGGTAAAAAAGAAATTTTTTAATTGCCGCTTTTGGAAAACTTTCTCAAAAATGGAAAATAAAAACCAGTTAGGGGACACAGTAGGAAACAGAAGAGAGATATTGCAGTAGGTCATTTTCTAGGTAACCCCTTTACTCCTCTCCCTCACCTGTGTCTGACTCTGCTTACACAGACATCTGTCCTGAGTAATGTAGAAGACAGGGCACCTTTTGTACGTTAGTTGAGAATGGGTAGTTGGAGGGGGGACTGCACAATATCATGCTGCCTCAATAATAGAGCACTTTTAGAATTTTTTCAACAGGAAGAATAAAGAGGATACACACTATTCCTAGCCCTCTTCAGATCCCTAACAAATCCCCATGGGTGTGTTCACACATGAAGCCTCCTCTTTGAGGTCTTTCCTGACAGCTTACTCTTTGATGACATTCTCTGATTTTGAGTTAGATATTGTTATATTATAGCTAGCTTATAATTATAGCTTATTTCTCCTGAATATGTTACTTTATAGTGCACATAGTAAAGGTTACCACCTACCTTATCATCATTTTTTTTCTTTTTTCTTAGTTGTAAGTGGACACAATGCCTTTATTTTTATTTATTTTTATGTGGTGTTGAGAATCGAACCCAGTGCCTCACCCGCCCCAGGCAAGCGCTCTACCATTGAGCCACAACCCCAGCCCCACTATCAGTTTGTATACCCATCAATTTGACATTTTTCTACCCAAGAAATTTTCAGTTATCTGTGAGCCTGAAGATTTTGCTGAGCATTTCATCTTCTGAATCATGTGGAAAATGAAAAAAGACCTGGGAGTGCTTGTACTTGTCTGTAATTCCAGCAGCTCCAGAGGCTGAAATAGGAGGATCATAAGTTTGAAGCCTGCCTTAGCAACTTAACTGAGACCCTATCTTCAAAATAAAAAGGACTAGGGATATAGCTTAGTGGTAAAGTGCACCTGCATTAAATCCCCAATCCAAAAAACAAGTCCTAAGACATATCTCAATACTTGCACTCCATGATTTTACATTATAAAGACATATAGTTCACAATTAAACTGGTTGTGTTTTCATGTATGAACATAGGAAAGTTATATCCAATTCATTCTATTGAATTTCCCATTCCCATCCCTCTCCCGTTACTTTCTTATCTTTAAATCACTTTTACACACATGACAAAGAATTTGTTCAACCTCAGGTAATGTGACATTCAGATCAACAGACTTGTTTTCTTTTTTCATGGATAAAATAGTCCTCAAAAATTGTTCAGAACCAGCCCACATAATTGTAACATGAATGGTGTTCATGAATTTATAGTCACCAGAAGAAATTTTGAGTTCCTGGACTTGGTAGACTTCTTTGTTTAAATAACTCCAAAAAGGGCTGGGGTTGTGGCTCAAGCGGTAGTGCGCTTGCCTGGCATGCGTGCAGCCCGGGTTCGATCCTCAGCACCACATACAAACAAAGATGTTGTGTCCGCTGAAAACTAAAAAATAAATATTCTCTCTCTCTCTCTAAATAAATAAATAGCTCCAAAAATTATTAGAGGTGTTAGAAAATTAAAACAGTGACAACTGGGCTTCAAGGAATGAAGAGGTGGATGTTTGGTGTGGAAGAGAACATTCCAGATAGGAACAAATTACACCGTGTTTCAAGATTACTTCTGAAGGACACAGAGTGGGAGGCACTGAAGACTGGTCTCTGTCCTAAATTTTTAATGTAAATGAGGACGATGTCTTTGAAATTGCTCCTGTAGTATACAGGTTACTTTGTTGAGCTGGATGTGTTCCAGATGTAAATATCTAACTGCCACAGGGACATTTCCATCTTTCTCTCTGCATATCCAACAGGAAGTTCAGGTTCTTCTTATCCAAACTGAAGCTTCCTTCTCTCACACCGGGCATTCCCTTTTCCTGCTTCTCTGGTCACTAGCCCAGGGGACACTTCTTTGACCAGCTGACGTCTGATCAAGTCTGATTCAACTTACTGACAAACGTCTCTCAGACCCTTTATCCATCCTCACAGCTGTTGCTCCCCTCTCTCCCCTGAACTGGTATCTCTTGTCATCTTCCTTGCAGTCCTCTATCCTCAGTCCTGCTTCCCTCCCTGGTTCAACCTTGCCTTTAGAACCGAGACCAATCCTCAGTGCCTCCCACTCTGTGTCCTTCAGAAGTACTCTTGAAACTTGGTGTAATTTGTTCCTATCTGGAATGTTCTCTGCCTCACCAAACATCCACCTCTGCAACTGCTCTTCATTGCTTGAAGCTCAATTGTCACCACGTGGGAATAGCCTTTGGATCCTCACATTTGGCTGACCTTCTTATATGCCTTTTTCCATTTCTCTTAAACTCATGTTATTGTCATTCATTCATTCTCCGCTATCCCAGGAGATCCCTGAAAGCTTAGGATTTACCTCATTCTGTATCTACAGGCCTAGCCAGGGTCTGAGGATGTAACCCAGTGTATGTGAGTGGCTAAGAAATTTAGTAATGAGACATAACTAGCCTATAGCCTTTTAAAATCTGAAGGAACTCTGTTCTGTTGGATTAGTGGACATTCCAGGTGGACAGTTTTTTGTACTTGGAGTACCTTGGAGAAAGAATATAGGAATTGGTCTTTAGAACAGTGTCCTCATTTCCAAAGCCAGAAGGAAACCCTGGTGGTGGGTTTTGTTTTGTTCTGTTTTTAATAATACATTGTTAGTCATGTATATGAGCTTAAGTTCTAAGGTGGGTGTCCTGCCATCAGCAAACATGTACACAGCACTTATTCTGTGAGTAAGTACATGTGGTGAGCATTGTGGTTTGGAAAGCCAAAACTTGATAAGAATGGTGTTTAGAGTCTGATTTTTCCCAATGAAAGACATCCTGTACTTACTCTCCACGATTGGTTCCACAGCTTTATGAAAACTTCATCAGTGAATTTGAACACAGGTAAACTCTTTTTGTCACTTTTTTACTTTGCAAATGAGTCCACTAATACTCCTTGACACTCAGAAATGGGGTATTTTATATTTTAGGGTGAACCCTTTGTCCCTGGTAGAAATAATTCTTCATGTGGTGAGACAAATGACTGGTAAGCCTCACTTTATTTCATAATGGAGAAGATTCAAATGGTAAAGTGCCCTTCAACTATAATTTAATTGAAGTATAATTGGATAGACATTATCAAGCCCTAAAGACTGTCCTGCCTAAATGTGTCTCAGCTGCTAGAAACATACTATTGATGAGTCTTCTGACTTAGTTCTTTTTCTTCTAGATCCTAATGTGGCTCTTACATTTCTGGAAAAGACTCGTGAGAAGGTGAATGTGGGATCTGAACAATACTTTCTGGACTATTTGTGACTTACAGTTTGTGTCCATATTCTTAGAAAGCGTTCATCTTCCAGCTTGTGGATTGGGTTACTGCACGGGTAGGGGCTCGCTTTGTGGTTTTTGGCTGTCCTGGTTTTTGAGACTCCACTGTGCTTCAACATCTTCAGGTGAAAAGCAGCGATGAGGCAGTGATCCTGTGTAAAACAGCAATCGGAGCTTTGAAGTTAAACATTGGGGACCTGCAGGTCACCAAGGTGAGATTCTGTAAGAGATTTCTCTGACTTAAGAATGTTTATTTAAAAATACTTTTGAGGTTACAGAAAAGTTGGGAAAGTAGCACCAAAAGCTCTCATGCCTTTGGCCCAATTCCCCATTGCTTTTTACTGCCTTTGCCTCATCTTTCTGTGAGTGCATGCATACTTTTTCCAAATCATTTACAAGTAAGTTGCTGATATGATGCTCCTACTCGTCATCAAAAGAGCACTCCCTGTGCCCCTATTTGTCCCTCTTCTCAGGACTCCCAGGGCCTAAGCTGGGTTCACTATGACCAACGGCAGTATCCCCGGCACTGCAGGTCATGTGCTGCTCCCCCATTCTCTCTCTGCCCCCTAGATTGTTGTTGAAGTCTCCTGTCTGGATTTATGCCTTTCTTATTTTCACTTTTATGCAATTTGGAGGACACGTGTCAATAAGAGTGGCAGCAAAAACCACACATGTGGTTAGTCCACCTTATTTAACCAGAGCCTGGGTGTATTTTTTGTTTTGCTTTGGTAATGATAACATTAAAGAAAATTTAGCAATAATAATTAAAGTGTTCATGTTCTCGTTGTTCTCATTGCTTCCCAGTCCTAGCCCATATGCATACTTGTTGCATTTTGTTCTAAAGTACTTAAGACACACCAAAAGCTATAGAGAACTGTAAGGAATACTGTAATGGGCACTCTCCTGCCCCAGCCAGCTCAGGACTAAAGCAGCACACATGCTCCTCCCCAACCTGACACTTTCAGTCCTGCTGCTTCATCCTCTCTTAGTGGGTAGATGCGTGTCACTGAGTCAGAGTTGAGTCACTGTGTTGATACGTGGAACCAGTTCATTTTTACTCGTATGTAGTGGTTCATTATCTAAGAGTTTCACAACATACATATCTGGTCTCCTGTGAAGGGATTTGGTTACTGATAGCTTATCAGCCATTCCATTCATGTCTTTACTTCTGTAAAATTGCCTCTGTCTTTTGTCCATTTTTCTATTGTGTTTTACCAACCAATTTGTAAGAGTTCTTTATATTTCCCTGGTCATAATTCCTGTGGGATTACGCATGCTATAATTGTCTTTTCCTAGTAATAAGTTGTCTTGGGGGTGTCATGGTAACTGAGACAGGAGAAAAGGCAAGTTCTGGGAAACGTAGTGAGACCATGTCTCCAGACATATAGGATTTGGGGGGTAATTCAGTGGTAGAAGCACTTACCTAGGCCTGTGTTCAGTCCCCAGTACTACCAAAGAAAAATACACACATACAATAAATATATACGAATATTTATATATCACCTATGTACTTTTTGCTCTGTTTTGTATAAATTGAAGGTTTACATTTCTCCATGTTTGCCTTTGTGGCTTGTGCTTTTCATTTTTATATGACATTAAAAATCTTTAAAGTCAGAAGACAACTTTACTACTTGTGTGTAGGAAACAATTGAAGATGTTGAAGAAATGCTCAACAACCTGCCTGGTGTGACATCAGTTCACAGTCGTTTCTACGATCTCTCAAGTAAATACTATCAAACAATTGGAAACCATGCATCCTACTACAAAGATGCCCTGCGGTTTCTGGGCTGTGTCGATATCAAGGATCTGCCAGGTACGTGGCCTCTATGGTTCATGTCACACTGGAGCACGTTCTCATGTAGCAGCTGTAAGATGGCAGGGAAGCTTGCCCACATGGATTCATCCCTTTGGGAAGAATAGGTGGAAAGATTTCTTTATGCTTTAGTTTCTACCTCATATTTGCCTGCAGCATTTAATTCAGATGACAAGGCTGGTTCCTCCCAATCCCTGTGCTCCTCCTCCCCCAAGCGTGTTGTTGTCCAAGTCAGAAATCTTATAGGAAGTACAGCAGTGTAAGTACCTCCTCATCCCCTGCAGGATGACGACTGCCTCAAATCCCTGACGCGGAGACCCTTGTTCTGAAATTGAATCTCAGATCCATGGGAATGAATTATAGTCGTTAAAGGGCCTGAGTGTGGAAATAAGTAACCAGAGAATTTGGGGGGAAGTGCAAAGAGTGTGTATTTAGAAAGATAACTTTTACATAATTTAGATGTTTCCCACATTGTATAGAAACCACCACTTCTTAAATACGTTGATGAAGTTTTGATTGTAGTATCTCAAAGTGTATTGAAGAAGCAGCTAATGCAGTCAAGAGGTATAGGACTGGGCTGCATGGGAAAGCAAGCAAATGAATCATAGTTTGGAGGAGAGGGGCTGACTGACTGGGATGTGAGACAGTGGAGTGGCAATGTGACTCCACAGCAGGCGAAGTGTTGGAGGAACTCATTACTTCAGGAGGTTGTATACACTGAAGAGCAAAGAGATGCATATATTTAGGGGAAAAGTAATAAATGAACATTCTTTCCACAAAACTTGTAATTGTGATCCCTGATATAATCCAGGTCAGTCCAGTACTTTAGAAGAATCATCCAAACGAATGCTTTGTGAGGTTACCATTACCAAGAATGGCTTCTTTACTTTTTGTTATATGTGCTTTTTAATGCCTAACTGGACTAGTATTTGTTGACTTGGGTTTGTTGCCATAGTGTCTGAGCAGCAGGAGAGAGCCTTCACACTGGGACTTGCAGGACTTCTTGGAGAGGGGGTTTTTAACTTTGGAGAGCTCGTAAGTTGATCCAGGCACTGGCTCCTTGGCATGGGTTGGGAAGGGGCGCAGGGAGGAACTGGCCTTCTACCACCTGTACTGTCTGTCCCCACAGCTCATGCACCCTGTGCTGGAGTCCCTGAGGAGCACAGACCGGCAGTGGCTGATCGACACTCTCTATGCCTTTAACAGTGGTGATGTAGACAGGTTCCAAACTCTGAAGACTGCCTGGGGCCAGCAGGTGGGTCCATAGGCTTCTGGCCCTGCTTGTCCTCTCACATGCCCACTGTCCAAGAGTGTTGGTCTAGCATCTTCCCCACACACTGCAGGCACCCAGGCGACCCTGGGCATGGAGGAACCGTGGCAGGCCTGGCCTCACACAGAACAAGGTGTCTCATGGGCAGTGACTGCACTAAGGAAAGGTAGAGGGTGTGTGGGGGAACAGAACACAATGCACTTTTCATCTCTGCTGAGTGGAGTGGGTGTCAGAACCCTCCCAGCAGAAGTGCTGTGCTCTTTGTGACCATGGGGTGGGTGGAAAGACATAGGAAGAACTGAGCACTTTGCTGACAAAATAAGTGTGAGCAGACAGGTGATGGAGTAGGAGGAGGTGTGGTGGTGGAAGAAGAGCTCCAGGAGTGGGGCATCTAGGTGGTAGGGATGGGCTCTGAGTGGTAGGGATTCTAATGTTAGACACAGATATTACTAAAATGTTAACTGTGATGGGAATCATAGTTGTCTTGTTTTTGTACTTTTCTGAAACTTTAAATTTTCGCAAAGTTTACAACAACTTACACCAGTTGTATGCAATGGGGTAGGGTTGTTAAGGTGCTATGAAGAGGCAGAAGCGTCAGGCCCCATCAGGCCTGGCTGTTCCTGGTGACACATCACTGTCTCAGCAAAAAATGTACCACTCAGAAAGGGAGCCGTAGCCAGGCATGGTGGGCTGAGGCAGGGGGATCACTTGAGCCCAGGTCTTTGAGACCAGCCTGGGCAACATAACAAGACCTTCTCTTAAAAAAAGTGAGGAGGGAGGAAGCTGGCTAGCCACAGCAATTTAGAAGAAGAAAAGATACTCAGAGGTGCATGCTCCCTATGCCTGTCCAGTTCCTGTGCCAGGGTGTGAGCTGCCACTCATGTGGTTTAAGCTACCTGTCCACTCTCCCTGGCTGGCTTCACCTTCGCTTCACCTCTGTGGAGAGCCCACACACTGCATGGGTCTTGCAGAAAGTGTTCTCGGTTCCTTGCAAGTCAGTCTTTCATTATAAATTGATCACTTGCTCTTTGATCTGTGTGAACTCCAAGACTCGGGGTTCTCCTCAGACTGCACTTGCACTGTGCTCATAAGCAGGCAGTGCTACCAGGGCTGCCCAGGATAGGTCCTTTGTCCTCTACTAGCAGTGCCTTGTGCCACGAGTCTTGAAAGGCCTTCTAGTGTTGTAACATCAGTACATAACTCTTACAGATCACTTCTCTAGAGAAACAGCCTATCAGTCAGTCTTTTCTTAGATTTCGTAAGAAAGGGAAACTTCAGGTCACTTAACTGTTAATGAGCCTCAGCAGTCTGCAGTGTACATGTTTGGATCTTCCCCGCAGCTTTTTTTCCATCCACCGTGTAGGAAAAAAAAAAAAATTGAGAACCCAGGTAAGGTCACTTGGTAAGCACAGACATGAGAGTCAGCTCCTCTTTCTGTGCTTCACAGCCTGACTTAGCAGCCAATGAGGCACAGCTTCTGAGGAAGATCCAGCTCTTGTGCCTGATGGAGGTAAGTGGCACCAAAGCCACTGTTGTGCTTCAAGACCTCGGTCAGTGAGCAGTGCGTCTCCCATCTCCTGTGTGGTGTTTCTTCCTCATTGCCCCACTCCTCATCGTCCCATGGCTGGGACAACCCCTCAGACAGGTCTTCCCTCCTGGGTAGTCTAAGCTGAAAGAGCTGCCCCTTCCTCCCGATGATATGGCACATCCTCTCTGGTCTAGTGCTTGTCTGTCCTTCCCCACCAGAACGTGAACTTCCTCAGGAGATGGAGGTTCTGTTTTTGGTTCCCCACAGTGTCCCCTGGTCTTGGGATACATGATGGCTTCAATTACCTGTTCAAGAAATAGTAGTGGCTATTGTTGAAAATTCCTGCAAAGCTTATTTTCACCTTTAACCTTATTAATAAGCGCTGAAAGTTTGTTCCTAGTGGTAAGACATATGACACATTAAGAAAATTTTATTGTATGGGGTACTCAGAAGATGATCTGTGTTTTTAAAATGTATGTACCTATCAGATCTCAGCCCATTTTTGTTTGGAAAAACAATTTTAAGTAGTTAATCAGCATTTTATTTTTTTTCAGATGACTTTCACACGACCTGCCAACCACAGACAGCTCACTTTTGAAGAAATTGCCAAAAATGCTAAAATCACAGTGAACGAGGTACAGTTCTTAGGCTTGGGGTATCACAGCAGCAGAGCTGCCACCTGTCAGAGCAGGACACTGGGTATCTGACAGGAGCCCTCCCACACAGGTGGAGCTGCTGGTGATGAAGGCACTCTCGGTGGGGCTGGTGAGGGGCAGCATAGACGAGGTGGACAAGCGAGTGCACATGACCTGGGTGCAGCCCCGCGTGCTGGATTTGCAGCAGGTGAAGCCACTGAGCCCCTGGTTTGCCTTTGTTGGGTTGGGTTATGTCTGCGCTGTCTTGGTTTCATGGGGACGGAAGTCACGTAGGAAGAAGGCGTCACGGTACACATGGTTTGGGGAATGGATTATTACTGTGGGGACTGAAGCCTTTTCTTAGAACCCAGTTGATGCAAGCCTAGGGTCTGACTCTACACTTAGAAGTTTATTGTGACAACGGTGTTGGTTGTACTGATAAAGCCTTTTAATCTTAAAAAAGTCTTTTAATCCGAAAATTGGTGCTCTGATCAAACATGTTCCTGGTTTCATGATCTGAGCATAAATCCATCTTATTTATATTTGCTGGAAGTTTAATCCTGTGGATTTCCTCTATTCTTGCCTGTTTTCTTTAATGCAAGTTTTCTTGTGATAAGAATTGACCTGGGTGATCCCATTGCACACCCCCACCCCAGCTCTGATATCCTCAGTTCTGCCCCAAGAATGAGTTAGAGGTTAGACCTGCCCCAGTTGGCCTGTGGCTCCTGCATATCTTAATGCTCATGTGGCCCTGATTTGCCCTCAGATCAAGGGAATGAAGGACCGCCTGGAATTCTGGTGCACAGATGTGAAGAGCATGGAGATGCTAGTGGAGCACCAGGCCCATGACATCCTCACCTAGCACCCTGGTGCCCTGTGGCCCCACCTCACCTGGGAGGCACTTCTGTGGCCCTGAAGCTGGCAACAAAGATCTGCATCGAATTGGGGTGTGGATTTGGATCCTGTTGGGAATAGGGACTACTCACTGTAAAAATGGTGGACTGTCATTTATGGGAGCCCAGCCACAGGGGAAGGCTCTTAGGTGGGGGTGTCTTAACCTGCAGTGGGGTAGGGGTCTCCAGGCCTCAGGAGGGAGGGCAAAAGTGAGTGGGAAAGCTCTCAAGTCTGCAAACACCCCAAGGTGGGTCTCTGTCCCATCCACCCATGTGTGCATATTTTCCAGTGCATTCAGGATGTTTCTGTAATAAACCCCTTCACTTTACCCTGCTTATGCTTCTGTTCTTGGTCTTACCATCCAGGACAAGCCTGTGCCTAAAGAGATGAGAAAGCCTGAGCAGAAACTAGGGAGGGCTTGGTGGGGATGTGGTCTTGGCTCCCGTCCTGCCACATACAGGGGACTGGGGCAGAGCCTTGCTCTTGGCTACCAAGCAAGTAAGTTCATCGGGAGAGACACAAGGGTGTCCATTCCCTCCTCAAGCCCACTCAGGATTCCTCTCAGACATAGGTTTCCACACCATTGCCACCTTTCCTCACTGGTAGCCGGCCACTTCTGTACCCCAGCATGCCCCATTGTTGACATTGAGCCAGCTCCTGGACAGTCCAGTGTTGGGTGTCTGCAGGAGACTCCCTGCAGTGCCTGGGCTGGACATGGGTACATAGAAGAGTCAGTGTGAACAGCAGGTAGAAGAAGGAGTTTAATGTGCTTTTCTAGGACTGCCCAGGTGGCCACAGGGCCTTCATGCTACAGAGCTCTTCTTGTAACTCTCCAGATGGGATAAAACCCAGCCTGCTGGAACCAGGAAGCTCACAAACATGGTCGAGATCCCCACAGCCTGCTCCTGGTGGAGGAAAGCACATGAGGCCTGGTCACTGAAGGAGACTGCCTGCCACTGCCCCCCCCCCCTCCACTCCACTCCCTCTGACTCGGCCAACTGTGTTTCTCCCACATGCCTTCAGGCTGTTCATGTGTACCCTGTACTGACATCTGCTGTTGTCCCTGAGGGTGGCCTTGAAGACCAGGAGGAAAGCCCTGGGCTCTGGGCCCAAGACCCTGGCTGCTCTCCACAGAGGGACAGCAGTACACACTCCCCTCCAATACCTGTGGCCCCACAGGCAGGGTGCTATGCTGTATGGAATGGCAGAAACAACTGGGATTTAAACTGCTTGTAAATAAGTACAGCCCTTTCCATGAAGGATAATTCCGTTCAGAAGCCTGGTGGGGAGGTCAGCTTCCACCGGCTGCACCTGTGTGTCTGTGCATGCCTGTACCCCATTTGTGCAGAGGGACCCCACCTGGAGCCACGCCTTCTCACTGGCTGAACTTAGAGAGCCCCGACCAAATTTCACTTTCAGTTCCCCCCTGAAAAAGCCAGGGTCAGGCCTCCCACCCCTCTATCTTTCTAAAGCTAGGTTGAGGGCGGGGTTAGAGTCCCTCCTGTTGACTTTAACCCCCGGAGGCTTAAAGGCATATGTAGCCTGGGCTCAGGTCTTAGCTACATGACCTTGAGCAAGTGACCCTGTAAACCTTGATTTGTTTATTCTTAAAACACTGCTCTGGAGTCAAGACAGCAAGGTCCGCACAGCATTGAGTGTCCTCTGACCACTGGCCTTTGCCAAAAAGTGAGAGGCCTGAGAAGGGGAGCCTGGCCCACCACTGAACTGGGCAGCCACTTTGGGAGGCTGTCCTGCAGGAAATGGCTTTAGGACCCCTTTCCTGGCATTCAAGACAATTGTCTTGACAGAAGCACTGACATCCAGCACCATGGTCGCCTCCCCATTAATAGCCTGGACTTGTGTTTTTGCCCCCAAACCTAGGAAATGGGCCAAGTCCTCAGAATGACCTACTGCTGTCTTAGAGGTCACTTACCATAGGAGAGGTAGGTGTTCTGGCCGGCTTGGCAGAGATGTGGGCCTTGGGAACTGCCCAGCATCTCAGGGGGGCTTGGAACAGCTGTGTGATAGGGGGCAACCTCAGCATGGTTCTGGGGCCGAGTTCCTTCCCAAGTCAGCTAGGTGTCCCGAGGGCTGAACGTCCTCTGCTCACTTGGTGTCAGGTCTTTTTATAGCTGGAAGGAACTGCAGCTGTCCCCTCCAGTCACAGGGCTTGGCAGAGAGTAGGACTGGGAGAGGCCTAGCCTGGTGTGCTGTCCCCATATGACACCAAAAGGCTGTGAGCCCTTAACAGTGTGGATAGATGTAGACCTTTCTAGAGAGAACTGTCACTTATTTGAGGAAAAGGAGGACCTCAGTGATAGAGAAGGTCCAGAGGAGTCAGGCTTAAGAATGCAAGAAGGAGAAACTGATGGCTAAAGGTGAATCTTAGCTCTTAGGGTGCCAGCCCCTCAGTACCATGCAGTTTCTGTAAAATTCTCCAACCTGTGGATTCCTCGTGCAGCCCAGCCTCCCCTTCTCATATTCAAGGAGAGCAGGCACTGACCGCACAGCAGAGGAACAGGGTGAGGAGTAGACACTTTCTGAGTGCCAGCTATGGGCCGGGACACTGTCTGACCCCAGACTCCTGTGCCCAGTTAAGGCACCCAGGGCTGAACATGCTGGGCTGTCCAGTCCCAGTGCACAGTCCACTGAGCAGGCTCCATAGCTTCCCAGGCTTGCTCCTTGCTTCTGCAGATAGTGGTTGTCCATTCCTTTGCACTGCAAACAGTATCGTATACCACTGATCCAGTCTCTGTCAGTGCTAACCCCACTGCTGCCCTGGGGGCCTGTCTACACTGCCTCCCCACAATTCCATGAAATACAAGTTCAGTTCCCCAGCGTAGTTCTTGGCTCCCTCCTCCAGCCCCTGCCCGACCTCCAGTGGCACCAGGCTTCTCTCATTCTCTCTATCCACCTCTCCAACCTCACCTGGCCATAGTCCAGATAGCCTCAACACCCCCAGCTGCTCCTCATTAATCACGATGTCTGGAATCTGTTAGTACGTGCTCAAACCCCACTTTATGGTCCCATTTCTAAGGCCCTGCAGGGCACTCTCTCCTCCCTCACCCACTTCAACTGTGCAGACAAAATGTCTAAGCAGCAGCCTCAGTGCCCCCTGGAGCTTACACTCCAGGTCCTGCCTACCAGCAGCACCACGCCCCAGGGTACTGGTTCCTCACCCTCCCCAAGTCCCTCTTCAAACATTTCTTCCACCCCAGCTCCTCCCCCAGCACCAGGTCTTGTCACTGCCTCTGCTCCACATCCCCCAACAGGCTCCACTGCCATTTCCCACACAGCACACTTCCATCCCCATACTGGTGCCTTCGTGTTCTCATGTGTCTCAACCGATCATGAGACTTGATTCAGATGACATCTCCTCAGATAACATCTTGCTCACTGTCTGCTTCCTACCTAGAGTAGAAGCCCTGTGAGGCTGTGTGTCCACCACTGAATGTTTGGGGCCCAGAGCAGCAGAATATGGCTTAGCTGAGTTTTCAGTCAGTGTGGGACAGTTGGGGCATCGGGATAGATAGATAAGGGGATAGATGGAGTGGGTTGGTGGGTAAGTGGATAGATGGGTGGGTGGGCAGATAGATGGATGGATGAGTGAATGTAGATGGATGAGTGGATGGATGAGTGAATGTGTAGATGGATGGATGAATGGATGTGTGGGTAGATAGAAGGATTAGTGGATGGGTGGACAATTGGAAAAGTTGATATAAGGATGTATGATGTTTCCATCATGAGCCAGGCACTGTGCTAGATTCAGGAGATGCAAAGCTGAGTCAGGCATGAGAAAACCTGAAGGGAAGATGCTCCACCATCAATGATGCAGGATATTGTCATGATGGTAATAAAGGCCACATCCCAGAGGGTGTGGGAGACCAACCTGACACGTGACTGGGTCACACTCCCCGGCTGGGTGCTGAGGCGCTCAGTCACAGAAATGTGGTCGGTGTCTCGTGCATGGGTGTGTCTTGCTACAGCCCCATGGGTGAAGCTATACTCACCTGTTCCTTTGTAATATAACCCCTTGCCCTGTTTAGGATAGAATCTCCCATGGAAGTGTCTTGTGTGTGTCCCCTTCTCTTACTGTGCCCTGGGGTGTGGCCTACCCAGGTGTCAGTCAACCTGCTGACAGTGGACATCATGAAGATACTCAGCCCCCTGAAACCTGACCCCTTGCCTCATTTGAATAGCTTCTCCTCAATAAAAGGGGTCAGCGCGTGCTCTCGCGCTCTCTCTCTCTGCGGACCTTTAGGTCAGAGGAGCCGTCACAGTGACCCCAAAGAAAAAGGCATTGTGTCTCTTGTGTGGTTATTTCATGCAGCCCAGTCAGCCCAGTTTAACTGGAGTGACCCCTGAGCCCTTTAGTCGCGAGAACAGAAACCCGGCAAGAGGGTACTCTGGTTGTTTCCAGACCAGATTAGGGGATATCTCACCATACCAAGCATGTGGCCCTCAGCCTCATCCATGGCCATCACCAGCTCCCCCAGACGTGGGCATGGTAACTACCCTTCCTGAAGACAGTCATGCCCTTGTCAGTTTATTTAGAATGATGGTGACCGGTAGCATTATTTTTGCTCCTCCCCAGAAATCACATCGCACTCTAAATGTGGGGCACTTTCCAAGGCTCTCCTCCTGCCTCCCAGGACCAAGCCAGATAGTCTTCCTGGGACTTTGCTTCTCAGGAAGGGACTAGTCCCTGGAGGCCAAGAAGGGAGAGTGTCCTCAATGTTATCTCCGGTAGCACTGGGCTTCTGATGCCAGCCTCAGGTCATAGAGGGCTCTGCCCCTCCTCTGTGATAATCCCTTCCTCGTGAACCTTTAATTATAGTCTTGGGGTCCAGCTAAGGATCAGGCTCAGTACCTGAGCATTTGTGCAGAGGATCATTCTCCCAGCAGAGGTGTTTCTTCTTTCACAGATAAGGACTGCCTCTGGGGGTAGGGGTGGGGTTCCATGTCTGCCCTCCTGGACCTCAGCTGGGTTGGGTGTGGGCAGTGGAGATGCTCACTGCACCCCGGGGCACCGTCAGCCCAGCCTTGTGTGGGTGAGGCCCCAGTGAGGGCCAGGCCAAGGGGCAGTGCAAGGAGAAGATGCTGCCAGGAGGGCGAAACAGGAAACTCCAGCCCCTTATCGGGCCTCCTGACCTCTCTGAACTTCCAGAACTTTCCAGGCACTACCTGGCAGGCCTTCCTCACTCCTCTAGTCACTCAGCTCCTGGACCTGAGACCTCTAGCTATGAGCACTGGGCCTCACCCTAACCTGCTTTTAGTCCCCAATTTGAGCCACTTGTGTTAACTCAACACCCAGACCCCTGCTGCCCTCTGCTCAGGGCTGCCACAGATGGGGATCATGTCGCAGCTTCTCCCTCCTTCACCCCAAGACCTGGACCCCTCCTTTCCCAGGCCTACCTTTTACTTGAAGGAAAACAATGTGCCCAGGAGAAGGGGAAGTCAGCCAAGTAGGCTTCAGGGTGAGGATGAAGGTCCCGTGTAGCAGCCAGGGAAGCTGAGGTGGGGAGAAGGCACGTAGCCGACCAGGGCCATCCAGCTCGTCCTGGGGTTCTCAAGGTGTCTGCTGGGCACAGTGGCCCTGCTGCTGGGATCTGTCTCCCCTCCTCCATCCAGGCACACTCAGCATGTACCTGTGGAAGCTGCCCTGGACATGCCCCTGGTGCAGAGGGGACCACCACCCTGCACATGTTCCCTGGCAAAACTGTGAGGCCCCCTCAACCTGCAGAAAACCCTGGGAGATCTGAGTGGACATCATGGGCACAGGGCACCACCCTGTGTCCAAACTTGGAACCACAAAGCAGCTGCAGAAAGCTGCAGCAGAAGGTGGGGGCGTGGCCCTTGGTGGGGGTGTGGCCCTGGCAGCAGGGGCCCCAGAAAGGATGCACATGCACTGAGCACTTGCAGGGTCTCCTTTATATACTCACAGACATTCTCACTCATGCATACCCATCCTCTCGCACACGCACACGCACATGCACATAGCACATACACACGCACACACTCTGCTGGTTTACTTCTCTGAAAACTCCTGACTGACACAGTAGGCAAAACCCAGCCATCAAAGAAGACAAGCTCTTCTGACTTTTCACCTTTGCCCTAGAAATAACATCTATTATGCTTCCTCTTCACTGGATGTCTATCTTCAACAGAAGGCCGGTTCTCAGAGTGTGGTCACTGGAGCAGCACATGGAAACGCTTTTCTTTTCTTTTCTGCCACGCCCCCACCTTGTGCTGCTTTGTGGTTCCAAGTTTGGACACAGGGTGGTGCCCTGTGCCCATGATGTCCACTCAGATCTCCCAGGGTTTTCTGCAGGTTGAGGGGGCCTCACAGTTTTCCTGGATGAAGGAGGGGAGACAGATCCCAGCAGCAGGGCCACTCTGCCCAGCAGACACCTTGAGAACCCCAGGACGAGCTGGATGGGCCTGGTCGGCTATGTTCTTTTCTCTGACATCTGCTATGTTAGATGATGCCTATTGTGACCCAGACACATCTCTGTGATCAAAGGCACATTCCCTGGTGTCTACCAGAGAACCCAGGCCCACCACCGCTCCTGGTATGCTGTGTGACAAGGCATCACAGACTCAACAGCCAGGAGCAGCACATTCATTATCCCAGTGTTTCTGCTGGTCAGTCTTGGTACCCACCAGCTGGGTCCCATGCTCAGGTTTCACCAGCTGACTTCAAGGCATGGGTCGGGCCACACTTCCCTTCAGGCTCAGGTCCTCTTCCAAGGTCTGCCTGATGGAAGAATCTCTAGGGTTGAAAGACTGAGGTGCTATGGCTGCTGTTGGTGGGACTCTCCTGCTCCTGGGGGCCACCCAGAAAATTGCCCCATGGTCCTGTCAGAGAGGCTTCACGTACTATTGGCTAACTCAAGACAAGCAAGAGAGTCTCCATCCTGCCTCAAACTCTCTGGGTTTTTCAAAAACATTTTCTTTCCCTTTAGAAAAGTTGTGAAGACAGGACAGTGTTTCCACACAGCCCACCCTGTGCCCTTCTGGAACTGTGCTCTTGGGGGGGAATTGCTGTGCAGGTGAGAGGGAAAAGCTCTCACCTGAGGTGCAAATCTGTGTGGTGCCTCCTGGCAGGGATGTCTGCATGGTTCATGTGGGTTCCTGTGCAAGGAGACGGTATGTCTCCCTCATTATCATTATTGATTCATTCATTTGTATTGCATGGACTCTTGGCACTTATTTCCTACTTATTTGGGCTATAATCAACTCGGCCTTATTGTGTGGCTCAAATTGTCCTGGCTCTGGGTGTTGGAAGCTCTTCCTTTCAGATCTGCACCCCTTGGTGTATCCTCATATCTGTAAAGTGTTTTTAACTTGTTTATTTTGAACTCTTTCTTACTTTCTGGCATATAAAACACTCCAAACTTGCCTTATATATTCCCTGCCCCAGACCTGATTCCTCTTATTGGTGAAAGTACAAGAAACACAAATCTGGACACTAGGTGGGTAAAGACATTGTGCGCCTGACAGCTTCACAGAGTAAAATGTTGCTGAGGACAGGGAATCCTAGGATGGAATGCAACACAATGAAAGGATCTGACAGAGTTACACGTGTATGAGACCATCTCACTGAAGGGACAGCAGTGATCTGGGACCACTCAGTCTCTGCAGCTAAGTGACTTGGGAAATGATGGAGTCCGAGTGACCAAAGGCAAAAGAGCTGCAGACCCCCTTTGGTGAAGTGGTTTCCTGGAGCAGTGTGTGTGTCTGTGTACCTACCTACCTGCCTGCCTATCATACATCTGTTTATCATCTATTGATAGCATCTCTCTATTGTTATCTATCCATGCATCTGTTATCTATTCATCATCTGTTCTCTATTTTTGTATTTTTCCATCACCTGTCGACCTACACTCAACCATCTATCTTCCTATCATCTGTCTCTGTAATTTCTACCTGTCTTTTTCATCATCTATCATTTATCTACCATGCAAATTCGTAGCAGAAAGATAACTAGTGGGAAATGTGAATGAGTGGCAGGAGACTGCCACTGTCTTCCCAGGCACACAGCTGGGCTCATTCCACGCTCTCCTACTGTCAGATTGGCTGTCTGACTGTGACTGAAGTGAAGTGGGTGACTTCCTTCTGCCACATCGACCTTCAAACTGTACAGTAGAGTGGGAGGAGCAGTGCCTTTGTCATAGACAGGAAGCCAGTCGAGTGACCTGTAGCAGAGCTCTGCCACAGGCATCTATAGGGAAGTGAAGAGGAGGAGATCTACTATGTACTCCAGAGTAAAAAGACATCAAACACTGGTTATTAAGTGGGTAAAGCATGTTCAAGCACAGAAGCAGGTCACAGTCATATGGGCTACACAGAGGGCTGGCCTTAGCCAGGCAGTTCACTGCAACCCCTGCAAGGCTTCTGGCACCTGTAGCCATATTGAGAAGGGTCATTCTGCCTGAGTCCACACTGCTGGGGGCCAGAAGCCCTGCCTGTTTTCACTCTGGGCCACAGAGGACATGCCACTGCCTACCTAAGTGGGTGGCTGCCTCACAGGACAGTTTAGCCTCGAGGAGTCACTGATGGGAGCTGTGGAAGCTCTGTGCTATGGGGAACAGGGCTGCACTGTGGAGGACAGCAGAAGTGCTGCCCTCGGTTGGCAAACAGGATCTGCCCCTGAGGCTGGGTGTGGCCACATGTATAAGGTCTGGCTGGGTGCTAGGATTGAGGAAACCAGTCCAGGACTACAGATCCCAACACCCCCTCCAAGTAAAGAACTTTGTGGTTCCCTTGCTCCCCAGATGTGGCTGGGTGCTAGGAGCCACAACCAAATAATATGATGCATGGCACTTTTGGTTGTAAGGTGACGCCAGCTAGCCATTGAGATGATATGATTATGTTAAGATTTGCATTCATATGGAAATTGGACTCCTGCTGTTCACCTTGGCCTGCTACGGGACTCATGTTACGGGACTCCTGGAGAGTTCCCATTGGTTGGGGAAGGATAGTAGGAGGGAATTCCGGGGGAGGTCTTGGGCTCCGGTTCCGGTAGATGGGAGCGCGTGGGTGGACCGGCTTGCTTGCCAGACTTGTATGTGGTATTGGTGGCATTTTCAAAAATAAAGTTTTGTTCCTGCTTGAGTGGCTCGTGATTCTGTGTCCAGCCAGACTGCAGCAATCGGTGGCCCGGACGGGGAACACCTGAAACTTAGAGGTGAGTAAAATTGCTCGCCTCTGAGGGAAGGCGACAGAATGGGTGACCATTTCAAAAAACAATGTGTTCTTGTTTTGATTCATTTTGTTTTTATTTCAAGCTCCCTAGCCCTAGAATTTTCTCAGGCGAACTGGGAAAAATGGTTGGCTCAAGGTTTGAAGTTATTCGGCCCTGAGAAAGAGAAAATTGATACAACCATTCTCTGCTCCGTTTTTGTTTCATTCTGTTTCGGCTTTGTTTTATCCTATCTTATTGGGTTACGTTACCTTTATAGTAGATTAGAATCTAGTAAAAAACAAACCGAAAGACTGTTAAGTAAATTGTTAGAGGTCCAGACTATGGTAGAAAGAACGTTAGGTCAAGCAAAAGAGAAGGTCTCTCAAGCTAGTCAGACAGAGGAAAATTTAAAGAAAGAAAGCTTAGAGGAAAAACAGCCATCAGGTGGAGAATTACAACAGGAGGCTGCTACTAACTCCGTTCTATCACCAGAGGGCGTAATTCAACCAACAGCTCCATCTACAGCTGAGCGGCCCTCAACTCCCGTAGTTGATGGACGGAATTCTGAGGCAGGACCCCAAAGATTAGCATGCCCTGTACTTGAGCAGGCAGGAGGGCAACGAATTCACCATGCTTTAGATTTCAAAACAGTAAAGCAATTAAAGGAGGCTGTAACAACCTATGGCCCTCAAGCACCCTTTACCATAAGTATGGTCAAATCTGTTACCAACTTGGACATGACACCAGCAGATTGGGCTAACATGTGTCAATCTGTGCTAAATGGAGGACAATATTTGTTATGGAAAGTTGCCAATGAGGAATTTTGCATGGAGACAGCTAGGCGAAATGCAGAAGCCGGTTACCCTCAAAGAAATCTAGATATGTTATTAGGAAAGGGACCTTATGAGGGTCAAAGACAACAAATTGAATATGATCCTGGCGTATACTCACAAATTGCTGCAGATGCAGTTAGGGCATGGAAAACTTTACAGGGGCATGGAGATTTACAAGGTCAATTATCTAAGGTAATACAAGGAACTAAAGAACCTTACGCTGAATTTGTAGATAGGCTTATTCAGACAGCTTCTAGAATATTTGGAAATACAGAACAGGCAATGCCATTTATAAAACAACTGGCTTATGACCAAGCAAATCGTTGCTGCAGAGAGGTCATTAGACCATGGAGACATGAAGATTTAAACACATATTAAATTATGTAGAGACATTAATGAACAAGGGCAAGTCTTAGCAGCAGTACAACAGGCTTTAGATGCCAGGCCAAAAACATGCTATAATTGTAATCAAACAGGACATTTTAAAAGGAGTTGCCCCATAGGAGGAGGGTTTAACAAAGCTAGGTATCAAAGGAATAGAATACCGGGTATTTGCCCACGATGCCATAAAGGGAGACATTGGGCTAATGAATGCTGTTCTCAAACCACCATAGAGGGTATTCCATTATCAAAAAATGGACAAGGACCAAGAGTTTACCCATGATATCGTGGAGAAAGGTATCAGGCTCCATTGCCAAAAAACGGACTAGAGGGCCCAATGCCCCGGGGCCCAAAACCACAAATATACTGGGCAATGGAGGAACCCAGCAGCACCATCAAGGTAGTGCCCAGGACGCATTATCCATTAAATCCCTCATCAGACAAACTAGAGGGACCACAGGGTTGGACATCTGTGCCTCTGCCAGAGCAGTACTAACTCCAGAGATGGGAGTTCAAATCATTCCCACAGGAGTAAAAGGACCTCTTCCCCAGGGAACAGTAGGCTTATTATTGGGATGCAGTTCTTCTACACTAAAAGGACTTATGATAAGTCCTGGGGTAATTGATCCCGATTATGAGGGTGAAATAAAAATTATAGCTAGTTCTCCAAGAGGTATATCAGTAATTTCACCAGGAGATAGAATAGCACAGTTATTAATAATACCCAGCCTGCATGATAAATTTTCCAGTCGTGCTGTAGAAAGAGGTTCCAAGGGATTAGGCTCCATAGGTGTAGATTGGGCTATGCTGTCTTTAAATTTAGACTCTCGCCCAATGCTAAAATTAAATATTCAAGGACATGACTTTAATGGGCTGCTGGACACAGGTGCTGACCTCAGCATCACATCTCGTCAAGAATGGCCAAAACATTGGCCATTACAACAAGCCACTCAAACGCTTCAAGGCCTAGGAGTGGCAACAAATCCCCATAGAAGTGCTATGGTATTAGATTGGAGGGATCCTGAAGGATGTGAAGGAACTATACAGCCATATGTATTGGATCATCTTCCCGTAAATTTATGGGGACGAGATGTCCTAGATCAATTAGGATTGACATTAACAAATAACATCAATCCTAACGCACCCACTACTAGGGCTAGACAAGGCTTTAGGAAAGAAAAAAGACTAAGAGAACAAGAACAAGGTATGACAGCACCAATTCAAATAGATCAAGAAATAAATAGACATGGATTGGGTTTTCAGAAAGGGCCACTGAGACAATCAAAATTACTTGGAAATCAGAAAGACAAGTGTGGGTTCCTCAGTGGCCCCTGACTAAAGAAAAGATACAAGTAGCCCATGACCTGGTCAAACAACAATTAGCGGAAGGACATATACAACCTTCCGTATCCCCCCATAATACTCCCATTTTTGTCATTAAAAAGAAATCTGGTAAATGGAGATTATTACAAGATTTAAGAGCCATTAATAATGAGATGGTTATTATGGGACCTGCTCAATCAGGGATTCCCCAATTGTCTGCTTTACCAAAAACCTGGTATGTTTTAGCTATAGATATTAAAGATTGTTTCTTTTCAATTCCAATTCATCCCGAGGATAGTCCACATTTTGCATTTACTATCCCTGCACTGAATTATGAAGGTCCTGATCAGAGATATGAATGGAAAGTACTCCCTCAAGGGATGGCTAACAGCCCAACTATGTGTCAAATTTATGTTAATAAAGCAATCCAGCCACTTAGAAATCAAAATCCTGAACTACAAATATTTCACTATATGGATGATGTGTTATTGGCACATAAAAGATAAAAACACATTGCTAGAATGTTATGCCACACTTACAAACTTATTAAAAAATTATAATCTAGAGATAGCAATAGATAAAGTACAATTAAATCTTCCAATTAATTATTTAGGAGTTCTATTATCCTCAACCATGGTCCGTCCACCAAAAATTCAAATACGAGTAGATCAACTCAAATCACTTAATGACTTTCAAAAGTTATTGGGAGACATAAATTGGATAAGGCATTATCTAGGCATACCAACAGGAGAGTTGGGACCTTTATTTGATATTCTAAAAGGTCCATCAGATCCAAATTCACCCCGCATGTTAACGCCTGAAGCAAGAAAAGCATTAAAAATCATTGAGACATATATGGAAAATATGCATTTGGATAGAATTGATATAAGTTTGCCTTTATTATTTATTGTACTACCAACAAAAAATATTCCTACAGGAGTATTTTGGCAAGAAGGTCCATTATTGTGGATACATTTATCTTATTCTCCTAACACTATTCTTACTAGATATCCTGAGGCTGTAGGACAATTAATACTCAAAGAAATAAAAGCAGCAAAGGGAGTGTTTGGGATTTCTCCCAATAAAATTATTACTCCATATACTATGGATCAAATTGATGAGTTAGCTAATGAGTTAAATACTTGGGCAATAATCATGTGTAAATCTAGTGTTTCATTTGATAATCACTTACCATCTAATCCTTTGTTGTCTTTTTGGTCTAAGCATCCTGTAGTTTTTCCAAAAATGACAAGAAAAACCCCTATCATAAATGCTCCAATAGTAGGGGATAGGAAAGGTAGCAGAATACAACAGTCACTAATATGGCATTATGTAAAAATGTGAATATGTAACAGATGTGATTCTGCAATCTGTATTTGGGGTGAAAATGGGAGTTCAAAACACTATTTGAGTCAAATGTATGAAAGATGATATATCATGAGCTATGTAATGCTTTAAATAATCAATAAAAAAAAGAAATGAACTGCAAAAAAAATAATAATAATAAAAAAATAAATGCTCCAAATATATTCACTGATGGGTCAAACAATGGTACAGCAGCAGTAGTTACTCCTGATCAAACTTTTACATTTTTAGTACCCAAACAATCAGCTCAAAAGGTAGAGCTTAATGCAGTATTACAAGCTTTTATGATGTTTAAAGATTCTGTATTTAATTTATTTTCTGATAGTCAGTATGTAGTTAATGCTATAGTATCCCTTGAAGATGCTGGTAGGATTTTCCCTTCTACTGTTTTCTCTTTGTTTTCCACTATACAAAGTCTAATCTGGGACAGAAAAGATCCATTCTTTATAGGACATATCAGGGCACATACAGGATTGCCTAGAGCCCTTAGTATGGGCAATGAACTAGCAGATAAATCTACACATGACATACATATTTTCTTCACAATAGAAGAAGCTATAAATTTTCATAAAAGGTTCCATGTCAATGCTAATACTTTACAAAAGCATTTTAAAATAACTAAAGAACAAGCCAGACATATAATAAAACAATGTCAAAATTGTGTGACATTTTTACCACAAGTTAATCTTGGAGTCAATCCTAGAGGACTGATACCTAACCATATTTGGCAGATGGACGTCACACACTTGCCAGAATTTGGAAAATTAAAATATTTGCATGTTACAGTTGATACTTCTTCTGGATTTTTGATGGGCTCCCTTCATGCTGGAGAAAAAACTAAAGATGTTATAGCTCATTGCTTACAAAATTTTGCCACTGTGGGCGTTCCAAAACAGTTAAAAACGGACAATGGTCCTGGTTATACTTCTACCTCTTTTAAACAATTTTGCTCATCATTTGGCATTACTCACATAACAGGAATTCCATACAATCCACAAGGACAAGGCATAGTTGAAAGAGCTCATCAAACTATTAAAATGTACTTATTAAAACAAAAGGAGGGAATTGGAAAGGGGTATATATCCCCCAAAGATAAACTTAAAATAACCCTTTTTACTCTAAACTTTTAAAATTTGGATTCATCAGGGCTTAGTGCTGCGGAAAGACATTTGTACCCAAAAAATGCACATAAGCCTAAGGTAGTTTGGAAGGATATTCTAACAGGACAATGGAAAGGTCCGGACCCAGTGATAGTCTGGAGTCGGGGCTCTGTCTGTGTTTTTCCACAGGAGGAACAGCAGCCGATTTGGATTCCAGAGAGATTAACCAAAACAATTTCTACAGAAAAAGAAGATGATTTGACTCAAATCCATAACAGCTGATATCCAGAACTCCAGCTTGGCTATTCTTACATCTGCGACAGTGATCAACCAGGATGCTTTTTTCAATATCTATTTTATTATTGCTTTTTCCCACATCATAAAGTTCCATTTTATTTTTGAGCTCATACAGACATAAATTAATGTTTTTCTGATCAGTTTTATTTTTTGACTATGGAGTTTTTAAACATTGCAATGGAGATTTCACCTAGGTAAATCTACAAGGCCTTTACTATTGTCTTATATGTTGTATGTTACGTGTGCACATTTCTGTTTTGTGTTGTATGTCTGTATGTGCGTATGTCCATATATCATATATGAGGAGCGCTCATAAAAATATGGATCCCAAATTTTTTTTATTATTCACGTGATTTTAATGGTTTAATTTAATTTGGGTAAACAGCTGTTGAAGACTGTTTTAATATGTGTACAAATAAGCAGGTTAACAGATCTGTTTGTTTACTTTCACCTTTCCTTTTCATTATATTTAATAATTCTGTTAGGATAATGTAAATTGTTTTAAAAATTGTTTTCTTAATACCTGTTGAAATGTTACATTTTTTTCTTTTCTTAACATCATTGTCAATCCCTATTTTCATCCCAGTGCCGGTGAAGACAAAGATGAAACCAAACTACAACTTCTTCAATAATCATCACAACAAACTGTATAAACTGATGCATCAATGAATAATAACTCAACAAGTAAGCTCAATCACTGAGTCGATTTATTTTGGGAGGAAATGGACATATTGATAGATTCCTCCACTTTGAACTGCTTACAAAACTTGCCTGGACTATGTATCACTTGTATGCATTGTGCTCTATTTGTTGATACAGCGAACTATGGTAGTGCTGGCGTATCTTTGCTGATGTGTCACCAGTGATGCAATTTTTCCTAAAGAGCCGTCTATTGACTTGATGTCATGGCATTTCTGTATCCTCCTCCCTTCTACTAGTGATGGTCTAATTTTGGGGGCCAACTGAGGTGAGGCAAAAGAACCTCACCCCCTCACCGGCACCAAGGCCAAATTTGGGGGCCAACAGAGGTGAGGCAAAGAACCTCCCCCCCCCACTGGTGCATAGGCCTATCCACAGGTATGGCTATATACTGGACCGGTAGTCAGTGACGGGTATGATTCAGTTGCAGTGGTATCAACCTAAGACAGGAGGCTGACCCCTAGAGGTCAGTTTTCTGATGACGGGTAAGAACCATATGTTGAATTGGACATACCTAACAGGCACGGACCCTAGCCACATTGCCTGTTGCTTAATTAAACAGAAGGGGGCAGATGCTAGGAGCCACAACCAAATAAAATGATGCATGGCACTTTTGGTTGTAAGGTGACGCCAGCTAGCCACTGATATGATACGATTATGTTAAGATTTGCATTCATATGGATATTGGACTCCTGCTGTTCACCTTGGCCTGCTACGGGACTCATGTTATGGGACTCCTGGAGAGTTCCCATTGGTTGGGGAAGGATAGTAGGAGGGAATTCCGGGGGAGGTCCTGGGCTCCGGTTCCGGTAGACGGGAGCGCGTGGGTGGACCGGCTTGCTTGCCAGACTTGTATGTGGTATTGGTGGCATTTTCAAAAATAAAGTTTTGTTCCTGCTTGAGTGGCTCGTGATTCTGTGTCCAGCCAGACTGCGGCAGCTGGGGACCTTTTCAGTGCCAGCTTTCACCCAAACCCAGGGCACAGCCTGAAAAGCCCCCGAGGGAAATCTATGCCTGGCACCACCATGCCCCATACCAGCTCACTCCTCTGACCGCTCCACCTGCAGGTGCTCCCTGAACACCTGCAGCACCAGCGCCAAAGGATGGGGTAAAAACTCCCAGCAACCGCCAAAGACCAGAGAGGAGCTTTGCTCAGTGGAGAAGCTGGGGGTGGGGGAAAGGAAGAGTTTTTGTTTTGTTTTTTTCTTTATTTTGTTCTGTTGAGGTTTTTTTAATTATACTATTTTTATCCTTTTTCATTTTCTTTTTTACATTTATTTTATTTTTAATTAACTTTTTTCCCCTTTTGTTGTGGTTGTTATTTTGATTCAGTGTTCTGGTGGTTTTTTTGTTTTGTTAGTATGAGAAAGAAACCAGGGGTGCTCTGCCACTGAGCTACACCCTGGGTCTTGCTGGTCTTTAACTTGAAATCCTCCTCCCTCGGTGAAAGGCCAAGATTTGTCGTCGGAGATTAAAATGCACACACACAGACAGCAGTGACAAAGATGAAGCAGTTTATTGCAAACTGCTGCTAGCTTATATAGAAAGTGAGAGTCAGTTATCTTAAACCAGGAAGCTCCCGGGGCCAATCATAGTAAAAGTCAGGTCATCACCTACGGTGCACACACATCCGCCCTGCATAAGATTCATGGGGGGCATGAACTGTCCACGAGTACAGAAGACGGGCAGGGCCAATTAGAAGGTTTTCAAAACAACTTGTTATCCGCCCACTGGCAACTTGCCCACCGCCATGTTTGAAAGGCCTGGGGAGTTCTCAGGGAGACTCCCAACACTCGGCCTCCCAAGCTTCTGGGATCATTGATGAGCACCACCACACTCAACTTGTATTTGTTTTTGTTTGTGGGGTTTTAAAAAATTTTTTGCTTATTTCACTGTGCTGGGGACCAAGCCCAGGGCCTCATGCACACTGGGTGGGTGTTCTGCTTCTGACCTTGTCTGCAGCTCAGCTGAGAGTAACTGTGCCCAGATCCAGCCATGGCCCGGTGCCACTTGAACCTTGGCAGACACTTACTAGGGGGACAAAATCTCCCAGCCATCAACTCATGCCCTAGGTGGGCACAGCTAGAGGCAGGGGCTGAGGTCCTGGGCTGCAGTCATGTGGACTACACAGAGGGCTGGCCTTAGCCAGGCAGTTCACTGCAACCCCTGCAAGGCTTCTGGCACCTGTAGCCATCTTGAGAAGGGTCATTCTGTCTGAGTCCACACTTCTGGGGGCCAGAAGCCCTACCTGTTTTCACTCTGGGCCACGGAGGACATGCCACTGCCCGCCTAAGTGGATGGCTGAAAGGAATGACAACTTTTGCTAACATCACACTACACAAGTATGCTACACTGGTTACTCACACCTGTTCAATCACTCATTTCTGACAAGACTGGATATGAGGGTCACAGAGGAGGCTGTGATTCCCACCCCCATGTCTCCCCCCAAATCTGCACCAGTATCTAGTTAAAATATAAGAGCTTAAGCCCTTTGCCACAACTGGACAATAAGCATCAGAATTGCTTTTAAGTAACAGACCCAAAGTCAACATAGCCCCAGAAATCCCATTACCTGGTAGAGACCACCACTCACATGGTAGGAACAACCACAGAGGGTGAACTCTTCACATTATGCCATCTATACTACACCTGCCTGAATTAACAGTGACCCAACTCATGACATCTGCAGAAGCAGTGGGTCTCTCAAAATGCAATATGGTATACACTGTGTCCAAATCCACAAATCATGGTCAGAGAAGCCATAAGGAGATTACAGTGCAGTGTCTAGCTGGAAATAAGTTCAATATTACACAACAAAACTAACCCAGGATATGTAGTCAGGAGAAAGGCACTTACCAAGAAGGCCATCACATACAGGCAGAAAAGAATTCCTCCTAACAGATGCACAAATATCAACAGAGAAACACAAGAAACAAGAAAAACAAAGGTCATATGACACTATATGATGATCATAACTTGCCAGCAACAGATTCTAAAGGCATCAAAGTGGATGGAAAGCCTGATAAAGAACTCAAAACAATGATTTTTAAAAAGCTCAATGAAACCCAAGAGAATACAGATAAACAGTTGAATGAAAGATGATGCAAGATATGAAAGAGAAATTCAGCAAAAAGACAGAGGTAATAAAAAAGAACCAAACAGAAATCTTGGAAATGAAAAGTTTAATAGGTCAGATTTAAAAATTCAGTTGAAATCCTCAACAATATTCTAGAATAAGTGGAAGAAAGAATATTGGAACTTGGATAAGTCTTTGAGAGAATACATTAAGACAGAAATAAAGGGGAAAATCAGAAAGAATGAAAGTAACTTTCGAACTCCCTGGGACCGCATTAAAAGATCAAATATCTGTAAAAGCAGCATACCTGAAGAAGGATAATTAAAGGTCAAGGCATGAAAACACTATTCAATTGAATAATAATGGAAAATTTCCCAAATTTTGGGAAATACATGAATAGTCAGATATAGGAGGCCCCAAACAGACATGACCAGAAAAGAACATTTCTATAACATAATCAAAGTATCAAAAGTACACAACAAAGAGAGGATGTTAAAATCTGCAAGAGAGAAGTGCCAAATTACATTTAAAGTAAACAGATCAATGTAAGATTTCCACCTGCCCCTAAAGGCCAGGAGGGTATGGAATGATGTTTTTCAAGTTCTGAAAGAAAACTGCCATCTAAGATTATTATACTCATAAGCCTGCCCTTCAGAATTGAAGAAAAGACAAAAAGACTTTCCCAGATAAGCATAAATAAGTGAATTTATGACCACTAAACCACCATTACAAAAGATGCTTAAGGAAATTCTACACCTAGAAGAGGAAAAAAGTAATCACAAGACTTTACAAAAGACTAAATTTTGCTAGAAGAGTGAAATGAGATATAGGGAAAAAATAAGATTATCATATAGTAAACCATCAAACCTACAAAGATGAATAAGAGAGAAAGAAACAAAGAATATTCAAAGAAACAAAGAAGGATTTTTTTAAGAATCAACAAAATTGCAGAAACAAGTTTATACCTTTCCATAATAACTCTGAATACCAATGGTTTTAATTTTCTAAATAAAAAACACAAACTGGCTGAATGGATTATAAAACAAAACCCAACAATGTGTTGTGTCTAAGAAACTACCTCACCAATAAAGACACACAGAGCCTGGAAGCAAAAGCAAAATGATGTTGCAAGCACATGGAATCCAAAAGCAATCAGAAGTAGTTACACTGCTATCCTACAAAATAGACCTGAAGGCAAAAATAGTAAGAAGAGACAAAGAAAGTCACTATGTGATGATGCAGGGATCAATTCCCCAGAAGTTGCAACAATTACACGTCTGTATTTATTGAACACTGACAAACCCAATTTCATAACACAAACACCACTAGACCTAAAGAGAGAGATAGGCCCTTATACAAATATCACAGCGGACTTCAACATCCCAGTGTCTTTAAGATAGATCATTTAGTCAAAAACAAAGAAGCACCAGAGTTAAATTCACTATTGATCATAGATATCTCCAGAATATTACACCCAACATCTGCAGAATACAGTTTCATCAGGACAAGGAATTTTTTTCTAGAATAGAGCAAATATTAGGTCACAAAATCATTCTTAACAAATTTTTAAAAATTGAAATAATTTCCTGTATCTTTCCTGATCACAATGGAATAACTCTAGAATCAACTAGAGAAACTGTAGGAATTATTCAAATACACAAAGACTGAACAATGGATGTTGGAATGAGCAGCAGGTCAGGGGGAAAATTTTAAAACTCCTTAAGGGCTGAGGTTTAGCTCAGTGGCAGAGCACTTGCCCTGTGCCTTTGATCCCTGGCATTGCCAAAATATAAGAATGATAATCCTTGAATTGAAATGGAAGCACAGGGGCTGGGGATGTGGCTCAAGTGGTAGCACACTCACCTGAAATGGAAACACAGCATACCAAAATCTGCGGCACCCAGCAAAAGCAGCACTTAACAGGAAGTTCATAGCAATAAACACTGCATTAAAAATAAAAATATCTCAAATAAATAGCCTAGTAATGTATCCCAAGGTTTTAGAAGAGCAAGGCAAAACCAAACCCAAAATCAGTAGAAGGAAAGAAAGAATAAAGGTCAGATCAGAAGAAAAATGAAATAGAGACTATGCTGGCTACTCTGAGGCTGTACCCAAATCTTTGCAATCCTCCTGAATGGTTTTCTAGATAGGACTCCAGAAACACAGGAAACAAGCAAACATTGACAAACAGAATCACATCAAACCAAAGAGCTTCTACACAGCCAAAGAAACAATCAGTGGAGTGAAGAGACAGTCCCAGAATGGGAGAGATTATTGTTCAGCTCTTCATCTGACAGGTTAATATTCAAAATATAGGAAGAGCTCCAGAATTTAACAATAAAAACCAAATAATCCAATTTTTTAAATGGGGGAATGACCTGAATAGACATTTCTCAAAATAAGAAATATAAATAGGCAATACATATTTGGAAAAAAATGCTATCATTAGTAATCAAGAAAAATGCAAATCAAAATTGCAATGAGAAGGGCTGAGTTGTGACTCAGTGATAAGAGTGCTCACTAGTGCTTGCCTAGCATGCACTGAGTTTGATCCTCAGCACCACATAAAAATAAAATAAAGATATTTTGTCCACCTAAAACTAAAAAATAAATAGTTTTTTAAAAATTGCAATGAGATAGCATCCCACCCCAATTGGAGTGGCCACTACCACAGAAACAAAAACCAACCAATTCTGGTGAGGATGTAAGAAAGAGAACTCCTACACCCTTGGTGGAAATGTAAATTAGCCTGCTATCATGCAAAGCAGCACCAAGAGTCACAGGAAACTAAAAGTAGAACAGCCATGTAATCCAAGGATCCATCTACCAGGCCTAGGTATAAGGGTTCTGTGTTTGGGATTGGGGTCTCTGATGACTTTATGACTGTGGCATGCTTGGTGGCTGGAGAAGTTTTGGTATAAAAGCACAGGATGTCTAGCTGCTGGGAAAGTTTCTGTGCAAAGACACAGGATGCCTGGCTGCTGTAGCAATGCCTTCCATGAGGAGGCTCTGTGCTAGAGTCTTATCAAAGCCTTCACCTCATCTCAGGCACACAGCTTCTAGGAATAAAGGAACTTGCTTTCTAGATAACTTCAATGTTTCACCAAGCTGGCTGTGCCTGAACATGCCCCATAACAGTAACTTTAAAAAGCTGACTTTCTTGAGAGCTACACAAAGCTTCTAACTTTACACATTGCAACTGTAGTATGCAACTGAAAAATAAGCTGCATAATGTTGCTAACTCTGTAACCTGCCTAATGACACAATGAACACTAATGTACTACTGATGCCAGTGACCTCATGTAACTTACTGTATAAAGCTGGCAGCTTGAAGGAGAGCATTCTACCTCTGTACCTTGCTACTGTCTCCTTGTTTTCTTTACACCTAGGCACACTCAGTGCCATCATCTCTGGTGTGGATGGACATGCTGTCGGCAAAGCTAGGTGGGACTGAGGACATCACACCCAGTGGAGTAAGTCAGTCACAGCGAGACAAATATTCCTTGTTTCCTCTCACACATGGAAGCTGAAAACAAAACAAAACTAAAACAGCGAAGCCAAGCAAAAGCACTACAAAGACCACTGTAAGTGGAGGGGGATGTCACCTGCATGAGGGTGGGACGCATGTACAGTACAACTGCATCAGGGAATCCAGCCAATTTGTGCCATTAGTGCAATGAATAATTACAATTCAAAAAAAAAGGAAAGATGGATGATCCCAGCTAGAAAGCAGGGTGCTTACTCCTCAGCCGCATAACGCCTCCCATGCCCTCAAGGTCTGGGCTGGGAGGCTGCGAGGTGCTGGGAATCAGAGACAACCCACATCTGACTTCTGTAACTGGGGTGTGCAGAATGGCTTTTACAAATTTAAAGAGGTTAGTTTTTTAAAAAATATAAGAATATGTGAAAATTTTAAAAATAAAAATATGGCATACCCAGGCTTGTGGGAAGCAGCAAACCTCATGCACAAAAGAAAATTTATGGTTTTAAATATTTATTACAAAAAGAAAAGCTGAAAATCAGTGAGCTAAGCATCATTCTCAAGAATTCAGGGGGAGGGGAGAAAATTAAACTCCTTAAATCAAAGAAAAGCTAAATGTAAGAACATAATTAATGGAAAAAGAAAATAAATGTACAATAAAGAAAAGCAACAAAACCAAAAACTGAAAGAAAAAAACTTTGAAAAAAATCTAGCCATTCCAGGTGTGACTATTCAAGAAAAGTAAGGGTAGGAAAAGCCAAAGTGGGGAATGACACAGACAACCACAGATACTCAGAGAGAGCAGTCAGCGAGGATTATCACCAGCAGCCTGAGCAGGCCAAGCTGAAGACCTAAAGATTGACACATTCCCAGGGGAAAAGAAGACTTTTTAAAAAAACTATCACAAAAATTAGCAGCAAATCTAGATATTTCTATATCTGGACCATTCTAGTAAAGAAATTGGATCTGCCAATGCTCACAGACATTTAGAAAAGAGGCACCATTCTTACACAACCTTCCCAAGAACAAGGAAACCTAGTCAATCACAGATGTAAAGAGCAGACAAACCTCTCTCATGGTCACAAACTCAGAAATCCTGGAGAAACTATTAGCAATCAAACTAAGAACATATAAAAAGAATTCAACACCATGATTAAGTTGTGTTTATAGACACATTTGAAATTTTAAAAAATTAATTTTTTAAAAAATGCAACTCATTTCATGAACAGTTAAAGATGAATGTGTGATAACTGTAATTGTTACAGAAAATGCCTGTGGTAAAAATTAACATACATTCATTATTTTTTAAAGTAGCCAAGAAGGCAAGAAGGTCTTTCCTCAGACTTAGGTCTGTTTTTAAGTGGAGCAGACATCACAGCTAAGGCCAGAAATGGAAAGCTTTCAGAATCAGAATGAAGCAAGAATTCCTACTATACCTGTCTCCAGACCATGCTGCACAAGAGATCCTGGCCAGTACAATAATGTAAGAAACAAAAACAAAAGCTACAAGGATTGAAAAGAGAAACTGAAACTATTGTCACTTAGAAACAACAAGGCTGAGGGTATCAGAAACCTGAAGGAGTCTACATGAAGCTTTGAAATTAATGGACATATTTAGAAATATCACTGGTTGCAGGATCAATAAACAAAACCCAATGTGATTTCACATACAATCAATAAGCAATTAAAAAGAAGCAGCTGGGCACAGTGGTGCACACCTGTAATTCCGGCGGCTGGAGAGGCTGAGGCAGGAGGATCACAAGTTCAAAGCCAGCCTCAACAAAAGTGAGGCACTAAGCAACTCAGTGAAATTCTTGTCTCTAAATAAAATACAAAATAGGGCTGGGGATGTTGCTCAGTGGTTAAGTGCCCCTGAGTTCAATCCCCCATACTGAAGAAGGAGGAGGAGGAGGAGGAGGAGGAGGAGGAGGAGGAGGAGGAGGAGGAGGAGAACTATCGACAACTGTCCTAGCTTGTGACCTAATGCTGGGTTCACAAAATCTGACTATTCCAATAACTTAAGGTGGGGGGAGGAGAAGGAGGAGGAGGAAGAAGAAGAAGAAGAAGAAGAAGAAGAAGAAGAAGAAGAAGAAGAAGAAGAGGAGGAGGAGGAAGGAGAGGAGGAGGAGGAGGAGGAAGGAGAAGGAGGAGGAGAAAAACAATAACTATCACCAACTGTCCTAGCTTACGACCTAATGCTGGGTTCACAAAATCTGACTATTCTAATAACTCAAGAAAATTACAAAGAAAGCACACAACCACAGAAATACCTTTTTCAATATTCTGGAGATGACTCTTCAATTTTAAGGGTCCTTGGAAAGAGAGAGAGCCACCCAGGAGCTCCAGTGGCACAATTGGTTAGCATGTGGTACTTATAAGACAGAGAGCCACATGAATTCTTTATTCTTATTTAGGGAACATACAAGGAGAGGTTACATGAAACCATTGTATCCCAAAAAGGGCAAAGGGATAGGATTACCAAGGAACAGGTGAGTGTAGCTCAACCCCTCTGGGTGCCACCTACTCCTAGGACCTTGCCTTGTTATCTGAGCCAGGGAAAAGCCCAAGTCATGAGTCATGCCACGACCACACCAGACTGTAATGATCTTTCAGATCCCTGTGGTGCATCAGGACTTAAAGTTGTGTGCATTTGGAGTGGCTCCCCACAAATAACATTTTACAAACACCAGAAATATCAAAATGTTAATGGCCTAAACTCAACAATCAAAAGAGATACTGAGCCAGGTGGTGGCACATGCCTATAATCCTAGTAGCTCAGGAGGCTGAGACAGTAACATTGTGAGTTCAAAGCCAGCCTCAGCAACTTAGCGAGTCCCTAACTAACTTAGCCAGACACTGTCTCTAAATAAAACACAAAAAATGACTAGGGATATGGCTCAGTAGTTGAGTGCCCCAGGGTTCCATCCCTGGTAAGGTAATCAAACAAACAAAAGAAGACATAGACTGGCAGATTGGATTAAAAACAAGACCCAGGAATATGCTGTCTCCAAGAGACTCACCTCATAGACAAAGACATCCACAGACTGAAGGTGAAAAGATAGGAAAAATGCATATCACTCCTATGGACCATGTAAAAAAGCAGGGGTTTTCATTCCAATATCAGATAAACTGAACTTCAAGCCAAAGTTAGAAGGGACAAAGCAGGATATACAGCTTAAGGAAGTTCTACATCAACAAGACATAACAATTGTAAATATTTATGTCCCAAACAATGGAGTATCTATGTATATCAAACAAAACCTTCTCAATTACAAGAATCAAATAGATCAAAATACAATAATACTGGGTGACTTTAACACACCTCTCTCACCACTGGATAGATCTTCTAAATGAAAGCTAAACAAAGAATCTATAAAACTAAATGATACAATTGATAATTTGGACTTAATGAACATATATAGAATATTTCATACATCAGCAAGTGAGTACACTTTCTTCTCAGCAGCATATGGATCCTTCTCTACAATAGAACATATGTTGTTATGCCACAAAGCAACTCTTAGCAAATAAAAAAATAGAGATAGTACCCTGCATTCTATCAGACCATAATGGAATGAAATTAGAAATAAATGATTAAAAATAGAAGCTCCTCAACACCTGGAGACTAAATAAAATGCTATTGAATAACCAATGGATAGCAAAAGAAATCAGGGATGAAATAAAAAATACTTATAGGTAAATGAGAACATTGATATAACATATCAAAATCTCTGGGACACTATGAAGGCAGTGCTAAGAGGAAAGTTTACTGCATTGAGCTCATTCATTAAAAGAATAGAAAGTCAATAAATAAATGATCTAACATTGCACCTCAGACCCTAGAAAAAGAACAAACTAACACTAAAAGCAGTAGAAGATGGGAAATAATTAAAATCAGAGCTGAAATCAATGAAATTGAATCAAAAGAAACAATTTAAAAAAACTAACAAGACAAAAAATGGGTTCATTGAAAAAAATAAATAAAATTATAAACCCTTAGGCACACTAATGAAAAGAGAGAAAACTCAAATTACTAAAATATGTGATTACAAAGGAAATATCACAACAGAGATGACTGAAATACAGAAGATAATTAGAAACTATTTTGAAAATTTATACTCCAATAAAATAAGAAAATCTTGAAATCATCACAAATGATTAGAGATGTATGACCAGCCTAAACTGAATCAGGAGGACACACACAATTTAAACAGATCTTTTGAACAACCAATAAAAAAAACAATTTAAACAGATCAATTTCAAGCAATGAAATAGAAGAAGCCATCAAAAGCTTATCAACCAAGGAAAGCCCAGGACCAGATGGATTCTCAGCCAAGTCCTACAAGACCTTCAAAGAAGAATTAACAACAATATTCCTCAAAGTATTCCATGAAATAGAAAAAGGATAAATCTTTCCAAACACATTCTGTGAGGCTAGTATCACCCTGATACCAAAACCAGACAAAGACACATCAAGGAAAGAAAACTTTAGACCAATATCCCTGATGAACATAGATGCAAAAATTCTCAATGAAATTCTGACCAATCGCATACAAAAACATTAAAATGATAGTGCACCACAATCAAGTGGTTTCCTCCCAGGGATGCAAAGTTGGTTCAATATACAGAAATCAATAAATGTAACTCATAACATCAACAGACTTAAAGGCAAGAATGATATGATTATCTCAGTAGATGCAGGAAAAGCATTTGACAAAAGACAGCACACCTTCTTATTCAAAACACTAGAAAAACTATGGATAGTAGGACCATACCTCAACATTGAAAAGCTATCTATGCTAAACCAAAGGCCAGCATCATTCTAAATGGAGAAAAATTGAAAGCATTCCTGCTAAAAACTGGAAGAAGACAGGGATGTTCTCTATTACCACTTGTATTCAACACAGTCCTTGAAACTCTAGCCAGAGTAATTAGACAGATGAAAGAAATTAAAGGGATATGAATAGGAAAAAAAGAACTCAAACTATTACTATTTGCCAGTGATTGATTCTATATTTAGAAAATTTAAAAAAATTCCACCAGAAAACTTCTAGAACTAATAAATGAATTCAGCAAAGTAGCAGGATATAAAATCAACACCCATAAATCAAACATGTTCCTATACATCAGTTACAAATCCACTGAAATAGAAATTAGGAAAACTACCACAATTGCAATAGTCTCAAAAAAAATAGTTGGGAATCAATCTAACAAAAAAGGTGAAAGATCTCTTCAACAAAAACTATAGAACACTAAAGAAAGAAATTGAAGAACATGTTAGATATGGAAAGATATCCCATGTTCTTGGATAGGCAGAACTGATATTGTCAAAATGGCCATACTACAGAAAGTGTTCTACAGATTTAATGCAATTTCTATTAAAATCTCAATTATAATTTTCATAGAAATAGAAAAACCAGGGCTGAGGTTGTGGCTTAGTGGTAGAGTGCTTGCCTAGCATGCGTGAGGTACTACTGGGTTCAATTCTCAGCACCACATATAAACAAATAAATAAAGGTCCATCAATACCTAATAAAAATATTTTTTTAAAAAGACATACAAAAAAAAGGGGAAGATGGCGGCGAAGGGAGTGCATCACCCCAGTGCGCCGCGTCACTGTGCGGAAGAAAGACGAGGAGAAACAGCTGAAGGCTATCTTGTTGGGAATTTCCAGTGAAATTGAGGTGCTCCAGAATCTAGTGGACGGATTTCCATCGCGCGAGGTTCGGCTGCGGGGGCTCGGTCGCGGGCAATTTCTCCGCACGGAGGGTCGCATTGCCTGATCTGCGGACCACCCCGCAGCTGGAGTCTGAGGCGCGCGCTGGGAAGCGGCGAGGTGCCGGAGCGGGAGTGCAGCGATGCGGATTCTGGGGGCTCCTGCCAGTGGTGCAATGGCCATGCTTAGTGCTGAGTTCCGGCTTTGAGACAGAGGAGAGAAGCGGTCCAGTTCGATTCTCGACACCGGTCAGACCACGGAGGAGGACAGCAGCCGCCATCTTGGAGAGCTGATGTAATCATCCCTGTTTTCTACTGATCTCAGCTCATTCAGCTACGGAACAGGTGATTTCAGTCTGGTATTTGCCTGCATCTCGCAGACAGATCGCTCAGGCTCAGGGCTGGAGAACCTGTGGAGAATACTCCTTGGGGCTCGCTCCTGGCAAGGCATGCGCCGGGCTCTGAGTGGCTGGATTCTGGTTCCCCGGGCTGCTTTGACCCAGGGCTGGGGAACCCGCGGGGGTCACTCCTTGGAGCCTGCTCCTAGCGGAGCGTGGCCGGGATCAGAGAGGCCGGGTTCTGGCTCCCGAAGCTGCTTTGGCCCAGGGCTGGGGAACCTGCGGTGTCTGCTTCTCGGTCCGGGTCCTGCTGGGTGCTGTGGGGGCCAGGGGGGTAGAGTGGAGCTGCCGCCTACACCCAGAGCAGGCCAAGTGACCCGCCGGCGTGGCATCACGACACCCCAACTGCAGCTGGGGCCGAAGAGAGTAGCCGCCCACGCCTGGAACAGGACCAGCGACCCAACGGCACGGTAGCCAAGTCACCCCATTTGGAGTAGGGGCTGTGCAGAGCCGCCATCTGAGCCTGCAAGGTAGGCAGACCTGCAACCCACTGGCAGGACAGGCCCAGTAGCCTGCCAGCGTAGTGGACAAGTAGCACTGAGGCAGTCACGTCACACTGGTTGGAGTGGGGGTGGAGCAGAGCCACCGCCCGTGTCCAGAAAAGGCCCAGCGACCCGTTGAAGAGGCAGTCAGGTACCCCCACTGGGAGTGGGAGCTGAGCAGAACTGCCGCCCGAGCTCGCAAGGTAGGCAGACCTGCGACCCACCGGCGGAACAAGCCTAGAGGCCTGCCAGCATGGTAGACACGTCACACCAATTGGAGTAGGGGCTGAGCAGAGCCGCTGCCCACATCCAGATCAGGACCAACGACCCGAGGGCATGGTAGTTACGTAACCACAATTGGAGTGGGGGCAGAGCAGAGCCGCCACCCGCGCCCGCAGGGTGGGCAGACCTGCGACCGACCAGCGTGGTAGACAGATCACCCTAATTAGAGGAGGAGCACAGCCACTACCCGCCCTGCAAGGGAGATTTCCCAACTATACAAGAGCAATATAAATAAATAGGGGGAAATTTTCAAAAACACAACAGTTTCACCAAGCAGAAAGAAATGCGAGCAGTATGAAAAGACAAGGAAAGAAAGGACCACAAGCAATGCAGGTCAACTCAACTTTAGAAGAGGTAATAGCTGCAACAGATGGAATGTCAGATAAAGAGTTCGGGATATACATGCTTCAGATGATCTGGAGTGTCAAGGAAGACATGAGACAGCAAAATCAGACAATGAAAGATCACTTTGACAAGGAACTACAGAAACAAATCCAGGAAGTAAAAGATCAATTTCACAGGGAGATAGAGGTAATAAAAAACAAACAAATAGAAATCCTAGAAATGCAGGAAGCAATAAACCAACTTAAAAACTCAATTGAGAATACTACCAGCAGAGTAGATCACTTAGAAGATAGAACATCAGACAATGAAGACAAAGTATTTCAACTTGAAAAGAACATAGACAGCTCAGCAAGTCTGCTAAGAAACCATGAGCAGAACATCCAAGAAATATGGGATAACATTAAAAGACCAAACTTAAGAGTCATTGGGATACAGGAAGGCACAGAGCTCCAAACCAAAGGAATAAACAATCTATTCAATGAAATAATATGAGAAAACTTCCCAGACTTGAAGAATGAAACAGAATCCCAAATCCTAGAAGCCTACAGGATGCCGAATGTGCAAAATCATAAGAGATCCACACCTAGACACATTATAATGAAGATGTCCAACATACAGAATAAGGAGAGAATTTTAAAAGCTACAAGAGAAAGGAAACAGATTACATTTAGGGGTAAACCAATCAGGATAACAGCTGATCTCTCAACACAGACTCTGAAAGCTAGAAGATCCTGGAATAACATATTTCAAACACTGAAAGAAAATGGGTTCCAACCAAGAATTGTGTATCCGGCGAAATTAAGCTTCAGGATGGAAGATGAAATTAAAACCTTCCATGATAAACAAAAGTTAAAAGAATTCGCAGCTAGAAAACCATCTCTTCAAAAAATCCTTGGCAAAACATTACAGGAAGAGGAAATGGAAAATAACATTGAAAACCAACAGTGGGAGGTAGGACAGTAAAGGGGGGAAAGCAATCAAAGAGGAAAACAAATCAGGTTTAGTAACATTAATAAACAAATATGGCTGGAAGAACAAACCATATCTCAATAATAACCCTAAATGTTAATGGCTTAAACTCACCAATTAAGAGACACAGGCTAGTTGAATGGATCACAAAACAAGACCCAACAATATGCTGCCTACAGGAGACGCATTTGATAGGAAAAGATATACATAGACTGAAGGTGAAAGGTTGGGAAAAATCATACCACTCATATGGACTGCGGAAACAAGCAGGAGTGTCCATACTCATATCTAATAAAATAGATTTCAAGCCAAAGTTAATCAAAAGGGATAAAGAGGGACACTACATACTGCTCAAGGGAACCATACACCAACAAGACATAACAATCATAAATATATATGCCCCAAACAATGGTGCAGCTATGTTCATCAAGCAAACTCTTCTCAAGTTCAAGAGTCTAATAGACCACCATACAATAATCATGGGAGACTTTAACACACCTCTCTCACCACTGGACAGATCTTCCAAACAAAAGTTAAATAAGGAAACTATAGAACTCAATAACACAATTAACAACCTAGACTTAATTGACATATATAGAATATACCACCCAACATCAAGTAGTTACACTTTTTTCTCAGCAGCACATGGATCCTTCTCAAAAATAGATCATATATTATGTCACAGGGCAACTCTTAGACAATATAAAGGAGTAGAGATAATACCATGCATCTTATCTGATCATAATGGAATGAAACTGAAAATCAACGATAAAAGAAGGAAGGAAAAATCATGCATCACTTGGAGAATGAACAATAGGTTACTGAATGATCAATGGGTTTTAGAAGACATCAAGGAGGAAATTAAAAACTTCTTAGAGTTAAATGAAAACAGACACAACATATCGGAATCTATGGGACACATTGAAAGCAGTTCTAAGAGGAAAATTCATTGCTTGGAGTTCATTCCTTAAAAAAAGAAAAAAACCAACAAATAAATGATCTCATACTTCATCTCAAAATCCTAGAAAAAGAAGAGCAAAACAACAGCAAAAGAAGTAGAAGGCAAGAAATAATTAAAATCAGAGCTGAAATTAATGAAATCGAAACAAAAGAAACAATTGAAAAATTTGACAAAACTAAAAGTTGGTTCTTTGAAAAAATAAATAAAATCGACAGACCCTTAGCCATGCTAATGAAGAGAAGAAGAGAGAGAACTCAAATTACTAGCATACGGGATGAAAAAGGCAATATCACAACAGACACTTCAGAAATACAGAAGATAATCAGAAATTATTTTGAATCCTTATACTCCAATAAAGTAGAAGATAGTGAAGGCATAGATAAATTTCTTAAGTCATATGATCTGCCCAGATTGAGTCAGGAGGATATAGACAACCTAAACAGACCAATAACAATAGAGGAAATAGAAGAAACCATCAAAAGACTACCAACTAAGAAAAGCCCAGGACCGGGTGGGTATACAGCAGAGTAATACAAAACCTTTAAAGAGGAACTAACACCAATACTTTTCAAGCTATTTCAGGAAATAGAAAAAGAGGGAGAACTTCCAAATACATTCTACGAGGCCAACATCACCCTGATGTCTAAACCAGACAAAGATACTTCAAAGAAAGAAAACTACAGACCAATATCTCTAATGAACCTAGATGCAAAAATCCTCAATAAAATTCTGGTGAATCGGATTCAAAAACATATCAAAAAAATTATACACCATGATCAAGTAGGATTCATCACTGGGATGCAAGGCTGGTTCAATATACGGAAATCAATAAATGTTATTCATCACATCAATAGACTTAAAAATAAGAACCATATGATCATCTCGATAGATGCAGAAAAAGCATTCGACAAAGTACAGCATCCCTTTATGTTCAAAACTCTAGAAAAATTAGGGATAACAAGATCATACCTCAACATTGTAAAAGCAATCTATGATAAGCCACAGGCCAGCATCATTCTGAATGGAGAAAAATTGAAGGCATTCCCTCTAAGATCTGGTACAAGACAGGGATGCCCTCTCTCACCACTTCTGTTCAACATAGTCCTTGAAACACTGGCCAGAGCAATTAGACAGATGAAAGAAATTAAAGGCATAAAAATAGGAAAAGAAGAACTTAAATTATCACTATTTGCAGATAACATGATTCTATACCTAGCAGACCCAAAAGGGTCTACAAAGAAACTACTAGAGCTAATAAATGAATTCAGCAAAGTGGCAGGATATAAAATCAACATGCATAAATCAAATGCATTCCTGTATATCAGCGACAAATCCTCTGAAACGGAAATGAGGACAACTACTCCATTCACAATATCCCCCCAAAAAATAAAATACTTGGGAATCAACCTAACAAAAGAGGTGAAAGACTTATACAATGAAAACTACAGAACCCTAAAGAGAGATATAGAAGAAGACCTCAGAAGATGGAAAAATATACCCTGTTCATGGATAGGCAGAACTAACATCATCAAAATGGCAATATTACCAAAAGTTCTCTATAAGTCCAATGCAATGCCAATCAAAATCCCAACAGCATTTCTTGTAGAAATAGATAAAACAATCATGAAATTCATATGGAATAATAAAAGACCCAGAATAGCAAAAACAATGCTAAGCAGGAAGTGTGAATCAGGTGGTATAGCGATACCAGACTTCAAACTATACTACAGAGCAATAGTAACAAAAACAGCATGGTACTGGTACCAAAACAGGCAGGTGGACCAATGGTACAGAATAGAGGACACAGTAACCAATCCACAAAACTACAACTATCTTATATTTGATAAAGGGGCTAAAAGCATGCAATGGAAGAAGGATAGCATCTTCAACAAATGGTGCTGGGAAAACTGGAAATCCATTTGCATCAAAATGAAACTGAATCCTTTCTCTCGCCATGCACAAAAGTCAACTCAAAATGGATCAAGGAGCTTGATATTAAATCAGAGACACGGCGTCTGATAGAAGAAAAAGTTGGCTATGATCTACATACTGTGGGGTCGGGCTCCAAATTCCTCAATAGGACACTCATAGCGCAAGAGTTAACAACTAGAATCAACAAATGGGACTTACTCAAACTAAAAAGTTTTTTCTCAGCAAAAGAAACAATAAGAGAGATAAACAGGGAGCCTACATCCTGGGAACAAATCTTTACTCCACACACTTCAGATAGAGCCCTAATATCCAGAGTATACAAAGAACTCAAAAAATTAGACAATAAGATAACAAATAACCCAATCAACAAATGGGCCAAGGACCTGAACAGACACTTCTCAGAGGAGGACATACAATCAATCAATAAGTACATGAAAAAATGCTCACCATCGCTAGCAGTCAGAGAAATGCAAATCAAAATCACCCTAAGATACCATCTCACTCCAGTAAGATTGGCAGCCATTATGAAGTCCAACAACAACAAGTGCTGGAGAGGATGCGGGGAAAAGGGTACACTTGTTCATTGTTGGTGGGACTGCAAATTGGTGCAGCCAATTTGGAAAGCAGTATGGAGATTTCTTGGAAAGCTGGGAATGGAACCACCATTTGACCCAGCTATTCCCCTTCTCGGTCTATTCCCTAAAGACCTAATAAGAGCATGCTACAGGGACACTGCTACATCGATGTTCATAGCAGCACAATTCACGATAGCAAGATTGTGGAACCAACCTAGATGCCCTTCAATAGATGAATGGATAAAAAAATGTGGCATTTATACACAATGGAGTATTACTCTGCATTAAAAAATGACAAAATCATAGAATTTGGAGGGAAATGGATGGCATTAGAGCAGATTATGCTAAGTGAAGCTAGCCAATCCTTAAAAAACAAATGCCAAATGATTTCTTTGATATAAGGGGAGTAACCAAGGACAGGGTAGGGATGAAGAGCTTGAGAAGAAGATTAACATTAAACAGGGACGAGAGGTGGGAGGGAAAGGGAGTGAGAAGGGAAATCGCATGGAAATGAAAGGTGATCCTCAGGGTTATACAAAATTACATATAAGAGGAAAGGAGGGGTAAGAGAAGAATAATACAAGTGGAAGAAATGATTTACAGTAGAGGGGGTAGAGAGAGAAAAGGGGAGGGGAGGGGAGGGGAGGGGGGATAGTAGAGAATAGGATAGACAGCAGAATACATCAGACACTAGAATGGCAATATGTAAATCAATGGAAGTGTAACTGATGTGATACAGCAATCTGTATACGGGGTAAAAATGAGAGTTCATAACCCACTTGAATCAAACTGTGAAATATGATATATTAAGAACTATGTAATTGCCGCGTCCGGCAGAAAATGGACCGAGTCCGGCGGGAGATGTCGGGGTTAAAAGATTTCACAGGACACCAAGGTTCTTCATCCAGGGGGAGACTGACTTTATTATCTCAGCTCATACTTATATATTTCTTTCAGACAGAATGGAAAGTTACTGGTAGGCGGAAGCAAGGACGGAGGGGGACAAGTGGTTCTTGTCGACTCATACTAAGCCTTCAACCAGGAACCTTATCAGACCCAAGCAGGTTAGGACGTTCCCACATGACTGTTATAGGCTGAATATGAAAACAGAAACCACAAATCTTTCAAGGCCTTGGGAGCTGGCCTCTTTGACGTGCACAACAAGAAACCAGGGCCGGCACCAAGCCCCGGGGGCCAGGGGGGATCCGAGCCAGCAGTTCCCCCTCTTTTGTTTGTTGCACGTCAAAGGGAATCAAGTAGCCCCTGTCTTAGGTCGTTCACTGCCCTTACAGTGCTTACCCGTCTCTGGAGAGGCCCTATTCCCCTGTCTTAGGTTGCAGTGCAAGCGTGAAAGTTGCCCGTCTCTGGGTACTACAAGATCAGCTCGTTATAACCAAGGCATTTAGTGGTAGCGATCCAGCCAGTCATTATTGGGTCTTTAATTGGTTCCGGTTCGACAAGGCATAGAGTCAGAGGAGAAGAATAATAAGGAAGAAAAAGGGGGCAAAAGGAGAAAGGCATGAAGCAGGGATCATTGTAGAAAAATCATCTTCGAATCGGTCGGAGACAAACTTCAGCAAGATCATCCTTGGTTTGTAGGTGTTGATAATGAACCTGTATTGGCTTAGAAGTCAGAATGTTAATTTGATCTTTAATAAATTGTGTCATTCTCTTGACAAGGCAGGGGCCTACAGCAACTATAAGGAGGAGACCGAAAAGCGGTCCCATATTGTGAGTGGCGGCATCTGCTTTAGCATTGCCTTCCGCCAGAGGTCCAGGAAGCTCTGAATGTCCTCGGATATGTCCAATGAATAAAGGATCTCGTCTAGCCCAAACAAGGAGTTGAACCGTTTGTAATTGTTCCATGATAGTAGATTGCCTGCCAATATAAGGGGCTGTTTCAATAACTAAGGCTAAATTGGCAACATAGAGACTATCAGTATACATATTAAGTGGGGTGGAGTTGTAAAGTTTAAGGGCCATAATTAGAGCCTCAACTTCTGATCTTTGGGCAGACAGTTTAGGAACAGGGTGTCGAATTACTTGAGATCCATCAAAAACAACAGCAAACCCCCCTTTAGCTCCGTCTGTATAAACAGTCTGAGCCCCCGGGATAGGTTCCCCTTTAATAATTTTAGGAAAAATAATAGGACATTTTTTAAGGCCTTCTAGAAGTTTATGTCGGGGAAGTGATTATCAATTTGACCTTTGAAATTACAGAGAAAAAGAGAAACTACTTGATTGTATTTTCACTTAAAAGCAAATTTATAGTAAACACACTTATCTCAAATATCTGTAACTGAAAAGGCAGAGTATCTTGATAAATGTAAATATAAAACATAAATTATGGGTTTCCTGTTGAAGAAAAACAATTAGGCAAATATATATTAACTAATCAATTAGGCATGTGTTAATTAATTTATGGATTAACAAATATAGGTTATTTAAATATTTAAAAAATATATATTAAGAATAAGAACTTAACTTATAATTGTATTAACTTTATGTAACCACGTGGTCTTAAAATATTTGGATCCATTTTAATTTATTTTTAACTAGGAGTGCACTCTTTTATGTGACGTCACTTGATGTAACTGAAATAAGATCCTTGAGTATACATTTTTATTTTTATAGTTAGCAATGAGAATAAGGATTTTTTGGTCATTATAGGAACTTTGTCGGTTTGTTCCTGTGGCGAGTAAATGCATCCTCATGACCTCTAAAATTAAAGGTAAAATATAAAGAAACATATTTGATATCTCTCATCAATAGAACATTATTTAGTAACACAACTACAGAGAAAAGTCAGGTTATTTAACTTGGAACTAGCTTAAATTTAGGACTGTAACATAGAAAGCTGTGGAATTAAATTTTGTCTGAAAAAGAAATCTTTCGTTAGCATTTACAGGTAGGCATCTTTTAAAAATACAGGCTCTGAGTAGCTCCGGTAGAAATCTGAAACACAGCAGTACAGGTTAGTGGCTGGAAGGTGGGACTAGAAGTCCTGTCTGAGTGACTGTGGAAGAACCAATCGGAAGCCTGCAAAAGTGTGGGAGGTGGGACCAGGAAGCCGCTCTTCCGGCCAGGTACCCCATGGTTACCATGGTGATGCAAACAGCATGGAGTCTGTTGCCCATTTTGGGGGCAAAAGTTCCCCAAGTTTTCCTAACCGATTGCATTTTGTTTGATTTTGTCTGCATTTTTCCCCGCCTGGCCAAGATCTTACTGCGGTAGCAGCTTGTTCTGTCTCTGGATCGCCCCGTACATTTTGCCTTCTGGGGTTGTCCTCGTCCCAATCAGGGTTATAAGGAGGGAGCGCAACAGGGATCGGGGCCGTAGGTGTTTTAAATCTTGACTTCTTCATTCGACCCTCCAGTTCCTCCTCCTGTCAGCTGTTACCATGGAGCCCAGTTAGTAACTCCCTTATCTTAGAAATGTACTGAGCACTGTGAAGCCCAGCTCAAGGCTAGAGGCCTTGTTTACATATTTTTGTGAAAAACTAGTAAGGGAGTGTCCAGCGCCTGGAGTGCTAATTTTTCAGACAGTAGCCAAATAAAACAGGGTAACATGAAAATAGGAAATTTATCTACATTGAACCTTTTTGTAGAGATTGTTTTGTAGAAAGTCCTAAAATAAGCCATGGTGAATATTCTGGAGAAGGTCAGTTAAGACTTTTTTGTGGGCCTATTAGGGAGGGGGAAGATGAGAAGGCAGGGTTGAGAGCAGCTAGGGTGGATCTAAGAATGAAGAAGGAGATATGAAAGAATAATGGGAAAGGGATAAGGACTCTGCCATTTGCTCTTCCTGGACCTGATTAAGGGCCTGTTCGCATTCAGCAAGCTGTTCTTTAATCTTTATCTTATCTGTTAAGAAAGCATCTTTAACCAGTCTCCATAAAGAGAAAGTGGCTATTGGGATACTTTCCGGACCTTGATCCCTCAACAATCTTTGTAAATCACATCTGACCTGATCCAAATCATTGTTATTAAGAAATCCCCCTGTCAGAAACCAAGGACATGCCTGGGCAATAACTTCAACGAATTTTGTTGCAGTTTTTGTTTTTATTCCGGTTCCCTGTGTGTTCAACAGCTCTCTGAGTTCGTTGGCCAGACGAACTTTGGCTGCTGAGTTACCCATGGTAGCTACCTGTTCCTAGTTTAAGTTTCAATTTTCCCCCCTTCTCTTTACGAAGGCTTTTTTCCCCTTCTCTTTACGAAGGCTTTTTTTTTTCCCCTTCTCTTTACGAAGGCTATTTTTCCCCTTCTCTTTACGAAGGCTTCTTTTCCCCTTCTCTTTACGAAGGCTTTTTTTTTCCCCTTCTCTTTACAAAGGCTATTTTTCCCCTTCTCTTTACAAAGGCTTCTTTTCCCCTTCTCTTTACAAAGGCTATTTTTCCCCTTCTCTTTACGAAGGCTATTAATCCTCCCTCTTCGTGGAGGGAGCCCTGCCCGCTTACCTTCTGCGATCTCGGTGGAACCTCCAATATGAGAAAATGGACCGAGTCCGGCGGGAGACGTCGGGGTTAAAAGATTTCACAGGACACCAAGGTTCTTCATCCAGGGGGAGACTGACTTTATTATCTCAGCTCATACTTATATATTTCTTTCAGACAGAATGGAAAGTTACTGGTAGGTGGAAGCAAGGACGGAGGGGGACAAGTGGTTCTTGTCGACTCATACTAAGCCTTCAACCAGGAACCTTATCAGACCCAAGCAGGTCAGGACGTTCCCACATGACTGTTATAGGCTGAATATGAAAACAGAAACCACAAATCTTTCAAGGCCTTGGGAGCTGGCCTCTTTGACGTGCACAACAAGAAACCAGGGCCGGCACCAAGCCCCGGGGGCCAGGGGGGATCCGAGCCAGCATGTAATGTTTTGAACGACCAACAATAAAAAAATAAAATAAAATAAAATAAAAAGACATACAAAATGCATTCATTAAATTCATTTGGAGAAATAAGAAACCCAGAATAACAAAAGCAATCCTTAGCAAAAAGAGTGAAGCAGGAGGCATCACAATACCCAATCTTAAACTATACTACAGAGCCATAGTAACAAAAATAGGATGGTATTGGTACAAAAATAAATATGTAGACAAATTGTACAAAATAGAAGACACAAAGATGAACCTTGAAACTCTAGCCAGAGTTTCAAACACAATTATCTCAAAGGTGCCAAAAACATACATTGGAGAAAAAATAGACTCTTTCAACAAATGGTGCTGGGAAAACTAGAAATCCACAAGTACTAAAATGAAATTAAATTCTTATCTCTCACCCTGCACAAAACTCAACTCAAAGTGTATTAAAGACTTAGGCACTAGAACAGAGACCCTGTGCCTAAAAGAAGAAAAAGTAGGCCCAAATCTCTACCATGTTGGCTTAGAAACTGACTTCTTTAACAAGACTCCTAAAACACAAGAAGTAAAATCAAGAATCAATACATGGGATGGATTTAAACTAAAAAGCTTCTTCTCAGCACATATTAGAGAAAACATGTGGCCTTTGGTTGTGTGGGATTGGCCTATTTTGCTCAGCATGATATTTTTTATTTTTATTTATTTTTATTTATTTTTTTAAAGAGAGAGTGTGTGTGGGGAGAGAGAGAGAGAGAGAGAGAGAGAGAGAGAGAGAGAGAGAGAGAGAGAATTTTTTAATATTTATTTTTTAGTTCTCAGCGGACACAACATCTTTGTTGGTATGTGGTGCTGAGGATCGAACCCAGGCCGCACGCATGCCAGGCGAGCGCGCTACCACTTGAACCACATCCCCAGCCCAGCATGATATTTTTTAACTCCAACCATTTACTGGTAAATGCCATAATTTCACTCTTCTTTAATGCTGAGTAATATTCCATTGAGTATATCTGCCACATTTTCTTTATCCATTCGTCTATTAAGGGACACGTAGGTTTGTTCCATAGTCTAGCTATTGTGAATTGAGCTGCTATAAATTTGATGTGGCTGCATCATGATTTATGCTGATTTTAAGTCCTTTGGGTATAAATGGTGGTTCCATTCCAAGTTTTCTGAGGAATTTCCATACTGCTTTCCATAGTGGTTGCACCAATTTGCAGTCCCACCAGCAATGCTTGAGTGTACCTTTTCCACCACATCCTCACCAACATTTACTGTTACCTGTATTCTTGATGATTGCCATCCTGACAGGAGTGAGATGAAATCTTAGAGTAGTTTTGATTTGCATTTTTCTAATTGCTAGAGAGGTTGAACACCTTTTCATATATTTGTTGGCCAATCGTATTTCTCTTATGTGAAGTGTCTGTTCAGTTCCTTAGCCCATTTATTGATTGGGTTATTTGTTTTATTGGTGTTAAGTTTTTTGAGTTCTTTATATATCCTAGAGATTAATGTTTTATCAGAGGTGAATGTGGTAAAGATTTTCTCCCAATCTGTAGGCTCCCTCCTCGTGTTATTGTTTCCTTTGCTGAGAAGAAGTTTTTAATTTGAATACATCCCATTTATTGATCCATGATTTTACTTCTTGCACTTGAGGAGTCTTGTTAAGGAAGTCAGGTCCTAAGCCAATATGATGAAGATTTGGGCCTCCTTTTTCTTCTATAGGTGCAAGGCCTCTGTTCTAGTGCCTAAGACTTTATTCCACTTTGAGTTAAATTTTGTGAAGGCTGAGGTATAAAGGTTTAATAATTTCATTTTGCTACATGTGGATTTCCAGTTTTGCCAGCACCATTTGTTGAATAGGCTATCTTTTCTCCAGTAAATGTTTTTGGCACCTTAGTCTAGTATAAGATAACTGTTATTTATGTGTGTTTGTCTCTGTGTCCTCTATTCCATACCATTGGTCTACAAGTCTATTTTGGTGCCAATACCATGCTATTTTTGTTATTAAATCTCTGTAATACAGTTTAAGGTTGGGTATTATTATGTCTCTTGCTTCACTTTCTTGCTAAGGTTTGCTTTAGCTATCTATTCTGCATCTCTTATTTTTCCAAATAAATTTCATGATAGTATTTTTCTATTTCTATGAAGAATGTCATTGGAATTTTGATAGGAATTGCATTAAATCTCTACAATGCTTTTTGTAGTATGGCATTTTGACAATATTAATTCTGCCTATCCAGGAGCATGGGAGATCTTTTCATCTTATGAGGTTTTCTTCAATTTCTTTCTTTAGTATTCTGTAGTTTTCACTGTAGAGATTTTTCACCTTTTTTGTTAGATTTATTCTCAGGAATTTTCTTTTTGAGGCTATTGTGAATGGAGTAGTTTTCTCAATTTCTCTTTTAGTGGATTCATCACTAATGTATGGGAATGCATTTGATTTATGGTTGTTGATTTTATATCCTGCTAATTTGCTGAATTCATTTATTAGTCCTAGAAGTCTCCTGGTGGAATTTTTTGGATCTTCTAGATATAGAATCATGTCATCAACAAATTATAGTTTGAGTTCTTCTTTACCTTTTTGTATTTCTTTAATTTTTTTTTGTCAAATTGCTCTAGCTAGAGTTTCAAGGATGAAGTTGAATAGAAGTGTTAAAAGAGGACATCCTTGTCTTGTTCCAGTTTTTAGAGGGAATGTTTTAAATTTTTCTCCATTTATTTTTTTTAATATTTATTTTTAGGTATATATGGACACAACACAATGCCTTTATTTTTATGTGGTGCTGAGGATCGAACCTGGGTCCCAGCCCGTGCTAGGCAAGCACTTTACCACTGAACCATGATCCCAGCCCAATTTTTCTCCATTTAGAATGATGCTGGGCTTGGGTTTAGCATATACAGCTTTTACAATGTTGAGGTATGTTCCTACTATCTGTAGCTTTTCTAATGTGATGAACATGAACTGGTGCTGCTGTATTTTGTGAAATGCTTTTTCTGCATCTATTGAGATGATCATATGATTCTTATCTTTAAGTCTATTAATATGATGAATTATGTTTATTAATTTCCATATGTTGAACAAACCCTGCATCCCTGGGATGAATCCCACTTGATTGTGGTGCACTATATTTTTAATGTGCTTTTGTATGTGATTTGCCAGAATATTATTGAGGATTTTTGATCTATGTTCATCAGGGATATTGATCTGAAGTTTTCTTTCCTTGATGTGTCTTTGTCTGGTTTTGGAATCAGGGTGATATTAGCCTCATAGAATGAGTTTGGAAGGGTTCCCTCCTTTTCTATTTCATGGAATACTTTGAAGAGTATTTTTTTAATTCTTCTTTGAAGGTCTTGTAGAACTTGGCTGAGAATCCATCTGGTCCTGGGCTTTTCTTGGTTGGTAGGCTTTCAACAGCATTTTCTATTTCATTACTTGCAATTGATTTGTTTAAGTCATGTATGACTTCTTCATTCAGTTTGGGTAGATCATATACCTCTAGAAATTTGTTGATGTCTTCAAGATTTTCTATTTTATTAGAGTATAAGTTTTCAAAATAGCTTCTAAATATCTTCTGTATTTCAGATATATCCATTGTGATATTTCATTCTTCATCTTGCATTTTAGTAATTTGAGTTTTCTCTCTTTCTCTTCATTAGCATGGCCAGAGTTTATCTATTTTATTTATTTTTTTAAAAAACCAAATTTTTGTTTTGTCAATATTTTCAGTAGTTTCTTTTGTTTCAATTTCATTAATTTTAGCTCTGATTTTAATTATTTCCTGTCTTCTGCTTTTGGTGTCGATTTCTTCTTTATCTAGGGCTTTGAGTGTAGTGTTAGGTCATTTACTTGATGACTTTTTATTCTTTTAATGAATATGCTGAGTGCAATAGACTTTCCTATTTGTACTGCCTTCATAGTGTCCCAGAGATTTTGATATGTTATGTCAGTGTTCTCATTTATGTCTAAGAATTTTTAATTTCATCTACTATTCATTCATCATTAAATTGTGTATTATTTAGTCTCCATTTGATACTGTAGCTTCCATTTTTTATTTTATCATTGATTTCTAATTTTATTTCATTGAGGTATGATAGAAATGCAAGATATTATCTAATAATTGCTTTGTAGCATGATATGATCTATTTTAGAGAAGGAGCCATGTGCTGCTGACAAGAAAATATATTTGTTCATGATGAATGAAATATTCTATATATGTCTATTGAATTTAAATTATTAATTGTATTATTTAATTTTATAGCTTTATTATTTAGTTTTTGTTGGAAGATCTGTTTAGTACTGAGAGAGATGTGTTAAAGTTACCCAATATTATTGTATTGTGGTCTATTTGACTCTTGAAATTGAGAAGAGTTTGTTTGATGTACATAAATGCTCCATTGTTTGGGACATAAATATTTATATTGTTTTGTCCTGCTTATATATACTTCCCTAAATAAGTATGAAATGACCTCTTTTTTTCTCTTCTGATTAACTTTGGTTTGAAGTCTACTTCATCTGAAGTGAGAATGAAAAACCTGCTTGTTTACACAATCCATATGAGTAATGAGTTTTTTCCCATCCTTTCACCTTCAGCCTGTGGATGTCTTTGCCCACAAGGTGAGTCTCTTGATGACAGCATATTGTTGGGTCTTGCTTTATAATCCAATCCTCCAGTCTATATCTTTTGATTGGTGAGTTTAGGTCATTAACATTCAAGTTTATTATTGAGATATGATTTGCATTCCCTGTCATTTTGACTTATTTCTGGCTTTTGATTTGTCTTAATTTCTCATTTGATTGAATATCCCTTTAGTGTAGATCCTCCTTTGCTGGTCTTCACCTTTTTTTCACTTTATCCTCATGGAATATTTTGTTGAGAATGCTCTGTTGTGTAGGCTTTCTAGTTGTGAATTATTATTTTTTTATCACGGAAAATTTTAATTTCATCTTCAAATCTGAAACTTAATTTTGCTGGATATAAAATTCTTGATTGGCATCCATTTTCTTCAGAGCTTGAAATATATTATTCCAGAATCTCCCCACTTTGAGGGTCTGGGCTGAGAAATCAGTTGAGACCCAAACTGGTTTTCCTTTATGTGTAATTTGATTTTTTTCTCTCATAGCCTTTAATATTTTATCTTTATTCTGTGTGTTAGTCATTCTCATTATAATATGTTTTGTTGTGGGTCTGCTGTAATTTTGTACATTTGGGGTTCTGTTAGCCTCTTGTATTTGATTTTCCATTCCACTCTTTAGGTTTGGGAAATTTTCTCTGCTACTATATCATTGAAAAGATTATGCATTCCTTTGGTTTGTATCTCTGCTCCTTTATCCTTTTTTTTTTAAAGAGAGAGTGAGAGAGGAGAGAGAGAGAGAGAGAGAGAGAGAGAGAGAGAGAGAGAGAGAGAGAGAATTTATTTTTTAGTTCTCAGCGGACACAACATCTTTGTTGGTATGTGGTGCTGAGGATCGAACCCGGGCCGCACGCATGCCAGGCGAGCGCGCTACCGCTTGAGCCACATCCCCAGCCTAATCCTTTATCTATTCTGATAACTCTTAAATTTGGCCTTTTCATGTTATCCCATAATTCTTAGATGCTCTGTTCATGTTTTCTTTTCATCTTCTCCACATGTTCAACTCTACTTTCAAGATGATATATTTTGTCTTCATTGTCTGAGGTTTTGTCTTCCAAGTGGTCTAGTCTGTTGGTGATGCTTTCTATTGAATTTATAATGTGGTTTACTGATTTCTTCATTTCAAGGATTTCTGCTTATTTTTTTCACAATTTCTAACTCTTTATTAAAGTGGTCTTTTACATCCTGTATTTTTTCTTTTTCTTTTAATTTTTTAGTTGTAGTTAGACACAATACCTTTATTTTACCCATCGATTTTTATGTGGTGCTGAGGATTGAACCCAGAGCTCTGTACATGCTAGGTGACCACTCCACCACTGAGCCACAACCCCAGCCCTATTTTTTCTTTGATTTCACTCCTTATGCTATCCTTTACTTCACATATCAATTTAACTATATACAATATGAACTCCTTCTTGGACATTTAATCTACTGTGTTATCAGTGGCTTCTGTTGTTGAAGCATCTTGGTTTGTTTGGGGTGCTTTATTCCCTTGATTTTTCATTCTCTCTCTCTTGCCCCCCCTTCTCTTCTGTGACTGGCCCCTATGGTCCTGCTAATAAAATCTTGGACAGGTAAAGGGTTGTTTTGGCTTGTTGAGTTTACGGAGCTTTTTCCACCGTTCTCTACAGGGGCCATCTGGAATTTCAGATATTTTGATATCTTGGCCTATCTTAGGTGATCACCGTCTGTGGCTTTCCTGAGAACTGTTTCCACAGAGCTTTTCTGTGGTATTTTCTTGACTTTGGGACTGCAGTAGGTCAGGGGTTAAGTTTCAGAGCAAAATGAGGTCCCAAGTAGAATGAGGTTGCTTAGGTCTTTCAAGTGCAGTTGAGGCCCACTGTGAACTGCCCACTGCTAACAACATACTAACATGTTTTTGAAATGCCAGATTCCTGGGACCCCAGTAGACCTCCAGGAGTCAAATCCAATGCAATCACACAAGGGTCTTTATTGCAACCTCGAGCCTAGACTCACAACCATTTCCAATGCAGCGGTCCTGAGGGTGAGTCCTGACCCTTAGTTCAGTGAGGATTTATAGGTTTTCTTGGGGATACTCTATGCGTCACAACATCACACAGCAAATCATTTCACACCACAGGAAAATCAAACAACAACTCTTAACATTGGTTAGCACATTCATTGGTGGGAACAAGTCGGGTAACAGTAATTGGTTAGTTCAAGTGGTGGATAGTTTGAACTGATTGGTTTAGGCCACAGGGGTTATAAGAGTGTATATGCTAAACTTGCAGGGTTGCCTTATCATGTTATCAATCATCAAAACTACTGTGAGGGTCACCTGGTATTTCAGGTATCTTCCCTGTCTCACTCTGATTGGTGGTTGCTAGGGGGTTGCTATGGGTCTTCAGGGTCAGGCATTAGGCCCCCAAACATTCTTTGGTGTTTCCAGGAACTAGCATCACTGAATCAGGAACACCTGGCTCTGCAAATATCTCCTGTTATTTACAAACAAACAACTCAACAGGGTGGCTACTGCCTAGGAATGCTCTATGGGTTTTTTCAAGGGCAAGGGTCATGCCCCCACCCTCTGGAGAGGCCTTAAGGTAGAGGCTGGTTTCTCAAAAATGGAGTCTCATCAATTTTCCATTTTCTATTTTGAGGCAGGACTGTTTGTCTTGTGTGGTGGCCATGCTATCCAGCTGCACAGTTTTGCAAATCTAAAAGAGCAGTTCTCCAACTTGATTCTTTCTTAAACTATTTTTTAATATCAATTTTGGGAATGTTGTGAATGGAACACAGGGCCTCACAAGGCAAGTGCCCTACCATGAAACCCTGGCCCCAGCCCAACATCATTCTTTCCATGTTGGACTTGGTTATCCTCATCCTTTGCATTTGTCTTTGTCTGAGAATCAGCTTTTGGATTCCCTAACTGAAGAACCTTTTGGAATTGTGGTTGCTGTTGCTCTGCAGCTGGGTCAGCCTGGAGCTCATAATGCTGTGTACCTGTCCTTTGTTAGGCATGACTCATTCTCCAGCGACCTCTCCACCTTCTGTCCAGAATGTTCAGGGTTTTCATGAAAATGTGTACATCTTATGCTTGATATTTCTTTTTAAAATTTTGTTTTAATTAGTTATACATGGCAATAGTGATACATGCATTTTGACACATCATACATAAGTGTGGTATAACTACTCATTCTTCTGGTTGTACATGGTGTAGAATCACATCCGTCATGTAGTCATACATGCACATAGAGTAATAATGTCTGATTCATGCTACTCTCCTTCCTATCTCCAACCCCTTCCCCTCCCTTCACTCCCCTATGCCTAATGCAAAGTACCCCTGTTTTCCCCTAGTCCCCCCACATTGTGAATTAGCATTTGCATAGCAGAGAAAACATTTGGCCTTTGGTTTTTTGAGATTGGCTTATTTCGATTAGCATGATATTCTCCAGCTCCATCCATTTACCTGCAAATGCCATAATTTCATTCTTCTTTAAATCTGAGTGTGTGTGGGAAGCCATTCTAACACGTGATTGGGTGACTCCCGTTAAGGGCCTGAGGCGCTTTGGCTCTGTTGAAGCTTTCCCGACCCTTTCCTGATGAGAGAGCCCATCCGTGTGGGGGTGTGCCTGACCACTGACCCCGGGGACCCAATCACTGACCCTGACCATGGAGTGCAGCCCCCCCTCAACCTTAATTGGATGGAATTCTCCCCTGAATCTCTTGTTCCCCAATAAAGGGCTACTCCCAGGCGTGTTCGCTCTCTCTCTCTCCTGCTAGCCCTGAGTAATCCTCGCTGCCCTGCTGGGCGGCTAGAGGTGGGAACCAGAGAGGTGAGCCATCTCGGACCTAGCAATATAAATAAGGTAACTGTCTGTGTGTTTTATTTTGATCTCTTCTAACTAACTTTATGCCTAGAACCTCATTAATGAAACCACTGCGCAGGATGCGTGGTAGAAGTGTGTATACATTGTGTATACATATGTATACACAATGGAGGCTCACCACCCTCTCATACCAACCCAACACTTCACAGTCTGCATTCTTCCCTGCCCAAAGGTATATCACCACTCCCTCATACCAACCCCACCCTTAACCACCCACATTTAGGACCCGCCTAGCTCTAATCTCTAAGCCTGCCCCATAAAAGTCATGGAACCCAAACCTGTATTGCCTCTATTTGTCAGCTCTCACAAATAAACTCTCATGTGTTTCTCTGCCTGGTTTCCGTCTTTCATTTCTCATCTTCTGGTTCCTTGCTTTCCTTTCAGTGCTAACCACTGAGCAACATCCCAGCCTCACAGCAAGTTAGTAACTGATAGACCCAACCTGTTTTTCTCTTAAAATTGGGAGGCATCTTGCCACAAAGCCATGAAAAGCTAATTTTGGCTTTACTTTAAATTACTGCAAATTCTGAACTAGCTTGGAATGCCTGCCCATGCCTTGAATTCACCCATGCCTGGCTCTCTGACCAGATAGCAGCCCTCTCTGAAACTGTAGTGACACCTCACAAATCTTGGTCTTCCCTGGCCAGATAAGGACCCTTTCTGAGGCTCTAATGACCTTCATAAATTCTGATGTTAGGGCCAGCAAAAATGTAAACTGCCATTTGTGTTATGCTCATCAGAGTTTTGTTATCTGTAACCCCACTTTGTGTAAATTTCTGGGCTATAAAGCTGGGCTGCAGGAAAGCTGCAGCTGCTGTCTTGTTCCCATGGCTTTGGGTGGGAGAGGCAGCCCAGCCGGTTGAAATAATAAGCTTGCTTTAATTTGATTTTAATTGGAGTCAGTGGTCTTTTCTTGCATCCGGTCTAACAGTAACAATGGTAATTTGTGGAAAGAATAATAGCTGAAAGAGGAATGGACCACTTTCATTTTTATTTCATACATATTTGTATTATTAGAATTTCTTTAAATCAACACATTCAACTATTGCTTATAAGATTGAAAATAATGCTTCCATTCCTCATCCCTTCCTATTGAGTACCCTTAGTCCATGCAAAAGCAGCCACCATATGCCCACTGAGTGTCAGGCACTCTGCTAGAGGCAGTTAAGTCTCAGCTCCTGGAATTCCACAGAGGGCTGCAGACATGAAGCACAGAATTGCAGTACTGTAATACCAGATTCAAGGGACCCCAATAGACCTCCAGGTGCTGAATCCGATGCAATCACACAAGAGTCTTTACTGCAAGCTCGAGCCTGGACTCAACCGTTTCTGACACAGCAGTCCCAGGGAGTGAGTCCCAGTCCTTTGTTCAGTGAGAATTTATAGGTTTTTGGGGGGATGCTCTATGCATCACACAACATCACACAGCTAATCATTCCATTCTGCAGGAAAGTCAAACAAGAATTCTTAACATTAATTAGCACATTCACTGGTGGGAACAAGTTGGGTAGGCTGATTGGTTAGTACAAGAGGGGGATTCCTTTGAACTGATTGGTTAAGCCCTGAGGGGTGTACGTGCTGAACTACATGGTTTTCCAACATGTAATCAACCACCATAAACTACTAGGGGCTCATCTGGAATCCCAAGTATTTTCCCTGTCTCATGCTGATTGGTGGTTGCTAGGGGGTTGCTATGGGTCCTCACCTAGCCTAACTGAGTCAGGCGACACCTGGTGCCACAGGTCTCTCCTGTTATTTGCAGGCACAACTCAGCAGGGGGGGGTATGTGCTTAGGAGTGCTCTGTGGGTTTTTCCAAGGACAAGGGTCACGCCCCCTTCCTTAGGCAGGCTTTGAGGGAGAAGCTGCTGTTATTTATTTATTTTCAAAAATGGACGTCACATCAGTTTCTCATTCCCCCCTTTGTCTGGAAACTTGGGGACCAATTATGGTTCCCTCAGTTGGAGGTTTATCTGGGCAGGCCCTACAACTTGGTAGGATTTTCCTTGATAGTGGGTATGCAGAACCATCATCTGAACTGTGTTTACTCTGTCCTTGACGGAAGCCACTAGCTTGTTCATGAGTGGTCCTATTAAGGTTGACACTAGGGTAATTTTAGAGTAAACAATAACCCTCAGGGGACAGTCTTCAACTTCCCTGACTCACTCAAAATTGGCCTCCTGACTCGATTTACCTATCTACACTGTTTATCTATTTCTGGCTTCATTCCCCCCTCTAATTTTAGGAACTCCTTATTGCTGTAAGAAGAAGGGGCAATGGTTCATTCTGGCTACTTCAGAGCTGAAAGGGGGTGTTGAACTTGAGGGGGCTCGAGGACGTAGGGGACGATGTGGGGGATGTGAGTTTCCTTTTAGAAGTCAGTTTTGTTTGAAGTCTGGTTGGGGAAGAACAGGTTGTAAAGTCATCTGGGGATGGGTGTTTCTATGAGAGAAACAAAACCATGAGTACTGAATAAATGTTGCAGCAGCTGGAACATGTCACTATATAGAAGTTCCCTCACCAGGCTATAACATCCCCAGTTATAAGGAATGTAAACATAACATTTAACTTTTAGTGTTACAGATGTCCTTCCCCATAAAATACAGTTTAATAATTTAATGTCATCTGATCTTGCAAAATCCTTTTACTAGTATGGCCTCTGTGTCTAATAGAGAAACCTTTAATTCTGTTATTCAGGGCTGGAAAATCATACTAGCAAATACCAAGTCTACCCATGTAGATTAGGAATATCTGTAGGCCTTAAACTACAAACTTACTCTGGCAGTTCCTCTTCATAGTTTCTTTTGATAGTTATCAGGCATTCCTGCCTAAGAATCTCTTTTGTAGCCTCTAGTCTTACTTATTCTTGGGGGCTAACACAAGGTGTAAAACTTAAGTTAATTTAACTATTATTGTTGTTGTTGTTATTATTATTATTATTATTATTATTATTATTATTATTATTTAAAATGCCCAGGAATAGCTATGTTTGGGTTTTAACTGTCTTTGTTAAGTGTTTAAGATGAAGCAGTCAAACTGACTTTTGTTTCTATCTATTGTTAACAGTCAGCCGCGTTTCCATGGGAATCCTGGGGGAACTTGAGAGCAGCTTCTCAGATCTGCTAGTGCCATTTGTGCTAGGATGAGTCCAGGTCTTGCTTGACCATGTGGCTTCCCTCGGAAGCATCAGGGATGTCTCCCTTCTCTGATGACCCTCCTCTTCATAGCAAATGCAATGATTGGCTTTCTGTTCTCCAGTGGCCTCATTAATCTCCCTGATGGGGAGGTTATGTGGCCCAGAGTTGCAAAGCTCTTTACAGAAGTCCCCTGTTCCCTGGATTCAGACTGACTCAGAGGGCAAGAGCCAAATATTTGTTTTCTTGGCCCTTTTAATTTAACTTTAATTTTAAATCTTAATCTTAAATATCCAGCAAATCAATCTCACCAGAGTACTGGGCTTTAATGACTATCTCTCTAGTCATTAAATGGCTATCTCTCTGCTATCACCTGTAGGTGATAACTTATTTAACCCAGGTTTTGTGTTCTTAAAGCAGTACCTCTGCAAAACATTAACAGGCAATCTTTAGACCATTTATAAGAAAGCTACAAAATAAAATTAACAAGAGTAAAAACATATTTAGTTCATGTAATATATACCTTGAACTTTCGCAGAGTTGTACATTATATCCCCTGTTTGAGATCCTAGTAATCTTGACAAAAACCAACTTTTGGACACAACTTTAAATGTACTGAAATCTGGCCTACTTCTTTCATACTCATTCTCACATGTATTAAGATGGGACACAGAGTCTTATCTCAGGTAAGGTGGGGCTCTTCATAAATCTTAAGTAAAGTGCTGTAGTTCTGAAGCTGATCTTTGTTTTTTAAATATTATTTTACAAAGTTTACATAAATTGCTACTCAATTCACATGAATATTAGCTAACACAATATGATCACATCTAAAACATGAATTAAAGAAAGGCTGAAAGCTTTTAACATTTTGTGAAAAGTAGCAAAGTACTTTTGTGTTTTACAATATTAACCTTCACACAGATTAGGCTCTCATTAACTTAAAAATACATTTAAATTGTACCCCCAGTTTATAAAGTAACATAAAACTTTACATATCTTATTGATAACAGGTCCAGTTACAGAACATCAAATGGTATAAATAAATCTCCAATATGTTTTTCTTTTAAGCCTAAAATTACCATACAACTTTAGAACACCAGCTTGATATAATGCTTTTTTAAAGCTTCTACCTTACAGACTTGTATACCTGGAAGATATGAACACATTAATAGCACCACAATTATATAGATTTTTTTAATGTTTATTTTATACTTGGATACAATACCTTTATTTTACTCAATTATTTTTTACGTGGTGCTGAGGATTGAACCAAGGGTCCCACACATGCAAGATGAGCACTCTACCGCTGAGCCACAACCCCAGCCTCCTCATTGATGTTTTTATATTAACCAAGTTTAGTTTTTAAAGACATAACATAGCACAATTCTCTAAAATAACAGCTCTTGTTTAATTCCTTTAAGATTACTTGCTCTAGAAACAAGAAAAAAAACTTAATAAAACACAATGTTATGGGTAAATTAATGTTTTAAGAAATCTTTGTCCTTTTAACATATGACTGATTGTAAAGACAAACTTACACAGACCTTTTTTATCACTTACTTAAACCTTCTAATTTACTTAAAGACTTTTTTTATCCAGGAACACTTTTTTTCTCTTTTATTAAATATGATTTCCATACCTAGAATCTTCTAATTTCTCCTTTCCATCTGTTAACCTCCTTTTCTGTTCACATTTTGAAACAGTCCTTGATAACTTCTGAATTTAGGCAGATTATTTCATTTTAATAAAAAGAAATACTTGATTTTACTTACAGTACTCTTAATTGGAACAGTTGAAACTTTTGGGCCTTTGTATATAGAAATCTTCTATAAACCCTTGTATATAGAATCACATCTGTTTACCATTTCATGAAAACACAATGTCTAAGTATCAGTGATGACAAAGCAACTTTAAACCTTTTTTCTTCATTTATCAACTTACGAAAACATCAATAATGTACCCAATGCAATTCAAGGAATTAAGAGTACTCAACATTTGAGTCAAATGTATGAAAGATGATATATCATGAGCTATGTAATGCTTTAAATAATCAATAAAAAAATAATAAAAAATAAATTAAAAAAGAGTACTCAACAGTATATTTAACATTTAGCATTTTAACCTTGTAAATCAATCAGATATCTAACAAAAGTACTCATAAATGAGTAATCCCATGTCAAATCTACAAATCAATTAGATATCTAACAAAAGTACTCATAAATGAGTAATCCCATGTCAAATTTACTTTACTTATTTTATCAAAACATCAGACAAGTGTATTTAACAGTGTTAGCCATTTTTTTCTTGTTGAAGAAAAGTCCTAGAACAAAAGCATATCAGACATTTCATATTTTATTAGGTTTTTTTTTTTTTTGGAACACTTAGAAAAACTTGTAAGCTTAATTTTAAAGACATTTTTATTTTCATCTGTTTACCCAATTTAAATTGAACCATTTAAATCACGTGAATCAAAGATATTTGGATCCATTTTTTTAAAAATTTCATGAGCACTCCTCATATATCTGCCAATTGTCATATCATGTGCATGATATATGGACATACGCGCATACAGACATATAACACATAACACAAGTGGACACACATAACACAATAGTAAAGGCCTTGTAGCTTTTCTCAGGTGAAATCTCCATTGCAATGTTTAAAAACTCCACAGTTGAGCAAAAATAGAACTGATCAGAAAAACATTAACCTAGGTCTGTAGGATCAAAATCATGAGCTCAAAAAATACAGAATCTAAGAAAAAGCAAGAGTCCTAGAAAAAATGACCAGCCAGTAATTAGTAAATACCATACAATTTACTTTTTGGTTTTAAAAAGTTTGAGTATCTGAAATCATAAACTAAACAATTACCTAAACCCACCTTTACTCTTTTTTTTTCTCCTTAGGCCTCAGATCAGTCTCTTCCATTTTAATTTCTTTTCTTTTCTTTTTTTCTTAAGAGAGAGTGAGAAAGAGAATTTTTTTTCTTTTTTTTTTTTTTTAGTTTTCAGCAGACACAACATCTTTGTTTGTATGTGGTGCTGAGGATAGAACCCAGGCCGCACACATGCCAGGTGAGCACGCTACCGCTTGAGCCACATCCCCAGCCTATAAAGATTTTTTTTTGTGGTGCTGGGGATTGAACCCAGGGTCTTGTGCATGCTAGGCAAGCACTCTACCAACTGAGCTATATCCCCAGCCCCCATTTTAATTTCAACGTAAATCCTGGCTGAGGTCTGGAAGGAGCAGGAAAAGCTGCTGTTCTGAGCAGAAATCTCATGCCTAAAGCATTTTAAACTTAAGTCACAATTTTCAGGTTTGGATGTTGAAAATTATGATACAAGTTTAAGATACAATTCACAAAATTTCATACCTTTACATCTTGTTTTGCCAAAGGAAAAATTTTTTCCTACACTAGAAAAACTTGTTCACACAAAACTGAAAATAGGATCTTACTTGATAATATAAAAGCTACCATCAGAAGAAATCCCTTCAGGATCATTAAGCCACTTCCTTTGCTCTGAAGTTTCTATAGTAGTATTAAGGTCCAAAAGAGAACCACACACCACCATCTATATCCAAAATTAAGCTTTAAAAATTCCCAAGACTGTTGCTATTCAATGTTATTCCAATAATCCAGACCAACTCCCAATCCAACACTTTTCTTTCCCAAGCCCTATACACTGAGGAGACCAGATACCATATTATGATTTACTATCCTTGTCCAAATTAATGCACTGGTACACACAGTGACATCTTCCCAGGCTACCCAATTCAAAAATTGGTGAAAAACTGAATGATTGGGAGTTACTTGCCAACTTGGAAGTAGAGTTCTTTAGTTTTCCATCCTAAGTATTTAAGTTCTGTGGCATGAATTATCTGAAATCATAAACTAAACAATTACCTAAACCCAACTTTTAACTGCAAGATTGTGCAGTGCTTCAAAAACCCATTCAGATACCAGATTGTTACAATAAAACATCATCTTTTAGACAACATTCAGCAAAGATCATTCCCAAGAAACAATCTATAATATCAACGTATTATTGCCCATGTCTTAAAGGGCCAGAAATAGATACAAACAAAGACACAATGACAGACAGACAGAAAGGAGCTCCAAACTATGGCTGACAGACAGGAACCTTTAAAACAGAGCAGATAAGAGAAAAATCTCCCCAAGTTTCCAACTCCCATTTAATTATGACTCCTACATCAGTGACACCATAGATGTCCCTACGAATGGACCAGATGTTCTCACAGAGGGGCAATCAGAAGTGTAAAATCAAGGGTCTTGGAGTGGTGACTTTACTGCATTCAGTGTCCCCCCCCCCTTTTTTTTAAGTAGACAGAGGTGGAGTAATCCTTACAGTGCAGGGAAGGAAGGCAGGAATTCCCTGAAGAAAAAGGGCTTTGGCAGCTGCTAGGAGTTCCTCAGTCCCTCCTTTTATTTACAGGATTAGCTCCTCTGGTTTGGTCTGACCCCAGGCACCAGGCATGTTCCATATTCTCCCAACTTTCCAGTAGTTAGCTCTCAAAAAGTTAATCTTCTGCATGCAGTTGTTTGGAGTGCTAGGCTTCCCCAAGAAAGCAGAGCAGGGCTCCTCTAGAGTCCCATCTGGGTGTCAAAATTTGTAACTGAAAGTTCTGTTCCTGTGCTTGAAGCCAATTAATGCCAATTTAATAATGAGGACAGGGTTTTGAGGAAAAGAAAAAGGGAGATATCAGCAGGCATTTCCCTCTACAGTGGGTGCAATCAAGTCAGCCAACTAGGGGAAGAAAACATTGCTTTCCTAATCCCATTTAACAAAGGGGAGTAAAGTTTATCAAAGTTCTTTAAAACGCAGCTCATAGGAGTGTAAGAGGTGAGAACAGAAAATCTGGTGGTTCTATTGACTTTTGATCCCTTACAGAGAAGCAGGAGAAGCATACTAGGCAGCAGCAGGAGCAACCTGTCTTCCCCTAAAATTGGATGAACAGATTGGGGGAGTAATCCCCTCAGATTGGGGTCTGGGATGTCTCCCAGGAGCCCGGCTGGTGACCCTATGGCAAGGCCAGTAGCCAGCCCAGAATACAGATTCTACGGTCCATAGTCAGAACAAAGCATACAACAGACACACAAATAACAAACAAGACTCAAGGTGTTAGACTCTTCGGTTCAAGGGCCTGGGGTCTTGGGGATCCGGGACGAGCCCCCAGATGTAATGCCAGATTCATGGGACCCCAATAGACCTCCAGGTGCTGAATATGATGCAATCACACAAGAGTCTTTACTGCAAGCTCAAGCCTGGACTCACAACTGTTTCTGACACAGCGGTCCCAGGGAGTGAGTCCCGGTCCTTTGTTCAGTGAGAATTTATAGGTTTTGGGGGGATACTCTACGCGTCACAACATCACACAGCAAATCATTCCATACCATGGGAAAGTCAAACAACAACTCTTAACATTGATTAGCACATTCACTGGCAGGAACAAGTTGGGTAGAGGTGATTAGTTAGTACAAGAGGGGGATTCCCTTGAACTGATTGGTTTAGGCCATGAGGGGTGTACGTGCTGAACTACATGGTTTTCCAACATGTTATCAACCACCATAAACTACTGGGGGGTCATCTGGCATCCCAGGTATTTTCCCTGTCTTATGCTGATTGGGGATTGCTATGGTCCCTCACCTAGCCTAACTGAGTCAGGGACACCTGGCACCAGGTGTTATTTGCAGACAAACAACTCAGCAGGGTGGGTATGTGCTTAGGAGTGCTCTGTGGGTTTTTCCAAGGACAAGGGTCATGCCCCCTTCCTTAGGACAGGCCTTGAAGTAGAAGCTGCTCTTATTTATTTTAAAAAATGGAGTTACATCAGTTTCTCAGTACCTTCTGTGGGGACTGGGACAGCAGCAAGTTTACAGGTGGCCACCCTCCTCAATGCCCAGGTGGCACTGAGCAAAGCTTTGAAGGAAAAGAGGCAAGAGCCATGTGTCACCTGGGAGGAGAATCAGGTGGAAAGTCAAGAGCAGAAGAAGAACAGAAGGGACCCATGGCTCTCCTAGATCACAACTGAGCTGGCTCAGGAGAAGCAATGTGGCTGAGCTCCACCAGCCTTCTTTGGCCCTATGAGTTAGTCTGCACACCTGCAGGCTCTGGGGTTGGGCTGAGTTAGTCTGCACACCTGCAGGCTCTTGGGCTGGGATGGGCTAGTTTGCATACCAGCAAGCTATGGGGCTGGGCTAGGTTAGTCTGCACACCTGCAGCCTCTGTTGCCACCATGTACCTGCAGAGACCACTGTAAGCATCAGGTGAAGCAGGTACAATTTGGGACTTGGGGCTGGGGATGTGGCTCAAGCGGTAGTGCGCTCGCCTGGCATGCGTGCGGCCCGGGTTCCATCCTCAGCACCACATACCAACAAAGATGTTGTGTCCACCGAGAACTAAAAAATAAATATTAAAAAATTCTCTCTCTCTCTCTCTCTCTCTCTCTCTCTCTCTCTCTCTCTCTCCCCCCTCTCTCACTCTCTCTTAAAAAAAATTATTAAAAAAAAAAATTGGGACTTGGACCAGGGCCATACTGTGAAAGTAATGTGATTTCAGATCTTTAGACGATAGAACAAATAGAATGCTGTGACAGAGTGGATTTTGTGGGGAGAGGAGAAACTCAAGGTGATGCTACAGTTTTGGGCCCAAGCAACTGAAAGGCCTAAGCTGCCAGTCTGAGATGGAAAAGGCTGCTGGTGAAGCACACCTGGGGGTGAAAGACCAGGACTTTGCCTCTGTACCAGCAGATGGAGCTGTGGGGCCGGTGGTTGCCTACAGGAGAGTGGAAGTCAGGTGGAAACTGGAACCTGGAAGTCAGCAGTGTAGAGGCAGAATTTAGAGCTAGAGTCGAGTGTGATGGTGAGGGGTGCGGTAGGGAGAGGTGGGAGCCTGGAGGAGTGAGATGGGAAGACCCTGCTAGAGTCGGTCAGACACACGAGAGACAAGAGAGGTGGATCCTGGAAGCCTCAGGGTACAAGCCATGGGCAGTAGCAGTGCAGGTCATGGGTGCCAGTGATAAGAACATTTGGTGGTGAGGAGGAAAGGAAGTAGGAGAGAACAGGGAGTGGAGTAGTGTCAGGAGCTGCCACATAGGAAGCTTAGCCTTGAGCAATGAGAATGTGGAGATGTGGCAAGCCAGCCATGGGCTGTATGTGTGTGTGAACTATGAGCACTGAGTGCACAGGGTGGACTGAACTGACATTGCATCTCTGTTTGGGTGGGCAACATAAGCATTTTTTCCCTTGCTCTGCCTATGGTCCCCACAAAGCCCATGAGATGGGTGTACCTTCCTAGATGTCAGTCAACTTGCTGACAGTAGACTCAACCCCCGGAAAACTGACCCCTTGCCTCATTTCAATGGCTTCTCCCCAATAAATGGGTTCAGCACATGCTCCTCACTCTCTTTCTTGCCTACCTTGCCCACCCCCTTTGGGAGCTGCACTGAAGAGTGGTCATTGAACCCAAAGAAAGGGTACTTTCTGTGTCTGTGTCTTTATTTAGCCCCCAAATTTTAAACTGATTGGTTTAGTCAAGTGACACAACAGAGTGAAATCTGGTGAGGTGTCTGCAGGGGTAGGATGTGTGGGCAGGGCAGGAGCATCTTCACTCGGCTTGCCCGGGGCACTGGTCATGAATGGTCTGGTGAGGAATTTCCCCTGAGGGAGGGTGTTTCCACCTTGTGCAGGTGATGCTGCTGGGGTTGGCATAGCAAGCCACTCCCCTGTGAATGGCAGTGAAAGGTCAAGCTGGCTTTGTCCATCCACATCCCCTCACCTCAGATTCTATGAGGATATCAGAGATGTGACCCACTGAAGTTCTCACCTGTCCCCCTTCTGGCTGGAGTGGTTGAGGGAAAAGGGGCAATATTCCCCATCCCCATCTTACTGGTGAGTAGGCTGTGCAGGCTCAGGCTGGGTGCAAAGGTTTGCTGCAAAGCCTGCTCCCCACCTTCCCCTCCCCTGGCCTCAACCCTCTCCCCTCTTACCTGTCACATCTGACCCACCACCCACATGCATGCTGTGTCTCCCCTCAGAACACCTCTCTCCTCCTGATCCACTCCAGACTCCCAGGGGCTAAGACTGTCCTCAGCTCTCTCTCCAGCTCCTGCACCTGCAACCACCCTGGCCCATCAAGAGGCAGGCCCCTTGCTAGGCTCTCCCTCTAACAGGGGTTCACTTGATGCTTTGACTATATCACTTGTGGCTTTGAAACTTATGTTTTCTTCTTTTTCCCAACCTTCTCTCTGATCTTCTTTTTCCCTGACCTTCTCCTCCCTGTTCTTTCCTTTCTAATCTTATTTTCTCCAAATCACTTCTCTAAAAAACCCCTGTTCTTCCTGATGGGTAGAATCACAGCCTTTGGGACATGATTCCCCTATGTTTCTCCTTTGCTAGCAAAGCAATAACCATTTTTCCCTTTTCTCAAGACCTTGTCTTCATTATTGGATTGGTATCAAGGATGAGGACCAAGCTTCCAGTTACATCCCCAGAAAGCCTGTCCTGAGTGACTGCCATCCCCATCTGCTCCCTCTCTGTTCTGCTTTGTTTTAGACACTGTGCATTCCATGTGTGGTTCACTGATGTGTCACATCTACCTTCTGCCTCCCCGGCTCTGCGTGCTCTGCTGTGAGGCTCAATTCAGTTGGCATGCGGTCTTCAAGCTCCCTCTGGACTGTGGCATGTACCAGAACTATCTTCCTTTTGTGGCTGAACATGTTCCATATGCATGGAGCCCACACTGGTTGATTTGTGGGTGGGCATGTGACCCTGCGCATCCCAGCTCCCCTGCTGTGAGCAGCACTGAGGATGCACAGGGCCTGCCTGGCCCCTAGTTCCAGTTCTGCTTTCTACAGAGGCTGCATTATTCCATGTTCTCACCAGCAGAATGGGAGCATTTGTCATCATTGCTTTTTCTGTTTTTGCTGTTGGTTTACTATTTACTTATTTTTCTACTTATTGTGGTTCTGGGATGGAACCCAGGGCCTCACACATGCTAGGCAAGCACCTCCTGCAGCACCACATCCCAGCCCTTTTTATTTTTCACCTTGAAACAGCATCTTGCTAGGTTTCCCAGGATGGCCTTAAATGTGTGATCCTCCTTCCTGGGCCTCCCACATGCCCAGCCACAGGTAGCCAAGTCTCTAGCCATCCTTGTGGGGATGATGTCTTCATCTGCATTCCCTCCTGACTAAGAACAGCCATGCTTCTCATGTACTCTTGGATGGTTCATAAATTTTCTTTACTGAAGTGTCTTCAAATCCTTTGCCTGTTTTTAAACTGGGTGGTTTGTGTTTTTTGTTTTAGCTTGAGCAGTTCTTCACATAGGTTAGATATTCATCACTCATCTGATATGTAAACTGTGAATGTTTTCTCCCAGTCTGTGGTTGCCTTTCAAAATTCTTGACAGTGTCCTTGATACACAAAGGGTCTTGACTCTTGGAGTGCAACGGATCTTTTTGCTTTTGTTGTTCATACTGTTGATATGAGGAAAGGTCAGACAATCAGCATAGGTAAGAATGATGAGGGTCAGTAATGAGAAAATGGGCTGTGAGCAGGAATGACATGAGTCTGGAGGCACTGAGAAGAAATGAGCCAACATCTGCTTTTGAAGTTTAAAAAAAAGCAGGTGTGCATCCTGAGAGGGAGGAGAAGAAATGGTGGAGAATGGGAAACTGACAAATGTTTGAATTCAGCTTATAACTGAAAGCTCAGTCCTTATCCTTGACACCAATCCAAAAATGAAGACAAAGTTTTAAGAAAAAGTAAGGAATTTTATTGCTTTTGTAGCAAAAGAGAAACACAGGGAACTCCTGTCTGAGTCTGTGATTCTGCCCATCAAGGGGAGCAAGGAGCAGGGTTGTATAAGTGATTCAGAGAAATAAGATTATGGAGAAGGGATCAGGAAGAATATCAGAGTAAAGAAGATCAGATAAAAGAAGATCAGGGAGGAGAAGGTTGGGGAAAAAAACATGTAAGTTTTAAAATGACAAGGGATACAGTCAAAGCATTCAGTGAATCCATTACATTTTTATCAAACTTAGAAAGATAACTGCTGAAGATTATTTTATCCAGAAGTAAAAACAGTAAGTTTTGGTAGTTTTTCTACCAGGTGTGAAGAAGGAGTAAAGATAGTGATTGATGAACAAGGAAAGCACTGAGGGCTGTAAAAAGGCCAGTCGTGCCCTTTCCATGGACTTTGGGGAGTCCACCTTCTATTGCTTACTTAAACAAATCTTGCTTGTTATGCTTCCTTACCTCAGCTATTAGTGGGTTTGTTACCAAAAACTTGGTCCTTGTTGTAAGGTCGGGTGCTGGTGATGAAAAGGAGGCAGTTGAACAAGGCTTTATTGAGATTCACTCCCAGGTGAGACCCTGGAATTGGTCCCAGGCTCAGCCTAATTGGAATTTTATTGGGCTTAGGGCAGGAAGGGAGGGCTTGGGACAGGAAAGGGAGGTTTTTAGAGTATCTTGTCCTTCTGGGACTGGTTGGGGGATCTTGCTGAGACCTGTGTCCTTCCAGGATTTGTCAGGAGACCCTGCTCATTGACAGGTGGTTATGAGGCACCATCACTGCTTGTCTGTCAGTGCCTGATTGGTTGTTCTCTCACATGCCCAGATTGCCTGGTGCTTTGTTCCCTTAGCCACCTCAAATTGACCTAACTTGTCCCCAATGCCAATCCAATAATGAGGACATAGTTTTTGAGAAAAAGGGGAAAGGGGTTTATTGCTTTGCTAGCAAAAGGGAAATACAGAGAACTCGTGTCCTAAAGATTGTGATTCTGCCAATCAGCAGGAAGGGGGTGGCATTTTAAAGAGGTGATTCAGAGAAAATGAGATTAGGGAAAAGAAGATCAGAGAAGATCAGGGAAAAGGTTAGGAAAATGCCATGGGGAAGAGTGCCGCAGTCTGGCTGGGCACAATTCAGGAGCCACTTGTCAAAAGAAACGAACTTTATTTTTAGAACCACACACGCCACACCACACAGCTCCTCAGGAAAAACCCTCAGAGCCCAACTGCCACCACCAGCTTCCCACAAGCCTCTCAACCTCCCCCACTCATCCTGCTCTTGAGGCTGATTGGCTGAGTCGCGTGGGCAGAGCCAAAAAAAGTCCCCCAATGAGCAGCTCCTCGTCTGAAAGGGCAGGGAAACAGCCCAATGAGCATCACCGCAGAGGAGCCAATCAGTTGGCAGCTAGAAGTTTGCTGGGGCCGCTGTGAGCCAATCATCAACTGGCAGCTGGAAGTTTGCTGGGGCCCCTTCGGCTGTGGCTCTCAACAGAAGAGAAGTTCAGGGAGAAGAAGTTTGGGAAAAAGAAAACATGTTTGTTTCAGAACCACAAGGGATATAGCATCAAGTGAACCCCTGTTACATTTCCCCATTGTCAACTTCTAGCTTCCATTTGTATAGAAAAATGGACAATGACATCTTCAAACTGCTTCCTACTGAAAGGGGGCACAGTTGGGAGAAGTGACCCAAAGTCCTTGTTCTCTATTTGGTGGAGTGTGGACAGTTAAGGGCATTCAGCATCAGAGCAGTCCAGAGGTCCACAGTGGCAGATGGCAAGTGACTAGACAAGGCATATATAGTGCAAGGATCATGCTAAGAGAAGAAACACAGCAAAGCATTACTTTTTTGTAAACAGTTAGCACAAAAACAATTAGTATTTCAGCCTCTCTGAAAACCATGAGGACAGTAACACAATCTTATCAGTAACAAACAGATCAAGTTCATTAATGTAAAAGGTTAGAAAATTTGTAGGTCTATGAAATCAGATTCAAATTAACTCAGGAAAAATTTGCAACTCTTGTGATCATTATTATTAGTCACTCTCACACAAATCCTTCCTTTTTAACCTTCAGCTTTACTTTTGGTAGGGCTGACACAAGTGTACATCTTAAGTTACATTAAAAAAAAAAAAAAACATTGCTTTTCCTTTTAAATGTCCATGTAGTACTGTGATTCTAGGCTATACTCTCCTGCCAGCGGTTTAAGACCAAGGTTGTTCAAAACCAACCTTGTTCCTATCTACTCTTAAGAGTCAGCTGAGATTCCTCAGAGATCACTCTTGGGAACATATGTGAAGCTTCTTGGCTCTTTTACCATTCCTCTATCAGTGGTTCCACTTGTCAGAATGGGTTATGGCCTGCCTGACCATTACATGGCTTCCCCTGGGAACATCAGGACATTTCTATCACCAATGAAGAATGTGCACTGGCTGGCTTCCTGTTCCCTAGGGTCCTCTTGATCTCCCCGATCAGCAGATGAGGTGACTCCCCAGAGTTTCAGGGCCCTGAGAGGAGTCCTGCCATTCCCCAAGTCCCAGCTGATCTTATAGGGCAAGAGCCAAAATTTTGGTTGCTTTTTTCTTGGCCCTTTTACTTCTTTGACTTTGGTCTCCAAGTTCTTGGTTTTAAACACCCAACAGGCAGTTTCACCAGTCTTAAAGAGGGAGTAACAGGTTATAACTTATCAATATCTATAATTTTATAGTTATCCCTTTCTTTTAATTGGGGGTTAGTAATAATAGTGGAAGTCAGCATTATATACTCTCTGACCTGTAGTTGATGGCTTATTATCTAAAAATAACACAGAGTTGTTTGTGTTGAGAACCACAGCCGAAGGGGCCCCAGCAAACTTCCAGCTGCCAGCAAACTTCCAGCTGCCAGCTGATGATTGGCTCACAGTGGCCCCAGCAACTTCTAGCTGCCAACTGATTGACTCCTCTGCGGTGATGCTCATTGGGCTGTTTCCCTGCCCTTTCAGACGACGGAGCTACTCATTGGGGGACTTTTTTGGCTCTGCCCATGCTACCCAGCCAATCGGCCTCAAGAGCAGGAGGAGGGGGGAGGTGGAGAGGCTTGTGGGAAGCCGGTGGTGGCAGTTGGGCTCTGAAGGTTTTTCCTGAGGAGCTGTTTTGTTTGGCGTGTGTGGTTCTAAAAATAAAGTTCGTTTCTTTTGACAAGTGGCTCCTGAATTGTGCCCAGCCAGACTGTGGCATGTTTGGTTTGTTTTTGTTGTTGCTATTGTTTTTTAGAAGCAGTACCTCTGCAAAACACTAGCAGGCAACAGTTATAAAGTTTACAAGAAAAATTTAAAAATGAAATTAACAGAGCGAAAACATATTAGTTTGTGTATTAGCTATGAACTAAGAAAAATGACTTTTATAATCTTGAAACTTTACTTAATTTTATATATATATATATATATATATATATATATATATATATATATATATATATACATACACACCCTGTTTGAGATCACAGTAATCTTTACAACGAAAATCAATCTTCTGAACACAACTTTAAAGGAGCTGAAGTCCACTCTATTTTGGAGCCATTGTAACATGAAATAAGGTAGGAGGCAGAGTCTTATCTCAGGTAAGACAGGACTCTTCACAAATAACACAATACAATATTACAACTGAAACATGAATCAAAGAAAGGCTAAGAGTATTTTTAACTTGCTTTTGGTGGAAAAAGCATCAGAATGCTTCTATATTTTTACAATGTCACTTTTAAATGTATCAGGCTCTCCTTAATACCTTCCAAAAATACATTTAAATTCCAATTCCAGTGTGAAGAGTAACACAAAATTGTATATATAACATATTGACAGCACATTATTTTATCCAGCTATAAAACATCAAATACACAAATAAATACCAACCAAATTTGTTATTTTCATACAAACCTGAGACTTTTGCTACACCTAATTTTAGTCTGGAGAACACCAACATGGTGCTCTCTGAAGCTCTACATTTAAGTTTAGCTTTTAAATTACAATTTAGAATCCAGAATGTATGGTAACAATAATCATAGGTCTGCATGGATTAACAAAAATCAAAGGATAAAAAAAATCAAAGGATAGCTTTAAATCTCTTATAACTTTTAACAAACATTGCTAATCATCAGAAATTGACTTAGTCAAAGCAAACAGTTATAAGACAGGTCTTCATATGACATTGTGGCCATTGTATGTCAGACACAATGTATAAAAGAGCACTTACTGGTTATTCTGCCAGTAAACTTAGAAAAACTTTCATTTCATAACTTTTACATAACACTTAGACAAGGTTTAAACAGATATAGTTCTCAGATGCATACACTTGCCTAGTCACATGTATTTTGGCTGTCAACAATATTGTTATGTAAATAACAGTTGTTTGTTTAACCAGTTACAAAGTCATCATTTAAGACTTTAGAACAGGTACAAACCCTAATTCCTTTAAGACTTAACTTCCCCAAGTAATAAAACCTAACAAATACAAGATAATTATCCATAGATAGATAAGAGCAGATCAACATTTCAGACTTTGTTTTACATCAGTACATTAAAGTTTAAATAACTTTAACTGACTGTGCTAATTATAGCCAACTTAATTAAACACAAACTTTTAAAGATTTATCTTCCACAAACCTTCTGTGACTTACTTAGACATTCACAACTTTACATTCTTAGTTTTGTCCTTTTTCATCCTGGAATTTAGCCCAAGAATATTACTTTACTAGACAAAATATCTTCTCATCCAGAAACATTTCTTTTACCTTCTAATATTCTGTACTAAAATATATTTCTATACCTGTAACTTTCCTTTATCTTTTCTAGTTTTGGACCCTTTCTTAAATTCATATTTTGAAACAGACCCTGTGAATGTTATCTGTGCATTTAATTCACACAATAAATTTTATCCCTGGAGAGGGTTGGACAATCCAACGTATACAAAAACTGTACCTTAATCTTTTATCTCCCAGGTTGCATTTAAGAGGTTGGAGCACAGTATATTTTTGAGCCTGAGCTGTCTCTATTATCATTATTACAATGCCATCAACTTCAGGTGAGTTCTCCCCTGTCTACTGTACCCAGGGACTCCTTTGGAGCCTTTTTCTTATGCTAGGTATATTGATATGCAATGGAGGAGTCTCTTTCCATGCTCTTCTTTAGACTTCCTTAAAGGTCCCTTTGAAGAAGCTGCCTACAGAACACTAAGCTTGGCCTTAGTTTCTGTCTTTTATTTTCTGGGTGCAGTTATTTATTCTGCCAGTCTCCCCAGATATTTAGTTTGATGGGATACTATTATAGCAAGAATATTCCCTGACCAAATGGGATGTCCTGTCAGATCTTAAAAGGAGAGATTCTTGTCCCCAGGTCATACACTGACCTGCTGGAACATATTTGCCATATCATTTGTAGCCGAAAGCCTCCACCCTCCCCGGGGTCAAAAGGGGCTGGAAGAAGGGGAGAGGCCAGATTCTCTTTGGCCATTTTTCTACAACCCAGGCAGCTTTTCTAGGTTTTTTTTTCCAGCTTAGGGCTGGTGTCCTTGGCCACAGTGAGATGATCTGTGTCTCTCTAGAGCCAGGCAGAGAAACTTCTGGGAGTGCCAGCACTGGATTTGAAAGATTTAAATCTTTTTAACCCTTTCTTCTGCTGTTCTGCTATCTTTGTACACCAGAGACAGTGCCTTTTGGCACCTTCAACTTATTTTCTGACAGTTCAGACCCCTTATCATGAAACTGCATAAATGCCTATACATACAGAATCTCTTTCACATACTTTAACCCTGACAGACCAACTTCAACTTCAAAATTGTATAATAATCCAGAAAAAAAAAACATTTAAAGACCATATTGTCTTATAGAAAACCCTTTCTCTTAGACAGGCTTATCCCTATAGATGGCTCCTGCAGCCAGGATCTCTTTGCTCAGTAAGATCAAAGCAGCACGGCCATCTTAAAGGGCTAGTAACATTAAAAAAAAACAGACAAGAGAGGATCACTGAAACCAAGGCTGAGAGGAACCTTCAAAACAGACAGTCCTGATTATACTAATTTCTTCCACTTACTTTACCTTTAACAGACCAACTACAACTGCAACATGGTACCATAATCTAGAAAGCTATTTAAAAGCCAGAACATTATGGTAAAACATTATCTTAGACAGGCTTATACCTATAGGTGGCCCTTTCTTCAACTCACTTTACCTCTGCCAAGCCAACTCCAATTGCAAAATTGTACAAAAAAGAAACACAGAAACAAGAGACGAGCCCCAAAATCATGGTAAACAGATGGGAACCCTTAAATTGACCAGCCAAGATCTTCCTAAAAAACTACCTACCCATAGAATCAATGCAGAACTGTCCATATACAAACAGAACAGACAACCAGAGAGAACTCCCAAACCATGGCCAATAAGACCTTTAAAACAGAACAGAACAGATGGGGGAAATCCCAAGTTCCCCACTTCTGCTTAACCATGACTCATACACCAATAGCACCATAGATGTCCCCACTAAAAGGGACTAGATGTTCCCACAAAGGGGAACCAGATGTGTAGAATCTAGTGTGCGCACCAGGAGAGCTTACCAAATGGCTAAAGTTGTGACTTTCCTGAGTTTGATTCTCTTTTTCTCAAAGTAGAGCGATTGATGGAACAACATGTGCAGTTCCAGGAGAGAAGACAGGAGTTCCCTGAAGCAAAGGGGCTTCAGCATCTGCTGGGACAGTCCCTTGGTCCCTCCCTTTACTCACAGAAACAGCTCCTCTGGTTGGACCCAAGACACAAACACTCATCTCCTAACACTCCTGCAGTTGGCTCTAGAAAAGTTTGCCAGAAACATGAATCCTCAGCATGAAAGTGGGGTTCCTTGGAAAGCCAGGCCTGCCCCAGAAAGTTGAAGAAGATGCTGCTGTCAGGTTTCATCTGGGTCACCAAATTTGTTCCCAAAATCTTGGTCCTGTGTGGGGAGCCACATTGAGTTACCATGCCTTTCAGTCCTGATGCACCATGTCAACATGAAAGGTCACTGTAGTCTGTCAGGTAGTGCCATGAATTGTGACTCAGTCTTTTCCCCAACTCAGAGAGCAAGGCCAGTCTTCTGAGTAGGCACACCCCTGGGGTGAGCTACACTCACCTCTTCTTTTGTAATTCACCCCTTTGCCCTGTTTGGGGTAGAATGTTCCAAGGAAACTCCCTTTGTGTGTCCCCTTCTCTTGCTCTGTCTTTGGACATGGCCTTCCTAGATGTCAGTCAACCTGCTGACAGCAGACATCATGGAGCTAGACTCAACCCTCCTCCCGAAACCTGACCCCTTGTCTCATTTGAAGGGCTTCTCCCCAGTAAAAGGGTTCAGCACATGCTCTCTTCTTTCCCTCTTTCCACAGACCCCTCAGGTCAGAGAAGCCACCACAGGACCCAAAGAAAAAGGTGTCTCTGTCTCTGGTGTGATTGTTTCGTGCAGCCCAGTTCCCCTGGAGTGACCCTGAGTGTCAAAGAACATGACAGTCCTTGTCCCCAATACCAATCCATGTTTTTGAGAAAAAGGAAAAAGAAGACTTGTGCTTTGCTAGCAAAGGAGAAACAAAGGGGACTCCTGTCCCAAAGGCTGTGATTCTGCCAATCAGCAGGAAGGGGTGGGGGCTTTTAAAGTGGTGATTCATAGAAAATGAGATTAGGGAGGAGAGAACAGGAAGGAGAAATTCATGGAAGAGATCAGGGAGGAGAAGGCCAGGGAGAAGAAGGTTGGAAAAAGAAAAAAACATGTAAGTTTCAAAGCCACAAGGGATATAGTCAGAGCATCAAATGAACACCTGTTATGTCACTATGAATATCATATTTAAGAATTCACTGCAAAATCCAGGGTTCTGAAGATCTTTGCTTATGTATTTTACTAAGAGCTTTATAATTCTGGCTATTGAATGAAGGTCTTGGTGAAGGGAAAGCGAGGAACGTGTGACTGACAAGTGAGAAATGAAAGGCAGAGATACACATGAGAGTTTATTTGTCAGAGCTCTGATAGGCCATCTGATAGGCCATCTCTCTCTAGGAGAGAGAGGAAAAACAGGCTGAGTTCTGGGACTTTTGTGGGGGAGACTCAGGAATCAGCAGAGCAGGTCCTAAAGCAGGCCATTAAGGGATGGTATGAGGGAGTGGTGAGCCTCTCTCAGAAATGCCCTGGACAGGAAAGTGAAACTTTTCCCTTAAATTGGTGGCTGCCACTTAAGATGGCCATCCAGATGCTAACCAAGGACTTTATACTCAAGTTAATTTATGTGGTGTGCAGTAGGGGTCCAAGTTCATTCAGGCACAGCCTTAAGTATCCCAGTATTACATCCTTCAAACTCACAGCCACTGGAAAAAACATGAACTATCCACACACAGATGAAGAGACTCAGGCTCAGGGAGGCCATAAGCATGTCCTGGTCAAAGTGGTCAGTGAGTGGCAGAGCCCGGACCCAGACCCCAGCACCCGTTCAGCAGCTGCTAAGAGGAGGGTCACAGGTCATGGGCAGGTGCCAGAGACCTCTGAAGAGGTCAAGTGTGAACAGAGGAGGGGGGCACTGCAGCTGGGGACTGGCCACCCATGCCTGCCCAGAGCTGGAGGACCTACAGGTGGGTGCCCTGAGTGTGGAGTGCCCACAGGGAAGGGCAGCTGCTCTCCACTGCTGGGTCTGAGGAGGGAGCAGCAAGGGCCTGGCCTCAGGCTTTTGTGGGCAAAGAAGGCTGGAGCCAGGCCCAGGCAGGGCCCTGAGCACGGCATGAATGTCGCAGCCTCTCACATCTAGCACTCTCCCCACGGTCTCAGCAGCAGGCAGAGCTCCCACCTGCAGGACAACAGGGCTTCTTGGGTGCCCTCACCCCAGGGAGGGCTCCAGGTGCCCCAAAGGCCACTCTGCCTCAGGTGCCACCTGGCTCTTTACTCCTACTTTGTCCTGGGCTGTGAAGGGGGCCAATCTGGGCTTCTTCAAGGGGATCCATCCCCTGAGGCTTCAGGCCAGACCCTCTCAGGAAATCCCTCCTCATAACCCTCCACTGAGCCCCACCCAGGAGGCCACATAGGGCCCAGGGCAGGAGGCCAAGGGCTAGGGGTGGTGAATGACTGATTCACCCTTGAGCAGGTTTCAGGGTTCCAGCCACCTGCTCTGAGAGCAAGATGGGCGTGGGGCAGGCCCTTGCTCTCTGAGGGTAGCGAGGGTTAGTGGCATCGTGATCCTGATAACACTTTATGGGTCCTGATCTCCTAGGAGAGCCAGGTGACTGCTGTCTGCAAGGTCCGGCCAAGGCCTTCCTGGAGACGTGGGCAGAGGCTTTGGGGAGGAACTAGGGCTGATGATTAATCAGACCAGGGACGCATTGCTTCCTTTGTCTAACTCATTCCCCTGCTGGGAATCAGACTCGGTACTGTGCCTTGTGGAGTAGCCCACTCTCCCCCCGAGGCCTGACCCTTTCTGTTTCTCAGTTGTGATATAATGCATATGACATAAGATGTCCCATCTCAACCATGCTCAGGGCACAGGGGCATGGGACAGGGTCCCCTGCTCTGTAGCCTCACCACCTCCATTCCCAGGACCACACTAGGCACCACCTCCATTCCCAGGACCACACTAGGCAAGGTTCCACTGCTGAGCTGACCCCCAGCTCTAGGTGTCTGACTGTCAAGACCAGTCTGGACTTTTCTCTCTGTAGCACTCACCCAGAGTTTGGGAGAGCAGGTGCCCATCCAGCCGAGCATGAGTGGCTGGCTTCAATGTGGAGGCACTTCCTTCTGGACACACAGGGGACGGGAGAGGAACTCCCTAAGGATGATGGATCCAGGGCACTCAGTGAGGGTCAGCAGGTTTTAGAGGGGCTGTGGCAGCAGACAGGCTTAATGGGGAGGGTTTCAGACTAGGCCTTTTGCAGATAGCCTCCGAGACCATTGGTGGTAGTTGTTGGGACTGTCCTAGCCCAGGCGACAGACCAGCCCAGTAGTTCTCAGATAATCAGGACTGAGAAAGGCTCCTCTCCTGCCCTGGCCACAATTCCCAGCCTCTTGGCATTGTTCCTGAACCCCAGGCCTGTGTCCACGTTCAAGCAGGACAGAGACCAGAAAAGCAGAGAGCAAGGGGCTGTGCCTGCCTTTTCTATCAGGCCTACACTCCAGCTTCCTCTCCCTCTCCTTTCCCAGACTGAACAAATATACTTTCTTTTCAGCAGCACATGGCTCCTTCTCTAAAACAGACCATATCTTATGCCACAGAGAAATTTTTAGATAATACCTTGCATTTCTATCAGACCTCAATGGAATAAAATTAGAAATCAATGATAAAATTAAAAATGGAAGCTACAGTATCAAATGGAGACTAAATAATACACAATTTAATGATGAATGAATAGTAGATGGAATTAAAAATTCTTAGACATAAATGAGAACACTGACATAACATATCAAAATCTCTGGGACACTATGAAGGCAGTACAAATAGGAAAGTCTATTGCACTCAGCATATTCATTAAAAGAATAAAAAGTCATCAAGTAAATGACCTAACACTACACTCAAAGCCCTAGAAAAAGAAGAAGAAATCGACACCAAAAGCAGAAGACAGGAAATAATTAAAATCAGAGCTGAAATTAATGAAATTGAAACAAAAGAAACTACTGAAAAAAACAAAAATTTGTTTTTAAAAAAAATAAATAAAATAGATAAACTCTGGCCATGCTAATGAAGAGAAAGAGAGAAAACTCAAATTACTAAAATACAAGATGAAGAATGAAATATCACAATGGATATATCTGAAATACAGAAGATATTTAGAAGCTATTTTGAAAACTTATACTCTAATAAAATAGAAAATCTTGAAGACATCAACAAATTTCTAGAGATATATGACCTACACAAACTGAATGAGGAAGTCATACATGACTTAAACAAATCAATTGCAAGTAATGAAATAGAAAATGCCATTGAGAGCCTACCAACCAAGAAAAGCCCGGGATTTGGATGGATTCTCAGCCAAGTTCTACAAGACCTTCAAAGAAGTATTAAAAAAATACTCCTCAAAGTATGTCATGATTACAGTAGATGGGGTAGAGAGAGAAGATGGGAGGGGAGGGGAGGGGGGATAGTAGAGTATAGGAAAGATAGCAGAATACAACAGTAAAAAGGTGGATGTGTAACCGATGCAATTCTGCAATCTGTATACGGGGTAAAAATGGGAGTTCATAACCCACTTGAATCAAATGTATGAAATATGATATGTCAAGAGCTTTGTAATGTTTTGAACAACCAATAAAAAAGGAAAAAAATTAAAAATAAAAAAAAAGTATTTCATGAAATTGAAAAGGAGGGAACCCTTCCAAACTCATTCTATGAGGCTAATATCACCCTGATTCCAAAACCAGACAAAGACACATCAAGGAAAGAAAACTTCAGATCAATATCCCTGATGAACATAGATCAAAAATCCTCAATAATATTCTGGCAAATCACATACAAAAACACATTAAAAAGATAGTGTACCACAATCAAGTAGGGATGCAGGGTGTGTTCAACATATGGAAATTAATAAACATAATTCATCATATTAATAGACTTAAAGATAAGAATCACATGATCATCTCAATAGATGCAGAAAAAGCATTTAACAAAATACAGCAGCACCAGTTCATGTTCATCACACTAGAAAAGCTGCAGAAAGTAGGAACATACCTCAACATTGTAAAAGCTGTATATGCTAAACCCAAGCCCAGCATCATTCTAAATGGAGAAAAAAATGAGAACATTCCCTCTAAAAACTGGAACAAGGCAAGAATGTCCTCTTTCAACACTTCTATTCAACTTCATCCTTGAAACTCTAGCTAGAACAATTAGAAGAAAGAAATTAAAGAAATACAAATAGGTAAAAAAGAATTCAAACTATCACCATTTGCTGAAGACATGATTCTATATCTAGAAGACCTAAAAAATTCCACCAGAAAACTTCTAGAACTAATAGATAAATTCTACATTTCCTCTTTGGAAAGGTGTCTGTTCAGGTCTGTGACCCAGGTCTTGACTGAGTCATTCACTATCATACTGTTGAGTCCTGCATATTTCTATTTCGGACAACAGTCTTTCCATCAGGGGGGTGTTTTGCAGAGGTTCCCTCCCAGTGTTCAACTCACTTTTGTATTCTCTTGACAGTGTCTCTGCAGAGCACAAGCCTTGAATCTTAACAAGCATTAAACATACTTTTTCTTTCATGCACCATGATTTTGTGCTGCATGAAAAAGTCATTGCCCTACCTAAGGTCTTCTTGATTTTCTAACATTTCCTTCTAACAGTTTTACCCCTTTGCATTTAAAATCAGTTCTTTGACCAACATTGATCTGTCTGTGTGCGTGTGAGGTCCATGTCCAGCAGTGTTTGCTGGGAAGTCCTTTCCCATGGAGTCGCTCTGCTCCTCTCAAGTGTGCCTGTTCCTGGGCTCTCTATTCTGTCCCCTGGTCTTCTGTCCAGACTCTTCCCAGCCACACCGCATGCTGCAGGCCCTTTGCCCTAGGTACAAAGAATACCAGGCAGCATCTATTCCCCTTCAGTGTCATGTTGTTCTGAGATTTCAGATTTCCATAGACTTTAGAATCAGTGGTTTTATACCCACAAATAACTGTTGGTGTTTTTATTTTGATTTCATTAAAGAATCCATAGATCAATTTGGGAAGAACTGACATCGTAATAATGTTGAGTCTTCCTACCCACTACACAGTGTCTCTTTATTTGGACCTTAGATTTCTCTGTCAGGTTTTAGCTTATCTCATACAGATCTTGTACCTATTTTGTTAGACTTATACCTATGTATTTCTCTTTTGGGTGCTAACATATATGATGTCATGTTTGAAAGTTCAGATCCAGGGGTTACTAGTGCCTAGGAGAGCAAGTGGCTTGCACATTAATCTATGTCCTGCTTTTTGTTCTTTGAAATTTTCCATAGAGAAAATCGTGTCATATGCAAACTGAAGCAGTTTATTTCTTCCTTCCCAGTGTCCGTTTTATTTCCTGTCTGGTCCTCCTGCATAGGCTGCAACTTCCTGCACAATGCAGTAGGGTGGAGGGCATCCCTGTCCTGTTCCCAGTCTTCTCACCCCTCCTGCATCCAATCTCAGCTGGAGGTGTTCCTAAGGAAGTTCCACTCTGATCCATCTCACCAGGCATTTTCTGAAATCACAAATGGCTGTAGGGTTTTGTGGAAGCTTTTCCTGCCTCTCCTGGTGTGACCTTGTCTCCTGGACCTCAGCCTTCTGGTGTGATGGACTCTATTAATTGATTTTTTGATGTCTCCAGATGCCTGGAGCAAATTTCCCCTGGTTCTGATGTGGGATGCATTTCACACAGGCTGGATCTGACTTGCCCATGTTTTGTTGAGGGTTTTTGCATCTGTATTTGAGAGATACTGGTCTGAATGGATTTATGATAGCTCTGTCTGATTTTGGTGTTTGGTCATTGCTGGCTTCATGGAATAAATTAGGAAGTGTCTCCCCTGCTCCTACTTCAAAGTTATTATGGACAATGTTATCTCTTTAACTGTTTAGAAAAATTCACCACCACAACCACCTGAGCCTAATGCTTTGAGATCTGGAAGGTCTTTAGTCCTGGATCCAGTTTCTTTAATAGACACAAGCCTGTTCAGGGTGTCTAGTGTAAAGACTGTGTCTTTCCCTCAGGGAGTCAGGCCTTTTTTACAACTTCAACCACCCAAGGTTGCTGCTGTTGGGCGTACATCCAGGACCAGATCCCAGGTTTGGTTCTGCACTTTGTCTTAGACAATGAAGGGAAAGAAGCCATTAAGGATAACTGACTTTCCAGAACTGACACAGAGAACTGAATGTGCATGAAGAGCTGCACAGCCGTGCTCATGTGGGCCGAGTCGGCCTCTGGAGGAGTGTGAGGGTCCTGGACTCAGAGTCAGCTCCACGAGGGGCCAGCAAGGGCACAGGGGTATCCAGGAGTAGGCCACTCCCTAGGGGCCCTGTGCTGCCTGCCATGCTGTGTGGAGCCCCAGACTCTCCCCAGTCAGGCCATGAGGCTGTTGCTTTGTCTTGTGATGTTCCCTCTGCAAAATCCCAGGCTGTCAGAGGAGCTAGTCAGGGCTCAGCCTACCAAGGTGGCTGGAATCCCAAATGGACAGCACCTCCCTGAGCCCAAGTACTCATGGAGGTCATTCCCTCTGCCAAGGCCAGGTCACAGATCCTAAGGCAAGCCTGGCATCTCACACCATGTCTGCGAGGGCTTATACCAAACCCTGGCACAAAGGAGACCTTCTTCTTCCTTGTTGCCTGCTGCCCAGCTGGCTCCTGAAGTGAGGGCTTGCCTGCCAGGTACCTGAACACACCAGCCCATGGGTACTCAGGGCCCTGTGACAAGTGATGGGTTCGTGGTCATGAAAGCCCTTCACAAAGCACAACCCACCCCAGAACGTGTGCTGTCAGCTCCCTCTCTGTCCCTCCAGGCCACGTCCTCTGAACCTGTGGGCATCCTGTGAGTATTCTACCACCAGGGACCCTCCCAGACACAGGGAAGCCCCTGGGATTGAAAAAACGGGCAGGGCCTTAGGGAAGAAGTCCCAGGGGCAGGTGGGGTGGGGCCTCGGGCAGTGCTGGGGCAAACTGTACACTCCCAGGCTCTGGCACTCTTTCCCCGAGGGTAGCTAGCAGGGCTCCAGAGGGGAAGCAAGGTTGAGCACGACCTGTGGCCAGGTGCGTGGCCACAGCAGAAGGCTCTCCTCACACAGGGCCATGCAGAGTCTGAATTCACTTCCTGCAGCTGCGGTAACGAACCATGAAACTTAGTGCTCAAAATGACACGCACTTCTCTTTGTTCTACAGGTCAAAATCCAAAATCAGTTTCACTGGGCTGAGAGCCAGGTGTTGGCGCTACAGTGCTCCATCTGAGGCTCCAGAGAGGAGACCCATGGACCTCTCCAGCTTCCAGAGTGGTGCTCCTGGAATCCTTGGTTCCTGGCCCCTTCCTCCATCTTCAGAGCTAGCTCCTGTTCTATGTCCCAAAGCACCTCTGTGCCAAATCCTATGACACTGAGATGATACCCTCTGCATACATCTTATGACACTGAGATGACATTTGAAGCCCATTTGGATAACCCAAGATCTACTCCCCTCTCAGGATCCTGAATTTAGTCCCATCTACAAGGTCCCTTTACGATATAAGGGGACACTTATATGTCCCAGGGATTGTTTGAGGAGCATTGTGTAACCCACCACAGACACATTAACACAAACATGCACTCACTTCTTACACCCCCACACACCCATTCCACGCAGGCAGTGGGGTCGCTGGTGGTCCCAGGGGTCACAAGGACCACTCATGTCCAAACCTCTCCTCAGCCCACTCAGGACAGTGGGAAGCTGCAGAGTCCACCCCGTGGCACGCTTCCTCATGCCCAGGAGAGAAGAGGCCCTTCCCAAGGTCCCCCAGCACAGCCCTCCCTCACTGTCATGTTCCCTCTGCCTGGATGCCCCTCTTCACCCCGCCTGCAGAATTCACCATCTCCAGCCTGAGCTGGAGGACTGGTTCTGAGCTAGCCACCTCCTCCATGCAGATGGTCTGCTTCTGTAATCAGCTGCTCCCTGCTGTGGCTGGATGCCACACCCCATGCAAGGAATGTTAAAAGAACAGAAGAGCAGTGGGAATCAAAGGTCACCAAGAACAGCACTTAAAGGGTGACAGTACAGCCTGTGCCACAGAGCCTACATGTAGGAGCTTTGCTGCAGATCAGATGGACACCTCAGTGCCTACTGAGCACCGGAGATGCCCAGACCTGGGGAATGGACAGCGCAGAACAGCTTCCCACCCCCAGGACTTGGCTTGAGCTCTCCCTGGGTAGGGGTCATCTCTCTGGTCCTTGACTCCGCCTCTGAGTGCTAGATCCAGAGACAAGCCGCCATGGATGAGGCAGGGACCTCCTGCTCCAGGTGAGTGTTGGATCCCAGAAGGGTCTCCAGAGAGAGGTCCCTCTAGGGCCTCACTCTGCTGACTCCCTGGTCCCAGCCCTTTCTCCGCCATGCCAGGCTCAGAGTTCTAGAGACTACATTGCCACAGAGGGCTACAGGGTCTGCTCCCCACCCAGGAATCAGGCTAGCCCTGCTGTAAGAGCCCAGAGAGAGTGCAGTGAGCCAAGTAGAAATGCAGGGACACAATCTGAGAACAGGTGACAGCTGCTGCTGAGGCCAGTCCTTCCCTGGCTCTGCAGAGAGGGAGAGAAAGGACAGAGGACAGCCCAGGTACACACCTCATTTGGCCTTTCACCTGCCCTGGCAGGGTGTGTGGAAGGGAGAAAGCAAGAAGTAGGGGGAGGGGTATGGAGCAGGAAGGCTGGTGTGTGAGTCCTGTCACCAGTGAGGAGGTTGGAGCACAGGCCTTGCTTGGCGGCAGAGGTGGTCTGAGGCTCTCCCTCTGCCCCTGTGGATCTCCACAATGCGTTAGCCCAGATCCCCTGGATAGGGCCCCTGCCCACTGTGGACACCCAGAACTCCCTGTGTGCGTGGCAGAGGTCACCTGGCAGCATACATAAATCCTGCTCGCCTCCAGCTTGGAGCCCCGCGCTGCGGCAGCCCGCGAGCTGCTCCTGGCCGCGCTGGAGGACCTGAGCCAGGAGCAGCTGAAGCGCTTCCGCCACAAGCTGCGGGATGCACCGATGGACGGGCGCAGCATCCCTTGGGGGAGACTGGAGCGTGCGGACGCTATGGACCTAGCGGAGCAGCTGACCCATTTTTATGGGCCAGAGCCAGCGCTGGATGTGGCCCGCAAGACCCTGAAGAGAGCCGACGTGCGCGACGTGGCGGCCCGGCTCAAGGCGCAGCGGCAGCAGCGTGAGCTCTGGTTGCGGGTTCCCCAGGGTCCCTGGTTCAGGGTCTTTGCCGCCCGCTGCCTTCCTTCCAGCTTCCCCTACAAAACCCTGGCGCTTTACCCACAAATTTGCAAATCCTATGACTTAGATCCTGGATGCTCTAGAGGGAGACCTCGACCCCCTATTGTGTCCCACACACGGCGCAGTCTCACTTCAGGTTTCCCTTTCAGGGCTCGGCCCCAGCTCCTCGGCGCTGCTCTCCGTGGCCGGTAGGTCTTTTGTGGGAGGCACAGGCTCAGGGCACTAAGTCCCGCTGCCACTGCTGGCCCTAGGAAGGCGCCATGACGCGCTAGAGGAAACCGAGGCCTGACTGGCAGGGAGGGCACCGGCCCCAGGGTGCTGGAAAGCCAGCCCATTCTCGCCCCGCTCCCTGTCGCTTCCCCAGAGTACAAGAAGAAATACCGCGAGCACGTGCTGAGGCAACACGCCAAAGTGAAGGAGAGGAACGCCCGCTCGGTGAAAATCAACAAGCGCTTCACGAAGCTACTCATCGCGCCCGAGACCGCCGCCCTGGAGGAGGCACCGCTGGGGCTTGCGGAGGAGCCAGAGCCGGAGCGCGCACGGCGCTCGGACACACACACGTTCAACCGACTGTTCCAGCGGGACCAGGAAGGCCAGCGGCCGCTGACCGTCGTACTGCAGGGCCCAGCGGGCATTGGCAAGACCATGGCGGCCAAGAAAATCCTGTATGACTGGGCGGCGGGCAAGTTGTACCAAGGCCAAGTGGATTTCGCCTTCTTCATGCCATGCCACGAGCTGCTGGAGCTGTCGGGCACACGCAGCTTGGCTGACCTGATCCTGGACCAGTGCCCGGATCGGGGCGCACCCGTGCGACAGATGCTAGCGCAGCCTCAGCGGCTGCTCTTCATACTAGATGGCGCAGACGAGCTGCCGGCAAACGGGACCGCCGAGGCCGCGCCCTGCACAGACCCCTTTGAGGCCACTAGCGGTACACGGGTGCTGGGCGGGCTGCTGAGCAAAGCGCTGCTGCCCTCCGCCCGCCTGCTGGTGACCACGCGCACGGCCGCCCCTGGGAGGCTGCAGGGCCGCCTGTGTTCACCACAGTGCGCAGAGGTGCGAGGTTTCTCCGATAAGGACAAGAAGAAGTACTTCTACAAGTTCTTCCGGGATGAGTGGAAGGCAGAGCGTGCCTATCGCTTCGTGAAAGAGAATGAGACGCTGTACGGCTTGTGTTTCGTGCCCTTCGTGTGTTGGATCGTGTGCACCGTGCTGCGCCAGCAGTTGGATTTGGGCCAGGACCTGTCGCGCACCTCCAAGACCACCACTTCAGTGTACCTTCTCTTCATCGCCAGCGTGCTGAGCTCCACTGGTGCCGACGGTTCCTGGGTGCAGAGAGAGCTGCGCAAGCTGTGCCTTCTGGCCCGTGAGGGCGTCCTCCGGCGTAAGGCGCAGTTCACCGAAAAAGACCTGGAGAAACTGGAGCTTCGCGGCTCCAAAGTGCAGACACTATTTCTCTGCAAGAAGGAGATGCCAGGCGTGCTGAAGACAGAGGTCATCTTCCGATTCATTGACCAGAGTTTCCAGGAGTTCTTCGCAGCACTGTCCTACATGCTTGAGGAGGAGGGGGCTTCTGGGGCACCGACGGGTAGCGTGGGATCACTCCTGCGCACAGACACGGAGCTAAGTGGACACCTGGCACTCACCACCCGCTTCCTCTTCGGGCTGTTGAGCACAGAGCGGATCCGAGACATCGAGCATCACTTTGGTTGTGTGGTTCCAGAGCGTGTGAAGGAGGATGCCCTGCGGTGGGTGCAGGGACAGGGCTGCCCCAGGACTGCATCAGAGGGGATGGAGGACACAGAGGAACTAGAGGAGGAGATAGAAGAGCCCAACATCCCCCTAGAGCTGTTGTACTGCCTGTATGAGACACAGGAGGATGCTTTTGTGCGGCAGGCCCTGAGCAGCCTCCCAGAGCTGGCACTGGAGCGAGTGCGACTGAGTCGCATGGATCTGGAGGTTCTGAGCTACTGTGTGCGATGCTGCCCGGCTGGACAGGCACTGCGGCTGGTTAACATTGGACTGGCGGCTGCACAAGAGAAGAAAAAGAAGAAGAGCCTGGTGAAGCGGCTGCAGGGGTAAGTCTCCAGGCTAGGGCTGTTCCTATGGCAGGCCCTGGTATGCATGGAGCTTGTATGCAGTGAATGCCTGTGCACCTATGCCCATCTAGACTGAGGAAGCATGTCCAAACCTGAGGCCTGTTCCCCCAGACGCAGGGAGGACCTCAGGGCTGCTTTTGTTCACCCCCTTGTGCCCCTCTTCTTCACTAGGTGTCCTCACCATGTTCCAGCACACCACCACACAGCTCTAGCTAGAGCTCTAGAGTCCACCATGCCCTCGGCACCCTGAGCCGTGCACCTGCTGTCCCTCCCCTCAACACTTTGCTTGCTGCCTATCCTGAAAGCCTGCCCTGGCTGCTTCAGCTGGCCTGGGACTCCACTGGCCCCAGAAGTGCCCTGATGACCACTTTATACCGTGACATTCCCCATGCCTGCTTCTTACACCAGACTTCCAGCTCCTCTGTGACAAAGCTTGTGCAAGAGTTACTTTGAACTTAGCTCCACTCAGCACCTGTCCTGGGTGTTCAGCATCTTTCAGAGGATGAATGTCAGGACATGGGCAGGGCTGGCCCTAGGGACCTGCAGAACCCCTCCTGGGTTTCACTCTAGGATCAGTGAATTAAAGGGTAGAGGGGTCCTAGCTCAACCTGAGCTGATGGCAGAGGAAGCACCAAGGCCTGAGGACAACAGAGAAGAAAGGGCCCTGTCTAGGAGGCGCTGAAGCGGTGCAGCAGCCTCAACTTCCTCTCTTCTTGCAGTTCTCGAGCCTCCACAAAACAACTCCTGGGTTCACCACTGCGTCCACTTTGTGAGGCCATGACTGACCAACAGTGCGGCCTAAGCAGCCTGACGTGAGTAACCATGCCCCAGCCCCTCCCAGGGGGCAGGATGCCCTCCAGAGACAGGAGCATAGGGGAGGGAGAAAGCTGACAGGGACCCACCCCATCAGAGAGTGAGGTGCTAGTGGGAAAGGTGTGGTGCTGGTGGAAAGAGGGGGCTCAGCACCTGGGAGTGGGAGGGTGGCCAGGTATTCTTTTTTTTCCAAGGAGGCTGCTAGGTGCCATTGGAGACTCCTGGGCCAACCCTCTAGAGGAAGGCATCAGGTGCCCCCTCTGAGGTCAGTCTGCCTGTGAATCCTGGCCTCGGTGTACCCTTGGACAAGCCAGTCTGTCTGGGCTTATGCTTCCTCTCTGTGAAATGCAACCAGCGTCCTCTACCTTGGAGGGTTGATGTGAGACTTCGTGAGGCATGAACAGTACTGAGAATGAGATAGCTGTTCAATTCCTGTCCAACAGGAATGCCCACTGACCAGATGGTGAAATGACCAGATGCCCATGAATCAGTGGCAACACGGCCAAGTAGTCCAGTGAGGGGGGGGGGGGGCAGGTACAGCAATCTGGAAATACAGATAAGGAACCAGAAGGATGCCCACATTTGGCCCAGCTGGTGGGGTCTGGCCCACCTTGGTTTGTGCAGTTGATGTAGAAAGGTGGCCGGGGGCTTGCCCACAGACCCACGAGCTTCTTGACCACAGGCTGTCCTACTGCAAACTCCCCGACGTCATCTGCCGAGACCTCTCTGAGGCCCTAAAGGTCGCACCCGCCCTGACGGACCTCGGCCTCCTCCACAACCGGGTCAGTGAGGCAGGCCTGCGTATGCTGAGTGAAGGCCTGGCTTGGCCCCAGTGCCGGGTGCAGACACTCAGGTGAGGCTTGGCCTGGGAGAGACAGAGGGATGGGATCCTCCCCCAGCAGCTCCTGAGCCAGCCTCCTCTCAGGGTGCAGCTGTCTGGCCTCCCGGGAGCACTCCAGTACCTGGTAGGCATGCTCCGGCAGAGCCCTGCCCTGACCACCCTGGACCTCAGCGGCTGCCAGCTGTCTGACCCCACAGTGACCTACATGTGTGCAGTCCTGCAGCACCCATCATGCAGCCTACAGACCCTCAGGTAGATTCAGGTGGACAAAGTGTGGGGACACAGCCGGTCACCCCAGGGAGGGTGGATGCTGGGACTCCCTGACCCTCAAGAGGAGTCTCTCCAGATACCTCCCAAGTGACCAGGCTCAGACACAGATCTGGAAGCCCAGCCTAGAACCCACCCCTGAAGCCCTGGCCCCAACCCTGGCCCTGATCACTATACTGACCAAATATGCCCATCCTGTGGTCAGTGATCCCAACACCCTTTTACTCCCCTGAAGGACCAAGGCCCTGAGAGACAGCCTCGGAAACTTGGGCTTTTGGCACAGCCTAGACCAGCAGCCCCTTCATCACCCACTCCTACTGTGCCCCAGTCTTGTCCCCCCAGCCCTGGAGTTCTCTCCCTCAGCTGACCCATACCCTCTGTCCTCTGCATGTGGCTGCAGTCTGGCCTCTGTGGAGCTGAGTGAGCTGGCCAAGCAGGAGCTGCAGGCCGTGAAGACAGCAAAGCCAGATCTGGTCATCATACACTCAGAGCTGGACAGCCACCCGGAGCCTCCCAGGGGATTCAACAGTGTCCTCTGAGGCCCTGAAGCCAGAGCGGGGTAGAATGCACTGTGGTCAGAGCCCTGTGGAGAGGTAGTCCTAGTCCCCAAGGCAGGAGGATGCTGCCTTCAGACTCTGGGCAACTTTTCTGAGCAGAGAGGCCCGGGACAGGCAAGCGGGAGGCCCAGACACAGGGGTCTGCTCCTGGTCAGGCCTGGGATCTATACCTCACCCTACAGCCACTGCCACTGCAAAAGCCCCTGAAACAATAATACCGATGAAGCCCCTGTTAATTGAGCACCCAGTGGTTGATAGAGTGACCCTTTCTCTGACCTGGCCTCCACCTGAAGTGGAGTCTCAGCCCCCACAACTCTGGACCTGTAGGCAGAAGGTGGTGGGGCCCTCTCTGGGAATTTGGGAAGACTGAGGCCATCCTTGAGGTAGTGTAGCCTGAGCCCAGAGGCGTCCACTAGCTGCCTGAGATCTATGGAAGGGGAGACCAGGGCGGGTGGAGATAGCCAATGTCTGCCTCAGGTGGGAGCCGCAACAGCATCATCACTGGTAATAAACTCTTTCAGATTCACTTTCACTGGTTTCTGTTACTTTTCACCAGGGCCCCAGTAGGGTCTTTCCTCCAGCTCGCCTGCCTGGGAGGACAGGGTGTAGGCCTCAGAGGAAAGAGGCTCAGTGAGCAGCCTGACTGCAGAAAGCTTGGAGGCAAGACCTGACCTTGCCAGCCAGTGCCAATAGTGGATGTCCCAAGAAACTTTGAGTCTTTTCTGCTCAGCACAGCTGGGCTCTGCCAGCTCTTGAGACTCCATCCAAATGGAGGGCACCCTGGAATCAGCCCCTTCACTTCCCAGGGGAAATTCCCTCCATAATCACTTTATAAATCCATTCCTTCATGCCACAAAGCAGACAAAACCCCTGTCCCCTGGGAGCTGCTATTCTAGGCAGAAAGACAGACAATAAATAAGTATGCTCTACCAGAACAAGACCCGGTAAAAACATGGTGTGTGAGTGCATAATTCACTGGACTCACAGATGATTCACAAACATGGTACAGCAAACACCGTGTGTGAGCCAGGCACAGGGGCGCATGCCTGTACTGCCAGCAACTCAGAAAGCTGAGGCAAGTTTGAGACCCTCAGGCTCTGAGCAACTCTTGTGAGCAGAGGCCCTGGACAGGCAAGTGAAGCCCAAATAGACGCAGGCCCTTGCCTGGTCCTGGACAGGCCTGGAACATGCCCCTTGCCCCACATCCTGGATTCCTCCTCCCTAGCCTGGGCAACTTAGTGAGCTTCTGTTTCAGGTTTCAAGACCCACTGAATCTGGGCAGGGTGGACAGACACAGATACGTACGTCAGGCCAGGGAGCCTGAACCATAGGACCCACAGGCCCAGGGACGTGCCCAGAGCCATCAGTGGGCAGGTGGAAAGAGGGAGACCAACGGTGCCACAAGCTGAGAGAGCTGGAGGATGGGGTCTCCGAGCAAGGGGCACCGTGGAGAGGGAGAGATCTGGAGAAGGGGAAGAAATCACATCCAGAGCCCACCGAGGTCCCCTAAATCCACCGTTGCGGACCCGCATCTTGGGGGTCAAAGGACTCCCCACTCAGGTCTCTGGTTGGCCACAGCCACGACCAACGGGACCACAACAGGTCCTGAAGACACAGCCTCGCCGCCCAGGGGAGAGGGGGCCTCTGCCCGAGCCCTCTGCGCCTAGCTGCCCCGCCCCGTGGGCGGCTCGGGCCGGGCAGCAGGCCTTCCTGGTCACGTGTCAGTGGTGAGGCTCGCCTCCCCCAGGCAGGCCCGGGGCAGCCGGACCGGGGAACCCAGGGACGCAGATCGCAGATCGCGGGCTGAGCCAGAGCTGCGGTAAGTCCCCCCGCGCGCCTCCCCAGCCCCGCTCCTTCCGCGCCACCCGCTGCGTCCCGCGCCGGCCCCTTCCGCCCTCGCCTCTCAGAGGGGCTGGTCCCTGGGCTGAGCTTCCTCGGTCCACCCTCCGGGCTTCCGAACTCAGGAAGGTGGGCTTTGACCTCGTCGGTGGACCGTGCGGCTTGAGAAGCCGGCCCGGAGACCCGCCAAGGTTAGAATCTGGGCTCTAAAGCCGGAGTTTGAGGGGCAAGTTTAGAGACTGAATGGAGTCCCTGGAGGTCCGTGGTGCGGTGTTTTCCGGGGTGGCCCTTAGATCCCACCACATCTAGGGGGTCGGCCAAGTCCTGAGGAGGACTTCAGAAGAGGGAGCCCACCCAGTCACGGCCTCTTGACGCCCTTCGGCAGGTCACCCTGGAAGTGAGCCTTCCATGGAGGATGCCTGGGAAGACGCGACCACATTTACTGCCCAGTCTCTGCCCAGTGATCCCCGGCTCCTGGCCACTGTGACCAATGCCTACCTGGGCACACGTGTGTATCATGACACACTGCATGTGAGTGGCTTGTACAACGGGGCTGGGGGTGGCACACACCGAGCCATTCTGCCCAGCCCCCTCAACGTCAAACTGGAGGCCCCTGCAGAGACAGGAAAGCCGATGGAGGAGACCTTTGCCCTGGACACCAACACAGGTAGCTGCACTGTCTGGCTCCCTCTCATCCGCTGTGGAGCACAGCTCCCTCCAGTAGGCAGTCTTTAAGGAAAAGAGGCCAGGAGAGACCCCGTCTTGGGTTCTCCCCTTTCCCTCCCTCTGGGTGGGCGTCCTGGGGTCCTGGGCAGAGCCTGGGTCCTGTACAGCGGGCCTGGAGGACGCATTCACCCTCACTGTGGGGAGAAGCCACCAGAAACCTGAGGGACACCACTGCCAGCCCAGGGAGGCCCAAGTGCTGTGTGGCCCAAGGCACTGGGAGACCACAGCTTTGCAGCCTGCGGGGGGGGGGGGGGGGGGGGGGGCCTGCTTCCCCAGTGACTGAAGCTTCGCACCCTCCCCAGGCTCCTTTCTGCACACCCTGGTGAGCTCCAGCTTCCAGGCCTGCCAGCGCATCTATGCCCACCGCACGCTGCCCCACATTCTGGCCTTCAGTGTGTCTGTGGCTCGCTTGGATGCAGGGAGCTCGCCTATCACGGTGCTGCTGCGTTCATCCTTCTCCCTAGAAAGCCCAGACCTGGACTTGCATCTGGGGCCCGACTTCCAGGGAGTCCGGTGAGGAGGGGGCTCTGTCCCAAGTCCCACAGGGTAACCTAAAGAGGGAGCCACCCCTGAGGTGGCTGCCCTCTTGCAGGTACCTGTATGGCCACACACTCACCCCTGAACAACCTGGGGGGCCACGACAGGAGGTGCACATGCTGTGGACACCAGTGCCCCTGACATTGACCCTTGGGGAACACGAGAAGAACAGGACCTGGGACTTCCTGACTGTAGTGGGCAGCAGCCAGGCAGAGGCCCAGGCCTACCTCCAGGAGGCCCTGCAGCTGCAGGCCAGAGGCACTCTGTACCCAGCCCATGCACAGTCCTGGGCCCAGCTGTGGGAAGGCTGTGGCCTGGATGTGGTAGGGCCACTGCCCCTGCGCCAGGCCCTTCGTGGCTCCCTCTACTACCTGCTCAGTGCCCTGCCCCAGCCCGGGGCTTTAGGGTACGTCTGTCATGGCCTCAGCCCCGGGGGCCTCTCCAATGGGAGCCAGGAGGAGTGCTACTGGGGCCACGTCTTCTGGGATCAGGTACACATCATCCCTCACCACCACCACACGAAGGGCGGCACGGGGATTGGGGTTGGGATGGGCCAGCACAGGGCTGTGCCGAGGGGAGGGCTTCCTGAGGAGGCGGTATCTCGGCAGTGCAGGAATCCGTTGGAGAGCGAGCCAAGCAGGAGCACCAGAAGATGCACATGGCAGCCCCTGTGGTACTTGCAGCAGGAGCTTACCAAGGGCCAAGGAAACCAGGGACAGGAGAGGAGCATCAGGGCACAGGGCCTAGAGTTTACCTGAGGGCAAGGAAACCAGGAACATTTAATCAGGGAGTGACACAGAGGCCCATTCTGGGAAGACCCCAAGGTGCCAAGTGGAGCTAGGTGGAGAAGAGCCAGGAGTGGGCCAGACTAAACTGAGGATGCGGCGTGAGGAGGCTTATTGGCACTGGGCAAGGAGGCGCGGAGGGTGATTCCTCATGTGCCTCCCAAGTCAGCCCTGACTCTTATTCTATGGGCGAGGCTAGGGAGGCTGAGGTCAGGCAACCAGCAGGCAGAGAGCAGGCTCCTCCTGTAGTGGCCTGTGCCTAGATTCGGGCCTGGGAACTCACCTGCTGGCTAGGGAGGGGAAGTGGAAGGCTGGGGAGGGGCTGGTAGATCTGGAGGGTCATCAGGAAGAACCCAGAAGGAGGCAGCAGGCCTCCAAGAGGCAGAGAGGGTGCAGCAGCAGGATGTGGAAGTAGGGGAAGGAGAAGGTGTAAGCCCTTCTAGCTCCAGAACAAGGACTGTCCTCAGGATCTCTGGATGTTCCCAAATATCCTGATATTCCACCCAGAGGCTGCCAGGGCCATCCTGGAGTACCGCATCAGGACACTGAGTGGGGCCCTGGAAAACGCCCGGAACCTGGGCTACCAGGTGAGGAAGCCCGGGCACCACCCCGTGGGGCCCACCGTAGGGTCCACACACAGAAAGAACTGGGCAAGAGCCTCCTGGCCCATGGAGGAACGTACATGGGCTCCAGAGCCCCCACCTCCTCCTCTCTTTGCCCTTCCACAAGGTCCCATAGGGTAAAGGCTAAGGTCGGGTGGCATCTGCCCCTCTCCCCCACAGGGAGCCAAGTTTGCTTGGGAGAGTGCAGGCTCTGGCCTGGAGGTCTGCCCTGAGGACATTTATGGGGCTCAGGAGATCCACATCAACGGGGCCATCCTGTTGGCCTTCCAGCTGTACTACTACACCACCCAGGTGAGGTGTTCCGTCCACCAGCCCTGCCACCCAAGGCCTGCTGTCACAAGAGAGAATCTGGGAGCCAGGCCTTCCTTTCTGGTCGCTGGATGGGTGGGCACTCAGCACACAGAGGACCCTTGGCCCCCAGGATCTGCAGCTTTTCCGGGAGGCTGGTGGCTGGGATGTGGTCAGTGCTGTTGCTGAGTTCTGGTGCAGCCGGGTAGAGTGGAGCTCCAGGGAGAAGCAGTACCACCTGAGAGGTGAGGTGATCCCTGGGAGAAATGGTCAGGAGGAGGGACTGCTGGGGGGCAGCCTGTACTGAGCACTGTCTGCACCTGTGTGCCCAGGAGTCATGCCCCCTGATGAGTACCATTCAGGAGTCAACAACTCCACCTACACCAACGTCCTGGTCCAGACCAGGTCAGACTCTAAACCGTGCCCTAGCCCCACCCCAGCAAGCAGGGCCGGCCAGAAGCACTGAGGCTACAACCTGTCCCCTCTCTACAGTCTGCACTTTGCAGCTGGTCTGGCCGAGGACCTGGGTCTGCCTGTCCCTAACCAGTGGCTGGTGGTGGCTGATAAGATCAAGGTGCCCTTTGACCCGGAGCGGAACTTCCACCCTGAATTTGATGGGTATGAGCCTGGTGAGTGGACCCTGACTTCTGCCAAGGGCCCTTCTGCCTGGCCTAAGACCCGTGCATCCACCCTGATGTGCCCTCAACAGCAGCATCTTCCCCAGGAGAGGAAGTGAAGCAGGCTGATGTCGTGCTCCTGGGGTACCCTGTCCCCTTCCCCCTGAGTCCTGACGTCCGCAGGAAGAACCTGGAGATGTACGAGGCTGTGACATCCCCCCAGGGCCCAGCCATGACCTGGGTGAGAAGCCTGGGGAGTGGCCCCACCTTATCAACCTCAGTCTTTCTCTCTCTAAGATGGGTTTCACCCCCACTGAACTCTGAACTCTGACCCCAGAGCATGTTTGCGGTGGGCTGGATGGAGTTGAAGGACCCATTGAGGGCACGAAGTCTTCTGGACAGGAGTTTTACCAATGTCACTGAGCCCTTCAAGGTCAGCCTGACTCCAGTCCAGGGCCCTCTTACTGACCACTCTGCTGCCAGTGTCCGTGGGGGGAGGTATTTTCCAGCCTCTGGGTCACAGAGGAATCATTGCCCTGGCAGTTCTTGCCTGACCTTGGGATGGCAGCCCCAGGAGGTCCAGTGTCCTGTGGTCCCTGGCACTGACGGCCCCTGACCTACAGGTGTGGACGGAGAATGCAGACGGGTCGGGTGCAGTGAACTTCCTGACAGGCATGGGGGGCTTCCTGCAGGCAGTACTCTTCGGAAGCACAGGCCTCAGGTGAGTGCAGGGTGGCACTGAGGGTGGCCCCCGGCCCCTCCCTTCTCACACAGCTCTCCCTACAGGGTCACCAAGGCCGGCATGACCTTTGACCCCCTGTGTCCAGCGGGGGTCTCCGGAGTGTGTGTCTCTGGCATCTCCTACCAGGGGAACAAGCTCAACTTGATCATCTCCGAGGACTCCATGACAGTTGAGGTCACGGCCCAGGCTGGGCCCTGGGCCCCTCTGTTGGAGGCTGAGCTCTGGCCATCACAGGTTCGGCTGCCTCTGCTGCCAGGTAGGTAGAGGTCTGAGTGATGAGACCGGGATGCCAGTGTGTCCCTACAGGGCACCCCTCTCTCCCTGCAGGACACAAGGCCTCCTTTCCCCACTCAGCTGGCCGCATACAAAGATCACTCCCCTAGCTGCCTGAAGCTCTGACTCCAGGAATTTCCTGGGAGAAGTTTTGAAGACCTGAGACCCCTGCTACAGAGCCTCTGGGACATCCTGGAGCCCTCAGCCCCCCAGGCCCTCCCCCTGGAACCCTGCCCCTGAATGACTAGGGCTGCTGGCTTCAGAAATGTCTCCTGAACCCCACTTTTCATCACTGCCCCTGCTCCTCGCCCAACCCTCCCCCGGTCCCAGGCTGTCTGTGGCTTGAGCCCCTCCCCAGCCTCAACTCCGTGGGCAGGCAGTTTTCCACACCTCATCTGACCTGGCACCCCGCCTCTCAGTGCCCCATCTTGCTCCCCAGGCACTCTCCAAGGCCCCTGCAGCCAGGGCCTGAGTGTCCACACTCACACCCACCTGGACTCTGGTCCCAGGGCCCGTGAGGGTGAGGAGGCAGGGGCTCCACCCCTGCGCAGTGGCCCAGGACTGTCAGCTACCGCTTTCCCAGAATCGAGCTTTCCCCTCAGTGCAGCTGTGGTCAGGCTGGACCAGGGGTGCACGGGTATCATCACTGACTCCTCTCGACTCCGTGTCAGATGGCCTCTGGCACTGTGGGGTGGGGTGGGCAGCCCGTCCTCAACCCCATGGCCTATGAGAAGGGGAGGGCGTGCCATTGCTGGAGGATAGGACTGGGGTGCCAGAGCAAGACCCTCAACTCCCCCCTGGCCACCAGAGGGACTAGACTCAAATGTGCTGGGGTTCCAGGCCTTGATCCCAGGCCAGGCTGTGATTGGCAGGCTGTTCAAAGACAGAGAGATTCCCACACCCTCCAGCCTGGGGTGCACCAGTGACTTCCCTAGAACGAGGTGAGATGGCATCTGGAGCTGAGACACTGGTGAGGTCCAGACCCGGCACCAGACAACCTGCAGAGTCCAATCAGTGCTGGGAAGAGCTTTGCTCCTATAAAGGCCTGTACATTCTTCTGAAAGTGGGGTTGTGTGATGTCGAGTTTCCACCTCACCTGAGGGCAAGTGCAGCAGCTTGGGAGCCGGGTGGTCCCCTCACGCCTGCCTCCACTCCTTGCTGTGTCCTGCCACTGCCCCCGGTCGCAGTTGCATACACCAGGCAGAGCACTCCTGGGCTTCAGGCAGCTCTAGACGTGGGAATCCCAGGGCCTGTCTCCCTGTCTCCCTGTCTCCCGTCCTCAGCCCCTCAGGCTGGAACACTCATGGCCTTAGCCAGCTGCCTCCACACCCAGGAGATTTGAAAGGAGGGTTCTCACGGCCACCCCCATAGAAAGTGTGGAGTGCAGAGGCAGGGATCCATGGACACCAGGCCTCCAGGCCACAGTGAGGCAGCAGCATGCTTGCTGGAGCTCAGAGCCAAGGTGGGCAGGGGCTGAGGGTCAAGTTGCAGACCACATGCAGGCCAGTGCATGGCTTGAAGCCAAGGGTACCTACAGGCTTTTCACTAAAGGCCCTATAAACACTCTGGCTGGGTGACAAGGCAGATCTGCTGAGGACCGTGGGCCCCCTTCTCTCTGCTGTGGGCCAGGGATTGTCCTAATGGGAGTGGACATTCATTTTTTGCAGCCTCAAAGTCAGGATTGGGCATAGACATCAGAATGGGGTGGCAGGTGGCCCTGAACCCCTAGGATGATGTGGCCTGGTACTTGCTATGTCTGAGCGTGATTTTATACAGTCACCTCTGTGCATGTGATGGGCCCATGGGGGTGAGAGTGTGTGTGCCCACAGGCCTGGCCAGCATCCATCAACCTGCCAAGATGAGCCGGGGGAGAGAGGGCTGCTGGTAACACTTCCCCGAGTGACTTGGCCACACGTCCTCCTCATTGTTGATGAGATCGTGGGGACTGGTAAAATATCCCACCTTTAGGGATATGTTCCCAGCCACACAGAGTTTGATGCCTGCCCCCAGCCTCTTGGTCCAGCATAGGCTGACCCCTACTTGAACTGAACCCAGGGCTTAGGGTCAGCATGTTGTCTCTATTCCAGTTCAAGCAGAGGTCTCACACTTCCCTTGACCCTAATTCACGGTGGGACTTTCTCCAGGGCCCAACATGGGCCTGTGCATCTCCACCCCCAGGTCCCAGCACAGGGCCACACACCCTATCTTCAGCAAGGGTCTCAGGCATGTCACAGGTTGGGGACTGTGTGGGGTCTCCAAGTAGAGCCATAGACAAGAGACCCCTGCCTCTATCCCTGGAAGAGCTGGCAGGCAAAGGGGTCTTCCTGGGGAGGGAGCCCGAGTGGAGTCTTCAAATCCCTGAGCTTCCTTCTGGCTAAGACCTCAGTGACGTGCTGGGGCCGCACCCCAGCCTCAGCCTCGTGTGTTTGGGTGTGTGTCCCCAGGTGCTGGGCCCGGCCAGTTTTGCTGTGTGGGGGTGTTCGGGGGCCAGGTGGCACATAAGGGAGGTGAGGTAGTACAGGAACACGTACCCAGGACAGAGGCTCCAACGGGGTTTCCCACATCTACATCCCTATGACTGCTTCTGCACAGCGGGGTGGAGGAGAGAGGGATGGAGGGGGAAGCCAGGGGCCTTGCCTGCACTTGTGTACATGCATGGATGGTGGAAACAGTGTCCAGCTCCACCCAGGAGGGAGGGAGACCCCCACCATGCTGAAATCACTGGGATTTGAAGGGACAGACAAGGAGGGGCAGCACACAGCCGGGCGGGGCCCGTTCTGAACACAAGCCACCAAACCACAGGCAGCTGGGATCAGAGGCCTGTGTCCCCGACTTCATGCTGAAACACTCAGGCACCTCCACCCCGTAGCCACAGGCCACCCTGTGGCAAAGTGAAGGGGGACAGTCGGGAACAGCTGAGCAGAGCCGGGTGAGGGAGGGTGGGCCTGGGGGAGTCCCCACAGCAGCCACCCCCCGTGGCACCCCCCCACACTGAAGCCAGGAAGGAGGCCCTGGAGGCATGTCAGGGACCTGGCACTTTTAATTGTGATGGAGGTGGAGCCTGGGGAGGAAGAGGAAAGGGTCAGAGGTAGGAGTTAGGGACCCTCAGGGTTAGGGCCAGGTCCCTGGGGTCTGAATGGTCAGCACTGGGTAGCCAGGTTGGGCCAGGGGCCCCAGGGTCAGGGTAGGGCACAGCTCAAGGCCTTCAAGGGTTGGGGTCCAGGGACAGGATAGGACAGGCCCAGCCTGTCAGTCATAGTCTGTGTCTTCGAACTTGGTGCTGAAGAAGGCTGCAGAGTCCTTGGCCAAGCGGGAGAGGTGCAGGACACCAGTCACCACCAGCCCCAGCAGCAGCAGTGGAGGCACCAGCGTCCACATCGCAGCCAGGATGTTGTAACACTTGGCTCTGGAGCCGTATCGCCGTGCTGCCTCCAGATCCCCAGCCACCTTCTGGTCTCGGGCCTGCAGGGCAGCCGAAGGGCCAGATCAACACCTGCCTTGGGGCCTGGCCCCAGATGCACCCCGAGCACCTGGAGGGTCTGCACTGGACCCAGGATCGAGGTGGAGGGGTGTGGCCTGAGGGGACACTCTCTGGGCTAGACCCACTTCCTCCATGGTCCCCAGCTTGACACACTGCTTGACACTTGGTGGGCCTTGGGTCATGATGGCCACCCACCCCAATGGGTGCTGCCAGGGGCGCCTGGCTCCTTGTGTCCAAGATATGGACCCAGTGGCCATCGCAGGTCAGCATCAGCTCCCAAGATCCCTCTGCAGGCAGGGAGTCCTCTGGGGAGCTGAGACCACAAACCCATCGAGGAACGGAAGCCAGCGGTCTCACTGAAGAGCCACCGCAGATGAGAATCCCCCTCTGGGGAAAGGAGACTCTGCAGGTAGCCCCATGGACTCTGTCATCACCAAGGGACTGTGTCCGCCTTGAGGAGCAGGGCTTTGCTATAGACAGCACCCCTGAATGGAGAAGCAGAGGTTCTCTCACCGTGGAGAGAAACTGTGGCCACACTAACACAGCCCCCTTCAAGCCCCCAGCCCCTCTGGCAGACCCTGAACTCTCCGCACAGCCCCCAGCCCCTCCTCACAACCCTGAGTCTCCCTGAAGCCCCCAGCCCCCCCCCCGCCACTTCTTCCGCCCACCTTGATGGAGTGCACCAGCGCCAGGAAGCCGAGGCAGCACAGGTTCAGGTAGAGTGTGCTGAAGGCTGACCAGATCAAGTGGTCGCGAGGCGGGGGGCTTGGCGGTCCCAGCACCAGGGCTGTGTGGGCAGCACCGTCAACCTGGCGGGGAGTGGAGGCCCGGGGGCCCTCACGGGGGTAGGACGTGTCCATGGGTTCCAGCGCCGTCTCTTCCTGGCTGGGACTTGCACTTCCAGGGTGGGCACCAAGTCTGCTTATAGCCCGGCAGCCTGCCTCCCTGCCCACCAGCTCTGCTTGCTAAATATAGCACAAATTACAGCCCGCAGCCTGGGAGCAAGGCGGGTCCTCCTGCGCCAGTGTCCCCACCCTCACCCTGGGGACCCAGAAAGACCACTGTCAGACCACTGACCAGAGCCCCCCCATGTCCTGGCCACCCACCCCAGGAAGACCCCAAGTCAGACGGCTGAGGGGCAGTGGCTGCCCACTGCCTTCCAGGTCCAACTCAGGACTGTGGTGGCCATGATGCCTCACTCACAGGCAAGAGGCAGAGCCCTCCGGGCTTGGACAAAGCCTCCTCCTCCCGACCAGAACTGCTGACACCCAGCCCTGGCGCCCCAGGACTCAGCCTCCCACTGCTGTGTGAGGCGGGTGGGGTGGGGGCCAGATGCATCTGTCAGAGACGGAAGTCTGAGGAGGAAGCTCCAGGGAGAGGGACGATGAGGCAGCCATCTGGGACTGGCCACACCCCAGCAGTGCTGCCCGGACCGCCAGGAGCCACCCTGGCCTTCCCAGGGGTTTGCGGAGACATGCCCCTCGGTCGGCCATCCTCGACCTCCTAGGCAGGCAGGTCCTCCTCCGTCCTGAAATGCTAGTGGGTGGGGTGGTCCCTTTGGGGCTCAGGGCTTCCTCCTGCTGTCCTCCCCCTTGAGATGGCTCCCCAGCCTCAGGCTATAGATGCCTCTTGGACAGCGGCCCACATGCCATGCCAGGAGGGACTTTTCTCCAGCTCCAAGCTCACAGGGCCCAGTGCCGCTCAGCTGAGGGACCATGTTGTCCTGCCTACTCTTCATCAGGATGCCTCTGAATTCCCCCGACACCTGCGCTGCCCTGCCTTCCCTAGAGCCCAACCAGATGCTTAGGCCAAACGCTTACTCCCCCACAGGGACCCCCAGAGACCAAGATGCCCAGGCCTCCTCCTGGGGCTCCCTGCTGCTGAGCTAGAGCCCCCAGTGCCCATCGTTGTCCTGTTGAAATACCCCTCCCTCACCTGCCTAGAGCACAGCAAAGGCTCCCCCCTCACTCCCATTGCCGCAGTCTTGGCTGGGCACAGAATCACGAGCCACTCAAGCAGGAACAAAACTTTATTTCGAAAAAACCGCCGCCGGCAAGCCAAACCCGGTCCTCCCACGCGGGCGTCCACCGGAACCGCGCGTCTCCCGGAACCCGGGGTCCCCCCCCCCCCCCCCCACCTCCCCCGGAATTTCCTCCTACTATCCTTCCCCAACCAATGGGAACTCTCCAAGAGTCTGGTAACATGAGTCCGTAACATGAGTCCGGTAGCAGGCCAAGGTGAACAGCGGGAGTCCAATTTCCATAAGAATGTAAATCTTAACATAATCATCTCAGTGGCTAGCTGGCGTCACGTCACTTTACAACCAAAGGTGCCATACATCGTATATTTGCTTGTGGCTCCTAGCATCTGCCCCCTTCTGTTTAATTAAGCAACAAGCAATGTGGCTAGGGACCGTGCCTGGTAGGTTGTCCAATTTAACATATGGTTCTTACCCGTCATGGGAGAACTGACCTTTAGGCGTCAGCTTCCTGTCTTAGGTTGAATCCACTGTAATCAGAGCAACCCGTCACTGACTACCGGTCCAGCATTCAGCCATGCTTGTGGATAGGCCTATGCACCAGTGGGGGGGTGAGGTTCTTGCCTCACCTCTGTTGGCCCCCAAATTTGCCTTGGTGCCAGTGGGGGGGTGAGGTTCTTTGCCTCACCTCTGTTGGCCCCCAAATTTTAGACCATCACTAGTAGAAGGGAGGAGGATACAGAAATGCCACGACACCAAGCCAATTGATGGCTCCTATGGAAAAATTGCGTCACTGGTGACACCATCAGCAAAGATATGCCAGTATTACCACAATAAACATGGGGTGAGCTGGCAAGGAAATTGCATCACTGGTGACACCATCAGCAAAGATATGCCAGCAGTACCACAATTCGGTGCACCAGATGATATTTTACAATGTATGCAACTGATATATAGTCCAGGCAAGTTCTGTAAGCAGTTCAAATTGGAGGAGTCTATCAATATGTCCATTTCCTCCCAAAGTAAATTAAGTCCTTGATTGAGCATTACTTGTTGAGTTATATTCATTGATGCATCAGTTTATACAGTTTACTGTGATAGCTATCATAGAAGCTGTAGTTTGGTTTTATCTCAGTCTTCACCGGAATTGGGATGGAGATGGAAATTCTGGCAATGATGCTAAAGAGACATTATCCTGAACAGAATTATTAAATATAATGAAAAGGAAAGGTGAAAGTAAACAAACAGATCTGTTAAACTCCTTTAAAAACAATCCTTAACAGCTGTTTACCTAATTTAAATTAAACCATATAAATCACGTGAATAAAGAAAAAATTCGGATCCATTTTTTCATGAGCGCTCCTCATATAAGAAATATGGACATACACACATACAGACATACAACACAAAACAGAAGTGTGCACACAACATACAACACATAAGACAATAGTAAATAAAGGCCTTGTAACTATACTTAGGTGAAATCTCCATTGCAATGTTTAAAAACTCCACAGTCAAAAATAAATAAATAAATAAAACACAGTCAAAAAATAAAACTGATCAGAAAAACATTAACCTAGGTTTGTATGAGCTCAAAAAATAAATAAATAAATAAATAAAATAAAATAAAATAGAACTTTATGATGTGGGAAAAATGCAATAATAAAATAGATATTGAAAAAAAAAAAAACACCTTGGTTAATCACTGTCGCAGATGTAAGAATAGCCAAGCTGGAGCTCTGGATGTCAGCTGTTATGGATTTGAGTCAAATCATCTTCTTTTTCTGTAGAAATTGTTTTAGTTAATCTCTCTGGAATCCAAATCGGTTGCTGTTCATCCTGTGGGAAAACACAGATAGCGCCCCGATTCCAGACTATCACTGGATCCGGGCCTTTCCATTGTCCTGTTAGAATATCTTTCCAAAGTACCTTAGGCTTATGTACATTTTTGGGGTACAAGTGTCTTTCCGCAGCACTAAGTCCCGATGAATCTAAATTTAAAAAGTTTAGAGTAAAAAGGGTTATTTTAAGTTTATCTTTGGGGGATATATACCCCTTTCCAATTCCCTCCTTTTGTTTTAATAAGTACATTTTAATAGTTTGATGAGCTCTTTCAACTATGCCTTGTCCTTGTGGATTGTATGGAATTCCTGTTATGTGAGTAATACCAAATGATGAGCAAAATTGTTTAAAAGAGGAGGAAGTATAACCAGGACCGTTGTCCGTTTTTAACTGTTTTGGAACACCCACAGTGGCAAAATTTTGTAAGCAATGAGCTATAACATCTTTAGTTTTTTCTCCGGCATGAAGGGAGCCCATCAAAAATCCGGAAGAGGTATCAACTGTAACATGTAAATATTTTAATTTTCCAAATTCTGGCAAGTGTGTGACGTCCATCTGCCAAATATGGTTAGGTATCAGTCCTCTAGGATTGACTCCAAGATTAACTTGTGGTAAAAATGTCACACAATTTTGACATTGTTTTATTATATGTCTGGCTTGTTCTTTAGTTATTTTAAAACGTTTTTGTAAAGTATTAGCATTGACATGGAACCTTTTATGAAAATTTATAGCTTCTTCTATTGTGGAGAAAATATGTATGTCATGTGTAGATTTATCTGCTAGTTCATTGCCCATACTAAGGGCTCCAGGCAATCCTGTATGTGCCCTGATATGACCTATAAAGAATGGATCTTTTCGGTCCCAGATTAGACTTTGTATAGCAGAAAACAAAGAGAAAACAGTAGAAGAAGGTGAAATCCTACCAGCATCTTCAAGGGATATTATAGCATTAACTACATACTGACTATCAGAAAATAAATTAAATACAGAATCTTTAAACATCATAAAAGCTTGTAATACTGCATTAAGCTCTACCTTTTGAGCTGATTGTTTGGGAACTAAAAATGTAAAAGTTTGATCAGGAGTAACTACTGCTGCTGTACCATTGTTTGACCCATCAGTGAATATATTTGGAGCATTTATGATAGGGGTTTTTCTTGTCATTTTTGGAAAAACTACAGGATGCTTAGACCAAAAAGACAACAAAGGATTAGATGGTAAGTGATTATCAAATGAAACACTAGTTTTACACATGATTATTGCCCAAGTATTTAACTCATTAGCTAACTCATCAATTTGATCCATAGTATATGGAGTGATAATTTTATTGGGAGAAATCCCAAATACTCCCTTAGCTGCTTTTATTCCTTTGAGTATTAATTGTCCTACAGCCTCAGGATATCTAGTAAGAATAGTGTTAGGAGAATAAGATAAATGTATCCACAATAATGGACCTTCCTGCCAAAATACTCCTGTAGGAATATTTTTTGTTGGTAGTACAATAAATAATAAAGGCAAACTTATATCAATTCTATCCAAATGCATATTTTCCATATACGTTTCAATGATTTTTAACGTTTTTCTTGCTTCAGGCGTTAACATGCGGGGTGAATTTGGATCTGATGGACCTTTTAGAATATCAAATAAAGGTCCTAACTCTCCTGTTGGTATGCCTAGATAAGGCCTTATCCAATTTATGTCTCCCAATAACTTTTGAAAGTCATTAAGTGATTTGAGTTGATCTACTCGTATTTGAATTTTTGGTGGGCGGACCATGGTTGAGGATAATAGAACTCCTAAATAATTAATTGGAAGATTTAATTGTACTTTATCTATTGCTATCTCTAGATTATAATTTTTCAATAAGTTTGTAAGTGTGGCATAACATTCTAGTAATGTGTTTTTATCTTTATGTGCCAATAACACATCATCCATATAGTGAAATATTTGTAGTTCAGGATTTTGGTTTCTAAGTGGCTGGATTGCTTTATTAACATAAATTTGACACATAGTTGGGCTGTTAGCCATCCCTTGAGGGAGTACTTTCCATTCATATCTCTGATCAGGACCTTCATGATTCAGTGCAGGGATAGTAAATGCAAAATGTGGACTATCCTCGGGATGAATTGGAATTGAAAAGAAACAATCTTTAATATCTATAGCTAAAACATGCCAGGTTTTTGGTAAAGCAGACAATTGAGGAATCCCTGATTGAGCAGGTCCCATAATAACCATCTCATTATTAATGGCTCTTAAATCTTGTAATAATCTCCATTTACCAGATTTCTTTTTAATGACAAAAATGGGAGTATTATGGGGGGATACGGAAGGTTGTATATGTCCTTCCGCTAATTGTTGTCTGACCAAGTCATGGGCTACTTGTATCTTTTCTTTAGTCAGGGGCCACTGAGGAACCCACACTGGTCTTTCTGATTTCCAAGTAATTTTGATTGTCTCAGTGGCCCTTTCTGAAAACCCAATTCATGTCTATTTATTTCTTGATCTATTTGAATAGGTGCTGTCATACCTTGTTCTTGTTCTCTTAATCTTTTTTCTTTCCTAAAGCCTTGTTTAGCCCTAGTAGTGGGTGCGTTAGGATTGATGTTATTTGTTAATGTCAATCCTAATTGATCTAGGACATCTCGTCCCCATAAATTTACGGGAAGATGATCTAATACATAGGGCTGTATAGTTCCTTCACATCCTTCAGGATCCCTCCAATCTAATACCATAGCACTTCTATGGGGATTTGTTGCCACTCCTAGGCCTCGAAGCGTTTGAGTGGCTTGTTGTAATGGCCAATGTTTTGGCCATTCTTGACGAGAGATGACACTAAGGTCAGCTCCTGTGTCCAGCAGCCCATTAAAGTCATGTCCTTGAATATTTAATTTTAGCATTGGGCGAGAATCTAAATTCAAAGACAGCATAGCCCAATCTACACCTGTGGAGCCTAATCCCTTGGAACCTCTTTCTACAGTACGACTGGAAAATTTATCATGCAGGCTGGGTATTATTAATAACTGTGCTATTCTATCTCCTGGTGAAATTACTGATATACCTCTTGGAGAACTAGCTATAATTTTTATTTCACCCTCATAATCGGGATCAATTACCCCAGGACTTATCATAAGTCCTTTTAGTGTAGAAGAACTGCGTCCCAATAATAAGCCTACTGTTCCCTGGGGAAGAGGTCCTTTTACTCCTGTGGGAATGATTTGAATTCCCATCTCTGGGGCTAGTACTGCTCTGGCAGAGGCGCAGATGTCCAGCCCTGCGCTCCCTCTAGTTTGTCTGATGAGGGATTTAATGGATAATGCGTCCTGGGCACTACCTTGATGGTGCTGTTGGGTTCCTCCATTGCCCCATATATTTGTGGTTTGGGGCCCCGGGGCATTGGGCCCTCTAGTCCGTTTTTTGGCAATGGAGCTTGATACCTTTCTCCACGATATCGTGGGTAAACACTTGGTCCTTGTCCGTTTTTTGATAACGGAATACCCCCTATGGTGGTTTGAGAACGGCATTCATTCGCCCAATGTTTCCCTCTATGGCATCGTGGGCAAATACCTGGTATTCTATTCCTTTGATATCCAGCTTTGTTAAACCCTCCTCTTACGGGGCAACTCCTTTTAAAATGTCCTGTTTGATTACAATTATAGCATGTTTTTGGCCTGGCATCTAAAGCCTGTTGTACTGCTGCTAAGACTTGCCCTTGTTCATTAATGTCTCTACATAATTTAATATATGTGTTTAAATCTTCATGTCTCCATGGTCTAATGACCTCTCTGCAGCAACGATTTGCTTGGTCATAAGCCAGTTGTTTTATAAATGGCATTAACCTGTTCTGTATTACCAAATATCCTAGAGGCTGACTGAATAAGTCTATCTACAAATTCAGCGTAAGGTTCATTAGTTCCTTGTATTACCTTAGATAATTGACCTTGTAAGTCTCCATGCCCCTGTAAAGTTTTCCATGCCCTAACTGCATCTACAGCAATTTGTGCGTATATGCCAGGGTCATATTCAATTTGCTGTCTTTGACCCTCATAAGGTCCCTTTCCCAAAAGCATCTCTATATTTCTTTGAGGATAACCAGCTTCTGCATTTCGCCTAGCTGTCTCCATGCAAAATTCCTCATTGGCAACCTTCCATAACAAATATTGTCCTCCGTTTAGCACAGATCGACACATGTTAGCCCAATCTGCTGGCGTCATGTCCAAGTTGGTAACAGATTCGACCATGCTTATTGTGAAGGGAGCTTGCGGCCCATAGGTCGTTACAGCCTCCTTTAATTGCTTTATTGTTTTGAAATCTAAAGCACAGTGAATTCGTTGCCCTCCTGCCTGCTCAAGTACAGGGCATGCTAATCTTTGGGGTCCTGCCTCAGAATTCCGTCCATCAACTACGGGAGTTGAGGGCCGCTCAGCGGTAGATGGAGCTGTTGGTTGATTTATGCCCTCTGGTGATAGAACGGAGTTAGTAGCAACCTCCTGTTGTAATTCTCCACCTGATGGCTGCTTTTCCTCTAAGCTTGCTTTCTTTAAATTCTCCTCTGTCTGACTAGCTTGAGAGACCTTCTCTTTTGCTTGACCTAGCGTTTTTTCTACCATAGTCTGGACCTCTAACAATTTACTTAGCAGTTTTTCGGTTTGTTTTTTACTGGATTCTAATCTACTATAAAGGTAACGTAACCCAATAAGATAGCATAAAACAAAGCCGAAACAGAATGAAACAAAAACGGAACAGACAATGGTTGTATCAATTTTCTCTTTCTCAGGGCCGAATAACTTCAAACCTTGAGCCAACCATTTTTCCCAGTTCGCCTGAGAAAATTCTAGGGCTAGGGAGCTTGAAATAAAAACAAAATAAATCAAAACAAGAACATATTGTTTTTCTAAATGTTCACCCATTCTGTCGCCTTCCCTCAGGGGCGAGCAGTTTTACTCACCTCTAAGTTTCAGGCGTTCCCCGTGCGGGCCGCCAAATGCCGCAGTCTTGGCTGGGCACAGAATCACGAGCCACTCAAGCAGGAACAAAACTTTATTTCGAAAAAACCGCCGCCGGCAAGCCAAACCCGGTCCTCCCACGCGGGCGTCCACCGGAACCGCGCGTCTCCCAGAACCCGGGGTCCCCCGGACCTCCCCCGGAATTTCCTCCTACTATCCTTCCCCAACCAATGGGAACTCTCCAAGAGTCTGGTAACATGAGTCCGTAACATGAGTCCGGTAGCAGGCCAAGGTGAACAGCGGGAGTCCAATTTCCATAAGAATGTAAATCTTAACATAATCATCTCAGTGGCTAGCTGGCGTCACGTCACTTTACAACCAAAGGTGCCATACATCGTATATTTGCTTGTGGCTCCTAGCACCCATGACCACAACACTGACCAGCAAGAGACTGGGACGTCCTTCCCATCCACATGCCGTGAAATGCAAATTCCGGGGAGATGCTGGGTAGGACGTTTATCAGGGAAGATCCGAGCCCTGTGGAAGGAGGGGAAGAATGGAGGAAGAGTGGCCACTAGGCCCAGCCAGGACCCAAGGTAACCACAGAGGAGCTCTGGGCCAGGGACAACCCATTAGAGACGTCCAGAGTAGGGAGTCCAGGAGATCACTCTATGTGGGCCACACATTAGAAGCAGGATGTGACCTGGGAAGGAAAGACTTCAAGTGTCACCAACAATGGCAGCAGGAGAAAGAACCTCCATCTGTTCATCTGACGTGGATGTGCACGCACAGAACTCATGAAAGGCCCACAATGTCCAGCGCCCGCCCACCCAGATCCAAGACCGCCCCACCTGGCTCTCTGCTATTCCTGGGCTCCCTGTGGCCGGTCTGCAGCAGTCCACGCTCCTCCACCAGAGCCTTCTCTCCTGCAGGACCAGACTGGCAAAGGAGCGGAGGGCAGATGGCCAGTGCCTGCCTGACCCAGGAGGCTCTGTTCATGGCTCTACCATGGGTGAGTATTCTCTGGCTGGGGGTAGCTAGAGGGGAGCACCCGGGCCCTTTCACCTGGCTGACCACGCTCTGCTGACTCCTGCACAGCAGGCCACCCACCCAGCGTGGCTTCTGCCAACCTCTGTTGCTCCTGTTCCAGTCACACATTGGAGGAATGGAAAGTGCCTGCTGGAGGGTCTGTGGCCTGAAGCCCACTGTGAGTGGACTTTGGATCTGGACCCTGCTGACCCCTTGGTGCCCCCACACCCCGTGGACAAAGAGCCATGTCGACACTCTGGGTGTCGAGACCCTCACCTGCTCCTATTTGTCCACTGTGCCCAGCACCTCTGGAGTCCCCTGTCCTTGGGTCCATTGCCCAAGCAATATCCACATGGTCTGTGGGAAGGACTCGGGTGTAAGAGTGTGTCCACAGCCATCGCATGGCACTGTCTTTTGTCCTGGGGACTCTGCCCTCCCTAGTCGCCAGGCTGCGTCTGAAGTTGAGTGAAGGCTCAGGGTCTGACCCTGGGGAGCATCGCCCTGGGTCCTACCTTGACACCTTTTCCTCTCATCTCTAATGATAGACACCAAGGGTGGCAGTGATGCAGACACTGGGAACTCTGAGAGATGGAGACGAGATGGAGTCGCATGAGCACAAATTCACAGCTGAGCCTTCGCTGGGCCTCTAGCCCCAGCTCCACAGGGAAGTCCAGGCCCACTCCTGGAGCCCAGGAAGCAGCTCTCAATGGCTGCTGGGGTGGATGAGGGAGGCATGACTCAGGTGGGCCTCAGCTGGTGCAGGCCCTGTAACCCAGGTGTCTTTACCTGCGGGAAGGAGGAGCCAGTGAAGCACCTGGCTCTGAGGACCCCCTGGTGCAGTATGAGGCAGGTAAACCAGGCACCTTGGGTATCTGACAAAGTGTGGGTTAGGGTGGGACTTTCCAGGGCCACCAGGGAGGAGTCAGAACAGGAGGGTGTCTTCCCTTTGTCCCCAAGAACAGCCTTGGCTATCAACAGAACTGCTCACCACAGCACAGCTGTGTTAGAACCAGCTGGCCAGAATGCCCAAAGGGCAACACGACAGGCAGGGGTGGAAGGGGAGCAGGAGGCTGGTCCTGACCCTGTGTCCTGCGCTGCTTCCCAGCGCCTGTCCCTCTGCTCACCCCTGGGGCAGCAGAGGCTGCATTTGGGACCAGATGATGGAGAAAGCAGAGCTCAGCCTCCTCTTGATGGGGCAGCTCCTGTGAGGGGCAGGTGCACAGGGTAGGGGCCTCTCTCTAGCCCAGTCAGGGCAGCTTGAGGACCCTGGCAGGGCAGCCTCCCCATGGGCAGAGCTGGATGCAGGCCCTGGGCAGCCTGCGTGTGAGGGGAGACAGGGTCCACGGTACCTGGAGCCCAGACCTGGCAAAGTCCTAGCAGCTCACCACGGCCAACAGGAGAAGGAGGTGGCTGGAGCCCCAGGTCCTGAGGAGGGCTGCCTGGAAGTGGCCATAGAGTGTGGGATTCAGGAAACGTTTCATTCTCAGAAATAACTCCCCTGGGCCAGACTGGGTGAGCGCCCGGAGGAGAGGTGCTGATCTCAGCAATGTCATGAGCCCAGGGTGCACACAGCCACTGTGGGGATTGAACCTGAGATGGACACCAGGAGAGGGCACTGGGTGAGCGTCGATCAAACGGGGACCTAGTGGTTGCAGTCCTATCACTAGTGTCCTCTGTGCCCCTGGGGTCATTCTGCACCTCACCTCTTGCCCAAGGCCCCCCGGGAGGCTGAGCTGCTGCCACCTCTTTCAACTTCATCTTTAGGGACAGCCCAGGGGCAGCCTGGAGAGGGCCTGGCTGTCAGGGTTTCCCCTCAGAGAGGCGCACGCTGTCAGGGTTCCAGCCAGAAGCGGCACACAGGGGCCTAGGCCACAACTCGGCCCCTCAGGGGCAGGCAGCAGGAACACCTGACCCTTCAGGCTGACCTGGAGCTGTAGCCCTGGCCACAGATGGACCTCACCATCCCTGAGCAGGGGCACTGGGCTCATCCTGCATGACCAAGGTCACCCAGTGGCTAGCTCCACACCTGAGATGCATACAAGGAAATGTGGCTCTGTGCTGGGAAGCAGCTGGCAAATGCACTGAGCCCCTCTGCCCCAGCCACCTGCCCTGGCATGGAAGGCACCCCAGGGCAGGAGGACGGCAGGGCTCGTGTCTCCCCAGACTCCACCTTTGTCAGAGGCTTCCGCACAGGAGGCCCAGGACAGTGATGCAGGTCTGGTGGAGATGGGGTCCTGGTTCCCCACAGTCAAAGACTGAACACCAGACAAGAGACAAGGCAAGCACAGCAAGCAAGTTTCATTTAAGAAAGTGATGGAGGCAGACTTCTCCAAAAAGAAGGCTCCCCAGAGCTGAGTGTCCACGAGACAGGGTGGACTTGCCTTTTCTGTAGTCTTCAGAACTCTCCTCCTTTATTAATCAATGTCTTATATTTCTTCTGGTGTACCAGGTGCACTTTTGTTCTCCCTTCAATAACCAGTCCCCACACTCTCCACCCCCACCATGGATTCTCTCCATGGACTGCCTGACCTTTACTGCTGTCTCAACAGTGAGCTGTGGGCTTCCAGAACACCCTTAGGGAGCTGGGAGTAGAAGGGCTGCATGGGACTAGCCCAGCCCTCAATGTGGACCTCAGCTCCTGCTGCTGTTGACCAGACTGTGGAGTCTCCCAGGCCTGGGAAAAGCCCCCAGGACCGCCACGGCCCTAACAGGAGGGATCAGCTGAGAGGTACTGATTTGGGTTCCTGGACAGAAAGCACCGCCCACCTGGTCCTTCCTCCCACTCTGCCCTAGAGAAATTTGATCCTCAGGATTTAGTTCCACCCCTCAACACTCTGCAAATCACCAGCTCACAACAGCCAGGAAGAGGAAACTTCTGGGAAACTGAAAGTACTGAGGAAAGGGTGGGCCAGACAGCAACCCTCCAGCCACTCCGCAGCTGGGCTCCTGTGAGCAGCATGAACCAGGCTCCCCACACCGTCTTGATGTACCCCAATGCTGGGCGCCCTACACACTATGAGAAGCTCCAGGAGGAACACGAGGTGGCCGTGCTGGGGGCACCCCAGGGCTCAGCTCACATGACAACCACCGTGATCAACATGCCCAGAGACATCTCTGTGCCCGACCATGTGGTCTGGTCCCTGTTCAACACGCTCTTCATGAACTTCTGCTGCCTGGGCTTCATAGCCTTCGCCTACTCCGTGAAGGTGTGTGTGCTGGGGGGGGGGGGGGGGGGCTGGGCAGTGGGGGGGGGGGGAAGTACCTGGGAGGCTGACACTCCACCTGCACCTGGGATGTGTGGGTCTGTGTGTGCTGGGGGACCTGCGGTGGATCACCCCCTAAGGCTGGTGTGCATTGACCCTGTGTGCCCTCCTCTTTCTGGGTAAGTGTGGGGGGCATTAGGGGATCTCCCAGGGCAGGCACAGGAGGGAGCAGCCTGGGAATCTGGGGTCACTCTTGTCCCCATCCCCAACCCAGAGGAATTCTCCCTATGCCCAATGGCAGAAATACCCGCTACACACTGCAGAGTGTGGCACCCCAGGCTGTCTCAGGAAGTACACAATGGCCTCAGGGAAACACTGCTCCCAAGCTGGAGTGAGCAGCCAGCACTGGGGCCTGCTGCACAGTCTGAGTGTGTGAAAGGCAGGGGCAGAGAGGACCCTGGGGGCCTGGGCCTAGCACCTGCCTCTCCCCTGACCCTCTCCATCTGGTCTCCCCAGTCTAGGGACAGGAAGATGGTGGGTGACATAACTGGGGCCCAGGCCTTCGCCTCCACTGCCAAGTGCCTGAACATCTGGGCCCTGATCTTCAACATCATCCTGATCATCGGCGCCATCGTGATTCTCATCATCTTCTCAGCAGCGATTGTCTAGGCTGTTTCACAGATGATAAACCATCCTGGGGGCTTCTAGTCTTGCCATGTCCTGACCACACTAGCTGGCCCTGCACCCTGGGCTGAGGCCCCCGCCCTGCACCCTGGGCTGAGGCTCTGCCCCTGCACCCCTCGCTTTCTGAAGCATTTAAACGCACCCATGTGTCCACAGAGGGATTCAATAAAGTGCATTGTACTCGGGTGTGCCTGGGGAGGGGTCTGCTGGCAGTCCCAGCCTGGTGCACCATCGGAACCTCTCTCCCTCTGCTGTCGCATGCATGTCCCAGGTTCTGCAAGTTCCTGACTTCTTGCTGGGGGTGCTCAGTGCTAGGTGGCATCTGGCTTTCCCCATATTTGGTGGCTGCAAGCAGAAGGAGACTGAACTTCCTGTGGCCCCAGGCCTCCAGGAAGGTCCTAGGAAACAGAAATCAGGGAGCCCACACAGCCCAGAGGTGGGACAGTAGCTCAGGGTCTCTGGCCTTCGGGAGAAAACAAAACTCTGCCCACTCACACCTGAGACCTGGGTTTGAGTTTAGTTTTGTGTCTGGCCTTGAGTGGTGGTGACCTTAGGGGCACCCCTGGGCTAACCTGGCCCTGGAGACTGCTGAGGTGCCAGCCGGATGGCCTGCCTCCCCTAAGAGCACTGGCTGATAGGCCGGCCCAAAGAGGCCCAAAGCCCTTTGCTGCCTACTGCTCTTTCGCCCGCACAGCCCAGACAGGCTGGGCCTCAGCCCTCCAGTCCCTCAGCAGCACTCCTACTCCAGGGGACCCAGGGACACAGACCAGGGGGACTCTGGTGCACAGGAACACGAGATGCTACCCAGCAGCTCACCCAGGACCGCCCCCTGCCGGCCGCCGACCTCAGCACCGCGATCAAGTGACAGGAGACTGGCGAGGCGGTGGTCCTTCCACGCACCCCTCGCTCGCCAAAACCCAGTCCCTGGCGCTTCCGCCCGCAGGCGCTAGTGACCCTCCTAATACACGGGACACAGCCTCCCATCTCCGCCTCCGCTCTGGCGACCACCCCTTGCAAGTCTCCGGGAGCCCCAGGGTGGGGGGGATGCCTTCTCCGCGTGTCCCCCCAGGGTATCCTTGCGAGTCCCTGGAGTTCATCTGTACTGAGTCACCCTAGCCCCGTCGCTCAGATCCACGCGGTGTCGTGGGACTGAGACACGTCCTGCAGCTCTTTGCTGCCTAAACCGCCCAAGTGGGTGTGAAATGCACCCCCAAATCCCTGGGGACGGCAAGTTGGGTTCTGGGAGTGCGGTGTGCTGGCGGGGGAGACCAGGGCTGGCTCTGACGAGGAAGGGCGCGGGGCTCTTCTGCAGGCGCCAGGGCTTGGTATGTGGTCGGGTGGCAGCACCTCTGTCCATGGGTTAGGCCCCCGTCTTTTCCTCCCACCTGGACTCGGCCCAGCAGAGCCGCCTGGGTTGGGACTTCCGCCGATAAGACTCACGAAGACCCCTTCTAGCGGTGACTCAGCTGACCACCACGGCGCGGTCCACCTGTGCCTCGCTGTGAGGTCAGACGGTACCCCATTTGGTTTTCGGGATTGGGGCTGAGACATACGCGAGCGTGGGCAAATCTCGTGTGTACAGCTCCCAGCGAGGATGCCCCATGGCCCTCACCCCAGCGTGACCAGCAATTCTCCACCCGCCCGCGAGTCCTAGGGCCGTTTCCCCACTCCATAGCCCCTCCGCCTAGACCTCATCAGTCCTGCCCATGCCCAGGCACCCCCAGAACACGCCAGGCCCAGTGGACCCTGCTGACCTTCTTTGGGCCGGCCTCTCAGCCACTGCTCCTGGCGGGAGCACATTCCGTTCTCCGCATGAACAGCCCTGGACACCTTCCCTTCCAGGGAAAGTCTTCTCAGCTGGCTACTCACTCTGCCCTGCGGAGGAGGACACTTCCAAGCTCACTGTGGGCCTTGCAGTGCCGGCTGCCTACAGGAACCTCAGGAGTGCGCACCCATGAGCGGCCAGACCACCCTCAGTCCAAGACCAGCTGGGTCTTCCCCTCTGCCCTCTTACGGGGACCCCACCCCAAATCTGGGATGGGAAACCTTCTGGGTCTGGCCAGTCCATCTTCCTCTGGGATTCATCCCTGCAGGTTGTGCCCGTGGCCGGCAGGGGGCGCCGCTGGGCTTCAGCCTGCAGAAGGTGCTCTGTGCTCAGGAGCTTCCATCCACCCAGGTGACCCTCTCAGGCTCCTCTGGCTCCAACACCTGGCACCCAGGGACAGCGAGAGCTCTCTGCTGCGGCCCAGGCACCAGTACAGCAATTCGCTTGAGAGACTCCAGATCTGGGGCGCTGGTGGGCACAGGCCGGCGGGCCTAGGAACTTGGCAGGTGGATCTGCAGGTGACCCTCAGGACAGAGCAGACAGACTCCAACTTGAAGGGTTACTGCTCCAAGGTTCTGAGCAGAAGGGAACTGTCCTCCCAGGCCCTGGCAGGACCCTGTGGAGCCACGTGGGAGGAAGGCCCAGCTCCACAGTGTGTGGGCAACTCTAGAACTAGAGCTAGAACTCACACCCAAGGCCCTGGGTCCCCATCTTGCAGAGACATATTCCTGGGCCAGCACCAGGGTTCAAGGAATTGGATGATCTGGAGCTCTCAGAGTCTGCCCCAACATCCCTGACAGGTCACCAGGTTGGACACTTCCTTCTGCAGTGAGCCCACAACTGAGGTCTCTGCCCCTCTGCCAGCCACTGGCTGCTCCCCATGAAACAGGAGAATGGATAGTGCCCAGTGGACAGGAGGAAGCAGCAGCCAGGATGGAGCCAGAGGTGGCTGCGTCAGGAGGCCCTGGCAGGGTCTTTCTCTGTCACCACTCTCTAGAGACACAGGAGCCCCCATCCATCCAACAAGGCCAGGGCTACCCACGTCCACCCCAGAACCCAAAGAGGTGATAGAGGGCAAGGGGACTCAGGACACAGTGCTCCCTTGGTCAGGGCTCAGAGGTTGTAGAGAGCCACACCCAGGATCCTGGTCAGCTGCTGCCCACAGCAGGAGGCCAGAAGCAGAGGGAGAGGGGTTCAGATGGTGCACCAGGCTGGGACTGCCAGCAGACCCCTCCCCAGGCGAGATCACAGCACACCCGAGTACAATGCACTTTATTGAATCCCACTGTGGACACATGGGTGCGTGTAAATGCTTCAGAAAGCATGGAGTGCAGGGGCAGGGCCTCAGCCCAGGGTGCAGGGCCAGCTAGTGGGGTCAGGACATGGCAAGACTAGAAGCCCCCAGGATGGTTTATCATCTGTGAAACAGCCTGGACAATCGCTGCTGAGAAGATGATGAGAATCACGATGGCGCCGATGGTCAGGATGATGTTGAAGATCAGGGCCCAGATGTTCAGGCACTTGGCAGTGGAGGCGAAGGCCTGGGCCCCAGTTATGTCACCCACCATCTTCCTGTCCCTAGACTGGGGAAACCAGATGGAGAGGGTCAGGGGAGAGGCAGGTGCTAGGCCCAGGCCCCCAGGGTCCTCTCTGCCCCTGCCTTTCACACACTCAGACTGTGCAGCAGGCCCCAGTGCTGGCTGCTCACTCCAGCTTGGGAGCAGTGTTTCCCTGAGGCCATTGTGTACTTCCTGAGACAGCCTGGGGTGCCACACTCTGCAGTGTGTAGCGGGTATTTCTGCCATTGGGCATAGGGAGAATTCCTCTGGGTTGGGGATGGGGACAAGAGTGACCCCAGATTCCCAGGCTGCTCCCTCCTGTGCCTGCCCTGGGAGATCCCCTAATGCCCCCCCCCCACTTACCCAGAAAGAGGAGGGCACACAGGGTCAATGCACACCAGCCTTAGGGGGTGATCCACAGCAGCTCCCCCAGCACACACAGACCCACACATCCCAGGTGCAGGTGGAGTGTCAGCCTCCCAGGTACTTCCCCCCCACACCACTGCCCAGCCCCCCCCCCCCCCAGGACACACACCTTCACGGAGTAGGCGAAGGCTATGAAGCCCAGGCAGCAGAAGTTCATGAAGAGCGTGTTGAACAGGGACCAGACCACATGGTCAGGCACAGAGATGTCTCTGGGCATGTTGATCACGGTGGTTGTCATGTGAGCTGAGCCCTGGGGTGCCCCCAGCACGGCCACCTCGTGTTCCTCCTGGAGCTTCTCATAGTGTGTAGGGCGCCCAGCATTGGGGTACATCAAGACGGTGTGGGGAGCCTGGTTCATGCTGCTCACAGGAGCCCAGCTGCGGAGTGGCTGGAGGGTTGCTGTCTGGCCCACCCTTTCCTCAGTACTTTCAGTTTCCCAGAAGTTTCGTTTTCCTGGCTGTTGTGAGCTGGTGATTTGCTGAGCGTTGAGGGGTGGAACTAAATCCTGAGGATCAAATTTCTCTAGGGCAGAGTGGGAGGAAGGACCAGGTGGGCGGTGCTTTCTGTCCAGGAACCCAAATCAGTACCTCTCAGCTGACCCTCCTGTTAGGGTTGTGGGGGTCCTGGGGGCTTTTCCTAGGCCTGGGAGACTCCACAGTCTGGTCAACAGCAGCAGGAGCTGAGGTCCACATTCAGGGCCTAGCCAGTCCACCACAGCCCCTGCACTCTCCAGAGCCACCATGTGGTGGTGCATCAGAGCCATGTTCCTAGAATGAAGTTCTGAAGGAAAATGGGAGATACCAAAACAACCTGGCACAAACTGTCAGCCCCAGGGCAGGGCTTGCTGTGGCATCGTTGCTGACCAAGCATTTGCCATGTTACCTTACTGGAGTATTCAGTGTGTGATGTCCCAGAAGTCTGATTTCCAACACGGCAGTTTGTAGTGAATGGATGAATAAAAGGGCTCATGGGAGGGACTCCTCTCCCTTTCAGGCATTGGCCTTAGCTGCAAGACCCTGGAGAGCTGAGTCCCTTGTCTGTTTTGCTCCTGGCCATCTGCGTGAGAGAGGTGTGTGCTATACCTTGGGTGCAGAATTGTGTGGGGGTAGCTTTGCCAGCCCAAGGGTGGAAACATGTTCAAGCTCCGGCCAGGCTGTAGCTGGGATGGAAATGTTCCCAGGGTGTAGACCCCGGAGCTCAGCAGACACACGGTTGAGTGCACAGGAGGGTATCTTCACACTTGGTGCACAGAGGACTGTGTCAGTGGCTGTCCACAGCCTGAGCTGCTGGCTGCTTGGGAAGACAGGTAGATGTGCCTGGGTGGCAGAGGTGGCTGGAAGCCTCTGTTCTCCAAGTGTTACTGTCCTCCTCGGGGGCTGTCGTCCTAGTGAGGGCCTTCAAAAGAGGGTTGACTGCAGCCTGGTCTCCTCTTCTCCCTCTGACCCTGGTCACTGCCTACAAACACCATGACACAGCACCCTCCCAGCTCACCAATGCCCCTGTGGGCTCCCATGACCGCACTCAGCTCTGGTTCCTGGCACGGCAGTCCAGGTGAGGGGCAGCAACAAGACAAGAGCCCAAGTGGTTGTGTGGTATCTGGGTCCCTCTTATGCTTGCCCCTGGGGCCTCTGCCTGGGCCCATGTTGGTCCTGCCCCAGCCTTGAAGGGTTTTTCCCATCCCTGCCCCAAACAGCTGTGCCAGAAGACCTCCTCACTGGCCACTCCTCCCTGCAGCCCCAGGGACTCAGCTGCCCTCCTACCCCAGTGAGGTCACAGAAGTTCTTCCCAGATGGTTCCCTTGGGTGTGGGAAGGGGAAGAACCACCCAACCATCACCTCGGCCCCCAGGGCTGTGCTGTCAGCTGTCCTTAGCAGGACTTCTCTGTCCCCTACTTTTGGCTGACCATCAACCACACTTCTGGAAAGCAATCTCTCATCCACACAACCAGCAGGTTCCTCCTCTGCTGTCTGTGCAGCCAAGCGACAGCCCTCAGGGACCCAGGACACCTGCAGTGACTCTGGCTGGCACTGGGGACCCACAGGAGGTTGGCCAGGAGTCTCAGATGACACCAGCTCTAGGGAGAATGTGCAGCCAGGAACAATTCACTTCTGTAGAAAGAAAATGTCAGGCACAGGAAAAGGGCCAGAGCCAGAGAAGACAGAGGTGACCAGACACAGAGCTGCACCTCTGGTAAAGGTGTTCCTGCACCCGTTGCCTGACAGGGTCACAGCGTGGGGGGTGCTGTGGCAGGGCCACACCCTCTGGAAATAGGAACCACTGGGAATGTCAAGTGTTTGGTTTATGACACTCATGATGTGGAGAGCAGGGCAAACGTCAATCAATAATGAAAGTATGTATGGCCTGAGATTGTAGGAGAATTCCCAGAATGAGACTAAGGATAAATTGAGACATGCCATGAGGTGCATTTCAGTCTCTCTCAGGATACAAACAATAGTGTTATTCCTCAAACCTAAGCCACAAGTAATATTTATCCCACGGTTAACAATTGACATTAGCCACCCCCCACCCCATCCTAAAGCCACAACTTGTGCAACAGCCTAGCTACAGAAAAACAACTGCTGTGCCAACAGTACAAAGAGCACAGTATGTAGTTTAAGGTGTCCCCCTTGAGGTCAAGAGGCTAATAAAAATACATTCCCCCACCAACAGACCCTCCTTTGCCTGACACAGGAATTCATGATGAGAATGGAAAACACACAGTTAATAACGTCCAGTTTAGAGATCACTTGAAGATTCTCTTAAGTGATCTCTCACGTTCCAGCAGAGCACTCCCACTCTCAGCTGCCCTGAGGACCAGACTCAGGACCTGCAGGGCAGGCAAGCCCTCTGACAGTGAGCCGCATCCCAGCCCAGCAGAGCCGCTTTTATAGGAGCCTCTGTGGTCTATCACGTTTACTGCATTTTATGCAAATAATCAGGCAACTTCAGTGAGACTAAATTTATTTGACAATACCATGTTTCACTGCATAATCTCATGGCAAATTTTTTGGAAAACAGTGGGGTACATCCATTATGTGAAGCTTTTTTAAAAAAAAATTGTGCTGACATTACTTAAAAATTGTTTATGACTAAACTGTCTTTGGTGAGAAAGAAGAATGCATGGAATATACATTACATATACTTTCATGAATATGCATTAAAATAGCCCAAATTGATGACTCCATTTCTTTGTGACAGGTTGCAAACACTTTTCCAGTCTGAAAAGTTAACACATTAGTTGTTGATCTGGGCATTATAGATGAAGTATGACGCTTGAAAAAACTGACTAGTTTTGCATCTGGGCACAGTGGTGCATGTGTGTAATCCCAGTGGCTCAGGAGGCTGAGGCAGGAGGATCTCAAGTTCAAAGCCAGCCTCAGCAAAAGTGAGGCACTGAGCAACTCAGTGAGACCCTGTCTCTAAATAAAATACAAAATAGGACTGGGGATGTGGCTCAGTGGTTGAATGCCCCTGAGTTCAAATCCCAGTACAAAAAAAAAAAAACTGGTTTTGCCAAGTACAGGTTTACATGATTTAATCTTCTGTCCTTGAATGTCCTGCTCCCATTGCTGGTTTTGTTACCTGACACACCGTCCTCAGTGCCACCCATGCAACTTGGTCACTATTAGTACTGAAACGCTCCGACCAAAGCACAGAGTCGGCTTTGGAAATGACAGTGATGGTGTCTGTGACCTGAGCTTTCCAGGCCGGGGCTCCCAGTGTGCAAGAGGCAAAGGCCGTCAGCACTGGTGGATGCGCTGCTGCCCGTTCTTGCCCGTTCTTGCCTTTCAAGCGCAGGATGAACAGCTTCCTACCATGCTGCGTGTTCGCAATGAAAGGTTACAGAGTGGGCTGGGGCTGGGGCTGAGCGGTGCAGCGCTTGCCTGGCATGTATAAAGCCCTGGGTTTGATTCTCAGCACCACATGTGAATAAATAAAGGTTCATGGACAACTAAAAAAAATATATTAAAAGAAAACGAATTTTTTTAAAAGAAAGGTTATAAACAACTTTTGGACTAAAAAAACAGGATGAGAAGATTACACAGTGGTGATGATTATGTGATGAAATGTGGTAAACTGGTTTCTCTATGATTATCTTTTGTAAAATTGGGGGTTCTGGAGAGAAAATTTACATTTCAGAGAAAGCCATAGTGCACCTGCTACTGGATTCTGGTGCTGATCTTTATTATTTTTATTTTGGGGGGTTTTACTATTTACCTGTGACTTGGGCAGCATCTTCAAACCTTTCTTATCTGCAAGCTTACTGTTTCCAAATTCCCACCCAGTGTTCTGATGTGGATGCAGTGAAATCAGAAATGTCCTGTTTTGAAGCTGCAGGCTGAGGCTGATCAAGCTACAGACCCTGGGGAATCCCCACCAGCTGCAGTCCAGGGCTGCAGGTCTGGCCACCACCACCCCACCCCACCCCACCCCCGCCAGCCTCCGCCCCAGGGAAAGGGCTCTGGGTCCAGATCACAGGTCTTCTCAGCTGACTGCCCTCGAGACGAGGCCTGGCTGTAGCATATTTAGAGCTGGGTACTCAGGGAAACTGCAGGACTCTGCAGACCCAGGGGTGAGCACAGGGTTCTCTGCCCAACAGCCTCCCCTCTGCTGGGAGGGATTCCCACGAGGACAGCCGGGGTTAGAGTCAGAGCCCACAGCAGTGGCTGGGACCTGGGAGACGCCCTTTCTCACGAGAACTGCTCCCCAGCCTACACAGCCTCCCTGCCTTGAGGAGGCCCTGTCCTCTGCTGAGCTCTCTACAAGGCCACTTGCTTCTCTCCGAGTCTCACCCTGAATCTGCATGGCTCCCATGCTCAAGCACAAATAAGATTTCTGGGTTGTTATTCCTATTATCTGGCTATTGTCTGTTTATTTTATAATGTAAAATGATTGAATCTTCAGAGGGAAAAGAGTAACTTGAACCTTCCCTACACAACCAAGTCCCTGTCCTGGGGTTAACCAGGGACTTCCCATTAACATCAATATCAGCCCATTAACAAACACCCAGGTGTGGTGGGAAAGGCTGGCTGTGAGGAGCAGGCAGTCTTCAACCTTCCTGGAAACCACAGGCCCACAGGGAACCAAAGCCTGCATCAGCACATCACAGCACGGAAGGGAGAAGAAGGGACCCAGAGCATGGCTGCCAAGCATGTATGTCACTGTGTCACTGTGGAGCACAAGGAGCCCAGGATGTGGCTTCTGGGTGTGTATGTCACTGTGGAGCAGAAGGGACCCGGGGCCCAGGATGTGGCTGCTGGGCCTGTTCAACACCATGTCACTGTGGAGGGTCCCTGGGCTCTTGTCTTGCACTTCTCCTACCCGGTGTGGAGGGGTGGTCTGTAGGAGGTAGGCAGCCCCCTCCCACACACTGAGCTCAGTGAGGTTTCCCACCACTTCCTGCACCCACGATGTCTTTGTGGTGTTTGGAAATTTCCCAGAAGTCTCTAAGCAAAGCCCCTGGCCGTCAGAACTTGAGATGAGCAAGCCTGTCGCCGACCTGGACCTAAGTCATCTGGTGTCTCTCCTCAACATCAGGGTTCACTGAGGAGTGATAATTCACCAGTGACACTACTGTCACCACTGGCAGCTCACCGAGAGTCATAAGTCAGACAATCACAGCTTATCTCATCCCAATCTCAGTTTCTATGTCAGTAAGACTCCAGTCACACACCACACTTGACACAATCATGTACTCAGGAAACAGGAAGTCTGAGAAAGTGCTGGGCGACCACAGGGTGCAGAGGCTGAGCTGAGGGCACAGGCAGACAGTGGACGGGGTGCAAGGTCAGCATAGGTGGCCAGAGAAAACAAGACTACAAACAACCAGAGAGCTCCTTCAGGGCACAGAGCTGCCGAGAGCAGAGGCACATAAGGCCACAGTTCAGCCTCAGCATGGGCCGGCAGCTCCAAGGGCAGCTGGGAGTGGGCCGGGAGTGGTTGTCACATCAGGAGAGGCCACCCACAGGTGAAGCCCACAGACAGGGATCTGAAGGTTCACTGCTATGGAGATTTTCCTGGGCAAGGCTTGTGACAGGTGATCAGAAGACAGTGTCAGGGTGCGCCATGTCAAGTCTCCAGAGGCTCCTCCTTTTGGGGGCTTCACAGGAGGAGATTGCTTCATACAGTGGTCTGCTGTGTTCAACAAGTATGGGCCTGGATTTTCTGATGAATGTGATAAGCCTGAGGACTGCTGTTCTACACACCATGGAGTCACCAGGGCAGGCACAGCCTGAGGACTGCTGTTCTACACACCATGGAGTCACCAGGGCAGGCACAGCCTGAGGACTGCTGTTCTACACACCATGGAGTCACTAGGACAGGCGCAGCCTGAGGACTGCTGTTCTACACACCATGGAGTCACCAGGGCAGGCACAGCCTGAGGACTGCTGTTCTACACACCATGGAGTCACCAGGGCAGGCACAGCCTGAGGACTGCTGTTCTGCACACCATGGAGTCACTCAGGGCATGCACAGCCTGAGGACTGCTGTTCTACACACCATGGAGTCACTCAGGGCAGGCGCAGCCTGAGGACTGCTGTTCTACACACCATGGAGTCACCAGGGCAGGCACAGCCTGAGGACTGCTGTTCTGCACACCATGGAGTCATTCAGGGCAGGCACAGCCTGAGGACTGCTGTTCTGCACGCCATGGAGTCACTCAGGGCAGGCGCAGCCTGAGGACTGCTGTTCTACACACCATGGAGTCACCAGGGCAGGCACAGCCTGAGGACTGCTGTTCTGCACACCATGGAGTCACTCAGGGCATGCACAGCCTGAGGACTGCTGTTCTGCACACCATGGAGTCACCAGGGCAGGCACAGCCTGAGGACTGCTGTTCTGCACACCATGGAGTCACTCAGGGCATGCACAGCCTGAGGACTGCTGTTCTACACACCATGGAGTCACCAGGGCAGGCACAGCCTGAGGACTGCTGTTCTGCACACCATGGAGTCACTCAGGGCATGCACAGCCTGAGGACTGCTGTTCTACACACCATGGAGTCACTCAGGGCAGGCGCAGCCTGAGGACTGCTGTTCTACACACCATGGAGTCACCAGGGCAGGCACAGCCTGAGGACTGCTGTTCTGCACACCATGGAGTCACTCAGGGCATGCACAGCCTGAGGACTGCTGTTCTGCACACCATGGAGTCACTCAGGGCATGCACAGCCTGAGGACTGCTGTTCTACACACCATGGAGTCACTCAGGGCAGGCACAGCCTGAGGACTGCTGTTCTACACACCATGGAGTCACTCAGGACAGGCACAGACTGAGGACTGCTGTTCTGCACACCATGGAGTCACTCAGGGCAGGCACAGCCTGAGGACTGCTGTTCTACACACCATGGAGTCACTCAGGACAGGCACAGACTGAGGACTGCTGTTCTGCACACCATGGAGTCACTCAGGGCAGGCACAGTCTGAGAACTGCTGTTCTACACACCATGGAGTCACTAGGGCAGGCACAGCCTGAGGACTGCTGTCCTACACACCATGGAGTCACTATGGCAGGCACAGCCTGAGGACTGCTGTCCTACACACCATGGAGTCACTAGGGCAGGCACAGCCTGAGGACTACTGTTCTATACACCATGGAGTCACTAGGGCAGGCACAGCCTGAGGACTGCTGTTCTACACACCATGGAGTCACTAAAACAGGCACAGCCTGAGGACTGCTGTTCTACACACCATGGAGTCACCAGGGCAGGCACAGGCTGAGGACTGCTGTTCTACACACCATGGAGTCACTAGGGCAGGCACAGCCTGAGGACTGCTGTTCTACACACCATGGAGTCACTAAAACAGGCACAGCCTGAGGACTGCTGTTCTACACACCATGGAGTCACCAGGGCAGGCACAGGCTGAGGACTGCTGTTCTACACACCATGGAGTCACTCAGGGCAGGCACAGCCTGAGGACTGCTGTTCTACACACCATGGAGTCACTCAGGGCAGGCACAGCCTGAGGACTGCTGTTCTACACACCATGGAGTCACCAGGGCAGGCACAGCCTGAGGACTGCTGTTCTACACACCATGGAGTCACCAGGGAAGGCACAGCCTGAGGACTGCTATTCCACACACCATGGAGTCACTCAGGGGAGGCACAGCCTGAGGACTGCTATTCCACACACCATGGAGTCACTAGGGCAGGTACAGCCTGAGGACTGCTGTTCTACACACCATGGAGTCACTAGGGCAGGCACAGCCTGAGGACTGCTGTTCTACACACCATGGGGTCACTAGGGCAGGCACAGCCTGAGAGCTGCTGTTCTACACACCATGGAGTCACTCAGGGCAGGCACAGCCTGAGGACTGCTGTTCTGCACACCATGGAGTGACTAGAAAAGGCACAGCCTGAGGACTGCTGTTCCACACACCGTGGAGTCACTAGGGCAGGCACAGCCTGAGGACTGCTGTTCTATACACCATGGAGTCACTCCGGGCAGGCACAGCCTGAGAGATGCTGTTCTGCACACCATGGAGTCACTCAGGACAGGCACAGCCTGAGGACTGCTGTTCTGCACACCATGGAGTCACTAGGGCAGGCACAGCCTGAGGACTGCTGTTGTACACACCATGGAGTCACTAGGGCAGGCACAGCCTGAGGACTGCTGTCCTATACACCATGGAGTCACTCAGGGCATGCACAGCCTGAGGACTGCTGTCCTATACACCATGGAGTCACTCAGGGCATGCACAGCCTGAGGACTGCTGTCCTATACACCATGGAGTCACTCAGGGCATGCACAGCCTGAGGACTGCTGTTGTACACACCATGGAGTCACTAGGGCAGGCACAGCCTGAGGACTGCTGTTCTACACACCATGGAGTCACCCAGGGCAGGTGCAGCCTGAGGACTGTTGTTCTACACACCATGGAGTCTCTAGGGCAGGCACAGCCTGAGGACTGCTGTCCTATACACCATGGAGTCACTCAGGGCAGGCACAGCCTGAGGACTGCTGTTCTGCACACCATGGAGTCACTCAGGGCAGGCACAGCCTGAGGACTGCTGTTCTACACACCATGGAGTCTCTAGGGCAGGCACAGCCTGAGGCCTGCTGTCCTACACACCATGGAGTCACTCAGGGCAGGCACAGCCTGAGGACTGCTATTCTACACACCATGTTGTCACTAGGGCAGGCGCAGCCTGAGGACTGCTGTTCTACACACCATGGAATCACCAGGGCAGGCACAGCCTGAGGACTGCTGTTCTACACACCATGGAGTCACTAGGGCAGGCACAGCCTGAGGACTGCTGTTCTATACACCATGGGGTCACTAGGGCAGGCGCAGCCTGAGGACTGCTGTTCTACACACCATGGAATCACCAGGGCAGGCACAGCCTGAGGACTGCTGTTCTACACACCATGGAGTCACTAGGGCAGGCACAGCCTGAGGACTGCTGTTCTACACACCATGGGGTCACTAGGGCAGGCACAGCCTGAGAGCTGCTGTTCTACACACCATGGAGTCACTCAGGGCAGGCACAGCCTGAGGACTGCTGTTCTGCACACCATGGAGTGACTAGAAAAGGCACAGCCTGAGGCCTGCTGTTCTACACACCATGGAGTCACTCAGAGCAGGCACAGCCTGAGGACTGCTGTTCTATACACCATGGAGTCACTCCGGGCAGGCACAGCCTGAGAGCTGCTGTTCTACACACCGTGGAGTCACTCAGGGCAGGCACAGCCTGAGGACTGCTGTTCTGCACACCACGGAGTCACTCAGGACAGGCACAGCCTGAGGCCTGCTGTCCTACACACCATGGAGTCACTCAGGGCAGGCACAGCCTGAGGACTGCTGTTCTACACACCATGTTGTCACTAGGGCAGGCGCAGCCTGAGGACTGCTGTTGTACACACCATGGAGTCACTAGGGCAGGCACAGCCTGAGGACTGCTGTTCTATACACCATGGAGTCACTCAGGGCAGGCACAGCCTGAGGACTGCTGTTCTACACACCATGTTGTCACTAGGGCAGGCACAGCCTGAGGACTGCTGTTCTACACACCATGGAGTCACTAGGACAGGCACAGACTGAGGACTGCTGTTCCACACACCGTGGAGTCACTAGGGCAGGCACAGCCTGAGGACTGCTGTCCTACACACCATGGAGTCACTCAGGGCAGGCACAGCCTGAGGACTGCTGTTCTACACACCATGTTGTCACTAGGGCAGGCACAGCCTGAGGACTACTGTCCTACACACCATGGAGTCACTAGGGCAGGCACAGCCTGAGGACTGCTGTTCCACACACCGTGGAGTCACTAGGGCAGGCACAGCCTGAGGACTGCTGTCCTACACACCATGGAGTCACTCAGGGCAGGCACAGCCTGAGGACTGTTGTTCTACACACCATGGAGTCACTAGGGCAGGCGCAGCCTGAGGACTGCTGTTCTGCACACCATGGAGTGACTAGGGCAGGCACAGGCTGAGGACTGCTGTTCTGCACACCATGGAGTCACTCAGGACAGGTGCATCCTGAGGACTGGTGTTCTACACACCATGTTGTCACTAGGGCAGGCGCAGCCTGAGGACTGCTGTCCTACACACCATGGAGCCACTCAGGGCAGGCGCCACCTGAGGACTGCTGTTCTGCACACCATGGAGTCACTAGGGCAGGCACAGCCTGAGGACTGCTGTTCTACACACCATGGGGTCACTAGGGCAGGCACAGCCTGAGGACTGCTGTTCTACACACCATGGAGTCTGATGAGGCTTAACACCAAAAGGCATGTTCTTCTTAGGGACACGTGACATATTTTTCAGAACAAAACACACAATAGGACATGAAACAAATCTGGATGAATGTAAGAGGGTTGACATCATTCAAAATGTATTATCTGATCAAGATGAAAGAAAACTAGAATTCAAAAACAAAGGAGAAATTAAGAAATTTACAGATATATTTAAATAACAATCCTGAATAACCAATAGGGTCAAGGAAGAAATCATCAGGGAAATTAGAAAACTTTTTGAGATGAATGAAAAGAAAAAGCAATAACATGCATGTATGAGGCCCTGGGTTCAAGCCCAGCATGCACACAAATGCAAACACAGGCACAGACACACAGACATATGATGCACCCATGCATGCACATTCATGCACACACAAACACTCACACATGTATATATACATGCATGCACACACACAGGCACACACACACCTGAAAAAGGAAAAGAGAAAGGAAGGCAAAAACAAAACATATATAGAGAAAAAAATAAATGAAAAAAAAACACTATAATTTATAAGATGCAAGGAAAGTAGTTCACAGAGGAAAAATCACAGTCAGAAATACCTACATTGAAAAAGAAAGCTCCCAAGTCCATACATAACACTTCACCTTGAGACATGTGCAAAAGGAGAGTGTATGTACCCAGTCATCCTTATTTTAAAGACCTAACCCCAGAGCCAGACAGCATGTGGTCAGTGCCCCAACTGGACAGCTGGGCATGTGATCACGGAGCAGGTTGCCCTGATTGAATGAAGACACTGCTCTCCCTAAAAGTCAACAGCCAGTAGCGTTAAAGGTCACCTGTGGGAAGCCACTCTGAATGACCACGCCTTCCAGTCCTGAAGCACAAGGCTCTGACCAATCACTACAGTTTGTGGTGACCTGGGCGTTGTCCCAGCTTGATAGCAAGGCCAGCCTTCTGTAGTAGGCACACCCCTGGGGTGAGCTACACTCACCTGTTCTTTTGTAATCATACCACTTTGCCCTGTTTGGGATAGAATGTTCCATGGAATTCCCTTTGTGTGTCCCCTTCTCTTGCTCTGCCTTTGGGTGTGGCCTTCCTTGATGTCAGTCAAGCTGACAGCAGATGTCAAGAAGCTGGACTCAGCCCCCTGAAACCTGACCCCTTCCTCATTTAAATGGCTTCTCCTCAACCTCTCTCTCTCTCTCTCTCTCTCTCTCTCTCTCTCTCTCTCTCTCTCTCTCTCTCTCTCTCGTGATTATTTTGTGCAGCCCAGTTCACCTGAGTGACCCTGAGTGTTTTAGTCATGAGAAACACGACAATTACCTCCAACAACATCTGTAAGTAAACCCTACCTAGTAGCTACCAGCGGAACACCACCCCTCCCTTGTCTGTGGGTCTCATTTTTCAGATGGAGGGACACAGGACCTACTCCTCGCCGGGCGTCCCATTGCTAAGCTGGAAAACCTCCCACCAAAGATTCCCAGCACAGGGGCCAGCTCCGCGCACTGCCCCTAGCACTGTGCAAGGATCTAGCCAAGGCTCGACTCTGCATGGGGCTGGGGTATGGCTCAGCAGCACTGCATCTGCCTGGCTTGTGCAAGGCCCTTGGTTCCTCACCAGCACCATGAAGAAAAGTAAAATTCAATTTGCAGGTGATGCAGAACATCCTGAGGAGTTCACACACGAGTGTGCAAAAGGAGAGTGTATGTACCCACACACGAGTGTGCAAAAGGAGAGTGTATGTAGGAGACCAGCAAAGTGTGGGACCCAGATAGAAGCATGAGAGTCCACTTCATTTCTGGACACTAGCACTGAACAGTCCACGTCACGTTAGAAAACAATTTCATTCCATCACCATTCAGAAGAATAAGATACTTAGGAAGAAATGTAACAAAGAAACCCAAGGCTGTACAACTGTATTCCAAGAAATAGCAGAAGGCCTAAAAGACAAAAATGTCCTGCGCTCCTCTCACAGTGATTCACACCTGGATGTTGGATTCCACTGGTAACTCCCAGCACCAGTGTCCTCCGCTCCTCGTTTTGGTCTCCCTCCTCCTTTTTTTTTTTTTAACTGCAGAAATTGATGAACTGATTCTAAAAATTATAATAGCATGGAAATGCAAAAGAACTCTGAATAGCTAAACAGGTATGAAAAACTAGATCAGACTTGAAGGACTGACACTTCCTAATCTCAAAAGCTACTTCAAGCATGGAGCAGGGGCACACACCTACAATCCCAGCAACTCCAGAGGCGGAAGCAGGAGGATCACAAATTCAAGGCCAGTCTCAGCAATTTAATGAGGCCCCAAGCAACTTAGCAAGACCTTTTTCAAAATAAAAATGGTTGGGGGTGTGGCTCGGTGGTTAAGCACACCTGGGTTCAATTCCCAGTACCAAAAAAAAAAAAAAAAAAACCGCTTCAAAGCTATAGTTCCCAAGACCACGAGGCACCCAGCAAAGGTGCAGGCCCAATAGAACACAGTTGGAAGACCAGAAAAAAGCCTGCTGTCTGTGCCATACTGATTTGTGACCAGAATTCACAGGCCAATCCTGAAAACAGGATGGTCTTTGCATAACATGGTGGTGTACAGGTGCACACCTACAGGCTGGAGAGACTTGTACCCATCACAGTTGGAAGTCACTCAAAATGCACCAAAGGCCTCAATGTGAGGCCAAAGTCCACATTTTTCGTAGTAAAATATAAGGGTGAAGTGTGACTGCTCTGGTGATATGTCTGTCACTTCAGGCCATGATTCTTAAATAAGACACTAAAAGTACAAGCAGTGGAAGAGACATACATGGAGTGGACACATGGCAAGAGACCCAAGATGGCAAGATGGGCCAAGGATTGGAGCAGGCATTTCTCCAGAGCAAAGGCACAAATGACAGCCCAGGGAAGGAGGTTCTGCCCCGTAAGCCCCGGGGACATGCAATCCATGTCTAGCCAGGTGAGTGATTGACATTCTCTGACTAGGGCTAGTCCTCCTTCTGTTGCTGTGGGAAAGTACCCAAGAAAAACAAGTTAAGAGGAGAAAAGATTTGTTTTGGCTCATGGATTCAGAGGCTTTGTTGCATGGTCACCTGACTCCTTTGTTTCTGGGCTGGTGTGAGACATGACATCATGGTGTGGGAGCTGAGGTGGAGCAGAGCTGCTCAGTAGCCACAGGAAGCAGAGGGAGAGAACCTGAGGCAGGACCAGGGATGGATGCCCCACAAGGCACGCCCCATGACCTAGGTCCTGCAACCACGCCCCCCTCCCCACGTTCCCATGGAATCCTGAGGGCCTGTGAACCCACTAGTGGATGAATCTGCCGAAGTGGTCAGAGCTCTCATGATCCGTCACCTCCCTCTCCTGCACAGTGCTGCACAGGGGACCAGGCCTTCACCACGTGAGCCTGTAGGGGTCATTCCAGATCAGACCACAACAGGGACAGTGGTGTATCTAGGTGGAGAAGGCTATCCCCCACCCACTGTCTTGACAGGGTCACAGTGAGAAAAAGTGCTGGCAAAGCCACGCTGGTCGGTGGGAAACCGAAACCATGAGACCCTTTTTTATGTAATTGGGACTTTGCATTTTCATGCTGATGTTTCTGACAGGAGGCATGAGTGTGTTAAATGCCAAACAAATTAAATTTCAGATGGCTAGAACATAGTTCATGCCTTGGAGGCTGTTCTACTACCCCCTTAGCATATCAAGGACAAAGTAGAAGGCTGTGCTTCTATCTCAGTACATTGTGGACAAACCTGATAACCGGACAACAATCCTCTGAAAGGTCATGAGAATTTTAGGCACCACGTTGATTATATCAACTAGAACCCAAGCCCATATTTCCGGCCTCTTAGAAAACCTAATCAGTATGCTTATTTTACAAAGTTCACCACATGTAGTCTCATTTTTACATTTAGGAAAGTTAAAACATATAAAGATATATTCTTCTCTTTTTATAAACTCTTTCGTACTTTACATAGGGATATATGATGAGCATAGTTAACATTGGTGGAAAGTGGATTGATGTTTAGAACTTACTTTCTATTGAGAAAGATTATAAAGATATGAGAACTAGTGCACCTTGACTGAGAAACAAAGAAACTCTTTGAGAAAGCAGCTCAACCAGTTTTATGAGAATAAATTTAGGAATTAATTAAAACAGCTTTATAAGACACCGTTTTAGAATAATGTTAGAAATATTATTTTATTTAGATTCTTAAGTTTAGAAATTCTTAAGTTTTTAGTTGTATAGGTTTCTGATATGTTTTAAGAATGATTTATAAACTTTAGGATGTTTTAAATATAAGATTTAAAGGACTTTTTTAGATGGGAATTTTAGATTAGAAATAAAGTGCAAGTGTACTTTAGGTTAATGATGGGTTAGGAGACAGAGTCTGGTTACGTAGTTTGGCATTAGTTAATAAGAAAATAACATATCTTGGGAAAAATAGTAAATCTTGGGAAAATCTGAAAAATGTAAATTAGTGACGTATTTTATTAATGATTCTGTACTTTTAATAATTACATAACTGAAGGTCATATCCTGGAAAAATGTAAATTAATGTGACATTTTTTGTACCCCCAATCATGGTTACGGAAATGTCATGTCTTGGCAAAGTTTTAAATTATATAATTAATGACGTATTCTGAATCCATAAGGATGAGAAAAATTGCAATAAAAGAGGACCCAGAGAAAGCTGCATGAGCTCTCTCTCTGGAGATTGCTCCAACGGAACGACTCCTGTCTCATCTTTTCGCCGACGCCACTCATCCTTCAGGACTCCCTGGACCCCACTAGGGCAGGACCCCGGCATCTAGGTGTGCATCTCTTTGGGGTTTCCTGCATGGAGTCAGTTGAGCTTCTGGGACTGGGGATCAATGTGGAGGCTCCATCTGATTTTGGAAGTTCCCAGCCCCCATTTCTTTAACATTCAGTCTGTCCCTCTCTTCCTCACCTCCTCCTCAAGCCCCCACTCTACATGCACTGGCCTGCCTGGTGGCCCCCGTGGTGGTCTCTGGGGACAGGTCCCTCCCCTTCGCCCTCTGGCTTCCTGCTCTTCAGGCACGCGTGTGCCCTGGCACCAGCTCAGGTGTGCTCTCGAGTCCTGTTGAGGACAGCCTCCGTCTCAGCTGTCATGCTGCTCAGCCTCAGCCTTTCTGGTTGTTTTCAATGCTCTCCGTATTTTTCTGTCGGATATCATCCTGTTCTGGTACCATCCTTTGATGTGTCAGACATGTGCTCCTTTGTCTGTTGGAAGATATTTAGAAGAGATCCTTGGAAATCTTCATCTAGTAGGTGTGACGCCAGCAGTTCCTCAGCAGTTTCTGCAGAATGCAGTGGCCATCTGTGTGTGGCCATCCACACACGATTCTCTGAGTGTCTCGTGAACAGAGTTTGAAATAACATAATGCAGCAACTCTGGAAGTAGCCTTCCCAGGCAGGGTCCTGTGATGCCATTTGCTCAGTCACTGTGCCTGCCTGCATGCGGTAACCTCCCACGCTGGCCCGGGAGTTCTCATGCTTTGCCGTGTGCAGCCATTGTGGTTCCTGCTCTGTATTTCAGTGCTCGGCTGGAGGCACCAGACCACCCAGTTCTTGCCATCGGGTTTTATACCTTAATTCTGCAGAACTTGATAGCCTTGCCCAAGTGGCACTTCCTGCTTCTGCAGGGATTCAGGGGAGAGATTGGTGATATAGATACCTAGTCGGAAATATTCTATGTTAACATATGTGCATACATTTATACAATTTTTATAAGTTGCATAGAAAAGATGTCCTGAGTGGGCATGGTGGCACATACCTGTCATCCCAGCCACTTGAGAGGCTGAGATAGGAGGATGGCAAGTTCCAAGCCGGCCTGGACAACTCAGTGAGACTCAGTCTCAAAATAATTTAAGAAAGGTCTGGGAGTGCTGCTTGGGCACAGGGCACTTGCCTAGCATGTGCAAGGCCTGGGTTCCATTCCCTGCACTCCACACTCTCTCTAGATAGAGATAGAGATACCCTGAGAGAGGCACTAAGCTAGTTTGTAAAAATTCCAAAACAGTGAATAGAAATGACTTTAAAAGTTCAAGTCTTTGGTAAGAAACCATCCCACCCGCCGCCCCCCCCCCCCCAGCCTCCCTATGCACCTGCCCTGGGCCTGGCCCTGTGCTGGTGGTCCTGAGTGCCACTTGCAGCCTGGCCTGCACCTGGCCACCTATGCAGAGCCATGGACTCTGCCTTCCCTTCACTGTGCAGCCCATACCGCTGTGGATGATGGAGGCTCTGGCAGCCACAGAGCTCAGCAGCAGAGCCCCTGGGTCCTAGGTGGCCCCCGGGGGTGGGGCTGTGGCCCAGAAGGGGTGCATCAGTGGCCCTAGTCCAGGTGTAGGCCCTGCCACGAAGCTCCTCCTCTGAGGAAGGAGCTCACAGGGGAACCACCTCCACAACAGGAGCATCTGCAGGAAGCTTGGAGTGTCCTGGGTAAGGTCCCTCATTCCTGGAGAACCCAGCCCACGGTTCGGAGGTTCCCCGTGGACTGACCCAGGGCCTGGCACATGAGAGGGCCACACAGAGAGTAGCCAAGACTGCTGCCCTGTCTCAGAGCTTCTCCCCAAGGGTGGTCCTCCCTGGACTCCCTCCCAGAAAGCCCAGGAGCCAGAGCCTCAGGCAGAGAAGCCATCCTCTGAGTCCCTCACTGGTGCCCTCTCCATTCCCAGCAGAGGGACAACTGTGGGGCACATGAGGAGCATCTGGGTCCCCAGTGGGAGGGTTATTGAAGACACCCTGCAGAGCTCTCAGGAATACCAGTCTTGGAACTGATGGAGGTCCTGGGCACTTGACCATGCTGACTGTCCAGCTGACTTCACTGTCTCATGCTGGGTTATTTAAAGAAATAAACCATAGTTTTCCCCACCTCCCTCGTTCCCTTGCAGCTGGTGGGGGAAGTCCCCTGGTTTGAGTGCCTTTGGGCACATACTGGGTTATCTCTGTGGGTCAGGTTGGGCCCCTTCTCAGGAGGTCTCCCCACCTGTCGAGGGCTGTGAATCTTGACACTCCCACGTTACCTGCTTGGACCTTTCCACCTTGCTCTCCCCTCCAGCTGCCTTTCCCACAGCCCAAGTCATTTTACATTGAAAGCTAACAATTCTGTTTTGGAAATGGACCATAGGGATTTTCTATTTCTCATACTAAAAATATTTGGAAAGAAAGGGGAGCAGAGGAGACCGCTCCTTCTCCCCTCCCAGACTCGGGCAGACAGAACCCATGTGTGTGAAGCAGGCCCAGCTATCGGCAACGGCCAATGCTCGAGGATGTGGGCTGGTGGGCAGTCAGGTTTGTCTAAGGCCTGCATCGTCCTGAAGCCTCCACCTCAGACTCACGGGCCCAGCAGAGTTCAATGTGGGCTCCTCCGCCAGGCCCACCCTGGATCAGAGTCCTCCCGTAGGCACAGGTGCTGAGAGTCAGGCTGTCCTTCCTCCAGCTCATGAACTGCTTTCTGTCCTTTGCTGAGAGAGTGGGCCAAGAGGAGCCAAGCTGAGCTCGGCTCCTGCAGGGAGAGCGTCCCGAGAGGGACCTGGCCACAATACTGTGGCTCCAGCACACCTGGCCCAGGGATTTGGATCAGTTGGTGAAAGGGAAAATAAAAAGGGAGATACAGAGACAAGGTGCAGAGGCAGGAAAGTGGCTCCTTGTCCAAGCAGCCACGTTTATTTATACCAATAGGTTACCTTAGGTCATTCGTACCATAACTACATTATTGTTTACAGTATCAGTAAAGTTGCTTATTTTGTAGTTGCATTTTACAGTTACAATAAAGGATGTTAGGAGCTTTGTGCAGCTCTCAAGAAAGTCCATTATATAAAGTTACTGTTATGTGGACAGATTTAGGTTCAGTGAAACATGGTGGTTTTCTAACCAGAGAGTCCCCAAACTCCATTCCCAGGAGCCAAGTGCCTGAGATGAAGGTCGAGGCTGATAAGCCTGTAACACAGAGTTTCCTCTTGAAGGACATGGCTAAAGCAGCCAGGCATCCTGTGTCTTCGCACAGGAGTTTCCCAGCAGCCAGGCCTTCCATGTCTTTGCACAGAAACTTCCTAGCCACCAAGCCTGCCACAATCATGAAGTTCATCAGACACCCCCATCTCAAACACAAAACAATTGGTAGAGCAATTTATGCACCCAATCACTGTTGAAGAGATGGAGGTGAGAGAGGAAAGGTCAGGCAGTCACTGCAGGTAAGAAGGGGTAATGAGCATACCAGCTGTGAGCAGGAATGATGAGTCTGTCCAGGAGCTTCAAGGAGGGCAGCCCACAACTGCTTTTGAAGTTCAAGTACGCGGGTGTGCAGCCAGGGAGGGAGAAGGTGAAGAAATGGTGGAGAAGGGGAAACTGACTGATGTTTGAATTCTTTTAGATGAAAATTAGAGAACTGCTGACGATGATTTTGTACAGAAAAATAAAAAGTTTGGGTGCTTTTGCTCTCAGACATGGGGAAGGACTAAAGCCAATGATTAATGACAGCGGATAAAAATGGCCCATTGTGCTTTTTCTAAGGGTATGAAAGTCCCTCCTCTCTGGGGAGTCCATCATCGATCACTTTCTTAAATGAATCTTGTTGCTCTGCTCACACAGTTGGCTGTTTGCGGTTTCATTCTTTGACTCCGTGGAACAAAAACTCAGTACCCATCATCCATAAGACTGACATCAGAGGGATCAGTCAGCAATGGGCAGAACTTACTGGCTGGTTGGGCACAGACAGTCCCCATCAATGCTACCACCGTGCCAGGATGATGGTGCCTTTCACAAAGCTTAGCCTGTATGAGTCCAGATGTGAGTGGAGGTGAATGAAAGCATCGAGATTCTCGTTCACCGAATAAAGAAGCCTAAATGGGGGGCTCGCAGCCAGACTTGCTACAGTGTACGGTGTAAAATGTGCAGGTGAAACAGGGGAAACCCGACAGACCTGCCGCTCAGCTGCGTGGGCCGCAGATCTCAGAGGTTGTGTTTCCAAGCAGCACACTCCACCAGCTGTGCAGACACCCCTTCTGGCTGGTGGGCCCCCGTGGCAACACTGCCCAAGTGGTTCCTCAGAAGCTGAGGGGCCACTTTTGTCTATCCCAAACCTGCTGAAACCACCGACCCCTCATGTGGGCACTTGCCGCAGTCTTGGCTGGGCACAGAATCACGAGCCACTCAACCAGGAACAAAACTTTATTTTGAAAAAGCCGCCAACACGCTCAGCGCCAGCAAGCAAAAAACCGGTCCTCCCACGAGGGTGTCTGACCGGAACCGCGCGTCCCGGAACCCCCCGTCTCCTCCGACCTCCTCCGGAATTCCCTCCTACTATCCTTCCCCAACCAATGGGAACTCTCCAGCAGTCCCGTAAAGTCCCGTAACTTGAGTCCGGTAGCAGGCCAAGGTGAACAGCGGGAGTCCAGTTTGCATATGAATGTAAATTTTAACATAATCATCTCAGTGGCTAGCTGGCGTCACTTTACAACCAAAGGTGCCATACATCGTATATATGCTTGTGGCTCCTAGCATCTGCCCCCTTCTGTTTAATTAAGCAACAAGCAATGTGGCTAGGGACCGTGCCTGGTAGGTTGTCCAATTTAACATATGGTTCTTACCCGTCATGGGAGAACTGACCTTTAGGCGTCAGCTTCCTGTCTTAGGTTGAATCCACTGTAATCAGAGCAACCCGTCGCTGACTACCGGTCCAGCATTCAGCCATGCTTGTGGATAGGCCTATGCACCAGTGGGGGGGTGAGGTTCTTTGCCTCACCTCTGTTGGCCCCCAAATTTTAGACCATCACTAGTAGAAGGGAGGAGGATACAGAAATGCCACGACACCAAGCCAATTGATGGCTCCTTGGAAAAATTGCGTCACTGGTGACACCATCAGCAAAGATATGCCAGTATTACCACAATAAACATGGGGTGAGCTGGCAAGGAAATTGCATCACTGGTGACACCATCAGCAAAGATATGCCAGCAGTACCACAATTCGGTGCACCAGATGATATTTTACAATGTATGCAACTGATATATAGTCCAGGCAAGTTCTGCAAGCAGTTCAAATTGGAGGAGTCTATCAATATGTCCATTTCCTCCCAAAGTAAATCAAGTCCTTGATTGAGCATTACTTGTTGAGTTATATTCATTGATGCATCAGTTTATACAGTTTACTGTGATAGCTATCATAGAAGCTGTAGTTTGGTTTTATCTCAGTCTTCACCGGAATTGGGATGGAGATGGAAATTCTGGCAATGATGCTAAAGAGACATTATCCTGAACAGAATTATTAAATATAATGAAAAGGAATGGTGAAAGTAAACAAACAGATCTGTTAACCATCTTTAACAACAATCATAAACAGCTGTTCACCTAATTTAAATTAAACCATATAAATCACGTGAATAAAGAAAAAATTCGGATCCATTTTTTCATGAGCGCTCCTCATATAAGAAATATGGACATACACACATACAGACATACAACACAAAACAGAAGTGTGCACACAACATACAACACATAAGACAATAGTAAATAAAGGCCTTGTAACTATACTTAGGTGAAATCTCCATTGCAATGTTTAAAAACTCCACAGTCAAAAAAAAAAAAAAATAAATAAATAAATAAATAAATAAAAAATAAAACACAGTCAAAAAATAAAACTGATCAGAAAAACATTAACCTAGGTTTGTATGAGCTCAAAAATAAAATAGAACTTTATGATGTGGAAAAATGCAATAATAAAATAGATACTGAAAAAAAAAACCTTGGTTAATCACTGTCGCAGATGTAAGAATAGCCAAGCTGGAGCTCTGGATGTCAGCTGTTATGGATTTGAGTCAAATCATCTTCTTTTTCTGTAGAAATTGTTTTAGTTAATCTCTCTGGAATCCAAATCGGTTGCTGTTCATCCTGTGGGAAAACACAGACAGCGCCCCGATTCCAGACTATCACTGGATCCGGGCCTTTCCATTGTCCTGTTAGAATATCTTTCCAAAGTACCTTAGGCTTATGTACATTTTTGGGGTACAAGTGTCTTTCCGCAGCACTAAGTCCCGATGAATCTAAATTTAAAAAGTTTAGAGTAAAAAGGGTTATTTTAAGTTTATCTTTGGGGGATATATACCCCTTTCCAATTCCCTCCTTTTGTTTTAATAAGTACATTTTAATAGTTTGATGAGCTCTTTCAACTATGCCTTGTCCTTGTGGATTGTATGGAATTCCTGTTATATGAGTAATACCAAATGATGAGCAAAATTGTTTAAAAGAGGAGGAAGTATAACCAGGACCGTTGTCCGTTTTTAACTGTTTTGGAACGCCCACAGTGGCAAAATTTTGTAAGCAATGAGCTATAACATCTTTAGTTTTTTCTCCGGCATGAAGGGAGCCCATCAAAAATCCGGAAGAGGTATCAACTGTAACATGTAAATATTTTAATTTTCCAAATTCTGGCAAGTGTGTGACGTCCATCTGCCAAATATGGTTAGGTATTAGTCCTCTAGGATTGACTCCAAGATTAACTTGTGGTAAAAATGTCACACAATTTTGACATTGTTTTATTATATGTCTGGCCTGTTCTTTAGTTATTTTAAAACGCTTTTGTAAAGTATTAGCATTGACATGGAACCTTTTATGAAAATTTATAGCTTCTTCTATTGTGGAGAAAATATGTATGTCATGTGTAGATTTATCTGCTAGTTCATTGCCCATACTAAGGGCTCCAGGCAATCCTGTATGTGCCCTGATATGACCTATGAAGAATGGATCTTTTCGGTCCCAGATTAGACTTTGTATATCGGAAAACAAAGAGAAAACAGTAGAGGAAGGGGAAATCCTACCAGCATCTTCAAGGGAATTAATAGCATTAACTACATACTGACTATCAGAAAATAAATTAAATACAGAATCTTTAAACATCATAAAAGCTTGTAATACTGCATTAAGCTCTACCTTTTGAGCTGATTGTTTGGGTACTAAAAATGTAAAAGTTTGATCAGGAGTAACTACTGCTGCTGTACCATTGTTTGACCCATCAGTGAATATATTTGGAGCATTTATGATAGGGGTTTTTCTTGTCATTTTTGGAAAAACTACAGGATGCTTAGACCAAAAAGACAACAAAGGATTAGATGGTAAGTGATTATCAAATGAAACACTAGTTTTACACAGGATTATTGCCCAAGTATTTAACTCATTAGCTAACTCATCAATTTGATCCATAGTATATGGAGTAATAATTTTATTGGGAGAAATCCCAAACACTCCCTTAGCTGCTTTTATTCCTTTGAGTATTAATTGTCCTACAGCCTCAGGATATCTAGTAAGAATAGTGTTAGGGGAATAAGATAAATGTATCCACAATAATGGACCTTCTTGCCAAAATACTCCTGTAGGAATATTTTTTGTTGGTAGTACAATAAATAATAAAGGCAAACTTATATCAATTCTATCCAAATGCATATTTTCCATATATGTTTCAATGATTTTTAATACTTTTCTTGCTTCAGGCGTTAACATGCGGGGTGAATTTGGATCTGATGGACCTTTTAGAATATCAAATAAAGGTCCTAACTCTCCTGTTGGTATGCCTAGATAAGGCCTTATCCAATTTATGTCTCCCAATAACTTTTGAAAGTCATTAAGTGATTTGAGTTGATCTACTCGTATTTGAATTTTTGGTGGACGGACCATGGTTGAGGATAATAGAACTCCTAAATAATTAATTGGAAGATTTAATTGTACTTTATCTATTGCTATCTCTAGATTATAATTTTTCAATAAATTTGTAAGTGTGGCATAACATTCTAGTAATGTGTTTTTATCTTTATGTGCCAGTAACACATCATCCATATAGTGAAATATTTGTAGTTCAGGATTTTGGTTTCTAAGTGGCTGGATTGCTTTATTAACATAAATTTGACACATAGTTGGGCTGTTAGCCATCCCTTGAGGGAGTACTTTCCATTCATATCTCTGATCAGGACCTTCATGATTCAGTGCAGGGATAGTAAATGCAAAATGTGGACTATCCTCGGGATGAATTGGAATTGAAAAGAAACAATCTTTAATATCTATAACTAAAACATGCCAGGTTTTTGGTAAAGCAGACAATTGAGGAATCCCTGATTGAGCAGGTCCCATAATAACCATCTCATTATTAATGGCTCTTAAATCTTGTAATAATCTCCATTTACCAGATTTCTTTTTAATGACAAAAATGGGAGTATTATAGGGGGATACGGAAGGTTGTATATGTCCTTCCGCTAACTGTTGTCTGACCAAGTCATGGGCTACTTGTATCTTTTCTTTAGTCAAGGGCCACTGAGGAACCCACACTGGTCTTTCTGATTTCCAAGTAATTTTGATTGTCTCAGTGGCCCTTTCTGAAAACCCAATTCATGTCTATTTATTTCTTGATCTATTTGAATAGGTGCTGTCATACCTTGTTCTTGTTCTCTTAATCTTTTTTCTTTCCTAAAGCCTTGTTTAGCCCTAGTAGTGGGCGCGTTAGGATTGATGTTATTTGTTAATGTCAATCCTAATTGATCTAGGACATCTCGTCCCCATAAATTTACAGGAAGATGATCCAATACATAGGGCTGTATAGTTCCTTCACATCCTTCAGGATCCCTCCAATCTAATACCATAGCACTTCTATGGGGATTTGTTGCCACTCCTAGGCCTCGAAGCGTTTGAGTGGCTTGTTGTAATGGCCAATATTTTGGCCATTCTTGACGAGAGATGACACTAAGGTCAGCTCCTGTGTCCAGCAGCCCATTAAAGTCATGTCCTTGAATATTTAATTTTAGCATTGGGCGAGAATCTAAATTTAAAGACAGCATAGCCCAATCTACACCTGTGGAGCCTAATCCCTTGGAACCTCTTTCTACATTACAACTGGAAAATTTATCATGCAGGCTGGGTATTATTAATAACTGTGCTATTCTATCTCCTGGTGAAATTACTGATATACCTCTTGGAGAACTAGCTATAATTTTTATTTCACCTTCATAATCGGGATCAATTACCCCAGGACTTATCATAAGTCCTTTTAGTGTAGAAGAACTGCGTCCCAATAATAAGCCTACTGTTCCTTTGGGAAGAGGTCCTTTTACTCCTGTGGGAATGATTTGAATTCCCATCTCTGGGGTTAGTACTGCTCTGGCAGAGGCGCAGATGTCCAGCCCTGCGCTCCCTCTAGTTTGTCTGATGAGGGATTTAATGGATAATGCGTCCTGGGCACTACCTTGATGGGGCTGTTGGGTTCCTCCATTGCCCCATATATTTGTGGTTTGGGGCCCCGGGGCATTGGGCCCTCTAGTCCGTTTTTTGGCAATGGAGCTTGATACCTTTCTCCACGATATCGTGGGTAAACACTTGGTCCTTGTCCGTTTTTTGATAACGGAATACCCTCTATGGTGGTTTGAGAACGGCATTCATTAGCCCAATGTCTCCCTCTACGGCATCGTGGGCAAATACCTGGTATTCTATTCCTTTGATATCCAGCTTTGTTAAACCCTCCTCTTATGGGGCAACTCCTTTTAAAATGTCCTGTTTGATTACAATTATAGCATGTTCTTGACCTGGCATCTAAAGCCTGTTGTACTGCTGCTAAGACTTGCCCCTGTTCATTAATGTCTCTACATAATTTAATATATGTGTTTAAATCCTCATGTCTCCATGGTCTAATGACCTCTCTGCAGCAACGATTTGCTTGGTCATAAGCCAGTTGTTTTATAAATGGCATTACCTGTTCTGTATTTCCAAATATCCTAGAGGCTGACTGAATAAGTCTATCTACAAATTCAGCATAAGGTTCATTAGTTCCTTGTATTACCTTAGATAATTGACCTTGTAAGTCTCCATGCCCCTGTAAAGTTTTCCATGCCCTAACTGCATCTACAGCAATTTGTGCGTATACGCCAGGGTCATATTCAATTTGCTGTCTTTGACCCTCATATGGTCCCTTTCCCAATAGCATGTCCATATTTCTTTGAGGGTACCCAGCTTCTGCATTTCGCCTAGCTGTCTCCATGCAAAATTCCTCATTGGCAACCTTCCATAACAAATATTGTCCTCCGTTTAGCACAGATCGACACATGTTAGCCCAATCTGCTGGTGTCATGTCCAAGTTGGTAACAGATTCAACCATGCTTATTGTGAAGGGAGCTTGCGGCCCATAGGTCGTTACAGCCTCCTTTAATTGCTTTATTGTTTTGAAATCTAAAGCACGGTGAATTCGTTGCCCTCCTGCCTGCTCAAGTACAGGGCATGCTAATCTTTGGGGTCCTGCCTCAGAATTCCGTCCATCAACTACGGTAGTTGAGGGCCGCTCAGCGGTAGATGGAGCTGTTGGCTGAGTTACGCCCTCTGGTGATAGAACGGAGTTGGTAGCAACCTCCTGTTGTAATTCTCCACCTGATGGCTGCTTGTCCTCTAAGCTTGCTTTCTTTAAATTTTCCTCTGTCTGACTAGCTTGAGAGACCTTCTCTTTTGCTTGACCTAGCGTTTTTTCTACCATAGTCTGGACCTCTAACAATTTACTTAACAGTTTTTCGGTTTGTTTTTTATTGGATTCTAATCTACTATAACCTAACCCAATAAGGTAGGATAAAACAAAGCCGAAGCAGAATGAAACAAAGACGGAGCAGACAATGGTTGTATCAATTTTCTCTTTCTCAGGGCTGAATAACTTCAAACCTTGAGCCAACCATTTTTTCCAGTTCGCCTGAGAAAATTCTAGGGCTAGGGAGCTCGAAATAAAAACAAAATAAATCAAAACAAGAACACATTGTTTTCTGAGAAGGTCATCCATCCTGTCGCCTTCCCTCAGGGGCGAGCAATTTACTCACCTCTAAGCTTCAGGCGTTCCCCGCACGGGCCGCCAAATGCCGCAGTCTTGGCTGGGCACAGAATCACGAGCCACTCAACCAGGAACAAAACTTTATTTTGAAAAAGCCGCCAACACGCTCAGCGCCAGCAAGCAAAAAACCGGTCCTCCCACGAGGGTGTCTGACCGGAACCGCGCGTCCCGGAACCCCCCGTCTCCTCCGACCTCCTCCGGAATTCCCTCCTACTATCCTTCCCCAACCAATGGGAACTCTCCAGCAGTCCCGTAAAGTCCCGTAACTTGAGTCCGGTAGCAGGCCAAGGTGAACAGCGGGAGTCCAGTTTGCATATGAATGTAAATTTTAACATAATCATCTCAGTGGCTAGCTGGCGTCACTTTACAACCAAAGGTGCCATACATCGTATATATGCTTGTGGCTCCTAGCAGGCACTGGTGGCCTTCTGACCTCAGATGGCCCAAACTCCACCCCTGGAGCAGCCACGTACACGTTCTGAATGTGTGTCCTGAGGGAGCCACAGAGTTTGATTCTGATTTGATGCAGACCACAGTGACCACTTTCCCTTACTGCCCACCACCCTTCCCCAGGCCCTAGCCCACTCTGTTCTTTATCCCACCCATGCCCCTAGGCCCCATCCTTGGGGAGGTGGATTTGAAGCCTGCTCTTCCTATTACTAGAGTATTAGATCAGAGGTTTGACTCTGGGGTCCCAACAAATCAGCTCCACTCAGTCACCCCAAAGTGGGGAAAAAACTTTAATCAGTGTGGCAATATTGGGAAGACCAGCGTAGACAGCCTGCCCATGTTCATAGGTTCCCGATCAAATAGACGGGGCCAGAAGAATACGGCTGGGGGTCTTGGCCAAATGGGGGTCTGGCTGGTCAGGAAAGCCCAGGCAAGAAAGTCATGCTTCTGGGGTAGATGTGCTTCTCCCAAGATGCTGCTGCCCCAGGCCTGTGCTCCTGGAGGCCAGGGGGCTGACTTGTACCCAGGAGACAGATGCAAACGAGGCAGAGACGCCCCATTTCCTGCTCTGAGGCCTGAGTGGGCAGCCTCTTGGTCCTGGTCACATGCTGTCTGCAGGTGCTAGCTATTGGATATGCTTTCCCTTTCCCAAAACCTGTCCCTTCCGTGGGAGGTGCACCCTGCATGGCAGGCAGAACCAGCGTGGCTTGGTAACATTTTCCAACAAAAAATCACAAAAGCCCTACAAAGAAATACGGAGGTGTGACCAGACACCGGGGAGAGTGAGTGATGAACTGCCTGCAGGAGCAGCCGGTGCTGGCTTTAGCCGAAAACGACGGCGAAACAGCCATGACAGACACCTCCACAGAACGGAAGAAAGCTAGCTGCTTGTAAAAAGCAAAGAAAAGCCAGATCGTGTCATGTGCAAAGGAGATCGAGAAAAGGACAGCGACTGTAACGTGACCGAGTGGGAATTCTAGAGCTGGAAAGCGCAGTAACTGGAATCTGGAACCGGATGCAGACTCCGGGTGTCCCTCCAGCACATGAGCATATAGAAGCCACCACCTCCACTGTTACCAGAAAAAGTTGAAGAAACCAAATCCAACCACTCCCGGATCTGTCAGAAAACTAAAGCTGCATTACAACTGCCACGTCCCACTCTGGGGAGACGGCGCTGAGCGGTCGCTGCACTTAAGGCGGGAGCCAGGAGCCCGAGAGCTCTCAGCATCCGGGGCAGCAGCTGCCCTGCACCCACGGCTGCCTTCTGAGCAGCCCTGTGCTCTGCTCCATGCTGCCCTCCTTCCCGCTGAGGAGGAAAGGAGAAGCTGAGAAGCACTAGCACAGCCGCAGCCCGGAGCTGAGTCAGGGTGAGGAACTGACCTGGCTCCACTCTTAAAAATAAATAACAGCAGCTTCTCCCTCAAGGCCCGTCCAAGGAAGGGGGCGTGACCTTGTCCTGGGAAAGACCCACAGAGCACTCCTAGGCACACACCGCCCTGCTGAGTTGTTTGTAAATAACAGGAGAGGTCTGCAGCCAGGTGTCCCTGACTCAGTCAGGCTAGGTGGGGACCCATAGCAACCCCCTAGCAACCTCCAATCAGCAGGAGACAGGGAAATACCTGGGATGCCAGATGACCCCCAGGAGTTTATGGTGGTTGATAACATGTTGGGAAACCATGTAGTTCAGCACGGACACCCCTTGTGGCCTAAACCAATCAGTTCAAAGGAATCCCCCTCTTGTACTAACCCATCACTCTACCCAACTTGTTCCCGCCAGTGAATGTGCTAATCAATGTTAAGAGTTCTTGTTTGACTTTCCCACGTATGGAATGATTTGCTGTGTGATGTTGTGACGCATAGAGTATCCCCCCAAAACCTATAAAATCTCACTGGACAAGGGACGGGGATTCACTCCCTGGCACCGCTGTGTCGGGAACGGTTGTGAGTCCAGGCTCGAGCTTGCAGTAAAGACTCTTGTGTGATGGCATCGGATTCGGCTCCTGGAGGTCTATTGGGGTCCCACGAATCTGGCATCACAGGTGCTGGGATCCAGCCCTCACAGTTCTTCTCAGCCTCCTCTAAGAAGGAATCTAAGAGAACTTAATACTAGTGGGAGACAAAAACAAGGGCATCAGGAAACTTTAGCCTCTGACACCTAGGGCTACAACAGACAACAGCCTAGCCACTGGCCAGATACACCCCATTCTAAGGGACTGTCAGCCTCTCCCTTCTCTCCAATGTGGCATGTCTGCCCTCCAAGACAAACCCACCAGGAATGCAGAAAGACCAGAGAACAAAGTCCACCAGAGACAGCAAGCAGCAGACTGGAGGCGGCAGATACTGGACTACCAGAACTCAGAACAGCTCTAAGTCTATGAATCATATGCTCAGCTTTTCTTTCTTTCTTTTTAAATTTGTTCTAATTAGTTATACATGACAGTAGAATTCATTTTGACACATTATACATAAGTGGAGTGTAACTTCTCATTCATCTGGTTGCACATGATGTAGAGTTACTCAGCATGTAGTCAGATATGCATATGGGGTAAGAATGTTCGATTCATTCTACTGTCATTCCTACCCCCATGATCTCTGTTGTAGGGACAAACGACGCCAGGCACGGAAGACAGCAGGAAACATTTTATTTGGCTGCAGCCAGGCTCAGAGGGCACAGCTTTTGCTCTAATCAATCAATCCCCTGAACCCTGAGTTCAGGGAGTTTCAGAGTTTTATACCCAGCCTGTAAAGGGAGGGGCTCAGAAGTTCACAGTCTGCAGCAGTTCACATAAAAGCAGCTTTTTCTTTCACTGTTCTGGGCATGTTAACCCTACAAGGACCACACCTGAGAAGGGGAGAGCTTCTTCTCCCCTTTCTTTCCTCCCCCTGCCAGCTGTTACCATGGAGCCCAATTGCAACTTATCTTAAAAATGTAGGCATCTCTGTGAAGCCCCAGCTCAAAGCCAGAGGCCTTGTTTGCACATTTCTACAAACTACTATACTAGATATGTTTGTGAAAACTAGTAAGGGGGTGTCCAGCACCTGGAGTGCTGGTATCTTCCCAGCCAGTGGCCAACAGGGCAACATGAAAATAGAAAGTTTATCTACATTGAACTCTTTTGCAGAGACTCTTTTGCTGACCTAAAATCAGTCTGGGTGAAGATTTCTGGAGAGGCCCAGTTGAGATTTTTTCAGTGAAGAAAGGGTGTGCCACTTCACCTCCCCTCCCTTCACTCCTCTCTGTTTAGTTCAAAATACCTCTATTCCTTCCCCACCACCACCTTATTGTGAATTAGCATTCACATATCAGAGAAAACATTCAGCCTTTGATTCTTTGGGATTGGCTTATTTTGCTTAGTATAATATTCTCCAGTTCCATTCATTTTCATGCAAATACCATAATTTCATTCTTTTTTAAGGCTGAGTAATATTCCATTGTATATATGTACCACAGTTTCTTTAGCCATTCATCTACCGAAGGGCACCTTAGTTGTTTCCATAGTCTAGCTATTGTGAATTGAGCTGCTATAAACATTGATGTGGCTGCATCACTGTAGTATGCTGATTTTAAGTTCTTTTGTTATAGACCTAGGAGTGGAATAACTGGATCAAATGGTGGTTCCATTCCAAGTTTTCTTAGGAGTCTCCATACTGCTTTCCATAGTGGTTGCACCAATTTTCAGTCCCACCAGCCATGTGTGAGTGCACCTTTTCCCCAACATCCTTGTCAACACTTGTTGTTACTTGTATTCTTGATGATTGCCATTCTGACTAGAGTGTGAAGAAATCTCAGTGTAGCTTTGATTTGCATTCTCAAATTGGCTCAGCATTTCTTTATGAAAATAACAGCACATAGTAATTGCTAGGAGCCACAACCAAATAATATGATGCATGGCACTTTCGGTTGTAAGGTGATGCCAGCTAGCCATTGAGATGATATGATTATGTTAAGATTTACATTCATATGGAAATTGGACTCCTGCTGTTCACCTTGGCCTGCTACGGGACTCATGTTACGGGACTCCTGGAGAGTTCCCATTGGTTGGGGAAGGATAGTAGGAGGGAATTCCGGGGGAGGTCCTGGGCCCGGGTTCCTGTAGACGCGACCGCGTGGGTGGACCGGCTTGCTTGCCGGACGCGTACCGGGTATTGGTGGCATTTTCAAAAATAAAGTTTTATTCCTGCTTGAGTGGCTCATGATTCTGTGCCCAGCCAGACTGCGGCAAGTAATTGTATGTATTTACGGTGTGTGGTGTAGATTTTTGTGCGTGTGTGGGATCATGCCCAGGGCCTTGTGAGTGCTAGGCAAGCCTTCCCCCAACCCCAGCAGACAAGAGCTCCAGAATTGGCACAGATATGTCAGGCTGTGATGCAGTCTGGGTGATTAGTTATCCACAGCTTCAAACAAGCTTCGCGCCTCTAGTGAGAACATTCAAATTCTGGATATGCTAAGGTTTCTAGCATAAAAACTGGATAAATTGAATGGACAGATGAGTAACCCAAGCAAAGATACAGAAGATCAAGTCGAAAGGAAACCTTGGAAATAAAAAACTGTGGTTGGAATAAAGAAGACCCCTGGTGAGTCCACGAGTAGATTGGACGTGATCCATGGTTGAATTAACTGGATGAAAAGAAAAAAAAATCATTTTGAAAAAAGGAAGAGATATAAAGGAATCATTTAAAAATTCCTAATAGAAATACAGAAATGAAGGAAAAGAAAAAAGAACACAAGAAACATCTGAACCAACCATGGCTGAGAATTTTCCAAAATTCACCTGAAGCCGGACGAGTGCTGAGCCTTTCCCCAGGCCAGAGTTGAGCTGCAGAAGGCAGCAATGTGGGTGCCTGCCAAGAGGCCAGGGTGGGTGCTGTGACGGGGCAGGGCCCAGGACTGAATCCGCTCCTCCCAGAGCACAGACCCCAGAATTCCATGTCAGCAAAACCATCCCTCAGAAGAGAAGCAGAAGTACTCTCTCAAAGAATAGACGGTTGCCAGTAGACCCACCTTTCGAAAATTTCTTCAGAGGGAAGGGAAACAGCAGAGGTCAGAAACTTCTGCTCCCAGGGGAAATGAAGAGAACGAGTGAAGAGATGAATTAAAGAAGTATTTTATTGCTAGGTACTTGTGTGTGTCTGTGTAGGTGCACATGCTATACACGTGTGAGGCTGGGGGTCTGACCACAGCCTCACGTGTGCTGGGCAGACGTTCTGCCACTGTCTACACCCAGCCTTCCCCTTATCTACCTATTTATTTATTTAATGGTACTGGGATTGAATCCAGGGGCACTCTACCACTGAGCTCTACCACCAGCTTCCGTTTGTTTTTCGAGGCCACCTGCCGCTCAGTTGCCCAGGCTGGCCTTGAACTTGTGATCTCCTGCCTCAGCTTGCCAGATCCCTGGGATCACAGCTGTGGGTCGCTGGGCCATGCTCCTTTTCTTTCTCTTAACTGGTACAAGAGTTTGAAGTTTGTTAAAAACTATAACATAGGGGCTGGGGGTGTAGCTCTATGGCAGAGCACTGGCCTAGCATGTGCCAGGCCCTGGGTTCAGTCCCCCAGATTGCCAGGAAACCCTCTCCCTTCCTATCTCTAAACATACGTGAGATCGGAGCTGGTGGTGATGAAATCAAGATGCCTGCGTCACAAAGCGGGGAGGGACCTGTGGCACAAGTAGTGGTGATTGCTCCTACAAAGTGGGTTGGCATGGAGCTGTGTCGCAGCTCCAGAGGACAGAAAACCAAAGCTGCTCTTTGGCCATCTCAGGTGACCAAGGGAAAAGACCCGCGATTCAGTTGCCAGGATCATAGCGTCGTAGGAAAACAGGGAGCCGAAACTCCAAACCTCGGAAACTCCTTGTGTTCCGACAAAAGAGGACTTAAAGTCAGACACCCGAAGTCATGATAGTGCGAGTGAAGAGAAAGTGAGGTGAGAGGGAAGTAGAAGCCAAGGGAGGCTTAGGCACAGAGCCCTCTCCAGAGAGTGGCCACCTCTGAACAGAGAACAGCAAAGGAGACAAGGCCGGCTCAGGTTCACCACTGTTGGAAGTTCATCAGTGAGCTGGGGCCCACCTTCTGCACTCTTGGCCAACCAGGTGTTCAACTCCTCCTTCATGCAGGGAGGTAGAGTTTTTGACCTGGGCTGTCACGGTGGCCATTCTATTTAGGGGGGCTTCATCTACAAGTCAGTTCCATGTTAATATGGGCACGAGGGTCATCAGCTGGGCAGAAGTTACCTTAGTGCTCCTGCATGACTAAGGACTCTTCCTTCCCAGACAGAGACACTTATAGCCATAATTCCTAGCTTCACACCAGCCTCAGTCGACCCTGTCGAGAGCTGGTCCCCTTCGATCCTTTTCTCTTGACATGTCTTCCCATTAGCGCCTTCAATTCTGTTTATTTTCTACAAATTAACCACCACCCTTTGCTTTATCAGCTGCTTTGGAAGTAGTTTAAAGCAGACCCTACAGTAACTTAAAGAACACTTGTGACTTTGCCCAGCATTTCCCTGCTCCTTGCTAGCTACTACCTCACAATAGATTATAGAAGGAGGCCACTGCTGACCGCCCCAGAGATGAGCGGATTGTAGAGGAACACTGGGATTCTCAGTGGTCAACCCTTGTCCAGCAGGTGCGAGGCCATGGGCTCCATCCTCAGTGCCACAGAAGGAAACAAACATTGCCAACAATTGTTCACTGACAAATAGAAAATGTAGATGAAATGGACCAATTACCAGAAAGGCACAAAGTGAAACTAACTCAGGGAGAGGCACAATCTGAACAGACTACCAGAAGGGAGAGATCACACTGGTAATGGAAAACCAGCCACAAGCAAAGCCCGGGCTGTTTGAAAGCAGGATCAGCTCACCACAGACCTTCCCAAGGAGCAGAGGAGGGGCACCTACCAGCCCACATTCTGAGGCCATGATCTCATTGCGCCTGCACCAGGTCAAACATCTCATGGAAAGAAGACTGCGGATGAAGTCCAGTGCAGAAATCACATCAAAACAGACCCCACAGAAGCCACCGACAGAAAATCACACACCGTGATCCAGGATTTATCCCCAGGTACAAGTTTGGTTCAACATCCAAATTAGTATAATAAATTATATCAACAAAACAAAGAAGAAAAGTCACAAGACTATCTTGGTAGACACGCAAAAATAATTTGATGAAATCCCCTAGCTTTTCATGATAAAAATTTTCAACCCACTAGGAACAGCAGGGGACTTCTAGGTGGTCAAGGGAACCTCTAAAAACCCACAGCAGACATCCAGCTCAACGGGGAGAAGATGCTCCTTGCTCCCCAAGAAACAGACCCCATGGCTGCCATTCAGCACCAGCCTGTGAGGCCTCGCCAGAGCCCTGAGGGAAGAAAGGCACCTGGACTACAAAGAAGGAGACTGTCTCCTTGTGTAGGTGACATGGTCACTTGCATGGAGAATCACGAGGAATCCACTCAAAATAATATTGCATCGCCTCCCTTTCCCTGCAGGAGAGAGCGTGGGCCGCAGAGTCTGCCGGTCAGGAGCAGCCAGCTGACTGGCCACCAACCCTGAAAAGCAGATCTGTGGTGGAGGTGCAGGAGATGGAGTGTAAAGAGAATCTCCTTTCTCCCGAGTGGGCATGGCTCCGCTTGGCTATGACTCAGATGTGGAGAATCATGACCACCCATGACCAGTCCTTGGGGCCTGCAGGAGTGGTGGAGAAGCACAGCCTTGGTGTCCAACTTGCTGCCCCGTCCCCGCCCAGCCCCAGAAGAGGACTGAGGAATCTGAGATGAAGCACGTGGATATCACCAAAGGGCACCATGCAAAATACCTGTGAGGAGCTGCCTTCCAATGCAAGCACCAAGTGACAGAGCCGTGCAGACCTCACCGATCCAGCACGGCCTTTGTTCAGCAGCGAGTCAGGCCTCAGAGGGGCACTCTTTCTGGTTAGAAAATGGCCCCTGGTGACAGGAAGGGTGTGGGTTTCTGTAGTTTACATTGGGAGATGACTTGGTAGTGAAGCCTTTAACAGGATGTGGGCAACAAGTTGCAGATATCTGGAGCTGGTTTTTAGTGGGCACAGTTTTTATTAAGCAGAGTTTTTACAGTGCAGGGAGGGAGGATTCAGAGTTCAGGGTCCAGTGGTCATCTTGTCCTCCAGGGGTCAGAGTATTGTCTTGGGGAACAAGATGGATGTGCAGTTCCACTGTCACTGGGAGAGAATTCATTTGGGAAGGGATCCGTCTTCCCAGGGGGCTGCTATTTTGGGATTGATGATTGTCTCATTTCCAGGGTTTGTTTTGTCCCTGGAAATGATTTATTCAAAGGATGGAAATTTTGGCGTCTCTCTCCTTCCCTCCTCCCAGGTCACACACCATCTTTGGTTGATGGGGGTGGGGGGGTATTCTTTCCACATTCTTCACCCAGAAGCTATCGTCTGCAAAAATAACCCTGGCTGGCTCACAGGAGTGGGTAAACCGTGGCCTGGGGCCCTCGGCTCCAGGTATCGGGGAAGCACAGACCTTCCTGATCCTGGGCCTGGAAGGGTACTTCATCAGGGTACACCAGAAGGGGGTGGAGGGCTGCAGGGTAACACTCAGGGTAAAGGCAAATCTGATGATTTTTAATTTGTTAGAAGCCAGAGTCGATCTTTTCTGTTTCAGTCTTTTTTTTTCCCCTGCCATGCTGGTGACAGAACCCAGGGTCTCAATCTGCCAGACAGGCACTTACCGTGAAGAGACCCCAGCCTTAGCCTGTCCCTGTACATGCAGCTATTGCCACTGTGACAGTGGTTCACCTTTTGAATACAGCCCTCCTTGCTCCAAGGCTTACTTGTAAAAAGTCATGTTTCTGGGCTGGGGATGTGGCTCAAGCGGTAGCGCGCTCGCCTGGCATGCATGTGGCCCGGGTTCGATCCTCAGCACCACATACAAAGATGTTGTGTCCGCCGAGAACTAAAAAATAAATATTAAAAAAAAAAAATCTCTCTCTCTCTCCTCTCCCACTCTCTCTTTAAAAAAAAAAAAAAAAAAAAAAAGACATGTTTCTGTCTCTTCTCCCCTCTCCCCTCCCTAACAAGATGAGGGAGACAGTGTTATCTTTTCTTCCCTGTAATTAATTATCCTTGAACACACCCACCACAGGAAGGAGATGTCTGCCAGAGGATCTAAGTGAATATTTCCCACATTAACAAGTGAACCCTAACACGTTATCAGGATGCCCTGGGACCCCTACCAGGGCACACCTGGAATGCAACCCCTGAAGAGCATCTTTAAAAGTCCCACAGGGAGAGATCACTGCCTCTGGAACAGCAGTCCCCTCTACTTTTCCTTTGCTGGCAAAGGAATAAACCTTCTTCTTCCTTTCTCTCAAAACATGTCCTCATTATTAAACTGGCATGAAGTGGCATTAGGGACAAGTGATGAGCCCCACCTAATTCTATCCTAAGATTGGGAGCCATCTCATCAAAAAGTCACGAAAAGTTCATTTCTGTTTTACTGAGACCTTTATTTGGCCTGACCATATTCTGAGAGCTAATCTGGTTTGGAATCCTTGTCTGTGATCTGAACTCACCCAGGCCTGGGCTCTCCCTGACCAGATAACAACCCTCCCTAAAACCTGAGCAGCACCTCATAAATACTGATGTTGGAATCTCAATTTATTTTCTACTTTGAAATGTGAAGCCATGTAGATCATCAACCTGCTATCTGCCTTTGTATTACGCTTGCCAGAATCCTGTTAGCTATAAGTTCCCAAGACACTCGCCCTTTGTGACTTTTTATGCTATAAAACCTTTTTCCTGGAGGGCTGGGGTGCTGTTCTTTAGCCCAGCTTTGGGTGAGACAGCTGCTGACCACTTCTCTCTGTGTACACAATATAAGCTTGCTTTAGTTTGATTTACAATTGGAGTCAGGGGTCATTTCTTTGCATCGTGGCTCAACAACAGAGCTTTTGGTAACACCACCTTTGTGAATGTGACAGGAAACTTTCTAGAAGTTTTATCTTATTTTCTGCCAGCAGCCTAGGGATCAGTTTGACACTCACTGACCCTCACTAACTCCTGTTCTCCTGTTCTGATGTAAATGAGCAACATCTGCTCCTGCCTGGCTTCCAACTGAGGGACTGAGGCGCTGCTGCTGTGGGTGAGGCAGAGCCTCTGCCCAGGGACTCTGCACACGGCTGCACGAGGGAGTAAGCATATAACTAACAAGGGTTCTAGGAGAGAGCGTGTGGAATACGTCCCATATGCTAAATATTTTTGAGGGTCCTGGAGAGTTCACAGTCTAACTGCCTGGAGATGGGTCCTCTGCGTCGGTGTGTACTCCTGGCCTGGCCTGCGCAGGATGCTACCTGACAGCTCCCTACCACATGTAGAATGTGAGGAGGGGCTAGCCTGTCTCCTTTATTTGATAGGAGCATGACTTCCCAGAACTTGATGTTAAACACTATGATATTCTTGTTCTTCACTCAGCTATTACTTTTAATTAAAATTAAGAACTAATGACTCTAAAAATTAATTCATATAAACTATGAATTCCATAAATCATATAAAAATGAAAAAGTCATCATCCCTCACGCAAAGTCCAGCACTGTGGTTTTCCTGTGCACTTGGCCTCACAGGGGTTGAAACCAGGGGAGCCTTCTCCTCAGATCGGGCCTGGCTGCGGGACAGGCTGGGGGCAGGCACAAGGCTGTGCAGGAAGTGGCCCTGCTCTGCAGCCAGCCCTAGTTGTAACTTGAAACCCAGGGTTGTGTTCTCCCCCTTCTGCATGGAAAGTCACCAAATCAAAAACACCAGGAAATAGAAACTTCTGAGAAAAAGAAACGGTTGGGCACGTGTGGCCCTCACCACTTCCAGTCCCACCATCAGCTCTTCTTCCCACCACCAGCCTCACTGTCCAAGCCTTCTTCCCAGGATTTCTGTGGCACAAAGCCAGGAGATGCACAAGGAGGAGTATGAAGTATCTGTGATGGGAGGTGGCCATACCTCTGCCCCCCAGACGACCACCGTGATCAGCATGCCCAGAGACATCTCTGTGCCCGACCATGTGGTCTGGTCCCTGTTCAACACGCTCTTCATGAACTTCTGCTGCCTGGGCTTCATAGCCTTCGCCTACTCCGTGAAGGTGTGTGTCCTGGGGGGGGGGGGGGGGGGCTGGGCAGTGGGGGGGGGGGGGAAGTACCTGGGAGGCTGACACTCCACCTGCACCTGGGATGTGTGGGTCTGTGTGTGCTGGGGGAGCTGCTGTGGATCACCCCCTAAGGCTGGTGTGCATTGACCCTGTGTGCCCTCCTCTTTCTGGGTAAGTGTGGGGGGCATTAGGGGATCTCCCAGGGCAGGCACAGGAGGGAGCAGCCTGGGAATCTGGGGTCACTCTTGTCCCTATCCCCAACCCAGAGGAATTCTCCCTATGCCCAATGGCAGAAATACCCGCTACACACTGCAGACTGTGGCACCCCAGGCTGTCTCAGGAAGTACACAATGGCCTCAGGGAAACACTGCTCCCAAGCTGGAGTGAGCAGCCAGCACTGGGGCCTGCTGCACAGTCTGAGTGTGTGAAAGGCAGGGGCAGAGAGGACCCTGAGGGCCTGGGCCTAGCACCTGCCTCTCCCCTGACCCTCTCCATCTGGTCTCCCCAGTCTAGGGACAGGAAGATGGTGGGTGACATAACTGGGGCCCAGGCCTTCGCCTCCACTGCCAAGTGCCTGAACATCTGGGCCCTGATCTTCAACATCATCCTGACCATCGGCGCCATCGTGATTCTCATCATCTTCTCAGCAGCGATTGTCCGGGCCTACCACAGACTATAAAGAATTATGAGGGCTTCTAGTCTTGCCATGTCCTGACCCCACTAGCTGGCCCTGCACCCTGGGCTGAGGCCCCCGCCCTGCACCCTGGGCTGAGGCCCTGCCCCTGCACCCCTCGCTTTCTGAAGCATTTAAACGCACCCATGTGTCCACAGAGGGATTCAATAAAGTGCATCGTACTCGGGTGTGCTGTGATCTCGCCTGGGGAGGGGTCTGCTGGCAGTCCCAGCCTGGTGCACCATCTGAACCTCTCTCCCTCTGCTGTCGCATGCATGTCCCAGGTTCTGCAAGTTCCTGACTTCTTGCTGGGGGTGCTCAGTGCTAGGTGGCATCTGGCTTTCCCCATATTTGGTGGCTGCAAGCAGAAGGAGACTGAACTTCCTGTGGCCCCAGGCCTCCAGGAAGGTCCTAGGAAACAGAAATCAGGGAGCCCACACAGCCCAGAGGTGGGACAGTAGCTCAGGGTCTCTGGCCTTCGGGAGAAAACAAAACTCTGCCCACTCACACCTGAGACCTGGGTTTGAGTTTAGTTTTGTGTCTGGCCTTGAGTGGTGGTGACCTTAGGGGCACCCCTGGGCTAACCTGGCCCTGGAGACTGCTGAGGTGCCAGCCGGATGGCCTGCCTCCCCTAAGAGCACTGGCTGATAGGCCCAAAGAGGCCCAAAGCCCTTTGCTGCCTACTGCTCTTTCGCCCGCACAGCCCAGACAGGCTGGGCCTCAGCCCTCCAGTCCCTCAGCAGCACTCCTACTCCAGGGGACCCAGGGACACAGACCAGGGGGACTCTGGTGCACAGGAACACGAGATGCTACCCAGCAGCTCACCCAGGACCGCCCCCTGCCGGCCGCCGACCTCAGCACCGCGATCAAGTGACAGGAGACTGGCGAGGCGGTGGTCCTTCCACGCACCCCTCGCTCGCCAAAACCCAGTCCCTGGCGCTTCCGCCCGCAGGCGCTAGTGACCCTCCTAATACACGGGACACAGCCTCCCATCTCCGCCTCCGCTCTGGCGACCACCCCTTGCAAGTCTCCGGGAGCCCCAGGGTGGGGGGGATGCCTTCTCCGCGTGTCCCCCCAGGGTATCCTTGCGAGTCCCTGGAGTTCATCTGTACTGAGTCACCCTAGCCCCGTCGCTCAGATCCACGCGGTGTCGTGGGACTGAGACACGTCCTGCAGCTCTTTGCTGCCTAAACCGCCCAAGTGGGTGTGAAATGCACCCCCAAATCCCTGGGGACGGCAAGTTGGGTTCTGGGAGTGCGGTGTGCTGGCGGGGGAGACCAGGGCTGGCTCTGACGAGGAAGGGCGCGGGGCTCTTCTGCAGGCGCCAGGGCTTGGTATGTGGTCGGGTGGCAGCACCTCTGTCCATGGGTTAGGCCCCCGTCTTTTCCTCCCACCTGGACTCGGCCCAGCAGAGCCGCCTGGGTTGGGACTTCCGCCGATAAGACTCACGAAGACCCCTTCTAGCGGTGACTCAGCTGACCACCACGGCGCGGTCCACCTGTGCCTCGCTGTGAGGTCAGACGGTACCCCATTTGGTTTTCGGGATTGGGGCTGAGACATACGCGAGCGTGGGCAAATCTCGTGTGTACAGCTCCCAGCGAGGATGCCCCATGGCCCTCACCCCAGCGTGACCAGCAATTCTCCACCCGCCCGCGAGTCCTAGGGCCGTTTCCCCACTCCATAGCCCCTCCGCCTAGACCTCATCAGTCCTGCCCATGCCCAGGCACCCCCAGAACACGCCAGGCCCAGTGGACCCTGCTGACCTTTTTTGGGCCGGCCTCTCAGCCACTGCTCCTGGCGGGAGCACATTCCGTTCTCCGCATGAACAGCCCTGGACACCTTCCCTTCCAGGGAAAGTCTTCTCAGCTGGCTACTCACTCTGCCCTGCGGAGGAGGACACTTCCAAGCTCACTGTGGGCCTTGCAGTGCCGGCTGCCTACAGGAACCTCAGGAGTGCGCACCCATGAGCGGCCAGACCACCCTCAGTCCAAGACCAGCTGGGTCTTCCCCTCTGCCCTCTTACGGGGACCCCACCCCAAATCTGGGCTGGGAAACCTTCTGGGTCTGGCCAGTCCATCTTCCTCTGGGATTCATCCCTGCGGGTTGTGCCCGTGGCCGGCAGGGGGCGCCGCTGGGCTTCAGCCTGCAGAAGGTGCTCTGTGCTCAGGAGCTTCCATCCACCCAGGTGACCCTCTCAGGCTCCTCTGGCTCCAACACCTGGCACCCAGGGACAGCGAGAGCTCTCTGTCTGCGGACCAGGCACCAGTACAGCAATTCGCTTGAGAGACTCCAGATCTGGGGCCCTGGTGGGCACAGGCCGGCGGGCCTAGGAACTTGGCAGGTGGATCTGCAGGTGACCCTCAGGACAGAGCAGACAGACTCCAACTTGAAGGGTTACTGCTCCAAGGTTCTGAGCAGAAGGGAACTGTCCTCCCAGGCCCTGGCAGGACCCTGTGGAGCCACGTGGGAGGAAGGCCCAGCTCCACAGTGTGTGGGCAACTCTAGAACTAGAGCTAGAACTCACACCCAAGGCCCTGGGTCCCCATCTTGCAGAGACATATTCCTGGGCCAGCACCAGGGTTCAAGGAATTGGATGATCTGGAGCTCTCAGAGTCTGCCCCAACATCCCTGACAGGTCACCAGGTTGGACACTTCCTTCTGCAGTGAGCCCACAACTGAGGTCTCTGCCCCTCTGCCAGCCACTGGCTGCTCCCCATGAAACAGGAGAATGGATAGTGCCCAGTGGACAGGAGGAAGCAGCAGCCAGGATGGAGCCAGAGGTGGCTGCGTCAGGAGGCCCTGGCAGGGTCTTTCTCTGTCACCACTCTCTAGAGACACAGGAGCCCCCATCCATCCAACAAGGCCAGGGCTACCCACGTCCACCCCAGAACCCAAAGAGGTGATAGAGGGCAAGGGGACTCAGGACACAGTGCTCCCTTGGTCAGGGCTCAGAGGTTGTAGAGAGCCACACCCAGGATCCTGGTCAGCTGCTGCCCACAGCAGAAGGCCAGAAGCAGAGGGAGAGGGGTTCAGGTGGTGCACCAGGCTGGGACTGCCAGCAGACCCCTCCCCAGGCGAGATCACAGCACACCCGAGTACAATGCACTTTATTGAATCCCACTGTGGACACATGGGTGCGTGTAAATGCTTCAGAAAGCATGGAGTGCAGGGGCAGGGCCTCAGCCCAGGGTGCAGGGCCAGCTAGTGGGGTCAGGACATGGCAAGACTAGAAGCCCCCAGGATGGTTTATCATCTGTGAAACAGCCTGGACAATCGCTGCTGAGAAGATGATGAGAATCACGATGGCGCCGATGGTCAGGATGATGTTGAAGATCAGGGCCCAGATGTTCAGGCACTTGGCAGTGGAGGCGAAGGCCTGGGCCCCAGTTATGTCACCCACCATCTTCCTGTCCCTAGACTGGGGAGACCAGATGGAGAGGGTCAGGGGAGAGGCAGGTGCTAGGCCCAGGCCCTCAGGGTCCTCTCTGCCCCTGCCTTTCACACACTCAGACTGTGCAGCAGGCCCCAGTGCTGGCTGCTCACTCCAGCTTGGGAGCAGTGTTTCCCTGAGGCCATTGTGTACTTCCTGAGACAGCCTGGGGTGCCACAGTCTGCAGTGTGTAGCGGGTATTTCTGCCATTGGGCATAGGGAGAATTCCTCTGGGTTGGGGATAGGGACAAGAGTGACCCCAGATTCCCAGGCTGCTCCCTCCTGTGCCTGCCCTGGGAGATCCCCTAATGCCCCCCACACTTACCCAGAAAGAGGAGGGCACACAGGGTCAATGCACACCAGCCTTAGGGGGTGATCCACAGCAGCTCCCCCAGCACACACAGACCCACACATCCCAGGTGCAGGTGGAGTGTCAGCCTCCCAGGTACTTCCCCCCCACACCACTGCCCAGCCCCCCTCCCCCCCCCCCAGGACACACACCTTCACGGAGTAGGCGAAGGCTATGAAGCCCAGGCAGCAGAAGTTCATGAAGAGCGTGTTGAACAGGGACCAGACCACATGGTCAGGCACAGAGATGTCTCTGGGCATGTTGATCACGGTGGTTGTCATGTGAGCTGAGCCCTGGGGTGCCCCCAGCACGGCCACCTCGTGTTCCTCCTGGAACTTCTCATACTGTGTAGGGCGCCCAGCATTGGGGTACATCAAGACGGTGTGGGGAGCCTGGTTCATGCTGCTCACAGGAGCCCAGCTGCGGAGTGGCTGGAGGGTTGCTGTCTGGCCCACCCTTTCCTCAGTACTTTCAGTTTCCCAGAAGTTTCGTTTTCCTGGCTGTTGTGAGCTGGTGATTTGCAGAGTGTTGAGGGGTGGAACTAAATCCTGAGGATCAAATTTCTCTAGGGCAGAGTGGGAGGAAGGACCAGGTGGGCGGTGCTTTCTGTCCAGGAACCCAAATCAGTACCTCTTAGCTGATCCTCCTGTTAGGGTTGTGGGGGTCCTGGGGGCTTTTCCTAGGCCTGGGAGACTCCACAGTCTGGTCAACAGCAGCAGGAGCTCAAGGTCCACATTGAGGGGTGGGCCGTTCAGCCCCTCTACTCCCAGCTCCCTAAGAGCTTCCGGAGAGCCCACAGCCCACTGTTGACACAGCAGTAAAGGTCAGTCAGCCAGTGTAGGTAATGAATCCTGGGGGTGGAGAGGGTGGGGACTCATTATCCAAGAGCTAAAAGCTGGTACCTCCAGGCTCATTCTCGCTGGCACCACAAGGATTAATAAAGAGGGGCATTCTCAGTGGATGAGAATTTGCATGGTCAGTCTTATTCAAAGTCAGGAAACACACCTGGAGACTAGTCAGTAGACATGCTAATGAGCACCTTCAAGGCCTATTTCAAATGTAAAAGACCCCATGGATCTCCTGTGGGAACAGCAGCATCCATAAGTGAAATAGGGAATGTAGGGGTGAACCCAGGTGGAAAGGAGCAGGGTAGCCTTGATACTGTGTTGCTGCTGTTGTTCTAATTAGTTATACACCATAGCAGACTGCACTTCAATCCATTGTTCACAAATGGAACATGAGTTTTCATTTCTCTGGTTGTATAGGAAGTAGAGTTGCACCACATGTGCAATCATACTTCCTACATGTACCTTGGGTAATGACGATCATCTCATTCCACCATCTTTCCTACCCCCATGCCCCCTTCCTTTCCCTCCTTCCCCTTTGCCCAATCATAGTTCCTCCATTCTCCCCCCACCCCCCCCCCACACACACACACACACACACACACACACACACCCATTATTGGTCAGCATCCACTAATCAGAGACAACATTTGGCCTTTGGTTTGGGAGAATTGGCTTACTTTGCTTAGGATGATATTCTCCAACTCCATCCATTTACCTGCAAATGCCATAATTTTATTCTCTTTTAATGCTGAGTAATATTCCATTTGTCTATGTATCACAGTTTCTCTCCATTCATCTATTAAAGGGCATCTAGGTTGCTTCCTTCAATGCCTGTTTAACACATTTTGCTCCATGCTCTGCCCAGAGCAATGTATAAGCTCCTGAGCTGGTACACCAAAATGTTTATCTCTTCTCATTTAAACAAGTCCTGCTGTGTTTACTTTCCTCCATGATTGTATGTTATTCTTCAGAATGTTGCAGAAAAGAACCAAGAGGAATTAGTCTCATCTCAAAACTCCGGTTTCATGAGGCCTATAAGAAAGTTACGTCAGGTCCACCCCCTCCCACGGAGACCCAGCTCTGAGTCACCTTCTCTTTGTTATACTAGTGATGAGAATCAGAGCTCTTTCCCAGATTGGAAGATTGAACACCCAAGAAACACAGAGCAAAGCCTGTCCAAGGAAGAGACATCACCTTTGTCCTTGGAAAGACCCACAGAGCACTCCTAGGCACATTCCCACCCTGCTAAGTGGTTTATCTACAAATAACAGGAGAGACCTGCTGCACCAGGTGTCCCTGACTCAAGTCAGGATAGGTGGGGATCCATAGCAGCCCGGATGCCAGATGACCCTCCCAGTAGTTTATGGTGGTTGATAACGTGTTGGGAAACCATGTAGTTCAGCACGAACACCCCTCTTGGCTTAAACCAATCAGTTCAAATGAATACCCCTCTTGTAGTAACCAATCACCCTTACCCAACTTGTTCCCGCCAGTGAATGTGCTAATCATGTTTTAGAGTTGTTATTTAATTTTCCCTCGGTGTGTGATGATTTGCTAAGAGATGCTCTGATGTATGTGAAGTCCCTGCCTTTTCCAAAGAATGTATAAAACTGCTGCAAACTCTGGGCTCGGGGCCTCTCAGCGTCACCAGTTGCTGTGTGTGCGTGCCCGCGGAGGACGGAGCTACCTCGCAATAAACACCTCTTTGCTGTTTACATCCATCTTGGTCTCTGGTGGTCTTTTGGGCGTCCCGAATTCGAGCATAACAAGGCAAATGTAGAAAGCAAGTTTTATTTAAAGGATAGAAGAGACAGACCTCTCCCCAGGAAGACGTCAGGTCGGTGGCGGTGACTTAGAACAAAGCAGCCAGTGGGGGAAAGAAACTTCAGTCAGGTGCCGGCAGAAATGCCTGTCAATCAGCAGGACCCCCTGGCCAATCCTGAAGTTCAGCCAGCTCCCCCACACACACCAACTCCAGCGGGATAACAGACTCTAAAAACACCTTTTCCTGTCCCAAGCCCTTCCCTTCCTGCCTGAGCCCCATAAAAGTCCAGTCCGGTCAAGCTTCCATGCGGTTTCTCCTCAGACTCTTCTCCTGTCCACTCTGTTGGTCTGACCCAGTTCCTCCCGGGAGTGATATCTCAATAAAGCCTCCTTCAGCGGCCTTTTAAAATCTGCCTCCTTTGGTTGCTGCCCACCTTGCCTGATCTTACAGAAGGACATTCAGAGGTCATTTCTTACTTCTCATGCCCCCTCTTTTTTGTTTTATTTATTTATTATTTTATTTTATTTTTATTTATTTATGTGTGTGTGTGTGTGTGTGTGTGTGTGTGTGTGTGGTGCTGGGGATGAAACCCAGGGCCTTGTGCATGGGAGGTAGGCACTCTATCAGCTGAGCTATAGCCCCAGGGCCCTCTCCTTGTATCCAGCCATGTGGCAAAAAGGCAGGAGGGGGCAATCTAGGGGTACCTCTCCCCATTTTCCATTGTCTGTCCAGAAAAGTGTGAAGGGAGCCACCACTAACAGTTTCCTGCAGGGAGGAAACTTCCTGAGAAGCAGGTGACCATGGCCACAGGTGAGGGGGAGGGGTATGTGTCCTGAAGGCAGTAGATCTCCATTCCCTTCTAATCTGCTTCAACCTTCACAACCTGAACCCATCGTCTCTCTACACTAACTACCTGCCCTTGTTCTTGCTTCATTCAGAGAAGTCTGCCTCCATCACTTTCTTAAATGAAACTTGCTTGCTGTGCTTGCCTTGTCTCTTGTCTGGTGTTCAGTCTTTGACTGTGGGGAACCAGGACCCCATCTCCACCAGACCTGCATCACTGTCCTGGGCCTCCTGTGCGGAAGCCTCTGACAAAGGTGGAGTCTGGGGAGACACGAGCCCTGCCGTCCCCCTGCCCTGGGGTGCCTTCCATGCCAGGGCAGGTGGCTGGGGCAGAGGGGCTCAGTGCATTTGCCAGCTGCTTCCCAGCACAGAGCCACATTTCCTTGTATGCATCTCAGGTGTGGAGCTGGCCACTGAGTGACCTTGGTCATGCAGGATGAGCCCAGTGCCCCTGCTCAGGGATGGTGAGGTCCATCTGTGGCCAGGGCTACAGCTCCAGGTCAGCCTGAAGGGTCAGGTGTTCCTGCTGCCTGCCCCTGAGGGGCCGAGTTGTGGCCTAGGCCCCTGTGTGCCGCTTCTGGCTGGAAGCCTGACAACGTGCGCCTCTCTGAGGGGAAACCCTGACAGCCAGGCCCTCTCCAGGCTGCCCCTGGGCTGTCCCTAAAGATGAAGTTGAAAGAGGTGGCAGCAGCTCAGCCTCCCGGGGGGCCTTGGGCAAGAGGTGAGGTGCAGAATGACCCCAGGGGCACAGAGGACACTAGTGATAGGACTGCAACCACTAGGTCCCCGTTTGATCGACGCTCACCCAGTGCCCTCTCCTGGTGTCCATCTCAGGTTCAATCCCCACAGTGGCTGTGTGCACCCTGGGCTCATGACATTGCTGAGATCAGCACCTCTCCTCCGGGCGCTCACCCAGTCTGGCCCAGGGGAGTTATTTCTGAGAATGAAACGTTTCCTGAATCCCACACTCTATGGCCACTTCCAGGCAGCCCTCCTCAGGACCTGGGGCCCCAGACACCTCCTTCTCCTGTTGGCCGTGGTGAGCTGCTAGGACTTTGCCAGGTCTGGGCTCCAGGTACCGTGGACCCTGTCTCCCCTCACACGCAGGCTGCCCAGGGCCTGCATCCAGCTCTGCCCATGGGGAGGCTGCCCTGCCAGGGTCCTCAAGCTGCCCTGACTGGGCTAGAGAGAGGCCCCTACCCTGTGCACCTGCCCCTCACAGGAGCTGCCCCATCAAGAGGAGGCTGAGCTCTGCTTTCTCCATCATCTGGTCCCAAATGCAGCCTCTGCTGCCCCAGGGGTGAGCAGAGGGACAGGCGCTGGGAAGCGGCGCAGGACACAGGGTCAGGACCAGCCTCCTGCTCCATCCTACTCCACTCCCCCCCAAAACACCTGCAGTATTGCTGGCCCACTGGGTGCTCTGGCCACTAGTTCTGACACGGTCCTGCTGGTGGTAGCCAGTTCTGCCACATGGTTCCTAGTGACTGTTGAACCTGTCACACAAAGAAAAGTCCACCAACTCCCATCTTAAACCAAATTAAAGCAACCTTATATTGTGGACACAAGAGAGCTGATCAGTGACTGCCTCACCCAGAAACCAGGCCAGAGGACAGCGTCTGGTCTAAGCACAGGAAGGTTTTTATAGCACAAAAATTTAAAAAGTGGGGTGTCTTGGGAACTTACAGCTAACAGGGTTCTGGCAAGCCTAACACAAGAGTAGATAACAGGTTAATGATTCTACATGGCTTAACATTTCAAGGTAGGGAATTAACTCAGATTCCAACATCAGAATTTATAAGGAGCCGCTGAGGTTTCAGGGAGGGTTGTTATCTGGTCAAGGAGAGCCAGGCCTGGTTGAGTTCAGAGCACGGGTGGGAATTCCAAACAAGTTTAAACATCAGAGTATGGTCAGGCCAAGTAAATATCTTAGTATTTTAAATTAAAACACAAATGAACTTTTCATGACTGTTGGGTGCAGAGCAGGCTGAACTGTGTTGTCTGCAGGGCAGGCTGAACAGATGTTGGCTGCAAGATACCCCACGCACTCAAACCCCCCTCTATCTGGTCCTTTATCACCTGTTTGTGTCAAGTCCCGCTCAAGGCTGAGCACTCAACCCCCCTTGGGCCAACAAGGCAGCTTGCAGACCCAGAGGCCCCATTAGATTTGGGCTATAAAAACTCCCTCCTGCCAGGCCCCTCTCTCTCTTGCTCTTTCTCTCTTGCTCTCTCTCTCTTGCTCTTTATCTTTCTTGCACGCGCTCTCTGTCTCTCTCTTGCTCTTGCTCTCTCCCTGTTCATCTCTTCTCTTCTTTCTCTCTCTCTCTCTCTCTCTCTCTCTCTCTCTCTCTCTTTCCTTCCTTCTTTTCTCTTTGTTGCACTGCTGCAATAAAGATCTTTTGGTCACTCTGAGTGTTGTGGTCACTTTCCTTTCAATGACCTTGTGACAAATGGCTCCCAATCTTAAGATGGAATTAGGCTGGGTTCATCTGTGGCCAATATCCATCATTAGAGACTGAATAGAAAAGCTCACGACGTCCAGCTCCCACGCACCCAAGCCCGAGACCGCCCCACCTGGCACCCTGCTTTACCTGGGCTCCCTGTGGCGGGTCTGCAGCAGTCCACGCTCCTCCGCCAGAGCCTTGTCTCCTGCAGACCTCCTGAAGGAGCGGAGGACAGATGGCCTGGACCCAGGAGGCTCTGTGCCTGTCTCCACCACAGGCAGGTACTCTCACCAGGGCCCTTCCTCCTGGCTGACCACACTATGCCGACTCCTGCCCCAGGGACCAGGTCTGCTGGTTGGTGGATGCAGTGTGGCTTCTGCCAACCTCTGTTGCTCCTGTTCCAGTCACACATTTGGGGAATGGAAAGTGCCTGCTGGGATGGTCCACGGCCTGGGGCCCATTGTGAGTGGACTTTAGATTTGGACACTGCTGACCCCTTGGTGCCACATGGACAAGGAGCCATGTCGACATTCTGGGTGTCAAGACCCTCACCTGCTCCTGTGTGTCTACTGTGCCCAGCACCTCTGGAGTCCCCTATCCTTGAGTCCATCGCCCAAGTGATGTCCACATGATCTGTGGGGAAGGACTCGGGTGTAAGAGTGTGTCCACAGCCATCGCATGTGTGGCCGCGTCTTTTGTCCTGGGGACTCTGCCCTCCCTGGTCGCCAGGCTGCGTCTGAAGTTGAGTGAAGGCTCAGGGTCTGACCCTAGGGGAGCATCGCCCTGGGTCCTACCTCCCACCCTTGCTCCTTGGCTGGTGGGAACTGGGCAGTGACCTCCTTCACTGGCCTGTTTCCCAAGAGGGACCCAGTCTTGGGGAACATTCTCAGAGCTCTCTGCCTGCCAAGGAGCACAGTGAGAAGACTGCTGTCCTCCTGGGCCTCCTGCCTGCTGCCAGCACACCCCAGCAGCCGGCAAGCTGGACAGAGGCCCTCCAGGGCTTCCCATCCCTGGCCTAGGTGAGTGGGGCACCTGGCCTTCCTGAAGCAGCTGTGACTTTCCCATCCTGTGACAACGGACGGACCCCTGCACCATAGGGAGAGGGTACAGTCCCCTCCCAGGGTCCCAGGAGACTTGAAGTGCTGGTCGCCCCCAAATGAGGCAGAAGCCTGGGAGATGTGCCCCACTCTGTGGGAAAGAGGAATGCAGAGGCTGGAGACGTAGCCTGGCTACATACTGGGCCCCTCAGGTCCAGTCACGTGGCCCTGTTCGCATCCCCTGGTCTGCAGACTGCTGAGCACAGAAGGGGGGTGGGAGGGGCTGAGGTCCAGCTTGGTCCAGGGGTGCAGGGAAGAAGCAGTAGACAATCCAGCTCCCACTGCAAGGGGTCCAGGGCAAGGTGAGCCCAGGGATACCCCAGGCCACCACCATTCAAGGCCCTGACACAAACCCAGGTCTCAGGTGTGACTGGGCAGAGGTTTGTTCTCCCCTGAAGGCCAAGGACCTGGGCTACTGCCCCGCATCTCTGGGCTGTACACTCCTGATTCCCATCCTCTGCAACCTTCCTGGGCACCTGGAGCCCTGGGAAGTTTAGACCTCGTCAATCTGCCTGCAGCTACCAAAGACAGGGAAAGCCAGATGCCACCTAGCACTGAGCACCCCCAGCAAGAAGTCAGGAACTTGCAGAACCTGGGACATGCATGTGACAGCAGAGGGAGAGAGGTTCAGATGGTGCACCAGGCTGGGACTGCCAGCAGACCCCTCCCCAGGAGAGATCACAGCACACCCGCGTACGATGCACTTTATTGAATCCCACTGTGGACACATGGGTGTGTGTAAATATTTCAGAAAGTGAGGGGTCCAGGGGCAGAGCCTCAGCCCAGGGTGCAGGGCCAGCTAGGGAGGGTTGGACATGGCAAGAAGGGAAACTTGACCTTGCCTCAAATACAGGAAACTCTTTCAAATGTTAGTTGTTTATTTTGGTGCTGGGGATTGAACCCAGGGCTGCCTGCATAGTCTCGCACCCTCCACATTAAGCTACACCCTTCACCCCTGCCTTAACTCTTTTTTTTTTTATTAGTTATACATGGCAGCAGAATGCATTTCATTTCATTGCACAAAAATGTAGCACAACTTTTAATTCTCTGGTTGTACATGATGTAGAGTCGCACATTTTGTTTTAACCCTTACAGCACTTAACCCTTACAGTCTTATTAAGTAAGCAATCATGAAGATGATGGTCAGGACGATGGTGAAGACCATGGCACTGACGTTCAGTGACTTGGCAGTGGAGGCGAAGGCCTGGGCCCCAGTTATGTCACCCACCATCTTCCTGTCCCTAGACTGGGGAGACCCGATGGAGAGGGTCAGGGGAGAGGCAGGTGCTAGGCCCAGGCCCCCAGGGTCCTCTCTGCCCCTGCCTTTCACACACTCAGACTGTGCAGCAGGCCCCAGTGCTGGCTGCTCACTCCAGCTTGGGAGCAGTGTTTCCCTGAGGCCATTGTGTACTTCCTGAGACAGCCTGGGGTGCCACACTCTGCAGTGTGTAGCGGGTATTTCTGCCATTGGGCATAGGGAGAATTCCTCTGGGTTGGGGATAGGGACAAGAGTGACCCCAGATTCCCAGGCTGCTCCCTCCTGTGCCTGCCCTGGGAGATCCCCTAATGCCCCCCACACTTACCCAGAAAGAGGAGGGCACACAGGGTCAATGCACACCAGCCTTAGGGGGTGATCCACAGCAGCTCCCCCAGCACACACAGACCCACACATCCCAGGTGCAGGTGGAGTGTCAGCCTCCCAGGTACTTTGCCCACCCCCGACCCCTCCCACTGCCCAGTCCCCCCTCAGCACACACACCTTCACGGAGTAGGCGAAGGCTATGAAGCCCAGGCAGCAGAAGTTCATGAAGAGCGTATTGAACAGGGACCAGGTGACATAGTCAGGTGTGATGTCCTCCCTGCTAATAGAGATCACAGTGGACATCCGGGGAGACAAGCCTGGCTCCTGGTACACCTTGTTCTGCATTGAGAAGTCTGATATTGCTGAGGTCGGAGTCTGGGAAGTGCGATTCTTGTCGCCCACAGAAGCCCTTTTGTGGAGTGGGGCCCAGATGCTGGGGAGGGTCCTGGAAGGTCTGGTCCCTTCTCAGCAGCCTCCTCCCGTGGACCCTAAAGTTCTGCTTTCTCAGAGGTTCTGCTTCCTGGTGTTTGTACATTAGTTAATTGTCTGAGGAAAAAAGATGGGGAAAGAAATTAGTGATGATTTCACTAGGGCCAGGTGTCTGGAGAGGCCCGAGTTGGGGGTGGGGACAGTACTTCCTGCCTAGGACCCCAAATCAGAACCTGCTCAGCTGACCCCTCTGTGTTAAGGCTGTGGGTGACCCAGGTGCTCTTCCCTGGCCTGCAGGTCTCCACAGTCCAGGCCAACAGCAGCAGGAGTCCACTACCCCTGTTCTCCCCAGGTCCCTGAGGGTGTCCCCAAAGCCCACACTCACTGTCCTGGGCCCAGGTGCCTTCCAGGCCAGGGCACAGGCTCTGCAGCTCAGTGGATGAGAGGCGCTCTCCTGGGGGATCAGCGCATTTGCCAGCTGCCCCCAGCACAGAGCCATGGACCTGTGCAGGCCTGCCTCTCTTCCCCACCCTGGTCAGGTCTCCAAAGGCCTTGGCGTTGGAGGAAGTGTCGGAGCAGGGGTCTGGGACCACCACACAGCCAGTTCCTGGAGAGGGCGGTGGCCCACTGGCCAGGGCTTCCTGGGATTTCAGCCTTTCCTCTTGTGGCTTCACACACACCCACAGGAAGATGGGGAAATCAGGGTGCAACAGGGCAAGCCTCCTGCAGCGGAAACTGCCTGCGGCTGACTTGACCCCCTGGCAAGGGTGGGTCCCTCACCACCCAAACACCGCCATTGCCTCAGCACCCTCAGCTGGGGAGCAAGCCTCACCTGTGTCATGGTGGGGACAAACTGCTTCTAAGCCAGGCAAGCCCCCAGGTGTCCACGGCCAGAAGGGACTGAAGAGGCCACACAGGGTCCCACAGCCCCTGGTGTGCACATGGGATGGTGGGCTCGACAGGGTCCCAGAGGGGAACCAGGGGCTGCCTCCACCACGAGACCCAGGGACACACCCACCCCAAGCCACCCGCACTGTAAAGGGCTGCAGAGCCCTGACTGTGACCCTGCTCTGCGGCTGAATGCTAGGGTGTGGGCAAGGGACTTGTTCTTTATCCCAATGTCCCTGTTGAGAGGGGACATGCCAGGTGCAGGGACCTTCACATTCGTACCTTCCGGCAACTGGAGGTTTCTCTGGTGGCTCCCTGAGGAGGACAGTGGGCCAGGATCCTGTGACCAGCCGGTGAGTGTGCAGCTCACCCTGGCTGGTCACCTGAGCCTTGGCCCTCCTCTGGGAGATGGCAGGGCGGCTCTGCCACCCCCTGAAGACCAGGCCTATTGGGATCTAGGTGGGGGGTGTTCTCCTGGTGCCTCCTCTGGCTTCAGTGATGCCAGGATTCCTATCCAGGTGCCCTTGGCTGGGCCCTGCATGACACCGCAGGCCCTCGCTGGGCATAGCAAGAAGGCACACAGATATGGGGTTGTGGTTCCCGGTGGTGCGGTCCTTCCCGGGAGGCCTGAGCCTTTGTCTCACACCCCTCCCGACTTCCCTGACAGAATCTTGGTGACTTCAGAATGCAATACTCGTGAGTCCCTCTCCCCGAGCTTTCCACCTGCCGCTGTCTGGTGTACTGGAGCTGTGTGGTTGAGTGTGTGTCCTAACCTTTCCCTCTTTGAGAGTCACCTGTGAAAATGCAAATCAGCTGGGCTCAGTGGCGCAGGCCTGTAAGTCCAGAGGCTAGGGAGGCTGAATCGGGAGGATCTCAAGTTCAAAACCAGCCTCAGCCACAGCGAGGTGCTAAGCCACTCAGTGAGACCCTGTCTCTAAACAAAATACAAAATAGGGCTGGGATGTGGCTCAGTGGTTGAGAACCCCTGAGTTCAATTCCTAGTACCAAAAAAAAAAAAAGCAAATCTATTTCCCAAACCAAGGCACGGTAGGCTGCCTGTACTCCACTCGCAGGCCTGCACTTTCCCTGCGACACCTAGGCCAGGAGGACCCCACTCTGCACTTCTAGGGGAGCACATGCTTGCCGTTCTTCACTTTCACACCTAAGTATGGTGGAACCAAACCCCAGGTTCCTGCTAAGCCCAGCTGGAAGGCTGGGAGCTTCCCCAACCAGGCAGGACAGGTTCCATCCGGGGAGTTCAACCCTCAGGCCACAGGCGGTGTGCCCCTGGCAGCCACGCCCCTTCCTTAGGGCTCCCTGGGCCCCTGCACCAACCTGGGCTCCTTGTGGTGTGATAGTTAAGCCAAAGCGACTCCATTTTGTAAAATAACCAGGCCAAGTAGAAGGGTCATGACTGGGGCAAGATGTTCTTTTCCTTTTGCCATAGAAACCTTTAAGAACATGGAACTACCTAATGGGGTATTGTTTCTGTAACTAGGGTAACGGGGCTCTGTTTCTGTAACTGGGGTGACTGGGCTAACTGGGATTGGCTAAGCGCCCCACCACCTGACTGCACTCTCCCGCTTCTGTAACCTGGCTGGCTTGCATTGGCTGGACCCCCGAACGTCCCTTTTAAGGTTTACAGGCTTATAAGGAGCACCCTTGTAATTGTTAGGGGCTGATCAGGGGAACAGCTTTATGTTCTGCTCAGTCGCCACCATTGTGCTTCAATAAAGGCTTGATTCGGTTATAGGTGAGTGGTCTGGAAGTCAGTTTATGAAACCCTGGGACGAAGCTTTAACTATAACAGTGGTCCAAAAGCCCTCTAAGTGACCAGTGACCGTGCTCTCAACTCCTACCACTTAGGGAGCCAGAGGGTCAGGAACACTGGAGTGACCAGGAAGAAGACCAAACATCCTTCCTGCCTCTTTCTTTCTTTCTTTCTTTCTTTCTTTCTTTCTTTCTTTCTTTCTTTCTTTCTTTCTTTCTTTCTTTCTCTCTCTCTTTCTCTCTTTCTCTCTTTCTTTCTTTCTCTCTTTTTCTTTCTTCTTTCTTTCTTTCTCTCTTTCTCTCTCTCTTTCTCTCTTTCTCTCTTTCTTTTTTTCTCTCTTTCTTTCTTTCTTTCTTTCTCTCTCTCTTGCTCTCTCTCTCTTGCTCTTTATCTTTCTTGCACGCGCTCTCTCTCTCTTGCTCTTGCTCTCTCCCTGTTCATCTCTTCTCTTCTCTCTCTCTCTCTCTCTTTCCTTCCTTCTTTTCTCTTTGTTGCACTGCTGCAATAAAGATCTTTTGGTTGCTCCGAGTGTTGTGGTCACTTTCCGTTCAGGCAGGACCCTCTGGAAGGAGGCTATTCAAGAGAGAAGGGAGAGGGCAACCTTTCTGAGGCTGCACTGGTCTCTATGTCTGTCTTCAGGGGAGGAGGTCAGGAGGCAGGAGGGCTAGGTATCTTTCTCTCTTTCTTTCTTTCTTTCTTTCTTTCTTTTTTTCTTTCTTTCGAGCTCTGAGCCTCATGCATACTAGAAAGCCCTCTACCACTGGGATACACCCCAGTTTGTTGTTGTTTTGTCTGTTTGTTTAAGACCAGGCTTCACTATGCTGCCCAGACTGACCTTTAACTTGGAATCCTCCTGCCTCACTCAGCCTTCTGAGCCTTGGAATGACAGGCTCATACCTCACTGTGCCCAGCTCATGGGAGGGAGTTTTTAAAAATAACTTTTATAAAAGGCTACATGTATCCATTTGTTCAACAAATACACATTGAGTTCTGTTAAAAGAGAAAAGTATAGGAATCTTAATTGACTTTATTTGTAGCTCTAGATTTGGGGAACAGTTTGGTCCAAAGAGGGTTCAGAAAGCCAGCCCAGCACGTGGAAAGTTTGCAGGAAGGGATGGAAAGAGCCCAAGTGAGCCGAGCAGCTGGCTGGTCTCATCTGGAAATGTTGTGAACAGAGGAGGCTCTGAGGGCCTGGAACTTGGCCACTTGTGACAAGAGCCCTGTGGGTATTGTACTCACTGATCAGAGTGCACTTCCCTGCACACACAGGCAGCTCTGGGACATGCTTAGTCCATTTAACGGTGCCTCCACTGTGCTTTGGGGGCTTAGAACACAGGACCCTGGAGTCTGGTGTCTTGGTGTGGCACGTCTTTGAGCCCAGCTCTGCTCAAGGTACCTGGCCCTCCTGCCTCCTGACCTCCTCCCCTGAAGACAGACATAGAGACCAGTGCAGCCTCAGAAAGGTTGCCCTCTCCCTTCTCTCTTGAATAGCCTCCTTCCAGAGGGTCCTGCCTGAAAGGAAAGTGACCACAACACTCGGAGCAACCAAAAGATCTTTATTGCAGCAGTGCAACAAAGAGAAAAGAAGGAAGGAAAGAGAGAGAGAGAGAGAGAGAAGAGAAGAGATGAACAGGGAGAGAGCAAGAGCAAGAGAGAGACAGAGAGCGCGTGCAAGAAAGATAAAGAGCAAGAGAGAGAGAGCAAGAGAGAGAGGGGCCTGGCAGGAGGGAGTTTTTATAGCCCAAATCTAATGGGGCCTCTGGGTCTGCAAGCTGCCTTGTTGGCCCAAGGGGGGTTGAGTGCTCAGCCTTGAGCGGGACTTGACACAAACAGGTGATAAAGGACCAGATAGAGGGGGGTTTGAGTGTGTGGGCTATCTTGCAGCCAACATCTGTTCAGCCTGCCCTGCAGACAACACAGTTCAGCCTGCTCTGCACCCAACATTCCTCCCTTTTTGTTTTTCTAAGTGACATGGGGGATGGCCTAAAGTCCTCTGGCTACTTCGTGCTTAATGGTGGGCGGCGTTAGACCTAGAAGGGGAAGTGGAGGAATGTTCGGGGGACAGGTCTGAGAACACCAGGGCAGCCAGAAATAACACTCAGTGGCTACAGACAACTACTGTGGTAGGGGTAAAGTCCATAAAAGTTTCTTGAAGCCACAAGTCCTCGATTGCATCAAACCAGTCCTGGATGGAGGAGATTCTTGGTATCAGCCACTGGTCCTGCAGCAGGGACTCTAGGAAGTATTGGAGGTGGCTTGGTTGAATCCAGTAATGTTAAGGGTGACAGACCGATTGCAGCCAGTGGAAGGGCAATCGCCTTGACCCATAAACTGGGAGTGGGTGGTGTCATCCTGGTGTCATGTCGCTTGGATGTAGAAGCAGTATCTGTGGTTTGAGATAAAAACTTGAGAGAGAATAATGATTAGTAAAAGAAGAAGAGGGTTGGCGAGAAATTTTGAGTTTGGTGGGCATGGTAGAAGTCCAGGACTGGACATTTGGAACAAGTGCCTTTTTAAGACATGGTGGTACCAGGGGGAGTTTAGGTTTGATGCTTTCTTGTGGGGATACTGTAGAGCAGACAGAATAAGCAGAGTGGACCTGCTGGAGAGTAGTTCTCATTCCTATGAAGTGAAAGAGGGGTTGTGAAAACTGGAAAAAGGGGTTAGAAAGGGTTTTAGAAGGGCACAGAGTCTCTGGAGCCAGAGGAGTTGGTCATGAGTCGCAGGTCTCCATCTTGGGCATCCGGGCTGGTAGTCTTAAAGAAGTAGTTGATTGACCAGCTTGTTGGTGAATTTGTGTATCTGATCTTACAGGAACTTCTGTAGGCAATTTCATAGACATGGTCCTATTAGGAGAAACAGAGAGAGGACTAATAGGGGTCCTGTGGGGGGGGGGGAGCCAAGGCCATACTTGATTGAACATTCCCCATGGAGCCTGTTGACTTAGTTGCTGTCTCCTCTTTTCTAGCTGTTCTTGTCCTTTATTACTCCCAGGAATGACTGTGTTTTAGCTTAACTGTTTTTGGTAGGTGTTTAAGATCAAGTTGGTCAAATTGACTTTGTTTCTATCTATTGTTAAGAGTCAGCCGGGTTCCCATAGGGGTCGCTCGTGGGGGAACTTGAGAGCAGCTTCTCAGTTCTGCTAGTGCCATCTGCGCTAGGATGGGTCCAGGTCTTGCTTGACCATGTGGCTTCCCTTGGAAGCATCAGGGATGTCTCCTGTCTCCCATGACCCTCCTATTCACAGCAAGTGCACTGGTTGGTGCCGCAGTCTTGGCTGGACACAGAATCACGAGCCACCACACAGCTTTGTCGATTCAAACAGCAATTCTTTATTCCCAAACTCACACCGGCCTCCACACACGCTCTGGGGCAATCCCAGTTCTCCTGCCACCCAATTCACCTACTCCACGAGGCTTTCTTTTCCAATACTTTCTCAATCTCACGAGAGCTCAACGGGAACTCAGGCAGCAGGAACGCCCTATTCCCAGCAGCAATAATCTTCAACCTCGAACTTCCCTAAAACCCATATTGTCTTAAACTGGGAATGCCTTAAACTTGTCTTAAACCGGGAACGCCCTAAACCCAAGGAGCGGGATGCTTCCTCAAACTGCAGGATACACCCTAATCCTGGATCCACCCTGGTCATTGAGCAGGGTCACCTTTCTCAAACACACATGCAAGGTCACAGCAAATTTCCAAGGCAAGTCCATTTAACATGGGGTACGCTGGCAAGGAAATATCGATGCGTCATTCCTACTTGGCAATGGCCCTCAGCAGATTGGCTTTCCATTCTCCAGTGGTCTCATTAGTCTCCCTGATCAGGAGGTTATGTGGCCCAGAGTTGCAGAGCTCTTTAGAGAAGTTCCCTGTTCCCTGGATTCAGACTGACTCAGAGGACCAGAGCCAAATATTGGTTTTCTTGGCCATTTTAATTTAACTTTAAGTCTTGATCATAAACATCCAGCAAAGTCAGTTTCACCCTAAATTAAGAGTATTGGGCTTTAGCTGAAGTCTGGCCTACTTTGGAGTCATTCTGACATGTAGTAAGATGGGAGGCATAGCCTTATCTCAGGTAAGCCAGGGCTCCTTATAAATCTTAGGTAAAGTGTTCTAGTATTGAAGCTGATCTTTTTTTTTTTAAATATTATTTTATAAAGTTTACATATAGGGGCTGGGGATGTGGCTCAAGCGGTAGTGCGCTCGCCTGGCGTGCGTGCGGCCCGGGTTCGATCCTCAGCACCACATACCAACAAAGATGTTGTGTCCGCCGATTAAATAAATAAATAAATATTAAAATTCTCTCTCTCCCTCTCTCACTCTTAAAAAAAAAAAAAAAAAAAAAGTTTACATATATATTGTTGCTTGATGTCACATGAATACTAGGTAACACAGTATATTACATTTAAATTGTACCCAGTGTATAGAACTTTATATTAATCTTATTGATAACAGGTCCAGTTATAAAACATTAAATGATATAAATAAATCTCCAATAAGTTATTTTTATAAGCCTAAAATAACCATGCAACCTTTTGGAGAACACCAGCTTGATATAGTTTTTTAAAGCTTCTATCTTAATGACTTATATACCTGGAAAATATGAACACATTTAATAAACAGAGAAGAGTAATAGTACCACAATTATTATTATTTTTTTTTAAACTAGCAGTTGCCAATCTCTTGTTTTTTTATTATTATTATTATTTTTTTTTTTTTTTAGAGACAGTGAGAGAGGAGAGAGAGAGAATTTTAATATTTATTTTTTAGTTTTCGGCAGACACAACATCTTTGTATGTGGTGCTGAGGATCGAACCCGGGTCGCATGCATGCCGGGCGAGCGCGCTACCGCTTGAGCCACATCCCCAGCCCCCACAATTATTATTGATGTTTTTATATTAATCAAGTTTAGCTTTTAAAGAAATAACATATTACAATATTGTAAAATAACAGTTGTTGTTTAACCATAGTTGTACATACAGACCTTCTTTAGCACTTAAACTCTCTTATTTAGTTAATAGACTCTCTTATCCAGAAACACATTTTCCTTCTATTAAACCCATACTTAGAACCTTGTAATTTCTCTTTCCTATCTGTTAACTCCTTCTTTATTCACACTTTGAAACAATCCTTGTAAATTTCTGAATTTAGGCAAATTATTCCATTTTAACAAGAGATGTTTTGTTATTTGCAACACACAATTAATCACATCTGTTGACCATTTCATGAAAACATGAACAATGTTTAGGTATATAGAATTGTAGGGACAGACAAGGCAAGGCACCTAAGATAGCACCGAAGACAGGGAAACAGTCTTATTTGGTTGCAGCCAGATTCAGAGCGCACTGCTTCTGTTGTAATCAATTAATCCCCTGAACCCCAAGTTTAGGTTGTTTCAGAATTTTGTACCCAACATGTAGGGGAAGGGGCTCAGAAGTTCACAGTCTGCAGAAGTTCACAAAAAGCAGTTTTTTGTTTTTTGTTTTTTTCTCTGTTCTGGGCAAGTTAACCCTTCAAGGACACTTGGGAGGGGGAGAGCTTTTTCTTCCCTTTCTCTCCTCTTCCTTCCACCCTCCCCACCCCTGCCAGCTGTTATCAGGGAGCCCAGTTGGTAACTTCCTTATCTTAGACATGTAGCCTTCTCTGTGAAGCCCCAGCTCAAGGCCAGAGGCCTTGTTTTACATATTTTGTGAAAAACTAGTAAGGAGGTGTCTAGCTTTTTGAGTGCTGACTTTTCCAGTGACCAAGTAAAACAGGGCAACATGAAAATAGGAAGTTTATCTACATTAAACTTTTTTTGTAGAGATTCTTTTGCTGAAAGTCCTAAAATCAGCCATGGTGAAGATTTCTGGAGAAGATCAGTTAAGACTTTTCTGTGGGCCTGGGTAGGGAGGGGAAGACAGGAAGGAGGGGCTGAGAGCAGCTCGGTGGATCTGAGAATGAGGAAGGAGTGATGTAAAAGAATAGGATTTTCCCTAGCAAGGAAAACTTGAGCAGTAGAACAGGTAGAGCAGAAGGGAGGATGGGAGTGAATATCCCAAAAAGCCTGTAAGGGACAATTGTTAGTAACCTGTTTTCAGTGATGACAAAGCAACTTTAAAGGCCATTTTCACCAGATCTCTGATAGGGGTCCAAGGGCTCTCTTCAGCTTGTTTGAGCTTTGGGTTAGCTGGTAAGAGGACCTGGTGGGACCTGGTGTGGGCGCTGACAGAAGAAGAGAGGAGTGAGTGGATGGAGGGATTCCTTCAGTACCTGCTACCTCAGAAAAGAGGCAATGGTTTGAGGAAAGGCGGTTGTTTAGTTTTTGATCTAGTGAGTGGAAAGGAGAAGTCAGGTTGTTCAGGTGGGGGAGACAGTGGAGGGGCTGGGGCAGAAGGTTGAGGGTGAGGACCTATTTGAGCCGGGCCATAGGGTGGAAATTCATCAGTAGGGTCAAAAGTAGTGGATGAGTCTGGAGGAGGAGATTGGGGATCAGTGGTTGTGGGTGTTGGTTTGCAAGCTAGAAAAATTTGCAGAGGTCTGCAAGAGGTGCAGAGAGCACAAGCAAGAAGAAAGCTTTGATGTAGCAGTTTTTTACCCATTTTTTCGAATGCTCACAGTAATTGTGATCCCTCCCTTAGAATGGAGGGATCCAGGGACCCAAAAGGGAGGCCATCTGCTTTGGTTGTCTAAGGGATAAGTGGGCCAGGCCTGGGTGCTATATTTGATCAATTTTGGGGGTTTGATGTCTGGTGTCAAGGAGAGAGTTTTGAGGTTATCCAAGAGGCATTGTAGGGGAGAGTCAACCAGCAGAGAGGACACATTACCCATGTCGCAAACGTAGTATAAGGAGGAGGGAAGGGGACGCAAACTTGGTATAGAGGAGAAGGAAGGAGATGCAACTGTAGTATAAGAGAGAAGGAGGAAACTGATTTATTGGCAAAAGGGGCATCCCCGCTAGAGCCAAAAATCAGGAGTGCCTTAGTGGCAGGTTCGAGCTGCAGAGATTGGTCATCACCGAATCCTGACAGTTGAAGCTCTCGTCCTGGACGGAGCCGGAGCAGTGGGAGACCTTGGCCAAGGCTTTTCTTTTGGGGACCCCTCCTGGAGAGGCCAGAGACTCCAGGGCCACAGGGCCGGAAAGAGGGGAAAGAAAGAGACAGGGGAAGAGGGAGGAGGGGGAGGGTAAGCGTCTCTCTGGCGGCCAAGTCTTGAAGGTGTGAGGACTAGGATTTTAGGAGAGCCACCAAGATGGTGAAGGTCTGGGTGGGGTGTGATGTTCAGTTCTCTGTTATGTGTTCCTGGAGGTTACACAGTCCTTCGAGGGAGACCTACAAAGCCTATGCTGGTAAACTACCAGCTGGGAGGGGGAAGGGGAATAATTTTGAACCCAGGAGTCTATTCTGCCCTAGGAAGGAGTCCCTGAGGGCCACCGCAGCCTTAAAGGCTGTGGTGGGGTGTTTTCCTCCCCTCAGGTGGGCAAAGAGGTTTGCCAGACAATCAATGGTCAAATCCTCCTGACACCACCTTTAGGTTTAGGACTCCAGGAAGGGGAAACTCACCAATCGAAGGTCGGTGGTGGATGGAGTTCTGGCAGTCGAGAAAATGGGTTCAGGCCTGGGTTCAGGCCATCCCGTGAGTGACACTTCCGAAGGAAGAGGGACCCAAAAGTGGGTTTTAACCCTCTCCCGGGTTCTGGCACCAATGAAAGGAAAGTGACCACAACACTCAGAGCAACCAAGAGAGCTTTATTGCAGCAGTGCAACAAAGAGAAAAGAAGGAAGGAAAGAGAGAGAGAGAGAGAGAGAGAAAGAAGAGAAGAGAAGAGATGAACAGGGAGAGAGCAAGAGCAAGAGAGAGACAGAGAGCGCGCGCAAGAAAGATAAAGAGCAAGAGAGAGAGAGCAAGAGAGAGAGGGGCCTGGCAGGAGGGAGTTTTTATAGCCCAAATCTAATGGGGCCTCTGGGTCTGCATGCTGCCTTGTTGGCACAAGTGGGGTTGAGTGCTCAGCCTTGAGCGGGACTTGACACAAACAGGTGATAAAGGACCAGATAGAGGGGGGTTTGAGTGCTATCTTGCAGCCAACATCTATCCGTTCAGCCTGCCCTGCAGACAACACAGTTCAGCCTGCTCTGCACCCAACACTGCCCACACCAGAAGCCCAGCCTGCCCTGCAGACAACACAGTTCAGCCTGCTCTGCACCCAACACTGCCCACACCAGAAGCCCAGAAGAGACCCAACAGATGGACCCTGCCAGTCCCTGCATCCAGTTGCTTTTCTACACTGCCCATTCTTCTTGGAACCCGAGCACAGATGGGCAGTTTTTCTGGGGTCTCTGGAACTCATTCTGAAGAGTCCTGTGGTCAGTGAGACACTAATCAGGCCGGGGAAAGCTTGTGTGAGATAAGAAGGTCTAAAAGGGACCTGGGGAGGGAGCTGGCCACTCCTCATCTCCAGTCCTGGGGAGAGGGTCTACAGAGTGACCCGGGCTGTGAAGTGCAGGAGGGTACTCATCCCAGCCTGCAGGCACAGCCTGCCCCCAGGAGTAAGTAACCTGAAAGCAACATGCTAGGGCCTCTGCAGCCCTGGGTGGACACCTGGGTGGACACTGTGTCAGGCAAAGCTTTGGTTCAATGCAGGTGTGTGCTTTGGACTTGTAGACTCTGTCGTAAAGGGCTGGCTCGGACCCCTGGGGTGGGAGAGGGAGGGGACCTTGAGATAGGAATTTAGCCATAAAGCCACGGATGCTGAATCTCAGAGGAGGTGTCCATAAGCCACCCAAGTGTCTGCCACTCCTGAGCAGCATACCCTGGGCCCTAACCCTAACCCTGGTCACACGCAAGGAGTGAGCCAGCCTGAGGGACTGGTGCCAAGCTCTGTGGCTCGCCTGGGGGCGCCTCCAGCCCAGCCAGGCACTGGCCCTCCCTGGGTGTTAACAGCCCTCGCGGTCTCCCCCTCTGGAGATGCCCCCATTCTCCCTGAATGTCCATCTGCTTTCCTAAAGAAACCCCTCTAGGCCTTTGGCTGGCACTTGCTGCAGTCCCATCTGTCTAGGCCTCCTCAGACCCTCTTGGGAGACGTGTCTGTCCCATGGAACGCTGCAGGGCCACCGTGCTAGGATGACTATGGAGGAAGGTGCACAGTGTGGCCCCAGGGCGGGCTCTCCTCCTGGGCCGTGTCTGTACCCCTCCCAGCAGCACTTGCTCCTTGGCGCACCCCTGTCACGCAGGTCAGGGAGGCCAGCCTTCTGCTCAGGCCTGCAGCTGGGCCTCCCTGGCTTTCCTCCTGGCCTCGGTGTATGGGGGAAGGTTCATTCTCAGACGTTACACCGGCACTTGATCCCCTGAGCTCTGTGTCTGGGCATTTCCTGGACTTGTTTTTCTTCTTTTTCATTTTCTTCTTCAAGAATATTTTCCATGAGCTGGGCTCAGTGGTACACGCCTCAGATGGCAAGTTCAAAGCCAGACTCAGAAGTTACGTAAACTCAGTGAGGCCCTGACTCAAAATAAAAAATTAAAAGGCTGGGGATGTGGCTCAGTGGTGAATTGCCCCTGGGTCCACTCCCTAGTACTCTCCCCAAAATTCTACTTGTGGACTGGGGTGCAGCTCAGCAGCAGAGCAGAGGCCCTGAATCTGATGCCCAGCACTTCAGCACTGAAAAAAAAAAAATGGCTTTGTTGGAACTTTTCAAAAGGAATCTTAGGTTAGACTTGCACTCTCAGGGCTAGAGCCCCAGGCCAGAGACTGCCTGAAAGACCCCCAGACCCTCAAATCCCCCGTCCAAAAGAGAACTAGCGTCACACTGGCTGCAAAAGCAAGAGGCAAGTTTATTAATACACAGGCGCCTGCGGGTGCACAGCAAAACCTCAGCCGAAGCTTTGGTGAACTGGCACACCGGGCTTTGGGGTACAGATCTTTTATAGGGAAAAAGGAGTTGTTTTCCACCTAGCACAATAACAGGTGTTTTTGAATCCAGCATACATGTCACTTAAAGGGTAAACTTGTTTTTCACTATGATAAACTTGTTTTTCACTATAGGTTCCCAAAAAACTCATAAATCTCACAGGTTTACATTTTGTTTCCTCCCTGTTCCCGCTTATGATCCCAGTTTGCTCAAGCATGTCCTGTGATGTGGGCAGGGTGCCCTTTCTAACAGGTTATGTGGTGAGGTCACCTGTTTACTGCATACTTTCTATTTTTCATAATCGGGCCTTAGGTTATGGGGCTGGGGTCTTTCACTGCCCATTATACTTCACCTGCAACACCTAGAAATCTGGGCGAATTCCTGTCTTCTTGAAGTCTTCAGATCATCTTTAAGCTCCTGGGCCTTTCTTATTTAGCCCACAAGGCTGGGGACCCTGAAAGCCAGACACAGGGGGCTCTTCCCCAAGGGGCTTTACCGGCTGGATAAACTCTGCTCCTCAAAAACTATCTGGCCACATGTGGGTCAAGCACATTTGCAAATGAACTTCCCTCAGAGCTTTGGCAAGAGGAGCAGTGTTCCCAGTTGTGTCCTGGTAGGACACATTCCTGTTGCCATGACGATAAAGACAGGGACCGGGCAGGCTCAGGGGTGGACCCAGTCCCTCCCTGCATCACAGGAAAGAAAGTAAAAAGATGACTCACTGCTTCTAGATTGGGGGGATTGATAGGCAGGAAAAGCACTGTCTCATCTTTGTCCACAAAGCTGTATTCTATCAGATGGCAATCAGCTAAGAAGGAAGGCTTAGAAGGAATGAAAAGATTTCTTTGAATCTGGAAAACAAAACTACAGACAGCAATGTTGTAAGGAGAAAGTAAAAAAGCTGCAGCTTTGGACTCCTAGGGTCCCTGCAGCCCAGGGCAGTCAGTTTCCACCCTGTTTAGCCCTGGCTCCAGCTCCACAAGTCCCTGGGCTGCTTCTCATCAGGGCGCTGGACACTCTCAGGCAGTCCAGCAATGTGATCTAGGCCTCTCCAGGGGCCTCCTGAAGACAGAGCACTTTAGGGTTAGTCCTAAAACCTTTCAGAAAAGCACCGGAGTGAAACAATTAGCTGTCTGTGGGTGGTCATGGTGAGAGGCCAGGCTGGGGGAAGGGCACTGGCTTCCCCGGCACTCGCCTGGCTCCTGACTGGAAGGCATCGCACTGGGGGTTCTGGGGGTCCAGCACTTTCTCAGAGTATTACTTGTCCACTTGCAGCCTCCCCCAAGTCCCTTGTGATGGAAGGCTTGATCTCCAGAGCCTTGCTGCTGGAAGAGGGGAAATCTTTGGTAGGAAGGGTCAATGGGAGGTCCCCGCATCCTTGGGCACTGCCCTACAAGGCCGCTCCTGCCAAGAGACCGTTGGGAAGCCTGAGCCTGGCCTGACCCTGCTGTGCTCCAGGGCCAGCAAGGCTGCTGGTCCCCACTGGCAGCCACCACGGCCACCTGTACTGTAAGGTGGTGCTGCCGGCTGCCAGCACTGCAGCGTGGTGTTAGCCTCTGGAACTGCAAGCTGAATAACGCTTTTCTCTCTTTAAAGTCGGCTGCTTCTGGTATTTTACTGCAGAAACGCAAAGCTGCCTAACAACCCATCGTGGTGACATAGTCGTGTACAAATGTATCATTCAGCAAACATCACCCTTGCTTGACACATCTTCACCTACAAATTAACACATTTAATAACCCTAATAGTTTATCATCTCTCATTCTAAAACACAGCGAAAACATTTTTTTTTAAGAAAGTCCTGAGACTCACCTGAAAAATCCCAAAAGTAATTCAGGGTCAAGAAAATTTAGAATTTGATTTTGAGAGGTTTGTAAAAAAATATATTAAATAGTTCAAACTTGTGATTAAATGGAATCACAGATAACTAGGAAGCAGCACTTACTCATTTAACCAGATCCTTCATTAAAGACTATAAGGCAGATGGGGAAGATTTGCCTGTAGAAGGAGTCTCTGCGCTTCAATAAAGAGGCTCAGGGGCTGGGGCTGGAGCTCAATGGTAGAGCACTTGCCTGACACACAGGAAGCCCTGGGTTCGATCCTCAGCACCACATAAAAATAAACTAACAACAAAATACATTTAAAAATGTTTAAAAAGAAGAAGAAGAAGAAGAGGCTCAGCCCTCTTGTGTCAGCAAAGACCTAACAGAAGTGGTGGAAAGTGCAGGGTAACCTGATAGAACCCAAAGCCTTCCTTTCCTTGACCAGTTACCTACAAGTAAAGAAAAGCTTTCAAAATTTCTCATGGGCTGGGGATGTGGCTCAAGTGGTAGCGCGCTCGCCTGGCATGCGTGCGGCCCGAGTTCCATCCTCAGCACCACATACCAACAAAGATGTTGTGTCCGCCGAGAACTAAAAAATAAATATTAAAATTCTCTCTCAAAAAAAAAAAAATTCTCAAGAAGGCCAGAACAATGTTAAGAAAATCATTTCATTTAAGCAAAGAAAACCGAATCCCATCCGTTTCCTTTTGATATCAGGAGTCAGGCTGAGAACCCTTAGGTTAAATGCAGCGCTGCCGAGGGCTACAGAAGCCTCCTCTCCAGCTCTCGGTGCCCGGTCTCCTTCTTCTTCACTCCTGCGAAACCACCTGTCACCCTCACTGGATAAAATCACCCTCCTTAGGCCTGGGGTCCCACTTTCCTTAACAAAGCCCATCCTCCTTCCCTGGGAGGCGGCAGAGTCAACGCCCCCTTCATTTCCCTGTTTCTTTTGCTGAACATCTTAAAATGCTGAACCCTCCGCAGTCTTCATTCCTGGAGAGAACAACCGGCAGAGCCCTGGCCAGCTGGTCACCACAAGCCCACATCCTCGAGATGGCGAATCTGTCAACACGGAGGCAATGTCACAGCAGTCTTCAGTCAGCACAGACAAGTTTGCCCACAGACCCAGACACCTTTAGTTCTTTGGTAATAGGAGTCCAGGGGTAGAGATGTTTATGTTTAGCAATTAGTGTTTCTAAATTTTATCTGATTTGAAAATGATCTAAATATTCAATAAATACACATCATTTCATTTAAGTTGGTAAATCTAGTGGCCTAAGTCACAAAAAGGTTTGGGAAGCCTCTGTGGTAAGTGCCAGGGCCCAGGAGGCTGGTGCCAGCAGTGGCCAGCCACTTACACACCGCAGGTGTGAACCCATCTGCCTGGTGACGCGGGGGAGTAAAGCCTAAGTGTGCATATCCTGCTCCACGCTGTTAGCAGCAGACCCCAGGCTCTGACCCAGTCCTGGTTCAGGGAAGTCTCAAGTCTGAGCACTTATTTTTCTTTCAATAGAGTTCTGTTGCAAGTCAGGAATTTTTTTTTTTTTTTGGTACCAGGGATTGAATCCAGGGATGCTTAATCACTGAGCCCCATCCCCAGCCCAAGCAGCCAGGATTCCAGGCATGCACCATTGCACCATGCTGTAAGTCCACTGTGGCAGCACCTACAGAGGAGGAAAAACACCACGCACATGAGGCTCAGCCTGGATGACCAGGGCAGCTCCACCATGCTGTGCAGGCGTCCAGGGGCTCCTGGGGACAGCACAGCCTCCACTCTTGCCCCAAGCTCAGACATCCATCGACCAAGGCGACTTAAGGGGATTGAAGGGCCAGGCCTGCAGATCTGAAGGTCTGGATTTATAGGCATTTGGACGCCTCCCTCTTCTTTTTTGGAGTGGGAAGTTCACTGAGCAAAAGACTATACATTCAGAGTAACGTGGCAGGGGAGGATGAGAGAGGAGAGGGAATTGCTGGAGTTAAGACAGTGGAGGCACCGCCCTTGGATCATCTCTTGCCTGCCAGAACTGGGGAGGCTCAGTGAGGCGACCTGGTCTTTAGAAGCCTCTGGCTGCTGGGGAGAGGTGTGACTCAGTGGGAGAGGCTGCTCAGCCAGGCAAGGCCCCAGGCTCAACCCCCCACACCACTCGAGAAGCCTCTTCACCTCCAATGTCCTCTACGGACAACAGCCTGCAGTCAAAACCTCCTGCTGCTGCCCTGTCGCTCCTCTCTGGTGAACTGGAGAGATCCCAGACTCCCCGGATTCCGACGAACCTGTCTACACCTCTCCTTCCACTCCCTGCCTATGAAGGCCCTCCGTGGGATCCAGGCAGCTTCTGATGGACCAGGTCCAACACCACCTGGTCTGGATGAAAACGCTCAGATGCAGTTGAAGAAGTCAAAGCTCTTGGGCCAACAGGCAGCAACCGCCAGCGAGAAAGCAGCAGGCACAGGGGCCTCCAGGACCCTACCTGGCATGGCTGCTCCCAGGGCCACTGGAGGCTTCTTCAGATCCCATTCCTGGCACCTGTGCTATTAGAACTAGGGCACATCAACATGTCAGCCATTCACCGAACAGGCTGCAACTCAGCAGGGGGTGGCTGCAGACCTTGGTGGTTGTGATAGTGCTGGTTATCTGTTGGTGATGAGTTCTGCTTCCTCACAGGTCGAAATGTGAACATTAGAGAAGCACGCCATGAAAAACCAGCCTCTACCTCAGAGCCAACCTGTCCAAGGAAGAGACATCACCTTTGTCCTTGGAAAGACCCACAGAGCACTCCTAGGCACATTCCCACCCTGCTAAGTGGTTTATCTACAAATAACAGGAGAGACCTGCTGCGCCAGGTGTCCCTGACTCAGTCAGGCTAGGTGGGGACCCATAGCAACCCCCTAGCAGCCACCAATCAGCATGAGACAGGGAAATACCTGGGATGCCAGATGACCCCCCAGTAGTTTATGGTGGTTGATAACAAGTTGGGAAACCATGTAGTTCAGCACGAACACCCCTCTTGGCTTAAACCAATCAGTTCAAACTAATACCCCCTTTGTACTGACCAATCACCCCTACCCAACTTGTTCCCGCCAGTGAATGTGCTAATCATGTTTTAGAGTTGTTATTTAATTTTCCCTCGGTGTGTGATGATTTGCTAAGAGATGCTCTGATGTATGTGGGGTCCCTGCCTTCTCCAAAGAGTGTATAAAACTGCTGCAAACCCTGGGCTCGGGGCCTCTCAGCATCACCAGTTGCTGTGTGCACTCGGAGGACGGAGCTACCTCGAAATAAACACCTCTTTGCTGCTTACATCGATCTTGGGTCTCTGGTGGTCTTTTGGGGGTCCTGAATTCGAGCATCACAGCAGAGGCAAGCATGTAAAGCAGGGTTTAATTTAAAAGGAGGTAACATAGATTTCTCCCAGGAGGAGAAGGGGCCACAGCTGGTATCCTGGTATCCCAAGAAGCAAGGTGTTCTGCCGTTTTTATAGGTCCTAGGCTTCCTTTGTTCTCCTCTCTTCCCCTTATCTCTCTCCTTCCTGTGACTAGGCCCAGGAATGCCCTGTAGAGTGACCCAAAGGTGGGAAACAGGTGGCCTGAAGGGGGAGGAGCAGGATGGAGCAGCCTTAAGGCTCCCTGTAGGGAGGGGCAATACCTGAGACAGGTTGCTTGGCAACAGGTTGGAGCAAAGGCAGGTTCTTGATATTGGTAGAGGGAGGGCTCTGAAGGAATTAACATTTCAATCCCTCAGGGGACAGTCTCCAACTGGCTGGACTCACTCAAAATTGGCGTCCTTGATCCGACCTGACTCAATTTACCTATCTATACTGCCTGCCTGCCTAATTCTAGCTTCAGCTGGGGCTCCCTGCAGGGTGCCAGGGGCTGTCTGTCACATGGGCCACTTTGTGGAGAGCTAGCTTTGCCATCCAAATAGACCCCACAGGTTGTGTCCTTCACCAAGCCTCTACCAATCAATTCACAGACAACACCATTTTTATGGGTAGGAGCCCCCTGAACACTCGGGGGGTCACCTGGTAAGCATAAGGCAATCACAGGTTCTTTTATTCCAATTTTAATTTCTAATATTTATAATGCTCAAGTCACACATCAAATTTCACACACTGATATATAGATAAGTCACAGAACACTAAGAAAGCGCTAAGACAGCCACAGGGTTTCAGGTACTGGGCCCGGAGCACAGTCACTGCAGGTGATCAGGTAGGTATTTCGACCAGGCAGTTCCAGAATTGTCAAAATGAAGCCAGAATTAGACAGGTAAATCGAGTCAGGTCGGATCAAGGAGGCCAATTTTGAGTGAGTCCAGGAAGTTGGAGACTGTCCCTGTGATGTACCTAGCCTGGTTCTCTCATTAGATCAGAAGCCAGCTTGTCACAAGTTATGAAGGATGCATTTCTGTTTTCTGTAACAATATCAGGATGATACCGCTGTTGACTGGTGACGAGTCCTTGCTTCCCCAATGTTGAAGAATGACACCAGAGAAGCACGCCGAGGCAAGGTCAGAGTAGAGATTAGAAGTTTATTAAAGGACAGCAGAAAAGACTTCTCCCGGAGGAAGAAGGGGACCCAAGAGGTGGAATCTGTGGAAGTGCGGTTGTCTCCCCTTCTTATAGTTTTGAGGATGGAATGTAGGTTGGAAGGCCCAGGGGTGGGACACAGGTGGGCCAAAGAAGTAATCTGGTCAGGAAGGACTTCATTATCACTTCTTTGGGATGGACTTTGGCCTAGGGCCTTTTCAAGGTCCTCATTAACATTCCATGATTTGTCCTGCGTTTCCCTGAGTCATTCCCAGCATGGCCTCCATTTTAGATTTCACTCAATGTTAGACCCGATTTACCTAACTACACTGACTACCTAACTTTAAATCTGGCTTCAAGGATGTCTGTAGGGCCTGGCCATTAATTGATGTTGTAAAGCTGATTGGAATGCCTGCCCGTGCCCTGAACTCACCCATGTCCGGTTTTCCCTGACCAGATAACCACCCTCTCCTAAACCTTAGTGATGCCTCATAAATTCTGGCCTTCCCTGGCCGGATAATGACCCTCTCTGAGTCTCTAAGATCTCCATAAATTCTGATGCCGGGGCCAGCAAAAATGTAAACTTGTGTTATGCTCCTCAGAGTGTTGTTATCTGTAACCCCCCTTTGTGTAACTTTTTGGGCTATAACACCGGGCTGCAAAGAAGCCTCGCCGCTGTCCTAGGCTCCCACTGAAAGGGTAAAGTTTCTAAGCTGGAAAGCTTGAATTAAAATGTAAAAGATTAGGTATTATTAAATTCCTCTGTTACACCCAGATTCCTGAGATAGTTAAGACAACGCCCTACTGGCCATTCAGCCTAGGGCCCTGTGCAGTTTGTCACAGGGCCCGAACCAATCAGTTTGAATGTGTATCCCGCTTAGGAGTGACCAATCACCCCTGCCCGACCTGTTCCCGCCAATGAATGTGCCAATCACGTCTCAAAGTTGTTGTTCAATTTTCCCACGCCTCATGATGATTTGTTCTGATGTATGCAAAGCCCCCCCCCCCCCGCCCTCTCCAAAAAGTGTACTTAAGCTCTGCTTGACCTCTGCTCTGGGCTCTGGGCTGCTCTCCCTTCTTGAGTGAGCACAGAGCCCCAGCGCGCTGGAACGGATCCCTAATAAATCCCCCTTGCCATTGCATGAAGCTAGTCTCGTGTGGTCTCTTTCTCCGACACTTCGCCAAGGCAGCCTGGTGGGTTGACATAATCAGCTTGCTTTAATTTGATTTTAATTGGAGTCAGTGGTCTTTTCTTGTCATGGTCTAACACCTGAAGGATAGAAATGTTAATTCCTTCAGAGCCCTTCCTCCACCCTGATCCAGAACCTCCCCCTGCTCCAATCTGTTGCCAAGGTAACCAATTCCAGGAATTGCCCCCCACCCCCCTACAGGGAGCTATAAAGTTGTTAATTAAATGTCTTGGGCTGCCCCCTCCTTCTGCTCTCCTGTTTTCCACCGTTCAGCCATCCCACCCAGCATTCCTGGGCCTAGTCACCTATTCAGAAAGGAGACAGGTAGGGAAGAGGGCTGGGGAACAAAGGAACCCTAGGACATATCAAAAGGGCAGAACACCTGCTTCTGGCCCCCTTTTTACATAGACCCTGCCCTACGTGCTTGCCTTGGTGTGCTTCTCTGACGTTCAGACTCTAACATGGAGGAAGCAGACTCCGACTGACAACTGGTGGCATGAGGAGCAAAGGGTCCAGGTGAAGGCCATTTCAGAGTGCCAGCTTCAGATGTCAGTCTGGGATGGAAACTGTGGTCATCCAGGACAAAGGAAACCAGCTCTACTGAAGCTAGAGGGACAGGATCTCGGAGCTTTGTCCCTGACACAATTTTCCTGGGTGAGAATTGTGATGAGTGACCAGGGGACAGGGTGAGGATGCCACTCTGTTCAGTCGTAGGGGGCTCCTCTCACAGGTCTTAGGTGAGGATGTTGTGTCTGGTGAACTTCATAAACTCCTGTGTCTGGTATTCCTAATAGGATTCAGGAGGCCCACGGGTCCAAGTACTCCTTCATATGGTTTCACAGGTTAAAATGTTTAAGTTACATATTAATTGGTGCTATGTGATTGTCCTGTGCACATGGCAATTTTTTACTTGTAAAAACAGGATGTGGAATAATTCTACCTTGGTATGTGTAATCAAAATAAAGCAGCAGATGGGAAACTATTGCTTAACAAAATGGGGTGACTCAGAGCAGGCACAGCCTGAGAACTACTGCTCTGTACACCATGGAGTCACTCAGGGCAGACACAGCCTGAGAACTGCTGTTCTACACACCAGTGAGTCACTCAGGGCAGGCACAGCCTGAGGACTGCTGTTCTGCACACCATGGAGTCACTCAGGGCAGATGCAGACTGAGGACTGCTGTTCTGCACACCATGGAGTCACTCAGGATAGGCACAGCCTGAGGACTGCTGTTCTGCACACCATGGAGTCACTCAGGGAAGGCACAGCCTGAGGACTGCTGTTCTGCATACCATGGAGTCACTCAGGGAAGGCACAGCCTGAGGACTGCTGTTCTGCACACCATGGAGTGACTCAGGGCAGGCACAGCCTGAGGACTGCTGTTCTACACACCATGGAGTCACTCAGGGCAGGCGCAGCCTGAGGACTGCTGTTCTGCACACCATGGAGTCACTCAGGGAAGGCACAGCCTGAGGACTGCTGTTCTGCACACCATGGAGTGACTCAGGGAAGGCACAGCCTGAGGACTGCTGTTCTACACACCATGGGATCACTCAGGGCAGGTTCAGACTGAGGACTGCTGTTCTGCACACCATGGAGTCACTCAGGATAGGCACAGCCTGAGGACTGCTGTTCTGCACACCATGGAGTCACTCAGGGAAGGCACAGCCTGAGGACTGCTGTTCTGCACACCATGGAGTCACTCAGGGAAGGCACAGCCTGAGGACTGCTGTTCTACACACCATGGAGTGACTCAGGGCAGGCACAGCCTGAGGACTGCTGTTCTACACACCATGGAGTCACTCAGGGCAGGCACAGCCTGAGGACTGCTGTTCTGCACACCATGGAATCACTAGGGCAGGTTCAGACTGAGGACTGCTGTTCTGCACACCATGGAGTCACTCAGGGCAGGTTCAGACTGAGGACTGCTGTTCTGCACACCATGGAGTCACTCAGGATAGGCACAGCCTGTGTTTCACAACAATTGAATCAGGGAATAAACCACGGACCTGGGGAATGGTGGCTGTCAGTCCCGTACCAGAGGGTACTTGGCCATGTCTGTAGTGCAGCTGGCTTCCTGGTCCTGGGGTACCAACCTCATGCTGAGTGGGTTGTCCTGGGTTGGTCCTGTAAAAACCCTAGCTGCATCCGCCTCCACCTAAGGCCTCTTTACTTCTTGCAATAGGAGTTTGCGAGGAATCTAGTCTCACTTTGATTCCTGCTCCATTATATGGGCTCGCTTTCTTTCTTTCTTTCTTTCTTTCTTTCTTTCTTTCTTTCTTTCTTTCTTTCTTTCCTTTTTTAAAATATTTTTTAGTTGTTGATGGAATTGAACCCAGTGCATCATGCATGCTAGGAAGCACGCTACCACTGAGCCACCACCCCAGCCCTCTCTTTCTTTCTTGAACTCTGTCTTTGACACTTCAATTTCTCTCTAATATCTGACTAAGTGTAAGTTATTTCTTTTTGTTTGGTTGACCTTTCCATTTTCTTTTCCCTTTCCTCTTGGAAAATTTGTGCCTGGCCTCCTGGGACCCTCTGGTCTAAGCTGTCTCTGCTTCTCCCATCCTGCCAGGTAAGCACTGGGCTTCCCCTGCTGCCTGGCTCTGTGTCCACCAGCTCTCCTCATTCTTCCTCAGCCCTCCCCAGGTGGCTCTGGATTGGTCAGCTGATGCAGCTGCCTCTGGGTCCACTGCCCCAGATGGTTCTGTCCTCTCCACTCCTGGCAGCCGGTGTCTTCAGAGCATGTAGTTCTCACCAACCCTGCTCTAAATGCTTTACCTGTATTAACATAGTTAGCTCTTGCAACAACCCGTACCATAGATGCTATTATTCTCCTCATTTTACACAAGAGGAAAGGGAGACACAGAGAGGTTACATAGTTGCCCAGCCTTGTACAGGGAAGGGCCACAGGCCAGGTCTGCACCAGATCTACTGGGCCAGGGTCTATGCTCTGAGCCACCACGCTACCTCGCTTACTCCACTTTGTGAGTTCGTTCTTTCAGTGTGCCCGATGTTGATTTTTTTCCTACTCTTTTATTCTGAAACAATTTAAAACATATAGATCAGGCTCAGGAATAGTACAGAAAGTTTCCATACCTCTCTCATGCAGTTTCCCCAATTGATAAACAACTGCAGTGCTGTTACCAAAGCCAGGAAACAGTCTGCCAATTGTTTCACCCGGGAGCTCCTTCAGGGGATCATTTCAGCAGTGATTTTCCCTCTGGCTCTTCCTCCTCTCTCCTATGGGAACTGGAATTGAGTTAAGGTGGTCATCCCTTCTCCTCCAGTTACATTCAACCTACTATTGACTGAGATCAGTGCGGATTCAGGGACACTTCATCCAGCTGGTACCCAACATCATCCTCCATCATGCTAAAATCACAGCTCTGGCTCCTTTGGTTGGCTCCTGGTTTCTTTCAAACTTGATCTTCATGTTTAGTTTGCTTCTTAAATTTTATTTTATTGTGGTGTTGGGAATTGAAGCCCAGCCCAGTGATGCTGCAAGTCCCACCCCTTTACTGCAACTAACACGTCATAATTGCGCCCGTCTGGTGTCGGGTGTGATGTTTGGATACACTCACTGCCTGCCTTGTGCCACCACCACAGCAGGCCACAGCCCTTGCCCCAAACACACACCGTCTCTTGGGGGGAACATCACGACCCCCGATGGCACCTGGGCTTGTGCAGTCCTTACCGGCCCAGCTTTTGAGCAGCTCCTCCTCCTGTTACTTCAGGAAGCTCCAGGCTCATATCAGGCATTTTCTGCCTTGGCCCCAGCATCAGCAATTTCCTCAAGGAGCCAGGAGACCTGGGCACTGCAGGAGCCCATTGCAGCCAGGGTCCCAGGGCCTCCAGGCCTGGTCAGTAGAGCTAGGAAATACAGTGTGCACACCAACCAGGCAAACATACTGTACACGAAACCCTGAGCTCACGACTATGCGCTGGCTCTCCACCCTGCGGCTTTCACATGATGGTCCCCCTTCTTAACTGCCACTGCGTCCTTCACAGTGAGGGACCCAGCTCTCCCTTGTCTTCTAGTGCACAGATAGAACAGTTTCAGGACTCCCTGGCCATCCCAATGGCCCCTCCCCACTGCAGAGCTCACTGCTCCCCACCCTCAGCTGTAGCTCCCCTGCAGTGCAGTTTGACTCCTCCCCAGGTGCCTACTCCATTTCCCCACCCCCATCCTGGCAGATTTGATTGGCATGTGTTTTCAGGTTGGGAAGCATTACTTGGATTCCAATACCTGCATTCCTGTAAGAGTATATATGCAGAGAGATCCACTGTGCTCCGCCCCGCCCCGTGTTCCCCTTCCCCCTTCCTCGCTGCTGGTCCACCATCCATCTTTACAGTCTCTGGACCATCCTTTCCACAGGAGTCTGGCACAAATGAGCAGATGCTGTGAGTTTTCTCACACTCCCCTTCAGTGAAAGGAAGCACAGTCTTCTTCAGTGGAGTTCAGAGAGGTCTTCCTGCCAAGGATCCCAGTGTGGGTGTGCCATGGTGAAATCACAGTTTCCCCACATGGGGACACTTAGGTGGTTCTAAGGGTCTGCCATTGTAACCGAAACCTGGGTCCCTGTCCCCAATGCCAATAAATACCAATCTAACACATTTTTTTGGGGGGGGAGGAAAAAAGAAGGTTTATTGCTTTGCTAGCAAAGGAGAAGCACAGAGGACTCCTGTCCCAAAGGCTGTGACTCTCCCAATCTGGAGGGACGGGGCTTTTAAAGGAATTTTTTAAGGGCTACATTTCAGTAGGGAGTCCTGTAGGTGTGTCAGAATTCACTTGTTAATTGGGGAGATATTCACTTCCCAGACCCTCAGCAGGCCTTCCTGCCTTGGGTGTGTTCAAGGGCAGTTAACTAAGAGAAGAAAAGATACACTGTCTCCCTAATCTTGTTAGGGAGGGGAAGAAAGGAGAAGAGAGGAAAAATAATATTATAAATAAATAAATAAATAAACTTTAGAGCAATGAGAGCTACATTCAGAAGGTGAACGGACCACTGTTACACATCACTGAAGGACTTGTGCTCAATAACCCTGCACATAAGTACTTCTGCAGAGCTCGACAGGTGTGAAGAAATGCCCAGGAAGGGCCTGCCGGCTGCAGCAGTGCCTGGTCACCAGCACCATCACCGCTCCACCCAGAGGATGCAGTCACTTTTGTGCTACCGTTTCATGCTGTTGGAGCCTGGGGTGCTCTACAACTGAGAACATCTCCAGTCCTTTTGGTTGTCTCTCTCTCTGGCCTCCGATTTGGGACCCTGTTGTGAGCAGTTAATAAATCATTGCTTTGAACTATGTGAAACCTGTTTTAGGGAACCCTGTGGTGTGAGGCTGCCAGGGACCACCTGTTTGCAGCATGATTCCTGTTGATAGGAAAGTGCTTGTCATGGATTTCACTCGTTCAAAGGACTTGATCCAAACCCCAGCTGTCTGGAGATAGAAGAGATGGGCTAAACTTTCTAAACCCCAACTGTAAGTTCAGGCAGCGGTGACCAAAAGGAGGCAGATTTCTAAAAGGCCGCTGAATGAGGCTTCACTGAGATTTCACTCCTAGGCGGAACTCTCAGACGGACGAAGCAGATAGACGAGGGTCTGAGGAGAAACCTCATCAGGGCTGGGCCAGACTGAAATTTTTTTTATTGGGTTTAGGGTAGGACATGAAAAGGGGTTTTTACAGTCCCGTGTCCTACTGGGGTTGGTCGGGAGTAGCTGACTAAGATCCAGGATTGGCCAGGAGACCCTGGTGATTGTCAGGTGATTTTGTCAGTGCCTGACTGGTGGTTCTTTTCACGTGCAGGCTGCTTGGTGCTTGTTCCTAAGTCACCTTCATCGACCTGACATCCCAGCCTTTTTGATGATCTAGGGCATCGAATCTCATCTGGCTACTTCCTGCTGGCTAGGGGCTCTGGGAGGAAGGGGGTGGCTTGGGTGTCGGTTCATTGGGGAGGCGACTGTAGGGATGTAGGGGCATCTGGTTGTAGGTCACTCTGGCAATTTCACCCACGTGCTTTCAGGGGAAACTGAGGAGGAAGGGAGCAATCTTTAATAGAAGTTCTATTGCTAACATAGGAGTGAGAACGGGAGTCAGCCACGTAATGCGGGTGAGTTTTGCCAGCCTAGCCAGGGGTCATTTGTTGCTGTTTAAACCTTTCACCCAAATGATGGAGGGTGTTGACATTCTATTCAACCAATCCAGTTTCATTGATGTAGTAGCAGCATTCTTCTTTCAGGAGTAGACAGGTTTCTCCTTTGTCTTAGACAGGAGATCAAGGGCTCAATGGTTCTCTAATGAAACTTGGGTAATACATGTTATTTGCCTCTGTATGGAAGCCAGAGAGGCGGCCAATGCCTCTCCCATTTCCTGAAGTTGTTGTTCAAGATTCTGAGTGGTGGTTACTGCATAACCAAGTCCAGAGGCAGCGAGGGAGGAGGCCAGGGAAAGTCCAACTACTTACTACTGGTAGGAAGACCACCTGTCTTGCCCTGGAAAGGGAGGTGGTGACAAGCCACTTTAATTCAGCCTCACTGTACAGTTAATTGAGGGACCAAGGTGGAAGGAACACAAAATGCAAAGGGCATGTTGAGACTTAGATTTTTTGTTAGGGTACCATTGCATAGCAAAGGTTGGGGAAGAAATTTGAATGATCTGGTCACAGGGTGCTGAACCAGAGGAAGTGAAATAAGCAGGGTAAATTCCCTGATGAGTTACAAAAAAGAGTTACTTCCTCAAAGGCTGGAGAGGGGGGGCCCTTGGGGTCTGGTTGAGGTATTGAGAGGAAGATCAATGGGAATCGCAGTTAATGGAGTACAATCCAAACCGGCGCAGAGAAAACAGTCTGAAATATTATTAACTTTGGATAAATTGAGAAGCTGAAAGCCCTGATGTATTAGGGCCATCATGAGAAGGGTCACCTTTATGATGGGCAACTGTATCCAGCTGGTGTTGGAGTTCCTTCTCTTGCTCCTGGATGGTTATGTGAATTTGAGGGAGCACTTGTATACAAGTTCTCCATATTCTGATAGAGACTGAGGAGTGCTTGGCAAAACCCCAAGAATAAAATTTACCATGAACACCAGAACCCCATTTCAGGTCCCATGGGTCCCAAATAGTTAATTTAGTATATGCTTGTTTCTCATAGCAAGACTTATCTTGGAAGCATTTCTTGCATGAATTATAAAGGCACCCACTATAGGTATTAGGCCAGCACTTACAAAATTCCTCAGTGTGGTGTGATATGAAGCATAGCATTGCTGCACATAGGTGAGAGGAGGTGGCTCCGTTGAAGCCAGTAATGTTAAGGGTGACTGCCAAATTGCAGCTAGTGGAAGGACAATTGCCTTGACCCATAAACTGAGAGCGGGTGGTGCCATCCTGTTGCCATGTTGATTGGATGTAGAAGCACCATCTGTGGGTTGGGATAGAAGCTTGAGAGAGATTAATGATTAGTAAAAGAAGAAGAGGGTTGGCAAGAAATCTTGAGTTTGGTGGGCCCCAGCATGGTGGAAGTCTAGGACTGGACATTTGGACAGGTGCTTTCCTAAGGCAGGACACAAGGCACCAGGGGAGTGTCCCAAAAGCTTGGCCACCGTTGAGGCAATAAGTATGACTGTGTGGGATCCTGCCCAGTGAGGTTCCAACAATTGAGGCTGCAGCTGTTGAAGTAAGACTGTGTCACCTGGTTGAAGAGGGTCTGATTCAGTTCCTGGATGTGCTGGGATTGAGGACATGAATGGCGCAGGAAGACAGGTCTGTGGGTTCCCTTAGGAGTGCGTCGAAGTGTGAGATGGGGCAGGTGGGACCCAAGGGGAGGAGGAGTGACCGGAAAGATCTGGTTGACTAAGAAAGGGCGCCCACAGAGCAGCTCAAAGGAGCTCAGGCCTGAGGGGGCTCTAGGGACTGCCCAAATTCTGGTGAGGGTCAATGGCAGGAGATTGGGCCAAGACAGCCTGAGTTCAGTAGGAAGTGTAATGAGATGATCCTGGAGAATGCCATTAGCCTTCTCAGCCTGACCCGAGGATGGGGGTCGGTGGGGGATGTGAAGCCTCTAGGTGATGCTGAGGTCTTTGGAGACTATTGAACAACCTGAGAAGTGAAGGCTGACTGGATGGAGGTGGGAGTCTGAACCTGGAATGATCTGCTCGATGAGGATGGAGGCGAGGGTGTCAGCAGTTTCCCTGGAGGTAGGAAAGGCTGTAAGAGAGTGCTATCCCCAAGTCACAAGCAGTTAGATCCTGTGCCCAGGCTTTCCCAAAGAGATGGTGACTGTCCCTGAAGCCTTGGGATAGGGCTGTCCATGTCAGCTGTTGAGACCTAAAGGACGCAGGGTCTTCCCATGTGAAGGCCAAGAGGTAATGAGAGTCAGGATGGAGGGGCGCTGTAAAGAAGGCAGCTTTAAGATGCAGGACAGTAAAGTGGGTGGTCAGAGAGGGGATATGAGAAAGAAGAGTGTCAGGGCTGGGAACCACCAGGTGGAGGGAATAACCGCCTCATGGATTAGGTGGAGATCGAGGACTAAGCAATAGGCTTCTGAGGGCTGGTGTACCGGCAATATGGGAGTGTTGAGGGGGAGTCAGTCGGGATGAGGAGTCCCTGGGAAAGTAACCAGTCTGTGATGGGTTTAAGTCCCTCCTTGTGGGTTTTGGAGATGGGAAATTGGGGATGCGAAGGAAATTTAGTTTGGTGTTTCAGCTAGATATGAACTGGCTTGTGGTGGGAACTATGACCAGCTTGGAGATGTCCCAGACCTGGGGACCGACTAGGTCAGGGGGCAATGGCACAGTAGGTACTCTCAGGTTATTAGAGAAGAAAGGATTAGAGGCAGAAGAAGATGGGTGGTAGTATTCTTGGGGTGTTGTTGGAGGGTGGCTCCTAGTAGTTGGAGAACATCTTTGCCTAGGAGAGGAATCAGACAGGATGGAATGACCAGAAAAGAGTGTGAAAGGGTGTCCCTCCAGGGCACAGGCCAGCTTAGTAGTTCAGTTTGGGGAGGAGAGTTTGCCATCAATCCCCATAACTGAGACCTGGGAAGGAAACAGAGGCCCAGATCTGCAGGCAAGACAGAATAGGTAGCCCCCATGTCCACAAGGAACGTTATGGACTTACCCACTACCTGGAGCATTACCCTGGGCTCGGCAAGGGTGGTAGGGGTACCTGAGTCAGCTTCTTCAGTCTTCTGTGATCCCCAATAGTTCAAGAGAAGGGACTTCCTGGCTGTTCATACCCCCACATGGTGGTGCCAAGGAAGGGCCAGCCACGGGGCAGTTGCTCTTCCAATGTCCTGTCTGCTTACAGGTGGAGTATGGCCTAGAGGGGGCCATGGGTTTGGGCATCCACATTTGAAACAAGCCCCTGGCAGAGAGGAATGTTGGTCCCCCATGAAGATTTCTCGGGGGCCGTAGGCCTCAGGGCTGTTGCCAAGGCCTTTTTCTGTACTGGAGCCTTCCTGGCCATTTTCACCAGATCTCAGATCGGGGTCTGAGGCTCTCCTCAGCTCTTTGAGCTGTTTTCTAATATCATGGGCCCATTGAGTAATGAAATGGGTTGCTAACACTGTAGACCCAGAGGGAGACTCAGGACCCAGCTTAGTATCTTTGGTGAGGGTTGTAAGGTGGTTGAGAAATAAGGCTCTCATCTGGATCCTGGGTGATTTCTCTCAGCTTATCAAAGTCAACCATCTTATTGGAAACCGCCTGCATGCCTGCTATTAGATATGGGACCATCGAGCACAGTGACGGCCACCTTGTTGGTCATCTTGAGAGTCCCAGTTGGGTTCAGTAAGGGGAACAGCTGCTTCCCCTGTGGGGAGAGTCATATCTGTTAAACGAATTTCATCAGCATGATCTCCTTCTGGATGCAGGCTGGCTCATGGGGGGGATAAGGGTGGAGGACAGAGTGACAGAGACATCATGCCAGGTATCAGAATTCCTTAATATAAGTAGAAGAGTCAGCAGAGAAAGACCCAAGGCACTTTCAATCTGGGAAAGATCTTGAAGTGAGAATGGGATGTGTACTCGGAGGATCCCTTCAGCACCAGCCACTTCCCTGAGAGGACAAAGGCGCTTTGGGTGACCTGGTAAGAGGGTCTGGTAGGACCGGGTGTGGGCACTGACAGGAGAAGAGAGGAGGGGTGGGGGAGGGGAAGTGGGTGGGGGTCCTGGCTGCAGGAGAGGAGGGAGTGGTGGGGAGCAGGGGAGGAGGAGGGGGGAGGGAGGAGGGGGAGGGTCCTGGAGTGGGGGAGGAGGAGCTGTGGTAGCAGGAGGAGGGGGAGGGGAGGGTGCAGGTGTGGGGGAGGAGGAAGGATTGGCCTGGGTAGGGAGAGGGAAGACCGGAAGGTGGGGCTGAGAGAAGCTCAGGTGGGAATGAGAATGAGGAAGAAAGAGTAGAACCATGGGAGAGTGGTTCCCTGGCCAGGAGGACTTCAGCCGTGGAACAGCTAAAACCAAGGGGAGGACGGGAGCCGATCACAAAAAGCCTGAGCGTTTCTGCCACCTCCCAATCCGGAGACAGAAATTGTCCAGGCCACAGTGGAGTAAAAGACCAGGGGGTCACAGGGTAGGTCTTGACTGAGTCCTAACCTGGCAAAATTTGAATATAAACACCCAAAGGAGAACTCAGAGTTTCCCATGAACTTCTGGCACCCTCAGGGGTGGGTGGGAGGAACAGGAACGGATCAGGGCTGGGTGGAGGCTGAGGTGTCCCTGCAACCCTCTGGGGGCCCAAACGGATCCGAATGGCTCACACAAGAACTGGGCCGACTCCACAGTTCCTGGGGCCTTGAACGGACCAGGTGGGAGTCTATGGCACGTGTGTGACTTATAGATAGACGCCCGCGGACAGAGAGGGGCAGCGAGGTCAGGGGAAACTACGGAATCTACCCCACTCTTGTCAGCCCGGATGGAGAGAGAGGGAAAGAAGGAGCAGCTTCGGGATCTCCCAGTTCATTTGAAGGGGGATGGGGAGGCACATTTCAATCCCTTACAGAGTAGCCCTGAAATCCCTCCCGGGTTTTGGCACTAGATGTAAGGTCAAGCAGTGGCAGCGACCAAAAGGAGGCAGATTTTAAAAGGATGCTGAACAAGGCTTTATTGAGATTTCGCTCCCAGACCAACAGAGCCGATAAGACAAGGGTCTGCAGAGAAACCGCGTCGGGGCTGGACCAGACGAGAATTTTTTATGGGGCTTAGGGCAGGAAGGCAGGGCTTGGGAAAGGAAAGGGGGTTTTAGGGTCCCTTGTCCTACTGGGGTTGGTCGGAGTTAGCTGGCTGAGATCCAGGATTGGCCAGGAGACCCCGCTGGTGGTCAGGCGGTTCCATCAGTGCTGACTGGTGGTTCTTTTCGAGCGCCGGCTGCTGGGTGCTTTGTTCCTAAATCACCTTTATCGACCTGACGCCAACCATGTTGTTTACCTCAACTTCATCCCTGTGTAAGGGTCCGGCGAAGCGTCGGAGAAGGAGAGACCACACGAGACAAACTTCATGCAATTGCAAGGGGGATTTTATTAGGGGGATCCGTTCCAGCGCGCTGGGACTCTGAGCTCACTCAAGAAGGGAGAGCAGCCCAGAGCCCAGAGCAGAGGTCAAGCAGAGCTTAAGTACACTTTTTGGAGAGGGTGGGGGGCTTTACATACATCAGAACAAATCATCATGAGGCGCGGGGAAATTGAACAACAATTCTGATACATGATTAGTCCATTCATTGGCGGGAACAGTTTGGGCAGGGGTGATTGGTCACTGCTAAGTGGGGTACACATTCAAACTGATTGGTTCTGGGGCCTGGATGCCTACGTGCCATGCTACCTGGAGCCCTTAGCTATTAAACAACCAGGTAATCAATGGAGATATTTACTGAGCAGCTCCTGCATTGTCCTAACAACTTACAGGTTCCGGGGATAGCAGAGGAATTGTAACAATAGGCTTTTACCTTTTAGCCCAGACCTTGCAATCTAGAAGCTTTACAATGCCCTAGTCTTTTACACTTTAACTCAGACTTTTGCAGCTTAGAATCAGCTTAGAAATTTTACCCTTACATTCCCCACTCCTTTTTCTGACTACTTTTAATCTTAAAAGTACTGAATCATAATTATTGGAAGGTCTCATTTTTTATTTCTGCCAGTGGAGCATATTGTTGTCTGATCACTATGTGTTGTCCTGCGTTTCCTAGAATCGATTTCAGCATGGCCTCCATTTTAGATTTCACTCGATATTAGACCCCGATTTATCTAGCTACACTGACTACCTAACTTTAAATCTGGCTTCATTCCCCCCTCTAATTTGGGAACTCCTTACTGCTGTAAGGAAAGGGGGCGAAGAAGATCTTTCTGGCTTCTTCAGGCTGACAAAAGGGGCGATGTTGGGGCAAGCAGTTTTGGAGTCCCCTTTTAAAAATCGGGTCTATCGAGTGGTCCATGATAGAAGTCCGATTGAGAAGTAATAGACTGGAAGGCCATCTGAGTGATGGGTGGTCTATAAGAGAAACAAGAATTCATTAGTACTGGAACCATATTGATGTAGCAATAAATCCCATAGCACAGGAATATGCCAGGAGTATGCACAGGAGTATGATGGCAAAGACAAAGACTAACAATGTTTTCCACCAGGAAGTACCAAGAACCAGGAGCTAAGATATTGTTTCCACGACAAAGTTGCTGAGGACATGGCTTCCATCTGAGCATGTAAATCTTTAAGGATATTTGTCACATTGTCAGAAATATCAGCGATGTAAACACAACAACTAACATTTAGGTTTACAGATGTCTTTTTCCTTAAGATATAGTCTAATAATTTAATGTCATCTGATCCTGCAAAATCCTTTTACTAGTATGACCTCTGTGTCTAATAGAGAAATCTTTAATTCTGCTACTCAGGGCTGGATAGCCATACTGGCAAACATCAAGCCTACCTGCGTTGGTTAGAAACAAAGGCCTTAGACTAAAACTACTTTAGCAGTCCCTTTGACAGTTATCAGGCATTTCTGTCTAAGAATCTCTTTTGTAGCCTCCAGTTTACTTATTTATGGAAGTTACATTTAACTATTATTATCATCTAAGATGTCCAGGAACAGCTGTGCTTTGGCTTTGACCGTCTTTGCTAAGTGTTTAAGATGAAGCAAGTCAAACTGACTTCGGTTCTACCTATTGTTAACAGTCAGCTGAGTCTCCTGGGAGTCCTCGGGAACTTCACAGCAGCTTCTCAGTTCTGCTAGTGCCATTTGCGCTAGGATGGGTCCAGGCCTTGCTTGACCATACGGCTTCCCTCAGAAGCATCAGGGATGTCTCCCTTCTCTGATGACCCTCCTCTTTACAGCAAATGCACTGATTGGCCTTCTGCCCTCCACTGGTCTCATTAATCTCCCTACTCGGGAAGTTATGTGGCCTAGAGTTGCAGAGCCCTTTGCTCAGTTCCCTATTCCCTGATTCAGACTGACTCAGAGGGCAAGAGCCAAATTTTTAATTTTAAGACTTAATCTTAAACATCTAGCAAAATGAGTCAACAGCCTTATATTAAGGGTACTAAACTTTAATGTCTATCTCTCTATCCTGTAGGTGGCAACTCCCTATAACTCATTATCTTAAATTAACCCAGGTTGTGAGTTCTTAAAGCAGTACCTCTTTAAAATATTAACAGGCAATCCTTAGTCCATCTAAAAGCAAATTACAAAACAAAACTAACTAGGGTAAAAACATATTTAGTCTATGTAATAGCTACCTAGAATTTTGGCAGAGTACATCCCCTGTTTGGTATCCTGGCAATCGTGACAAAAACCAACTTTTGGGCACAACTTTAAAAGCACTGAAATCTGGCCTACTTCTTTCATAGTCACTTTCACATGCAGTGAGATGTGACATAGAGCCTTATCTCAAGTAAGGTGGGGCTCTTTATAAGTCTTAAATACTATAGTTCTGAAGCTGATCTTTGCTTTTTAGACATCATTTTACAAAGTCTATATAAATTATTGCTCAAGTTCACATGAATATTAGCTAACACAACATAATATCACATCTAAAACATGAATTAAAGGAAGGCTGGAAGCTTCTAACCTCTTGTTGGAAAGTAGCAAAGTATTTCTGTGTTTTACAATAAAACTTTCACCCAGATTAGGCTCTTATTGACTTAAAAATACATTTAAATTGTATCTCAGTGTAGAAAGCAACATAGAACTTTACATATCTTACTGATAACAAGTCCAGTTATAGAACACAAATGATAAATAAATTTCCAACATGTTTTTTAAGCCTAAAATTACCATACAACTTTAGAACACCAGCTTGATATAATGTTCTTTTGAAGCTTCTACCTTACAGACTTGTATACCTGAAAGATATGAACACATTAATAACACCATAATTACATTGATGTTTTTATATTAACCAAGTTTAGCTTTTAAAGAAATGACTAAGGGGGAGATAGCAGGGCTTAGATAAATGGCAGGCTACCCGTCTATTGGCAGGTTTTTCCAGATATCATCACCAACACCTGAAGAAGATCAGAGCAAACAAAAACAGGATGAAGATAAAAATTAGAGCAAAGATCAATTTCTGGCAGAAGTTCCATGTTGGGGGGCTGACAGAAAAGAGACCAAGGGCCATGAGGAAGCTTAATAGGACATAAAGACTCATGAATCCAGGATGGCAGATTAAGAGGTTCTCTGAACTTGTTGTTTCCCACTGTCCCATGTCCGCTGCATTCCATCGTGCCTGGTAGTGAGCTTCAGCACTGAGTGAATTGTTCTCTTGAAGATGTTGGGGGTCCATCAGTCATCAGAGGCTGGTAGTGCCTAAGCAGAAGCTGGTTGGAAGTTTGATTTGAGACTTTCTGTAATCGGATTTGAAGGAACTTCATTATGCAGAGCAAGAAAGCACAAGAAAAGTATTGAAAAACAACAGCACTTGTTTAACCAGCTGTTTAATGTCTTTAAGATTACTTGCTCAAAAACTTACACTTATAACCAACTTGCACAGACCTTCTTTATCACTTACTTAAACCCTCTTAATTACTTAAACTCTTAACCAGAAACACACTTTTCCTCTATTAAATCCATACCTAGAACCTTCTAGTTTCTCTTTTTCACCTGTTAACCTCTTTCTGTTCACATTTTGAAACAATACTTGTAAACTTTTGAATTTAAGCAGATTATTTCATAGACATCAACATTTTATTAGGGCCTTTTTGAACACCTAGAAAAACTTATAAGCTTAATTCAAGACCTCTTTACTTTTATCTGTTTACCCAATTTAAATTGAGCCATTTGAATCACGTGAATCAAAGATATTTGGATCCATTTTTAATTTTTTTATGAGCGCTCCTCATCTGTTAATTGTCATATCACTGCAGGATATATGGACATACACACATACAGACATACCGACATACAACACATAACAAGAGTGTGCACACATAACAATAATAAAGGCCTCGTAGTTTTTCGCAGATGAGATCTCCATTGCAACATTAAAAAAACTCCAGTTGATCAAAAATAGAACTTATCAGAAAAACATTAACTTGTCTGTAGGATAAAAATCACAAGCTCAAAACAACACAGAATCTAAGAAAAGGCAAAAGTCCTAAAAAAAAAGATGACTGGCCAGTAGTTAGTAAATATTATACAATTTACTTCTTGGTCTGGTCTAGTTTGAGTTCAGGTAAAAAGACACTTTTACTCTTTTTTTTTTTTTTTTTCCTTGGGCCTGAGCTCCAAGCTGCTTCTGTTTGCATATCAGCTTAAGCCCTGGCTAAGGTCTGGAAGGAGCAGGGAAAAACTGCTATTTTGAGCAGACACTTTAGGCCTGAGGCATTTTAGCCATAAGTCATATTTCCAGGTTTGGATGTTGAAAATTATGATACAAATTTAAGAAGCAATTCCCGACATTTTATATCTTTTACATTAGAAAAACTTGCTCACATAAAACTGGAAATAGGATCTCTGCCATCAGAAGAAATTTCTTTAAGACCTCTAAGCCACTTTCCTTGTTCTGAAGTTTCTAAAGTAGCATTAAGTTACATTAAATTTGCCTACACACTACCATGTATATCTGAAATTAAGCTTTGAGAATTTCCAAGACTGTTGTTAATTAATTATTTAATGTTATTTTAATAAGCCAGACCAACGTTTTAATTCAACACTTTTTTTCCTAAATCTTATACACTGAGAGAAACAGATACCAAATCATAATTTACTTATCCTTGCCCAAATCAATGCACTGTACTCCTAGTGAAATCTCCTTAGGCTTCCCAGTTCAAAATTGAAACTCTTTAGAACTACCTGAAATCAAACTAAACAATTGCTTAAACCCAACTTTTAACTGCAAGATAGTGCAATGCTTTAGAAACCCATTCAGATACCAGATTGTTACAATAAAAAATTATTTTTTTAGACACACATTTAACCTAGTTTGTCTTTAAGAAACAATCAGACAACCAGATAAGAATATATCCCTCCAAGTTTTGAACTTTCATTTAATTATGACTCCCATCAGTGGCACCATAGACTTTCCCACGAGTGGACCAGATGTTTTCACGTAGGGGCAATATGAGTATAAAATCAAGGGTCTCAGTGTGACTGGCTTTACTGCATTCAGTGTCCCTTCTTTTTAAGTAAACAAAGGTGGAGTAATCCTTAAAATGTAGATAAGAGATAAGGGAGTTCCCCAAAGCAAAATGGCTCTGGCAGCTGCTGGGAGTCCCTTAGTCTTATCTCCCACCCACAGGATTAGCTCCTCCAGTTTGGTTTGACCTTAGGCACTAGGCTTTTTTTTTTTTTTTCCCTAACTTTTTAGTAGCCAGCTCCCAAAAAGCTCATCCTCTGCCTACAGTTAGGCTGTAAGTGCTAGGCTTCCTCAAGAAAACTGAGTGGAGACTCCTTAGAAGTCTCCTCGGGAGTGTTAAAATTTGTGACTGAAAATTTGGTTCCCATCTCTAAAGCCAATTAACACCAATTTAATATCACTGCGGCCGGGAGGGCTGTAACACTGGGGGGGGGGGATGCAGCCCCCTGCGGACTCCTACTCCAACCCCATCCGCCCCGCTGTGGTGGAAATACGCCCTGTGGCAGCCGGTTGCCAGCAGAGGAGGGGGAGGAGGGGCGGTCCCCCGCCGACCTCACCTCGATTCCGTCTGCCCGTCCACCGCGCCCGCTGGAGCACCCCTCTCCCCTCCCGGGAGGGGAGACGGCCAGGGGGCGGAGAGGACAGGTGGGTGGAGGGGCCGGGAGGAACAGGGACAGGACAGATCCGCCATACCGCCGGGTGGAATCCTCCCAGCGGACTGCGCGGACCCCACCCATGCAGGAAGAGATTCCCAAAGGTCCTGAAAGGTTAGAAGCCATAATCTAGATGGCCATGCGGCCCAACTGAAAGACAATATCAACTCCGAGGGTGGGCAATTCTGAAGCGCCGAGAGACGATACAAACGTGACGCAAACACTGACACACAGTAAACGTTTAACACAAATTCAGAGGCAAAAATTAAAGACAGACAGTGAATTCAACAGAAAGAGTTGCCGGCAAAACCAGACGGGTTGGCAGCAAAATACACCCCTCTACCTGATGGGGGGAACCTCCGTCCCCCGAGTCCCCCAAAGCGTCCCTTGGGGGCGTGGCCTGTGGCTCCCTAGACACGTCTGCCTGCCACCGCCAGGGGGAGCTTACGCTCTCCTCTGACAGCCACACACACACTCTGCCAACCCCACCCGAGGCTCTGAGAGATTATGCCCTCTGGGGACTTACGCCCACCATTGAGCCGCCAGAGACCAAACCTGAGCGATCGCACCTGAGCAAACAAGGAGGAGAAAAGGAGAAGAAGGAGAGGAGAGAGAGAGAGAAAGAGAGAGAAAGGCGCCTTACTTACCCCCAAAGCAGTTTCGTTGGGTCTCCCTGTCCGGCGATGCGCAGTTCCCGGCCAACGCACCAAATGTAAGGGTCCGGCGAAGCGTCGGAGAAGGAGAGACCACACGAGACAAACTTCATGCAATTGCAAGGGGGATTTTATTAGGGGGATCCGTTCCAGCGCGCTGGGACTCTGAGCTCACTCAAGAAGGGAGAGCAGCCCAGAGCCCAGAGCAGAGGTCAAGCAGAGCTTAAGTACACTTTTTGGAGAGGGTGGGGGGCTTTACATACATCAGAACAAATCATCATGAGGCGCGGGGAAATTGAACAACAATTCTGATACATGATTAGTCCATTCATTGGCGGGAACAGTTTGGGCAGGGGTGATTGGTCACTGCTAAGTGGGGTACACATTCAAACTGATTGGTTCTGGGGCCTGGATGCCTACGTGCCATGCTACCTGGAGCCCTTAGCTATTAAACAACCAGGTAATCAATGGAGATATTTACTGAGCAGCTCCTGCATTGTCCTAACAACTTACAGGTTCCGGGGATAGCAGAGGAATTGTAACAATAGGCTTTTACCTTTTAGCCCAGACCTTGCAATCTAGAAGCTTTACAATGCCCTAGTCTTTTACACTTTAACTCAGACTTTTGCAGCTTAGAATCAGCTTAGAAATTTTACCCTTACACCTGTTTACCTCAAGAAGCTTTTCACACTGAAAACTTTAATGCCCATACCTATAGATAAACAGGAGGTTTTTGTTCCCTTTGTTAAATCCGAACTGGATCAACCCACCACGCCCTGCTTTTCACTTATTTCTGTGTCTTATTTCTCATACCTTTAATATTTCTAATCTGACTCACCTCCCTAGTTGGGGAAAAATGAGTAAATATCACGCGGGTGGTGACAGGATCCTCCTGCCTCAGGCTCTGGAGATTCTGTTTTTTGCACCTTTGGGTCTTGAGAAGTAGAACCTTGGTGCCACTTGAATCTGTATGTCTGTAATGGTGAGTGATCTAGACATTCTCCACACATTTGGGAGCATCTTCATTTCACAGACTGTCAATTGCAATTAGAGGAGAGAAGGACATTTCCAGCGCATGAAATGAGTGGCGTTTGAACAGATGGGAGTACCTATCACCCCAGCATCGTGAAGGACTCCGAGGCTGCTTTTGTTGAAGCACTGCTCCTCACAGGCTTGGAGGTGCCCTGGGGTCTGTTCTCCTGCCTATTCATATTCTCTTCATTTTTTTTCAACTTCTGGTCCTTTGTCCCTGGGCTTTTAAGATTTGATAATTTGGAACAATCGAAATCAAAGTGGTGGATGGGGTGCTGCTCAGTGACAGAGCATGTTCCTAGTGTGCTCCAGGTCCTAGGCTCAATGTCCAGCACTCTGAAAAACAGAAAGGCCAATGGTCCATTTTCAGAATACAGTATTTATCTTAATTGAGATTCAGATCCAATTGCAGTCTTTTTAATTATGACCTTCCCTTTGCCTGCTCCAATTTTAAAATTAGCTAATCATGTAGATTTTGATCCCACTCCTCCAATCAGAGTAAGAGGGAGCATGCTTTGGAATAAAAGCAGGTGGAAATCAATGTTTGATTTCTCACACTGATATGGGGTCCCCTATGTCACCTAGGGATCATGGCAACTCCTTCCTTAGAGGACGTGCATCCAGCTGCCTCTGTACCACAGCCTTGGGGGCCATGTTGCGTCTGGACTGTTCTTTTTGTCTAACATCTACACCTGTAATCGTTCCGTGGATCTGTGTTCCACTCTTCAACTCAGTGGTTAATTTCATGACTCAATTTCATCAAAAATCTCATGCACTTCATCCTAGCAGCACTGTTACCCTTTTGGTCCAGTAGTGCACAATATCAGACAACCCAAGACCCACCAACTAAGAGTTATGATTTGCCGGAAACGCCTACCCCAGAGGCTCCAGATGTCCCCTTTTGTTTTTTTGAGACAGTGTTGGATATGGAAAATGACAAACTCCAAAATAGCGTGTCCCAGGGAGAGGAAATTAGGGAGAATGCCATACATTGATCCTTTCCCAATACATTTTTTCCCAGTGACAAACAGGCCCCAGGGTGGAGATAACCATCTGTCAAGTCTGAAATGGCAGTCTCTGGGAAGAGGCCAAAGCATTGATCCTTCCTTAAACAAATCCTTTCCCAGATACCAACCATGGACCCCAGACTCTCCATCTGTCCCAGGAAACATAAATCCCAGAACCTGACCACTGACCCCAGACCCTCCATCTAGCCCAGTAAGATAAACACCAGATACTGATGTTGACCTCAGATCCCTCCTATTTTGCAGAATAAAGACCCCAAATTCCTGAGTGTCCAAACTGACATGCTCATTAATTAAGTCACCTCTCAATATAACCTGTATGAGCCCAAACTTCTCCTTTGGCCAGTGGCTCATTTTCCACCAGGAGAGTGGGTCCATCAGAAGTGTAATTCCATTCCTGATCCGTGAAGTTGGCACCCAGCCCTGTCCTTTTGTGCTAACAGCATCACACTAAGTTGCTAAGGCAGGCTTTGAACTTGCAATCCTCTTGCCTCGGCTTCCTGAGTCACTGAGATGACAGGCACATTATGGATTTCTTAAAATACATCTCCTTTGTTTTATTTAATACAAAAATACACTGTGTAGGTTAACAGTGCACTATAAGCTTTAATCAAAAGAAGAAAATTTTCATAGATGATCAAATTTACAGTGATTCTAAGATGTAGATTTCTCAGAAATCTAATTTGAAAATATATCATGCAAGGAATTTCCATAAAGAGTGTCCCCAGTCAGTGCTAGGAAAGCTTGTGGCCCAGGCAGCCCCCAGGAAAGACTCCACAGAGCGTGCCTAGGAAGGCTGTAGAGGGCAGCTGGCCACCTGTCCAGCCTCTAAGTAAGGTTCACATCAGGAGTCCTGGTTGTGAAGTGGGAGAATGTGCTCATGAACCAGCCGAAGACACCCCTGTGCAGGGCGAGCATCCTACCCGACACTGCCCTGCTTGTGGGCGCAGGGCGGTCCTCCATCGCCCCTGCCCCCCCAGGAGGAGCGTGTGAGTGGTAAAATGTGCAAGCCCTCTCCACCACGTCCTGCCCCGGCTGTTTTTACCATCAGTAAACAGTGCACTTGGGTGCTTGCACCCCTGGGATTGAACACAGTGAGTTTATAGAAACTTTAAGATTTTAGATTTCTCGGAAATTTGGGAGTAACCAGCCTGGAGGAAAAACAGGAATGAAAATTAAATCTGATCATGTGTGTTGGCACCAGTGACTCTGCCTTGCAGGGCTACAGAGCTAGCCCTGGAGAATCCAGGAAGCCGTGAGTCACAGCAGCTGGGCGCTGTCATGAGGAGTGGCCACGGATGCTTACTTTTCCATGTTTGGAATATGCCCCCTCCCAGTCCCCATTGGACTTAACTTATGAATCAAGTTCCACTTCTTCGAGATTTGTCTTACTAAGGGGAAAGGGTTCTTACACTAAACTTCTTCCTGGCCTACTGGGTATTAGGAAAGGGCTCATGTTCATATTTAGGCATTCTGAATTGCTACTGCAGTATACAATGCAGAGTTAACTTAATGAATGCTCTTTTGTGGTACCCCAGGCCCCAGGTGGGGCTGCAGTTTGTGTGGGAGGAAACTTGTGGAAGAATGTCCACTCTGATGGCCCCATGGGGGCTGGCCTGAGGCTTAGCAGCAGGTCTCACTATTAAGTGAACAAGAGTCTGGGCCTGGAGTAGGGAGCCACATGCTATCCTGCAGAAGTCTGGTGGCTCTGTGTGCCTGTGTTTGGAGGGACAGATCCCTCCACTCCTTTGGCTCTCAGTGGCTCTTTGTTGGGCGAGGAACCAAATCAACTTTGCTCTTGTTTAACAAGAGAAGCATAAAAGCTGTATTAAATGTGCTATGTACATGGGGCTTTCACCAGAGAGGGAAGTTTGAAGGAGATGACCCAAGCAAGAGGCTTAGATGCTTTAGACATATAACAACTGTGTAAAGAAAGACAAGACAAATTTATCTCTGGACTAGGGTGGTACATTCTAGGTGTGTGGCCAAGTGCTGTATGTGGCTAGTGAAAGATCAGAGTACTCTCCGAGTTTCATTCAGGTTCTAGTTTAATTCATTCAGGTTCCCTGCAGCCCAAATACCAATCTCAAGACACTCTTTATAGCATGCTGCCTGCAAGGAAGTGGCCCTTTTGGAGGTTAAAGTCCTCATAAGACTTCAGCCCAAATAACCAACAACCCATTCTATTTTTGTTGTTTTTGCTTTGTTTTGTTTTGTACCGGAATCTAACAAAGGGCACTTTACCACTGAGCCACATCCCAGCCCTTTTTATGGTGAGACTGAAAGACCCTCAGACCCTCAAATCCCCCGTCCAAAAGAGAACTAGCGTCACACTGGCTGCAAAAGCAAGAGGCAAGTTTATTAATACACAGGCGCCTGCGGGTGCACAGCAAAACCTCAGCCGAAGCTTTGGTGAACCGGCACACCGGGCTTTGGGGTACAGATCTTTTATAGGGAAAAAGGAGTTATTTCCTGCCTAGCACAGTAACAGGTGTCTCATTGGTCCCTTTGAATCCAGCGTACAGGTCACTTAAAAGGTAAACTTGTTTTTCACTATGATAAACTTGTTTTTCACTATAGGTTCCCGAAAAACTCATAAATCTCACAGGTTTACATTTTGTTTCCTCCCTGTTCCCGCTCTTCTATCCCAGTTTGCTCAAGCATGTCCTGTGATGTGGGCAGGGTGCCCTTTCTCAACTGGTTATGTGGTGAGCTCACCCTGTTTACTGCATACTTTCTACTTTTCATAATCGGGCCTTAGGTTATGGGGCTGGGGTCCTTCAAGACAATGTCTCACTAAGCTGCCGAGGGCCCAAGTTGCTGAGGCTGGCATCAAACTTGCCTTCTTCCTGCATCTCAATCCTCCTACCTCAGCCTCCCAGGTGGCTGGGACTACAGGCTGGAGCCACCAGACCACTATCTCCTAATACCTTGTTTGAGCGAACGCCTTCCTTCTTCAAGGTGACAGGCCCACTACTCACAAGCTAAGAAGTGATCCTGCCAGTCCCCTGGGTCACAGGCAAGGAGCAGTAGTAGCCCAGGGTGCTACCTCCAGAGTTTCAGTTCCTGCAGGGGTCTGGACTGCAAGACGCCTGCCCACGCATGGGCTGTCACAGGACAGCAGACCTGGGTTGTCTTCTGCAGGCCCTGCCGGAACCAAAGTTTCTCCCTAAAATATTGAGGAGTGCCGAGAAGCCTCTGCTGAGCTGAGAAGCCTCTGCAGGACAGCGACTCGCTCATCCAAGGCCACACTGAACCAAACTGGGACCCGCAGGCCCAGGGAATGCGGAACAAGGCCACCACCTTAACCTTTCCCGGCCCTGGCAGGCTTCTAGCTCCTCTGTCCTGTCCCCTCGCTGTCTTTATTCAGGACACAGATCCAGCCACCATTCTGGGAGTGGGTAACTCTGCTGCTCTCCCGAAGGGCACTTTTATCAAAGGGGTTCGACCCCACCCAAAAAGGAAGAAAACGGGGTTCCCTCCTCCGGGCCTCCCCTCCAGCCTCGCCGGCCCCCTCTGTTCCGCCTCCCGCGGCTCCCTCCCTCCAGCTCCCTTTAGCCCCTCCCCAGCTTCCCGAACCCACCCCCCAGCCTTCCCCGAGCAGGCGTCACTTCAGGGAAGCGGGTCGCCCGAGGTGGAGGTGTGGAAGAGGAACGCGGCCAGCGCGCCCGCCCCCTGCCCAGTCGGCACCGCCCCGCCCGGCCCGTCCGCACCGCCCGCCCCCTGCCCAGTCGGCACCGCTCCGCACCGCCCGCCCCCTGCCCAGTCGGCACCGCCCCGCCCGGCCCGTCCGCACCGCCCGCCCCCTGCCCAGTCGGCACCGCCCCGCACCGCCCGCCCCCTGCCCAGTCGGCACCGCCCAGCCCGCCCCGTCCACACCGCCCGCCCCGTCCACACCGCCCGCCCCGTCCACACCGCCCGCCCCGTCCACACCGCCCGCCCCCGTCCAGTTGGCACCGCCCAGCCCGCCCCGTCCACACCGCCCGCCCCCGTCCAGTCGGCACCGCCCAGCCCGCCCCGTCCACACCGCCCGCCCCCGTCCAGTCGGCACCGCCCGCCCCCTGCCCCGTCGGCCCCCCCTCCCGCGCCCCCTCTGCTCCGCCCGCCCCCGGCACCGCCCGCCCCCTGTCCAGTCGGCACCGCCCAGCCCGCCCGGTCCACACCGCCCGCCCCCACCCCGTCGGCACCCCCGCCCTCCCGCCTGGCCACCCCACTCCGCCCGGCCACGCCTGCTCCCGCGCGTGCACCGCCCACTCCCGTCCGCTGGGCTCGACCCCTCCTTTTCCCGCTCCTGCGCCGCCCCCCGCCCTTCAATCCACGTGCGGTCCGGTCCCCACCACCTTCTCCTGCGGCCTGGGTGCACCTGGGCACTCCGGGCTCACCAGACCCTCCGGATACTGCGCGGCCTTCGAGGTCGCCCACCAGATGCAGATCCTGATCCCGGGGCGCCATGCGTGGACCCTTCGGGCTCAAGCGGGCCTGCGGCGCCACCTAGCGGCCCTTGGGCAAAATGCGACCGTGGCGCCGGAGGGGCTTCAGCAGCCAGAGCTGAGGTGTTAGAACCCACGGGACCCTGGGGCGCAGCACCCACTTCACCACGGTGTACGCTCGAATCTCTGTGCATCCGTGGGCCGACTAGAGACGCAATTTAGTTGGGAGAGTCGCTGGGCCTACGTCAACCTGCTATTATTCACCCAAAGCTGAGATGGGGGAGGGGTCTACCCTGCTGGCCGAGCGTCAGGGAGCTGGGTGCAGAGGGGCATTTCGGACAGCTGTCCCTAAGTCCACCCAACCCCAGGAATAGACATTCGCCTTCCCAAGAGTTTACTCAGGAAGAAAAAGGGAAAGTCCCATCCTGGTGGAGCTCACAGGGCAGCAGAGGCCACAGTGAGCGGTGAGTTCCCCACTCGGAAGGCCAGGACGGAGAAAGCCTGTGGTGGTGGGGAGAAGGGGGCCTAGTGATCTCCAGGGAAGTGTGGGGCGACAGCCAAAAGGAAAAGACCCCAAGGAAGACCCAGGAGAGCAGTCAAGGCCCTGGGACCGGGAGGGCCTGGTGGTCCTCTAGTGGAGGGGCCATTGCAGGGAAGTGGTTGGAGAGTACAAGTGGACAGGGACCATGGTGGCTAAGGGTACTGGCCTCTGGAAAGTGGCCTGGCCTGAATATGGGGACTTGGCAGTGGATGAATGTATCTGCCTTCCCATGCTGAGGGCACCCAGCTAGAAATACCTGCAACTTCCTAGAGAGAGTGTGCCAGTTACTACTTCCACTACTCTACAGGAGAGGGTCAGACTCCGACCACAGCGCCAAGTCCTGCCCTGTGGGCCCAGAGGGAGCTTATGCACACGGGGGTGGTGTCATAGATGAGGATAGCATTGCAGGGACTCTGGCTTCTTCCCTGAAGGGCCTGAGTGATATTAACTCAAACAGCCAGAAGGACCCTGACTCAGCCAGGGGAGGCCCAGGATATCTGCTGTCCATCATGATACCCAGCACAATGCCAACAGCAGACACCAATAATTACAGGTGATGGGGGCCAACATACCACCCCCAACTCCAGTGAGCATGTGAAGGCCCAGCCACCCCACAGGCAAGCCCCAGACTGGAGGGAACACAGCTGCAGAGAGTATGGCCTTCAGCTTTCCTAGCCCCTCAATCAACATTTGTAGCCTGGATCTCCATGCAGTTTAGCCCAAGGGCTCTTGGGCATCACTCAAAAAACATGTCCCAAGAAAGTTGAAAACACTTTGAACTAAATGAAAACGAAAACCCAACTTGCCAAAATTCATGGGATGCAGTGAAACCTGAGTGTGGAGGGAAATCTACAACATCTACTGGTGCCAAAGAGCAAAACCTACAACCCTTTACCTGGACCTCCACCCAGGACCCAAGGGCAGCTGGACCTCCACCTGGGACCAAGAGAGTAGCACAATATACACCTAAAGTAAGTGGAAGGAAAGGAAGAACACTGGATTGAGATGAATTTGGAAAAAATAAGAACAGTAAATTAACAGGGGAAAAAAATGAAACCAAAAGCTTGTTCTTTGAAAAAAATATTCAAAAAATTGTGAATCTCTAGCCAGGCTTCTCACAAGTAAGAGGAGAAAATGAAAATTACTACAGTGAGAAGTGAAAGGCCGTCAGTGCTCACCCCACGGACCGAGTACTGGGCACAATTCCATGCCTGCAAATGTGATAACTTACACATCTATCGAATTCACACAAAGAGAAATGGGTAAACTGAATAGACCTCATCTACTAAATACGCTGAAACCGTGATTAGTGATCTCTCAAACAAGAAAACAGACAGGTCAAATAGTTTCACTGATGATTTTCTTTTATTTTCCTTTTGTATTGTGTTGTGATGGAACCTAGCCCTTCACTGGAATTCTACCAGACATTTAAGAGAGAAAATTTAGCAGTTATCTTTCATTTCTTCCAGAAAGTAGTGGAAGGGGGCACTTCCCAAATTGTTCTCCTAAAACCAAGAATAGACAAAGCCACAAGAAGCATGGAAAGCCACAGGCCAACATCCCTCCTCAGCACCAAGTTTCAGTGAAGCAAATCTGCTGGCACCCCAACCAGGAGGGGCTCACTCCAGGTGTGAGGTCATTCGGCCTTTGAAGCCTGCTAACATAGACCATCTCTTCCACAGCCAAGGAAGAGAAACATGAGCTTACAAGTTGGGGCAATACTTGGCAAAATCCAACACCCACTCATGACTGAAACAAAGACTAGCAACACCCCAAAATGCTCACTGACATCAGACTCAACAAAGAGAGATGGGGAGCCTCTAAGGTCCAGAGAGGCGAGGGGCTCCTCTCACCACTTACCATTACACCCTGCACGTGCAGACATTCATCTCCTCACTGCCCTGGAAGCTGGAAGTCCTGGGTCAGGGGCCTGCGTGGCCAGGTCTTGGTGAGCAAACTTCTGGCCGGCAGGTGGCCTCTGCTTCGCTATCCTCATAGCCTGGCCTTCCCCCAGTGCGTGTGGGGAGGGCGCTGAGCTCCATCAGGGCAGGCCCTACCCCATGGCCTCACCTAAGCTAATGACTCCCCACTGCCGTGGCCCTGAGGTGAGGACTCCAACCTACAAACTGGGGTGGGGAAGCAGAGGTTCTGTTGCTCTGGGCCGTCTCCAGTCTGAACAAGTGCCCCTCAGATGAGGGCAGGGACCTAGTCACAGGGCCAGAATGTCACTGTACATCTTCCTCCCAGCCCTCCCGGAAGGCCCCAAGCACCACTCACGGGGAGCCGTGAATAGAGAAGGGGAAGTGCAGGTGCAGGCAGTGGCTGACCCTGGAGACCTCCCACTGTGGCCTGCCAGTTGGACAGGGGCTTGTGGGTGGACTATGGGGCTTTAGCTCTGGCCCGCCTCTCAGTGTCTATGGCCCCTGAGCCCATCCTGTGGCTATTCCCATTTCAGAAGAGAGAGAGCGCAGACACCCTCAGCAGGTGGAAGAATTCTGCCTTGGCCCCAACCCACAGAGGGCCTCCTCCTGGGTGGGAGGCCACACAGACCATCAGAGCTGCCCCTGTAGCAGTGACACAGAAGCAACATACATCCCTGCAGAAATCAGAGGTCAGTGCCCCCTCAAGGGCTCAAGGAGCAGGTGCCTTCCCCACTCCCCACACCTGCTGAGACTGTGCAGAAAACAAATGGGCAGCTGTGTTCAGCTTGCCGGAGAGTGCAGTAGTTGCTACTCCTGCAGTGGTTTCAGTGCTGTAGCAGATCCACATGGCCCCTGGTGCCCAGCCAGCACCCTGAGAGGTGGAGGCTTTTTTCTCCAGCCCAGTTAGAGACACCAAGGAACCCTAACTGCAACCTGTTGCCCTGACTCCCAAGCACACCAGCCCAGCCTTTTTTTTTTTTTTTTTTTTTTTTTTTTTTTTTTTTAGTTTTCGGCAGACACAACATCTTTGTTGTTGGTATGTGGTGCTGAGGATCGAACCCAGGCCAAACACATGCCAGGCGAGCGCGCTACCACTCGAGCCACAACCCCAGCCCCAGCCCAGCATTTCATTTGGCTCACAGGGATCCATCACCTGTCCCTTCCACAGCACACATCATCTACTACAGTGGTGACATCATGTTGTTTGGATCTGATGGGTAAAGAGCAGCAACCACCCTGGACACTTTAGTAGGACATACATGTGTTGAAGAGTGGGAGGTAAATTCCACAACAGCCTGGGATCTCCCACCTCCAGAATCGGGGCCCAGCAGGCATGGAAGCAGGTGGCTGCACCCAGGCCTCTGGGTGTTGAAGACCAGCAGGAGCCGGTTTGGCCCTTGTCTGGGACGGAGTTTTACCTGTCTCACTTGGACATGCTGCTGCAACCCCATAACTTAGTAACCCAAAGCAAGAGAAGGTTCTGGGTCAGGATCAGGCATGGCACAGGCCAACCCCTGTCCAAGAAGCCTTGGCCTGCCCTTCAGGTGAGTCACAGACAGACTCAACAAGCACTGCCCGGCTGGAAGGTGATGGCTCTGCCAGACCCTGAGGCTGAACACCCATCCTGGGCCACCATCATAAGAGCCTAGCCACCAAGCCACAGGGCCAGTACGAGAGGCAGCACCCCACAGTGAAGTGACATGCATGTGATCAGCTCAGGCAGGTCCTGGAGCCCCAGGTGAGGGACTTGCGGATGTGGGTCATGAACAAGCACTCCTATCACAGTGCTACAGCCCTCTGAAGCCAGGCACACCAATGGCTTCATGGGCAGCCAGAGAAAGCTCATCCTGAGGGCTGGGGCTAGGGCTCTGCAGAACACTTGCCTAGCATGTGTGAGGCTCTGGGTTTGATCCTCAGCACCACCTAAAGATAAAGAAAATAAATAAAATAAAAAATAATAAAATAAATAAAATACAAATTTTATATAAATAAAATTAAAAAGGTATTGTGTCCATCTACAACTAAAAGAAGAAAAAGAAAACTCATCCTGAGCACAGACAGTTCTGCATGGCATCCACCCAGAAGTGGATGGCTGCAGCAGAACAGCCCCACTGTGTGGGGGAGGGGGAGGATAGGTAGAGCCCAAATCTCTGGAGAGGGCAGGACAGTGTACAGTGTGCCTGGTTGTGCCTTCTGCGTGGAAGGGTTACAGTGAGAGGCATAGATCTCTGCTGGCTGATAGGCAGGACTGACCTCAGCTGGAGGGTCAGGTGCCTATAAAGAGCATGTTACATAAAATCAGTGACAAGGCCTGGGGCCCCCAGTCTGGTACACGCAGAAACATCCCTGAATGTGCAGAGTGCAAAGCATGTGTGTGACCAAAGAGCCACTTCAGAAGGGATCTTGATAACTGGGGGGTAGAGAGGGGGCACGATGGTCTCCTTCCCAGGGCTACCTCCTTAGTCAAGGTTGGGCAGTAGGAATGGAGGCCAGGGGTGGCCTCGCTACCTGTACTCACTGGGCACCTGGGCTGATGGCAGAGATGCCCAGGCCCCTCCTGCACCCTGCAAGCCTCAGGCAGGCATTTGAGCCATGGATGCACCTTCCTGCCTGCTTCACTTCTGCCAAAACTACCATGGAGGGACATACAGCGTGTTCACCCACACCACGGCATTCCATACAGCAGTCTGTCTCCAGGCTCATGGCCTCTCGGGTTCCCACAGAATGGTGGACCGCCTCTGCAGGTTTACTGCAGACCCCAGCTGAGTGGCAATCCATTCATTTCCTCACTGCCCTGGCGTGGCAGGTGCCCCCTGGCAGGATTCTTGGGTCTGGGTCCAGGTCCAGGCATTATGGAGTAGAAATGGCAATGTTTTCTCAACTGTCATTATCCCTTGAGATTTGCGGGTGACATTTTTGCTTCCTGTCCCTGTGACTTTTGGATTCTGCTGATCTGGAGGCCTTAGGTTTTTCCAGGACTTCTTTGGGTTTAAGTGAAAGTTCCATTCCTGGAAATCCCTGCAGTCCTGGGCAAGACCTGGCCACCTGGCCATCACACCTGAGGTTTGACAGAGGGTCCCTCTACTGGCCAGGGTGCTTGGTCTAATGGAGGGGAACCCCCGTCTTTATCCCAGATGGGATAAGGAGGTACATGGAAGGCAGGAGGTTCCTCAAGGATGTGTCTTGGCACGACTTCTTCCCACAGGAAGTGACTACAGGCAAAACTGCTAACAGCAAAGGCCCTGCAGCAATGAGGGCTTGGGTCACCCCACAAGCAGAGAGCCAGATGCTTGCTGCAGGCGAGGGAGCGCCTGCCCCTTACCCCTGTGAGCTGTGTGCACTTGTACTGACCAGTTCTTTTTCTTCCTCTTCCCCTCTTCATTCCCCTATCACCTAACGAAAATATCAACACTGGTTAACATTGTATCTCCATGTTTGTGCTGTTTGACTCTCAAACACTCTCAAAAAGTGCCACTCAACCTGAATATCGAAGGTAAATAGAAACCTGGGCTCAGCCCCCTCTGGAGAGGCAGCCTGTTGGTTGAGAGAGTTGTGTATTAAGCCGAGGCATGAATGTGCTGCTGTTGTTATTTGGAAGTTGAATGTGGCTTTCAACAGCCGTCTGCATGCACGCTGATTTTTCAGGAGGGGCTGCTGCAGGTGGTTCTTTTGAAAAGCTACTGAGGCTGGGCCCCTTCCCTCTGTGGTCAGGGCTGGACAGACACTTAATCTCCAAAAGGCTGTCCCAGCCAAATGTGGTGGCAGGTGGAACAAGTGTGCTGGGCCAGAGTCCCACCTTGTTCTCCCAGTGCTCTGCCCCTGGCCCTTCATCCCACCCGCTAGTTTCCAGATATACAGAGTAAATTCCCTGGCTGGGGTCCTTCAAAGGCAATGGGGTTCCAAAAATTCTCTTTCAGCACCCACCTTCCAATGTTTGCTTTCTAAAGATTCCATTAGTGACCCTCAAAGAGTGACCATGCTCGCTGGAGTAAGCCCTCTCCACTCTATGCCATCTGTCTGTTTCTGCCTAGAAAAACTTAAATTCCATGAAAGGAGGGACCCCCTCAGACACAGTGGCACACACCGGTAATCCCAGTGACTCGGGAGGCTACAGTGAGAGGATGGCAAGGTCAAGGACAGCCTCAGCAACTTGGCAAGATCCTGTCTCAAAATAAAAAATAAAAAGGGCTGGGCATGGTAGCACACAACCTATAATCCCAGCAGCTCAGGAGGCTGAGGCAGGAGGATCGTGAGTTCAAAACCAGCCTCAGCAAAAAGCAAGGCACTAATCAACTCAGTGAGACCTTGTCTCTAAATAAAATACAAAAAAGTGTTGGGGATATGGCTCAATGGTAGAGCATCTCCAGGTTTAATCCCCAGTATGAAGAAGGAGGAGAAGACAGAATGTTAGGAAGAAGGAACCTTATCTGCCCTGTTCACTACTGTGCCCTGATGGTATCTGGTTCCTAAAAATACTAGGTAATATCTCTTGGCTGAATTTTATATCAGGAAAAAAACATTAAGTGTATTCAGGGCAACATGTGAAATGTAAGAAGAGCGACATATAGAACACTGTAATTAAAATAGCATTTAAAATACACACAATTTGATATGCAGACAACATGAACGTGAAAAGTAGACAATTGACAGGAAGGAAAGGTTTTGAAAAGATACAACTTGCAAGACAGAGGACAAAATGACACAAACAGTAGACGGCAACCAACTTGAATTTTGAGGGATGGTGGGGCAGTGTTAGAACAAGAAGGCAACCTCCTGAACACTCTTCCCAGCCCTGGGTGGGATCATGTCTCCAGCTGGGAATGGGACCAACAAGAAGGGGATAAGCAAGACGAACAGAGCACCATCCACACGGGGGTCCTCCCTGCAAAGTTCCCAAGTCAGAATGAGGGCTGAGCTAAGCAACCCTCCTGCAGGTAAGACCTCAGCATCCTCAACCCACCCTCAAGAGAGGTCAGCCCCTTGGCCCATCCCCTGTGCCAGTAGGCCTCTAACTGCCTCCCTCTGCTGCCCCCACCACCAGCTGCCAGGTAGGACCCTTGCCCTCCAGGGGGAGGCCGGTGCTTTGGGGACCCTTCGCGGCCTGGCCTGCACCAAGCACCGCAGATAGCCCCACTCCTCACCCCTCCACCCCACTTGTCCTCCAGTTCCACACTTCCCTTTCTCTTCTCCATTTTATCTGAGCCCCATTCTTTCTGGTCTCACTGTGTCCAGGTTTTCTCCAAACTCCCAGACCAGGCTTCCGCATCTCCTGCTGCCAGGCACCTTGGCCAGGCTCCTGGAGTTCCCCAGCCCTCCGCTGTCCTCATCGCCCCAAGCCCCTAGTATCTTGCACCGTACCAAGGGGACCCTGCGTCCCTCGACCCCCGCACGTCCCGGTCTAGTCCCCGCGCGCGCGGGTCGGCGCAGCCCAGGTGGATGCGCGCGTCGCGGGGATGGAGACGGCGGCACACCCTAGCGCGCCGCCCCGCCTCCGCGTGCTGCGGATTGGCTCCCCGCGGGCTGGCCAGGGCCGATTGGCTTGGGCCGCGCGGCTGCCGGGCCCGTTTCACGGTGGGTAGCACCGCAGCGTGGATGCTGCTCGGTCCCGCCGCCGCCCGGGAGGAGAGTGGAGCGGGAGCGGCCGGGCGGGGCCGGCGGGAGCGCCTCGAGGAGCCGCTCCCGCCGCCCACCCCGGGCCCGCGGCCAGGGCAGCCTGGGGGTCGCGGCTGCACCGGGTGGCCGCGGGCGGCGGACAAAGGGCCATGCGCGGCCGCGGACGCTGAGCGCGGCCGGGCGGGCCGGGGGATGCGGCGCGGGGCTGGCGGGACCGGGGGGCCACAGCGACGCTCCTGAGCTCGGCGGCCGCGATGCCGTGGTTCCCGGTGAAGAAGATCCGCAAGCAGATGAAGCTGCTGCTGGTGCTGCTGCTGCTCACCTGCGCCGCGTGGCTCACGTACGTGCACCTGAGCCTGGCGCGCCAGGGCCGCGCGCTGCGCCAGCGGCTGGGCTACGGGCGAGGTACGCGGGGCGCGTGGGGACCGGGGAGGCGAGGGGCGGATGGGCGACCGCCCCGGCCTCCAGCGGGCGGCGAGTCTGGCTGGGCCGAAGCGCCTGGAGACCCGGCTCGCCCGCTCCTCCCAGCTTGGGGATCTTGGGGGAGGGGGCACGGTTTGGCCTGGCGGGACGCCCGATGACGTCAGCCATGACGCGCTGGACCCTCTGGGGGTTCGTCCCAGACCTGGGCGGAACCTAGGATCTGGCTGGATCCGGTAGCGATGGGGTTAAAGGTGGGATCTTGGCAAGTTCTCCACCCCAGCCCAAGAGGCCTATCGGGCCAGACCTCCACCACTGGCCTACTTAGCAGGACCTCAGTTTCTCCATCTGCTAGGGAGACACCCAGAGATCCTGACCCGAGGGCAGAGCCTTGGGAGTGACCCCTGCGTTTGGAATGCTTCTGGAAGGGTGCCCTGGGTACACCTGTGCACGATGGCGCTGAGGCTGGTGCTGCGTGGAGCACCCCCCCCCCCCATATCCTGGTGCTCACACACCAAGTGGGGCAGTAGAACCCACAAAGCAGTTCAGGTCGTGGTCAAGGAAGGGCCTCTGAAGATGGTGACCTTTGACACACACTCGGTGGGGAAGAGCTTAGTTGGTGGGGAGAGAGACAGAAGGAGAGTGCCCCTGGTCCGGGAGAGTGAAGAGGCCAGAGTAGAAGCCCCACCAGGGCAGGACCAACCCCAACCAGGTTGACCTCGACCCTTGGCAAAGATGTGGGGGCAGGGAAACAAGTGTCTTTCCTCCCAGAGACTAGAACACTGGCTCCACAGACCCAGGGCTGGGGGCTGTTCTCACCCCCAAGAGGGTCTGTGGATTGTCCCAACCCAGGTATCTCACAGCTGAAACAGCTCAAGAGACCCCCCACCCGAGCACTGTCCCTTCCCTAAAAGAAGCCCCATCCCATCCCCGCAGTCAGCAGATAGGCAGGGCTCAGAGCTGACCCAGCAACACAATAAACCCTCCCCTATCGACTGCCTCTGTGGTTTCTCAGCAGCCACAGGCTCCCCCAGTCTGACTTCCTGAGCGACTGAGGAGTCTGAACCCAACCAGGAGGGGGCAGGGGCATAGGAACCCCACTGCTGAAGATCTGACCTCTGTTCTCGCTTGGGCCAGCTGGGAAGCTGGTTCAGTTGGCCCTGGAAGACCCAAGCTGCCAGTGGCACTGCCAGGAGCAACCTGGGCTGCGTTGGCAGGCACCAGCCCTGCACACTTGGCTCTGGGCTGAGGCCCATCCCCTGTCCAGCCGCCTGGGCTCCCAAGCCAGGGCCTGTTAGATGTTGAGCAGTGGACATGGTTGAGGCTTTTCTGGCTGTCCAGTCAGTGAGACAGCATGCAGGTGGTGCCCAGCAAGTGTTAGTTCAGAGGCCTGACTGGATGTTCACTGTGTGAGGGCTCAGCCTCTGCAGGACAGTGGTGGCAGCCTGAGCTGGGACTTCACACAGAAGGTTCCCAGTGCCGTGGATGCCTGGACTTAGCTCGGCAGGCTCTGGGCATCTGGGCCAAGCTGTGGGGATGGGTCTGGGAGTTTCTCAGCTGCTCATCTCCCAGCTGGTCAGGGAGGGAGGAGCTGGGAAAGGACCTGGAATGAGGAGCAGGTGAGTAGGCACTGCAGGAGTCTCAACAGGGAGGAAAGCAGGGCGACATGTCTCCCCCAGAGAAACAGCCCAGACCAGTTTGTCTCAGTGGGGCCCGTGGGGGATTCTAGCTCCTGAGGTCTGGATGAAGGTGATGGGCGTGGATGTTGAAGCCCAGGGTTGGCTCTGAAGCAGAGGGGTCTCCTAGCTTCATGGGTGGTTCCTCAGTGGGAGCACCGGGAGGGGCAGAAACAGGGCAGAATGAAGCTTCTCCCAAAGCCTGGGACCCTCCCTCCCAGGATGCAGTGGGATGTTGAGGTTCACAGTTTAGGAAGGACATCCCAGAAGTGGAGCCGATTCACAGGTCTGCCCTGGGCCTGGGAAAGGACAGACTGCAAAGGGTTGCCCTGAGGGACAGTCTCCCTCCAGGACCACCTTGGCACCAGGGCCTCTGGCAGACAGGACGGTGTGCCCATCTCGCCTCTGCCCAGGCCAGTTCCTGGGCTCCTGGGGTCAAAGGCAGCAGGGATGGCACATGTGCCGTGGGCCAGATGTGGCTTGGCTCAGGACCACAGTGCAGGCTTTCCTGACCACAAGACCCTGTTCTGGAGTGAGGGAGACAGTTCAGCACAGGGTAGAAGTGCTGAGGGTGCCAGGCCACCTTCAGGTCCTCCCAAGGCAGGACCACTGGGCGAGCATAGCCAGGTGGGTGTGGGTGTGCAAGCACAAGCAGAGACACACGGCCTGCATTCTCTCACCCCAGCCAGGTGGAGTGCTTCTGCTAGGCTGCCCACCTAGGTGAGATGTAGATGTAGAAGGCCTCAGGGCTCAGGTGAGAGCAGCTGCCGGGTGAGAGGTGGGGCCTCTGCTGAGCAAGCAGGCGCAGGGAGCATCTTCCTGGAGCAGAGACACCACAGCTTCCTGCCCTGCTCTGGCCAGGTGGGATAGGTCCCTGCCCCCAGCTGACCCCATCTGCTCTGGCCAGTTGGTCTCTGGCCTCATGAGAGCCTGGGGCCCAGATGGGCTTCACCTTCGACCCACAGATGGTGAAAAGCTAACCGGTGTGACAGAGGGCCGGGGTGTCCGGGCTATGCCATCCACCCAGAGGGCAGAGGACTCCAGTGAGAGTCGTGAGGAGGAGCAGACAGTGAGTGGGGACGATGGGGGAACCCCTAGGGGGGTGGCCACATGTGTGGACTGGCAGATATGGCCACAGTCTGTCCCAGAGCTCCAGCATCCTGGCCTGGTGGCCCGTGTCTGGGTGGACACAGTGGTGTGCGTGTGTACTGGCCTGTTGTGTGGGTGGCCACGTCTGCCTGGGCAGATGTGATGCGAGAGTGTCCAGGCCCCAGTGGGCTGGAGTTTACCCAGCTGTGTGAACACGGGACTTCATGAAGCTGTCCCACCGGGTGTGGCCTTTGAGCTCTGAACTGCCACCCTTCCTCATACAGCCTGACGGCCGGGACCCAAACACGCTGCTTCCCGTTGGGGTGGGGAGGCCGCCTCCACTGAACCTCACCCGTCAGGCACCCCCCTGGCGGGAGGAGGTGAGCTCTGCCCCCCTCCGCCCTGCATCCCTCTGTGTGGGTCTGGGAGGCTTGGGGAGGGGGCGTGGCTAACTCCCCTTCTCCCCAGTACAAGGGGCAGGTGAACCTGCACGTGTTTGAGGACTGGTGTGGGGGTGCCGTGGGCCACCTGAGGAGGAACCTACATTTCCCGCTCTTCCCTCACGTGAGTGCCCCAGCGAGGGAGGCCAGGCGGGCCTGCAAAGCAGGGTGGTCAGTGGCCTTCCACATGAGTGGTCACTACCCCCTCAGACTCGCACCACTGTGAAGAAGTTGGCCGTGTCCCCTAAATGGAAGAACTATGGACTCCGGATTTTCGGCTTCATCCACCCAGCCAGAGATGGTGCGTGGGTAGGGTGTGCTGGGGGAGGAGGGTCACGAGGGCCTCCGCTGAGCCCCTGTCCCGTGGACTAGGAGACATCCAGTTCTCTGTGGCTTCTGACGACAACTCTGAGCTCTGGCTAAGCGTGGATGAGACCCCCGCAGCCGCCCAGCTTGTGGCCTTCGTGGGCAAGGTACTCCCTGCCCCTACCCCAGGTCTCTTCCTTCCCGTGGTGCCCCTCTATCCACACCCTATTTGTCCCTCTTTGGAATGGGGACTGGATGGGTCTGAACCTCAAAGACAACATGAACCCCCATCACCTTTCTGTGTCACCCCCAGACTGGCTCTGAGTGGACGGCGCCTGGAGAATTCACCAAGTTCAGCTCCCAGGTGTCGAAGCCCAGGCGGTGAGTGAGGGTGTTGGCATGTGTGGAGGCTGGCGATTTCCGCCTGTGCACCCTGGCACACTCACACCAGCAGCAACCTGGTCCTGAGGGCCAGCCCAGGGGGCATGGGAGCAGTCTGACCTTCTCTCGCTCTCCAGCAGTTAGGGTGCCTGGGCATGGGGGAAAACCAGCCCTGCCTCCTCCTGTCCACAGGCTCATGGCCTCCCGGAGGTACTACTTTGAACTGCTTCACAAGCAGGATGACCGGGGATCTGACCACGTGGAAGTGGGAGTGAGTGTGGCCTGCAAGCAGCTGCCCTCCCTCCCCTTCCACTCCCTGCCGGACTGCAACGTGTCCCCATGCAGAAGGGTTTCCAGGAGATCAGGAGGGTCTGAGGCGCCCACTGGGGAACAGGGGGCTTCTCTGAAGGGGACCCTTTACCAGGGAGGCAATGGAGGGGACCGCATAGAGGGTAGGAGGTGCAGAGAATAGAGCCCGCATCTTCCAGCATCTTGGGAGACCCCAGGGGGTCTGGTGGCCAGGTCAGGGAGGGGTGGAGCTACAGTGTGACGCTGGACAGCTCAGCCTATCCTCAGAGACAGGCAGTGGGATTTGCATTCAGGAAGAATCCTCAAGCCGCTGATGGGTGATTTTGGGGGGGTTGGGAGATAAACCAGGAAGAGGGAGGGAGGACCTTAGGTTGAAGGTAGGGAGGGGGTTCACAATAAGAGAGAGGCCTGGAGTCCTCCCTGCTGGGGTGGGGGGACCACCACCAGGTGGAGTAGGGGTTCTCCACCCCAGCCCCAGGGGCTTAGCTGTGTCTGGCGTGTGTAGTGAGTGTCCTTGGCAGGCTGGAGAGAGTTTGGAGTGACCCTGGGAAGACTGAGGGAGTCTGTGAGGGGGAACCTTAGTCGGAAGAGCAAGACAGGGGTCACCTCTCAAAGGAGAGCAGAAAGAACAGCCCTGGGGTGGGGCACTGGGAGGGCACTCTAGCAGGAGATGCTGGGCCTGGCCCTTGGACAGCTGGCAGTGACCTCCAGAGGGCAGTAGTACAAACCCAGGCAGCAGCTGGGATCTGGAGCCATAACCAGCAGGCCAGGAAGATCCAGGGTGGGTCTGGGTCTGCCCCGTGGGACCCGCAGCCTTCTGCACCTCCTGCCAGTTAGCCCTGCTCCAGAAGGTAGGACGCCCCTCACATACTCCCTCCCAAGAACTCCCTGTATTCTTTGAGGGATCGCTTCCGCTCCCCCAGCCCCAAGCCAGGGAAGACCCTTCCTCTTCCCCCTGAACCCCGTCTTCCCTGTCTCGTACCCCAGTGGCGAGCTTTCCTGCCTGGCCTGAAGTTCGAGGTCATTGGCTCTGCTCACATTTCCCTATACACAGGTACGGGGCTAGATACCTTGTCACGGGAGGGGGCAGCTTCTGGTGGACCAGCTCTGGGTTTGGGTGGGGACAGCCTAGGAGGATCCCCTTCACCTCCTTCTGCCAGCAGATGAGTCAACCCTGAAGATGGACCACGTGGCCCACGTTCCCCAGTCTCCAGCCAGCCACATAGGAGGTCGCCTGCCACAGGAGGAGCCCAGTGCCGACATGCTACGGCCGGACCCACGGGACACCTTCTTCCTCAGTGAGACGGGACCCACAAGGGGTGAGGGCGGGGGCCAGGCCAGGCTCCAGTTTGACTGCCCGTCCCACAGCTCCTCGGATGGAGCCTTCGAGCCTGGAGAATGTGCTGGAGCCCTGCACCTATGCCCCCACCTACGTCCTCAAGGACTTTCCGATCGCCAGATATCAGGGACTGCAGTTCGTAAGTGCACCTGACCAGGCTCCGGGAGACCGGCCTCCAGCCTTCCCAGAGACCACCCTGACCTCAGCCCCGCCCTCAGGTGTACCTCTCCTTCGTCTACCCCAACGACTACACGCGCCTCACTCACATGGAGACTGACAACAAGTGCTTCTACCGGGAGTCGCCACTGTACCTGGAAAGGTGGGTGGGCAGTCCTTCTGGAAGTGAGGCGGGGCCTTGGCAGGGCAGGTATCGGATGCCCTGCACTACCGGCCCCAGGTTTGGATTCTATAAATACATGAAGATGGACAAGGAAGAGGGGGAAGAAGATGAAGAGGACGAGGTGCAGCGCCGTGCCTTCCTCTTCCTCAACCCTGACGGTGAGTGCTGCATCCCAGCATCCCAGCATCCCAGCACCCCCGGCCTGCCCGCCTGGGCGTGGCCAGCTGACCTGCTTCCCTGCAGACTTCCTGGCGGAGGAGGAAGAGGGGGAGTTGCTGGACAGTCTGGAGCCCACTGAAGTGTCCCTGCCACAGGGCAGCCACAGGTCTCCCACCCCAGCACCGCCCACGGAGACTGCTGTCACCCCTGTCCCACCGACACCACCCAGCCCCCTGGACCAGCACACCCCCAGACACTCCCGGGGCCTGAGCTGGGCTGCCCGGGCCGGCCGCCCCCTGCCCCTCTTCTTGGGTCGAGCTCCACCCCCACGTGCCGCAGAGAAGCCGCCTGCTAAGGTGTATGTGACAAGGGTACGACCAAGACAGCAGGCCTCCCCAAGGGCGCCTCGCAGCCCTCTTTGGCCTCCCTTCCCTGGTGTCTTCCTGCGCCCCAGACCCCTGCCCAGAGTGCAGCTGCGAGTTCCCCCACACTCACCACGGTGGGGCCGGAGGACCGGAGGCTCCCAGGCCACAGAGCTGAGGCCCCCGACCCGGGCGCAGGCCACCCAGGGGGATCGGGAGGGCCAGGCACTTATGCCAGGACTGGCAGCGCTCTCGGTGGACTCGAACTCATCGGCCGAAGCACAACCGGTGACCTCCTTCCTGAGCTTGTCCCAGGTATCCAGGCCGCAGCTGCCTGGGGAGGGCGAGGAGGAGGAGGAAGGGGAGGATGATGGGGCCCTGGGAGATGAGGCCTCAGAGGACAGCGAGGAGGAGGCCACTCGGGCTCTGGGCCGCTGGCGAGAGGACGCCATCGACTGGCAGCGCACCTTCAGCGTGGGTGCGGTGGACTTCGAGCTGCTACGCTCAGACTGGAACGACCTTCGCTGCAACGTGTCGGGGAACCTGCAGCTGCCCGAGGCTGAGGCCGTGGACGTGGTAGCCCAGTACATGGAGCGGCTCAATGCCCGCCACAGTGGGTACGAGGTGCCTGGGAGAGGACATGCTGGTCTCGCACATTCCCCAGAGCTCAGCGGTGTACTAGTCTGGAAAGATGCACTCTACCCTGAGCTTTTCTTTTTGGTCCTAGGGATTGAACCCAGGGGCGTGTAGCCACTGAACCACATTCCCAGCCCTTTTTATTTTATATTTTGAGACAAGGTCTTGCTAAGTTGCTGAGGCTGGCTTTGAACTTGCCATCCTCCTGCCTCAGTCTCTGGGCTGACAGCATATGCCACCTAGCCCTGATGCACTCCACCCTAGGGAAGCCCCAGGGTTGCTCCTCTGCCCTGGGTCCTAACTACTGAGGGCCCTTGTCCAGGTTCAGGCCTCCCTGGAGCCTCACCAAGAGCTGGCTCCGTAAAGCTTTACCTGTAAATCCCACCTCTGTCACTGTGGACCTGGACTGAAGGATGAATCCAAGTTTCAGGAGTTAATGGTCAGTCTCAGCCAGATACTGAAAAAGGAGCCAGACAGACACCGAGGGTCAAGCTCAAGACTCCTAGACCCCTCCTCCCCTATACAAGGCTGCAGAGTCTTTACCAGGGGTCTAGTCTTGACTCTAAGAGAGGGTGCAGGGTTCCTGCCCGACGGCCTGGCCCAGTCCCCAGCATCCAGCTACCCTTCACCCTACAGCGGCCCTATCTTTTCCTCTGGGGAGTTTCCAGAAGGCCATGGTGTGTGGTAGCCACCGAGGAGATATCAGATCTGCATTCAATAGGCCTGTGGGCAAAGGATTGCTGGGGACAGGAGGCCATGCAGAAGATGGAGACCTGGAAGGTTCCCGGCAGGGCCAGAGTTGGGTCCAGGGTTGTATACAGATGTGCTGCTGCCTTGGGGAAGGGTGGGGATCCTGACAGGCCTGGTCTAGGGCAGTGATGGACCCTCCGGTGACTCCAGGTGGCTCAGAGGGCAAGTCTGCCCTTCCTCTAGGCTTCCTGAGAGCACCTCATTGTCCCATGAGCAGGAGAGGTCGTGGCTGTGACTCCACCTTTGCTCACTTGGGTGTGGAGGTGCAGGTTACCACACAGAAGATCAAGAGCATTTGGGGCAAAAGACTCCTGACTTGGAGAGAGTGGTCAAGGGGCAGGAGTCGAAGGGGGAAATCTGCTGGCCTCCAGGGGAAGGTGGGAAGCCCTGTCTGAGAGCCGCAGCATCCAGACAGGGTATACCCCAGAGAATGGAGGGCGCCTGGAGGAGGGGTCGGCGCTGGGCTGGGGAAGCCTCCCAGTGTGGGCTGCCCTACTTTCTGCTCTGCCCTGGGGAAGGAAAGCACAGGTCAACCTACCTCCTCTCTGGGAACTCCAGGGCAGGGTTGGGGTGTGATGTGCCCCTGAAGTCCCCATCCTTAGTGGCAGAGTCTTGGAGCGCCCAGCCCGGGGCTAACCCTACCCGCCTCGCAGGCGCTTTGCACTTCTTCGCATAGTGAATGTGGAGAAGCGCCGAGACTCTGCGCGGGGAAGCCGCTTCCTTCTTGAGCTGGAGCTGCAGGAGCGCGGGGGTGGCCGCCTGCGCCTCTCGGAGTACGTCTTTCTGCGACTGCCAGGAGCCCGCGCCGGAGACTCAGACGGGGAGAGTCCCGAGCCCCCTCCGGCTGCCTCTGCACGACCTGATGGCCGCCCAGAGCTCTGCCGACCGCTGCGCCTGGCCTGGCGCCAGGACGTCATGGTGCACTTTATCGTACCAGGTACTGGTGTGGTGGGTGGACATGGGCGGGTGGGGCCACCAAGGCCCCAGGAGGCCTCCGGATAGAATGGGGGTGCTGATGCCAGGACAGGGTGTGGGGCGGCTGGGAGGAGGTTCTGCGGAGCCCTGGGTCCAGAGCCTAGGCTCAGTGGTGCCCACTCCTACAGTGAAGAACCAGGCTCGATGGGTGGCGCAGTTTCTAGCAGACATGACCGCGCTGCATGCGCGCACTGGTGACTCACACTTCAGCGTGGTCCTGGTGGACTTTGAGAGCGATGATATGGACGTGGAGAGCGCCCTGCGTGTGGCACGGCTGCCCCGGTAATGGCATCCTCAACCACCACCACCTGGGGGTGGCACATCTTTTCTCCTTGGGAGGTGTGTTTTCCTGCCAAGGCCACCTCTAGGATTGGTGCCTGTGACTTCCCCTCCCACAGGTACCAGTACCTGAGACGCACTGGAAACTTTGAGCGCTCTGCCGGGCTGCAAGCCGGAGTGGACGCAGTGGAGGTGCGGGCCAGACGGGTTTGGGGCAACGAGATGGGGCGGCCCGGGGAGGAGTCCATCTGTGGGAGGAGAGTGTGGGGCTCAGCACTCCTAACCTCCAGGACCCCAGCAGCATCGTTTTCCTCTGTGACCTGCACATCCATTTCCCACCCAACATTCTGGATGGCATCCGCAAGCACTGCGTGGAGGGCTCGCTGGCGTTCGCACCTGTGGTCATGCGCCTGGGCTGCGGGAGCTCCCCTCGGAACCCTCATGGTAATGCCCCAGATGCCCCCATGATGCCAGGGTAGAGTCCAGGAGCCTGGGGACCTCTCCCAACCTCCACCCCAGGCCTGAGACCCCACCAGGGCCCCCAGCGGGCCCAGACACCAGAGCCTCCAGTTTGGGGCCAGACCCATGAGCACCTCCCAGTGCCCTCATCGTGCACCGGGCTTCTGGCGGTGGCCGGACACCAGAGGGTGGTCCCTGAGAGCCACAGAGTGAGGGGACCCTGCACCAGACCCCTCCTGAGGTCTCCCACTTGCCCTCTGGGAAGGAACCTGGCAGGACCAGCCTTAAGAAGGGCCTCCCCTCAGGTTACTGGGAGGTGAATGGCTTTGGCCTCTTTGGGATCTACAAATCGGACTTTGACCGCGTGGGAGGAATGAACACCGAGGAGTTCCGGGACCAGTGGGGGGGCGAGGACTGGGAGCTCCTGGACAGGTGACTGCCCCCCCCCCAAGAGAGTTGCATCCTCAGTGGGAGGGTGGAGTTCCAGGCCCCGTGTGAGAAGACCCTGCCCTCCGCCCCTCTTCCCAGGATCTGATGGGCCCAGGGGACTCACCCCAGACCCTGGAACCCTTCCCACCCTCAGAGTCTTGCCAACACGGGGCAGTCCTGACACCCAGCTTCTGGGCGAGGGTGCTGACACTCCTCCACCCACCCCAGGGTCCTGCAGGCAGGGCTGGAGGTGGAGCGGCTTCGACTGCGCAACTTCTACCACCACTACCACTCCAAGCGGGGCATGTGGGGCACACGCAGCCGGAAGGGCTCCCACCCGGAGCGGTCCTGAGGACGAGGCAGCCCCCAGGGGGTCCCGTGGCAGCAGCTGAGGGCTGTGCTCTGGGCCCTGTCCCAGGCACAGCTACCAACCTTGCCTGCCCCTCTCCACCCACCCAGGCTCCCTCTGGCCCTCGCCTGAGAGGCAGACTTCACAGCTGGTCGGGGCGGGCCACGGTGATCCCCACAGTCCACGATGATTTCTGTGAAATTTTCTGTAGCGATGACATTGTTTTCAAGATTTCCAAGAGTTCTGTCTGTCCCAGTTTTTATTCAGAAAGAAATGAAATATTTTTTTTAGTTCCGACTTGTCCTCTGTGGCTTGTGCTCTAGGGAGGCACTGCCTGCCCCTGTGCCCCTCACTTGACCCCACCTGCCCTGCCCTGGCCTTCAGCCTAGGCCCCAGGAGTTCATTTCTTCCCCGACACCCCCTTGTGCAGTCTTGGGTCACAAGAACAGGCGGCGGGGGGCCTTCCCACACATGCCAAGAGGGGGCTCTCACTTACTGTTCCCTCGGCTTTAAAAGCAGAACATGGGGCTGGTGCTTCTGCATCTTCCCAAGGTGGGGGCCTGGATCCGTGAGCACTCTGGGTGGCCAGGAGTAGGAAACCCAGTTCATGTTGGGGTAGGGCCCAGTGGTAGAGGACACCAAGTCCCCGCTTCATTCTCAGCACTGGGGCGGGGCGGGGCAGGGGGGGGGCAACTCAAACTGCTTACATTATAGAGCCCGGGAGGGCTGGTGGTTTGACATTTGCTCCTGCTGGGAGAACACTGAGGGTGTATTGACCAGAGCCTGGACAGTGCCACTGAGGGCCACTCTTTCCTCTCTGTCCTCGGTGTCTCGGCTTCATCTCAGCCTGGGTCCAGGCCCAGGAGCCAAGCAGGTGCTGTACCCACAGCTGGCAGACAGTCCCTCCAGCTGGGGAGCAAATCAGCACAAAGGTGGTGGTTTAAAATGACACTGATTCATCCCACAGTTCTGAGAGCGCAAGTCCCAAGGCCATGGCCCGACAGGGCTGCTCTCTCTGGAGACCAGGCCTGGCCTTTCCTCGCCTTCTCCCGTGGGACTTCTCAGTCATGCTCCTTCATCTTCAAAGCCAGCAGCTGAGGGACTTGCTCAAGTTCATGTGCTCCCCCAGACTCCTTGCCCCTCCCTCTAAGAACCCTGTGATCACATGGGGCCACCCAGGCAACTCAGGGTCCCTGCCCTCTCCACATCCTTCATACAGTCACATCTGCAAAGCTCCTTTGGTTGGCCGTGAAGTTAGGAATGGGGGTCCCTCTGGGGCCACTGCTGTCTGCCTCCTGCTCACGCTGGGTGGGAAGGAGGCCGGCTGATGGTGTATAGCCCTCCCTCGGGATCCACGCGGGTCAGCCCCGGGGGGTCTCGGTACTCAGGGCAGCCAGAAAGGCGAAGCTGGAAGGACAGAGGTGCCTCTTTAGCCCTGAGATCCCCAGGGTAGCACTGCTGGAAGGGGCAGTCCTGGGGCAGCTGGCCACTGCCCAGCCCGCAGATACTGGCAGACACCAAGTTTCCTGTGACTCTCTGCCTACAAATGAGGACCCATAGGACAGAGACTGGCCAGCCACAGATTCAGTTGGAACTCCAGAGGCCTGTTCTGTCCTCTGCTCTCAAAGAGGTCGTTCAGACAAGTTGTCCCCAAAGATATGTCATCATGAGAAAAGCAGCACTGGACTTAAGAACACAAGCTACCCAGCACGGTGGGATGAGGAGAGAAAGGTGGGGCACACTGAGGAACCGTTGGCGGCAGAGAAAATCTTGAGGCAAGATCCCACTTGATGTGGGCTCCACAGACACCACGGTTTGTGAATTCATCTGATCGTTGAGCATCCACTTGTGTCAGGCCCTGTCCCTAAAGGACATTCACCCCAGCACAGGTCGGGAGGCACATCAGACACACTGTCTGGGCTGGTGGCAAGTGCTGCAGAGAAACAGCCAGAGGGGACATGAACACTGGAGCAGGGGACTTGCCGGAGGTCCATCTCTAACAGGGTGGGCAGGAAAAGCCAGGCTGAGAAGGTGGCGCTGGAGCCCCGCAGGAGGGCGCAGGGGGGCACCGCCAGCTGGAGGGGACTGGAAATGAGGGATGAAGACCATAGAAATGAAAGTCACCTACGACACTTAGGAAGGAGAGAAAAACAAAACTTGCACAGACACAAAATCCACTCTAGCAATTTCTAAGAATGGCTGCTGGGAACCTGGTGGGGGCGCAGGAGAAACCCTGAGAGAAAGCACACAGAAGGAAATGACATACAGCAGATGCAAGGCCTGGGGCTGGGGCTCAGGTGGAGCACTCGCCTCGCCTGCATGAGGCACTGGGTGGATCCTCAGCACCACCTAAAAATAAAATAAAGATTTTTTTTAAAAAGCAGATAAAAGAGAAAGGGGAAGATGGACAGCAAGCCACCCACAGGCACCAAGACAACAGAGGAGAAAACCTCTGTGACACAGCAGAAGAAGACTTCCGAGGTCAGTAGGGAGGGACCACAGTCTTCAGAACCAAGGGCCACCAGGCCTGTTGACACACCTAAGTTCCCAGCTATGTGAGAGGCTGAGGCAGGGGAACCGCAAGTTTGAGCAACTTTGAGAGACACTGTCTCAAAATAAAAAAGGGCTAGATGTGTGGCTCAGTGTGGAGCTTTTGCCTGGCATGTGCGAGGCCCTGGGTTTGCTCCCCCAAAATAAAAATAAAAACAGCAGGCCAAAAAGTGAGCCCATGCATATGTAGATGAAGCTCCTGAGCTCCAAGCCAAGACCCTGTGGCCTCAGGATGGTAGACCCTGCGACCCCGTAGGGGCAGGGGACTCCGCCAGGTGGGGTGGAGCACTGCTGGGAGCCGTGGCAGCAAGGACGCCAGGGAGTGGCCCAGACCTGGCCAGGGAGCAACGGGGGCTCTGCCGAGACCCCCGGTTCCACCAGTCAGCTCCCGTCCCCAGACCGCTGCTGCTCTGCTGCCCTCAGCATCAGAAACTCCTCTAGACACCTGGCCGGCTCTGCAGCTCCTGGAAGCTGGCCAGCCTGGCAGAGCCTCAGCTGAGGTGAAGGCAGGCGTAGCTCCGCCCGGTGCTCCGCTCTCCGAGTGTGAGAGCTGGAGGCAGCACCCACCACCCAGCCCTTCTGTTTCTCCCGGGTGACAGCCCCGCTGCTGGGTGGAGCTTCTTTCCAGCCCCAGCCCAGCCCTGGGGCCCCTCCAGCCACAGCCCTCCCTCCGTTGCCCTGACATTCCTGCTCCTCACAGAGACTGGGACCCCCTCAAAAGAGCATCTGAAGGTTCCCAGGGCTCCTGAGGCTACCTGCTCCCCACAGACTCCTCCCCGGCTCAGCTGTTCTGCTCCTTTTGGGTCCCCTGTGGCCTGACAGGCAGCAGTTCTGCGGGCGGCTGTGCCAGTTCATGTCTCTGCCCACCAGACCCACAGACAGAGGTGCAGCCAGGGGTATGCCTGGAGCAGAGAAGAGCTCAGAGGGCTCAGGAAACTCCTGAACCAACAAACACGGGGCTGATCGGACCGGTGGATGTGGGTCAGCCCGTGCCCAAGAAGGTGCCACCCTGGAGCAGACTGGACTCGGTCTCCTCAGCTGCCTCCATGCCCATGTGGCCTGGACACCAGCAGAGGTCAATTGGCACACTAGCAGTCCCAGGATCCAGGGCCGGGGGCCATGCTGCCCAGGGAGCAAGTCCTGCTAGGTTCTTTGGAGGACGCAGCTAGTTTGGACTCTGCAGAGCCCAGACCCTGGGATGTCACTAGGTTTGCAAGCGTGAGCACCGCCACCCATGGGTTTGTGGACCAGAAGCACCTCCAGCACCTGGAGCCCGGCAGCTTTGCCCCCTCTCATCCCTGGCATCAGCTGGACACCAGGGCTGCGCTGACACACTTTCACCTCACCCCTGCAGGTGGGTGGCCACAGCGGCCTCCTTAACCTCTCTGTGAGCCAGCACACTCCTGACTTCTGCTCCCTAGCAGGGTCACCCCTCTCCCACGACCCCCCACCCCGGCTCCGGACCCACGCAGGCTTGCCCTCCATCCCTCCAGACTCCACAGCACACACCTGCAGCTCCACCCTGCTGCCTGCCGTGACAGCCCCCCACCAAACCTGGCACCGAGTGTCCTCCCACTCTTACCCTGCTCTCTGCAAGGTGCCACCACCTGGGGACCAGGGCGACCACCACTGTCACCATGGAGACCCCTGGCCTCAGGTCCTCAGCCTGGCTGCATGGAGCTCCTGGGGAGGGCGGGCCATTCATCAGCTCCCTCCATGCTTCAGACCACCTGCTGCGGGAGCCTGGCCTTCCTACACTGCTCCTGCCACACAGTGGCTCCAGGGAGAGAAGGACACTCCCCGAGGGCAAGGGGCTCAGCAGGCACTGCCCGTCCCTCCAGCCTTGCAGCCATTAGAGGCAGTGCCCAGAGTTCAGGCTCCGCCAGGGTGAGGGAAGCCAGCAGTCCTGGCCTGGGGACCTGCAGGCTGCCCTGGCCTCCTGTCCAGGCCCTGTCCAGGCTGCACCTCCATGTCTGCTTGCCTCTTCCTGGCCGAGGCGCCAACCTCACCAAAGCCCCTTGTACCCAGGTGTGCTCCAGCCTTCCACCCTGTGCCTCTCGACCCTGGGACCATCCACAGTGGGCCTGAGTGAAGGGCGGGCCCCACATGGAGCCAGGCCCGTGCCTCCAGGCTGCTCAGCGCCGCACAAACTTGTCTCCCGGGATTTTTCCACACGAGACGCGTCTCCCAGGGAAGCAACCGGTCTGATGAGCTGGGTGTGCGCTGTTCACCCCTCCCTCCAGTGCCCCCACAGGGCCATCTCCAACAGAGGCTGCCCACAGCAGCGGGGCCAGGATGGAGCCCAGGACGCCTCAGCGGGCAGCAGCGTCCCCGGGGATGAGTCCCAGGGCCGGCGGGACCCGGACCTCAGGCAGGGTAGGTTCCCCACCCCACCCTGCTGCTCCAACCAGACCCCTCCCTGGGGGCGCTTCACTTCCTGGGGTCTCTTCCTCCCACTAGCCCCCACACCCTCCAGCCTTCTCAGCACAGAGCTCACCCCTGGTGCAGCCCAGGACTCTCTCCTCACCACAGGCTGCTGCCCCCAGGAAGGCAAATGGCTTTTAGAGACCAGGTCTCGGGCCCCCATGGGGGAGGCAGCTCAGACAGAGCCCAGGGATCAGGTCTTAGGGAGGCAGAGGCCATCAGGACAGCTGCCCAGGGACACCTGAGGAAGCCCTGGAGGGAGAGGGAAGCTGAGGCCCACTCCCACTCTCCAGCCCTGCTGGGCCTACCCTCACCCCCATCGTGGGCCTGTCCTCGATGCCATCTGCCCAAGAACACCAGAGCCTGCTGGCCCAGCTGGCTGGGTGCTCCGGGGAGCCCTTCTGGGGACCAACTCTGCTATCCCCCCACCCAGCCATCTACCCTCTCCATCCAAGTCCCTGCCCCCAGCTCCTGCCCCCCAGCCTGGCAGGCACTGGCTTGAGCCCAGGCCCCTCTGAGTCACCCCCCTGGGGCAGCTCCGCCTGCCGGCGCCAGCCCTGCTGCACCCTGACTCATGTGTTGGGAACGGGCCTCCCACCCCAGGCCTGGGGGGCAGGAGCCAGGAGAGGTGCCAGACAGGCCCAGCAGCCTTCTGAGGACTCTGTTGGGTCGGTGGGCACAGTTCCCGAGGCTACAGACCTGGGGGAGGGCCTGTCCATCCGCAGACACCCCCCGCCCCGAGATCTCCCTGGGATCCAAGCGTGAGGGCAAGGGTCCCCACAGGGCCACCTCAACCCTGAAGTTCCAGCCCTCTGTCTTCCACCCAGGCCCTCAGCACTGACCTGGCCCTAACAGCATCTACTTCCCACCCTGTCCGGGGCCTCCCCAGCCTTGTGTGGGCTGTCTGGAAGCCTGCTTGGCCATGGAGTTCCAGAGCCCCCAGCCCAGGACGCCCCTCAGGCTGGGGGCAGCAGGCATGAGCTCCCCAGCTGGCTGTCCAACACTCAGGACGACACTCAACACAGAGGCCAGCTCTGGCCTTGGCGGGCTGAGAGCAAATAGGGCCCAAACCCGCGGCCCTGTCTCGGGATGGGAGAAAAGGAAGCGGGAGGCCAGGCCAGCGCTTGGGTCCACACAGGGCCTGCTCTTCCGCCCAGATTCCACCTTAAGCAGGCGCGGCCCCTCCCTCCCACCTGGCCCAGGTGTCCCCGCCCCTAGCCGCACAGGGCGGGCAGGCGTCTGTCTCCAGGCTAGGCGTGCCACTGGAAGGGACTTTGGGGACAGGGCCTAGAGAGACAAGACTGTCAAGAGGCCCAGGCCCGGCAGGCCAGCCAGGCACCCTGGCTGCCATGCAGGACAGTAACTTCCTGCTGTCGGCTCTGCAGCCCGAGGCCGGTGTGTGCTCCCTGGCGCTTCCCTCAGACCTGCAGCTGGACCGCCGGGGTGCGGAGGGGCCAGAGGCCCAGCGGCTGCGGGCAGCCCGCGTCCAGGAACAGGTCCGAGCCCGCCTCCTGCAGATGGGCCAGCAGCCGAGGCACAATGGGGCAGTGGAGCCTGAGGGGGCCACCGAGGCAGCCAGAGGTAGGCCTCAGAGGACCAGGTGGGCCGTGGACGGGCGGTGGAGACCACCAAGGGGATGGCAGCCGGCGGAGGTGGCCTCGGTGGGTGTGGCGGTGTGAGGGCAGAGGCCGCAGCGGCTGGGGTTCAGGCCTTGACTCAACCGAGGCCGACTCTGAGTCATGGCCCCGCCCCAGTGGACCAGGAGCAGCCCTAGGTGGGGTTCCGGCAGCGACCCCGGCCACCAAGGATGCAGCCTCCTGGGGCCTGAAGCCCTCCCTGCTGGGGCGCGGGGAGCATGAGCGCACAGCAGCGGACCAGGCCCAAGTGCTGGCCAACCCGGAACACACTCACGCCTGGTCCCCGGGGCGCAGGCTCAGGAGCTCTCAGACAGAGACCAGTATCCCCACACTCATGGGAGTGAGACAGACAGGAACACTGGAGGGGGGTCTGGGAAGCCCTGGACCAGAGCCAAAACCCGTCTGGACCAGCCGCTCCCTGAGGAATTGCAGGGCTGGGCCTGGCAGGAGTGCCCCACCTACTCCATGAGAGAGAAGGGCAGGTGGGTGCCTTCAGTACACCAGCCCACCCAGTGTGTGTGTGTGTGTGTGTGTGTGTGTGTGCACGTGTAAGGGTCACACAGGCATGGTACATTCAGGGCAGTTGTTCTAGAAATTTGATTTCCTCTGTTTCTGGGCTAAAGCAACAAAGACAAAAGTTAGATAGTAAGATGAACCTCTAGATAGAGGCCCAGACCCCAGGATACAGTGGTTCATGTGCCATTTGGAGGGTCTCCAGAATTGGTCTCCAGACACGGACAGAGGAAAGAGGGTCCACAAGGGGGCTGGCCAGGCCAACTGGATTGTAGCCTGTATGGCCTCTCTGGGCCCCAGGGGTCATGGGGTGTGGGGGGGTGCAGGGAGGGGTTAATTACCACCCTAGCTATCCTGCCAATTAGGGAGAGGAGGATTATAATTTGGGGGTGGGCGTAAAGTCCCCAGGCTGGGGGTGTGCCCCCACCAGGCTAGGCCTCCCTAGCCTCAAAGGGTTAATAGTCCTGCTCAGAAGCCCCATTAACCAGGGTGGGTCTGGGGAGTGTGTGAGTGGGGAGGTCCCCCATACCATCTGGCTCTGGGGCAGAGCTGGGAGGCAAGGCCCTCCTGTACCCCGTCCTGCCCCCTTGGCCAGTTGCTCTGCCCAGAGAGCCCCTTGCCATTAGCCCGGGCCCTGGCAGAGGCCAGCCCCTGCCTGCACCCTCTGGTACTCCCAGGCTCCCACGGCATCACCCCGCCTGTGGGGTGGTCTGTTTCCAGCTCCCCTCCTGCACCACACCTGCTCATCTGGCTGCCCCTCCACATCCACAGCAAGACCCCCTCACTGCCCTCCTTCCCCCTTCCATCCATCTATCTTTTTTCTTTTCTTTTCTTTTCTTTTTTTTTTTTTTTTCTGGGAATTTAACCCAGGGCCACTTACCACCGAGCCACATCCCCAGCAAAATTTTTTTAATTGTATTTGGACACAATACCTTGATTTTATTTATCTATTTTTATGTGGTGCTGAGGATCGAACCCAGGGCCTTGCACAGGCTAGCGAGCATTTTACTGCTGAGTCACAACCCCAGCCCCCTGCTCTTTTTTATATTTTGAGACAGGGTCTCACTGAGTTACTTGGGGCCTCGCTCAGTTGCAAAGGCTGGCTTTGAACTCGTAATCCTCCTGCCTCAGCCGCCCAAGCCGCTGGGATTACAGGCGTGTGCCATAGCACCCAGTGTCCACCTATCCTTCTAAGGGGCCAACCAGCCCTCTGTCCCCACCCATTCACCTTTCTGTCCACTCACTGCTGCCCTTAGCTTATGTGTGGCTGAATGTGGCGGGTGTGGCCCCTGCCTCAGGCCCTGCCAGGTGGGAGAGGCACTACCCATCAGGGCAGACTGGCCCAGGAAGACTGCATCCCAGGACTCCCGTGTGAACGTGGCGCAGACGGGGTCTGGGAATAGGAAGAGGTCAAAGAGGTCAGCATGGGCCAGGGAAGGCTAGGCTGGCTTCCTGGAGGAGGGGGCTGGGCACCACTGTGCCCTAGTGGGGATCAGGCAGCAGATGAGAACCATCCTGGCACCCTCCCCAGGCAGCCAGGAGGGTCATGGGGTGAGTGGCCTGTCCTCCCTCAGACAGGAGACATCACAGGGCACTGTGGGAGAGGAACTGGAGGAGAGGGGGGGCCAAGGCTCTGGCCCCAGAGCCCACTGGCCCCCTGCCCTGGGCCAAGGACCCTTCCGGGGTCACAGAGATGTCTGGCAGCTGGGAGGAGAGAGCCGGCACTCTGCAGTCTGACGAGGTCAGGGTACCCCTGTTCTCATCACAGGCACTTCCAGGGGTCAGTACCACACCCTGCAGGCTGGCTTCAGCTCCCGCTCCCAGGGCCTCAGTGGGGACAAAACCTCGGTGAGTGAGGCCCTGCCCAAGCTGGGAAGTCTGTGTGCTGCCGTCTACCCTGAGCGGGAGGCTCTGGGGTGAGAGGGGATGGGCACCAGGTGACCCAGGCACCCCTCACCACCTCCTCCCGTCCACAGACCTTCCGGCCCATCGCCACGCCAGCCTACAGCCCGGCCTCCTGGTCCTCCCGCTCCGCCGTGGACCTGAGCTGCAGTCGGAGGCTGAGCTCTGCCCACAATGGGGGCAGTACTTTTGGGGTGGGGTACCCCCAGTCCACCCCACCCATGCCCGCCCGTCCCGTGTCCTTCCATGAGCGGGGTGGAGCGGGCAGCCGAGCTGACTATGACACGCTCTCCCTGCGCTCACTGAGGCTGGGGTCTGGGGGCCTGGATGACCGCTATAGTGTGATTTCTGAGCAGCTGGAGCCTGCGGCCCCCTCCTCCTACAGGGCCTTTGCTTACGAGCGCCAGGCCAGCTCCAGCTCAAGCCGGGCAGGAGGGCTGGACTGGCCAGAGGCCAGTGAGGGGCCCCCCAGTCGAACCATCCGTGCCCCGGCCATGCGGACTCTGCAGAGATTCCAGAGCAGCCACCGAAGTCGCGGGGGCCCTGGGGCAGTGCCGGGGGCTGGCCTGGAGCCTGTGGCCCGAGCTCCATCGGTGCGCAGCCTCAGCATCAGCCTGGCGGACTCAGGCCACCTGCCTGACATGCGTGGGCTGGACAGCTATGTTGGCCATCGCACCCTGCAGAGGCTCAGCAGCGGGTGAGCCGGTGGGGTCTGGGCAGGGAGGGGACTTTGCCACACAGCCTGGCACAAACCCAAGGTCAACTTGATCCTGTCCCTGGCTCTGCAGCTTTGATGACATTGACCTGCCCTCAGCGGTCAAGTACCTCATGGCCTCAGACCCCAACCTGCAGGTGCTGGGAGCAGCCTACATCCAACACAGGTGCTACAGTGACGCTGCAGCTAAGAAGCAGGTGACTATCCCACGGACCACGCTGTCCTGCCCCTTGGTGATTGCACTGCTTGTCCTGGGTTCCCCTGGTGACCACCTTCATCATCTCCCACCTCTCCCTGACCTCTGGCCTTTGACCACCCCTCATTCATCTCCAAGCTGACTGAGCAGACCCCAACCTGTTTAGAAACCTTCTCAGCAAGAGGGGCAGGGAGGTGTCATTTCTGTATACCTGCACACATCTGCATTACCTGCACATACCTGTGTTGCCTGCATACACCTGCACATACCTGCATCATCTGCATATACCTGTAGCCTGAATAGGCCCGTGTCATTTACACATCTGCATACACCTGCATATACCTTCACCTGATATATCTGAGTCTCCTGCATACACCTGTGTCACCTGCATAGACCTGCACTCATTTGCACACATGGATGTCTGCATGTACCTGCACAGCCTGCACACACCCACACACATCTGCACACGTGTGCCGCAGGCCCGTAGCCTCCAGGCTGTGCCCAGGCTGGTGAAGCTCTTCAACCACGCCAACCAAGAGGTGCAGCGCCACGCCACAGGTGCCATGCGCAACCTCATCTATGACAATGCGGACAACAAGCTGGCCCTGGTGGAGGAGAATGGCATCTTCGAGCTGCTGCGCACACTGAGAGAGCAGGATGATGAGCTCCGCAAGAATGTCACAGGTGTCCCCTGTCCCACTTGCCCTCCCACACTGTCCTCTCCCCAGCATGTCCCCCTCCCCTGCTGACACTGTCCCCTCCTCAACTCTGTCCCCCTCCCCACCCCCCTGCCCACGACGTCCCTCTCCTTCCCTTCCCCATCTCCACTGTCTCTGGTCTTGCCTTGTGTTATTGCCATGCTGGGGATTGAACCCAGGGCCTCCCCCATGATAGACAAGCCAGCCACTGAGCTGCGCCCCAGCCCCCTCCATCCCCAGGCCCTGCTGACCCAAGCTTCATCCTCTCTTGCTCAGACCCAACCCCATCACTCTGGTGGTCATATGAGGGTGTCCCCAATGGGATTCTTGGCTAAGGCACAAAGCACCCTGGGGGAGGAGGGAGTGTCCGCTGCCTGTCCTCAGAAGAGCCAGAGGGGAGGCAGGCAACCCATCCTGACCACAGCCTCGGGCACCTACCCAGGCATCCTGTGGAACCTGTCGTCCAGCGACCACCTGAAGGACCGCCTGGCCCGGGACACGCTGGAACAACTCACAGACCTGGTGCTGAGCCCCTTGTCAGGAGCAGGGGGACCCCCCCTCATCCAGCAGAATGCCTCTGAGGCCGAGATCTTCTACAATGCCACGGGCTTCCTTAGGTGTGTAAGGTGGGGGTGGGAGAGGCCCTGGCAGAGCCAGGTGCTGAGGGGTGGAGAATGTCTACAGCAGCTTGTCGTCTGAGGCCTGAATGACACGGTGGAGCTGGCCCAGGGGCTGGGAGAAGTGGAAAGTTGGGTAAGACTCAGGCCAGGTGTGGTCACTGGTGTGGGTGTCAGCAGCCCTGGCTGCAGGCTCAGGTTTCACTAAGTCAGGTTCCTTGATCCACATTTCTCTTCTTCCCAAACTGCAAGGAGAGGTTGGGGACGGGCCTGAGGGACAGGGCCAGCAGTGTCCCTGGGGACTAGGAATAGGAGGTATCCAAGGGCCAGCCCACTTTGGATGGAGAAGGTATTAGTGCCTCAGGATCTCATACCTAGGGCAGTGGCTTGGGGTTAGGACCCTCCGGGGGGGGGGGGGCTCTGTCAAGGTCTCTGGGGGGCTCTGATCTGCCTCTGTCCCCAGGAACCTCAGCTCAGCCTCCCAGGCCACTCGCCAGAAGATGCGGGAGTGCCACGGGCTAGTGGACGCGCTGGTCACCTACATCAACCATGCCCTGGACGTAGGAAAGTGCGAGGACAAGGTGAGGGCCGGCCGGGCCCCGGGGGGCCAAGGCTCCAGCCCACTCTGACCCCCTTCTGCCCTCTGCAGAGTGTGGAGAATGCCGTGTGCGTGTTGAGGAACTTGTCCTACCGCCTGTACGATGAGATGCCTCCCTCAGCCCTGCAGCGGCTGGAGGGCCGGGGCCGCCGGGACCTGACTGCAGCACCCCCGGGCGAGGTGGTGGGCTGCTTCACACCCCAGAGCCGGCGGCTGCGTGAGGTGGGCACGGTCCTGGGTGGACAGGGGCAGGGAGTCCAGCCTGATGCTCCAGCCCTGGCTGACCACACCCTCTCACCCAGCTGCCTCTTGCGGCCGACGCACTCACATTCGCGGAGGTGTCCAAGGACCCCAAGGGCCTCGAGTGGCTGTGGAGCCCCCAGATTGTGGGCCTCTACAACCGGCTGCTGCAGCGCTGCGAGCTGAACCGGCACACAACTGAGGCAGCCGCAGGGGCTCTGCAGAACATCACCGCCGGTGACCGCAGGGTCAGTGGGCCTGCTGTCCCCAAGACCCCTGTCTTCCCCATGGTGTACTGGACACAGGACAGGAGCTACTCCCCAGGAGTCCACCCTGTTGGGGGAGGGTCACTGAGAAGGACCCATGGCCAGGCTCACAGTTGTCCCCAGGGACAGGGCTCTGGGATGTCTGAGCAGAGGGGCTGCCTGGTCAGGCTGTGGTCGGGGCAAAGGCAAAGGGGGGCGGTAGGAGGTAGAGAAGCAGCCATCTTTGCCCGGACAGGGCCGGCTGGTTCCGTCCTCACGGTCCTTCCCCGTCCTTCCCTGCAGTGGGCGGGTGTGCTGAGCCGCCTGGCCCTGGAGCAGGAGCGCATCCTGAACCCACTGCTAGACCGAGTGCGGACTGCAGACCATCACCAGTTACGCTCACTGACCGGCCTCATTCGAAACCTGTCTCGGAATGCCAGGAACAAGGACGAGATGTGTGAGTGGGGCCACCCCCGCTGGGTTCTGCCACACCCTGCCCAGCCTGCAGTGGAGCACCTCTGTTGGCTTCTCACTGCCCCAGGCGGGCAGGCAGCCAGGATGTGGGCAGCTGGGACAGGACACTCACAGTCTCCTGGCTCCCGCAGCCACCAAGGTGGTAAGCCACCTGATTGAGAAGCTCCCTGGCAGTGTGGGTGAGAAGTGCCCCCCGGCGGAGGTGCTGGTCAACATCATAGCTGTGCTCAATAACCTGGTGGTGGCCAGTCCCATAGCTGCCCGAGACCTGCTCTACTTTGACGGGCTCCGAAAGCTGGTCTTCATCAAGAAGAAGCGAGACAGGTAAGGCCAAGCCAAACCTGCAGCAGCCTGGCCAGGGCACCCAGTCACCCTGCCTCCTGACCCTGACCCTCTGACTACCCTAGCCCTGACAGTGAGAAGTCCTCCAGAGCAGCCTCCAGCCTCTTGGCCAACTTATGGCAGTACAGCAAGCTCCACCGTGACTTCCGGGCGGTACGTTCTACAGAGTCAGGCAGGCAGGGTCAGGGGGCACAGCCCAGTGCGGGGTATGGAATGTTGGGGGGGCACAGAACCCAGGTGGAGTAGGAGATCTGGGCCTAGAGATTAGGGCTCCAGGTCACACCTAGCACACTGTGGGGAAGACAGGGGTCTTGGCGACAGCAGGGCAAACACGTGTGGGCCCTGACCCAAGACCCCTTTCCACTGCAGAAGGGCTATCGGAAGGAGGACTTCCTGGGTCCATAGACGAGGACCTCCTGGAGAAGGTGTGAGCCCAGCTTCCGAGGAACAGGCTCAGCTCCGGCTGCTTGCCATTGGCCTGGAGGAGGAGGCTGCTGGCATCTCTCCACAGAACCCCACATGCACCTTCAAGGGGCCTGGGCCACCACGCGGGGCAGGGCTTGCAGCTGGGGATTTGGCTTCTGCGGGGCAGGGGATCGGGCAGGGGTTGAGGTTGTTCTGGTCTATGGGTGGTGACCTGGTCATAAATGGGGCTGGCCATGGCCTGGCAGTGCCTCAGGATGGCAGCACTGGGAATAAAGGTGGCCATGAGCAGAGCCAGCGCCCCATGAGCTTCCAAAAAAATAGGTGGCCGCCAATCCCAGGATTTGTAGTGTCCCCAAGCACACTCTCCTGCCTCTGAGGACTCTCACCCCTGGGTTCACCCATATATTTTCCAAGGTCAGAAGCCACAGAGGAGTGAACAGCAGAGATGGCCTCTGTGCCACCTGAGGTACAAACGCAGCAGGAGCAAAGGAGGGATGGGGGTGGGGGGTGGTACTCAATTTGGCAAATATCCAACACCCTCCACCCAACCCAGGCTGGTTCCAGGGGGCTCAGCCCTGCTCACAGGCCTGGAGGTACCCCAACCAGGGGGTCTCACACTGGCCTCTCAAGGCTTGGCCTCCAGGAGGCCTAGGACTCCCACCCATCTGACCCAGAGCCCTCTTGGTCCTTTCAAAGCTCAGAACTTGAGAACTCTAAGGGGAATGTCCCCTCCAGAATCTGTCCAGATCAGGAGGGTTGGGACAGGCACACTCCAGCCAGGGATCAGGCAGGGAGCTTGGGGCTACTGAGCTGGCTCAGAATGGGAAAGAGGGGGCGAATGGATGGCCAGGCTGGAGACAGGGTTCTGGGGAGGACCAGAGGTAGGGTGGAGGGCTTGAAGAAGACACCAGCCAGAGGAGGCCAACAAGGCGTAGGCAAAAGCCAAAGGACTTTATTTCCTTCCCTGAGAGGCCCAGGGCTACAGGCTGGGGTTGTGGTCCTGCCTAGCAGAAACCTGCCAGCCCCCACCCCACAGCTGTCCCCTGAGATCCTGTGCTCCAGGCTGGGGCCAGGGCTACACATCGTCCTCAGACACCAGGCAGTAGAAGTCTGTGCGAGCACTATAGTTTCGGGAGCCGAGGTCCGAGACATCCACCTCATTGCCGTGGCCCTCTCCCAGTGAGACACCACCTGTACGCAGTGGAGCTGGTGGCTCCCCAAAGACAGGTCCTTGTACACCTGCCAGGGACCACAAGGCATGAGGCTGGGCTGTCTACAGCCTGCCCCACTGCCTGGGGTTCACACCTGCTTACCCCCAGCCATGGTGGCACCAGAGGCCCAGGGAGGCCTTGGGCCACAGCAATTCCGGGAGAGGCAGTGAGAAACTTCTGGGGCTGGGGTGGGGGAATCACCCCCTCCATGGGCTGCAGGGGCTTTCCATGTGGGGAAGTCCTCCACCCCTTCACCCCAGGCTGGGTGCCTCAGGTCAGGGATGGGGACGGATGGGCATACCCAGGTCTCCCTCAGGGTCAGGGTCCAGCTCAGGCTCCAGGGCCCCGCCCTCCACAGGGCCTCGCACGATCAGCATGGGGTCCTTGTCCTCCTGTAGCCGGGTCTGAGGGTCTCCCTCCACTGGCCTGTACTGCACCTTCCGCGGCAGCGCAAGCTGTAGCTCTTTCCAAAAATCGGAGGAAGGTGTCTGGGGGCCAAGTGGGGGGTGTCAGCGTGAATGTGTGCATGCAGATCCGAAGCCCTGGCCACCCTGGTCCCAAAGAACAAGGCCAGTGTTGACCCAGAGGTCCCCAGGTCTGGCAGTGTGCTCTCAAAACCCCACCCTGCGCTTCCCACGCCTCCTGCCCACCAGCGCGCACCACAGAGCCAGGCCTCCAGAGCAGCAGGGTCACCAGGTGGCGGTGCTGGCGCAGCAGGTGCAGCGCGGGGTGCGTGGGGTCGCGCCTCTGGCCCTCGAAGGTGATGAAGATGGGTCTGCGCGTGAGCTCCAGCAGTCTGCACAGGCCCTCCCTGCGGGAGTGGGACCGTCAGGCGAGGCGCGGGGCCGGCCCCCCCATCCCAAGCGGGACGCACCGGAAGCTGTGGCTGCACCAGGCCCGGCCCAGGAAGGCGTCTGAGAGAACCACGATGAGGCGGCGGCAGCGGCTCAGGTTCACCAGGAGGTCCGCGGAGGGCTCTGCGAACCCGGCGGGGAGGGAGCGCGAGTGAGGGGAGGGGCCCTCGTGACACGGGGGCGGGGCCAGAGGTGAGGGCGGGGCTCTGTGGAGTCGGGGCGGGGCCGGCGGAGAGGGCGGGGCCGGCGGAGAGGGCGGGGCCGGCGGAGAGGGCGGGGCCGGCGGAGAGGGCGGGGCCGGCGGAGAGGGCGGGGCCGGCGGAGAGGGCGGGGCCGGTGGAGAGGGCGGGGCCGGCGGAGAGGGCGGGGCCGGCGGAGAGGGCGGGGCCGGCGGAGAGGGCGGGGCCGGCGGAGAGGGCGGGGCCGGCGGAGAGGGCGGGGCCGGCGGAGAGGGCGGGGCCGGCGGAGAGGGCGGGGCCGGCGGAGAGGGCGGGGCCGGCGGAGAGGGCGGGGCGCTACCCGCGTGAGGCAGGAGGTCGCGGTCATCCAGGAAGAGCTTGTAGCCGCGACGACGCTCCAGCTGTGGCTTCAGGATGAAGTTCACAAACTTGCGGTCCTCGGGACAGTCGCTGTAGGAGACGTAGGCGTCGTAGAGCTTCCCGTCTGTGGACAGTGGCCAGTCAGCCGCAGCCACTTCCAAGACCTTGTGTCGCCCTCTCCCCAGGCCTCAGAGTCCCCAGGCCAGGCACCTCGCCCAACTTATACACCAGGTCCTGGACTTTTTCCCCTTCTTTCGACCCAAGCGCTGTGTCTGCTCTCCTGGGCCACACGGAGTCACACACCCCTTCCTGGCTTGCATACCCCAGACCCTCAGGGACTACAGCCTTCCTGCCCCGACCTGCAAGGAAGAACTCCCTCTACCCAGTGCTGAGCCTGGCCCTGCCTCTTCAGGACTGACGGGGACACTGCTTCCTTCCTTGTCCCAGCAAAACCCAGCACATCCACCGCCCATGGGCACCCTTCACCCCCACCTCCCTGAACTCACCGTTCACCTCCACCTCCCCGTAAGTGTCTTGGTACCAAAGTAGCACATTGAGGCGACACTTAATGTAGAGCAGCACAGCCAACAGCAGAGCCAGCAGGACTAGGAGGGAGGCCAGTACCGCAGCTACGTGGCCTGCGGGGCCTGTAGACAGGGTGGACCTGAATGGCTGCCCCTCCAAACTCAAGGTCCCTAGGTACCCCCTATCTTATGTCCCCAGAGGCCCTCCTCACCAACTCTCTGGAGAATGAAGGAAGAGGAGCTGACATTCTGGACAGAGCAGGTGTAGGCCCCATAGTCCTCATGGCTGGTCAAGTTGACCCCCAGGATACTGGATACGAGCATCTTTGAGAAGTTCGCCTTGACCCTGGGAAAACCAAGCTAAACTCTTGGGGCCTGAAAGCATCACTGGATGTCCCAGGGATCCTTCTGTCTGGGACTCATCCAGGAAGCTGCAGATTTGGGCTTCCTGGGTAGTTCTTGAGCCATAAACTAAGAGAAATGGCCAGAACGTAGAAGTGTCTGTTCTAAGACAGTTACCTTAAAACTGAGTCTGGATCCAGGGGGCTCCTCTGAGCTCAGATCTGACTGGAGGGTCAATACCTCACTCAAGTCCTAGGATTCTGATGGCACACACAGCCCTGGGCAGTCTATAAGATGAATGTCTACAGGGTCATGAAAATGCCAAGATCTGTCCCTGTGGTCACTGACCTTCATCTGTATCCACCGGGGCACTCTGCCCATGTCAGACTGGCCAGTCAGTATCCAGCCCATATCCAGGTGGTTACAGACAAGGGTGTGTTGACCCTGGACACCCCAGTCTCTTACCAGAAATCCTCATGGAGGACGTAGTCACTTCCATTGCCCAGTGGAAGCCCATCTTTTAGCCACTGGACTGAAGGCTGTGGGCAAGAAGGCCCAGGGACCACCCAAGCTGTGCAGTTCAGTGTGACTGTACTACCCAGGGAAGGCCCCAGGAGCTGGTCTTCAGAGGGGGAGAGGAAGTCAGGGGCCCTGTCACAGAGTCCTGTAGAGAGAGGACACAGTGGGTCAGTTCATCCACAGGTGGTCTGTGGTCTAGGAAGACAAGGCAGCAGATGAGGGGTGGGCTCTGTGTTCCTGCTACAATCATCCATGAATCCCATGGGGACAGGACCTCGCATTTGACACTCTTCCCCCCACAGTGGCCAGTCTGTGTTCTGCCTGTCCTAGATGTGACCACCCTGTGCTTGGAGGGGACATTAGAAGGGAGGGAAGTGACACAGGATCCATCTGGCTGCTAGTCCATACAGGACATGAGTCCAGCCCCATTTCCCATCCTAGAAGAGGGTCACTGCACCTCTCACCTGGCCTGCCCCTGCTGGAGGAGGCAGGAAGTGTGGACACCAGTGGAAAGGGCTGGGAACCCGCCTGCCTCTCTAAAGGCCTTGACCCTCTGGTCTTTGAATCAGGGTAATGAGCCCTGGCAGGAGGTCAGAGGAGTAGACTCCATCAGCTCAGTAGTGTAGTCTCCCACCAGTCCTCATCTACCACCCCACACTGGATATTCCTGGCCTTTACAGGAATATCCATGCATTTCCCAGTGGAATTCCATCTCTTAGCCCCCATGCACCTGGTCTGTGGCCTTGTGGACAGTGAGGACTTCAGGCTCAACCTCACTACCTGTCCTGGGTTCAGTGGCAAGGGCTGCGGGATGGACGAGCAGAGGCCTTTGTACCCCAGGTGTGCATCCCAGTAGAGAGCGAAGGGCATGGCCTGGAGCCAGCATGAGGACAGGCAGCGGGAGTCAAGACTCAATGCCTGTCCCTCTCTGACCCACCTACCTGCCATGGCTCTGGCCTGGGCCTCGTCAGGGTAGGGTGGACACTGGGATCCTTAACCAAGCAGACTGGTCCACTGATGGCTAAGCAGGACCCCTCTCTGTTCTTGTGACCAGTTGGAGAGAGTTCCTGGACAGGTCAGAAGCTGCTGCCATCCCCAGGGAACAAATTAAACAGGAATGAGATGAGTTAACCAGTAACTGTTAGCCACAGGTTCACTGGCCCTGTACCAGGCAGCTGCCTTGCCACCAGGGTCAGCCTCATAGGTGCCAGGGGATCTCCCAGACAGCAGCATGGCCAGAGTAGGCACTTCTTCACAGGACACAGCGGGCAGGGAGGGGACACATCACACCTGTGGAGGCTCAGCAGGATCAAACTTGCATAGAGATATTGAGGGGCCTCCTGGGCACCCCTTCTCCTAGCTCCCAGCATGATCTCCCATACAGAGTCCTGGACTGTTCACAGTCCACAGCAGCCCACACACCTCATGACTCAAAAGGCTCTGCAGACCGGCCATGGTGGCACACGCCTGTAATCCCAGCTCAGTAGTGTAGTCTCCCACCAGTCCTCATCGACCACCCCACACTGGATATTCCTGGGCTTTATAGGCCTCCATGTACCTGGCTGAGGCAGGAGGACTGCAAAAAAACAGCCTCGGCAAAAGTAAGGCACTAAGCAACTCAGTGAGACCCTGTCTCTAAATAAAATACAAAAAAGGGCTGGGGTTGTGGCTCAGTGATTGAGTGCCCCTGAGTTCAATCCTCTGTACCAAAATAAAGGCTCTGCAGCATGAGCACATTCCTGTCAGTCTGACCAGGGGTCTTTCCATAAGAACTTGGGAGTGGAGGTCAGTCCTAGGGAAGTCCTTGAAGCAAAAGAACTGCCCACTGAGGGTCTGTGGAAGACATACCCTCTCATGAAACAGACTCATCAGGTTGTGCCCTGATGTCAGAGATTGTGCCTTCAGCCCAGCAGGTCCCAGGACATCTCCTTTAGTGGCCTCTAGACCTCCCCAAGCTCAGAAGACCTTGAATCCCTGCAAAGGCAGCCTCAGACCCTCCTAGAAGTCAAGGCCAAACCACCAGGATATGACACAGCAAGGCAGCAGGTGGCCTCCCCACACCTCTTCCCCAGCATCCCCACACCTCTCTGGCCCCCACACATCTACACTGAGCTCACCTTGGCTGGCAGGCACACAGGTATCCTCTACACAGTATGCTTCCTACCACACACCCCTCCCACTATTGCACAGGGTTTAGGTGCACGCACCTCCCACACCTCCAGGGCACACGCTTGTGAGACTCCCACGAACTCAGGACCAAGAGCACCCCACAGCACACATGGCACCTCCTGCTGCGCCCACCCCCCAACACACACACACACACACACACACACACACACACACATGCACCCCAAGCACTACGGGCCTCCCTCAGACAGGCCCAGCTCCAACAATAGGCCCTAAAGCCACAGGCTCACTTAGAGCAGCATCGAGGGCAGTCACCTGGTTCCAGCTCTTTCCTCCCAGGGGTAGCTGGTCACTGAGGTCATTGCTGTGCTCTAGGAGCACACTCCATCTCAGCCAGGTCCCAGGGAGCGGCCACAGTACTGCAGATGCATCACCAAGCTCAGCGAGGACCTGGCTTTTGTTGATGTATATTTTAATCAGAACTTTCCTAGTAGTTTCCTGGCCTTGCAGTCACATCCTCTCCTGACCCTAAACCCCACCCAGGCACCCACCCCTTCCCGGGGGCGGGCAATTGGTGGCTCTTGCCCCGCCTGCCTCCTTCTTCCTGTAACTCTGAGTCAGACAGCCCCTTCCTTTGGGGCCTGTCCCAGCCCCCCAGGCACTGCACAGAGGCCCTATGCAGCGTGTATGTGGGGTGCTCACAGGAGCAGAGGTTTGGGATCTTGACAGGGAGATTCCTATCCAGAATCACAGGAGGGACAGTGGGGCAGGAGGGCCACATTCAGGAGCAGAGGAGTTGTCTCTTGCTCCCTGCAAAAGTGAGCATACCTAGGCACCTGTGACCTCCAATGTGCCTGGGTGAGGGATCCTTCAGAAACTCTGGGCCAATAATGAGGCCTAGAATAGGCTCTCTGATCCTCTCCCTGACCACCTCCTAGGCATAGCAGAGGGTCATGGCATCTTCAGGACCTTATCTGCAGGCCGGGTCAAGGAGCACTCCCAGTTTTCCAGGTAAGGAGGCAGAAACAGGAGGCCACAGGCTCTGAGTGTAGGTGGAGGCCGCTGCTGTCTCCTGCTGCACCAATGACTCTCCCAAACAATCCTGGGCTTTGGGGCCAGTGACAGGTAGTTGGCACTGCCATGGACTAGGAAGGGGTCTCCTCCAACACCTGGCCCTGCCATCACCTGCAGAGGGGCAGGGCCTCATCCTGGAGGACTCCCTTTCAGTCCCCAACTGGGCCCAGCAGGGCAGTGTCCTCATTACAGCGGCAGGTTTTCTTATACCCAGGCCTACCCAAACCCAGGTGGCCTGGTACACAAGACCCTCAGGTGACTCAGGTGACAGCACATCTTAGGCTCTGGGCTGGAAGAGCTGGAGGGAACATATGTGCCCTTCCAGCCTTGATTTCCTCAGTGCCTTTTTTTTTTTTTATACCAAGGATAAAAAATCCAGGAAACTTAACCACTGAGCCACATCCCGTCCTTTTTATTTTTCATTTTGAGACAGGTTCTCACTAAGTTGCTTAGGGCCTCTCTAAGTTTCTGAGGCTGGCTTTGAAGTTGCAATCTTCCTGCCGCAGACTCCCCAGCCACTGGGATCACAGGAGAGCTATGGGATCACAGGCGTGCGCCACCACACCCAGCTCCTCAGTGCTTCTGACTTAGTATTTGCAGGTGCCTGATGGGCCATGATAACTCGTTGACTCTTCATGGAGGCAGTGTTGTGCTCCTCACATTGCAAGTCAGGACCCAGGCACAAGGACACTGAGAAGCACTCTGGCCAGAAGCAAAGAGGGCGGCCCTCCCGCACTGAAGCCTATGCCCCAGCCAGCCTCACCACCTCTAGAAGCCCTTGTCAAACTTTCTGAGACTCTGTGTGTGCATCTCTGTGTGTCCCTATCTCTCAGAGCCACCTGCTACCTTTGTGAATGGATGCCCCTTTCCTTCCTCCCTCTGCTAAGGTCCACTACACCTCCACCACGCCCCCACCACGCACCTCCAAGTCAACCCTATCTCATGCTCACCCCTACAGCCTTTCCGAGGTGCTCCAGGTCCCTGGAATCTAAATCCAAGCCTAGCCCCTCACACTGCAGTGCGCGGAAAGTGCCCGCGCCTCGGGTGCTCGGGGCTCTATCCTTGAGCTCTGCCTGCTCTGCTTCTTGGCGTGAGCGCTGTGCGCCCTGGGCTGCAGCTCCCAGCCTGAGATGGCCTGGCCCCGAGGGCCAGGGACCGCTCCCCTGCCCGCCCCGTCTGGCTTGCTGCCCAGCACCCCAGTCTACGAGCGTCTCCTGCTCATCTCCCACGCGCGGCCCCTCTGCTACTATGGCGTACAGAGATCCCAGACGTCTTTCCAGAAGGAAGGAACCCGTGTATAGGCGGGTAAAGGAACTCGGGTAAAAGGACACTCAGCTCTCCCAGACCACGCCTCAATGTTGCGCGCTCGGCCTTCCGGAGAGGGGCACGGCCTTTGTACCCGCTGCCCTCCAAGGTGCAGTTAGCAGGTGGTTCGGGGACGCGCTGAGGGCGGGAGCGTGCAGACGGCGAGTCTGGGAGCGCCCCGAGGGCCGCAGAGCGCAGGTGGCGGAAACGCCGCCAGGGACTCCGCCAGGGACCCCGCGAACCCCGGCCCCAGCCAGTTTACCCGTCCACCCCGGGGCCTTAGGAAATCTCAGGTTGGGGATCCGGGCTTGCGGATCCGGGGTCCTCGGCTCCTGGCCGCACTCCGCTCTCTTGCACTGAGGGTCCTGAGGAAGCCACTGACCACGTCAGGCAGAGCGGAAAAAAGCAGCCCCCCACCCGCCAGGCCTCGAGGGGCCGGGACGCGGGCGCGCTCTGGCTTCCGGGCGACGCGGGAAGCCTGCCTGGCTCCCAGCCACTTCCTGCGGGGCCGCGCCCGCCGCCGCCCGAGGTTCTTCCGAGCCAGGAGCGCCCTGAGCCCCCAACTCCAGGCCTGGAACGACTCAAGAGGACGGCGACTTCCACTCACCTCCGCGGGTCTGAGTCGTGCCACTCACTTGCTGCCAGACCTGGGGCTCGCGCGGGGGCGGGGCAGCTCACCTGGCCCAGGTGCTCAGCAGCGACAGCCCTGGCGGTGGCGGCAGGTGCAGCCCCGCCCCGCGGCCAGGAGAGGGCGGACCCAAGGGTCCGGCTTTACCCCTGAGGCAGGCGCCGGAGACTGTCCTGGGCTCAGCCAGGAGCCCAGAGCCGCGCGGCCCAGGCACAGAAACAGGAGCCAAACCGGCCCAACCCACCCGCAGAGAAGCTCAGAGCCCGAGGGAATCCTCGGAGATTCTGATGTCCCAGGGTGACTTTGTGGCCTTTCCCTACTACTCCCACACTTACCTTTCCTCCAGGAAGCCGGTCTTAACCCTCATCCCACCTGTAATTGGCCCGGATGTCTTTTTTTTATAATATTTATTTTTTAGTTGGAGGTGGACACAATATCTTTATTTTATTTTTATGTGGTGCTGAGGATGGAACCCAGTGCCTCATGCTGCTAGGCCGAGCTCCAAACCTGCACTCGGTCACATTTTCAAACCAGAGGAAGGCCAGACCACCTGAGGCTACTGAACACCTGATCTTCCACACTCTGGGCTTCTGAATTCCATATAGCCCAGGGCAGACATAACCCACCAGAAACCTGAAATCAACACTGTCATGTTTAATTTCAATCAACAACTCATAAATGAACACTGTTATGTTTAATTTTATTATAGAAAGTTCTACTCGCTGAGGGGAACCAGCCCATCCAGTGGGGAGCCAGAACAGTGGACTTGGGGCTCCCCATCCTCCAGAATGGGGCAAAGCAGGATCTGGGGCCCAGATATCAGAGGGAAGCCCAGGAAACTTGGGCCAATTTTCATGCATTGGAACTGCATATGAAGTCCTCCCAATTCTGTGGGTGCCAGGATTCAGGTCAGGGTTGTCCCGAGCATGAGCCCTAACAGAGATGGAGCAGGCCCCACCGACGCACGTGTATGGTTCAGAGATGACCCAAACACATATGGAACGCCTGTGACCTCCACATACCCAAGGACCTCCCAGGACCCTACATGCATATGCGGCTTCCTCGGACCCTCATATAGCCACGTATACATCATGAACATGGACCCCTAAGACCACCCACCTATCACAGATCTCCTAGGACTCCACGGATACACAGCTTCTTACAGCCCCACACACACAGCCACGGGCAGGGCCAGGACGTGGAGACAGTGACAGCTGCAGGATCAGGTCTCTGGCACCAGCACCTCTCCACCTGCTCCAGGTCGCCTACACATCTGTGCTCTTGGAGCTGGAGCTGGAGGTAGGGTGGGGTTGGTGGGGACCAGAGGCCAGAGGCTCTCCCCAGGTCTGGACCTGCCCCCACCCAGCCAGCTTCCGCCTGCCTACCCCATCTTATCCCGCAATATCCGATACTTCTCCTCCAGAACCTTGTTCTTCACCGACTGGGGAACATCAGGCACATACCACGCGGCAATAAGCTTGATGCACAAGGCCACATGCTGGGGGCAGGGATAGGAGCACATAGAGCTAGCGGGGTCACGGGCTACACAGGGCCTGGAGGGTTGGGGGTTGGGAGGGAAGAGGGCCTTCGCCCAGGTCTCCCTACCTCAAAGAGGATGACGAAGGCGAGGCGGATGGCCAGGAGGAACCAGAACTGCTCTGAGAAGTTGTAGTCCTGTGCATTGCGGTAATCCCGGTACCTGGGGGAGGGAGGTGTCTGCAGTCAGGAGTCAGGAGTTCAGAGGGAATTCGTGGGTGGTGGGGAGCTCCAAACCTGCACTCGGTCACATTTTCAAAGCCCTCTGTCTCAACAGGGTCCTGGAAGTCCTTGGTGTAGAAGACGGACAGGCTGTGGTTAACGTAACCCTTGAGGCAGCTGGGGAGGAGAGGAGAGAAATATGGGGCCAGGGTGGAGCCAGGGTGGCCTCTCATTCCCCAGGGTTGCTCCCAGGAGCTGCCCTGTATCCGGTGGGGACACACCACCAGCCTCTTCCACTTCCCTGTGTGTGGGGGTGGGGCACTGATCTAGTACATGGCTGTGCCTGGGAGTCTGGGGATGGTGGAGGGGCCTCAGGAATGCTACCAGCTGCCTTTTCTGCCAGGGGCTGGACACAGCATTCCAGAGGCTGTCCCAGGAGACCCAGTCTGCAGGCACACGGGCCTCTTGAGGGTTAGAGGAACTGGAGGTGGCTGAGCTCTGCCCTACTCTGCTGGAAGCAGGACACAGGAGGCCCACCTTTGGGAGGGGGTCATTCTGAGAGTGCCTGCTCAGAAAACGTCTGGGCCCAGACCAACCCCCTGTCAGGTCCAGTCAGTTATTTCTGGGCTCCAGCCAGGGTTTGTAGGCTGCTGCGTAAAGGCAGTACGGATCCCCCATGTCTCAGCCTCACCAGAGCCCTAGGTCACAGTGACTCCATCCAGCCATTCCCGGGAGAGAGAGGCCAGGCTCCCCTGGGGCTTAGCAGTAATAGGGCCATTATCTCAGGGGTGTCTAGATGGTTTGAGGCCTTACTCTTCTGCAGACTGATTCCCCTGTCGACAGGGGCCATAGCGGTACTTGTAGACGACTCGGGGGATGAACTCAGAGGTGAAGGCAATGACCATCCCATTGGCAATGACCGCCAGGACACCGATGGTCTCCAGCACCTGCAGCCAGGTCCCTGAGCCAGAGCAAGAGGGTGATGGGGTCTGGCTCCTAAGCCCCATGTTTTTTGCACCCCCCCCACCAAAGGCTGGGGGCCTGAGTGCCACGGGGCCTTGTTACGGCTCTGCCCAGGGTACCCCACTGCAGTCATGGGGGCCAAGATGTTCCCTAGGAAACCCCAGCCAAGAGTGCAGCCTTGCTCTACTTCCTGCACCCCACCTGACAGATGGGAGGAACTCCAGTGTCCCTCTCCATCTTCCTCCTAAGTCCCTCAGCCACCCCCAGACTGCTCCAGCCCTGGGTCTGTCCCCTCCTGGGCAGGACCCCCACCCCTGAGCCCAAGGCCGGCTGACACTGTCCATCTCAGTGTGGCCATGCTGGATGACTAACCCCTCTCCCTCCCATGCCCTCAGAAGCCAGCTCTTCTGCCTGGACTCCCCAGCAGGCTGCAAGCCTGCAGCCAGATGCCAGGCTCCAGGGAAGGGCTGCAAGGCGCACCCTCCCTGCCTTTTCCTGAGCCCACCGGGCTCAACCCTTCCTTGGCAGACCCCTAAGAAGGGCTGTGGGCCACTGTGAGATTGTTTCAAGGTAGCCTGGTGTGGGTCAACAGAGAGCCCACGAAGCTGCCCACTGCATCACGTCCTGACCGATGTCCTTGGCTTTGCGTGGCACCAGGCGCCGCTGCAGCCAGACCATCTTGACTGCATCCAGGCGGATCTCCACGAGGTTGCTGAAGAGTGCCAGCAGCGGAGCCAGGGGGAAGGCAGCCACAAAGATGGTGGTGAAGCCGTACTGGATCACTGCAAGGCAGAGGGGTCACCTTCCTGGCTGGCAGCACCTGCCCGCCCCACCCGCCGCCACATACTCATCTCCATGAACTCGTCAAACAGGCTAAAGGTGGTGACAGGGTTCAGTAGGTAGTTTCGCTGCCAGTCCTGGAGCTGGGGATCACAGGGCTGATGGCTGCGTGTGCAGGCTGTCATCAAACGGAACTTGTGGGCCAGCCACCTGTGAGCGGGGAGAGTGTGGGGGGTAGATGGGTAGCCCTGGGGGCCTAGAGCATCAGGGACGGGTGCTCCAGGAGGCAGGGTGGGCTGGTCCTCACGGGCGCAGGTACTCCATGCAGTTGCTCAGTGTTTGCTTCAGACCCATGATGATAGCCATCTGCACAAACAGGTCCATCATGCAGCCGCTGAGATGGCACTGTGGGGCAGGCAGCAGGTCAGGGAGGGCCAAGTACAGGGGAGGAAGGGCACAGGGACAGAGTGACAGGGCTCAGGGCAGACAGACCTCTTCCAGCTTCCACAGACCAGCCAGGCGCGTGGACTTCCCAGGGTGACCATTGATCCTAGGGAGAAGAGTGATCCTCGGTGGGCATGGGGGCAGCACCCTGCCTCTGACAGGGTGGGCCATGGTCACCATAGGTGTGGAGAGACAGGAGAGAAGCGGGCCCAGCAGTGAGGTACACCCAGGCCTGCAGGCCTGCCCAGCTTCCACAGACCAGGACATGCATTCCAGGCGAGGTCTGCTGGGCCTGGCCTCAGTTTCTCCCCGTGCACACCGCATGCTGTGTCATGTTGTTCAAAATCATCTGCTTTTCCTCAACACTACAGCAAATGCGAGCTATCTTAAACCAAAGGGGCTCAGGGCTGATGTTGAACTTGGGAAGGATCCCCATGATAGTTCACAGAAGCGATGACTTGAGATCATGCTGGAGCTACTTGCAAATGGACAAGAAAACACAAAGTGTAAATAGTATAAATGTGCAAAGAAAAAAAATCACTGTTTTAGGAAATATGATCATATGCCTGGAAAATCAAAATAAACCATTGAAAGACTAAGGGTCAAATCAACTGACAGTCACCCAGAAAGAAAACACACGGTGTCAGGCTGCCTTGGCTTTGCTCTACGCAGCACAAGCCTGGGAAATGGGGCTGGAGGAAAGCTCAGTTACCCACACCAGAATGAAACTCACAAGAAATCTGTGGACCTACATGAAGAGGATAGAGACTGTCCTAGGGAACACAAAGGAACGCAGAGGAGCCTTGTTCTTCGACAGGGAGGCTGAGGGCTCATTTGTGGCATGCTCAAAGACAGCCTGTGGCTGTGCTACCCAACCTGTTGTGGCAGATGGCCTTGCAGGAGATTCTCCTGGGTTAGCTGCTGTGACCACAGGGGTCTCTGATCAGAGAGCACTGACACCATAAGACCAGGGTCTCGGGCTAGGATTGTGGCTCAGTGGTAGAGCGCTCGCCTAGCACAGGCGGGACCCGGGTTCGATCCTCAGCACCACATGAAAATAAAGGCATTGTGTTATGTCCATCTACACCTAAAAAAGACCAGGGTCTCAGGGTGCCCTGGGCATCCGACGAGCCACACTTGAAGCACTGGCTCAGATGTGCAAGTGTGGATGGCAGAGCTGCTTGTGGAGCCCCACCCGTCTGCCTGGAAAACCAGCCCAGTCCATGTTCCTCAGCAGGAGTTCAGGCTCAAGAGGGTCACAGACGGGAAATGGATCATTGGGAAGCAACAGATCAAAGTCGATGAGAATTTAAGGGAGAAAGAAACCAATTGAGGGGCTGGGGATGTGGCTCAAGCGGTAGCACGCTCGTCTGGCATGCCTGCGGCCCGGGTTCCATCCTCAGCACCACATACAAACAAAGATGTTGTGTCTGCCGAAAACTAAAAAGAAAAAGAAAAAAGAAAAAAAAAAAAAAGAAACCAATTGACACCTTCAAGAAAGTACTGTCTAGAGCTGAGGTGGGGCACCACAAAGGAGAGAAAACAAAAAAGAACTTTTGGGAATGATTGTTAAAGTTAAAAAAAAAAAAAATAGAGGGTCAAAAAGACAGAGGGAGGAAGTCTCCCAGGCAGGACGGGCCAGGTGGAGGCCGTGGTCCCTGTGGGTCACCCCAGGTGTGCAGTGAGCGCACACCTCACAAGAGCTGAGCAAGCACAACCCAGATGGGAGCTACTTCCCCCAGCGGACAACAGCGGACGGACGGATGCAGACAGGCGAGTTTACAAAAAGAAAGGCTCATGTGTAAACCAGGGGCCCAGGAGGCCGCCCAGGCCTGTGTCTGAAGCTCGGCCTCTGCGGAGGGCCCTGGATGCCTGAGTGCAGAACCTCAGTAGGGGGCAGGGAGTGGGTCACTCCATGAGGAGGAGCGGCAGGGAGCCCACCTGCCCAGGATGAAGGCGATGTAGACGAGGGAGGAGAAGTGGGCGAAGAACTGCAGGATGAAGAACCTGATGGTGAACTTTCTCTCCAGCTCCAAGAAGGTCCGGGGCTGCTCTGCAACAAGAGCCTGCCTGGGGTCCTGCCAGCACTCGCTCCCGCCCACGCCCTCCTCCGACCGAGACAGCAGGGCCTCCACTCACCAAACTCACAGAGCTTCAGGGCCACAGACTTGTTGACCTGGAGGAGGAGGGTGCCTGAGGGCCTGCCTGTGGGCTCCCACGAGACCCCCTCGCCTGTGGCCTCCCACCACCACCACCCCCTGCCCGTCCCCGACCTTGGTCATGACAACGATGATCACGTAGTGTACCAGGGCTCCTGTCACCACCACAGCCGTCGTCACCTGGTGCTCCAAGAAGGGCAGTGTGCCGAGGAGGGCAGCGGCCAGCACCCGGTAGACCACCAGCAAATGGGCCATGCCGATCATGAGGCAGATCTGCAGAGGCACCAGGGTGGGTGGACAGGCACTCAGAGGAGCCACGGTCTCCACCCCACAGGGCTCCCGGGAATACCATCAACACAGACAGGACCAGGATCACGGTGCTGCGCAGGTAAGAGTGCTGGTGCGGCCGGAGCTGGTAGTGGGGGCAGTTGATGAGCTGGAGCGCCATCTCCTCCTGCAGAGGACCCCAGATCCACGCCTCAGACACAGGACATGGCCCAGACACAAGGCACAGATACAGAACACACTTCAGACATGGGACACGCTCCAAACAGGGGACCTCAGACAGGGGACATGCTCCAGAGGGGACCCGCCTCAGACAGGGAACACATCTCAGACCCGGGACACATGCCTGAGTCATGGACATTCCCGCAGATAGGGGAACGCCCCAGAGAGAGGACACACCTCAGTCAGGGAACATGCTTCAGACATGGGACATGCCCCAGGCTGTTGGGAGCTGCCCTAGAGGCAGACCTTCAAGTCCTGATGTCCTGGGGCACTGACCCCAGCTGGGACAGCAAGGCCCGGCTCCAGGTGTAGGGTCACCCGCAGGGGTGGAGCTACACTCACTGTGAGGATGGCCTGAGGCCTGAGCCAAAGCAACTCCATTTTCAGTCTCACCAGGCACACCAGGCACACCTCCAGTGGCCTCAGGCACAAACAAGTCACTTCCCCTCCCTGATAAACACTGAGTGAAGCATCTGGCAGGCTGATCTCGCCTGGTAGGAGGGAAAGATCAGGGTGGGGACCACCAGACCAGATGCTTTAACCCCAGGGTACATGAGGTCACTGAGAGATCCAGTGGCAGCTGATAAGGGTTGAAAGGGGGTCAGAAGCCCCAAAATTTAGTATAAATAATAGAACAAAAGAACAGACATTCAGCAGCCGACCCGGATGCCCACAGCTGAGAGCCTGGTGAGGACCTGGACGACATCCCATCACTGTCATCGTTTGCTGATCCTCTGCGTGGTCCTCACGGCTCTCAAACTCTATGCCTCATCTTGACCCTGGTCTCCTGGGCCAGCCATCAGCTCCATCCCAGGAGAAGCCTGCCTTGGTCCCTGACCTGATCTCCACAGGCATCTGTGGACTTAGAGCCCAAGGCTTGAGACTTTAGATCTGGCACTTGAACCTAGCGCAGAGGGAATGTCTGGCATGAGCCTGTCATGATTAAGTGTGTTTGCAATGCTGAGAATTAATTAATCTAGAATTGTTTGCTGTGAATTAATTGATTATGTCTATTGCAGTGCCCAGCACTAAGAATTGTCATTCTCTTGATTAAGAACCTATAGAGTGGGCTGGGATTGTGGCTCAGCGGTAGAGCGCTCGCCCAGCAAGGGTGGGACCCGGGTTCGATCCTCAGCACCACATAAAAATAAAGGCATTGTGTTGTGTCCATCTACAAAAAAAAAAAAAAAAAAAAAAAAAAAAAAAACCTATAGAGTGAAATTGCATTAAGTGATTTGAGTGAATAAAACATTGAAAAGGGCAGAAGTGCGTGGACATTCTTTATTTCTCCCCCTTGACTGCATTCGTCGCACCTTTGCCCATCACGACACTCACCTGTTCCTTTGTAATCCTACCCCTTTGCCCTGTTGGGGATAGAATGTTCCATGGAAACTCCCTTTGTGTGTCCCCTTCTCTGGCTCTGCCTTTGATCCCCACTCAGCACAGGAGATGGGTGTGGCCTTCCTAGCTGTCAGTGAACCTGCTGACAGCAGACTTCAGGAAGCTAGACTCAACCTCGCTCTCTCTTTCCATGGACCCCTAGGGTCAGAAGATCTATCACCAGACCCAAAGAAAAGGTGTTTCTCTGTCTCTGTGTGATGATTTCCTGCAGCCCAGTTCCCCTGGATGACCGTGTTGATTCATGGGACGCGACACCACGCACTCATCATCCTGAGGAGGACCCCAGGTACACACCTCAATGGGACTCACCTCAGACAGGGGACAAGCCTCACATACGGGTCAGGGTTCAGACTTGGGGTCACCAGCCTCAGATGGGGGGACAGGTCTCAGACATAAATACAGCTCAGACATGGAACAGAGGTGTGGGCCACAGGGACGCTGAAGCAGAAGGCCCTGGTCACAGGTCTGCCTCACCTGGTCCTCGTCCCACCCGTACAGGTCCCAGTGCAAGACCACACGGGCTCGTTGCCGCTTCCAGATCTCCAGGAACACGGTGGCTGCAGCGGGGTGAGGAGGGCATCATGGTCACCTAGGGACAGCACAGACTGGTGTCCCAGGTCCCTGGGGCACCCACAGCAACTTACCCCACAGAGCCATGAAGATGGCGAACAGCACGGTGCCCTCGTTGTCGAAGAGGTGGGTGAGCTAGGGAGAGGGGCTGATGGGCTTGGCTGGCCCTCCCGTGTCCCAGGGGAAAGGAGAGCCTGCTCCCCAGGGCCCCACAGTCTGCTCCCACCTCTGTGTCCCCTGGCAGCCCTGGGGGCCCACAGTGGCAAACCTTGGCAAACGTGCAGGTGCTGGAGAGCGGCTGGAAGCTGCGGCTCTGGTGGCCAAGGGGACACAGGAGGATATCCTGGGCCTCGCAGATCTCCTTGCTGGGGTACAGGGACAAGGCTGGCACTGGCTCCCCCTGCCCCTACCCTGGCCCCAGCCACGGCCCCCACCCAGCCCACCTGATCTGGCTGGCATCAAACAGGGCAAACCCACTCAGGAAGACGAGGAGGCCCACCAGCGCGGCGGGCACCAGCATGTAGGTGTACCAGCCCAGCCAGGCAAAGTACAGAGCCACCTTCTCCCCGAAGTAGTTCCTGCAGGCAAGCAGTGTCAGAATGCGGGGACCAGGGAGGGTGGTGGGTGTGCGGGCACCAGTGACTCCTGGGCAGCCTTACCTGATGTCATCGATGGGCTGCCTGCGTGCCAGGTTTCTCCATCGCGCCCAGTTTTTCTTCAGATCCTCCTCCCCCTGCCCCCAGACAAGTGGTCTGAGCACCTCCAGCCCCGGGGTCCTGCCCTCAGGGCCCTGGGCCAGCCCACCTCACCTTGTGCAGTGGGAACCTGGTCTCAAAGATCCCGTCCTTCTTCAAATTCTCAAAAGTGTCTGGGGGTCACCAGGGGCCTCCGGTCAGGGCAGAGGAGAGCGAGGAAGGACCCCCTGCCCGGGCGCCCTCTTACCACCTGCCTGACCCGCCTCACCACCAGCTGCCGTCTTCATATTGCTCAAGATGAAGTTTACAATTCGGATTCTGAAACCCAAGATCGGGGTCAGGACAGCTCCACCAGGCCTCAGTGGACCCAGGCTTCCAGCCTGACCAAGCCAAGAACCCACAAACGGGCTAGGATCCATCCCACCTTCCCCCAAAGTGCCCCAGGATGGATCTGCTGGGGCCCCCCTGCTCCCTGCACTCCACCCGGCACATCCTCCCATGACTTAGGTGCAGAAACCCTCTTTACATCCCTGGGACCCATTTTGCCTATGCAGAAACAGAACTGGGAGAGATTGTGTAACTTGCTCAAGGCCACACAGCCAGGCACTTGACTGCAGAGGCACACTTGGGCACCTGTCTTCCTGAGACAGGGCCCCTGAATGCATGCCCCCAGGCCAGCTCCTCCTCTCAGTCCATCAAGGTGCTGCTACTCCACTGAATTCCCCTCACTCCTCTGGGAGACTGGCCATCTCTGTGTTCACAGATGCCCCTCCACCGCCTCATAACCAAGTTCCAAGAGCCTCATCCAGAGGTGTCAGCTGAGCAGGCCAGCTGGGCTCTAGGACCCAGTCAGGGCTAAGCAGCAATGGACAAGGGAAAGGGAGGGTGAGCAGCGAACTTGGAATAGCAGGCCCTTGGGGACACAGGAGGCCCTTTCTGCTGGGCCTTTGGGTCTGCACATCCAGTGAGGGCCCCCAAGCTGGACAGGAGGGTCTGTGGGAGATGATGCCCTCACGGTGAGGGGCGGCTTGGGGGCTCTGGGCCTCTCCACCCTTCATAGCCACTCTGACTCTGTATCCCCGGGAGTTGGTCACAGGTGCTTTCAGAATGCTCCAAGAGGTGGGACTGTCACCTCCCCTTGTCACAGGCACGGAACTGAGGCACAACTGTGGGGTCTGCCCTGCCGTGGCCTGTGCTGAGACCATGTGGTTCCAGGCTGCCTCACGTGGCGGCCAGAGACTTGGGGACCTCTCTGCCCCGCCTGGACCAGGCACTGGGGTGGACAGGGGTCCTCTGGTCTAGTGCTGGGCATGGCCCTCACCTCGTGGTGGCTGGGACAGAGGTCGGCCTGGCCCGCGGAACTCCAGGGGTAGGACTGTCAGGCTCCAGGAGGAGGGTTCGGTACAGCTCAAAGATACTGTTGTCGGCTCGGATCCCAAAGAACACCCGTTTCTGGCCCTCTCTCTCCTAGGGGAGCAGTCAGAAGGGACCTCCATTTCACCTGTCCCCCTCCCTTCACCACCTGTCCCCTGCACCTGGGCACAGCCTTGGTCCCATCCCCAGGACCCTCTGGCCCACAGATGCCTGCCTCACCAGCCACCAGCCCACCTTCAAGTCGAAGCCCTTTCTCCTGAGCTCCTCCAGGAACCCATGCAGCCGCTGCCTCTGCTCCGGGTTCTTGTGGGTGGGGTGAGCAGCCACCAGCACAAAGTCCCACTGCTCAGGGGCCTGAAGAAGAAGGCGTGGGCTGGGGCAGTGGAGGGAGGGGGCCAGGGACAGGGCAGGTGAGGGACACAGAGAGGGAGGGGGCCAGGGACAGGGCAGGTGAGGGACACAGAGAGGGAAGGGGCCAGGGACAGGGCAGGTGAGGGACACACAGAGGGAGGGGGCCAGGGACAGGGCAGGTGAGGGACACAGAGAGGGAGGGGGCCAGGGAGAGGGCAGGTGTGGACATGGGGAGGGAGGGGGCCAGGGACAGGGCAGGTGTGTGACTCAGGGACGATGAGGAGCAGGTGGGACCCAGCCTGGAAAGTCCAAAGATTCCCACCTCACATGTGCCCATTTCCTCCAAGGGGAAGCTCTCCCCTTCTGTCCCTACCAGGATCCGGAGGCTCTCTTCCTCCTGGAGGAGAGACAGAGGGAAGGACAGATGAGGGTAGGAGAAGGTCGGGCCCCTTGCTGGCTCCTTCCTGCAGCCTCTGAGCTCCAACACCTTGGAGGTAAGACCCCAGACATCCAGAATGAGGGGCAAGGCCAGAATCAAGTTGGCCATGGGCCAGGTGACTCCCGGCTGCATGAGGCTGAGGACACAGCCAGCAGGGTCGTGGTGAGAGGTAACCAGCCAGGAGAGGTGCAGAAGCAGCCTTGGGGCCTAAGCGCTCCTGCTGAAGCCGGAGGATGTGCACCCAGGGGATGCACACACCAGGAGCCCCCACAGCCGGGACCATGAAGAGGTGGGAGCCTAGCGATGGGGGAGACGCAGATTGGCTGGTGAGGCAGCTGCCCTGGCCTCAGGGGTCTGGCTACAGACCCAGCTGAGTGCTGCTGGCTGTGAACATTGGTGCAGGAACGTGGGGGACAGAATGGGGCAGGTGTGGACCTGGGGAGGGAGGGGGGCCAGGGCCACGCTGACTTGAGCACCCCTGAACCCTCCAGCTGGCCATCTTCCCTCAAGGACACAGACGGGGGGCTCGTGGTGGCTGTAGGATGGATCTGGTTCAGGCACTTCTAAAGGAGAGAGGTGCTGGCATCAGAACGTGAGCCTCAGGACCTGCGGTGGCTGATGCCAAAGGGGTAAGCATCGGCCCTCCCTCCGGCACACCCACTAGCTGTCCTTCCTGCCTGTGATGGCAGAAGAGGGAGAAACAAGAAGGCCGCCATACAGAGGGACACTGGCAGATGGCTGGCCAGGCAAGGAAGGCCAAGGCTGTCCAGATGTGGAAGAGGATGAAGTCCCCCCAAGAGCTACCTCCATCTCACAGCAAAAAGCCCACAGACAAGAGGGTGCCTGCAGGACTCCAGGGCTCACAAGGTAGGTCATCCTCACAAGGGGACAGAGGGGCCCCATAGTGGAGCTCAGGAGACAAAGATGTGAGGGATCCTGGGCAACTCAGAAGGGACAAGGGCAAAGCTGGCATAAGTGGTCATCCAAGGTGGGATGTGCTGGGCAGTGTGCGTCTCCATGAGACCGAATCATCAAGGGAAGCAGGAAGAGGACAAGCGGCAGAGGGTGGGTAAGGCCTATATTCACTGCAAATATAAAACTATCTTGGATAAGGGAGGAAAAGAGGAAGGGAGGAAGGGAGGAAGGGGGAAGGGGAGGAAGGGGAGAAAGGGAAGGAAGCGAGGAAGGGGAGGAACGGGAGGAAGGGGAGGAAGGGGGAAGGGGAGGAGGGGAGGAAGGGAGGAAGGGGAGAAAGGGGAGGAAGGGAGCAAGGGGAGGAAGGGAGAAAAGGAAGAGAGGAAGAGGAGGAAGGGAGGAAGGGAGGATGGGGAGAAAAGGAAGGAAGGGGAGAAAGGGGAGGAGGAGGAAGAAGGGAGGAAAGGGGAGGAAGGGAGAAAAGGGAGGAAGGGGAGGAAGAGGAGGAAGGGAGGAAGGGAGGATAGGGAGAAAAGGAAGGAAGGGGAGAAAGGGGAGGAGGAGGAAGAAGGGAGGAAAGGGGAGGAAGGGAGAAAAGGGAGGAAGGGGAGGAAGAGGAGGAAGGGAGGAAGGGAGGATGGGGAGAAAAGGAAGGAAGGGGAGAAAGGGAAGGAGGAGGAAAAAGGGAGGAAAGGGGAGGAAGGGGAGAAAGGGAGGAAGGGAGAAAAGGGGGGATGGGGAGGAAGAAAGAAGGGAGGAAGGGAGGAAGGGAGGAAGGGGAGGAAGGGGAGGAAGGGGAGGAAGAGGAGGAAGGGAGGAAGGGAGGATGGGGAGGAAGGGGAGGAAGGGGAGAAAAGGAAGGAAGGGGAGAAAGGGGAGGAGGAGGAAGAAGGGAGGAAAGGGGAGGAAGGGGAGAAAGGGAGGAAGGGAGGAAAGGGGAGTGTGAGCAGTGGTAGTTATAGAAGCAATTGCAAGGAATGAAGCTATAACTACTCCTATTAATCGTAGAGAGCGCTGTAACAAAACTTGAATAGCATTGTACAAATGAGTAACAGACAATGAATCAGAGCAAGAATGAGTCAAATTAACAGGCACCCACAATTTTGTGTGAGCTTTAACAATAACTAAAGAATAATTATTAATTTCTATTAATTCCCAGTTAATTCTATTTACATATTGAGTAAGATAACAGTCTATACATGATATTGTTCCCCAAGTTACATTCCATTCCCAGTTTCCAATCATAAGAGAATAAGGGAATTTAACACATGTAGAAGCAAAATAAGTCAGATTATTATGTAGATGTACTTCAAAAGGAGAGGAATGGGATACATCTGATGTGAAATTTCCAGTCCATACAGTGAGTTTCCCAGATACTGCCCATAATTTCCATATATCCCCTTGAATATTGGGAAACCTTATATGCTGTAACATTGGAGGGACCAAAGCATAATGTTGCATTTTAATTGTCTCATTACCCCAAGCATTTATTGTCCCATTATGTTGATGCCATCTTAAAGTACGATTTGACCAACTTTCTATAAATTCAGGATGATCAGGTCTCCACCCAACTATAGTGATATTTTGATATTTGACTACTGTTTTAGGGTGATGATCATGACATTTTTCGTATTTTAAATGAGTTAAAAATGTTTCAAAATATTTAGCTGAACATAAAGGAAGATGAGTTCTGACAAAACATTCTTTAGATGATAGCTATGCTTGATTAACATATATATTAGAGGTATTAAATCCTGGGGAAGATATCATGACAGTAAAAACAGCAGTAGGATAACTATGATAATTAATTCCCCAAGTATTATAAGAAAGAGAGTCGTTATGTGCTATAAGAGGCAAACAGAAAGAACGAGCCCCTATACACAATGGGACTCCTTCAAAGTTAGGATAAGGTAACAGCAGACATACTTGAAAACGAGGTGTCTGCTATCCTTAAGAGGACTTGCCTGCAAATGAGATGTTCTACCAAGTAGGCTAAGAGGACGCTAAGAAAAATTTTATTATTTGTTCTTAACAAAGAGCAGAGCTCAACATACTCCAAGCCAAAAATAGATTAGCCATGAGAAACGAATCACTTCTGATTAGAAAGTAAAACTTCTGTGTGCTATGTTTAATTAGCTGAAAGACCTGATTTATTGATGTTACAAGGCTGCCTTCTTTGTTCACAATACTATAAAAAGATCGCTTGTACACAATAAAGGACTTTTTTTCTGCTGCTGCTTAGCTTGCTCTGCTTCTTCTTTCTTTTCCCATGCTGTCCTGCAAATGAATTACCGCAATATTTGGCGTAGTTGGCAGGATCCAGCACCAAAAAGGTAAACACTCCAGGTTAAAAAAACGAAAGAGGAACTTTCAAAATTAACAAAATATCGAAAAATATCACCCCAAGTTAAAAGACACTTTAGGAAAACTTTCAGAACTAACAAATATCAAAAGGTATCGCCCCAAGTTAAAAGAAACTTTAGGGAAACTTTCAGAACTAACAAATATCAAAAATATCACCCCCGGTTGAAAGAGACTTTAGGGGGACTTTCAAAACTAACAAAATATCGAAAGGTATCGCCCCAAGTTAAAAGAAACTTTAAGGGGACTTTCAGAACTAACATGGGAAAGGGAGGAAGGGGAGGAGGGGAAAGTGAGGAAGAGGAGGAAGGGGAGGAAGGGGATGAAGAGGAAGAAGGGAGGAAGAGGAGGAAGGGAGGAAGGGGAGGAAGGGGAAAGTGAGGAAGGGGAGGAAGGGGAGAAAGGGGGAAAGGGAGGAAGGGAGGAAGGGGAGGAAGAGGAGGAAGGGGAGGAAGAGGAGGAAGGGAGGAAGGGGAGGAAGAGGAGGAAGGGAAGGAAGGGGAGGAAGAGGAAGAAGGGGAGGAAGAGGAGGAAGGGAGGAAGGGGAGGAAGAGGAGGAAGAGGAGGAAGGGAGGAAGAGGAGGGAGGAAGAGGAGGAAGGGAGGAAGGGGAGGAAGGGGAGGAAGGAGAGGAAGAGGAGGAAGAGGAGGAAGAGGAGGAAGAGGAGGAAGGGAGGAAGGGAGGAAGGGGAGGAAGAGGAGGAAGGGAGGAAGGGGAGGAAGGGGAGGAAGGGGAGGAAGGGAGGAAGAGGAGGAAGGGAGGAAGAGGAGGAAGGGAGGAAGGGGAGGAAGGGGAGGAAGAGGAGGAAGGGAGGAAGGGGAGGAAGGGGAGGAAGAGGAGGAAGGGAGGAAGAGGAGGAAAGGAGGAGGAGGAAGGGAGGAAGAGGAGGAAGGGAGGAAGGGAGGAAGGGGAGGAAGGGAGGAAGGGAGGAAGGGGAGGGAGGGAGGAAGGGAGGAAGGGGAGGAAGGGGAGGAAGAGGAGGAAGGGGAGGAAGGGAGGAAGGGAGGAAGGGGAGGAAGAGGAGGAAGGGAGGAAGGGGAGGAAGGGAGGAAGGGGAGGAAGGGGAGGAAGGGAGGAAGGGGAGGAAGGGGAGGAAGAGGAGGAAGGGGAGGAAGAGGAGGAAGAGGAGGAAGGGAGGAAGGGGAGGAAGGGGGAAGGGAGGAAGGAGAGGAAGGGGAGGAAGGGAGGAAGGGAGGGAGGGGAGGAAGAGGAGGAAGGGGAGGAAGGGGAGGAAGAGGAGGAAGGGAGGAAGGGAGGAAGGGAGGAAGGGGAGGAAGGGAGGAAGGGAGGAAGGGAGGAAGGGGAGGAAGGGAGGAAGGGAGGGAGGGGAGGAAGAGGAGGAAGGGGAGGAAGGGGAGGAAGAGGAGGAAGGGAGGAAGGGAGGGAGGGGAGGAAGAGGAGTAAGGGAAGAAAGGGGAGGAAGGGAGGAAGGGAGGAAGGGAGGAAGGGGAGGAAGAGGAGGAAGGGAGGAAGGGAGGAAGGGGAGGAAGGGAGGAAGGGAGGAAGGGGAGGAAGGGAGGAAGGGAGGAAGGGGAGGAAGGGAGGAAGGGAGGAAGGGAGGAAGGGGAGGAAGGGAGGAAGGGAGGAAGGGGAGGAAGAGGAGGAAGGGAGGAAGGGGAGGAAGAGGAGGAAGGGGAGGAAGGGAGGAAGGGGAGGAAGGGAGGAAGGGAGGAAGGGGAGGAAGAGGAGGAAGGGAGGAAGGGAAGAAGGGGAGGAAGGGAGGAAGGGAGGAAGGGGAGGAAGAGGAGGAAGGGGAGGAAGGGAGGAAGGGGAGGAAGTGGAGGAAGAGGAGGAAGGGGAGGAAGAAGAGGAAGGGGAGGAAGGGGTGGAAGGGGAGGAAGGGGAGGAAGAGGGGGAAGGGGAGGAAGGGGAGGAAGGGGAGGAAGGGGAGGAAGGGGAAGAAGAGGGGGAAGGGAAGAAAGGGAGGAAGGGAAGGAAGGGGAGGAAGAGGAGGAAGGGAGAAAGGGGAGGAATGGGAGGATGGGAGGAAGGAAGGGAAATAAAAGGCCTCACCTGTGTGGGGCCCTGAGCCCATTCCCCAGCACCACAGGCACACCAAAAAATGCCTGAGTATTGACTTCAGCATGCAACCCTCCTGATGAATACAACCCTCCTGCAGCATGGGAACCTTTCACCGCATGGGATCCTCCTGCTGCATTCGCCCCTCCTACAGCATGGGACCCTCTCGCTGCATGCAAGCCTCCCGTTGCATGTGACCCTCCTGCTGCATGTGACCCTGCTGCTGCTGCATGCAACCCTCCCGCAGCCGTGGAAAACACTGACAAATGTGGCCCTGCTTCTGGGACACTTCTAGACAGGAGGCACCGCACCACCATGCAGCAGGTAGAGAGCAGGAAGGGTGCTGTGCCAAGTCCAGGTGGGTACTGGGTGTTAGGCTGGTGGGACTCATTTCCTCCCAACTAGCAGGAAGGCATCTGAGGCTGGAGCTCAGCTCCTTCATGGAGTGGTGGGAGCAAGCTGGGGCCAGGAGGGAGAAGAGATCACCAAGGTGGTTAGAGCAGGTCCAGCCTTCCCAGATTTACTGGTGGGCTTCTCAAGAGAGCTGGTCCTAGGCAGAAGTGCTGACTTAGGAAACACTGCCTACCTGACCAAGAGCTTTATGAGACCCATAATACGTCCTGAGGCCATACATGGGTGAGAGGGGCCTGCCCACGTCCTAGTGGGCAGCTGGTGTCCAAGGGGCAGGGACCCTGGCTGGTGTCCTTCTAAGCCCCACACCCTTTCTCTCCTAGTGACACCTGAGGACTCAGGCAAAGCTGCTTCCCACCAGGCCTGACTCACCTGGCCTCCTGCCAGACCCTCCCTCCCCGGGCTGCAGGTGCCCCTCCATAGTCTCCTGTGCTGCAGGTGTCCCTCCACGGTCTCCTCCTGCCAGGCCTCTGTTCCTCTGGGCCCCTAGCTGCACTCCCTCCCCTTCCCCAACCACATTCCTGCAACCTCCTCCAGAAAGCCTCACTCCAAGGGCTGCCAGGGAACATACAGGCCACTCAGTCACATTCAAACTCAGGGAAACAAGAGATGCTTTTTAGTGTGAGTATATTCAGTGATCGCCTGGGATGTACTTACACTAGAAAAAAAAAACACGCTTCTCTGAAATTCATTTGTAAGACAGTTCTGCTTTTGATCTGGTCTGGCTGGTTGTCACCCCACTCCAACACCACACACGGCACACACACCAGGAGTGTGTCCAGGGCAGGATTGGGTCTTCCTGGCTCTCTCCCTCTGCCTCAGGCTCAGACGCCAGGAAATGCTTCCAGTCCAACCAAGAGAGGGAACTGAGTCCTCAGGGGTCAGGGCTGACACAGATGTGGCTCAGGCCCACAACCACCCTGCAGCCCCTTCCCTCCAACGCCGCACTCAGATGCCAGGGCACACCCCACCCTCTGCCAACAGCCCACTGCACCCGCGCCCAGGTGTGTGTGGGGGTGGTAACTGGACTTTTCCCCATCCTGGGTCAGGAAGGAACCTGAATTCCCAGAAGGACAGCAGGGCGGGGTGGGCACCTGCACCTGGGCCGCGAAAGAGGGTGTGGCCACAACCCAATGGGACAGGTGACTTGGGTAGACTGTGGCCTGCTCACCACCATGGCTCCGTGCCACATGGGATGAGAGTGAAACAAATCCTCACGAGCTGACCTCAGGCCCTGTGGAGCCCCCACCCTGTGCCCTTGTGTCCAGGGCCCTCAACCCCAGCATGGGCTCAAAGATGAACAAGTGAGACAAACAGGGCAGGGGCCAGGAATGGGACCGGAGGGGCCCCCAGGACCCCAGACCAGGAGGAGCCCAAGAAGAGGGGAGAGTCCACAGGGCACCTCCAAGGTCAGGATAAGAGGCTGTTCTTGGCCTGAGAATCAAGGCCCAGCAACCCCGACCCCACAGACGCTGCACAGTGGAGGGGGTGCCCGCCGCCCAGACAGGCATTAAGCGGTCACTGGATAAGGAGGCCCTCAGGATGCAGCGCCATCAGCTCTGGCTACTCTCAGCCGCCACCTCAGCTTTGGACAGCAGCCCCTCCATCAGCCAGATCAGATGTCCACTGGCTCTGGTCCAGCACCCTCCAGCCACCTGAGGCACCAGATCCCGATATCCTGCTGTCTGTCTACTAGGCCCACCACTCCTGGCCCTGGCCACAGCCCCCGGGCTCCAGGGTCACGCTGCCCCTCTGCCCTTCTGTCCTACAGGGCCATGGTCCGCTGGCCCCAGCCTGACTCCCATGGCTTCTCAGTGTGGCCACTGGGCCTTCCTGGGTGGGAGCGCAGCCTGCCTGAGGTTGCCCCACCTCCAGTCCAGCAGACTGCTCAGGGCACCAATCAGGAGACCCAGGACCTGTGTCCTGATCCACTGGACTCCTTCCACAAGACCAAGACCCCAGGTTTCCAGGCCTCAGGGCAGGGACAGGGCTGTCCCCAAGCTGGCTTTTGTACCCCGTGGACATCACCCACTGGCTCCTAACATGCAGCAGTCCAGCTACCCTCCTTCCTCAGTGCCTGACCCCACTGTGGCCCCGTTCAGCCTACAGGCCAGGCGGGCAGCTGCTGCCCAGCTCTGGACCAGGCCTGCCTGGCAGGCTGCGTGATACGCACACATGATGCCATTCTGGCTGCACAGGACGGCTGCTGGCTCCCTCTCCACGGGCCACCTCGCTGAGGGCTAGAGGGTGGCTCTGGCCAGTGCCCAGGGCCCTTGGGGCTCAGGCCCTTAGTCACTTTGCAGCTTCACCATCCTCCAACGGGGCTCCACCCCCACCATCACACAGAAGCACAGAGGCCACCCTGGCTGCCCAGGGCTCCACCTGCCCCAGCCCAGGACCCTCTGACCTCCCTCCCTGAGAGAACCCACCTGCCTCCTCTGAGCCACTGAAGCCACCTGTCTGTGTGCCCACTCACCCATCCCCAGATACTGATGTGGTAGCTGGCTCTATGCTGCCCTTAGGGCAGTGCCCAGTGTGAGTGGATGCTGGGGCCGGAGGGGCAGGCGTCTACTTGGCAGGGAGGTGGTCCAGAGTCTGGCCTTATAGGGCAAAAAGGTTGTCAAGAGGCAAAAAAGTGGAGGCAGCATTCCTGAGAGAAATGTGCATGGGCCAGCCCTGAGGGTTAGGGTGCAATTCGTGTCTGGGACAAAGTCCTCAGCACCTCTACAGACTTGGCAATTAATACTCCCAGGGACTCAGTTCTTAGCACCTCTGAGGATGAGGTAGTTACCACTCACTAATTTAATACCTCTTTTTAAAAATATTTTTTCATATGTTGATGGGCCTTTATTTTGTTCATTTATTTATATGTGGTGCTGAGAATCAAACCTAGTGCCTCAACATGCTAGGCAAGCACTCTACCACTGAGCCACAACACCAGCTCCCTAATCTAGTACTTCTGAGACTTGATATTTCCTAATCCCAAGGACTCAGTCCTAAGCACCTCTGAGGACAAGATCATTGGCACTCGTGACAGTTCACTAAAGGATTGGTAGTTTACTAATCCCAAGGACTAAGTCCTCAGTACCTCCAAGGAATTCAGTCCTCAGCACCTCTGGGGACTTCGGAGTGACGACTCCTGGTGAATCAGTCCTTAGCACTTCAGCTTTGCAGAAGCATAAAGGGCAAGCAAGGAGCCACCAGGAGGTAAGCCCTCCCTGGGCCTGAGGATGGCACAAGCCAGATCAGGGAAAGCTGGTCAGGCAGCTGGGAGCTGGGACTTCAGCAGCAACAAAGGGGAGCCATGGAAGGAATGAGAACAGGGGAGGGCATGCTCAGACCCAGCCAGCAGCGGGGACCACCAAGTCTCTGAGTTTCAGAGGACGGATTCGCTCTCCTCAGCCAACAGGGCTGCTCCCCTGGCCAGCCCCACCACTCCACCCCAGCATGGACTGTCAGGGAGGAAAGGCTGGCAGGGGGACCCTGGGTCGGGCCACGGGGCATCCACAGTCTGGCCTGGGCAGCCAGATGGAGGAAGGGCCAGTGAGAGCCCTGGGTGGAGGTGGTGGGAGCAGCTGCCAACTCGCCCACTCCTGGAGGCCTGGAGGCCACTTTGGAGGCTGGTTTCACTCTACACCTCCACTCAGACCTCCTCCCTGGGCCACCAGGGCTGGCTCCAGCCCAGTTGACACCTTAGCGGGCAGGGAGATAGGGTATCTTCCTGGAGTTCCTCAACCCCACCTCTGCTCTGCCCCAGAACCAGGATCCAGCAGCCTGCAGTGGGCCTCTGCCTGGGCAGGACCCTCCCAGAGCGCAGCCACATCCTCCCAGCCACACAGGGCCTCCCACCAGAGCAGCCCCTGCTTGAGCCCCTCCCCCAGGTACCACCTTCAGAGCAGAGCTGCTGTTCTGGAGGGCACACCAGCACCCCAGGCACCTGGAGGACTGTGGCCATGAGGTCAGGGTCACACGGCACCAGGAGCCCAGGCTGGGGGAAGGAAGCTGCCTGTGTGCGCCCCAGCCCAGCCCAGCCCAGACTGACCCGGGGGTCCTGTAGCTGACTCTGCCTGGCCCAAGCCACCCACACTCCACCTGGCCAGCTGCTGGGCCCTCTACAGGCACCTTCCTGGCGAGGGTGGTGGCTACCACAGGGGTGGGGGCTGCAGACCCGAGGGGCAGGGCTCACCTGCATGCTGGCTGTGCACACTGTCCTGGAGTCTGGTTGGGGCTGCTGGTCACAGTGCCGGCAGGAGAGTGGCTGCAAGGCACAGGCGGGCCTCCCTGACTTCCGTGTGGGACGCACCTTCCCTCTCTCCTCTGCTGCCGCGCCCAGGTGCACTGGGAGGAGCCTGAGGCTCAGCCAGGAAAGCCCCTCCCAGCCCCCCAGGAGCCTTGGACATCTTCCTGGGAACCTGGGGATGGGTGGGAACAGCAAGAAGGGAACCCCAGGTCAGAACTCTCCTGGACCCTCGATTGCCCTCCCCTGCAGAAGGCTCCGGATGGGACTTCCTGGCACCCCCTTCTGGGGGAAGCAGGGTGGGCACAGAGGGCACAGAGCACCAGGTCAGAACCCAGACCCCAGGACAATTCACCCCCAGACTCCCTCCATAGTCCCACTCCTGGCGCCCCAAACCTGGGCTTTGTTCCCCCAGAAGGTAATCTAGGCAAGGGGGAGACACCCCAAAGCCAGCTGCTTCCCCCACCAGAGCCTCTGCCCTGGAGGGAGGGTGGTATCATCTTGGGGCTGGCTAGGAGGGAAGGGTTTGCCACACCCCGAGGTCCTGAGCACGTTTTGTACAGCCTAGCTGAGAGCAGCAGCTGGAGAGGCTCTGGGTGGCCTGAGTGACCAGCCTGTGGGAGTGGACAGGGTTCACAGAGGAGGGGGAGAGAAGTGCCTGGAGGAAGCTCCGGACAGGCTGGTGGCGCAGAGGATGGGCACCATCACGGTGCGGCCAGAAGGCCCAAGCTGAACATGCAGGCCTGAGAGTAGGGGAGGGTCGCAGGAAGCCACCAGCAGCCAGGGACACTAAAGGCGGGACACCTGGTGTGGAGGCGGGGCGTCCGCGGTGTGAGGGGCGGGGCGCCTGGTCTGGAGGCGGGCCGTCGGCGGTGTGAGGGGCGGGGCACCATGCGGCCTTGCAACCCTCTGCCCTGGTTCAGGCCTTGGGTCGTGTGTTTGTCTGAGTTTCCCAGAGGAGTGCTATTACTGAAAGCTCTATCCTTGTACCCAATGCAAATCCAATAACAAGGACCCGGTTTTGAGAAAAAGGAAAAAGAAGTTTTATTGCTAGCAAGAGAGAAACAGAAATGACTTTGTTCCTGTCCCACAGGCTGTGATTCTGCCCATCCCGGGAAATAGGAGGTTTTTTTTAAAAGAGATGACTCAAAAGCCAGGCTTGGTGGCACAGGCCTGTAATCCTAGCAGCTCAGGAGGATCTCGAGTTCAAAGCCAGCCTCAGCAAAAGTGAGGTGCTAAGCAACTCAGTGAGACCCTGTCTCTAAACATCTAAACAAAATACAAAATAGGCTGGGGATGTGGCTCAGTGGTCAAGCGTCCCTGAGTCCAATTCCCAGTACCAAAAAAAAAAAAAAAAAAAAAAAAAGACTCAAAGTCTAGATTCCAAGTGTTCTCTGTTAGACTTGTAATTCACTTGTTAATTTGGGAGATAGTCATTGCTCAGATCTTCTGGTGCCATCCCCAAAGTCTGGATTAGTTGCCAGCATGTACGAGGCCCTGGGTTTGATCCTCAGCACCACATAAAAAAATAAAATATTGTGTCCAACTACAACTAAAAAATAAATGTTAAATAAAGTTACATTTCAGGACTTGCACAGTGGTACAGCCTTTAATCCCAGCAACTTCGGAGACTGAGGCAAGAGGATCACAAGTTCGAGACCAGCCTCAAGAACTTAGCAATGGGCTGGGGATGTGGCTCAAGCGGTAGCGCGCTCACCTGGCATGTGTGCGGCCCGGGTTCGATCCTCAGCACCACATACCAACAAGGATGTTGTGTCCGCTGAGAACTAAAAAATAAATATTAAAAATTCTCTCTCTCACTCTCTCTCCTCTCTCACTCTCTCTTTAAAAAAAAAAAGAACTTAGCAATATCTTGGGGTTGGGGTTGTGGCTCAGCGGTTGAGCACTTGCCTAGCCCAGGATTCGATCCTCAGCACCACATAAAAATAAATAAATAAAACAATACAGAAAGAAAGAAAGAAAGAAAGAAAGATAGATCCAGGGGATGGGGATACTTGGGAGCCTAAGGCAGAAGGATCATAAATGTGGGGCCAGCCTGGGCAACTCAGCAAGACTCTATCTCAAAACAAAAAGGCAGGGGATCCAGTTCAGCAGTAGAACACCTCTGAGAATATGGAAGGATGCTTACAATATCATGTAGGTTACAAACATGTGACCTTTTCATTTCAACTAACTTAAAATGCTTTAAAGTACTGAAAAGCAGGTTCGTGTGGGTCATACTTGATAACCCTGTGCACTCTTACCGGTGGGTTATGGTTTTCTTCCCAAGTGTGAGGGAACCACAGTCACTAAGGAATAAGTTTCTCCTTTCAATTTCTACTGTTAACATGTAGATCACTGTTATAAACTTCACTTTATTTTAAAATTTCTTTATTATCATATTACAGCCTGGATTATAACCCTTGTTTCCCCCAGACTTGGCCTTACTCTTTGGCCTATGTCTGGGCTGCCCCTGGGGTAGAGGGGAAGGCACTGTGGCCAGCTGCCTTCTTGGCAGAGTACTTTGGTCCAAGTCACATGGACCCTGCCACCCTCTTCTTCCTCCTAAGTCCAGAAGACCTTGTCTCCTGTTATCTTCCCCACAAGGGCCAAAGTGCAGCTAGAGGCAGCTCTCCATTTCAGTTGTTCATTAGTTGGATGGCCCAGGGGCTGTTGTGAAAGGTCAACCAGGGTTAGGGAGCTCAGGCCTGACCCTGGACCTATCCTGCATCTCCAGCCCAGGTGGCCTGAAGTGGGCCTCCAGTGGGCTGGCGTGCCTCTGGAGAACCTGCTTCCGGTCCTCTCTAGGACAGTTCTTTTTTTTTTTTTTTTTTAAAGAGAGAGTGAGAGAGAGAATTTTTTAATATTTATTTATTTTTTTATTTTATCGGCGGACACAACATCTTTGTTGGTATGTGGTGCTGAGGATCGAACCCGGGCCGCACGCATGCCAGGCGAGCGCGCTACCGCTTGAGCCACATCTCCAGCCCCTAGGACAGTTCTTTCCAGACTCCCCGGCCCTCAGGTGGGCCTGGATCTGGCCCAGTTCCCCCTTCCTGTCCTCTCAAACCTGCCGAGCAGGCTCCCTGAGAAAACATCCAGGCAGCAGGTGTGCCTAGGCAGGTGAGTTCTCTGGGATTCATTCACCTTTACAGATTTGCCACAAAAGTGAAAACCAGTCTTTATTCTTTTACAGGTTCATAGGCTTTCTCTCCTTTCTGTGCAAGTGTGTTTTTTTAGAAAGCATTTCCCCAAGGATCCCACTGTTTACCACCAAGATGTAACTGCTCCTCAGCTCAAGGGAACCAGGCTCCGAGGTCAGGCCGTACCCACACGGAGCTCTGGCCTGATCTGTTCCTGGGTGAGACAGGATTTGGCCATTTACCCTCATTGCTCCAGCACCTGGGTCTCTGGTGGGTGGTTCCGCAGCTAAGGAAAGGTGCTGTCCCGTGTCCCCTTCTCCAGATGGCCCCAGGTCCTGCAGCCTCCACTTTCTTCCACCCAGAGCTGTCACAAACCGCTGGTCCCCACGTGCCCAGAAGAGGCAGCAAGTCGCAGGGACGGGGCGGAGGCGAGACGCAGCTGTCAGGCTCCAGGTGCAAAGCCTGGTGGAGGGCTCCTGCAGAGGGCGGGGTGCAGAGGAGAGGCTCTGGACTCCAGCGAGGGAAGGAGCGAGCTAATTCAAGGAGTAGTGAAGACCACGACACTTGTAAAGCGTTTGAAATTCCTATAGCGCTCGGCCTGGGCTCGGTAGTGACACTTTACCCAACCGCGGGCAGCTCGCACCTGGCTGCGCAGATGGACTAAGCCTCTCCGCCTTTCCAGACCTGGCCCTGCCGAAGCCTCGGGGCCCGCCCCAGAAGAGACGCCCCCCAGGGCCCGCCCCAGCCTACTCAGGCCGGCAGGGGTCGCCACGCCCTGCTCACCGCCCCGCAGCCAGGCGCCCCTCCCACTGCAAGGCGCCGGTGCTTTCCCCGCCCGCCCCCGCCCTCGGCGCTCTGGCAGGGCAGTAGGGCCGGGTCTGCCTAGGGAGGAGGACTCTGGGCGCTTTTCGGTAAAAGGCTAAATAGATTTACACGCTTCGAAGAAAACTAGAGTTATCAGGACTTTACGGAGGTGCTCTCGGTGGGGTGGAGATTGTCCTGGGTGTGGACAGTTAGTGTGGGAGAACTGTCCATACCCAGGACAATCCCCACCCTACCAAGAGCGCCTCCGTAAAGTGAGCGTGCCAGCAAGCCGCGGGGAAAGGCAGGGTGGCAGCTGAAGAGTGGCCATCAGGGAACCCCACCTGCAAGACGCTGCTCCTCGGTCGGGGTGGGCGGGAGCTGGCCTGCTGGGCTCTTCCTCCTGCAGTCCAGCATTGGCTCCCTGAAGAGCGTCAGGTCGCGCTGGGGCACTACAGGTCTCCTCAGCACAAAGCAGTGGGGATGCTGTCCGGTCCAACCCGGCGCTCCTGCAGGATGGAGACCAGGTCCAGACTGGTCCTCTGGTTCGGTCCTATCTCTGTAACGGAACAGATAGGTGAGAATGGTGGGAACACAAGGTTAAGAAAACAATTCTATAAAATGGGCCCACTGTGCTGACCCCCACTTCACTTTCTTTGCCAAAAAGCAATTCCGCATTCCCACCTGGCCTAGGTGAACAGGATATGCCACATTCCTCAACAAACTGAAGCAGGGCCAAAGGTCAGGCAGTCGGTGTAGGCAATGAATGATGGGATTTGCTAAGGGTTGACCTCCAGAATTGTGCCCCTCAGCACTCAGGGCTGCTAACCATTAACCTCCGTCCTCCTGCCCTTGATCAAGTATGTGGGGTTGGGGTTGTGGCTCAGCGGTTGAGCACTTGCCTAGCCCAGAGGGAGGGGGGTTCTGGGGTCTATTAAAAAAAGCAAGTTGCAACCCCTCCCACGGGCTTTTGGCATTGAGGCCCCTTCTCTTTGGAGAAATCTGTATCACTTAAATTAAACTTGCTGTCTATGCATGCCTCAGCATCTCTTGGGTGTTTCATCTTCAACACCAGGAAACAAGAACAGGTTCCTGATCTGCACTGGAGGGATATCCTCTCCACCACTTGGACTCTCACCTATATCCTTGAGGATCACCACAGTGTAGCTAGCTGCCTTGACCACCCAGCCTCCTGCTTGGCTCTCAGCACAGGGCAGCATCCTGGCCTGTGAAGGCCCAGCAGGGTGCCTCCAGGCAAGCCATCTCTGGCCTCCAGATCCCCACAGTAGCAGGAGCCCACAGGCAAGCTCACCTATGTGGCATTAGGACACCAGCTTTATTGAGACAGCATTCGTACCATGCAATTCACCCATCCTCACTTAGTTTCCCTGGTTTTTGTTATATTCACAGATAGGTGGGATTGTTGCTAGCACCAAAATGAAATCACTGTCCCTAAAGCCCTAGCCCAAGTGTCCAGTGGTGATGAAGCCCTCCAGAAGACATTCCTGGAATAACTGCACAACCCAGGTTTAAGGAGATTATCCAAAGGCCCCTTTGAGATGCAGTTTTCAGATATACTATCTCCACCAGGGAACATACATTGGACCTCAGCAGCCACCAGTTCCGGACTTGTGCTCTGTTTCAAAGCTGTTTGCCTTGACCCTCTTCTTCAAAAGTAAACTTTGTCTCAGTTTCTTTGCCACTATAGCAGCATAACCTCCTGGGTAGAGTCCCTTTTCTATTCCTGTAATAAGACCTTAGTTGTAGAAAATTTGTGTCTCTGAGTTTCACTTTTTCAGATCAACCCGCACTTTATTTGCTTAAAACTTTAACATTGTCAGTTTGCAGAAATCCACTGTGACATGTAAATGGCTCTTGCCATTTAAATCTTAGGGCGCAGTGCACTCCTGTAATGTAATCCCAGTGACTGGGGAGGCTGAGACAGGAGGATCAAGACTTCAAAACCAGCCTCAGCAATGGCAAAGTGCTAAACAACTCAGTGAGATCCTGCTTCTAAATAAAATGCAAAATAGGCTGAATTTGTAGCTCAGTGGTTGAGTGCCCCTTAGTTCAACCCCTGGTACCCCAAAATAAATAAATAAACAAACAAACAAATCCTAAGGTGGAGAGCATATTTTCAAGATTTCTGGGATGTGTTTACCCTGATTGCAATTCTAATTAGCCTGAGATAAATGTCTTATTGTCAGAGGGGGAAAAATCGATCATAGGATGGTTTTTGTTTGGTTTCAGTAAAATTTTATCCAAAAAACAGGCTACATATGCACTTTTATTTCTTTATTTTATTTTATTTCTTTATTAATTTTCTTTTTTTTAAATTGGTTGTTCAAAACATTACTTTTTTAAATATTTATTTTTCTTAGTTTTCGGGGACACAACATCTTTGTTGGTATGTGGTGCTGAGGATTGAACCTGGGCCACACGCATGCCAGGCGAGCGCGCTACCGCTTGAGCCACATCCCCAGCCCCCTTCTTTATTTTATTTTATTTTTCACTGAAGCTAAAAAACTTTATTGAAAATCGAGGAAAATCAAACAGAAAAATAACCTCAAACAAGTAACAAAGCAAAGACTAAAAGGAAATAAGAGGAAAAAAAATACCCAAATTAAGACAAAGCTCCAGACTATTTCAGAATGATGAAATTGTATTGGATGTGGAATCTAAGGGATGCAGCTGCGGGTGGGGATCTGACGTGGGTGTGGCTGTCAGTAGAGAATGTGGGAAAATCCTAGTGGGAGAGCAGAAGTCCTTCATTCCTGGAGACGCAGGCAACCGCTGCACCTTCAAGGTCAGGTCACCTTCCTCAGGCTCTGCAGTGGAGAGTCTCTTCAAGGCGGCTTCTAGTTCCTCTCCCCTGAGGGGCCAGGAACTCTGCTGGAAACCGGCCGGCAGGTTCCCACAGGCCTGGGCCTGAATGGAGAACCTTCTGGGTCTTCTGGGTCTGGGGGAGTGGTCATCTTTGCAGGATGGGCATATACAACAGAATTTGGACCAGGATGGGCCTGCCCAGGTTGAGTGGGCCCAGGATGAGCGCGAGGGCCATTGGAGGCGTCGTGCATAAGATGATGGCCTCCTTCAGGGTTCGGGTTTACCTTACGTGGCACACTAAACCCATCCTGCCCGTGTTGCACGTGTTGCTCCTCTAGGCCGAGGCGGGAGGCCAGTGCCACCAGGGTACTGTGGGATGGAAAGGGGTCCTTCAGGAAGTGCTCCTCCAGCTGCTCCATCTGCTGCCTGCTGAGGATCAAAATAGTCCCACTGGACGCCAATGGGCCCAGCCAACCGGGGATTCTTTCCATCTCATCCATGCCAGCGGAGGCTCCATTCCAGAGGAATGGGGATATTTTATTTTTTTAATATTTATTTTTTTAGTTGTAGTTGGACACAATATCTTTATTTTATTTATTTTTATGTGGAGCTGAGCATCAAACCCAGGGCCTCACATGTGCCAAGTGAGCACTTGACTGCTGAGCCACAACCCCAACCCAATATATGCATTTTTAAAACATGAAGGGGCTGGCCATTGTGACTCAAAGGAAAAGCACTCGCCTAGCATGCGCGAGGCACTAAGTTTGATCCCCAGCACCACATAAAAATTAAATAAAGGCACTGTGTCCACCTACAACTAAAGAATAAGTTAAAAAAAAATGAAACATTGGTTTCAGTTTTGATGGCTCCTGCTCCCCCCCCTTTCTTTTAACTCCATAAAGGCTGTAGCAGAATAAAGGGATAGCTGGCTCTGAGTCTTTTTGAAATTGTAAGTGATGAAATAGAAAAAGAAAGCACACACCCTCAAACCAGGTCAGCTAACCCGTTGCCCACCATCCCCCAAAGCAGAAATCCCTCTTGTAAAGGTAACATTTCTAAGCTGATTCTAAGCCGCGAAGCCTGAGTTAAAGTGTAAAAGACCAGGCAGGGTAAAGTTTCCAAGATGCAAGGCCTGGGTTAAAAAGTGAAAGACTAGGTATTGTTAAAATTCCTCTGCTACCCCCAGAACCTGTAATCCCTGTAGCTGTTAGGACAATACTGGAACTGCCCAGTAAATATCCCCACTGTTTCCACTGGTTGTCTAATAACCTGGGACTCTGTGTCGTATGTCACATAGTTATTTAGGCCCTAAAACCAATCAGTTTGAATGTGTACCCCGCTTAGGAGTGACCAATCACCCCTGCCCAGCCTGTTCCCGCCAATGAATGGACTAATCATGTCTCAGAGTTGTTGTTCAATTTTCCCACGCCTCATGATGATTTGTTCTGATGTATGCAAAGCCCCCCCCCTCCCCAAAAAGTGTACTTAAGCTCTGCTTGACCTCTGCTCTGGGCTCTGGGCTGCTCTGTCTTCCTGAGCGAGCCTGGAGCCTCAGCATGCTGAATCAATAAATCCCCTTTGCCAATTGCATGAAGCCAGTCTCTTGTGTGGTCTCTTCCTCCCACGCTTCGCCGGACCCTTACATTCTTACCTCTTTCCCTCCTCCTCCTCAATCTCAGGGGAAACTGGATTACCTTTCTTCCCCATCCTAGGCAGAGTTATCTGTTCTTTAGCACACACCAGAGGAAGGAAATATGCCAGACTTTGGGGAAGGCACCAGAACATTTCAGAAATTACTATCTCCCAAATTAACAAGTGAATTACAACTTTGAACAAAGAACACATGGAATGTAGCTTTTGAATCACTTCTTTAAAAAACTCCTGTTTCCCCGATGGGCAGAATCACAGCCTCTGAGACAGGAGTCCCCTGTGCTTCTCCTTTGCTAGCCAAGTAATAAAACTTCTTTCTCCATTTTCTCAAAATTGTCTTCTTGTTGTTGGATTGGCATCAGGGGCAAGGACTGAGCTTTCAGTAACACTAATGATTCGGAATTCACTATTTCTCCTACTTGCCTTGTCAAAAGTTTAAGGTAGCAACTTTTTAGACATTAATATTTGTGTATGCAGACATGTAAACTCAGATGACAATTTTTTTGTGTTTGTGTGTGGTTCATGTTGGAAATCAAACCCAGGGCCTCTTGTATATTACACAAGCACTCCACCACCCAGCTATATTGCAGCCCCAAATCCAAATCTACCATCCATTATATATACCATCATACACACACACACACACACACACACACACACACACACACACACATATATTTTTTTTTTCCTTAGACAGAGCCTTGTTATGTTGCCCAGACTCGTCTCAATTTCATGGATTCAAGTGATCCTCCTGCTTTAGCATCCCCAGTACTAGGACTAATGCATGCACTACCATCTACCATGCCTGGCTGCTGCTGCTTCTTTTTTTTTTTTTTTTTTTTTTTTTTTTGAAGGGGTACCAGGGATTGAACTCAGGGGCACTTGGCTGCTGAGCCACATTCCCAGCTCACAGCCCTATTTTGTGTTTTATTTTTTTTTTTTTTAAGAGAGAGGGAGAGAGAGAAAGAGAGAAAGAGAATTTTAATATTTATTTTTTAGTTATTGGCGAACACAACATCTTTGTTTGTATGTGGTGCTGAGAATCGAACCTGGGCCGCATGCATGCCAGGCGAGCGCGCTACCGCTTGAGCCACATCCCCAGCCCCTTTTGTGTTTTATTTAGAGACAGGGTCTCACTGAGTTGCTTAGCACCTTTGTTGTTGCTGAGGCTGGCTTTGAACTCATGATCCTTCTGCCTCAACCTCCCCAGCCACTGGGAATACAGGTGTGCACCACTGGGCCTGACTGGCTTCCATTTTTAATGAAAATGGGTTTTGTTTTTTAATAATTGTTCAACTTGGGGTGTGGCTCAGCGGTAGAGCACTCGCCTAGCATGTGTGAGGCCCTGGGTTCAATCCTCAGCACTATATAAAATAAAATAAACATATTGTGTCCAACTACAACTAAAAAATAAATATTAAAAAAAATAATTGAGCCAGGCGTAGTGGCGCATGCTTATAATCCCAGCAGTTTGGGAGGCTAAGACAGGAGAATTGCGAGTTCAAAGCCAGCCTCAGCAACTGTGAGGCCCTAAGCAACTCAGTGAGACCCTGTCTCTAAATAAACTACAAAATAGGGCTGGCGATGTGGCTCGGTGGTCAAGTGCCCCTGAGTTCAATCCCTGGTACCAAATAAATAAATAAATATAATTGTTCAACTTGCAATTATGTAGGAAAAACCAAAGCATTTATCTCAAATCTTATTGCTTTGCAGCTGTGGTATACCTTCCAAGGTATACCAGTGATTGAGCTGATATGGCTTTCACGGGGACAGGGACAGTAGCAAAGACCAATAGACCAAAAATGTTTTTAAACCTTAAATATATGTTTTCCAGAGAGAGAGAACTTTATCTCCAACAATCGAGAAAAGGTGCTGAAAGTTCCTGAGTCAAGCCATAGCCAAAACCATGTGTTTTTTTGTTGTTGTTTTGTGTACCAGCAATTGAATGCAAGGGGCTTAACCAGGAGCCACATCCCAACCCTTTTGTTTGTTTCTTTGAGACAGGGCCTCACTAGGTTGCTCACAGTCTTGCTAAATTGTTGAGGCTGGCTTTGGACCTGAGCTGCTGGGATTATAGGCACAGATCAGCATGTCCAGCTCAAAACCATGTTCTTTTTTTTTTTTTTTTTTTTAAAGTGAGAGGAGAGAGAGAGAGAGAGAGAATTTTTAATATTTATTTTTTAGTTCTCGGCGGACACAACATCTTTGTTGGTATGTGGTGCTGAGGATCGAACCCGGGCCGCACGCATGCGAGGCGAGCGCGCTACTGCTTGAGCCACATCCCCAGCCCCCAAAAACCATGTTCTTAAGCTCTTTGTTTTTCCACTTTTTTTCTTAATAAAATTTCTCCAAGGGCTGGGGCTGTAGCTCAGTGGCAGAGCACTTCCTAGCCTGTGTGAGGCACTGGGTTCTATCCTTAGCACGGCATTTAAAAAAAAAAAAAAAAAAAAAAAAAAAAAAAGACCTTAAAGAACAAATAAAGGGGCTGGGGATGTGGCTCAGGCGGTAGCGCGCTCGCCTGGCATGCGTGCGACCCGGGTTCGAGCCTCAGCACCACATACCAACAAAGATGTTGTGTCCGCCGAGAACTAAGGAATAGATATTAAAAATTCTCTCTCTCTCTCTCTCTCTCTCTCTCTCTCTCTCCCTCTCTCACTCTCTCTTTAAAAAAAAAAAAAAAAAAGAACAAATAAAGGCATGCTGTCCATCTACAACTACAAAAAAAAAAAAAATTAAAATTAAAAAAAAAATCTCTCCAAACTGTCATCAGATTTAATGGGTTTGCCTCTTGGTGGGAACTGAATCAGAACAGAGCACTGAGAATTATTTGCTGCAAATAAGGTCAGGAACAATCACTCCCAGAGCTGGACTCTGCGATGCCAGGGCCAGCTGCAGGTCATTTGGAAAGGGGGTGCAGATACAGGAGGGAAGGCATTCTCCCAGGCCCAGCTGGGAATGATCGCCCAGACAGTCTAACAGCATGCTCCTATGTATTTCCCATGGAAATGAGGCTTCAGCTTTCCCTGGGTGGAAGTTTTGATATTATTATTTTTTATTCTCCAGGCCATTTTTATTTAAAATATATTTTGAATGTATTTGTTTTATAAATTCAAAATACCTGTTAGATTTTGTTATCTTTACTGCACAGCTAATAATGAAACTAGTAGGAAAACTCAACATGCTTTATGGTTCTACCCTCCAGGTGTCTGTCCGTCCTCCTCTCCACCTGTCCTTCACTGCCACTCATTAATAGCATGAGTATATATTGAGCTACAGTCTTAGGAAAGCACTGTTCTTATTTCTAGAATTGTTAGGGAAATAAGAGAGAACCAAATCAAAACAATACAGGAATCCAATAGATGTTGCCGAGGCCACCTCCAAGACCAAGTAAGAATAATCCATCTCAAATAAGACTTGGAAGCAAAACTACACACAGCAGTGCAGATGGAAAGATAACCACTCTGCATGATTTCAAGCACTCTCTCTCCTTCCCTGAGCTCTGGGTCTTTAGAAATTGAGGAGAATCTCAGGTAAAACAAGAGTGGTCATATGTTGCCTTTGACCTCACATCCAGTCCTTGTAGCCCTCACCCAACCTGGGGGAGGGGTCAGAAATAAGAAAGCAAGGAAACCTGGTGTGCTCAAGGGGAAGCCAACTTCAGAATTCCAACCACCAAGTAGAAAACTGCAAGATTTGCAAATAAGAAAGGAAAAACATAATGTGGGAGCCTCACCAGAATGAATTAACAATGATACAGCAATCAAAACTTAGGGCTTTCTTGAATTTAAAATCATCTCTCACATGAATTCAGGACAAAAGTAATATAATCAAATCTGACTTTGAATGTTGACAGAAATCTCCCAACACCTGACCCAGCTTAACAGAACCCATAAAATTATGTTCTTTAAATGTGTGACTCTGTGTTTGCCATGCCTTCAGTGACTAGAAACTGTATCTACACACAATTCCAATTCCAATTCTCCTTGTACCTGGACAGTCAGTGACTGCCTTACCCTTCCAAAAGCTAGGAGCTGCCTCTCACATCTGTGTTCTTTGACATAGATTTTTAAGACACACAAATGCCAGATAACATGTAAACATCATTTTTTAATTACAAATTATTTATTTTTTAGAGGGATATTTTGGCAGTATTCTTATTTATTCTAATTAGTTGTACATGACAGTAGAATGCATTTTGAGCACAACTTCTCATTCCTCTGGCTGTACATGGTACAGAGTCACTCCAGCAGTGTAATCACACATGTATATAGGTTAATAATGTATGTCTCATTTTACCATCCTTGTTACCGCTGTTGACCGGTGACGAGTCCTTGCTTCCCCGATGTTGAAGAATAACACCAGAGAAGCACGCCGAGGCAAGGTCAGAGTAGAAATTAGAGGTTTATTAAAGGACAGCAGAAAAGACTTCTCCCGGAGGAAGAAGGGGACCCAAGAGGTGGAATCTGTGGAAGTGCGGTTGTTTCCCCTTTTTATAGTTTTGGTGATGGAATGTAGGTTGGAAGGCCCGAGGGGTGGGACACAGGTGGGCCAAAGAAGTAATCTGGGGCTGGGGATGTGGCTCAAGTGGTATCGCGCTCGCCTGGCATGCGTGCGGCCCGGGCTCGATCATCAGCACCAACTAAAAAATAAATATTAAAAATTCTTTAAAAAAAAAAAGAAGTAATCTGGTCAGGAAGGACTTCTGAGTCAGCACCTTCAAGTTTGCTGGGGGCTGTTCATTAACACTTCTTTGAGGTGGACTTTGGCCTAGGGCCTTTTCGGACCTCATTAACATTCCATGAGTTGTCCTGCGTTTCCCTGAATCATTCTCAGCATGGCCTCCATTTTAGATTTCACTCGGAATTAGACCCGATTTATCTAACTACACTGACTACCTAACTTTAAATCTGGCTTCATCCTTCCCATCCCCATGGCCCCCCAAAATTATGATATTATAATGAAGTAAATTTCAACAGCATTTGCTGGTGAAAGTTAGCTTTTGGAACATATTTCTGAAAATTAATTTTATTTTAGGGCTCAGGGTACAGAATGGGGAGACAGTCTGCCTCCTGCCTTCCCCTGGCTGCTGGAGGCGAGAAGCCTGCACCCTGCCTTCTCAGTCTGACCCTCTGCTAACAAATTCACCATTACTTTTAACCCTCCCCAGGTGTGAGGGGGAGGGGCACTTGCAGGTATCTTCTTTGGGATAAGGAGTCTTTTCCTTTGATTCTGAGGTGACCCACTCCCCTTCCCCTTCCCCTGGGCTTGGTGGGGTTTCTCTCCTCTAGAGTTTGGACTTCTTAACCATCTCTTTATTTTCCTTTTTGGAACTGCCACAGTTGCTTTCCTTGATGTCTCCCATTGGGAAGTGCTTTCCTGGTGGGTGCCACCCTCCTGTTCTGCCTCACTGACCACTTGGTCCCTGAGCATCTGTTAGAAGCTGCCTGCCCTTGCTTTTGCATATTTTTCTCATCTTCTTTACATCTTCACTGCCCTCGGAATTGCCCTTCTTGGACTTAACATCTTTTTTTTCTGAATCCTGTCTTCCTGGGAATACCTTCCAGATCACCTCTTACTTTTAACCACTGAGGAAAGGATCCAATTTTCTTAGGAGGGCTGGGGATGTGGCTCAATGCCTTTGCTTAAGGAGGAGGGTCAGGGTTCCATCCCCAGCACAGAAAATAAATAAATAAATAAATAAATGCGACGAAATTCTTAGCAAGAGGCCCCAATCTCTTGCACATCTTCATCTGCATCGTCAGATTCCTGATGCTGCATTATCAACAACCTTGCCATGTCTCCTGTTGAAACAGGACCCCCCACCCGCTCCACCGAGCCTGAGCTGCTGGCTTCTTTATGCCCCCTCCTCGGTTGAGGGCCTGGGGATCAGGTGAGCCCCACCCCACTCTCTTCAAAAGGGAGCTCCGTTTCACTTTCAAGTGGGCGGGTGCCAACCCGGGGCGAGGTGCACACCTGTAACCCCAGAAGCTCTGGAGGCTGAGGCAAGAGGATCACAAGGTGGCACCTTAGGGAGGCCCTGCCTCAAAATAAAAAATAAAAAGGACTGGGGCTGTGGCTCAGCGACCCTGCGTTCAATCCTCAGAACAATGATACTAACAATTAATAGCAGACTTGAGGCGTCCAGCTACCACCGGGGTGCACTTGGGGCGTTTCCACCTCCTCGAAGGACCCCGACACCCGGCAGCAGCCCCCTCTCGTTTCATTTCGTGGCCCTGTCAGCCTTCACAGCGGCTCTGACCAAAGCCGACGCGGGCGTCGGCGCCGAGGGACGCTCCCTGACACCTGGGATTCTGGGGTGACCCACTGTGTTCTCTGGCGTAGATTCTAAGACACCAAGGCCACGGCGGGCGCGCGCGGGCCTCTCCGTCACCTAGCAACCGGCGGCGTCCTCCCAGCAGGCCCTGCGCCCGGCGCCCGGCAGGCCCTGCGGCCCCGCGCGCACTACGCGTCCCACAATGCCCCGCGGCCCCGCCCCGCTCCGCGGAGACCCCGCCGGGCGGCGCCGCGACCCCGGCCCTGCGCCCGCGGCCTGGACTGCTGCGCCATGCGGAGGGCCGAGCGCAGGGGCGCAGGGGGCTCGCGGCCCGGTTCCCCGCTGCCCGACGGCCGCCGTAGCACTGAGTCTGAGGTCTACGACGACGGTACCAACACCTTCTTCTGGTGAGGGTCGGGGCTGGGGGCACCCCTGCCAGTGGCGGGGCCCGGTTGGGGCGGCGGAGAGGGCGCACCCAGCCCTGGTCGGCCGGGGTAGTGGCCGTGTCGGAGGGGAGGGTGCACCCCTGTCAGGGTCGGCCGGGGCCGGTGGCGGGCAGAGCGGAGAGGGCGCACCCAGCCCTGGTCGGCCGGGGTAGTGGCCGTGTCGGAGGGGAGGGTGCACCCCTGTCAGGGACGGCCGGGGCCGGTGGCGGGCAGAGCGGAGAAGGCGCACCCAGCCCTGGTCGGCCGGGGTAGTGGCCGTGTCGGAGGGGAGGGTGCACCCCTGTCAGGGTCGGCCGGGGCCGGTGGCGGGCAGAGCGGAGAAGGCGCACCCAGCCCTGGTCGGCCGGGGTAGTGGCCGTGTCGGAGGGGAGGGTGCACCCCTGTCAGGGTCGGCCGGGGCCGGTGGCGGGCAGAGCGGAGAGGGCGCACCCAGCCCTGGTCGGCCGGGGTAGTGGCCGTGTCGGAGGGGAGGGTGCACCCCTGTCAGGGACGGCCGGGGCCGGTGGCGGGCAGAGCGGAGAGGGCGCACCCAGCCCTGGTCGGCCGGGGTAGTGGCCGTGTTGGAGGGGAGGGTGCACCCCTGTCAGGGTCGGCCGGGGCCGGTGGCGGGCAGAGCGGAGAAGGTGCACCCAGCCCTGGTCGGCCGGGGTAGTGGCCGTGTTGGAGGGGAGGGTGCACCCCTGTCAGGGTCGGCCGGGGCCGGTGGCGGGCAGAGCGGAGAAGGTGCACCCTGTCGGGTCCCCCGGAGTCGGTGGCCGTGTCGGAGGGGAGAGTGCACCCCTGTCAGGGTCGGTCGGGGTCAGTGGCCGGCTGGGTGGGGTGGGTGCACTCCTTGTGGGTCGGGGCCTGAGACATGGGCCCGGGTGGGGTTGGGATTGGGGTGGTGGGACCACGGGCCAGGGAGAGGACACCACTGGGTGGATCTGGATCAGGTGAGGTCGGGTCTCCCAAGCCGTCAGTACTGGTGAAGCTTTCCCAGAATCCCCTGCCTGCTCCAAGCCAGCTCGGAGAGGCTTTCCCCGGCCTCGAAGTCAATTCACACATACACACCTGGCATTTCCACTCTGCTGGACAGGCTTGGAGGCCCTGACCCGTGGCAGCAGTGTGAACTGGCTTAACAAGCATGGCATGTCTCTGTGTGCCAGGGTTTGCTGAACTCTGTGGAGCCAAGGCTGTGGTGTTGCTTCAGTGCCTCTGCTGGTAAAGCAGTGGTGCAGCCAAGACTTGGGGGCAGGCTGGCTCCTAGGTCTTTACTGTGGTGGGGGCCCAGGTATAGTTGGAACTACCTGTGCTCTGTTGTAGGGCTGAGGATATTAGCCCTGACTGACAGGTGCCAGGCATGATTCCATGACCTTGGACTAACCCCTCTTATTTGTGAGAAAGACAAATTCATACACCAGAAAGTACAATTCATGAGAGCAAGTGTGTGGCCCTTCTTTGCTGCAGGAGACTCAGTTCTCATCCAGTGGAGCAATGAGTCCTGGGGTGGGCCCTGGGCAAGCCCTCAAAGAGACAGACGCATGGCCTTTTGGAAAGGATACTGTACAGAAGCAGCTCCAGGAGAACTGAGCTGGGCCTTGTTGGAGAGCACATCTGATCAGGGAGTGAAGGGAGCCTGGCAGGGGAGTGACTGGACCTTTCATGGTATGTGCCACCACCCACATAGGGACCTGTGAGGTCTATCTCCAGCTTGCAAGTGGAGGAGTGGCAGCTGAGAGATAACCTTTGAAATTGGTGGGAAGAGGGGTTGGGGTGGGGGAGTGGCCCTGCTTCTGGATTGTGTTAGTATCTTCCCTGGGTGTGGATAGCTTCAGTAGGGGGTTGGCCCACAAGCCTTGCTTTGAGAATGGTATGACCGTGGAGCTACCTGGAGGAAGAGATGTGTGGGGTTGCCACAGGTCGTTAGAGGTATGGCCCCAGAGCCAGTGCCAAATGGATTTCTTCAGTCTCCAGAGCCCTTTAGACATCAGGCCTCTCCATCAGTTCCTGTGTGCCCCTGGCCAGGAGGGAGGCACTATCCTCTCACTACACTGCTGGTGATGGCCAGAGCCACAGAGTCTTAGAGGAGATGGGGGCGTGTTCTCCTTGTTTCACACTCATATGTTAATTTGGCCAATCATATAGCACATATTTTGGGGATCCCTGCTGGGTGCCGTTACTGTTGTAGGGAAGAGGGCAGAGGACTCTACAAGAGCTTAGCTTCTGTCGCTGTCCTGGAACTTGAGAAGGCATGAAGGTGCTGGCCAGAGGAATACTGAGTGTGCAGGATCAGCAGAAGCCTGAGCATACTCCTCTCCCAGTGCCATGGCAGCTGTAGCAACTCCAAGAAAGGCAGGTGCTAGTTTCTTTGGAAGTGCAGACCAGAGGCACTTGGAGCTTGGCTACAGGGGTGTTTGGGGTGCAAGTGCCTGGCGGAAGCAGAGCTTGCCTGTGAGGAGGCTGGGGATCAGAAGGCTTTACAGAGGAGATGCAGGGCGGGCTGGCTGGCTTCAGATACCACCTGCATGAGTGTCCTGGGTGGTGTTCTGCTTCCCCCCAACCCTGTGTGTGCTCATAAGAGCATGGGGCATGTTCTTAGTAAACCTTGGAATGGGGGGTGGGGGAACTTCATGTTTCCCTATGAAGGTGACAGGTGCCTGGTAGAGGATCATTGATGCTGCCTGCAGGGTCATGCCATAAGCTCCTTCTGGGTCTTCCTCACTGATGCTGTGCTAGGGTTTTCAAAACTCTATTGTGTTTTGTACTGGGGATTGAACCCAGGGTGCTTTACCACTGAGCTACATCCTCAGTCCTTTCTAGTTTTTATTTTGAGACAAGTCTCACTAAGTTGCTAAGGGTCTTGCTAAGTTGCCCAGGCAGGCATTGAACTTCATATCATCCTGCCTCAGCCTCCCAGGTCTCTGGGATTATAGATATAGGCTACTGCACCTGGCTGACTTTATCTTTTAAAGAAGGTTTATTTCTTTTTGCAATGCTGGAATTGAAACCAAGGCCTCTCCATGCTAGGCAAGCGTTATCTCTGAGCTATTCTCCCAGCCTATGTTTTAGAATTTTAATAATGAATGCTACAAAAAGTTAATATAGATAAAGTTTAATCTTAAAAAGTGGAATGACTTTAGGTTCCAAAACTCCCAAAAGGAACTTCTTATTTTCAGGGTTTTTCATTTTGAAAGATAGCTGGGCTTCTCTGGGGCCAGTGATGGCTGCCATGTGCAAAGGTTTGGGTCTTGGTGACTACTTGGCAACCACAGAGCCTGCAGTTTGTGTCCAAGGTGTCAAGGGCACTGCCTCCTCTCCCATTCATGGTTCTCTTTGAAAGGGAACTTCTAAGGGAACGTTGAGAGCTGCAGGCTCACTGTGAAGAGGGGTCAACTTGTGTCTGGAAATTGGAAGGATTGCAGACCACCACCTGGAGCAGCTCCTGTGCACTTTGTCACTTTCACTGATGGTAAAGCCCTGGGAGGAGTTCCACCCCTCCTGGCCAGCTCCCACCAGGGAGGATGTCTGTGACTTTTTGAAAATGTTTACTGGATGCATGTGTCTCAGAACTTGGAGCCTCCAGTGGACCTTCTCAGTGATTGAGATCAACACATCTTAAGTAGTCTTTAAACCTTTAGCCTCAGGAACATGTGGCTGATCTTAGATGCTTCTCAGTCATGCTGGATAGAGCTTTCCCAGCGCCGCCCAGTCTGGGAAGCATGACTGGCCAGTTGATGCCTTTATAGTCTTGCCTGCCAGCAGGCCAGGAGGGCAGTGTCACAGCCTGGGAGCCTAGTGGAGGCCTGGGTGGCCCCGGCCCTTTCTTGATGATGCCTCAGTGTTCTCCTGATTGGTCTTGGCAAGCCTGCCTTCCTAGCCACTCACAGAACAAGCATGCTGAATGGCAGCTGGGCATTTTCCACTCATGGCAGGGAGCCAGCTATCCCTGCGCCCTCCCCTTTGGGGTTGACTGAAATCCCAGGATTTATGGCAGCTCTTGTCTTGTGCCTGATCACAGGATCCAGAGCTTCCTGTTTGCCCTGGCACTGTACTGGGAAGGTGGTGGGAGGCACCACTGAGCACCCCTGTCATCCTGGGAGGGCAAGGAGGTCTGCCTCTGGAGTCTGTTACCTCCAGACCCCACACATTCTGTGTGCAAGACAGGGAGCAAAAAGATGGGTCTTGTATTTATCACGAAGAGTTAAAGTCAGCAGTGATACATGAGTACACATGTTTACAGCAGCACAATTCACAATAGCCAAACTATGGAACCAGCCTCGGTGTCCATCAACAGATGAATGGATAAGGAAATGAGATATATATACACAATGGAGTTTTATTCAGCTGTAAAGAAGAATCAAATTATGGCATTTGCAGGAAAATGGATGGAACCGAAAACATTGTGTTAGGAGAAATAAGTCAAACTCAGAGGGTCAGAAGGTCAAGGTCCAGTGTTTTCTCTTGCATGCAGAAGCTAGAGATGAAAAAAATAAGGGTGGGGAAGATCTCATGAAAGGGAGATGGGTAGAGGAAAGGGCCTGGGAGGGAGACTGAGAGGGAAGGGGAAAGTGCTGGGGAGTGACATTGGCCAATTATATTGTTAAATTGTGTGCACATATGAATAGGTAACAAGAGTCCCTTGTTGTGTACAGCTATAGTGCACCAACTAAAAACATGGGGAAAGAAGGGTCTCCCTCTCAAGCAGCAATGGTGTCAGCAGTTCTCAAGTCTGTCCTGCTGCAAGCCTGTGGGCTGATGTCCCTCCTCAGGGTTCCTGACCCTCCTTCCTGCCTTGGACAGGACAGTGATGGGTCTTTCTTGTTCCTGCTCCTTTTTTCCTGAGGCCAGGAAAGGAGGACAAGCACTCAGTGACTGCTTGAAAGACAGTGTGGCCACCTACCTCAATGGGCAGAGTCAGATTTTTCAGGTGATCTTTATGTCTTCAGGAGAATGGAAAGATAGTGTTCTCTGAGGAGGCTGATAAACAGTAAGGTTGCCCTGGGCTGAACATTCCCTTAAAGACCACAGGGAGATGATTAGGTTAGTGGAAAGTCATGGTAAAGAAGCCAAAGGCTGAAGTCACTTTTAAGACATGGGGAAATGACTTCCGGGTTTTAATTTTACTTGTGAAGTAATGCCCCCATGTTTCTGTACATTCCAGCACTCAGCAGATGTGGGGCTAGTGTGCAGAGTGCTCTGCTGCCAGCCAGAGATGCCCATTTGGCTGGTGGTGAAGGCCAAGCCCTCCCCTGCAAGAGGCTGGGTGCATATTGCAGGCCATGCCCTGACACTGCCTGTGTTTGGATTTCAGGCGAGCCCACACCTTAACTGTGCTGTTCATCCTCACCTGTGCACTGGGCTACGTGACTCTCCTGGAGGAAACGCCTCAGGACACAGCCTACAACACCAAGAGGTAGGTGTTGGCATGGAGGGCGAGGGTCCTGGCTGTCCTGGGCTGGGCTCCCCACCTTCCCTCAGGTGTGTCTGTATCCCCCGCTCCACAGCCGCTCTTAAACCTCTTGCCCTGGAACTGGCCACCAGTTTCCCAGCATTCATGTCACCTCCTAAGTCACTTGCAGCTTGTGCTACCACAGCCTCCAGGGTGGGCTGCCGAGTCTGTGGCTGCCCCCTAGCTGGCACAGTTCTCCAGTGGTGTTGAAACTAACACTTTTTTTTTTTTAAAAAGAGAGAGAGAGAGAGAGAGAATTATTTTATTTTATTTTTTTAAAGAGAGAGGATAGAGAGAGAATTTTTAAAATATTTCTTTTTAGTGATTGGCGGACACAACATCTTTGTTTGTACGTGGTGCTGAGGATCGAACCCAGGCCACGCGCATGCCAGGCGAGCGCGCTACGGCTTGAGCCACATCCCCGGCCCCAAAACTAACACTTTTTAAATATTTAAATGACTTTGACATACCAGGTGGATGCCCAGTGGCCACCTGTGACCTCATTTCTCAGGATTCTCCCAGGCAGACTGGTCACAAGGCTTTGCTTGCATCCAGTGCATGCACTCCGAGACTGACCTAGTCTCAGCGAGTGGAGTGAGCTGGCCTCAGAGCAGTCCTTAGTCTTTACTCTCTGCACTAGGTGTACTCGGCTCTTGCTCCTGGGAGCCTTAGGCTGGTGCAAAGCTGCTGTTCCCTTTGAGGCCCAAGCCCCACTTGTGCAGTAGGACAGCCCCAGGAAGCCAGATGGGCCTGATGGGGACAGAAGCAGAGGGAGGTGCTCATGACCATTTGAGCTGGGGCCATGAGTCAGCCCTGGCTGTGGGCCTTGGGCTTGTGGGGTCTCACAGTCACAGTTCTTGGTAGTGCTTTGTTGCTTTTGAAACATGTGGGTGTTAGTATCTGCCGTGAGAATTAGGTAGACAGATGGTATGTATAGTATGCCCCCATAGATGTTGCCAGGCCCTGCTAGGTGACCATATCCATGCCACGTTGCTCACCATGAGCGTGGGAAGCTATGGTACACCTGGGTGCTCAGCCTGTCTGTCCAGGACACTGGAGCTACCCACCGTAGACCTCATAATGGGGCTCATGTCCTTGGGTGCAGCCAGGCACTCTGGTGAGAAGTTGCTGTCCAGCTGCTGGGCCTGGGAGCAGCCAGCCCCCAAGACCCCTAGCCTTCACTGCACAGGCAGGTCTCTCCCTGCCTGGCATCCTGCCCACTCCTGCCTCACGCTCTGGGTTTTCCTCCCAGTCAGCTTGGCTAACTCTTCTTCTGTTCTCCAAGCCTTAGGTGTCAGCTTGCTCCCAGGCCCACCAGCCTCTCTTTGGCCCTTTGTGTGCCTTGTTGGCACCTCTCCTCATCTGCAGGACCACCTGGGCCTCAGGCAGCCCCCTGCCTCATTTGCAGGTAGAGCCTGCAAGCTTGTGTTTCCTGGGAAGTTGGAGACAGCAGGAGAGAGCGAGCCCAGGAGCCTCTGGGCTGGGCCTTGGTTCTGCAGTGGTGCCTGTAAAGGGGCTGACTGTGTGGCTATGAGGCTGTCGGCAGCAGCCTGCATCTGCCCAGAGGGAATTTCCAAGTGGAACTGGGTCTTTTCTGTGGGTTCATCTGACAGTGCCTGGGCATTGGCGGGGTGGGGGTGGGGGTCTGTGGTGTCTGTTGGACACATGGGAACAGAGCCTCAGGAAGCAGGACTTGGCCATACCTTGAGAAGTGTTCCCTGGGGCAGTAGGGGAGGAGGGCCTCTGGTTCATTCTCCAGCACTGAAAAAACAGAAGGGGTTCCTCTATATGGGAAGTAAAATTAACCAGAGATGAGTCGTCCTGTTGTCACTGGGCAAGAATTGTCACAGGGAGGAGTGAGCCCCTGCCCATGAAGAGTAGGCCTGTGTCACCAGACACCTGTCAGGTGAGTCACAGAGCTGCACTGCCCCCAGGCTCTGCCCACCAATTCCTGGTTCCTGCTGTGAACAGCCCAGACCCAGAGAGTCCCAGAGCTCAGACCTATAGGGGCCTCTTCACCCAGCACTTGCCCCCTCCTAGGGGAGCCCCGCGTAGCTTACTGAGAGAGAGGGCAGGGTATGTGAATCCCAGGGACTCCTGAGCACTTTTTCTCTCACGTTCTGTATGGGGGAACACTCTGTCCCCTCGTCCTTCTTAGGCACCAAGGAACTGTCCCTCATGGCCCATAATTTGGCTGGTGTTGCCTGGACCTGCTCTTGGCTTCTGCCTGAGATACCCAGGCACCCCATTTGCCTTTGCTGTCCATGGCTCTGCAGCCTCCTCTGGAAGGCTGCAGTGCGTGTGCCTGTCCTGGTCCACTTGCACCCTCTCTGGACTCCCATGCTTCACACCAGGAGCCCCGTATCCATCAGACTGGTGCATTCTTGCTGCCTAGGCCCTTTCGGGCCTCTTAGAGGCTATGAGCAAACGCTCGTTTTAATTATATTGGAGTTGTTTTTGTTTTGGGGATCCAGAGTTAAACTCAGGGTCACTTTACCACTGATCCATGTCCTTAGGCTTTTTGTTGTTGTTGAGACAGGGTCTTGCTGGAATTACAGCCATGTGTCACCACACATGGCACATGAGAATTGTTTTGGTGTCCTTGAAGATAGGTTGCATATTACTTTTACTGTACTGGGGATGGAACCTAGGACTCACATTTTTTGTTGTTGTTTTTGGTGGTACTGGGGATTGAACCCAGGGGCATTTTACCACTGAACAATATCCCTAGCCTTTTCTTTCTTTTTTGTTTTGAGGCAGGGTCTTGCTAAATTGCCAAGGCTGGCCTTGAACTTGAAGTACCCCTGCCTCTACCTCCTAAGTAGCTGGCCACTGTGCCCAGCTTGTTTTTTTTCCCCCATGGTCATTTTCTTTTGTGATACCTAGGGATTGAACCTGGGGTCTCACACGTGCTAGTCAGGTGCTCCACCACTAAGCTATACCCCCAACTGTGTTTTTTGTGTTTTGTTTTGTTTTCTTTTGCTTTGCTTTGTTGTTGTTTACTAGGAATTGAACTCAGGGCACTTGGCCATTGAGCCACATCCCCAGCCCTATTTTGCATTTTATTTAGAGACAGGGTCTCACTGAGTTGCTTAGTGCCTCGATTTTGTTGAGGCTGGCTTTGAACGCCCCATCCTCCTGCCCCAGCCTCCCCAGGCGCTGGGATTACAGGCATGCGCCATGGCGTCTGGCTCCTCACCCTTTTAAATTTGATCTTGAGACAGGGTTGCACTAAGTTTCCAGGCTGGACTTGAACTTGTGCCCTTCCTGCCTCCATTGCACCTGGTCATGTTGGGTTTTTGTTGGTTGGTTTGGGTTTTGGCATTTTGTGTTTTGTTTTTAAGGTGGGATATCACTGTGCTGCCCAGGCTGGTCTCTAGCTCCTGGGCTCATGTCCGCCTCCCTGTGTCTCTGGAGCAGCTGGTAGCGTAGTCGTGTATCACTGTGCCCAGTTGTCTCTCTTCTCAAGTCAACTTTACTGTCCTGTAATTAAATGACACAGCCCCGTGAGTGTGGGTCAGTGCCCATTGCTGTGTGCCCTGTGCTGTGTGGAGATGTGGACACTTCCTCAGCCTAGTGGCCTCTGACCCTGTGGCAGGGCACTGCACTTGGCATAGGCAGCTGGGTTTCTCACTCTGTTCTGGTTTGGTAAAATGGAGTTGCTTCCTGTACTCTGTGTCTTCCTGAGGATGATGGCCTGTGACGTTGTATGGCCATATCTGTGGGTTGCTCACTCATGAGCTTCAGCCCATTTATATGTGGGAACCTTGGGAGAGATTCCAGATTTTCTCACCCTCACATTTAATTAATTTTCTACAATTTAATAAGTTAAACTTCTTTATACGTTTTAATTGTACAAAGTACATATAACTAGCAATGCAAAAATAGACGTGCATTGAAAGTGTGGATTGCTCTTCACATGGATGACACAGAGACAGCACTTCACAGTCCTGAAGGGGGGCAGAACCTGAGATTGACATGCTTCCGCACCTCCTGCTCAGCCAGTTGCGGGTCGGGACTGGACAGAGCAGACAGAGCAGGCCCTGGACAGCAAAGGGCTCAGCAGCAGACCCACACAGAGCAGTGCACAGAGAGGGTGGTCTTGCACGATTGGCACTGCAGCAGCTGTACACCTGCTGCAGAGGACACCACAGACACTGACCTGCCGTCTTCACAGACATTTTCAGATTGGGTTACAGGTCAGCCAGTGTAAAATGCACAGCTATGAGACGTTGTTGGGGAGACAGGGCGCCCAGGTCCATGGGACGTCTTAGGGGGCAGCACCCCCAGTCTATGGGACATTTTAGGGAGACAGTGCCTTGTGCCCCTAAGTCTTGAGATGCCTGTGTAAGTAGGTCACCAGTGGACCTCAGTGAGTGTCCATAGACATCAGTCATCATCGTGATTAACAGTGGATGTTGGTGAACCTCAGTAGATGCCAGTGTCCATGAGTGGCCATGATGGACATCAGCCATCCGTGGACCATTGGTGAAAGACGTGGTGATAGGTTGGACTTCATTAAAGTGAAAAATCAGGGTTTGCCAAAGACACAGTGAAGTGAGTAGGGAGGCAGGCTATTAGAAAGTTGGCACAGCATGCACCTGACAGAGACTTGTATTCAAAGCACGTTGGAAACTCCTAAAGCAGACTAATAAGAACAGAAGCAGTACAGTTAAACACTGGGCAAGCCAGGTGCGCGCCCACACCTGTATCCTCACTGCTCTGGGGGCTGTGGTGGAAGGATCACTTGAGTCCATGATTTTGCAGCCAGCCTGGGCAACAAAGCGAGACCCTAATTTAGAATAAAATAAAATATAAAAACAGGGTGAAAGACTCCAACAGACACCTCACCAACGAGGATATGTATGAGGCACATACCATGTAAGTGATGGCCTGTGTCATGTGTCACAGGGAATTGCAAATTGCTGACAAGACAGCACAGGAATGAACCCCGTTAGAAGGGCTGACCGTAACCTGACCATGGCGGTGCTGGGAGGTTTCAACTCCCAGGCACTGCCAGCTTGTGCACAGCAGGGGAGCCACAGAGAACCTAACTCAGCAGTCATCCTCCCAGGTGTCCCATTGAGCTAAAAACTTTCATCCACACAGAAACCTGCAGGCGAATATTTATGGCAACATTATTTATATTGCCCCAAACTGGAAGTGACCACAACACCCTTCAGTAGTGAATGGAGGAAAGAGTGTGGGCCTGGATGGTGCTGTGCTCTCTGCAGCATGGAGGCAGCTGTCAGCTGGGAAGACGGGTCTCAGGCCATTCCTGAGCAAGAGGAGCCAGGTGGAAAGGCAGGGTGCTGCGTGACCCGACGAGAAGAGTGCAGGAGAAGTGGTTCTTGAAGGGGAAGGACGAGGCCATGCACAGGGTGTTCTCCTTTCTAAGGACCTCAGGGTAGCCTAATTTGACCTCACCAGCCACCCTGAAATCATACGTAACTTTATTTTCACCCTTTTCAGTGCCAGGGATGAACGCAAGGTCCAGTAGATGCCAGGCAAGCACTACCACCAAGCCACACTCACAGGACATTTTTATGGCAGTGAGACTACTCCCTCTGGTACTCTACTGGTGGGTGTTTGGCACGACATATTTGTCAGACCCATAGAACAAAGAGTGAACCCTAACTGTGCAGATTACAAACTAGTTTAGGTGTCCAGGGAATTGCAGGCAGACTGGCAGACGCTCACGGATGCACTGAGGCTTCCGGGAGCACTGGGCAGGTGCTGAGAGGCTGTGGATGGCAGACGCGGAGGCAGAGGCAAGAGAGCCGCCATGGCTATGAGGTACACAGTCATCATGACCCCAGCCGCCCGGTGCTGTGGTGTGCTGAGGTTGCTGAAGCCAGGCGGGCTGGAGGTGCAGGGGTTAGAATGATGGTGTGGTAGGAGGTGCTTAGGGTTAGCTTGAAACAGGGACAAATAGTTACAGATAGAAATAGGAACGATATTTTGGCTTTCTGTGTCCATGGGTTCCATATCTGAGGATTCAACACACCTTTCATTGAGGAAAAACTCACATCTTTGTCCTCTGACTGATACAGTGTAGCAACTATTTACAAGTTCTGTAGGAGCAGGCCATGTAGGCCATCTGTGGGTGATTTTAGGGTTCTCTACAAACACTGTGCCCTTTTCCATAAGGGATTCTGGTATCTCCTGGGGATCCTGACACTGCCTCCCGTGGACACCCAGGATGATTGTATGTGCAGACACAGGTGTGTCCCAGTGAGTGTGTGGGTATGCGCTGAGGCCTAGAGCCAGCCTCCCCTAGCAGAGCAAGCACACCAGTGCTTATCAGCTTCTGGCACCCTCAGTAAAGGACCAGGCTCCAGGGAGTGCCCTAGATGTTCCCAGAACTTCCCATGGTGCCAGGAAGCAGGAGCACAAAGCAAAGCAAAACCCAGCGGTGGGTCCTGTTGGAGTAACACAGAAGCCCACCAAAAGACCCCCCATGCTCAAAAGAGGGAACGATGGGAGCAAAAACTCATCAAGTAGTGTTGGGATAAATGTCTGTGGTTCATGCTGATGTGTGATTAAATAAACCAATAAGCCCCTGGGTGCTGTGACCACACCTGTCATCGCAGCACCCTGGAAGGCTGAGACAGGAGGGTGGCAAGTTCACAGCTTGCCTTGGCGATTTAGTGAGACCCCATCTCAGAAAGTGAAAAGGACCGGGGATATAACTCAGTGCTGGAGCACCCCTGGGTCCCGGGACCTGAAAGAATGAATGGTGGAGGAGGGACAAATGCCCCAGTGCAGGTCCCCAGTGAGTGCTGAGACAGGTCAGGAGGGGAAGGAGGTGCTGCACAAGAGGCCCTGGCCGCCTCACCTCAGCCCAGCACGCAGGGTCAACACCACAGTCACACCCAAGGTCTCCCCACGCCCTGCAGCCCCCACCTACCATGAGGAAACAGCAGACGGCTCTGAGGCCACTTTCCCAGTCCTTAGAGGTTTGGGTCGTCAGAAGTAAGGGGAGGGCAGGACCCTGTCACAGCAAGAGAGCCTGCAGAGACTGAGACGAGGCATCAGGGGACCCAGTGAGGAATCCAGGCGGGAAGGACAATGGGGAGCCCAAGAACATGTGATCAGAGCATGTACTTTATTTGATTAAAAATTTATTTGAGGGGCTGGGGATGTGGCTCAGCGGTAGAGCACTCATCCTGGGTTCGATCCTCAGCACCATATAAAAATAAACAAATAAATAAAGATATTGTAAATGAATTACAGTAGATGGGGTAGAGAGAGAAGATGGGAGGGGAGGGGAGGGGGGATAGTAGGGGATAGGAAAGGTAGCAGAATACAACAGTTACTAATAGGGCACTATGTAAAATTGTGGATGTGTAACCGACGTGATTCTGCAATCTGCATTTGGGGTAAAATTGGGGGTTCATAACCCACTTCAATCTAATGTATGAAATATGATATGTCAAGAGCTTTGTAATGTTGTGAACAACCAATACAAAAAAAAATTAAAAAAATAAAGATATTGTGTCCAACTACAGCTAAAAAAAAAAAAATTATTTGACAGTGGTGCACATCTGTAGTCCCAGCAACTCAGGAGGCTGAGGCAGAGGATCATGAGTTCAAAGCCAGCCTCAGCAACTTAGCAAGGCCCTAAGCAACTTGGTGAGATCCTGTCTCTTAATAAAATATAAAAAGGGCTGGGGATGTGGCTCCGTGTTAAGCTCCCTGGGTTTAATAAACCCTAGTACCAAAAAAAAAAAAAAAAAATTGAAAAATGTAGGATATTGTTTTCCTTTTAAATTACTTCCTTTGCCCACTGTGATGGACTTCCAGAGTCCTTGAATACTCCTGCAGAAGAACCTTAAAAAGTCCTCCTCACATACGTGGCCTGGGCGGCTCTGCATGCCCACCTGGAGACCCCTTAGGTGGTGCCCCCTGGCGGGTGTCACAGGTTTGTCTGGGGTGCCTGTTAGCCACCTCTCTTGGTCAGTGTTGCTCTCCCCAGCAGCGCAGGGACTGTGCCTGTTGGGTGGACCTTTCAGGTGCCTTGCAAGTCTCCACCCTGCCTGAGGCTCCTGTCCTGGCAGAAGGGGTGTGGAAGCAGGGCTTGGTGTGGGAATGTCCAGGAGTTCTGTGTGTCCTCAGATGTCCTGGTGAGATGGAGTGGGAGGGACCTTCAGCCAGGGCAGGCCTGCTGTAGAACAGATGGGCCATCTGCACATCCACTGGTCTGGGCCATTTTTCCAGCAGGGGTAGTGGGCCTCTGGGCTAGAGGCTGTCCCGGGGAGCCTGGCCAAGGTGGGCACCCACCCTGAGGCCCCTGGCTCCCCCCTGGGCTGTGCCACCACCATGCACCTGTGCATTGAGTTGGATATATTTGTAGGTGTGGCACTTGCACAGACAGCTGGTGAGCCTGGTGTTGAAGGAGATACCCCAACAGGCAAGAGCTGGGCCTCTGGCCAGCGTCCCCGGCCTCTGGCTCTTGGCCTCTAGGAGCACCAGTGTGCCCTGACCATGAATTGTGGAGTTGGGACTTGATGTGCTGGCACGGTGTCCCAGAGAGGACACCAGAGGTGTCTACAGAGGCAGCTGCTGGGTGGGGAGGTAGTCCAGCTCCAGCCCAGCTCCTCCCTCGGCCCTGCCCTTTGGGTGTCCCCTGGTCCCAGCCACGTTCTACCCCACCTGAGAGAAGTCTGCACATACTGAGGGGCTGTTTGTTCTTTGTTTGCAGAGGTATTGTGGCCAGTATTTTGGTTTTCTTATGTTTTGGAGTCACACAAGCCAAAGATGGGCCATTTTCCAGACCTCATCCAGGTAACTGCCCCTCCTCCTCCGTGTGTGCACGTGGCACTCCTGTCTCGAGCGGCCTGTGTCTGTGCTGCTGGGTGTGAATGTCCTGTCCTCCCCTCTGCCTTACTCCTCCCTGCGGCCACTGCTCTCTCTGCCAGGAGAGGCCTGGGGTGCAGAGTCCTCCACCTTCCTCCTCTTCAGCCCCCAGGCCCTCTGGCCTCCTCCTCACTCTACTTGGCTCTCCCACCAGCTTTCTGCAGATAGTGGTGTGCCCAGGATTGCAGGGAAGGTCTGTGGCTCAGGCAGGAGACCTGGGGAACCATCCTTGCCGGGGGCTCACTGTCTCCCTCATCCCCACCCTGAGTTCTAACAAGTTCCTGGACCATAGTGCCCCCAACCCCAGATGAGAGCGGGAGGGCACCATCACCGGCTCTGCCCCTCCTACCTGGGAAGCCAGCTCAGCACTCAGGGTTGGCCAATTCCCTCAAAGCTCAAATGTAGCAACTAGACACAAGTCTGTCTCAACAACGGTGAGAACTGTGGAAAATACAAAAATATGTTTAAGTGTTTTTTAAAAATAGTCACAATTAAATTTTGATGTATTTGTGTATGTAGCCTCAAAAATTGGAATCGTACTATATGTGGAGTTTTTGTTTTGTTTTGATGATTAGTTTTGTCTTTGAGATGGGATGTTCGTATGTTGCCCAGGCTATTCTCAAACCCTCAGGCTCAAGTGATCCTCCTGCCTCAGCCTCCCAAGTAGCTGGAACTATAGGTGCGCCCCACGCCTGGCTGTTTTTTAGTTTTTGTGGTACATTAGGTAGTGGTGAATTTTGCACTTGCCTGTTGTGTATCTACCTGAGTGTTTTTTAATAAGACATCCTGAGGGTAGAGGTGCAGGGCTAGGGCACATGCCCTCCAGAAGGGTCACGTCTGCCTGAGGGTCAGTGAGTCCCGAGGGCATGAGCAGGCTGCTCCTGCCTACCCTGGCACCCAGGGTCTCCTGCCTGGTGGGCGGCACTGGGGGAGGCTGGGGAGGCTGCCCAGGTCTGCTGGGGTCCACTAGCTCAGCTTCTGACCCACCCAGTCTTCTTCAGAAGGCACTCAGACCAGAGCCATGGGACAGCGAGAGGCTGCACAGCGGCGGGCACACAGTGAGAGGCAGCGTGGCCACATGCCTGCCAGGCTGGTGCCCAGGAGCGCTGTGGGAAGCCCCACATGCGTACACTCCTGCAGGCACAGCACACCCTCCGCAGCGCCCTGCCCAGCACGTGGCCCTGGTCTGAGCAGCAGGGAGGTGCTCAGGACCTCAGGCCCAGAGCAGGAGCTGCTGCCACCTGCTGCCGTGCCTGTCTGCAAGGTTACGGAAGCAAGCACCACCAGGTTCCCTGGGGCGACGTGAGCATCACCCCGCCTCCCACACCTGGGTGTTCGCCTCCCCCCCCCCCAGGGGCTGCGCTTGGTCTGAGTGTTTATTTTTGTTGTGCGTTGTTGCTCTTCAGAGCTCCATGTTTCTTCGTCAGTCTTTGCTTTGTTCACATGGGAAGCCTGTCCTGGAGCCACCACCGTCCTCCTCAGGACAGGGACCCCCTCCTGACCATCACAGTGTGTGAGAAGTAGATGAGAGTCCCTGGGGGTGGCGTGGGAGGACCTGCAGGCAGCTGTCGGGAGGTGCTCCCTGTGGCTCTGCCTGTCTCCCCCAGGGCTTGGTGCAGGGACACCTGGTCAGGCCTTGCCTCTGAGCAGCAAAAAGAAGTTGCAGCTCACCTGTCTGGGGAGCCACTTTAATGGGCTGCAATTCCAAGTGAGGCCCTCAGAAGCGGGTCCCGGCCCATTGGAGAAGCCTCCCCTTCCTGGGTTTTTGTTTTCTGTGGTGCTGGGAGTAGGACCCAAGACCTGGTGTGTGCCAAGCCTCTCCACCGCCAAGCTGCAGCAGCCCCTCCTGGCTCCTGCTTGCATGCAACCACAGCAACTCCTGAAGCTGGAGTGCACAGATGCCTGGCACCCTGCTCTTCCTTCTCAGTGGGACATTCCAGTGGGTGGGGACAGGGACTCACAAACGCCAGGAGTCATTCCAGGAGAGAGGAGGGGATGTGCTGCTGGGTGTTTAGGTGCAGATTTAAAGGTAGACTAAAGGGATCAGAGATGGGCCGACTTGGGCCCTCCTGAGAAGGGGATCATGGACAATCAGGGATACACAGTGGCAGAGAGGAGGTCACAGAAGACCTGGTGACATGAGGCATCTCTGGCATGTGGCCTCAAGGGTCAGGCCTCTCGAGTGAGTCCACAGCTCCGAGGGTATGGTCCTCCTGTGGCCTCTGGGCCTGGACTGCTTGCACCACAAGCCCTCAAGCAGCTATGGCAGCTCAGCAGCCCACAGGTTCCTCCCACCCTCCAGGCCAAAGTGCTCGAAGCCCACTCGTCCATCTCCTGTCCCGGGACCACACACGTGTCCTGGGTGTCCCCAAGAGCCTCCACACACAGCTACCTGCTGCTGCCTCCTGGGCAGGGCCATCTCTTTCTCCCATGTAGGTCATGGCACAAATCCTCCCAGCAGAGCACTTGTAGTGTGGGCCCCAAGACCTGCAAGGTGGCAGGTTTCACACTAGAAGTCTGTGGATAATCATCAGATCAACACATTGACGCAGTGATCCCCTTAAATGTACAATAAATAAAAGTCCACATTTGCAAGGAAGCTATGCCTGTTGGAATTAAAAGGTGTTTTAGTGGGATGCAAGGTGTGTCGTCAGAACCTGCTGCGGACTGAGTGTGTAGTTGGAAGTGTGCCCAGCAGGTGCAGGACAGCAGCCGTGGGCCTGCTGAGATGCTGTGGTGAGACGAGGAGGAAGACAGTGAAGGAGAGGAAAGTCCCGTGCTTCAGAGAGCAGTGGCTCATTCGGCTGGGTTTGACCTTGCTTCATGAACCCCTAGCAGGAACAGAAGCTGCACGCAGACCCCATGGGGCTGGGTGGGCCTGGAGCACAGAGCTGGTCCCTGACGCACCTGCTTCTCGTCTCCACAGCCTACTGGCGGTTTTGGCTCTGTGTTAGTGTGGTCTATGAGCTGTTTCTCATCTTCATCCTCTTCCAGGTAAGTGTCTTTTCTTGTCGGCTGGACTATGGGGACACCCTTTGCCACCCCAGAGCACTTGCAGACAGGTAGGCGACCCAACAGAAGTGGGTGCAGGCTGCAGGGGACCTCCAGAGGGACCCAGGTGTGAGCACAGGCCTCAGATTTGGGGGAAGACAGCACGTCTGGTTCTGAGTTTGGGGACGGTGGCCATGCCTGTGCGCCAGGCCCCTCCGCCACCTTCTGCTCTTGGTGCCTTCTTCCCTCCATGGAGCACTCTCCTGCTGGCAGGGCCAGGACTCCATCCATGTGTGGCCAGGGTGACCGTCTGGAGCAGGCCTATGGCGCATGTCACAGGTTGTACACCTTAGGACAGAAGACAGTCCCATGTCCCCCAGCCTCGGCCCCCTTGACAGTCTCTCCACCCTGCCCTGTCTCTACCTGTGAGGTCCACCTGGTGTGGGCAGTACCACGCCATTCGTGGCCGAGGCCTGTCCACCAGTGCAGGCGAAGGGGCTCAGGGTCAAGCTGCTTCAGGACACCGTCCCGGCTTTGTGGAGATGCAGGTTCCCATATCTCTGGCAGACATGCAGGGGTGCTCACTGGTTGCAGGCTAGCCGTGGTGTGCATTTGGCATTTCGAGATGTGCCAGCTGCCCTCCAGTGTCATCTTGCATGCTGTGCAGAATGGATCTGTGGGAATGTGTGGCCACCCAGCTGGCATGCAGTGGTATCTCAGTGTGACGTGACTCTGAGCCAAACCCCATCCAGCTGCCCCCGAGCTGTCCTTGCTCGGGACCCCACAGCACACAGTTGGGAACCCCGTAGGCACCCCAGACTTTCCCTGCCTTTCAGGATCTGGCGGCTCTGAGAGGGCAGGCGAGTGTCAGCAGCACAGGGCGTGGGGATGGGCTGCGTCCCTCCCTTCTAGGGTCATCTGAGTATCGGCCTCTTGCTTCCAAGTGAATGCGAGGACCACCTTTCCAGTTCTGTAGAGAGCAGACAAGGAGATGAAACCTGGAGCCTCCCACATGCCAGGAAGATGCTGAGTCACTCCCTGCCCGGCAGGTGAGGCATTGCTAGGGACGGCATCAAAGCCATACAACAGTTTTAGAATATTGTCATCTTAAGGTTATTAATCTTTTGATCCACCAACATGGGTTGTCTTTCCAGTTATTTGGGTCATTTTTAATGTCTTCAACCATGTTTGTAATTTTCAGAATACAAGTTTTGTACTCTTTGTTAAATGTATCCTTAGGCCAAGTGCAGTGGCTGTAATCCCAGCAACTTGGGAGGCTGAGGCAGGAGGATCACAAATTCAAAGCAAGGCTCAGCATCTTAGTGGTACCCTAAGCAACTCAGCAAAATGCTGTTTCAAAATAAAATATCTAAAAGCTTTGGGGATGTGACTCAGTGGCTAAGTGCCCCTGGGTTCGACCCTGATGCCAGTGGGGGAAAAAATTGTAGGATTTGAGTTATAACTTAGTGGTAGAGTGCTTGCATAGCATGTGTGAGTCCCTGGTTCAATCCCCAGGACCACAAACAATAATAATTCATTTTTTTAAAAATAGAAATTAAAAAAAATGAATTCCCGGGTATTTTGTTAATTTCGATGACATTGAGTGGAAGCGTTTCCTCAGCTCCACGGCGGGCTGCTCACGACTGGTGTCCGAGCTCAGCTTGCCTTTGCACCGTGCCCACGGAGCACGTTTGTTAGCTCTGCATCCTGGGGTCCTGTCTTCTGGCTCCTGTCGCCTGCACACAGATGGGCGCACTCTCCCTTCAGTTGGGTGCCTTAGACTCCCGCTTCTTGCTAACTGCCCTGGATGGAGCTCCTGCGGCAGGTGCCAGCAGGAGCCAAGAGTGTGGACCTTGGCCTGTTCCTGACCCGGGAGCCCTGTCCTCCTAGCCAAGTGTGGCCTGCACTCCAGCTCCCCTGCCCAGGCACTCATCCATGAATGCTGTGGCTGCATTGGGTGTGTTTTTGGTGAAGTGAGCTGTTGGTCTGGGGCTTTCCCTTTACCGATAGGAGCATTATATCAAGTGGTCTTCTTTCAAACCAGCCTTGTGTTCTGGGCACAGACCCCCACCTGCCCGCGGTGTGTGGCCTTGTCTCTGTGTCCTGGACTCTGTCTCCCAGTATTCTGTCAAGGTTTTGCACCCATATTTGCAGGAGGTGCTGGGCTGCACATCCCTGGAGCATCTTCTGACCTCACATCTGGGCTCCTCAGGTGTCCGATGATTTCCTCAGGGTGGTTGCCCCTGGCCACCAGGAGGCAGTATCACGGTGTCCGGCTGGGCAGCCGCTTTTCTCCCCTCCCCTCTCTCTACTGCTCCGTCTGAAGTGAAGTGGGGACCCGGCTCCTCTCAGGTAGAGGAGTCCTGTGTGGGGAGACTTGTCCCTCCTCCACCCTGTGCTGACTGTCCAGTCTCTTATTCATGTCAGCATGAGCTAAAGGTGCTCACTTTGATTCTGGGCACATTTAATGCTACTGCGTTTTGTTGTGCAAACTCTAGGCCACCAGCAGCTCCCTTGTTCCTCCGTTGCTCCACACACCCATCTCTAAGGATTCCTTGTTTCTGGCTTTGCTTTCTGGGGCACTTCCCAGTGCTGTTACTGTGGGAACTTCAGGTGCATCCTGGGCACCCCTAGAGTTGCCCCTTCCTCGGGGGAGGATGGCCCTGGAGACGAGTCAGGGCTCTGAGTTTGCCCCTCACAGGGCCAGGCCTGCTGCAGAGCACAGGTGTGTGTGCGGCTGTGTCTACACACAGACCTGTGAATACAGCTGAGCTTGTGGCCCGCCAGCCTCCCTGCCTGCCACACCCTGCCCTCTGAGGGAGGGCCATGGAGTCAGGGGGTCTCTGGCTTCTACGGGAGCACAGTGGCCCTGACCTTGCCCATGGCCTGGCACCCCATCAGTCTAGACTGAGCTGGGCTTGGAACTGTCTTCCTCAAGGAAGGAAGGCCCTGGCCCAGCTGGACAGTCACTGGAGCTGGTCTTCGGAGCCCTGCCTTGGCATGTCTGGCCCCCTGGTCCCGCTGGTTCCCAAGGCATGTGACTTAACAGCATGGCTGCTGCACAGTGTCTCCTGGGACAGCACAGGGACACATGGCCCTGACTAGGGATCAGGGGTCCACCCTGCTGGACAAAGCCAACAGCAGCTGCGCCCAGCACCATTGCCTTCTGTCACAGAAGGCTGCCACAGTGCTGGACAGCCTCCTCCTGTGTGCCTCCTGTCTTAGGCACAGCCAGGTCCTGTGGCCAGGCACCTGTGTGTTCCTGCTTCGCCACCCTTCTTGGGTTTCTGTTTTATCATTTGGTCTTAGGCCTTCAGCCACCTCTTTGTCCTTGGCCAGTGGCCTGCTCCAGGGCCTGCTCTGTTGGGGCTTGGTCCCCAAAGAGCACTTTGTTTCAAGGCTAACAGTATCTGGCTAACATTGGCATCTGTGTCTGGGAATGCTGTTGTCCTGATGCTGTGTGAAGCGAGAATGTCCCCAGCCAGGGTGGCTTCTGCGGTTACTGGCCCTGGACAGGGTGGGGAGGAGCAGCAGGCAATGCTACCTTGTCAGACCAGACCCGGGAGCTCAGGTGAGAGGTGGGGCCACCTGTGCTCTCTGCCAGTTCCCTGGAGCTCAGGCTCCCCTGATCTCCAGCCACTGCTGGGACAGGAGGGCCGCTGGCACAGGCCACTCTTCTAGCATGCTGTCGGAGTCGTGGGTCACATGTCATACAGTCCCCGTTGGCCTTGCAGACAGTCCAGGACGGCAGGCAGTTTCTGAAGTATGTTGACCCCAGGTTGGGAGTCCCGCTGCCAGAGAGGGACTACGGGGGGAACTGCCTCATCTACGACCCAGACAACAAGACCGACCCCTTCCACAACGTCTGGGTAAGGCGTCGCTGTCCAGGGCTGGGCTCCGCCAGCAGGGGCTGTGTGGTCCACAGGCAACCACAATAGCACGTGTGGCAGACCTGGTCTCACGCTCTGGAGCTGGCAGGCGCTGCTTAGTAGAGTCGGCCACTGGGGCTGGGTGGGGGCTGGCCCCAGGCCATGACCTGCTGCTGGTGAGGTCTGTGCTGATGACTGCCCATGTTGCCCACAGGACAAGCTGGATGGCTTCGTTCCTGCCCACTTTATTGGCTGGTACCTGAAGGTAAGTGATCTCCTGTGGCACCCACACCCTGGCTCTCAGACCTGAGCTGTGTTCTGGCAGCTTCTGGCCACAGGGTGGAACATCCAAGTGTGCGGGTGGGCAAGTCCTGGCTACAGAGTATTTCAGAGAGGTCTGCAAACCCCTGGGACCCCTAACCTTGCCACCTGGGTCTGCGCTGTGGCCAGCATTGTTGGGGGAGGCAGGGGGCAGCTAGGGAAGGCCAGAGGCCCCAGCCCAGGCTGGCTGCCAGTGCACTGCTTGCAGCCTAAAGTGTCCCAGCTGCACCTGCCTTGGGAGCTCAGTGCTGGATGTGTGGGCGCCTCCGTGTGGGCTGAAAATCTAAGACTGAGGCTGCTGGAGGGACCCGCCCATCATGCCCACCTGGGGCTGAGGGCCTCCCTCCAGCGGGCAAGCTCCTGTGCCGAGGGACATGGAATGACCAGTGCCGGCTGCCTCCCACAGACTCTCATGATCCGCGACTGGTGGATGTGCATGATCATCAGCGTAATGTTTGAGTTCCTGGAGTACAGCCTGGAGCACCAGCTGCCCAACTTCAGCGAGTGCTGGTGGGACCACGTAGGTGCGGGGGGTGGGCAGGGTGGGCTGGTGGACCACGTGGGGGCGCAGGGAAAGGGGGGCACTGATGGACCATGAGGGTGCAAGGGTCCCCGTGTGGGCTGGGGGACCACATGGGTGTGGGGGCCTGGGTGCTGGGCCTGTCCTGGGGTGGGGCCAGGTTGCCCTGGCCTCCTCTGGACGAGCCCAGGCACACAGCATCACCTCTCCTGGTTCCTGCCCAGTGGATCATGGATGTGCTTGTCTGTAATGGGCTGGGCATCTACTGCGGCATGAAGACCCTTGAGTGGCTGTCCCTGAAGACCTACAAGTGGCAGGGCCTCTGGAACATTCCAACCTATAAGTACATCTCAGGAGCCAGGGAGGGGGGCCGGGGATGGTGGGCCTGAGGCCCAGGCCTGACTGCATGCAGCTCAGGAGCAGCGGTGGGGGGTCGTGTCTGCCTCCTGGACCTGCTGCCATCCTCAGGAAGCAGTTGCTGTGTTCTGTCATTTTTACTTTGAGATTCTCAAAAGAATCAAAGCAGGCATGGTGGTGCACGTGAGGTCCCCGAGGCGGGAGGACCACCTGAGCCAGTTCACGCCAGCCTGGGCAACACAGCGAGACCCTGACTCCAAAAAAGAAAAAGGAAACCAAAGACTTGGGGAACAGCGGGAGTAGAGGTCCCCTGCAGCGAGTGCCTGGAGCAGGGGACAGCCCCTCTGAGGGGTGGGGCTGGGCAGAGGGTGTGGAGCAGCTCTGGGTGCAGAGGCAGCGGCCTGGGCCGGCAGCGGCCTGGGCCGTATCCTTAGGCTGGCCACTCTGGTCCCCAGGGGCAAGATGAAGAGGATTGCCTTCCAGTTCACGCCCTACAGCTGGGTCCGCTTCGAGTGGAAGCCTGCCTCCAGCCTGCGCCGCTGGCTGGCCGTGTGTGGCATCATCCTGGTGGTAAGGCTGGGCTGCCTGAGGGTGTGCATGGCCAGTGTCCTGCGCAGGCTGACCCTCCCTGTCCCCCAGTTCCTGCTGGCAGAGCTGAACACCTTCTACTTGAAGTTCGTGCTGTGGATGCCCCCCGAGCACTACCTGGTTCTGCTACGACTGGTCTTCTTCGTGAACGTGGGTGGCGTGGCCATGCGTGAGATCTACGATTTCATGGATGACCTGTGAGGGCCGCCTGCCAGGCCGAGGCCGGGAGGCACCCCTGGGGTGGGGGAGGCTTGATGCCTGGGCAGGCCTGGCCAGCTGCCATCTTCTCCACAGGAAGCCCCATAAGAAGCTGGGCCAGCAGGCTTGGCTGGCGGCAGCCATCACAGCCACAGAGCTGCTTATCGTGGTGAAGTACGACCCACACACGCTGACCCTGTCCCTGCCCTTCTACATCTCCCAGTGCTGGACGCTGGGCTCCGTCCTGGTGCTCACCTGGACCGTCTGGCGCTTCTTCCTGCGGTGAGCAGCGGCATGGGCTGTCTGCCTGGCTCCAGGGCCATGGGGGTTGGCTATGGGTGGTGTCTGTCACCTCTTGCTTTCCTGAGGTGGCCAGGGTCTGTGCCTGCCCATTCCTCAAGTCATCTGGAGAAGATGGCTCTGGGGCAAACCCCATACCCCCCCCCCCCATCACTGCAGATCCATCCTCGTGGTAGGTCTGGCTCCTGAGGATCCAGGTGGCCTGGCCTGCCGTGCCATGGCCCCCACCCAGCCCCTCCAAGAGTTGTGTCCCATGTGGCTTCCTCCTGGCGAAGGCTGCCTAGGGGTCTGTGAGGCCTTCACTGGGTGTTGATGTGCGAGCAGTGGTGACCTGGCCTCTGTTGTCCCCCAGGGACATCACCTTAAGGTACAAGGAGACCCGGCGGCAGAAGCAGCAGAGTGACCAGGGCAGGGCTGTTGGCAACGGGGACGGGCACCCAGGGACAGATGATGACCTGCCTGGATCAGGAGCTGCCCAGGAAGGGGCCTCTGAGCAGAGGGTGCTGGCTGGGAAGGAGGGGCCCTCCACCACCTCCTGAGTGCCTGCCTGCCCAGGGCCTTGCCCTCCAGGGGAGGAGGACTGAGGGCCATTCATTCCACTCTGCACTGGGGTCCTGGGCTCCTCCAGGGCTTGCTCTGGGCAGGAGGTCCCGCCCTTCTCCTGCTGCCTGGTCTTCCAGGGCTCTGGCTTGACACACTTGTGCCTGGCAGCACAGCCCAGCACAGGCCACTTGGGGACCTGTGTCCACTCACTGAGTATGGGCAGGGCTGCCCATCCTCCTGGTGACCCAGGGGAGAGAGAGGGGTCCCCCAACACAGGATGACCAAGTAGTGGACGGACAGCAGCATCGAGTGCTTCCTCTGAGCCTTCGCCCAATCCCAACTCTCAGCAGGACATGACAGGGTCAGAGGTCGTGGGACTGGCCCCTCAGGCTTCACCTGCCAGTGGGAGGCTCTGGGGCCCCAGGCACTTTTTTTTTTTGGGGGGGGGTGTTGTCTCTGCGAGCAAACAGAACAAATAAAGTGACCGTGGAGGTGGAAGCCCGTGCCTCCTCCCTGCTAACCCAGAGGGTACAGGGCCTGCGGGCACAGCCCTCCTGGGGATCTGGAGAGTCCAGCAGCTGTTTGTGTGTCATAGGGGCAGGGCTGGTGACTACTGGGGAGTGGCTATCCTCTCAGGCTGGTGTCTAAAACATTTGAAGCTATTTCTTGCTGTGCTGGGGACAGAACCCAGGACCTCACACCCCCTACACCAAATGCTCTGCCACTGAGCAGTGCCTGGCCTGCCCCATTCTCCACAGGACACCGAGACCCCCACCCAGCCTCTTCTGTAGTGGGCACTGGGAGGTGCCTGGCAGGCTGCACAGCAGGACCTGCCTCCAGGAGGCAGGGACTGTGGTCAAGCATCAGCTAAGTGTGCACCCTCCAGTGCCCTGGCTTCCAAGGCCTTTTGAGTCTTTTTGCTCACCATTTTTGGGAAAATTCCAACCCTCCAGAAGCTGTGCAGGCAGAAGAGCATGCACACAGGCCTCACCCTAGACACCTGAGGACAGGCCTTCTAGAGTGGCCCAGCGGGTGCCACTGGACCTCATGTTGTCTCAGGCCTGCACAGCGACCTCCCAGGGACACTGCCACTGCCACCTTCTGCTCACGCATGTCGCTTGAGGTTCCTGAGAGCTGTTTCCACTGCTAGGACCCCCCCCCCCCCCCCACACACACACACACACACACTGGGTCCCTGGGGATCCCCGTGCACTGATGCTCCTTCCCACCGGGACCTGTGATAAACCTCCGTCCCCCGATGCTCCCTGCACCAGTGTTGACCGCTGCCCTGGACAGCCCCCCCAGCTCTGCACCTCTTCACTGTCAGGGCTGCAGGAGGCTGCGGCCGCATGTCTCCAGGAGCCCTGATGTCTGGGGGAGTCACAGATCCCGGGCCCCTTAAAGGGTTCTATAGTAGCAATCCCAAATTGCTTCCCAGTCCAGTGTCCCACAGACCACATGAGCAGTCTCCCTGTCTCACCATGGTCAGGGTGGGTCACCTCTGGCCAGCTGGAATTGAGGGGTGGCCCCCACTGTCCTACCCAGGAGGCAGCAGTGAGAGCTGACAATCTGGGCACCGGGTCAAGTGGGGTCAGGCTCAGTGGGAACATCAGGGCCAGCAGTTCCAAGGCCTAGCCCAGGGGGCAGCTCCCTGACAGAAACCCTGCGAGGGTTCCCAGCCCACGCATGGCTTGTCAGACAGCAGAGCCAAGTAGACCACCAGCACCTGAGAGCAGGCTCCTGAGGTATTAGATCCCAAAAGATCAAGATACTGAAAGTAAACCAAGTGCAGTGGCACTCAGTGGAATCCCAGAAGCCTGGGGCGGGAAGATCACGAGTTCAAAGCCAGTCTCAGTAAGAGCGAGGTGCTGAGCAACTCAATGAAGCCCTGTTTCTAAAGAAGATACAAAATAGGGGATGTGGTTTGGTGAGAGTGCCCTCAAGGGCACAAATGTGCACCGCCCCCGCCTCCCCCCCCCCAAGAAAAAATCTTAAGCCTTTTTCTTCTTTTTCCTTCTTCAGTACTAGGGGCTTAACCCAGGTATACTCTACCACTGAGCTACATCCCCATCATGTTTTATTTTCATTTTAAGACAGGGTCTCACTAAGTTGCTGAGGCTGGCCTCCTGTCTCCCAAGTCGCTGGGATTACAGGCATGCATCACTGCACCTGGCCTTTGTTTACATTTTAAAGGGGATTTTTTTTTTTGGGGGGGGGGTACTGGAGCTTGAACCTAGGGTCTTGCACATGTGAGGTGAATGCTCCTACCACTGAAGTATGTTGCAGCCCTTTTTAAAATTATTTAAGAGGCAGGTTCTTGGTAAGTTGCTGAGGCTGGCCTCAAATTTGCCATCCTCCTGCCTCAGCCTCCTGTTAACCAAATCATTCACAAACCACAGTGGAAATCCACTGTACATGCAGTTGCCCAAAGAGCCTAGAAGTTCAGAAAGAAGGAACTCTTTGCTTTTATTTTGGCAACACACAATGCTTACACAGTCAATATTGTGGAAGTGTGTCTGCATGGAGTCAAAATTAGGGAAATACAGTCTGTACCTACACATTGAAGTGATGTGAAGACAAACCACCACACCAAGTCGTGGACAATGCTGACCTTTAAAAACTAAAAATGGAGCACATGAAAAGGTGCATTGCAGGAATGGCTGTGGGTGCCAGGAGCTGGTCTGTGCAGCTAGCAGCCACACTTGAAGCCTTGTGTGAGGCAAGAGGCTTTGTCCCGTGTGGCTCCTTGGAGACACATCCACTCCTGTTTTCTGTATGGTGCTGCTCTTGTGAGTTGCACAATCTGATGGACACCAGCATGGGTGCTGCCTTGAGCTGCCCAAGCTGGAGACTCCCCCCACACTCACACGGCCACAGACCAGGCAGAAGTGACGCTGGAGGCAGAGCTGCTCTGCTCTGCCGCCTCTGGCCCTACACACGCCTGTTTCCGGCCGGCTCCCCCAGGTAACGTGACTTTAATTCACTGAGAAAGCTCCTAGGACCTCTTCAGCTGGGAGGGTGAACTTCTTTCGGTACCAGGAGTGCGCTACCACTGAGCTGCGTCCCCAGGCCTTTGGGGAAGAGGCTCTTGGTAAGTTGCCGAGGCTGGCCTCAAGGCCTGTGCCACTGTGCTTGGCATCTTGAGGGACTTCTTTCTCCTGGGACTTATTTCCTTCTTTCTTCCGTAACACTAGAGATCAAACCCAAGGTCTGACCCCTGCAGGGCTTTGCTCTTCCACTGAACACTCCTAGCCCCCCTGGGATCTCAACAGTGCCCGTGCCAGATCCCCTCAATGTGGGCAGGACTCGGGCTTCTTGTTGACAACAAACATGGTGAGGCAAGGGTGAGGTTCCTGGGCCTGGCCTGGCTACTTAGCCTGTGGGGTCCTTTGGCAGCCTGTGCCCTGCTCAGGGCACTGTGTGTGAACAGGGCATTCTCAGCAGCTGTGAGCCACACGGGACCCACAAGGAAGGACAAGGACCCTCCTGCCAATAAGTGCTTTAATAACTATGCAGGGTCTCAAGCTCTCTTGCTGAAGTAGTGGGTTAGGGCATTTCTTCCCAGTCAAAGCCAGGACACCAGGAGTAAGAGCCCCAGCAGGGACTGAGGATGCAGTGTCCAGGTAGATTTCAGAAACCGCAAGCAGGAACTCAGGAGATGACCCTCAGGGACGGCTTGTGTTCCTCCAGGGTCCGCAGCTGCTCTTCCATCTCCTCAGTCCAGTAGATGTCATACAGGCTGCACATGGGCAGAAAGGAGGGAGTGAACCAGAGCACCCACCGCCCGGCCTTCCCCCGCTTGCTCCTGAGCCCCGGTCCCCCTAGCACTTGACCACTTACACCAGCTGTTCCAAGACACAGCCAGGCTGCCGGAGACTCTCCACCAGCCGCTGTATGCCAGGGTCCCCCACGCAGTTGTTGCTCAGGTCCAGCTCCCGCAGGCTGCGGTTGACCAGCAGAGCCGTAGCAAGGGTGTCACAGCCACTGTCGGTCACGTTGCACTCGCCCAGCCTGAGCAGGGGCACAGGCAGAGTTCAGGACGGGCATGCCCAGTGTGCCATGGCCCACAGACCAGGACTCTGGGTGAAGTTGTTCCCAAGTCCCAGCCTTGAGCAGGTCCTGGGTAGATGCCCCAATCAAGGATGGAGAGATGCACATTGGCACCTTGGCACCAGAGCCCACTGGGTCAGAGGAGTCAGTACCAAGGCCAGGGGGCTGCACAGGAGAACTGGGACAAGGTGATGGGTGGACAGAGGCTTGTAGGTTCAAAGAAATGGGATGCAGTGGGACAGACCTAGCACCCACCCCAGAAACACGGATGCCCCAAGGGAGGGTGGTGAAGGCACAGCCCTGACAAACCTAATCAAATCAAGGAACCAGATGGGACCCCACTTGCCAACAGCCAAGGCAGGCCCATGTCTCCCAGCACAAGACCAAGCTCCTCTCCACCTGGCTCCAGGATGGCATCCCCTGGGCAGGAGACTGAAGGACTGCTGTTCAGGCTGCCCATCCCACCCTCCAGCCAGTGCCTGGTCCAGGATGACCAGCACCCAAGGAGAGCTGCCCACGGGAAGCACAAACAGAAAATCAGCAACAAACAGAAACCTAAAAGCAGAAACCCAAGTCTTTGTAGAGCCACATGCAGTGGCACATGCCCACAATCCCAGCCACTCTGGTGGCTGAGGCAGGACAATGGCATGTCCGAGGCCAGACTCCACAACTTAGCAGGTAATACAGAGGGCTGGGGTGTAGCTTAGTTTGTAGAGCACCAGGTCCAATCCCTCAGCTAGAAAGAGAGAAAACTCCCAAAATAAGAAAACTAGAAAGAAAATATTACAGGGAACGGGAACATTAGCCCAAGAGACCTAAGGGATGACTGCCAGGCACTCCAAAGAGAAGGAATCAGAGGAGAGAGGTCACCAACACACAGCGCCCCTCCAGGACCAAGGACAGCCAACTCCAGAACAGGCACTGACCTCTCGAAGCTTGCCGTGAAGAAAAGGCAGATCTGCAGGGAAAGTAGGACAGCAGTGCCTGTCCCGAAAGCCAGAGTGACTGAGAAACATGTTGCCTAGAACCTAAGCAGAGTGACCAGAGCAGGGCACACGGGCTCCTCAGGCTGCTTCCACAGGACCCTTTCTTGGGAAGCTGCTGAAATGCGCTCAACCAAATGGAGGGAGCCTGGGAAGATGACCCCCAGGGGGTCCTGCAGAGGGTGGACAAGGCTTCCAGCATTACCAGATGGCTGGGCCGGAGCCCAGGCAGCCATGTGACTCCATGAGCAGGACCTCTGACCGTCAGGATCAGGGGGAGAACCAAGCCAGCCAGAGCTGCACGCACTGGCACTCACCAGAGTACCCGCAGCACGGCGCCCGGCTGGCTCAGGCCCTGGCAGAGCTCTTGCACACCGGCATCGCCCAGCTGGTTGCTGCTGATCTGCAGCTCCAGGAGGAACTTGTTCTGGGCCAGCACCGAGCGGAAGTAGGGGCAGCAGGCGGCTGTGAGGCCGCAGGTCTTGACCCTGTGGAAATGGAAGGGACAAGGCCTGGCTGGCTGGGGCTGGCCCAAGGCCACTCTCCAGAGCCCCTTCCCCTGGAATCCCTCCCATGTGCACTCCAGCAGAGATGTCCCCCCAAACACCACCCATTTTCTGGGCGGCTCACCCCCGCTCTCCTGCCTGGTCCTCCCAGATGTGTATCCACACCTCGGTCCCAGCACTGTCCCATTCATGTCACCCCACTCCCTGGAGCCACAGGCCTCTCCCCACACCTTGCTCAGCTCAGGCCCCTGCTGTCCCGGCCCAGGGCGCGTTCATGCTCACCACAGCGACTCCAGTTGGCAGCCAGGCTCCAGCAGGCTCTCGCACAGCAGCCGGGCGCCCTCGTCCCCCAGCTGGTTTTCAGCCAGGCTGAGCTCCTTGAGGCTCTGATTGGCCTTGAGGACACGGCAGAGGTCCTTGCAGCCCTCTGCGGTGATGTCACACTCCCAGAGCCTAGAGGGGCATCCATGCCGTGAAGGACGGATCTCACCCACCACATAGCTTATGGCCCCAGTGAGCGCCCACCGCCCCTCAGAGGGAGACGGGGCAGCCTGCTCACCAGAGGGTCCTAAGCCTGCTGCTGGCACGCAGCAGCGCTGGGCACAGTTCTGCGATGCCCTCGTCACCCAGCTTGTTGCAGCCCAGGTCCAGCTCCTGCAGCGAAGCCTTGGAAGCCACAACAGCACTCAGAGCCTTGCAGTTGGCTGCTGTGACACCACAGTTCTCCAACCTGGGGACAGGGTACATGCCTGAGGGGAGCCCTGGAGTCTGGCCCCACCGAGCCCAACCAGGCTGAGCCCAGCGCCTTGCATACTTGAGCATCTCCAGCTGGCAGGCAGAATCCTTCAGGCCTTGGCAGAGCGTCTGGATGCCAGCCTCCTGCAGGTCATTGTTGCTCACTGTGAGCTCCTTGAAGTCGGGCTTGGCCCTGAGCACCGTGGCCAGAGGTTCACAGCTGGCGGCCGTGAGGTTGCAGTACTCCAGCCTGTACACACGCAGGGTCTCAGTCCACCCTCCACAGAGCCACGGGCAGCCCAGGGGCAGTGTGTTAGCGAGGCACAAGGGTGCTGGTGTCTTGTCCCCCCCATCCCCCCCCTCAGCCTTCCCCGTTGGCATTGGGCTGGGGTGCTGAGGACTTTTCTCTAGCTGCTGTTCGGGAACAGTGGGTGCCCAGTGCCTCTAGCCTGTGTGCATACCACACTCCTTTGGGAAAAATCCTCATGACCAAGAGTCCCACTTCAAACTCAGGGGTCTCCCAGGCTCCAGGAAGAAACCATTCCCGATAGGCAGGGCTACCCGCTTGGCCATGGTCACACTGAAGAGGACCTCATCCCCAGACTTGGCAGGAATCTGCCAGCCCCTTTCAAAGAAGAGCCGACATTCGAGAAGAGGGGCACCGCAAGCCCCTGGAGCCCAAGTCCTGCCTTGAAGCCTCCTGAAGCCACCACACAGGCGGGGCTCAGCAAGGACAGGCTGCCAGGGCTTGGGACACGCCTGGCTGGGGGCCAGGCAGGGCGCACACTCACTGCAGCTTCTCAAGATGGCACTGGGGGTCCAGGAGCCCTTCACAGAGCAGCCGCAGGCCTGCGTCCCCCAGAGGGTTGTCGTTGAGATGCAGTTCTCGCAGGGTGGACAGGGAGCGCAGCACACCAGGCAGGACCCCACAGCCAGCCTCCGTCAGGCAGCAGTTCTGGAGGCTGGAACACACCACTGTCAGCGGCCCCCATGCCTGCCAAGTCCCAGCAGCACCCTGAGGGAGGCAGGGCACAGAAGTGCTACAGGAGCCCCCAGTACAGGTGTGCCAGACCATCACGGAGGACCTGGGCCTGGCAGGAGCCCAGGGCAACCTGTCCCAGCATCAGGCAGCCATCTCTCTCGTGTGCCTCTGGCTAGAGCTGGGAGTGCTTGCTGGGGCCTCTGGTGGCTCTCCATACCCCACCACCTGGATGCCCACCCCAGGCCCCACCCTACATGGGCTGAGCTGTGCCCTGACCTCACCTCAGCTTCTGGATCTTGCAGATGGGGCTCTGCAGGCCCTGGAGAACTAGATGCACCCCAGCGTCACCCAACTCATTGGTGCGCAGGCTGAGCTCTGTCAGGGAAGGGTTGACCCGAAGTGCAGAGCTAATGTCCTGGCACCGCACCTCAGTAAGGCCACAGTCATCCAGCCTGTGAATGGGATCCCTGGGTCACACGGGGTGGAGCCAGCCTCAGGCCCAAAGACCATCTCATGCCACAGGCTGAGGGCCATCCATGGCCAAGAAGCCCAAAGGTCGTCACGGCCAGGCACGGTGGCGCCTGCCTGTGATCCCAGTGCTCAGGTAACCCAGGCAAGAGGGTCACAAGTGCGAAGCCAGCCTCAGCAACAGCAAAGGCCCTAGGCAACTCAGTGAGACCCTGTCTCCAAATAATACAAAATAGGCTGGGGATGTGGCTCAGTGGTCGAGTGTCCGAGTTCAATCCCCAGCACAAAAAAAAAAAAAAAAAAAAAAAAAAAGTCAGGGCCAGAATGTTCAAACGTGAAACAGCCAGGCATGGTGGCACACACTCGTCACCAAAGCCACTCAGAAGGCTAGGTTGGCAGAAGCAAGTTGGAGACTAACCTCAGCACCTTAGCAAGACCTTCTGAAGATAAAATGTAAAGGGGCAGGTAGGAATGTTCACTTAATGCCAGAACACCTCTGGGTTCGATGGAAGGAAGGAAATAAAAAAGGGAACCCAAAATAGGAGTGAGCGGGTATGGCTGCACATGCCGGGACCCCAACAACTCGGAGGCTGAGGCAGACAGCAACCAGGCAACTGAGTGAGGTACTGTCTTCAATAACAAGTAAAAAAGGGCCGACACAGCTGCACACGCCTGTGTCCCAGCGGCTCAGGAGGCAGGAGGATCTCTAGTTCAAAGCAGCCTCAGCAAAAGCAAGGCACTAAGCAACTCAGTGAGACTCTGTCTCTAAATAAACTACAACATAGAGCTGGGGATGTGGCTCAGTGGTCGAGTGCCCGAGTTCAATCCCCTGAACCAAAAAAAATAAAATAAAAATAAAAAGGGCTGGGGGTGCAGATCAATGATGGGAGTACCACTGGGCCCACTCCCCTACGAAAACGAACTAAAAACAGGAATGATCATAGATTCATAGATACTGGGCATGCTGTGCCCCCCACACCTTCTGTAGGGATCAACCCTGGAATCCCCCTCTGGGAGGCCAGAGGGACAGCAAGGCCAACTGAGGGGCTGAGCAAAGCCCATGGCATGGGCACGATGCCAAGACCACCCCAATTTATTCCCCAAAATAACAGCTGGCAGATGTAAGGGCTGCAGCAAGGCAACAGGGCTACCTGTGGACCCGAGAGAAGTGGGTCTGGGCAGAACTCTGCTCTGCGCAACCAGAGGTGACACAATGAGCAGCAGGGCCCACAGCTTTCCTGTGTCTTTGCCAATGTGTGACCACCATGAGAAGGTGGTCCACCACGAGAAGCCCACAGACAAGCCAGAGGGTGCCTGCATGACTCTGGGGCTCACAAGGCAGGTCACCAGCACAAAGGGAGGGTAGGACGGGGGTGGGGGTGGGGCTCAGGAGACAAAGGCATGTGGGATCCTGGGCAACCCAGAGGGGAAAGGATGCAGGTACAAAGCTGGTGCCTGGGCTTGTCCTTGGTGGGACATGCTGGGCAGTGTGACAGTCTCCATGAGACGAGGTCATCAGGGGAAGCAGGAAGAAGGCTATCTAAAACCATCTCTGATAACAGCTACAAACGGACCAAGCGGGTGCCTGTCTCAACTGTGAGCCTGAGGCACCTGGGTGAGTGGAAGCTGAGGACAGAGCGTGACAGGGGCAGCACAGCCACCAAGCCTCACTGCGCCTTGCCTGAGGACGGAGAGGGGCCTAGAGCCCAGGTTCCGGGCCGCCTAGTGCATCAGCCACTGCCCCCAACGCACACCACACCTGCCATCCACTCAAGCCTGTGAGGGTTCGTGTAGAAAAACTTTTTCTTCTTTTTCTTTCTTTGTGGTGCTGGGACAGAACCCACGTGCTAGGCAAGTGCTGTACCACTGAGCTGATGCCCAGGGCTGGAAAACACACAGGACAGCATTTCACACCTCCCAGAACTATCAAGCACCTTCGCCTCCATGAATAGCAGCCTCCCAAGCACAGCATGCCCAAGTGCATTGCCACCAAGCAGGCGGCTGCCCGTAGCGCCACCCCACCGCGGCTGCCCATACCTGACCACTTGATACTGCTGGATCAGGGGGAGGAGCTCTGTCCACCTGGCATCACTCAGCTGCTCACAGTGGATGTCAAGACTCATGGTGGGCTGCAGTGTCGTCTGGGCAAAAGAAAGAGGAAAGAGAACCCTTCGCAGATTCCCAAGGCCTGGCAGACCAGAGATGCTGTTAGCAGGAAGAGTCCACACAGAACCCTGAAGGCAGACATTTCCAGAAGGGCTCCAGCCTCTCCGGCAGGTGCTTTCTCTGCCTTCTTCCCTCAAAATTTCCACCTGCTCATTCTCCAGGAGCATATGTGTATCTATTGGCAAAGGTCACCCCAAGCAGCAGAGCTTGGGGACGCGGCAGTGGGATACAGATGTCAGTTTCACCTCTCAGCCTACAGCCACAGTTGGCACCTCCTGCTCAGGAGAAGCAGGACAGCAAGTGTGGGCTGGGAAGCCCCTGCCTCTTATTCACCTGAGCAAGGATGGTGGGAGGGGGGTGGAAACCCCAGAAGGGGGCTCAGCTGGCTTCCTGTACTCTCAGAACAGGCAGGGTTGGCAGTGCCACAGTGCACTGCCAAGCTGTCCACAAAGCCAGAGCCCTCCAAGATGCAGGGTCCAGGATGGAAGCTGCCCAAACACAGCAGTGGGTGAAGCCTCCCCGAGCAGCCCTAGGACCACAGCTTCCATGACTCCAGGACAGGCCAGGGCACCTCCTCTGCCCCTCCCAGGCCCTGCCCAGGCTGGAACAGAGGCAGGGCACAGCCTGAAAAAACCAGGGTATCACTGACTGAAGGGTGTTCCTGAAGCCTAGAGGACATGGCACCTCAGCACCCATACGTCTGGGGAAGAAGGGGAAGAGGAAGTCACCCCTGTGGACCACACATTCCCTGAGCTCTGCCAAGCAGGCCAGCTGGAGCAGCAGGGGCACCAGAGGGTTCCTGGAAGAAGCGACTCGTGCTGGGTGGGCTTCCAGTGCAGGCAAGGGCTTCTCTTGAGGGGCTCTTTCCCCAAGAGGCAGAGCCCAGCGCCCTTCCCAAAGGCTGTGACTACAGGATGATGTGGTCTGTAGAGGTTCCCAAGTGTCTTCCCCTCTGCCGCCAGTGTCTGGCACAACTGGCCTTGTCCTGCCCCTTCCCTGGGGCTGGATCAGGTCGGAGCGATCGAGCCAACTTGGGGGGTTGCCCTTATGGGTCGTGGCACACAGGCCTGCAACAGGGGAAACTGAAGCAAGGGCAGGGGACACCTTGGTCACACAGCATCTCAATGAGGAGCCCTGACTGAACCCCGCTTGTTGCTCAGAGCACATGAGCAAAACCGGTCCTGCCTGGGTCCCCTAGGAAGCCCAGGGTATGTCACCAAACCTCCTGGTAGAGTACTACCATTCAAAGGTCCTGGGTTCCATCCTCAGCATGGGAAAGGGCTGGGATGCAAACACAGACCCAATCTAAGTCTCTTGGAGGAAAACAGCTTAATAATTTTGTAACATACTCCCAAACTCTTGCCAGTTATAACAGTTCTGACTGGCCTGGGGAGAGCCAGCTTTTACTTTTTGGGGGGTACTGGATATTGAACCCAGGGGCCTTTTACCACTCATCTACATTCCCAGTTCAGAGCATCTTGCTAAATTGCTGAGGATCTCAGCCTCCTGGGTTGCTGGGATTACAGGCATGTACCACAGTGCCCAGCGAGGTACAGTTTTTTAAACATGCAAAACACTTGTGATGTTTGAAAAAACTCATGTGGGCATGAACAGCTTAGGGAAGTGAACTGCTAGGGAAGCAGGCCATCTCCTCAGATGCCTGCTCTCCTGCAGAGATGGCTGCACACTTGTTAGAAAGCACAGGCATTCATCCATCCAACTTTTCACTGAGCATCTACAGTGTGGAAGGCACTGTTCCAGGTCTCTCAGTCCTCAAGGAGTTTAATAAGGCAATCTGGTACCACGAAAAGGCCAGGGAAGGCTTCCAGGCCAGCCCAGGCAGGTCTGAAAGAAGGAGGAGCTGACAAGGGAGCTGATGGAGAAGCAGTGGACTGGAGTTCTGTTTCAGTCATTAGGCTCCATGCTCACTGCAGATCTCAACTAACTTCATGCATGGTTCCAGGGTAGCACAGAGTCCCAGGAATCAGGAGCCAGGAACTAACCAGAGAACTGGGAGGGCCAGTTCTTTGGGGTTATAAGGTGAAAAGCTACTCAACTGGGGGGAGAATTTTTTGGCTAGGCCAGCCAACACATGTTGCTATAGTTCTCTGGGTGTCCAGAGACAAGGCCCACCAACTGGGTTCCAGGCAAAGCAGGAGGCTGGGCAGAGAGCACACACACCCTTCCAGGATCCCCCCAGAGAGCAGGCCCAGGGTGTGTCCAGCACCTGCCAGGTGCTCAGGGCCATCAGTGAAGACAGGGAGCACCTCTCCCCTTGACGCAGGAAAACAAGGTTCTGCTGGCTTCCAGCAGAGGCTTCTGTAGCCTGAGAGTGAGAGTGAGGAAACAGGTGAGTGGAGGACTCAGTGAGCCTCTGGGCGCACTGTGTCCAACCAACTTCTGTTTGTTTTGTGTGTGGGACAGGACTGGGGACTGAACCACCTAGCCACATGAAGCCCTTTTTATTTTGAGAGAGGCTCTTGCTAAACTGTCCAGGCTGGCCTTGAACTTGTGATCCTCCTGCCTCAGTATCCAGAGATGCTGGGGTTAAAGAGGTGCAGCAATTTTAAGGCTGATGTTGAGAGGGGGATATTGCCTTGATTTATCTGAGTGGGCCCAGAGTGATCACAAGGGCACTACAAACTGGGGTTTAAAACTGGAGGGAGGCAGATTCTTAAGACACTGATTAAGGCCAACAAACTGATTCTCCTTTGAAGCTTACACAAGGAATCAGAACACCACCACCCCCCCATACACACACACCTTGATTTTAAGCCCCTAGTACATTTTGAACTTCTGACCTCCAGAACTATAAAGTAACAAATATGTGGCAACTTTATCATAGCAGCTAGGAAACTAACACTTGTTGCAACTTCTACAATAATCTCTACTCAGAAGTGGTGGCCACAGACCTGTAATCCCAGGGGCTCGGGAGGCTAAAGCAGGAGGATAGTTAATTCAAAGCCAGCCTCAGCAACTCAAGGACATGCTGTCTCTAAATAAAATACAAAAACGGGCTGGGGGTTGTGGCTCAGTGGTAAGCACCCCTGGGCTCCATCCTGGGTACAAAAAAAAAAAAAAAAGTGAAAAACGTATATACTGTCCAGCATTGTGATGCATGCCTATAATCCCAGCGATTTGGGAGGCTGAGGCAGGAGGATTACAAGTTCGAGGCCAGCCTCAGCAACTGTCTCAAAATAAAAAATAAAAAGGGTTGGGGATGTAGCTCAGATGTAAGCGCTCCTGGGTTAAATTCACAGCACCAAAAAATAAAAAGTACTTCCAATGGCCGCATTATGTGCAATTACTCTGTTTGTATCCAACTGATTCAACCGAACTGTACAGGCGGACAAGTTATCTTGACATTTCCAAGCTTTCTTCTACCCTAGAAGGGGGCCTCCTGAAATGCTGCCAAGCCCCACCAGCTGTCGCGGCCCAGACGCGGACACCCTGCTGGTACAGAGTGCCTGGAGCCTCAGCTTCTTTCAGGCCACCGCCTCCCCGCGGCCCCAAGAGGGCGGTCTCGGTTACCTGCCTCTCCTCCGCACCCGAGCTGCCCCCCGAGTCCCCACCGTGCGAGGCGGCGCCACCCGAGCCCCGTCACGACCCGGCAGTTCTCGGAGAGCCGAGAAACTAGAAATGCCGCTTCTTTCGAGAGAATAAAATCACGGGTCGCTTAATGGAGGGGAGACGCACAGGCGGCGCCAGGCCTGCGGGCGGAGCTGGGAGACAGCAACCGTCACGAGATCCCCACCCGCGAAGAGGCGCACCACGCAGGCGCGCCCGCCAGCCCCGCCCGGGCTCCCAGCGTGCCCCGCGGTACGCACCGGCGCGACGAGGTCCTGGGGCGCGCCGGAAACCGCCTCGCCCGGCCCCTCCTCCCCGCCGCTCCGCCCGGGGAGTGCGAGTCGCGCCGGGTCGCTAGGACCGCAGTGGCGCCCGGCGCGCATCCACGGGACGCCCGACTGAGGCCGGCGCGGGGAAGGGCCGCCTGAGCTAGCCGGGCGTCACACTGGCCACGGGGTGACGCAGCGCGTGGGGACTGACCTGGAGGCGACCGCGGGCTGCGGGGGCTGAGAGCGACACTGCCGGCTTTGACTGGAGCAGGCGGAACGGCCGACTGGGGCGAGGTCTCCCGGGGACCGCGCAGCCGGCTGGCGGGGCGGAGCCGAGCCTCGGGGGCAGGGCCGAGCCGCTCAGGGCGGCGGCCGGCCTCGCGGTAGAAGTGGGCCACGCCTAGGGGCGGGGCCAAGCCTAGGGGCGGGGCCAAGCCTAGGGGCGGGGCCAAGCCTAGGGGCGGGGCCTGGGCGGCCGGCGGTTCGCGTGCTGGGCAGCCGCCGGGCGCTGCACCGAAGGAAGTGCTGAGGAGGCCGGGGGGAGTGGAGCCCAGGGAGATGTGGCCGGCGCTGTTTGGCTGTGTCGTGGGGGGGATTTCCGCATTCACCTGGGACCCCGGACGGATGCCGCAGGCGCGACTGCTGGGCCCGCCTCCACCAGAATTCCTTTCCGGAAAACGGGCCGGAGGTCCTGGTTCCCCCGGCTCGGTGGCGAGGTGGCGCCGCCTGTAGTCACGTCGGCTGGGGGAGGGCCACCTCCGCCACGCAGCGAGATCCCGCCCGTCTCTAAGTCCGGGCTGGGGCCGGGCGCGGTGGCCACGCCTGTCATCCCCGCTGCTGGGGAGGCTGAGACCGGAGGATCGCACGTTCAAAGCCAGCCTCAGCAAGGGTGGGCACGAAGCAACTGAGTGAGGCCCTGTTTCTAAATAAAATGCAAAAATCGGGCTGGGGATGTGGCTCAGTGGTCGGGTGCACCCGAGTTCAATCCCTGGTACCAAAAAAAAAAAGTTAGGACTTGGGATGAAGCTCTGCGGTGCTCCCCCGGGATTCAACCCTCAGTCCCGCAAGTTAGGTTCTGTCAGAGAGCCTCGGGTTGGTGGGTGGGAACTCTCCTCATGTGAAGAAGCCATTTCAGATATCGCCCAGAAGCTGTCTAGCTTCTTTTGGTGACACCCATGGGGACAGGAAGGACCTGCTGAGAAGTCCAGCAGTAGGGAGAGTCGCTAAAGCCACAGGGGCCACTGGGGGTTCCTCACAAGTTCGTTCTTTAATCTCAGCTGACCCGTTCATCCACGTGGAATGGGGAAGACACAGAAGCAGTTCCACCCCCCCTTCTGCATCCCCCAGAGGGGACCACTCCTGCCCCTTCTGGTGGGTCCTGGCTGAGCCAAGCCTACTCAGTCTTCCTGATCCAGCCTTGACAGCGGAGCAGTTTTAATTCCTCCTCCCTTCCTCTTCCCATCCAGCCCCTCTCTCATGCCCGCTGTTGGGACCTTTTACCTCCCTGGGAACCGCGGCCATTCTTGGGTGTTGGCTGAGGCGACCTCAGGGGTCAGCGTTTCTGTATCTGTGACCTGGCTGGATTGGCGTTCGCTGGCTTTTGACTTTAGTCCCGCCTCATGGTTTAATCTGAAATCTGCCTAGGCCCCTTAGTGACAGTGACGTAACTGCTCCTTATGGGTTTTCACTACTGTCTCTTCTTACTCCTTCTATCACTACATAACCTTGTCCCTGACACAGTAAAGTTGGGATTGTTGCACCTTCGTGGTTGACTCATCTCCCGACTCAGTGTGATTGTGGGCCAGGTTGGGTGGCAGGCGAGGTCGCCATACTTACCCTCTCGCTCAGCCCAGGAGACACTAGCTGGTCTAATGTGCTTCACTACCTCTGTCAGAGGGCGGTTCCGACAGCTGGTGCCTCAGAGACGACAGGCTGGTCTCCTGCGTACCATTGTCGCGGGGGGCGGGGGACACAACACGACACCCCCAGCCCCTCAAGATACATGTTTCTTGAAATAGAGAGCTTTGGGATGGTTTTGCTATGGCATCCCTTCGTGTTATTGGAAGGGGACAAATAGATGAGGATGGTGGACACACGAAGTTAAGAGAATAATTCTATAAAATTAGTCCATATACTGAACCCCACATGCTTTCTTTGCCAAAAAGCAATCGTCCTGCAGCCAGTCTGTCCTGAGTAGACAGGATATGTCACATTCCTTAGCAAGCTGAGGCAGGGGCAAAGATCGGGCAGTCTACGTAGATGATGAATGAGGGAGGACAGAGGATGAGACTGGTTATCACACTGCTAACCTCTCAATAGCTCCTGGCTATTAACTCCATCCTCCCAGTTCCCAGGCACAGAGTCAGAGAAGAAAGAGAAGGCAATGACTAAAAGAGGGGTTCTGGGGTCTATAAAAAAGTAAGACCACCCCCTCCTGTGGACTCCCAGCTCTGGGGCCCTTCTTTTCACAGAAGTCTGTCTCCATCACTTTCTTAAATAAACCATACTTGCTAGCTTGCCTGCGTTCCTCAGGTGTTTATCTTCAACACCAAGAACAAGGACCTGTTCCTTAGCTACGGGACCAGTATTATTATGGTGTCTGCCTAGGGGAGCTCTTGGTAACAGGGAATAGAGTTAGGGCTAAGGGCAGAAACCCCCCTAAGTGTTCATGAGTCACCAAAGGAGGTGAGGCTCCAGGCAGAGTGGGCCAGAGGCTGCTGAGTGTGGGGGTCCTTTTCCTGTCCTACTTTTGTCATTGCTTCTTTAAAAATACCTGTGAGTCGAAGGGAAGGTGCATACAGAAGGGTGCACAAAGCTGGGGATTTTGCAGGTGGGAGTGGAGCTACAGTTCCCAGTGGCCTGCTGGGCTGGGCTAGGAGACAGGAAATGCCCCAGGGGAAAAAGGAATTGCCACTGACATTGCAACAGCTTGTGGAGCTGGAAAAACTGTGCTGTCAAGGTTTTGTTTGCTTTTTAATTTATGGCATCAACTAAGCCAGAGGAAAGTGAGGAGAGGTTCTGGAGGTTCCGTTGTGAGGTCTAGTAATGAGCAGTGGAATGCAAGCCAGTAACGTGGCAGAGTCAGGATTCTTTAAATTAGTTTTAAGGCAAATGAGAAATCAAATAACTTGTAGAAAAATAACACATGTATTAACCCTGAGAATAAGCAAGTGGAAATAAAGGGAGTCAATTAAGAAATATGCCATGGGGCTGGGGATGTGGCTCAAGCGGTAGCGCGCTCGTCTGGCATGCGTGCGGCCCGGGTTCGATCCTCAGCACCACATACAAAGATGTTGTGTCCGCCAGTAACTAAAAAATAAATACTAAAAAAAAAAAAAAAAGAAATATGCCATGGAAAAAAGATAAGTAAAGCTAATTCCTGGCAGGGTCTACTGAGGTTATTGTACAGTTAGGACTTATGGCCTCAGGTTGGTTGGTTGGTTGGTTTGGTTTGGTACCAGGGATTGAACCAAGGGGCGTTTACCACTGAGCCACTTCCAGCCCTTTTTTTTTTTTTTTTTTTTAAATTAATTTTTTTTTAAAGAGAGAGTGAGAGAGGAGAGAGAGTGAGAGAGAGAATTTTTTTTTTAATATTTATTATTTTTTTAGTTCTCGGCGGACACAACATCTTTGTTGGTATGTGGTGCTGAGGATCGAACCCGGGCCACACGCATGCCAGGCGAGCGCGCTACCGCTTGAGCCACATCCCCAGCCCCCTTTTTATTTTTTGAGATAGTGTCTCACTAAGTTCCTTGGGACGTCACTAAATTGCTGAGGCTGGCCTCAACTTGTGATCCTTCTGCCTCAGTCTTCCGAGTCTCTGGTATTACAGGGGTATGCCACCACAACCAGCAGCCATAGTGCAGGTGCACTAAGTGTGCCCAGACATTGACCCCAGAGCCCAGATTAACACAAGATTGACTTGCAGATGAAACCCCCTGAATAGAATGGCTGCCATGACAGTTCCAGACAAAATAAGGTCAGAAACTCCCCAACTGAAGGAGCAGATAAGCATCTGCTTGGTAAAGACGACTCCAGTTCTCCTGGCAAAGGTGGAACAGCATCAGTCTGGAAGCCGCACTTCTCCTTGGTTGTCCTCTGATGGGTCCCTCCCCCTCCCCCAGAGTGCTCTGCTTGAGCCTCGCTGCTCTGCACTTAGGCAGAGTCCTCCTGCTTGGCTTCTCCCATGGGAACCCAAGAACTGGGGTTGGGAGCTTCAGTTCCCTGCTCCCATGTTACATGGTGGCCTGAACCTCCTCTCACTCTGTCCCAGTGCAGCAAAACCCAGGCCAGTGACACCCAAATAGCTCACTTCCAAGCAGGTTGGGCGTGGCTGGGGTTGTGGCTCAGTGGTAGAGTGCATGACTAGCATGCACAAGGCCGTGGGTTCGGTCTTCAGCACCACATAAAAATAAATAAAATAAACATGTTATTTTCTACAACTACTTCTAAAAAAATGTTAAAAAAGAAGGCTGGAAGAAGTTTCCTTTAACATTTTCATTCTATTTTACAAGTATTACAAATTCAAACTAGAACAATTGAAAATATGGGAAAGCAAAACAGTAATATCAAAACAAGCTGTGATTCTACACCCTATGGGGAAACCTCACTGGAATCTTGCTGTTGCTAATATTCTTTCCAGACCAGGGCTGTCCAGTAGAAATGCAGTGTGGGCCGAGTATGTGATGTGATAGTGTCCAATAAGAAAAATGTTTGTATAATGAACTTTTTAAAAGAAACAAATGAAATTAATTTCAATGGTATATTTTAAGCCAGTATGTCCAAAATATTATTTGAACATACAATCAGCATTTCTTGGATTATTAACCAGACATTTCATATGTCTATTTTTATTCTAAGTCCTCGGTGGGTGTTCAGACCAGCTGTTTCCAGCGCTCAAAGTCACACGGCTGCCTTGTGGGAACCTCGCAGCTGCGGGCTTTTCCTGGCATGTGTGTACACATTGGAAATCATTATTTTAACTTAGTGAATCTATTCTCATGATTTGGGGGAAATATGCATTCGTGAGCAGAGATGAAGGTAGGCTCCAGGAGAAAAATTGAACAGGCCTCTGCTGCAGGGATGAGAGAGCCTGGACCAGGATGGCCTGGGGCAGGCCTCTCTGGCGCCCTCTGCTGGACACGGGCCTCACGCGAGGGGGCCGCTCTCAGAACCGGAGGAGAGCGGTCCTGGGCCCGGAGGGGCGGTCCCTTCCTGCGCATCTCCAGGACAGATAATACATCCCTCTCACTGAAACTCTTTTATGCTGAGGGCCATTACCAAGTAGAAATGACGCATCAAAATTTCCCTGCTAGCGTACCCCATGTTAATGATTTCGCTGTTGACATTGCATGTAAGGTGACCTTGCTCAAAGACCAAGGCGGATCTGGGTTTAGAGCTGATCAGGTTTGAGGAAGTATCCCGGTCCTTGGGTTAAGGGCGTTCCCAGTTTAAGACCTTGGATTTTAGGGAAGTTCGATGTTGAGGATTATTGCTGCTGGAATTAGGGCGTTCCTGCTGCCTGAGCTCCCATTGAGTTCTCGTGAGATTCAGAGAGCATTTTGGGGAAAAAAGCCTCGTGTAGTAGGTGAATTGGGAGGAGAACTGGGATTGCCCCAGAGCGTGTGTGGAGGCCAGTGTGAGTTCGGGAATAAAGATTTGCTGTTTGAATCTACAAAGCTGTGTGGTGGCTCGTGATTCTGTGCCCAGCCAAGACTGCGGCACTTTTATAGCATTTTGCCACAGAAGAATGATACACTCTAGAAGAAATGTCAGAAAACACTAGTACAAGAAAGTAAGACGCCACCCTAGCCCTATTACAGTTCACGTTCCTGAGATTTTGGTATATGGGCAGATGCACGTGAGTTTCATTACTGAACATTCAAACATACAAGAATTGAAAAAATAAGCAGCACCATGACTAATCCCCTACCTTAAAAGCATGTCCAAAGCCTCGCAGGCCCTCTCCCCTGCCGGGTAGTCCTCCCTCAGAAGTGGGCACTGACCTGTATTAATGGCCCTCACTCTTATACATCCTGTAAGACTCTATTGTGTATGTGAGCATTCCCAAATAAGACAGACCCGTCCTACCAGTGGCCATTCTACCACTGACCCTCACCCCCAGCCCTTTTTATTTTTTGAGACAGGGTCTCATAATTTGCTGAGGCTGGCCTGGAACCAACAATCTTCCGGCTTCCGCCTCTGGGATCACAGGCCTGGTCACCACACAGGCCGCACAGTTTATAAGTGGTGAACTGTGTGTGTCCTCCTGCTGGTTGTTTCTTCTGGTCAACAAAGTTGGGGCAAGATTTGTCCATATGGATAAAATGTTATTTATTCATTTTAACACTGTACTCAATCGTGTGAACAGCCAACACTGATTTATGCTCCCCGTGTGTCTGATTTTTTTTTCTACTTACTGCAAATAGCACTGCTGCAGATACACTGTTTCTCTGTACCTGGACAGAAGGGAAAGGCCTTGCTGGGTCATGGCATGAGCACTTTCATCCAATCACTTCCAAATGGTGTGAGGATTTGCCCTCCCAACCGCAGGTCATGAGAGTCGCCATTGCTACAGCTCTCTGCCTTAGTCTTAGGAACATAGTAATGTCTCATTGTGGTACAAGTTGACATTTTGCCCAGTGCTAGTGAGTAGTCTATTTTCACATGTGGGTTAACCATATTTTTTTGAGGTGCCTGTTCATATTCTTTGATCATTTTCATTGGCTTCTTTAGGAAATCCCTCCTTACTGGTTTTTTTAAATGTGTTTTGTAGTCTGGATTTTAACTCATGAAGATTTGAGGTTTTTTGGTTTTGTTGTTATTGAACTATTGAGATTGAACAGGGGTGCTCTACCACTAAGCCTCACCTCTAGCCCTTTTTATTTTATTTTTTGGTACCAGGAATATAGGGGCCTCTAACCACTGAGCTATATCCCAAGCCCATTTGGTACTTTATTAGAGACAAAGTCTCACTGAGTTGCTTAGAGCCTTGCTAAATTGCTGAGGCTGGGTTTGAACTCACAATCCTTCTGCCTCAGCCTCCTGAGCCACTAGGATTACAGGCATGCACCACAGCACCTGGACCTTTTTATTTTTTTTATTTTAAGACAGAATCTCAGGCTGGGGTTGTGGCTTAGTGGTAGAGCACTTGCCTAGCACATGTGAGGCAAGGATTCAATCCTCAGCACCACATAAAACAAAGGTATTGTGTGCATCTACAACTAAAAAAAATTAAATTGAACAACAACAACAAGAACAACAAAAAGACAGGATCTTTCTCTCTCTCTCAATTGCCCAGGCTGGCCTCTAACTTGCAAGCCTCCTGCCTTGGCCTCCCAAGTCAGTAGAAATACAAGTGTGTGCCACCTCACCTGCTGATTGGCATTTGTCAACCATTCACCTGACACAGTGGAATACACACTCTTTTAGTGCATGAAACATTCACCAGGATAGACCACATCTCAGGTCATAAGTCTAACCTTGACAGATGGGAAGGAAATATTAAGAACATCATATGACATAATAATATTAAGCCAGAAATCACTAACAGAAAAATAACATAAATTTCCCTAAACGTAGCCAGGCGCAGTGGCCCACGCCTGTAATCCCAGCCACTCAGAAGACTGAGGCAGGCAGCAGGAGAATCACAAGTTTGGGAGAAACTTAAGGAGATGTCCCTGTCTCAAAAAAAAAAAAAAAGAAAGAAAAAGAAAAAGGTCTGGGGATGCAGCTCAATAATAGACCTTGAGAGCTTGTTTGGAGGTTCTAGCAGGGGAGCGCAGCTACTCGTATACCCTTGACCGAAGACCGGTCCTCCTCTATCGGGGAAGGTCGTCCTCTTCGACGGAGCGCGCAGCTTCGGGAGGGACGCACATGGAGCGGTGAGGGAGGAAAGGGGCACCCACCTAGCCAGCCAGATCAGCCGAATCAACCCTGGTGATCAATGGGGTGACAGATGTCGCAGCCAGATCGCCCTCACATCCCAGCTCAATAATAGAGTGCTTCTGGGTTCAATCCCTAGTGACCCGCTCCCCCCAAAACATCCCTAAGCATTTGGAAGTTAACAAGTTAATCTTTAGCTGTCCCGTGAGTCAGAGGGGGAGAGTGACAGGGAATCAGAGACACTGTGCACCTGCAGGGCCCCGTGGCATGTCTCTAATGGGGCCGTTCAAGAGGCTGAGGAAGGAGGAATACAAGTTAGAGGCCAACCTTAGCAATTTGGGGAAACCCCATCTCAAAATAAAATTTTATTTTTTTTTAAAGAGAGAATTTTCTAATATTTATTTTTTAGTTTTTGGTGCACACAACATCTTTATTTTTATTTTTATGTGGTGCTAAGGACGGAACCCAGAGCCCCATGCATGCCAGGCGAGCACACTACCGCTTGAGCCACATCCCAGCTCCTCAAAATAAAAATTTAAAATAAAATTTTAAAATCCCAAGTACAGGGCTGGGGATGTGGCTCAAGTGGTAGCGCGCTCGCCTGGCATGCGTGTGGCCCGGGTTCGATCCTCAGCACCACATACAAACAAAGATGTTGTGTCCGCCGAGAACTAAAAAATAAATATTAAAAAAAATTCTCTCTCTCTCTCTCTCTCTCTCTTTAAAAAAAAAAAATCCCAAGTACAAAAAAAAAAAAGTAAAAACAAAAACTAGAGCAAAGCTAGGAGCTGTGAGACAGTGAAATCCAGATGAGGTCCCTGGTGACCACAGGTTACAGTCTGGGTGAGCACTACCACTTCCTGTGGCCTAGCACTGACGAGTCCCCGCAGGTCACAGCCTAGCCCTCAGTTCCTGCCACCCCTCACTGGGAAAGGAGCTAAGCCAAGGCTGGGGCCACCTGGGGTCGAGGTGGGGATGCCTCCTGGCTGCCTGAAGGGAGGACAGAGACTGTGTCCACTGGGCTTGGGGAGACAAGGCTCAGTTCTGGGTGGACCCAACTTCTCCTGAGGATCCAAGGGCTGTAATCTTCCAAGTCCTCATGTTCCAGTTAAGGCTGGCCTCTAACTTGTATTCCTCCTAGAGTCACCCTGGGCCTGTTTCAGGAAATATCATTCTCTCCATAGATATCTCCCTGAGTCTACCAGGAACCTGTCACAGGTGTGGTCAGGTAGGGTCCCTCTGGCTGGACACCTAGAATGTGAAGGCTGAAATCAGGGGAAATGCCACACACAGCCCTGCACCCTCCTCGGGTTAGGACCCCAGTGTGTCTGTGCCTTTAACGGGGTAGGGGGCATGCTTCAGTGGGATGGGCCTGAGGTGGGCCTGAGGGACCCTCCTGCCTGAGCTCAGTCCATCTAGGGTGGAAGGCCATCACCCCACAGGTGCCTTAGAAGGCCATCAGGTAGTTTCTTGCAACACCAAACATATGCCTACCACGTGATGGGAAGGACGATTCATTAGTTCAAGTCCATGAACGTCCATCCCAGAGATTGAAACTTCATGTGTGCAAACCAAAAAACCTCAACCCATCCACCTGCACACCTGAAAAGGCTGCATTATACCCCCAAATGTGGAAGAAACCCAAGTGTCCTGAGGAGCTGGGCACTTACTTTACCACCTAGCCCTGACTGGGTTTCACCGTCAGGATCTGTCAAAGGCCATCTGAGCTCAGACAGCACCTCCCTGCTCCAAGGTGGCAGCCCAACCCAGCAGTGCTGCCTTGCACCTGGAGGCCACACTGCATGACCACAGCTGCTGGTGTACTGCTGGGTGCCACTGCTTCTTTAATGGTCAGCATTCATGACCAACCAGGACAACCCAGCTAGGACTCCAGCTCACTGCTGCTACAGAAGACTAGCAAGGAGGGGCTGGGGATGTGGCTCAAGCGGTAGCGCACTCGCCTAGCATGCGTGTGGCCCGGGTTCGATCCTCAGCACCACATACAAACTAAGATGTTGTGTCCGCCAAATACTAAAAAATAAAATATTAAAATTAAAAAAAAAAAAAAAGAAGACTAGCAAGGAGCCAGCTGCAATCTAGGGCCGGGATAAAAAAGGGCAGAGGTCTCAGCCCCTGGTCTCACCAGGACCTGACAGCTCCCTGCGGGGGCGGCACCAGAGCCTCACAGCTTGGTCTGCTGCAGGACGCTTGCCATCCAGGAGCGTGCAGGCTGCTGAGGTGCCTGACAGCTGTCCTAAGGCAAGTCTGGGTCCCAGAGGTGCATGTCTGTACGCAGAAGCTTACAGGGAAAGAAGTGCCCATGTGTCAAGACCCTGGAGAACAGCAGGAGACTGGGGGGCAGCTCCCAGGCCGGCTTCTCCCCCTGCATGTTCAGGGAATCCCTTCTAGCAAGGTCTCAGGCAGCCTGTAGGCCATCCAGGACCCAGGCCAGTCCATCCGTAGGTCCATCCAGGACCCCAGTCCCAGATCCTGTGGAAGAAACCCAAGTGTCCTGGGACCACAGCCTGAAACCACAGCCTCCTCACCTCTGGGACCCTGCCAGTCCCAGAAGCCTGGACATGAGCTGTCTTTCCAGGAGCTCCTTAAGCACCCAGATGCCCACTGGCCACACGGCCCTGGAAGTGCCAGAGAAGGGAGCAGAGGCTGCACTCCCAGTCCCCAGGGCTTCTGGCCCTTCCCCAGAGGGCCTCAGCCCCCTTAGGCAACTTCCTGGAATGTGACTGGCTGCTGCAAGTGGGAGTCATTGCCTGGGCATAAGCCAGGTGGCCACTGCCTACAGATGGTCCTTGATGAAGAAGATGCCTTTGGGCACTGGTCCAGCCGTGGACCAGTGAGTAGCCTGCCTTGCACGGTGAGTGGATAGCTGCCCACAGGGCCTCGCACAAGAGGCCAGGTGTCAGTCATAGTGGTTGACATAGTGGCTGGTGAAGCCACAGTCCCTTCCCTCCAGACTCACTCTGCACCTCAGGACTGCCCCTTGCAGGGGGCTCCACAGGATCCCAGGGCTGGCCGAAGACCCCCACGCCTCAGACACCTATGTCCACATCAGGAGGGGCCCTTGGGGCTCATCCTCGGGGGCAGTCCTCACCTCCTGCTGGTTCTTCTGCCCAGCTGCCCTCCCACCTGCTGTCAGCCCAGATGACAGCATGGCCTCGTGAATCACCCTTGACCTGACCCTGAGCCCAGGAAGCCACTGTGTACCCCATCACCATACTGATACCACACAGGTCCCAAATTAGCTCCTCAAAGTCCTCCCATGGCTCTCGCCTAGAAGACAGCCCTGCCCTTCTGGAACCTGGCCCAGGACACAGCTGGGCAGTGAGTCCAGCCAGGGCCTGGCTGGGTACCCCTCATCTCCCCAAAAGCTAAGGGTGCTCAGTGGGTGCCAGGTGGGGCAGGGGAAGCCCTAGGCCCCTGGGCACACTGCCTTGCAACCCTCCAGCAGCACACTCCAGCCCTGGGAGCAGGCTGCGTGTTGGAGTCTGGGGGCTTTCAGGGTTCGACCTTCAGGGCTTCAGCCCCTGCTGCCGCGTCATCAGCACATGGAAGGAGAGGGTCCTAAAGCTGAAGCAGCACCTGAGTGCACAGGCCCCTCACCTCCTCATGGCCCTGGGCCCCGTGGGGCGGGGGAAGAGGGAGGCCAGGCCTCTCTGGGGCTGATGAGGAGCCAGTCCCAGCCAGGGCCTCTCCTGGGGCATCAGTCTGTGGGGACACAGGAGTTGGGTTTCCCTCTCCCACACCTGGAAGGGACTGAGGCGTGGGGACCAGGGCCATGACCCTATGGGGGGGCGTCTACAGAGGGACCCAAATGGGGAGTTTTCAGGCCAACCCAGGGGGGTTGTCAGGACAATGAGGGATGCCCATCATCAAGGGGGTCCTTCCGTGCTTCAGCAACTGGTAAGGATGGGCAGGGACCCAGGCTGGGGACCCTACCCCAGGAGCCGTGGGGGTCTGTGCTGGGCAGATGGGCAGGGCCTGGGGGAGCCAGGGAAGCCCAGCCCCGTGGAGTTGTTGCTTCCGGGAGTCATGTCACCACTGAGAGGGGTCCACCCATGAGGAGTTGCTGTAGGAGACCCTAAAGGCTGAGCTCTGGGGCTGCATTCAGGCCACTGGCCCCAGCCTGGACAGGCAGTCCTCCAATGCCTGCTATCCCTGTAGACCCTCAGGCCACCCTGAGACTCTAGGACACTGGCTTGCTGAAGAGCTAGGGTGAGGCCGCAGCCACACATGTGGCCCTGGAGGACTCTAGGACTCCAGGGGGCATTCAGGACAGACCCTAGCCAGCCTGAGGGCAGGAGTCACACCAACCCCATGGCCTGCCACTCCAGCCCTGATGAGCCAGTCATGGAAGGAGGGCCAGGCCAGATGAGGTGGGCTGGGAAGGCCACTGGGGATTGTCCCAAATACTGACCCCACTTCACACACCACACAGGAAAAAGGCCCATATGAGAGTGCTTCCTTGGCCAGGGCTCCTGTCCCTGGCCTGTACACAACTGGACCCCAGGGATGAACGTGGCAGGACCCACCAGCCACCCCATAGGAGGGGCCTGGGTCATGAACAGGTTATGGGCACTGACCCCTCCCAGAGACCCTCCAGCCCAATGTCCATCCCTACACCTTAAAGGCCTCCTGAAGCCACCCCTGGACAGCCTGCAAAGCTTCTGCAGGACACAGCAGTGTGGGACTGGACCCTGTGCTCAGCAGCACAGCTAGGAAGAACAAAGGGGACTATGACCTGCCCCCCCGGGTGGGCTCCTGCCCCAGGCTCCCTGCCAGATGTGGAGTGCCAGATCCATGGCCTGGCCCTGGCCCACTCCTCCTCTGCTCCAGGAAGTCTGCAGAAATCAGGTGGACTAGGCCTTGTGGCAGGGCCTGACCTTGGGGGCAGGAGAGGTGTCATCTCACCCTCAGAGGCCTGGTAGGCACAGGAGCCACGGACCCCCAGGGAGCAGCACTGGCCCCACCTGCTCCAAAGCACCCTCTCAGGGGGTCAGCAAGCCCAGCACATGGACACCATCCCCAGCTCAGACAAGATGTGCGCAGGGGGCAGAGACAGCATTCCCAGGCCCAGAGGCAGAGCCAGAGCTCAGACAGACAGACTCTTGGCATGGAGTAGATGGCCCTGTAGGGCAGAGGGGCTCAGAGCCCATGGTGCTCACCTTCATGGGGCGAGACCCCATGTTAGGAGGCAGGTGGTCAGGGCAATCCTGAAGAGTTCTGAATCAGGGCAGAAGCCCAGCCAATAGTTCTGTGGTGAAGGTGGGAAGCAGGGAGCCCTGCACCAACCCGAATCCCCGGTCCCGACTCCTCCCACCTCCGTACTCAGATATCCTGTGTCTGACCAGCACAGGTACCCAGGGACCACAGGACTCCATCCAGAACCCAGATCCATAGGGCCTGGCCCTGAAAGGGTCAGAGGAGCTCAGTGGAGAAGCAGATCTGGGTCTGGAGTCAGTTCCCTGACTCCAGGGCAACCAGGCCCCTGCTGTCATCCTTAGCATCAAGATCCTCCCCAGCTACCAGCTCAATGCCAGGAAACAATGGGGGCAATCCCACTGGTCTTCTCTCAGGCTCCCCCAGGGCAGCTGTCCCTGAGCTGAGGACCAGCAGCACCAGGGGCTTTCCACAGAGGCCAAGGCCACGGGCCTCTCTGGTGGCCTAGGCTCAGTGTCAGGTATCCCCAAGCAGGACAGGCTACTACTTACTGTCATCTAGGGAGTAGCCTCTACCCCCAGCTTCCCTCACAGAGACAGCTACTCTGGACTCTCCCCACAGACCTTAGCTTCAGGCTCGCGGTTCCCACATCCTTAGTTCCAACCTGCCCTGTCCACCCTAGAACCACCGCATAGGCCCTACAACCCCACTGGGGCCCTGTAAGCAGGCCCTGCCCAGCATACCCAGGACCCAAAGAAGGGGCAAAAGACGTCCCCCACATGGTGTCCTGCATCCAACCTGGGAGCACAATGAAGGAACCGGGCAGCACCTGGCAAGCTGCCCTGAAGCCCCAGACACCACCTCAGGCCTAGGGCCACACTCCACGTGGACAGGGAGGCGAGAGGGAGGGGAAGGGGAGTGTAGGGTCCCACTGCCTATCCACCAGTTGCAGGCTTGCATCCCACTCCCCTGGGTAGAAACCCTCACACACCCAAACCCCAAGACCCCCAAGGGCCCAACCAGCCTCAACCCAGGCACTGGGAGGGACACCAGGGCCACTCTGGGCCCCCAGCAGCAGCCAGAATGGGGACACCGAGGACAGAACTCCCATGACTATGACCATTGCTGGGACACAGTCCAAGGAAGGGCAAGTCCTCCTGGAGCAGTGTGTGGCTACCTCGATCTTCAGGTGTCCCTCAAGGCCACACTGGTGACCATAAGTGGCTCGAGAAGAACTGTCCACTTCAGAGTGAGGGCAAGAGCAGAGGGGGCAGCTCCCAAAGGAGGCAGAGGCCTGAGGCTGTGCAGACAGCACTAGGACATGGTTTTCAGAATCTGAGAACCACTGTCCCAAGTCACAGGATTGCAGGATGCTGTGCAGGTAGGGGCCATGTGCCAGGTCCCTTAATCCACAGCTGTCCTCAGTAGCTATGTTTCAAGGACCCAAAAACTTGGGAAAACTTACTTAGAGTAAGTTCCCAAGTAAGTCTCGACTCAGAGTTCCCTACCAAGGCCTCCGTTCTGGGGATGGAGATGCCCACTGACCTCCAGGACCCCCTGTTAGTTAAAGGACCACAGAGTGCCTTTAGTGAAGACCCCCAGGTCCCATGGTGCCCAGAGTTCTCTGCAGGAGGCAGACACAGTGGGCAGGCAGAGGAGAGAGAGCAAGTCCCAGGCTGCGGGTAGCCTCCACCAGCTTCCCTCACAGACTATCACAGACTACAGCAAGGCTGGACTGGACAGAACCAAGTGCCCACATCCTTCCATGAGGTCAAGCACAGCGGCCTCCTGCCCCAGCCAGACGCCAGAGTCAAGACCACCAAATAATTTACTGTGATCAACCTGTGCCCATCGGGGCCTGGAGAGACTCGGAGGGGACTTGGACACTGGGGTACCGGTGGCATTCAGGACAGTCCACGACAGTCTGCAAAATGTCCATGAGAGGGTCTTCGGTCACCTCTGTCCACCATCCCTGGGCTGGCTGGGTGCCAGCAGCACTTCCTTCCTTCCTTCCTCCTTCCTCCTTCCGTCTGCACCTCCTCCCCGCATCCGGCACCTCCTCATCCTGAGCTTGGGCCGGGCGGGGCACAAAGGACGCCCTAGGCAGGGGGACTGGCAGGATCGGGGAGCCCGGGGCCATCAGAGTGGATGCGGGCAGCACCCCAGGAGCTCGCCTGGCCCTGCCTCACCTGGCCTCAGGACAGCACACACTTGCAGCTCATACAGCCAGGGCCACTCTCATCGGGTGGGTTCAGCTTCCGCAGTTTGTGCTGCCGAATCTCCCGCACCAGCGTGTAGAAGGCATCCTCCACACCCTGGGAAGAGAGGGACTAGATCAGGGGCCAGGGGGCCTGGCCAGGAGGAGATCTGAGACCCCCGGGGAAAAGAGGGACTTGGTGGGGACCCTGCCTGGGGAGGAGCTGGCCGGGAGGAGACCTGAGACCCTGGAAACAGAGGGACTTGGGGAGGGTCTGCCTGGGGACCTGGCTGGAAGGAGAACCAGAGACGCCTGCTTAGGTAAGGGACTTCCTGCCTTGACCTCAAACAGCATCCCAGTCCAAGATTCACTGTCCGCTTCCTCAGTCCTCCAAGCCATACAGAGTTAGGCCCTGTTCACCTAGAAGCCACAAGGCTTCACCTTTAAATAGTCCCCAAAGCTCAGAGTGGCCCAGGACCCTCCTACATCCCCAATCTGGCTCGAGGCTTGAACACCCTAACCCAATTCTTATCTGAGCTATGGCCAATGTCCCCAGTAGCCTCACTCAGGACTCAGGACTAACAGGTGACCATTGGGTGCTCTTGGGACAGAAGGAACTGGGCCCCAGGGTCACCGCTCTGGCCTGGCTCAGGGCAGCTCTCTCCATGGACCTCCACCTCCCCTGAAGCTGTGTCAGCCCAGGACTGCAGGGCATGAGCCCAGACCCTATCCCTCTCCTCCCTCACTGCCTTGCCGTCTGGGGAGACTTACAGCGTGGGGGCCGCTGGGTCACATGGGTCCCGGGGGTCCCAGAGGGTCCCGGAGCTGGAGCCAAAGCCAGAGCGGCTGCCCTGTGTTGAGGGAGAGGGGCAATAAGCACTGTTCCCTGGCTGGGGCCGAGCGGGGCAAGTCCCTGGCTAGCTACAAGGTGGGGAGCTGCTCACCTGCCGGGTCTTGGCTGATGTCTCAATGTAGGGAATGCCATAGCTTCGGGCAAGATCCTGGGCCTGCCGAGACTCCACAGTACGCGCAGCCAGGTCACATTTGTTCCCCACCAGCACCATGGGCACATCATCCGAGTCCTTCACCCGCTTAATCTGCTCCCTGAGAGGGGTTAGGTGTGAGCCAGTGGGTGGGATACAAACGTGGCTGCCTCCAGGACACACAGAGGGCAGGAAACCCTGTCTGGATACAGAGAGCCTCCCTGCCCCACCCATGCCATGGGCTCCTGGGCTGGCCACAGGTGGCTCACCTATACTGATGGATGTCCTCAAAGGACTTGGTGTTGTTGATGGCAAACACACAGAGGAAGCCCTCCCCAGTGCGCATGTACTGGTCCCGCATGGCACTGTATTCTTCCTGGCCCGCTGTGTCCAAGATGTCCAGCAGGCATGTCTCCCCATCAATGACCACTTGCTTCCGGTAGGAGTCCTGCGGGAGGATGAGGCTCAGGGACCTGCACTCCTGCTGGCCTGGGGTTTGCAGGGTCAGCCCCTCCTTTGCACCTCTTTTGCCCCTGGTACCAAGGCTGCAGCAGCTGGGAGACAGGCCCATGCCACCTGCAGGGCTGGGGCCTAGAGACGGCCCAGTCCTGGCTGTGTCCAAACTTAGCTGCCCAGGGCCTGTCCTGGGTTTGCCCATGGCTGCTGCCAGGCCCGGCTGAGTGATCCAGGCTCACCTCTATGGTAGGGTCGTACTCGTCCACAAAGTGGTTCTGGATCAGCTGGATGGTCAGCGCACTTTTCCCCACGCCTCCAGCGCCCACCACCACAAGCTTATACTCCGTCATTGCTCCTCAGGGGCTGCCACTCCAGGCACTGCAGGAGCTCCTGCCCCACCTGCCAAGGAGGACCATGCTCAGCCAGGCCCAGGCTGCATGAAGCTGTTGGGAGGGGCATCTGAAGGGATAGGACCCCCAGTACCCAGCAGGCAGGGGCAGCCAGGTCAATGGCCCAACCCCTCAAGTGTGGCACCTCCAACTGGGATGAAAGAGCTCCTGCCTGCCTCCCAACACCCTAAATGGCCGAGTGAGAAAGCTGGGAGCAGGTCCCCAAGGCAGGGCTGACAGCTGAGAGCTTCTCCCAACCGCGCACCCAAATTAGAAGTTGCTGGGTAGGCAGAAAGCTAAACTGGAGGCGCCTGAGGGCTGAGGCCACCCCCTAGAACAGGTCCTGCCACGGCTGGCCGCAGCGTGCCCAGGCAAGTCAGTGCCAGCCGACAACGGGCTCCTCCGGCCCGCGGCATGTTGGTGCATCCGACAAGTATTTACTGAGCGCCTACTGCATGCCAGATGCTGCCCAGCGGCAGGGGAAGAGCCCACCAGGATTGGGCGCAATCCTACAACAAGAACAGGGGTCCTTCCGCCAGGAGGGTCCCAAGAAAAAGGGCGGGGGTTCTGAGAAGCAAGCGATTGGGGGAAGAGACCCAAGGGAAGCACCAGGACAGTGGGACAGCGGGTCTGGGGCCAAGGCCCGGGGGATGTCCCTTCGGCCCCGGGGCCCGCTCGAGATGGCTACAGGCGCGGCGTTCCCGTGGGCCGGGCGGCGCCTGGCGCAGCGCGCGGCCCCAGGGCGGCCTGGACCCAGCCAGGGCCGCGGACTCTAGGCGCCCGCCGTCCGCACCCACCACCCGCGCCCACCTGAGCCCACGCCGCACTCACCGCTCACTGGCGCAACTGCCCCGGGGGTCGGGGCTGGGGCCGGGGCGGGGCGGGGGCGCGGGCGGGCGCCAGCTGGGCCCGCGCATGGGCTCCGTCCGCGGCGGGTGCGGCTTAGGCTGCGGGCGCCGGGCGCGGGCGGCGGGACTCTGGCAGGCCTGCGCTCGCCCCGCCCTCCCCACCGCCCTGGTCCGTCCGTCAGCCGAGCGCGGCTGACCATTGGTTGCTCTCGGTCGCGCCCCGCCCCAGGGCCGCCCCGCCCCGCCCGGCTGCGGTTGGCTGAGCCTCGGGTCTGTCAGGAACCGCGGGCGGCGGGGCTTCCGGGAGAGTCTGGGAGGGCGGTGTCCCAGAGGGGCCCTGGGGCTGAGCTCCTGGAGGCGCGGGCCTGAGTTCCGGGCGCCGAAGAGAACTGGGGCACCGGTGCAACGCGGGACTATTCCGGGGACAGGCGGCAATTGCTGGGAAGACCTTGCCTGGGAGCCTCCACGACACCGGAGTGTTTGCCACCCAGAGGCCTCGGCGCCCGAAGGCGGAAGGAGAGTCCGGGAGTCGGGGAGAGGTGGTGCTGAGCCTCAGGAAGGGCCAGCACCTTGGACGCCCCGGGCTTGGATTCGAGGAAGGCTGGGTTTGCCCGGTGCCCCCAGGTGGCCGCGGGTCTGCCATCCTACCCCTCCCTGTGATGCTGAGGCCCTCACCCGCAACTTGAGCAGAGCCCCCCGCGCCCCAGGTTCCACCCTGCAGCATCTCAGTGTGGCCCATTTGACGAACTGACCCGCCAGTCCAACTCTAAAGTCACCGTGAGGAGGCGAAATGAGGTCTGCCCCCCCCCAACGCAAACACAGAGGTGCACTTGTCGAGACGCAGAAGACGTGTGTGTGTGTGTGTGTGTGTGTGTGTGTGTGTGTGTTTCGTACCGGGGATCGAACTCGGGAGCACTCATTGACCACTGAGCCACATCCCTAGCCCTATTTTGTATTTTATTTAGAGTCAGGATCTCACTGAATTGCTTAGTGCCTCGCCTGGCCCTTGCTGAGGCTGGCTTTGAACTCGAGATTCTCCTGTCTCTGCCTCCCGAACCGCTAAGATTGCAGGTGGGCACCACCGCGCCCGGTGCAAAAGACGTTTGATATATATATATTAATTTCCACATGTTATCCATAGGAAAGCCGAGAGGGTGTGACTCACAGGCCTACGCCAACCTGGGAGCGGCGCTAACGCGGCCCCAGGCTGCCGCCAGGGGTCCAAACCCCGCTCACGTGGAGGCGGCTGGGAGGCGGCTGACTGTGGGCCGGGCGTCCCTAGCCGGCAGGCTCGCTGACCCTCTCCCGCCGCCGCGGCTCAGCCGCACTTCCCGGGATCAGTGCCTGGCGGCCTCAAGGTATCCCACCCTGCAAGAGAGCGTGAATCTCGGCGCAAGCCCGCGTAGGCCACGCGGGGTCCGGGTCGCGTACCCGGCACCGGTTGCTAGGGGGCGGGGCTCAGCCGCCGAACCGGCTCGTGAATATTTGGGTATTAAGATGAGGCCCCGCCCCGTTGCCATGGCTCCCGGGCCCGCAACTCCGCAGCGGAAAGAACACCCGGGAGTCCAGAGAGCGCTGCGGCAGAGGGGCCCAGGGCCGCGCCCCCAGGGCCGGGCACCCTGCCCACCCTTCAGGTGAGAGCTGGTTGCAACCTTGCCATGTTCCTCATGCCAGGGGGAACCTGGGCCAGGTGGCGGAAGATGACCAAGTTACTGAGCCAGTGGGGGATCCAGCCACTGCCCCAGATATCAAATATGGCCTCCTGGCCACGTCGCCCACCACCCCTGGCTCTGCTAGGACAGAGGACCCCTGGTCAGGGACAAGAAGGGCCACAATCCCTGCCCCTAGACAGAAATTTTGCAGGCGCAGGGACCTACTCTGCTCTGGTGGGACCTACTCTACTCTGCCATGAGACCCGCCCCCCCAAGATGGAGGGGTGAAGGGGCCTCAGAGCTGATGAGTCAGGATCTGGCACTTGGCTGGGATGTGAAGAATGAGAAGCCCCAGGTTTCTAACTTGCAGGGCCTGGAGTTTCAGAGCGACAGGGCAGGCTGGGCACAGGCAGGACCAGTATAGCAGGTTCAGGTCAGTGCATTGACTCTGGGGACAGTGACTGGGCTGGGAGTATAATAGGGGTTTTGGTGCCACAACCTTCAACCACCAGGCCTTGGATTCCAAGGCGCTGGTACTCAGCCCTCCAGGCCTAGCTTTGGGCAGGACCCTGGGCTAGCTGCTCTCAGGCATAGAGGCTGCGCCTACAGCTGGCCGGCTCAGGGTGCAGGCCACAACACCTTATGGGGCGAAGTGGGGCTCCTCCTGCAGGCTGGGGCTTGCTCAGGCTAGAGATAGGTAACAGGGGAGATTCTTTAATTTTTTAATTTCCAAAAAGTGCATAAGCACATGTTATGGCTGCAAAGTCCATAACACTGTTTTATGGGTATATGAGTCACTGCAGACTGGGCCACTGATGCCCACAGAGCCCAGATGTCTTGTCCCAGAGGCTAACACTGCCTTCCATTACTGCTATCAAAGCCCAGCTGACCACTACTCCCCTGCTTCGGGGTATACTTGCAGACCCAAAGGAGAGCATGAATCTTAAATGTCCATAGAAAGTTAATAGATAAAAGCTGTGGTCAGAAGGTTTTAAGCCTTGTTTACTGATTCCTTCCACAGACATTTTAGTGCCCTCTTCCGTGCCCTGTGGACATAACAGGAGAGTGTCCAGCCTATGTGGGGTCCACATCTTATGGGCGAGGCATGCACTCACCTGAACAAACATTAAATTAGGAGGGCCATGGAAGGGTCATCAGAGAAATAAATTTAGGAAGGGCAGGCAGGGAGTGCAGGAGTGAGGGGTCAGTCAAGCCTGGATGGCAGAACAAAAAGGTAGCCAGGGAGAAGGACACTGAACATTCTGGGTGGAGTTCTGGCTTCACCCCAGAGATCAGAGTCTGGGGGCAGGCATAGTCTTCTGTATGTTTAAGGGGAACACCTGGTGAGCCTGGCAAGGGGCCTAAGGGCCAGGCCCAATTGATGGTCCATATCACCTTTGACCCTGCTTATTTCTGGGTGCTCTGTCTTTGGCCCAGTCCAGATGGGCACAGTGGCTTGGACAAGAGCCCACCTAACTGTTTCACAGGTGTTACCTAGGGACACAGGCCACTCCCCTGCCCAGGTGTTTTTGGCCCACAGCAGAAAGCAACTGCCTGTCGGTGGGGGTCAGCCAGCGCAAGGGTAATGGGGGATGCCTGAGACCCTGGTACTAGGCCAGGCTCAGAGACCATCAGATGAAGAAGGACCCACAGCCCAGGGCCTGGGGCAGCCTGAGGAGCCTGTGAGCAACAGCTTGCTGCTGGCTAGCAGGTCCAGTTCCTCTGGGCTCACAGCCCTCATGGGGCCAACACTCATTTCACGGACCCTGAGAGCACAGGCCTGGGCAAGAGGCCTAAGTCAAAGCTAAGGGAGGGACCGTGAGGCTACCAGGTAAAGCTGAGCCAAGCCCCTTAGGCAAGGCCAGGCTGGGACCCTGGTGGAGTAAAGGACCCGGCCACGGTTATGCAGGCGTCTCACTCGGCCTCAGGTAGGAGCAGGAACAGAAGGTTGGAGGCCTGCCCTCTGCCTCTCCCAGCAGGTTGGATGTGGATGGACCCAGCCTGGGATGGATCCCAGGGGCCTCGGCCACACACAGCCAGTGTCCATGTACGTGAGCTGAGTTGGCAGGGCCTGCACAACCCCTGCCCACAGAGCAGGTCCCTGGGCAGCCATGGGGACAGCTGCAGAGAGCAACTGTTGGAGCACCTGTCCCCTGCTCGACTGGTAAGTGTCAGAGGCCAGGAGCTCTGGCCACAGGGGCCTGCATAAGGTGACATCCTGAGCCCCTTTTCTGCTGATACCCAGCCTGCCCTCAGCCCAGCCGTTACAGCTAGGGGCCCTCTACCTTTCTAATCTTGGGACCTACCAGCCCCCAAAGCACCACCAGTCCTAGATGGCAGATGTTCCCAGGTCCTGACAGGCCAGGATTCTGTAAGTGCTTGTTGAGACCACTGTCCTGGAACCAGAGGAGGCTCCTCACTCCACCAGTGGGTGCTCTGGTGGCAAGACAGGCAGGCCATCAGAGTGGGCTCACAGAAGAGCAAGGTGCAGAGAATCAGGCATAGAAGGGGGCTGTGCCTGCAGGCAGCTGGCTGGACATGAGTGCCCCCACTGGAGTGCCTCCCTTGGGCAGTCTGGAGATGGTCTGTGGCCTGCTTTCCCAGGGTCAGGGCTCTCATGCCCCTTCCCAACCCATCAGACCTTTAGGATGAGATGGGGGCCATGCGAGTGCACTGACTGTGCCTGGGCATCAGATGGAGTCTTCTCCCAAAACCTTGTGTGAGGACTCACTGTTGCACCCTAACCCTGAGTTCTAGAAGATCTGCAGAGTCCTCTTGGGAAACACTGTATCTCCCCTATACAGGACCTCCTATGCATCATTGGCTACCTTGGGGGAGAGGACTCCCTCAGGTGTAAGCATCACCTGTCACCCAGGCCATCCTTCAAAATGACCTACAGGTCTACTCGTCCCTGAGGTTCCCACTAACCCCACAGCAAGTGGGGGCCCAGGATCTTGCAGGCAACACTTATATTGCACACACAGGAGATACCTTGTCGAGGAGACCCAGCACAGAGTGACCAGCAGGGGCCCAGGATGTGGCTCAGAGCTTGCCAGCTTGCCCACAGATTGTAGCCAGCGTGCCTGGCAGAGCTAGCTCCTGGTGCTTGTGCTTTGGGTCTGTTTGCAAGGTCTCCTTTACAGCCTCACCCCAAGAACAGGCCCTTCTCTGGCAGTGGCCTCCAACCAACCCCAGTCACAACCACTACTCAGGTCACATCTACTTGCACTCTGCCAGCCGGGCCATTGTTGGCCCGGATTAATGTGGTGATTCAGGGCAGTACATGTCACCTGCTCCCGTGGGCCTCTCAGAGCCCCACTGCCAAAGGTGTGAAGGAAACTGGAAGGAAGTGACGCCCCTGTTGGTATCTGCAGCGGGTCCTGGCCCAGGTGGACAACCTCCAGCTGGTGCGGGTGCTGGAAATGTGTGTGGACACCCGTGAGAGCAGCCTGGGAAACTTCGGTAAGCACTGCCTGTCCAGGGCCTGCCCTGCCCACCGGGGTCGAGGCCAGCCCCTCTGCGAAACGTCCTTCTGGCTGTGAAGGCGATGTTGGCAGACACCTTGGACGGTTGCACATTTCCTCAGGATCAGTCCCAGGACCCAGATCTGAGCCAGGCAGGGGCAGAGGTTTAGGCTGTGGTTCATGTTTCCACCCTGCCCTCAGAAGGACTCTGCTCCCACACCCATGCCAGTGTTGCCGAGTAGTGAAGGTTAAAACGTGCCCACCAGATACCACACCTTGGTGGCAGGTGCTCCCCCAACTTATTTTGAAATAATTCCAGATTTATGCTGGGTGAGGTGGAGCAGGCCTGTCATCCCAGCAGCTCAGGGAGCTGAGGCAGGAGGGTCGCAAGTTCAAAGCCAGCCTCAGCAACTTAGGCTCTAAGCAACTTAGTGAGGCATGTGCTTTATTCCGGCTAGGCTGTGTGGGATTGTGGACCCTCAGTGGTTGGGGAACAGAGTGCTCGGATCACCTGAAGCAGGCCCCACAGAATAGGGCCCACTGACAGCTAGAGGAGCCACCCTGCCTGCCCATCCAGGGTGCAGGGAGACAGCTGGTCAACAGTACCACCCCCACAGTGTGGTGAGATGCTCTGCCCAGAGGCTGGTCCTACAGCATTGAGGAGCAACGGGGCTGAGGGGTGCTGTGTCTGGGGAGGAGGCGTGAGTGAGGGTGGGCAGGGTGAGGGCCAGGCCCAGCGCTCCTCCTGTGACACACAGGAGTCCACCTGCCCAACCTGGACCAGCTGAAGTTGAACGGCAGCCGCCTGAGCTCCCTCAGGTGAGTAAAGGGCCTGAACCAGGGTCCTGCCAAGGCAGTGGGGTGGAGTGGTGATAAGGGCTGGAGCAGTGGTCTGTGGGGCTGGGCTGGGACAAGGACAAGTGGCCCAGAGCTCAGCCTCAAGCTGCTGGCTGCCCAGGGAGACAGGCTCCTGCTGCTAACTCCCTGTGTCACAAGGAAGGGTGATGGGACATTCTTTGGGGTGTGGGCTCCCTCCAAGGTGGGGGTGTCTCCCGAGGGGCAGGGTCTTTACTGAGGGGTCCCTGTTGAGAAGATGAGTCTGAACCCTGGCCAGCCCGGTTCCCCAGGGGCCGTGCCCCCTGGGGTCCTGTGGCCTCTGGCTCTTGGCCCTAATGCCTCAGCCCAGTGGGTCCAGGCTGGCACACCTGACTCTTCTCACCCCCATTTGTGGGAGGCACCTGCTCCGTGGGAATGTGGAGCACACCCAGAGCTCCAGGCCTGGGTCAAGGTGAGGATACTGGGTCCTTGGGCTAGCCCCAAGGTGCTCACCAACCCCTGAAAAGAGACCTTGACCTGTGAAGGGCTTCTGGCAGACACCTCAAAGCAACCCAGACTTGAGGGGCCTGGGACCCTGACCCCTCGCCTCAGCCCTGGGTGTCAGCTGCACTGTGAGGGCTGGAGCAGGGCAGGCAGCTGGTGAGCCTGGCAGGGAGAGCAGGTGGGCACAGCCTGCAGCCACCCTCCCTGAGGGCCAGAGCACAGACCACACAGAGTGCGCCACTCCTGAGGTGGGCCCGGCACACACCAGAGCTCCAGAACAGTTGGCTCAAAGGATGGCATTCAAAAAGAGACAAGCTTTCAGTTTTTTATCTCATTGAACTGGAAAGAACAGACCAGAGAAATATCTGGCATTGTTTTGGGGTTTGAGCAAAGGAGTTTTTTTGAAAATGCTGCCTGTCTTGTGTGCCTGAGCCCAGCAACTTAAGGCAGGAGAGTTTCAGCCAAAATTCTGGAAAGTTCTCCACATCTCTGAATTGGCTCCACATGCCATATCCAGTTATTTCCAGTTGAGATGATAAAGGTATTTATCATGCAACCTCACTGTTGCTTTTTAATTTTTTTAATTTTATTTATTTATACTGCTGTTTAGCAAATAGACATCAAGTAGAATTTAACAAAACATGCAAATATCTGAAACAGGGAAAGAATCAGAAGCTGTGGCCCTAGCCATGGCCCATAGAGCCAGCAGCAGCACCACGGAACAGGAGAGAGACAGGCAACCCTCCCCCAGCACACCTCGGAAACGGAAAACCAGTGAAGATGGAAACCAGGAAAGACAGCGCCAGTGACTTACAGCGAAGGAATCTGCGATGCCACAGGAACAAACGGGACAAGCCCAGGGGTTCCAGACCTTCAATCCTATGACAGTGCATTCTGTTCTTTGATAACTGCAGTGAAAAGTATAGTGACCAGGTCCAGGCACAGTGGCCATGCTTATCATCCCAGCCACTCGGGAGTCAGAGCAGAGGGTCACAAGTTCAGGGCCCTCCTGGGCCACTCAGGAAGACCCGGTCCCAAAATACAAGGTCTGGAGTGCAGCTCAGTGGTAGAGCAGCCCTGAATTCAATTGCCAGTCCTGAAAAAGAGAAAGAAAAGAGGGAAGGGGAAAAAAAAAAGCATAGTGACCCTTTATCAGATCTTGAAACTTGGCCAAATGGTGCTTACCAACTTCTACAGGTTGAAAATGAGCAGGAATTTCTCAAACAAACTGATTAAATAGGACCACTCTCTTGGGCGTGGTGGAGATGAAACATAAGCGTATAACTTGGCTATTGTAGCTCAGCCAACTGCAGCTATTGTAAACACCCCATGTCAGTATTATAAGGGCTGGAAAATAGGCTAGTTTTTTTTTTTTTTTTCCACAGCTAGGGACAAAACCCAGGGCCCACGCAGGCCAGGCTACCATTGAGCCATACCCCAGCACTTTTCATTTTCTATTTTGGGACATGGTCTCACTAAGTTGCCCAGGCTTGGCCTCAATCCTGGATCCTCCTGCCTCCTCAGTCTTCTGAGTTGCCGCGATGACAGGCGTAGACATTGCGCCTGGCAGCGGGAGATGATTGTAGTGTAGCAGTTGTCAGTTCCTCACAAGTTGAGAGAATTCAGCCCCAGGAACATCACAGGCATGAAGACAAGTGTCTTCGACCCGTGGGCTGCCATTGCCCAGCCTCTGGCTCAGCAGAGAGAACAGAGTGTTGGCAGGGCTCAGGCACACAGCTGCCACTGTGCGCTCCCAGGTGAGAAGCCAAGACCATGCTCAGGAGCTCCACAGGTGACCTGGGCAAGTTCCCTGCACCCCCGTGGCTCTCGCCTCCCTTCACTTACCCTGCGCTCGCTTTTTTGGGTGAATTCTGTCCTTCCTTATTGATTTATGGGAGTTCTTTGTGTATTCTGGGTGCACTTTAGACTTTGTAAGACTTTTCCCTCAGCCTTCATTTTGATTGGTCCCAATCTGTCAATTCTGGCCAGAGCTCTGGTCATGCACACCCCAGGCTGCAAAAATTCTGCTTTTTCTTCTGTCTGCTGTGTGGTCTCACTCTGCCTTTCAGGCCTTTAACCCAGTGAACTGCAAAGTCACCACTGACGGTGGCAGGAGGTAGGGACCAGCTTGCTTTCACTGTGTGGTGGGTCCGTCTGCCAGGCCACCTGTCGTTCCCTAACTAGAGTCCTGTCTGGTGCTGGTCAGGCCGTGTGTGTATGCAAACACCTGCAGGAGGTGCCAGCTGCCACTCCACTCCCAACGCCACACTGTCCTCCAGATACATGCCAAACCTCATCCTCACTGCCCTTCTAGTCCTGAATACTTATTCTTGCACTTGAATTTTACAATCAGTCCCTTGAGCTTACATACACACACACACACACACACACACACACACACACACCCATGCACACACTAATCTCTCTTATTGAAATTTAAGAAGATCAGGGCGGAGGTTGTGGCTCAGTGGTAGAGTGCTTGCCTAGCATGTGCGAGGCCCTGGGTTCAATCCTCAGCACCACATAAAATAAATAAATAAAATAAAGGTATTGTGTCCAACTACAACTAAAAAAATAAATATTTTTTTTAAAAAAAGAAATTTAAGAAGATCTGCATGCTAACATGGGGGTTATACATCCAACACACGGACGCTTCTCCACTCACGTGCTTTTCCTGTATTTTGGAAAGCATTTGAAGCCTCTGCTGGGAAGCCTGTGGGTCAGGGTGCTCTCTACCTGTGCACAGCAGCCTGCTTGGGGAGGCAAGGCGTCTGGGCTCTGCAGTGAGGGGGTGCCACAAGTCACAGTTCAGTCCAGCCAGAGGTTTGGCTCCCCTCCACAGGAGGTGTAGCCTGTTGCTGTGCTTGTCCCCTCATGGGGAAGAGGCTTCTTAACCCTGGTGGACTAGTGTTGCTGTGAGAAAGGACCACAAGCCAGAGAACGTCACAGTGGGCTGGAGGCCGGACGCTCAGCTCTGGGTGCAGAGCTGGAGGTGTGGGGCACTGGCTCCGCCCGGGCTGCAAGGGCTGTCTCTGCTTCTCGGCTTTGCTGGGACCCTTCTTCCTTATGCAGTGGGAACGTAACCCAACCTCTGGCTCCATCGTCACGTCGTCACGTGATGTGCGCCCTGCGTGTGTCTGTGAGCAGACTTCCCCTTTTCACAAGGACACCTGTCATGCTGAGAGGGGCCTTCCCTGGTGACCGCACCTTCTCTGTTACATCTGCAACCACCCTAGTTCCAAGTGAGGTCACCCTCTAAGGTGCTGGGGTCAGGACTTCAGCACAGGGCTTTGTTTTGTTTTGTTTTTTTAAGAGAGAGATAATTTTTTTAATATTTATTCTTTAATTTTTGGTGGACACAACATCTTTATTTTATTTTTATGTGGTGCTGAGGATCTAACCCAGAGCCCCACGCATGCCAGGCAAGCTTGCTACCACTTGAGCCACATCCCCAGCCCCAAGGGCTTTGTTTTTTCTATATTTTTGATCAGTGCATTATAGTTGTAAGGAGGGGTGCATTTGCTGTTACATATTGGTACATGTACACAATCTATCAATACAATTTAGCCAACATCCCTCCCCAACATGTCCTCCCTCCCTGTAGACCTCTCTCCCCTGGCCCTTCCTCTGCTGTACTAACCTTCCTTTGGTTTTCATGAGATCTGCCCCCCTCTTCCTTTTCATTTTTCCTCTCTAGCTTCCACATATGAGAGAAACACTCGGGCCTTGACCTTCTGAGTTTGGCTTATTTCACTTAACACAATACTTTCAAGTGGGCTGGGGATGTGGCTCGAGTGGTAGTGCGATTGCCTGGCATGCGTGCGACCCGGGTTCGATCCTCAGTACCACATGCAAAACAAAGACATTGTGTCCGCCGAGAACTAAAAAATAAATATTAAAATTCTCTCTCTCTCTCTCTCTCTCTCTCTCTCCCCTCTCTCTTAGTATAAATTACTACAATCTTTAAAAAAAAATACTTTCAAGTTCCATCCATTTCCATGCAAATGGCATACTTTCATTTATGACTAAAACTCCATTGTGTATATACACCTCTTTTCTTTATCCACCTGTCCATCGAGGGACACCTAGGCTGGCTCCGTCGTCTGGCAGCTGGGAATGGTGTGCGTGTGTCACTGTAGTGAGATGACTCTAACTCCTCAGGGTCAATACCGAGGAGTGGGACAGCTGGGTCACATGGAGGGTCCCTGCCTGGTCTTTTGAGGAGCCTCCCTACTGATTTCCACAGGGGTCGTGCTGATTCACAGTCCACCCACAGTGTAAAAGGGTTCCTCTCCCCGCATCCTCCAGCATGTGTTGTTCACACCCCTGATGGCTGCCCTCCTGACGGGTGTGGGACACAGCTCAGTGTGGTTTTGAGTTGCATTTCCCTAATTGTTAATGATGTTGAACATTTCCCATGATTTCTTGCCCATTTGTACTACTTCTTTTGAGAAGTGTCTGTTTAGCTCATTTGTCAATTTATTAATTGGGTTATGTGGTGTCAAATTTTTGAGTTCTTTTTAATATTCTAGATATCAATATCTGTCAGAAGAGTAGCTGGCAAAGATTTTATTCCATTCTATGGATTCTCTCTTCACATTCCCAACTGTTTTCTTTGCTGTGCAGAAGCTGTTTAATTTGGTGCCATCCCATTAATTAACTCCTGAGTTTTAGGGGTCCTGTTGAGAATGTTGTTGTCTGTGCTTAAAGGCTAGAGTGTTGACTCTATGTTTTCTTTAGGAGTTGCATAGTTTCTGGTCTAATTTGAAGGTCTTTTGATACACTTTGGGTTGATTTTTGTGCAGGGGGATAATCAGTCTTCCCAGCACCCTTTATTGAAAAGGCTGTCTCTTCTCCAATGTATGCTTTGGGTACCTTTGTAGAAAATCAGATGGCTGCAGTAGTATGGATTTGTCTGCCTTCTATTCTGTTCCATTGGTCTATGCCAGCACAGGACTTTGTGGGACATTCACTCAGAGCAGAGAATGTGCCCGTCTCCTGGGAAGAGTAGGCAGAACAAATCCCAGCATTCTTCCTCATGCCCTGTGCCAAGAGCCACAGCACACACAGTGCCCACTCCAACCACTGGCAAGGGAGTAGGCCTGTGACTGCAACAACCAGAACCCCCACACTGGGACAGAGTTGGGGGGCCCAGTTCCTCTAAAGCAGCATCTCCAGCAAGCCAGGACTGAATGCATCTTCACAGCACAGTACGAATGGCATTTTGAATAGAGTCTTGTTTCTGTTGTATTTTTGTTTATTGCAAATATAGAGAAATGCTATATTGACTTAGAATCACTTTCAAAAATCAAAAGAAACAGCCAAGCATGGTGCACACGCCTTAATTCCCTGCCCCTCCCCCCCAAAAAATCAATAGAAGCACTTTGTTTGTCTTGATTGTGCTGTATTTGACAGTTTTGCTGAGCTCCTGTCCTCGTTCCCACATCTGACCAATTCATCTGGGGCTCCTGTGTGACCCTCGTAGCAGCAGCAAATTCTGTAGCTCTGGCTCTCCATTCCCGTCCCAGGCTCTGGATGCTCATCTCCAGCCAGGCCATCAGAACCGTGTTGACAGTGGCACAGCAGGTCCTGGCTGGCTCAGGGTTGTTAGCACAAGAAGACTGGGCAACCTTCACAGAGCAGCCAAAAACCTTTATTCAGGAATGGAGTCATGGTTCTTTTTTTTTTATACCTTTATTCCATTCTTTTATTTTTATTTTTTTTATTTATTTTTATTTTTTTAGAGAGAGAGAGAGAATTTTTTTTTTTAATATTTATTTTTTAGTTCTCGGCGGACACAACATCTTTGTTGGTATGTGGTGCTGAGGATCGAACCCGGGTCGCACGCACGCCAGGCGAGCGCGCTACCACTTGAGCCACAACCCCAGCCCGAGTCATGGTTCTAATGGACCCACTCTCCTGGTGGAGAATGAGCCTCTGAACAAAGGGGGCACTGGGCTCCTACAGGTCACGGGTGATTTATTCAGCGGGTCAGTCTGGGCACTCGGGAATTGGGGCTGGGGCTGGGGCTTCGGGGTCGGCGGCCAGCACCTGGAGAGGAGTTATCTTGGAAGAGATGAGTGTTTCTAGAGACTGTCACTCTGGGTTTGAAGGAACACTTCTCCCGGATTGCTCTTAGAAGAGACAAAAGTTATCAATGTATGCCTTTCTTTTTCCCTTCCTTCTCCCAGGCCTCACTAGTTTGGGTTTTTTCATTTTCCATATCTAATAAGTGTGGCAGGGGACACATGACCCCAGGTGAAACTGCCCCCCAGGCCACGGGTACCCCGAGTTCTCTCAGTAGATGTAGTGGTGGTGATTTATCCTAGCGCCCACATGGACACTACTGGACTGTGCTGAGTTGTTTTAAATCAACTGTAATGTTAAAAGGACATTGACTGAGAAGTTTCGCATCTATTTCCATAAGTATTGGTTCTTTTATTTCCTACTACTGTACTTTTCTGGTTGTGGAATCAAGAATTGACTCATGAAGTGTCTCTTCCTTTTTTTTTTTTTTTTGTTGTTGTTCTTATTAAAGTTGCTCTACTATATTTTATTACTGGATTAAACCCAGGGCCTCATGCATACTAAGCAAGTGCTCTACCACTAAGCTGCATTCCCAGTCCCCCTTTAGTTTGAGGCAGGGTCTCGCTAAGTTGTTGAGGCTGGCCTCAAACTTGTGATCCTCCTGCCTCAGCCTTCTGAGTCCCTGAGATTATAGGTGTGCACCATCACACCCAGCCAATTCCTCTATTTTTTGAAACTTCTTGAATGAAAAATCATCTTAAAATATGGAAATTATCTATTACAGGATGCTTTTAATATACTTTTAAAATTGGTTCAGAGCTAGAGATTCCTAAATGACATGGGTCTAACCCCGTTCTCTGTCACTGCTGCTTTTCTAGTGCTCAGAGCTGCTGGACATGCCTTTTCATGTGGCCTCTGCTGTCTCACATTCCGGCTGGGGCTGTCATCATGCTTCTTTTTAAACTGTCTGGATTTATTTTTTCTTATTGTTGGTCATTTGTAGAGGTCTGTCAGGAGAACCTGCTTTGGGCTGCCCGTTGTCCCTTGTCTCTGTATCTCTGTGTCTCTGTGTCTCTGGGGCTCCTGGGGCTCCTGGGGCTGGGGCTGGGGCTGGTCCAGCCTCACTCCATCAGACCTTCCTTCCTGGGTCCTTCTGTCTCTAGTGCCCTGAGCGAAGGCTTGGCTCAATTGCTCTAACCCTCCTGGCCTTTTGATGAATCCATTCAAAGACCTGGATTTCTCTTCACTTGCTACCTTGGGCAGGACCCACAAATGGCCTATGTTTTACTTCTTGTCATTAGTTCGAAGTATCTCATAATTTTCCTATTATTTGATCCAAGTTGTTCCCTGATGTTCATTCCTTTATGACAACAGAAGTCATGTGACCACCAGAAAAAAACAAGGTCACCCACAGCCACCCACCAGAATGCTCTGAACCACAGGTCACTGCAGGCTCTGAAGGGGTGGACCCAAGCAATAGAGCTCCCAGGGATCCGGACAACCAGCCACGCCTCAGGAAAGGCTTGTAACCTGGAAGATGTACAGGTGGGGAATGCAGTTCACTGTCGATGAATGGAGTTCAGAAGGATCGAGAGAGGGAGATAGAGAAGACTCATGCACAGGTGAATTCCTGCAGAGATGAACTGAAACAAGAAAACAGAAAATATCATGTCAGGAATTCAGGACACTTGTCAGAAGTAAAAGCAGTCTTTCGTCTGCAGTTGGAGAGGAGGGACATGTGCAGCACTGGCTCTGAGAAGCATCCTAAATGAAATTACTGGACTTCCAGGCAAAGGCAGGAATTTGGGCAGATAAGAAAAACAAAGGTCAAGTTGCGTGTAAAGACAAAAGTGAGTCTTTCCTCAGATTTCCCCATGGAAACCCCTGAAGCCAAAGAGGGTGAGAGGAGACCCCTCCCACTAGGCCCATGCAGGGCAGGCTGCAGCCTCAGAGGGAACCTGCCAGGAGTTAGAGCTGTGGAGTCTGAGCCTCCTGAAGGAGGCAGCTGGCACAAATGCCAGCAAGGGAAGAGGTGATGGAAAAGCCACTTAAAGCAAAAGACAGGACCAACAATGGATTTACAACTGAAAGAGAACAGAGCAAGTGTGGGCATCAGGAAACAGAACACTGCAGGGAAAGAAAAACCCGACAGGACACAGGGTGGGCGAGGCCTCACGAAGGGGAGCCAGGAGCTGGAGGAAGAGAACACAGCAAGTGTGGGCATCAGGAAACAGAACACTGCAGGGAAAGTAAAACCCTGACAGGACACAGGGTGGGCGAGGCCTCACGAAGGGGAGCCAGGAGCTGGAGGGAGAGGCACGCAGCTGCCGAGGTGCGGGAGAGTCTCGCTTGTTCACAGAGAGCTCCACACTGAGGAGGCCTTTTCATGGAGAGGAAGGGAACAGACCGGCACTGCAGACCCTGGAGGAAGAGCGTCCCCTTGGGCAGAGCGGCAAGTGTGGCTCCAGGTGGCATGTGGGCCCCTGTGATATGCTGCAGGGCTGCAGCAGAGGCTGGACAGGAAGGGATGGCAGCAGGCACAGGTAGGGCTGGGTCAGGCTGTCCAGGGTGGAGGCAACTCCCTGGGGCCAGGCCCAGACCCTCCAGTGGTCAGAGCAGGTGGGGGACATTCTGACCATGCCAGAGACCAGAAGGGGCAGACAGGGAGGGGGACTCTGGAGCCCCTTCCTCAGTCACAACTGTTCCTGTGCTTAGGGGGAGCCAAACTGGGGGTTGGGCTGGGCAAAGGCCTTCTCTGGCCAAAGACAGGGCCCTCCAGTCCAGGACAGACTGACCGTCCTGCCTTGCCTTCTGCAGAGACCTCGGCACCTCTTTGAGCCACCTGCAGGTGCTGTGGCTAGCTCGCTGTGGCCTGACAGACCTGGATGGCATTGGCTCCTTCCCCGTGCTAAAGGTGGGTCTGCAGCATCTGGGGTAGGGTTGGGCCCGGGTCAGACCCAGCTGAAGTCCCCATGCCAACCCAGGAACTCTACGTCTCCTACAATGACATCTCGGACCTGAGCCCGCTGTGCCTGCTGGAGCAGCTGGAGGTGCTGGACCTGGAAGGCAACAGCGTGGAGGACCTGGGGCAGGTGTGCAGCCTGCGGCTGTGCCCACAGCTCACCACACTCACCCTGGAGGGCAACCCGGTGTGCCTGCAGCCAGCCCCTGGACACTCCAACAAGGTGTGCGTGCTGGGAGGGGCCCACGGGCCAAGGGCCTCTGTGTCCACTGCATCCCAGGGCTTCTTTACCATGAGCTCCACCTTTTGTATCACTGGAGGCCTGAGTGCGGCCAGGCTACCTCCTGAGCCATTCCACCAGACCCCACGAGGATCACACGTGCATGTGCCGTGCCACCCAACCCATGCCCACAGCCTGTGGGGTACGTACACAGGTCACCAGGAGCCACCCAGACCACTGCCCCCCACAGGCCCACCACACCAGGAGGGCGTGCACTCACGTAATGGGCCTGTGTGTGCTCTGCGTGAGCCTGCCACACACACACCACAGGCCTGGGGAGCACTAGACCCTCAGGCCCTGACCCCACCCTGCCCATCCCAACGACTGCCACGTGGTGGTGCTACTTGCTGGGACCAGAATCCAGCCAGTGCACAGTGGCTGCTCAGCTGAATCAGAAACCTGAGCCCAGCGCAGCTTGGTGGGCCAGAAAGCATTGCTGGACTCTGGCATGGGTCTGGAGAGTGAAGTCACGTCCTGGATAGGCGAGAACTCAGTCCCTGTTGTCCCTAGGGTCCAGCAGGGTCACCCTGACCCCTCTGTCCTGCCCCACAGGGATCTGGGGCTCCAGGACACAGTGGCCTAAAGGGCCTAGGGACCCACGCCTGAGGTCCCCTCCCTCTATACTGTAGGCACCCCAGGATTACAACTACAGGGTGGAGGTGAGGAAGCTCATCCCCCAGCTACAAGTGCTAGATGAGGTGTCCACCATGCACACTGACCTGCCTGCCACCCAGGAGCTGAGCCAGGACTGGCTCATAGTGAAGGAGGCCATCAAGGAAGGCCGAGTGCTGGACAGTTTCCTCCCCCGACAAGGTAGAGCAGATACCCCCTGGAGACCTTGCCCTGTGCCGCAGTACCCCACTCCAGGAGAGGCCTCCCCTAGACCCCAGGCCTCTCAGAGGTGGATAGCTACACCTTGTGCCCTCTCCCAGCCTTAACCCCTGGCCCCCAGAACATGCACATGGGCCTCCAGGCCAGGATGCTGTCCCTTTGGTCAACACCAGCGGGCCTCTCTATTTATCAGAGAGGGAGGAGGGTCTGAGTTTGAAGGAAGGGACCATCAGAGGCCAGGCTTAGGGCTCAGAGATTCTTAGGGGTGAGAGCTGTGTTCCGTGGGCTGGGGCTGGCCAGCTGGCATGGGCCCTAGTGACCTCTGTTTCTGACCTTGGGCAGATGTTTCCCATGGAGCCATTATCCAGAGACTTGATCCAGCATTCTCCCTACCTGAGACCCAACCCTGGGCCCTGTCCCTGCTGGTCCCTGGGGGCGTCCTGCCTGAACGCTTGCTTCCCAAGGACATGGCCCCAGAAGACCACACCAGCAGCCTCACTCATGGTAACTGACCCACCTTGGCCTGACCCCACATCCCCCTGACCCCAAAGCAGACCTGTCACATGCCCTCTCCTCCAGGTGCTGGCCAAGTCCTCTGTGGGAACCCCACCAAAGGCCTGTGGGAACGTAGGCGTCAGAACCAGGTACACCTTCCACCCTTCATAGTGGGTGGGGACCATCCCACCATGTACCAGCATCCAGAGTCCGTCCCCCACACAATGGACCATCACACAGAGCCCCTCCTGCACTGGGTACCAGGGTCCAGGGCTCCTGGTGTGTAATATCCCTGGCTGCTGCCAGTCCTAGGCCAGGGTTCCCAAACCAGCTCTTTTCTTCCTCAGGACTGGGCACCCTTGGGACAGCTACCTCCATTCAAGTCACATCTGGCCACCAGCCCCTCCACCCCAGGGCCTGGCCCTGCAGACACCTGTGACCTCCTAACCATGGTGGGGCTTCAGGCCTGGAGGGAGCTTAGCCTGTGGTAAGTGCTCCTCCCCTGCCCAGTCCTCTCAACTGTGCACCCTTTCTGTTGTGGGGGGTTGGGCTTGGGCTTGGATGCCTTGACTGTGCAGTCACTGGACCCCAGATGATCTGAGTTGGTCACAGAACCCATCTGGCCCAAGAGGGTCTGTAGCTTCCCTCTCTCCCTCCCTCAGTCCCCAGCCCCACAGGCAGATGGAGTCCCAGCAGGAAGGGGCTGCAGCCCCCCAGGACCCATGGAGGGCCCCTGAAGAGCAAGAGGACCAGACTGGACCCAAGACTATCCCTAGTCCCATGAGCCTGGCCTCAGGTACTTTCCCCACAGGTGGGTGATCCACTTGTCAGGTGCTGCCCACCTGGGGACAGGAGCCCCAAACCTCAAGATCAGCCTGTGTAGGTATGGCCCATTCCTTAGCTGGGCTCTGGGAGGCCACTGGACCTCAAGGCTGCCTGGGCTGGATGAGAGAAAGTCCTTCCGTAAGGGGTGTGGACCAAGTCCAAACGAGTCCACACCAAAGAAGGAGGCATACTAGGTGGGGACACAGGTGAGCCAGGGCCATCTACAAGCAGATGTGCCACTGGACATGCCCAGTTCTCATGGCCAGCAGTGGGAGAGAGTCCCCCAGGCCCTCTGGGAGACCAAGGCAGGGAAGGACCCCCACCTCACCCCAGACAGGACCCCTGCTGGGCTGAGGACATGCCGAGTCGAGCCAGGCAGTGCCCTGGCAGAGGGACCCTGGATTCAGAGTGCCCAAGACCCAGGCAGAAAGGCCCTAAACCCAGATCAGCAGGCAGACCTAAGGAGGGACAGGCAGGGGCAACAGGAGCAGAGACTTAAAAGTCAGCAGAGCAACTCTCAGGGTTGGGGACAGGCTGCCCTCCATGGGCTGGGGTTGATACCCAGGCAGGGTGCCTGAGATAGCCAGGAGGGAACCACAGCTGACCACCCAGTGGACAAGGACGGCAGGGCTTTAAGGAAGGCAAGCAGGGTGGCCAGAAGGAAGGGTAGCTGGAGTATGAAGTAGGGGCAATATGGGACAGTGCCAGGTCCAGGTGGGCACTGGGTGACCCTTGACACCTGCCTCACGCTACAACAGAAGATTAGGAACTGGCCTGAGGTCATTAGCCTGTGAGCCGAGCCTCAGGAATTAGACCCAGATGACCCAAAGCCAGAGTCCAGGCTTTGTGGCCTCTTTGCCTGCCTAAGAGGGCTGGTCTAAGCAAGATGGCTGGGGGACAGAGCTTCCCTGAGGAGCACAGGAAATAGGGCAGAAGGGGTGGCATGGGAGGGGGGTGCTGCCACCTGTGGGGGCCACGGTGGGCACTGCAGCCTGTGGTGCCACCTCCCCCAGCAGGCCATCACCTACCCACCTCTAGACTGCAGGACCACAGACAGGTTAGCCTACTTGTCTGGCAGGGCCTCGCTGACATGCTGCCTTGTTTCTTGCTTTCTAGAGCATTCCAGAACTGTGGGCTTTCACCTGATCCCTTCTGCTCCCAAGTGCCCAATGCCACCTGACTCTGGAAGCAGCTCCCCCAGGGGGTCTGCAGTCCTGTCTTTCAGAGGGCGAAGGCTCAGAGCACTGGACAGCCTGTGTGGGAGCCCTGGAGGTAACCTCAGGCCTCAGTGCTTGAGCCCAGGGGTACCCAGACCCAAAGCCAACAGGAGACCCAGCAGCCAGACATCCAGGCCTCTGCTACCTGCTCCACCTGAACCCTATCACCCCCACCCACTCCCTCCCTTGGTGTAAGCCCCCACCAACTGCCAGGTTCACCTGGACTGGGGCCAAGGGGTGCCAGTGAGGTCATGGGAGCCCCAGAAGGACTCTGTCTTCATAGACCCTGGAGCATCTAGGCAGGTGTGGGGATGGAGGGTGGGTCTGGCCCTGAAGAGGCCCCTTTTGGTGCAGAGGAACCTGAAGTTGGGACCAGTCAGCAGGTATCAGAGGCCAGAACAGACATTAGGTCCAGGTAGGGAGAGCCCAAGCTCCCCATCACTGCTCAGCTGCCCACCCTTCCATGGGGCCTAGCCTTCCCAGGAGAAATGGTCAAAGGGGCAGGCCTGGTAAGAGGCAGACTGGGCTAGGTGGCAGGACCTGGAGCTGGGCTCTCCAGGAGCCTCCGGGCTCCGAACCACTCTCTCCACTGATGCAGCCCAGGGTCCTACCTGCTTGCCCTAGGCTGCCATGGGCAAAGCCAGGCCTCCCATCCCTGGTGGATTTGTGGGGTTTCCCTTGAGAAGCTGGGAGGTGCAGGTCCCTCCTCTTGGGGCAGGATGTCCCAGAAAACAAGAGAATCATTTTCGACTTTCAGGTTTACAGAAATGCAGTTTACTTTGTAGGCAACATTGGTTCAATAAATTATGCAGCTGGCACTGCTGCCTGGCCCTGCCGCCTTACACCCGTTGGCATGTGTCCACAGTGATGGGGGGACAGCTGAGGAAACGGAAGCCATACCTACTCTCAGCTGTGCTCTGCACTGAGAGGGTCACCATGGGGCAGCTTCGGTCCACATTTTTCCGGCACACCTGGGGAGCATCAGGGCCTGAAAGCTGTGGGTGGAGGTGTGGGTGGGGAGGGATAGCTGGCATGCCAGTGGGAACCAGTGTCTGCCAGGGACAGCAGGGCACGCACTCACCCGGACCTTGCACTCCTTCCTGGTGGGGCAGTCCTGGGGACACAGCCCAGCCTCTGTTTGGGACAATGGCTATGGGGTCAGCCCAGCCCACTCGCTGCCCACTCACCCCTCCCTCTGGGCTTGCTCACCAGGGATGATGGGAGGCAGGAGCTCCAGAGTCTTAGAGTGGTTGTCCTCTGGCCTCGTGGGCACCTCTGGCAGGTGGAAAGGCCGACAGGTGCTTAGGAGTGGCAAGATATCCCGCATCCTGGGAGGCAAGGGGGTGTGAGGCCACAGCCTGCCAGGAAGAGGCTCATTAGAGGGATTCCAAACCTGGGGAGGTACAGGGGCTTGCAGGGGTGTGCAGGGGTCCTGGGTGGGGGCTGGCGAGGTAGGTGTTGATAATGGAGAGTACTAGCCCAGGAAGTGGTTCTAGTGGAGGCCAGGCCTAGAAGGCAGAAGGTGGGGTGGGGGTCTCCTGAAGGGGGTCGCGATGGGTTTTGCTGGGACAGGATGGAGGGACTCTTGCGGTGCCCACCCAGGCCTCCGCCGCCGGGCGCCGGTCTCCCGCACCCGGCTTTTCCCCGGGGGTCGGGGTCCGCTTGTGTCGGGGCAAGGCCGGGCCTTCGAGAGTGGGAAGCGGTCAATGGACCAGTCAGTGTTGTCAGTGAAGATCCTTGAGCCTGAAGTCACACGGTGTGGAGTCTGGTGCTCACTGAGGACCTACGGGGCCAGCAGGGGCAGCTCTGTTACCCTCACCCACCAGGGCCCACCCGAGCCCCTCCTGGGCCTGGGCCGGCACGAACCTGGCCGTCGGGATTCAGGAGGAGAGTCAAGCAGCCCAGGCTGGGGTGGAACAGGCCAGCGTCCTGGCCCAAGGACAAGGGCGGCTGCTTCTTGGTGCTGCTGGTCCCCTGGCCCCACACCTGGGAATGGCAGAGGGCACTGGTTGAGGGGCGCCGAAGGCAATAACAGGGTCAGGTGGGCTCACGGACAGAAGGGCCCACCGTGATGTGGTGCTGTGGCGCCAGCAGTGTGCCGGGCGGGAAGCGGTACAGGCACACCGGGAAGCCGCGCTCAAGCTGCTGCAGCAAGAAGCCCTCCAAGTCGACTGTCTGTTCCAGCGACTCATTAAGGACGCGGACGAACTTCTCTCGTGGGCTGACTGCCACGATCTTCAGGCAGCAGCCAGTGGGGCTGGGGCGGGGAGGGGTGCAGGGCAGGGCCTGATGAACGGGCTCCGCCGACCTGGACAGCTGCCCGGAAGTCCTGTCTGGGCGTCCCCCTCACCTCAGCTGGTGACTGACACGCCGGTGGTCAGGGGCTGTGCAGGGATCCTCGGGAGTCTTGCTGGGCGGTTGTGAGTGGTTTTTCAGGAGATCTAGAGAAAGGAGCCCTTTGGGGGAGGGAAGCCCTCACACAGATGTCCCATGGGGATGTGAGGCCAGACCAGGCCTACAGCAGGCGGGGTCCAAGAGGGAAGGGAGCAGCGCCAGAGGTCAGATCCCTGGCAGGGGAGATGGCTGGACCCTAGGGACTAAAGGACCTGGTTTAGGGATCTGGAGGAAGATGGGAGAGGGATATAGGAGGATGAGAAAGAGATGCACCCCACTCCACCTTCCGAATCTCCGCCAAAGCTCCAAGCCATTGTGGGGATCTGCTCTGAAGATGCCAAATCTTCTGACTGGGGCGGGTACCCTGATGCCTTCTGCACTCCAGAACGCACAACCGGCTGGCAGCTGCTAGAGTCAGAGCCAGCACCTCCGGAGCTGCTGGTGGCCATGCAGGGCAGGGAGCTCCACTCCAGGTTCTTGGGATGTTTCTCCAGGTGCTCGACAGAGGAATCTGAGCCCCCTTTTTCCAGTGATGGGGACTGCTGGGGCTGCCTGAGGCCAGGCTCTGGTCAGTGGATGCTCTGGCTCCCAGGCACCGGCTCTACCCTTTTCCGGCCTCTCAAAGCATCAGGCAATTCAGCTTGTGCTCTGGGTGCCCAGGACCCAGATCCAGCTCATGACAGGCAGTGATGACCCAGGAGCCCCTTCCCTTCATCCCTAGTTAACTCTAAGATCAGAGCTGAGGCTTGGAGGGATTACATGATTTGTCTGGGGACACCAAAGGACAGAACAGGTACTTGGTCCATTTCTGCCAAGACCACCCCCCATTTCCCCTGGCCCCTGGGGAGTTGGGCCCAGTGCAGTTACTTCTGCTTTGTGCTGGAATCACTGAAGAGACTGGGGTACCGGAGGGCGATGCTGTTCCAGTCCATATCCTCCAACCGGAAACCCTGGTCAGAAAGTAAAAGCTTGAGGCTCTGCCCTCCTGCTGGGCTCCAGAATCCTGGTCAGGCATGTGGAGTCTTCACATGGGGGGTCTTGCTCACCTCTCCAGCAGTGGGAGCCTCATTCTCAGAGAAGTCACTGAAATCCCTTAAAGTCTCTGCAGTAACCACCTGCAGGAAGGGACCACAGAGACTGAGGATTAGCTAAGTGGTAAAGCGTTTGCCTAGAATGCACCAAGATCTGGATTCAATTCCCAGCACCCATCCCCCAAATGAAATGAGGAGCTGGGGGAAATCACCCCTTCCAGACAGTACTCCTCCCTCTTTGACCTCACCAGGGCAGGTTTGGTGGGAAAAACTGCAAGCCAAATGATTCTTCCCGGCAGAAGTAGCCTGAAAGGGGCAGGCTTTCAAGGCAAGCCAGAAGCACCAGCAGAGGCACCTGCCTGAAAGAGCCATACTGGCCACCCTAGGAAGTTCCAGGGACGGCTTGTGGGCCTTGGGCACTGGCTCACCTCCACACTGCCAGTTTGGGACCGGAGTACACGACCCACCCAGGAGGAGCAGGCCAACTGCAGGAGGCAGGACTTCTGGAAGGCCTGCAGCTGGGCTTCTAGTTGCTGCAGCATGCTGACAGTCTGCATCAGCTGCTCCTCTAAGTGCTCCTTCTCCTGCTCAGGAGCCACCAGGTTAGGGGCCTCTTGCAGCCCCACCCCCCCCCAAGACCATGCCCTGCCTACTTCCTGACCCCACCCCCTCACCAGCTGGGCCTGTTCCTTCTGTGCTTTCAGCTCCAGGGTCAGCTTCTCCACCTGTTCCTGTAGAAACTTGTCTGGACTGTGGAAGCTCCTGGAGGAGGGGCAACTTCTGTAGCCCCACCTCTGGGTCAGCTGGGGTGAGGTCAGGTGAGCAGCAAATTAGGGGTCCCACTGCCATCATACCAAGGGCACACAGTGCAGCCAGCCAGAGCAGGGTAGGTAAGTCCTGACCCATCTGGACAGGGGTCAATGGCTCAAGATTAGGGTTGTTAAATTTATAGGACAGGGCTGGGGATGTGGCTCAAGTGGTAGCGCGCTCGCCTGGCATGCGTGCGGCCCGGGTTCGATCCTCAGCACCACATACCAACAAAGATGTTGTGCCCGCCGATAACTAAAAAATAAATATTAAAATTCTCTCTCTCTCTTAAAAAAAAAAAGAATTAAAAAAAAAAAGTTTATAGGACAGTAACATTCAGGGTTTGGGTGGAGCATCAGCTAGGTAAGGACTAGGGCCAGAGGCCAAGGTCCAGGTAAGAGTCGAAGTAATGGTTGGAATTGGTGTAGGACAGAAACCAGGAATTAGGATGGGACAGAAGTTGGGTTGGGCTGGTGGCTTTGCTGCTGACCTCTCAGATGGAAGTCCTGACACCTCCTGCAGGATGTGACAGTGCCGGGCATGTGGCCCATTTCGGATGGCCCACCTAAGCGCTTGGATCTCTAGTTCTCGCTGCTCCCACAGCAGCCGCAAGGTGCGGGGGTCCAGTGCTTCGGGGGCTAACCTGTAGTGCCAGTACCCCTGTTGATCAGGCCTGGCCCTCTCGTTGTTCCTGCCCAGAAAACTGGCCATCCCTCCCTTCCTCCTTACTGCAGGTGGACAGAGGCCAACCGTGTGGAGTGGGTCTTGGTGTTCTGGGGGAATGGGGGAACCACTGTGTTCCAGTTGGAAGGTGTGCCAGTTGGAAGCCCCAAATCACCGCTGACTGGCTCTCCATCTGCTGGGGTTCGTGGCTCCTGCTTTTCTTCAGATTGCTGGCCAGACTCCGGGGCCATTCTTGATGTTTCTCAGGAGCTGGGAGAGATAATAGGGCTGAATGTAGCTTGTGTCCAGGTGTGCACCCTATAGGGCTCTCCAGCACTGCTGGTTCATAGATGTTCACACTCTGAGGAGGCTATGTGTGTCTACCCCATAGAATGAGGAACTGCTAGTCGTGTGGGTATCCTAATATGTGTTTCAGGCCAGGGAGCAGGTCACTCCCAGACAACATGTTTCCACATTCCCTGTTCCTCCTGTTTCCCTTGCCTAGACCAAGAGTCAAAGGTTCTGGTCCTTTGCCTGTGACCCTCAGTTGTGTCCCCAACCATGAGCCTTGTGCCCAGCACTTACCTGAGGCCTGGGCTCCTAGCAGGCCTGGGGAGAGAGGATACTCTACTGTTGCCATGGATACTGGCACTCAGAAGGGAGGGGCTGTTACCAGGAACCTCCAGGGAGAACCAGGTCTAAGGCCTCCATTGAGTTCTGGACTGGTCAACCTGGGGAATGTGAGAGGCTAAGCTGGGCAGGCCTGGGGGACCACATAGGACCCCCGCAGCCCCTCCCTAGCTGGTGGTGACTAGTGAGTAGTGGGGACTCTGGTGCCCTGGGGGGAGACCAGTCTGGGTGTGATATATCCCGAGATGTGGAGGTGAAGGAGTTGAGGATGGGGGATGAAAAGCCAGAGGAGGGGCTGTGACGGAACTCTAGCCTGCAGAGGTACACCTCCCCCCAGCCTCAGTGGCTGACACTTCCCTAACTCCCAAGCTGGAAGCCTCAGCTTCACAAGCATCTACACACACACACACACACACACACACACAGACGGTCCCGCAGGACAAGTCAGGCCCAGAGGTGGGGCACCTATCACTAGTACCTTCAACCTTCCCTCCGGTGGGGCCTCCCCTGCTGAGCAAGGAAGGGAAAGGTAAAGCCCCCACGCAGCGACTGTCGGACTGGGGCAGAGTGGGTGGCCACGAGGTTGAGTTGCCCTGGCCAACACCTGGCATGGGTTCGCCCAGCGGGACAGCCAGGGAGACATGGAAGAGCGGCTTCGAGCCTGCTTAACTGTGGGGGGAAGGCCTGGGCGCCCACCGCTCAGGAGGGCAGTGGGCCTCGCTGCGGCCGGAAAGGAGCCTCAAACAAAGAGACCCCAGCCTTGGTCCCAGGCGGCCTCAGGGCGGCCTGCTCCCGCACCAGAGCTAAAAAGCCCACCAGTCTGTCTTGCCCTCGGGTCTCCACCTCGTTCCCGCGCGGGCTCACACTCCCGTAACTCCAAATCCCAGGAGCCACCGGCCTCCAGGGAGCACGGTCGGAGTGGCCCAACCCCTTGAAGAGAGTCAAGGCAGGAAGGAGCGGCTCCGGCCCTTCTGCCCTGGGGCGCATTCCAAAGCTGTGTGATCCCAGGCCGGCGCCGCTCCCTGGAAGAGAACCTGCTACACCAGGAGGCCGAGGAGGAAGTCGGTCCGGGAGCTGGGCCTCACACCTGCCCCGACGGACCGCCCTCGGATCCCGCCTGCAGACGCGCTTCCGCGGGGTTTGCCGGGCCGGGTGCGGTAGCGCCGGGGTACCACCTCTCGCCCCGCCCACACCTGGGCGCCGCTGGGGCCGTGAGCCAATAGGGCGGGACGGGCGGAGGCAACCAATAGGAGTGGGCGCGGGGCGGGAGGCACGCGCCGCGGAGCTAATGGGGGCACAGCGGGGCGGGGCGTTCGGGCTGCGAGCCAATGAAGCGGTGGAGCCGGGGCGCGCCGCGGCGCTGGGGCTGCAGGTTGCGGCGGCGCCGAACTACCCAGATCCCCGAGGCCGGCGAGCGCCCAGGTGAGCTCGCTGGGTTCCGGAGCCTCCCCATGGCCCCGGACCGGCCGAGGCGTCGGCTCTGGCTGAGGGGTTTTCCGCGGGCTTGGGGAGAGGACTTGTGAGCGCTGCGACGCACCTGCACCCACCCGCTTCGGAGCGGGGATGACGGGGTCCAGCGCCGCCGGCGTTCGCAGCAGGGGCGGGGCCTCCGGGGGAGCGTGCGGGCTAGGCCAGAGGGGCTGCTGGGGGAGTCCTGGGGGGCGGTGGGACCGAGGCCGAGTCTGGGTCACGGTTCTCAGCCTCTCTGGGCCCCGGGACGGCCCCTTCCGTGGGGAGGCGTTCCCATGGTAGCTGATGGCGTTATGTTTGCGTGGGGGCGCTCTTGGGTGCCTGGGGACCACCGCGGGAGGGAAGGGGCAGTGTCCTCTGAGCCAGGTGACGGGGGACAGGAAATCCTGGACCTGGTTAATGATTCGCCTGGTTCCGGGAGTGGGGGCGGGGCACGAGGATACTTGGGAAGTGGGGTGTATTGAAGTGCTCACTAGAGCCAAACTAGTTCCCCCAGCCACCCTAGGAATGCGAGGCCTGAGGGTGGGGCTGGGTACAGAAGAGCATGGCCCCACACCAAGGGGCCACAGCTCTGAGCCAGTTATAGTGAAAGGCCAGGAGGAGGAGAGGCGGTCCAGGCTGTGGTCAGGCAGGACCTGATCCTGTGTTCTTCCTACAGGACAGGGATGTTCTTCGGGCTAGCAGCCATGGAACTGAAGGTGTGGGTGGATGGCATCCAGAGGGTGGTCTGTGGGGTCTCAGAACAGACCACCTGCCAGGAAGTGGTCATCGCACTAGCCCAAGCAATTGGTGAGTCTTCTGGAGGCAAACAGCCCAAAAGGTGGGACTGGGCTGGAGCCTGGTGGTCCAGCCCCATTTCCCCCTGAAGAAGGGTGGGGTTGGCTCTTGTTCCCTCTTGTCCTGCCCCAGTTCCTCAAGCCAGGTTGACGAAGACTAGGGAGACAGACTGACCCTCCCCTTTCCCCCCAGGCCAGACAGGCCGCTTTGTGCTTGTGCAGCGGCTTAGGGAGAAGGAACGGCAGCTGCTGCCACAGGAGTGTCCAGTGGGTGCCCAGGCCACCTGTGGACAATTTGCCAGCGATGTCCAGTTTGTTCTGAGGAGGACAGGGCCCAGCCTGGCTGAGAGGCCCTCCTCAGACAGCTGTCCACCCCCAGAGCGATGCCCAGTTCGTGCCAGCCTCCCCCCAAAGCCACGGACAACACCAGGTCGTGAACCCCACAAAGCACTAACCTTTGGCCCGGGGTGTCCCAGACTGGCCCCTCGTCCTTCGTCCCCTGAGCCTGCAGTCCCTGTAGCACCCACATCAGGCTGCTTCACAGACCTTCAGGGCCTGGAGCTCAGGGTGCAGAGGAATGCTGAAGAGCTGGGCCATGAAGCCTTCTGGGAGCAGGAGCTGCGGAGGGAACAAGCCCGGGAACGAGAGGGCCAGGCTCGCCTTCAGGCACTGAGTGCAGCCACTGCTGAGCATGCTGCCCAGCTACAGGCTCTGGATGCTCAGGCCCGTGCCCTGGAGGTTGAGCTGCGGTTGGCTGCAGAGGCCCCTGGGCCCCCATTGGCCACAGCATCTGCAACTGAACGCCTGCGCCAGGACCTGGCCATTCAGGAACGGCAGAGTGTGGAGGTGCAGGGCAGCCTGGCCCTGGTGAGCCGCGCTTTGGAGGCTGCGGAGCATGCTCTGCAGGTGAGTCTAGGAGTCCCTGGCCCCTGTCATTTCCCCACCCCCAAATGTGTGGACTTGAGGGTCTGGCATCAGTCAGACTAGAAAGGGTAGTCTATGTGGGGGCACCAGAGTTATGCCCCCTGAGGATCCTTGTCCCCCCAGGCCCAGGCCCAGGAGCTGGAGGAGCTGAACCGGGAGCTCCGGCAGTGTAACCTGCAGCAGTTCATCCAGCAGACGGGGGCTGCACTGCCACTACCCCCAGATAGAGGTCCCTCTGGCACACAGGTCAGAGCAGTTGTAAAAGAGGCTGGGCAGTGGGGCCCACCCCACCTCCCAACTGACCTGATTTCTCCACAGAATCTTCTGTGTCCAGGCAGAGAGGAGCACCTCCAGGGAGCAACCCAGGGCCCTGTCCTAGTGCCCAGCCTGAGTCCTGAGGGTATGTCTATTCCCCACTCTGGCAGGATGGGCCCTCCCCTGGTCTCAGCCTCCTCAGCCATTATCCTCCCACAGTTGTCCCCATGAGACAGAGTTCCTGGAGGTAACAGCCCCTGTCCCAGAGTGGTGCCTGCTGAGGACAAGCCAGATCAGCCAGCACAAGCCCTTGGACAACAAGAGTCTGTGGTCACAGAAGATTCCTTCCCTATGAAGTGGGAAGCCCCAGTGTCCCAGGGTTTCTACTGTGAGGGATGGAAGTGCCAGGGAGGGGTTGCCCTTGTCTTTGCCAAGTCTGCCAGGCCCCCTGGAGAAACTGGCAAGAAGTGGCCAGGCCCCAGAGTCCATTACTACTTGTTGCGGTTGGGAGATGTGTGTGGATAATGTGTTCGGCTTGTAGATGAGTGCTGCCAAAGGCAGTGTCCTTCACAATGGGTGTGCATCGCCTCCTCACCCTGACGCTTAGACCTCAATAAACTGCCCAAAATGGCCTGATTTTGTCCTGAAGCTCTGTGGGATCATGTCTGTGGGGTCTAGAACTTGAGGTGCAGACAGGAGCCATTACAGAAGATGCCACACTACCTGGATAAAGTGCTTCAGGACCAAAGCTCAATAGGTCTCAAGGCTGGGGCTCCTGGGGCCCACATTCTGACTGCTTTGCCCTGCCTGCCCCTGAGAACCTTTGTGATTCCATGCCTGATGGAGCTTGCTGGCTCAGCCCTGGCCTGGGTTTCTGTCTGGATCCCCTCTTCCACCTGGCTGCCACCAGTAGTAGGAACCTATGATGGCAGGATGTGTTAGACCTGCCTGTCAAGTTTACTGCCTCCTGGAGAACCCGTGGAGGAAGGTCCAGGACTCCTGGATTGGCCAGAGGAACTTAGCCAGCCCCAGGGAGGGTGTGGGCATTACATGGACAAGGCTTGTCCCGCTCCCAGGGTGGGCTTGAAGCTTCTGCTGTGAGTCTGTGGCTGTAAAATTAGGGAAGGGCAGATTCTATAACCCAGCTGCGGCCTAGGTCCTCGGGCTGTAGCCTCTCCCAGAGTCCTGGTCCTCAGGAGTGTGGCACACTCCCGGTTCCCAGGGCTGTGTTTGGGGTTGGAGATATTTGTGATAAGCAGAACTTGAGGGTGTCATGCAGGAAGCCTTGGGTAGTACTGGGGAATGGGATGGGGATACTGGATGACAGGTTTGGATAGACTCAGCTTTCTCCTGGGGTGGCTTCTGAGCGGGGTCCAGTGCTCCCCATTTCCTCTAAGGCAGACTGCAGGGGACATGGAAGTCTTGAGCTGGAGTAACAAATAAGGCACTTGGGGCCTCACAGAGGTCAGGGCCACCAGAAGCCCACTGATGTGGGGAGCAAGTGGGACTGGGTATCACCTGCCAGAGGCAGGGAGCAGGGAATTGGAAGGCTCCCAACCTGGTGTCAGCAGGCCAGAATCCCCAGCCTACTGCTCTTATCTGCTCTCCCACCGGAGCCTGCTGCTGCCTGTGGGACCAAACACAGGGTCACAGCGGGTGATGCCCAGAGTACAAAGGTCACTCTAGCTGCAGCCTGGGACCTGCTACCCACCCCCCCCCCAGCCCCCTGCAAACACCCATACACTCAGGACGGTTGCATGCACTTCCGGGTATCAGTCTGAAGCCATCATGGTTCATCTCCCAAACTAACCCCACAGACCAACAGGAGGGAAGGCCAGGTGTCAACCAGAGACCACCCCATACACAGGGAGCTGGGGGTGGGGGGCTAGGTCATGTTCTCCCATGTCTAAGCTGTGTTCCCTAGCCCTAAGGGGAAGCAGGCACAAAGCCGGTGTACACCATCAGTTTCCGGTACTCTTCCAAGGATACCTGTCTTTCCTGAAGTTATTATCAGGCCCTGTCCATTGCCTGCAGCTCCTGGCCCTATAAAAGCTGCTAACTCCTCGTAACTACCAGACAGGTGCTGTGCTCTGGGATGGGGAAATGGGTTTAGCCCCCTTCCTTGGTGGCTATTCCAGGTGGACCAAACCCTACACTCCAAAACAGTTGTCTGAGTGCTTCAGATCACTAAGCAAAACTTTTTGAGTTGCTGAAAAGTTTAGTTTTGAGTTTCAAACTTTTACTTTGAAGACGATGCTAAAGTGAAGAAGGGTCAAGCTCCCTACAAGTATCCATTCCGGACAGGGCAAGATCCACACCAGCAGAGGCAGGTACCCACCAGGTGTCCCTGTAGAATAGACAGTCAAGACCATGCTCATGCCTGGGCAGTTTGGCAGGAGGGCAGAGCCAGGCCTTACTGGCCTCAGAGCTCCTGCTTACCCCCAGACCAGAAGTGGCCCCTGGCTACTGAGGGTCATGGTAGTATTGACCCCTGGCTCAGTGAAGAGGTAAGTGGCTGTTTGGTAATAAGTCAGCTCTGCAGTTTCCTGGCCCAAGATCATACAGCCTCCTTTCACCTCCTGAGACTTCAAGGCATGGCACCACACTGGGAGCAGCACAGTGCCCTCCAAAGCCAATCACAGTCCTTGTGAGGTCTGGACCAAGCCTACTCCTCCTTCTCTGGTGACCTGGCTCCAGCCATAGCCATCAACCATCACAGCCCCCAGAGGAAAGGACAGGTGTCCAGACCAGGTGCTCTAGACACTCCTCAGCCAGATTTTCAGGGTGGATTGAGCATACCCAGCAGAGAGGGACTCTGAGGGGCTGGTCCCTGGGCCCCACAAAGAAGTCCACCGTCCTGATTGCCTCACTGAAATGGCAGAAATTTGCAGAAGAATCAAAGCTGCACTCCCTTTCCATAGGAAGTCCCCAGAGGCAGTTCCTGTAGGCCTGGGTCCTGTTGGCTGAAGATCACAACACCCCTGCTGCCCAGCTTGATGAAGGCTCCTGGGAACGCAGCACAGCCTGGTACCCTGGGACACAAGAAGAAAGTTCCCTCCAAGAGGGTATCTGGCCCAGTCTTCCGTCTCCCACACGCGGAGAATCCCCTGAATGGCCCCCTTCCCTCCCCCACCGGTCCTTGCTGGGCTCTGACAGAAAAGCCTGTAGACGCAGTCCCGACCTCAGGGCCAGCTGCCCTTTCCCCCCAGGGTGTAGGTGTGCACCCTTCAACCCTCATGTGGCCAGGCCTGCCCGCTAGACCGAGGTCACCGAGGGGGCCAGGGTTTCGCGCTGCCCAGAGACAGATCAGCCGCTGTCACACGCACAGTGGGTCCGGAGCAGCGCAGTGTGCGGTGGGCAGTGGCTGCCCTGCGCCTGGAGGGACAGTCCAGCGGGCGGGCGAGTGGAGGGGTCGCCCCCCGCCCCCTCCAACTTGGGCATCCTAGCCACGCTGCCTCTGCCTTGCCCGATACCCAAATTCCCCAGGGGAGGGCAGCCTCCGAGGTGAGCCCCGCCCGCCAGCCTGGGACCCCTCGTGCGTCACCTGAGACCCCGGCACTGGGCCGTCGCGGACTCTCTACCAACTTCAGCGGCAGCCACAGCTACCCTCGAGCCCCCGGCAGAGCCCCGCCGGGGCCCCGCCGCCCCGCCCCATATGCAAAACACCTATCCTATAGCCAATGGTCGGCCAAGCCGGGCCCGCCCTGCCGCGCCACAGCCAGTGGGCGCCAGGGGGGCGCAGCGCGCCCCGCCCACCGCCGCGCGGTCCTCCGGGGGCGAGGCCGGCGCGTTCTTTTCTGCACGTCGGCCTGGGGAGGGGCTGCCACCTGCCAGGCGGGGCGTCGCGGGGTGGCCTAGTCGGGAGGCATCCCCCGCTGGCAGGACGCGTGGTACGGCCCAGGCGGTCCCCCTCCCGCACGCGTTGGTACAGCCCGGGTTCTCCGGGCGTCTGGGCCCCGGGCTGGGGGCGCTGCCTGTTGTTTCTGTCTTCCGCCCGCCCAATGCGGTGGAGTGTGGGGCAAGGAGGGCCCCTTGTGGAGGGACCTCCTGCAAGCCAGAGGCTGCCCCCGTCACACACACCCCGTGCAGTATTACTGCCTGGCCGATTCGGGGCTCTCCCCGTCAGAGGTCCACCCCTCTCGGAGAACCCAGAGCGTACATAGCCTGGGCTGTGACCCGGGAGGCGCCTGGACGCGCCCTGACTCGGCGCCCTCAGAACGCTTGTCCTGCCTGAGCCGCCCTTTGCCGACTCCTGGGAGGCCTGGGAGCCCCCAAGGACAAGCAATTCAGTCTGCCTTCCAGGAGGGAGCGCCAGCTCTGTCTGGTTTGGTTTTTCAGATGACCCCCGACAGGGGCAGTCCCGGGGACTCCTGGGGACTCCGGGTCCCTCCCGTGGGATCTATCGACAAGGAAACCTCCAGAAGAGTCCTAGGCTGGAGGGGACATCTCGAGGGGTGCTGGGCTCTCAGTGGGCTTTTTCCTGTCTTTTCCAGGGACCCAGAAGAGTACTTGCTGGGCACTCAAAAGGTCTAAGGGAGCAGACTGTCACCTACCCAAAGACACACAGGGCCAGCAGCTGCAGCAGAGCCCCAAGGTAGCGGCCAAAAGAGACTTGGCCCTTCTCTGCTCAGTCTGCTCCCTACCATGGCCTAGGTGGTTCCTGAGGTGGAATCATGGGCTACCCAGGACCCCTGATCTAGCAGGCAGATGCCTGCTCTACTTTTGCTCCTAAGGCAGGGGTCCTCATAAGCTCTTTGTTTTCCTGTCTCCCTCAACCGAACAGCACCTGCCACACATGCCTCAGAGCCTGGCCCTCCCTGCTGTAGGCTCAGCTAATGCCCCTTTATCCTCATATCACTCAGGTCCTTGACCCAGGGACCAGCCCACTCAGACTCAGCCACCTGCTCCTAAACCCACTGCCCCACTCTTTGTTCTCCCTCCTTCCACTGCCCCCTGCACAGGCTGGGCTGCAGCCTGTCACCTGCCATCCAGGGAGGTGTCTGACCCAGCCCAGACCTGGGAGCTTGGATAGTGGAGACAAATTAAAGCTTAGTGTGGTGAGGGTGTGATCATTTACAGATGGGAGAAGAGCCAGGGGTCAACTCAGTTCCACTCCATCAAAAATTGAGAGATCATCACCAGGCACCCTAGCATACACTTATAATCCCAGTGGCTAGAGAGGCTGAGGCAGGAGAATTGTAAATTCAAAGCCAGCCTCAGCAATTTAGTGAGGCCCTGTCTCTAAATAAAATATGAAAAGGGGATGGGGATGTGGCTCGGTGGTCAGATGCCCCTGGGTTCAATCCCTTTACAAAAAAAAAAAAAAAAAAAATTGAGAGATCATGCCAGACTTATTGACACAGGCTTGTTTGTAATCCCAGTGACTTGGAAGGCTGAGGCAGGAGGTTTGCTTGCAAGGGCTGGGGATGTGGCTCAATGAGTTAAATCTCCAGTACAAAAAAAAAAAAAAGAAAAAGAAAAAAAGAAAAAAATTGAGAAATCCCAAGGTTTGGATTACATGAGTCTTGAAGGAACTCCTAGGAACCCCTGGGATCCCTGAGGAGGCCCATATCTTCAGAGCAGAACACAAGTTGAGGGAAGAAATCAGGAACTAGAGGACAGGGGAAAATCGAGTGCCTGACTACCTCCTTCACCTTACCCCGAGTCCTGCCAACCTAAAATGCACCTCCTTTCACCATCCATAGTGGGCTGAATGGTGTCCTCCTAAAACAAGTTATATCCACATCCTGAAATCCAGAGCCTATATATTTGTGCTTATTTGGAAAAAGGGTCTTTGTAGATTATTTCAGTGAAGGATCTTGAAATGGGATCAACCTTAATTACCTGTGTGGCCCTGAATCCAATGACAGTATCTTTGTAAGTGGCAAAGGAGAGGACACACAGAGGAGAAGGCCATGAGAAGACAGAGGCAGAGACTATGAAGTAAAATTTCCACAACCCAAGGATGCATGGAGCTCCAGCCACAACTGAGAAAGGCAGGAGAGATCCTCCCAGAACCTGTTGGTCAGGGACTTCTGTTCTCCATGATTGTGAGAGAATAAATTTCTGTTGTTTTAAGCTACCTGGGTTATGGTCAGAGGACAGTCATATACTGGCCTTCCCTGGTCTGAGAACATAGAGCTGCCTGTCCCTTCCTGGCTCTGGGAGTTTCAACTCCTTGTTCTCTCCCCACTCCCTCCCTCCACCTGCCCTTGCTTCAGCCTCTCTTGGGCATCTACCTGGCTCTGGAGGCCATCCCTGCTCAAGGGGATGGGGTAGAATGGGGCAGGAGGTGATGCCTGGGCTTAGTGCTCACCCAGTCTCACGTATGTGCAGGCCTGATGGCAGAGGGAAAGGGTTGGACAGAACTCTGGGAGAAGCTGGCCTGGGCTATACAGAATTGAGGGAGCTCCCACCCTAGCTCTACCCTCCTGTACACCATATCTGTGCCTGTCTGTGCCTGCACGAGGCAGAAGCATCATATCAGCACAAACCAGAAATCCAGCAGGGTGCAGGTCTGTGTAGGTAAAATGCATGTGTGTGTGCACACAGGCCATGGCATGTGAGAGCTGGCAGGTGGGCAACTCACTGGTGTGCATAAGAGGTAACAAGACTAATGTGAGGGGAGTTGTATATGGGAGATATCTGTGCTTGACAGGGTGTGAGGCATCTACCTGCGAGCAGGTAAGGTGTCCTTTTACACCTTAGGGAGGGCATCAACAGATATGTTTCTATGCTCAGTTGGGGTCCAGTTTGGCCTCAGGGTACTCTTTGGGGTCACTTTTTATTCCTAAGCTTGAACTGGCATAGCTGGGTAGGTTGTAAACTGCTCAAAGATGCTCTCTGAGATGTTCTTCACATCTCATTATGTGTGAATGTGTCTATTTTGGCAATTTTTCCAGCTGTGTCCTAGGGGCAGCTGTGAATGAAGGTGGGAGAGGTTGGTCCTTGTCCAGGGGGATGCTGAATTGACCTGCCTGTCTTCCTCCTTCCCAGGAGCCTCAGTGGATGTGAGCACCCCTATATCTAACTGTCTTTAGCAGGCAGGTACATTCACAGAAAGGGCTGACACATGTGAAGTCCAAACTAGGAGGGATGATCAGATACCCTTCCTGCAAGGAGGGCTAGGGTGCCACCCCCTCTTTACCATGCTGGACCCATCCAAAACTCTCTCCAGTACTCACCCACTCAATCCTCACAATGACCTCTGGGGTACATATGACCATCAACATCATTTTACAGCCAAGGACACTAAGGCACAGGCAGCAGAGAGGGACTTGCCTGAGGTCAGATAACTGATACTCAAAGTGCCTGCGTGACTCTTGAGGAAACCACCCATCCTGATCCTGGTCTCTGGCCCATCAAGAATAGAGAGCTTATTCCTGAGTACCCTTCTGTGGCACCATTCTTCCTTCCTTCCATTTAGCCTACAGCATCGGTGATGTTTCAGCCATTGCAAACAGACAAAAAAAACCCCTCTCAACATTGCTCCCTCTGCACTGCCTCCATCCACTCTTACCTCCCTTCACAGTTAAGTGGCTGCAACCTGGTTGCTGCTCATTGTGCTGTTTTCTCATTCCCTTTATCCTCTGGTCAGCCCCTGCCCCCAGCACTGCTGTGCTCCTGTTCTGGGATATGGGGGCCAGCAATCTCCATCTCACTCCCCCAAGGACTCTCTCCTTGATCCAAGTGCCTGTTTCTCCTGGTTACAGACTCTCTCCTGCTTCTGTCAGTCCTCCATTCCCACCACCCTTGAAATATTTATTTACTTATTTATTGGTCTCTTTTGAGGACTCTGGACCTCTTAATGTTGGAAGCCTGGGGTTCTAGATCTATTCCCCCACCACCCTATTTTACCTCCAGCACAGCCTTTGCCCTCTCAACATCTCCTCTGCACTGTCCGGTACCCACAGGACTCCCCCAGCTTACTCCCTCCCCTGAATACATTCCCATCTCCCTGCCCTCAGTCTTCCTTTCCCTTTCCCTTCCATGACATTCACAGCCAACCCTCAGCCAACCAGCTGTCTTCTACTACATCTACCAGGAGCCATTCCTTCCAAACCAGTGGTCCTGTCCTGGATGGGGTCCCCTTCCCGCAGTCAACCTGCACCTTGCTTGCTTTTATGCAGAGGCCTGAGGGGTCCATAAGCCAGGGCCAGTCACCTGTGCAGCACCCCAGTGTGCCACCACGCCCGGCCCCGCAGTCTTTTTTTTAAATATTCAATTTTTTAGTTGTAGTTGGACACAATACCTTTATTTTATTTATTTATTTTTATGTGGTGCTGAAGTTCAAACCTAGGACCTCTCACGTGCTAGGCGAGCGCTCTATCTCTGAGCCACAACCCTAGCCCTCTTTTTTTATGTGGTGCCGAGGAACAATCCAGGGCCTCGCACAAGCTAGGCGAGAGCTCTGGCTCTGAGCCACCACCCCACTCCGCAGTCTTTTTGTGAGAGCACAGATCACCTTCACCCATACCCTACAGCTGAGTTCTCTACAGTGTTCTTGGTTTACTGTCTCCCTCCACTGGGCTGGAGGGGACCGGGATGGGGGCTCATTCTCTGCCGTGCTCCAGCAGCTCAAGAGCCCGCACACAGCGTCCATCCCGAGTCCATGCAAGATCTTTGCCACAGTGGCCGGAGCAAAGCTGCGCGCCGCAGAGGCGGGACGCCCTGCCCCGGGGCACTCGGGGTCTGGTGGGGCCTTCAGGGGGCGGGGCCTGGGCGGGGCTCTGGGCCGCAGGAGGCCCTCCCGTGCGCTCTGGGCGGTCGGACTGCACCACCTGAGGCAGCGGGGGACACGGTTTGGCCGGCGCGCCCGCGAGGGCTAAGCAGCACGAATGTCTCGGAGCCATGTTCTTCCTGGACGGCGGTTCTGCACTAACCAGTGCTTTTTAGGGAGTAAGGGCCGGCCGACGCCTCGACGCCCCGACCGCGGTTCTGACCCGTTCTTGTCCCAGTGGTTCCCGCCAACGGGCGGGGCGAGGGCCCCGGAAATCGGGCTGTGCACTTCCGGGTCGGGGAGCGCGCGGCGGCGGAGGCGGTGGCGACGGCGACCGCGACCGCGACCTGGCCTCGTCGCGGAGTCGCTCCGAGGGCGGCGGCGGGAGCGTCGGGTGCGCCCGGTAGGCGCGAGGTTCCCGGGTACGTGCGGCGGCCGCGCCGGCCCGGCGTCCCGGCCGCGCCAGGCCGTGCTGGCCGCCCGCGGGCGCCGCGCGCTTTGTCTGCGGCCTGCGGGGCGGGGAGGCCTGCGCGCGGGCGGGCGGGCCCTGAGGCCTGGCGCCGGCCCGGGAGCCTCACGCGGCGGGACGTCCTGGCCGCGGCCGCAGGGACGGGGCTGCGCGGGGCAAGTGCGGCTGTGCTGCCTGGTCCCAGCTCCCGGCCGGCGTCGCCGGGTGGGCCTGGTCCGCTCTTGCCCGGGGCTGTGGTTGACGGCAGAGTTGCACGTCTCTTACTCGGCCTCAGCCGTCCCCAGGCAGCCTCTCGGGAGGGCGTCGTCCGTGTTTTACCGAGGAGTAGCTCGGAGCCCAGAGAGGCTGAGTAACTTGCCAGCTTCACACAGGCAGAGAGGCAGAGCCAGAGCTGCTCCCTCATCCTTTCACTCAACTGTCCTGCTCTTTTCAGAAGCTTTTGCCGAGCTTGTGTGCCCTGGTTTCTGCAGTAGACAACAGTAATTTGCTGGGGAGGCATGTTGACCACTGGTGGCACGGATAGGGTTTGAGGCTGAGGTGGGTTTGGCTTGGGACTTGACATACTTTCCCTCTCTCATGGACCACTTGGTTTTCTTTATTAGAGGAAGAAGACTGTACCACGGGGTCCATTTCAACTCATTGGAGACTTTATAGTCTCCAAGTTGTTGAGTTTCATGACAGTTTACAATTTGAGGTTTCCTGTCTCCTATGGTAGGAGGTGAATGGGGAAGGACAAAGCCTGAGTGAAGAAGTTGGACTTGCTGCAGGCTTGCACAGTGCCCTGAATGGGCACCCAGGCTCTGGTCTTGGCACCAGTGTAGCCCTTTTGGTTCCTCAATAACAGTTGGAATTGCAAGTTCGGTGGTTCCTCCGAGTTTGAAGGGGGAAATAGCCTTTTCAGTTTTCTTGTTTTTCTCTTGACCTCCCAGCATCTCTCTGAGAGAGTTCTGCCAGTTCTGCCAAGGACAACCAGGAAGGACTATGGGCTTTTCTGCAGGAATGGTTTAGGCCTTGGTCTCTGATGCTTAGCGGTGGGGATGATGAACCCCTGTGGGCCTGCCCAAGCTGGAGCTGCTGGGGGACTAGAAAGAACTAAGCTAGAGGTACCCACTAGCACCGTGTTCTGGCTGGGCTTTCTGGTGGGGAAGGGGAGACTGGTGGCCCCGGATTGTGGTTTTTGTCCTTGCTGCTTGCTCCGGAGGTATCTTTGGAAGCTGCTGGCTTCTTTTGTTCTCCTGCGTGCAGGCCCCAGTTGTTGCCTCCACTTGGGTTTTGTGACATCCAGAAAGAATTTTACTCAGCTTTCTCAACCTGAGCCTCCAACGCCTTGGTAGTGGGCCATAGTGTTCTTTGGCTGTGGGCCTCAGGCTGAGTGGAGGCTGCAGACCCCTCAGAACATAGCCCCAGGTGCATGCATTCCTGGAGCTCAGCCTCTTTCCCAAGCTGGTATTCTGGCAAACTCCTGTGTGCTAGCTCTGCTGCTGCCTCACTGATTTCTCCAGGCAGCCCTCTGAGACAGGTCCTGCCATTGTCCCTTCTTGTGGCTCTTGGTCACAGTCCATCAGGAGAGAAGACAGGAGTTCTGTGTTCATATGTTTGACCTTGTGTGTAATACATCATTTAAGTGAGGGATTTGCTGTCCACCAGTTAGGCCCTAGAACTGCTCCCAGCTCTGCCCTGCTGTTACCTAGGTCATATTGGGATCACATTTCTTGGTTTCCCTGAAGTATACCCTGTTTAGGCTGGTGTGTGCTTCTCCACCTTCCTTACCTGCATGCAGTCAGGGCAGGGCAAGCAGTGGAGCAGGAGGCCTGGGTTTTATGGGAAGGGTCACAGCCATGGCCAGAGCTTTACAGATCCTTTTACCTGAGATCCGTGGCCAATGCTGGGTCTCAGTGCGGGAGAGTTGTCATCATCTTGGATGGGCTATAGCATGGTCTCATCTGCCTGCCTGCCTGTGCCTCCTTCAGGGTCAGTTTTCCAGCAGGAATCTGGCCAGCACTCCCTGCCAGATTTCTGAACTCACCAGCAGCAGGGTGCAGACGCTTCTCTGAGTGGGGATTTGGCCAATTATGTTAACTTTGGGGCAGCAGGGAGAGGAAAAGTTAATTTGGCAAAACCACGTCTTGGCTCGCCATTTTTTGATAGTAGCGACATTTGTCCATTGGCGCTTTCCTCAAAGGAGCATTCCCTCGCTGATTAGCAGGCGTTGGAGGACTTGGAGCTCTGTAGTGTCCATCATGTGAGGAGGTGATAGGGGACTGGTGAGAAGGTGACTCTAGAGGTTGTAGCCCACTCCCAGCCACTGCTGTGGACACGGAGTCTCTGCAGCCTAGGGAGGGAAGTGAGTCTGACTGCAGAGTCAAGCCCATCCCCATTCTCCTGCCTCAGAGGTGGGGGTCTCATGGGAAGCCTGTGGTGCTGCAGTGGACTTCATTGTGTTCTTTTGGGTTCCTGAGTGAACTCCACATTCTCCTCTAGGGCCACCTAGAAATTGAAGGGAGCAGCGCTGACAAGAAAGGGCCCTTCTTTGGACTTCTGTGGGGATCAAAGTTTGAGGCCCTCGGGTACAAGGAGGGTTATGTTGAGCCATGTCTGAAGACTGGGCCTAGCAGTGTGATCTTGGTCTGCTTTGCCTCCCAGCCTGGGCACTACAAGGACTCCACGGACTGACTTGTGATCAAGGCCCCAGGTGCCTCTGCTGAGTCTTGCTGCCTCCTGATAGTGGTCAGCTAAATAGAGACTGCTGGCCCAGCCTTGGCCAAGAGTGACGTGCCCACGGAATGGAAGGCAGACAGCTTCCTGGTGACCAACCCTCAGTTGACAAGTACCACTATGCCTCAGCCCAGGAAATATCCATTTTGTTCATTTCTGGCCTTGGGACTCCTTGAGGTGCCTGTATCAACATGTGGCAAATCCTCAAGTGTTTGGACCTGGCTTTGTATGTGGCTCTGTAGGGGCCAGTGTCTTTTTTTTTCCTTTTTTGGTATTAGGTATTGAATACCAGGGCACTCTACCACTGAGCTACATCCCCGTCCTGTTTTGAGACAGAGTATTGCTAAGTTGCTGAGATTGGCCTCAAACTTGTGATCCTCCTGCTTCAGCCTCCCTAGTCTCTGGGATACAGGTGTGGTTACCACCTGGCTCTGTAGTATCTTTCAGTGTGGTTGAGTTGCTGCATGTGTTGTCTCATGCCTCAAACACATCATGCATGGAAAGGTTCCAGCACCAGGAACGTGACAGGAGAGAGTGACTGTTGTTCTTTTTGGGGCTCTGCAGCCCTGACACTTTGGAGATCCCCTGGCTCTTCTTTCTTTCAGAGCTGAGCTCCAATGTGCAACAATGGATGACGACAGCCTCGACCAGCCTGTGGCACAGAGCCCGTGTGCGGATGGATGCCCCCGAGTGGGCCCTGCAGACCTGACCAGCAGTGCTGGTGAGCCCTGGCTAGGAGGGATGTCCCTGGTGGATTCTGGTGCCTAGAGTTTTTTCGGGTATCTGCTGTTCCAGGAGGTTGTCTGTGTGCGTCAGTTTTCAGCTTTCAACCCTTTAAAAAGTTATTCTTTGAATTTAAATTGTAGAAGTGTAGTACATTGATTCTTTTTGTCATGTTTTTTATTTTTGGTGTTTTGGGATAGGGTCTTTCTGTGTTGCCCAGGCCTACCTTGAACTCCTGGGCTCAAGCGTCCTCCTGCCTTAGTCTCCTGCACCAGTCTTTTGTCTTAGTTTTAATGCAGGCAACACATGCAGGACAAAAAGACTTTGGGCATTCCCCTCTTCCCTTCACTCATCTCCACCTGTCCCAGTGGCCCCCTGGCAGGTGTCCTGTACTCTCCTGTGCATGCGCAGAGCATCCTTGGCTCTATGCTGCCTTGCTGTGACGCTGCCCCCATGGTCTGTGATTTCCCCTGGTGACATAGGTCTAGAAGAAAGCAGCGATGGTCACAGTGGGGACTCTGAGGACGACACGGGCAGTGAGCATGGAGACTGCACAGACAGAGAGGATGAGGAGGCAGCCTCTGAGGAGGAAGACCCAGAAGATGGATCAGGTAAGCTTGCTGGCATCTGAGTGGGCTGGGTGGGGACAGCATTTGGCAGAACCTGGGTAGCTGTACTCACTAAGCTGTGGGGAGAGCCTTTGCTCTCCACTCCTGAAGCCCGCGGACAGTGGCTCATTTCTGCTGCAGTCTTTTGTTTGGAAGTTCAGCTCAACAACATGGTCCTCCAGGCTTCTCTTAGGGTGAAACTAAAATATCTAGAACATCAAGTGGCACACACTGCAGGCACACGCAACCAGACTGGAAGCTGGTGCCACAAATAGAGGTCTTGGCAGCCCTTGTCCCCCGCCACGAGGGCATGGGCTTGCCGTTCAGGCGCAGGACAGTCTATTGTGCCCCAGGGGATGTGCCCACGACCACCAGACCACCACATGGGTGCGGCAGTGACTCCATGCAGTGGCGCATTCTCTGTTCTGTCTGAGAGCTGACAGCTGACAAGCATGTCTCAGGGATTTTAAGAGGTTTATGGCCCACATACAGTGGTTGAGGGGTGTGCAGACTCCTGCAGGACCAGTGCTTGAAGGGCATATGTGCTGTGGCACAGTGCTATGGCTTCTTGTGTTGCCCTGAGCAGGTGCTGCCCTCCCCAGAGGAGGGCCTCAGTGTCAATAGAAGTCAGGCCCACCTCTGCCTTCCTGTTGTGGAAAGTCCAAAAGTGTGCCTCAGTCTTTCATGATGGCTGTTAGTGTTTGAGTGTTCCAGAAAAGTGACCCTTGTTTGTGGAGTAGGACTGATGCATTGTGAGCCAGCAGCTTTGTGTGCTTACCACCCACTTCCTCAGGTTGGACTTCCAATTCTGAGCAAGAATTGCAGATTCTGTCCTGGGTGTAAAGGTCACTGATGGGGCTTTTGTACCTATTTCCTAGTGTTGAGTTGGGTTTGTCCCACCTACAGCAGATCTTGGCATGGGTGCTAGCCTTGCCTGAGCTAAGGGCAGAGGACACTGAGTGCTATGAAGTCACTCCCTGTTGACCATTCTTGGAGGCTTCAGTGCCAGAGACTCTTGTTTGTGGCTGGAGTGAAGGCAGGTGTAAGCTTACCCAGGATCTCTGCTGACCCAGAGCTTGTAGGCATTGGAGGGGAAGACTCCAGGCCTGGTAGGGGAGGAAAGCTTCCCGAGAAACAAAGTTAAGCCACAGCTTACAGGACAGGAGCTGGCTGGGCAGGGTGGACTTGGGTCAGGGATGGAGTGTTTGTTACTGTAGGACGATAGGCAGAGACCAGAACCTCAGCTGAGTGTGGGCAGGCACCCCACCGTGTTCCTCCAACGCCAGCGGGAGGAACAACAGGCAGGAGGTGCCCCAGTGGCTGAGGAGGAAGTCCCTCAAGGGCTTCTGTGTACCAAGGCTCCCTGCTGTGGGCAGCCTGTGTCTGCTCTGCCTGTTGGGTCTCCTGCCTTGGTGTTGACTCCTGAAACACATCAGTTGCTTTTCCTATTGTTTGTTGCATTCCCAGCTTGAGATAGTGTCTCTCAAATCTTACCATAAGAGATGACAACTGAACTTGGACCCGCTGCCTCATTCCCAGGGTTCATTTTTTCCAGCTCTCCAGACAGTGTGGTCATTATTGTTTGTGATGGTTGTTGTGATCGTGCAGTGTCATTCACAGCTGCTCTGCTCGAGGACAGCCCTCCTCTGCCTGGCATGTGGCCCTGTCTTCTCTCAAGAGTAGTCTCCATGCAATTCTCCTTGAACACTTGGCAGAGTCTCCATGCCCTGGTGTCTCAGGCCAGCCACCTGCTGTCCCGCTGGGGTTAGTGCTCATCTACACCCTGTGGTCCTTTGTTTGTCCAAGGGATTCTCTAGTAGCCCCAGCGAGGAAGACTGCTCAGGGCCTCGCCCACCTTCTCCTCTTTGTTCATGCTAGGGGTCATTGTCCAATACCCAAAGGCATTGCTCTATGGGCTGGGCACTGTGTCAAGCTAAGGCAGCCCTAAGGTCACCAGTTCCTTGCCTTTGGGATTCATAGGAAGAATCTGATCACCAGGCATCTCCTACTTCTGCTGTGGGCACTAAGCAGGAAAGTTGAGGGCATTGGTCAATCTACTGTCCATTTATTATCTTCCAAAATGTTGTGCATATCCCTTTATTAGTTTTCCAGTACTGTGTGACAAGGCACCACAGACTCAGGAACCAGGAGCAGCACATTCATTATCCCAGTGTTTCTGCTGGTCAGTCTTGGTACCCACCAGCTGACTGCAAGGCATTGGTCGGGCCACACTTCCCTTCAGGCTCAGGTCCTTCTCCAAGCTCTGCCTGGTGGCAGTATTTCTAGGGTTGAAAGACTGAAGTGCTGTTTTCTGGCTGCTTTTGGTGGGACCATCCTCAGCTCCTGGGGGCCACTCACTGCCTTGGCCACATGTGTTAGCTATTTCAGTTTTTCTGGCCCAGCAGGAGCATTCTTCTCTGACTACTGTCTCTGCAAGTAGCTAGAGAAATTCTACTTCAAAATAGCTCATCTGGCAAGTGTGTGGTGGCTCTTGCCTGTAATCCCAATAATTTGGAGGCAGGAGGATCATAAGTATGAGTCCAGCCTTGACAACTTAGTGAGAATGTCTCAAAAGACTGGTGATGTAACTCAGTCGTAGAATTCCTGGGTTCAGTTCCCAGGTTTAAAAAAAGCACTCACCTGATGAGGTTGGGCAGCTGGGGACAATTCTCCTTTTTCTGGGTAGCAGGAGAGCCCTGGAGAGGACATGCGAGCACCTCCTCTGGTCCTGACCACAGGGGCAGAGTCTTAGAGCTGGTGGGAGCGGCTTTTGTGGTACATGGGAACGTGGGTCCTTTGTGTTTGGCACTACTCTGGTGGAGTGCCGGATGAAGAGAAGACATGTTGAGTGTGTTGGCTGCTGGGCTCAATTGAAAGCACCCTGCTTACGTGCTGATCAGGCCCCATCACCAGACCTCTAGAAATAGTCCTCATCTGATGTAACCCAGTGGCCCACTTAGAAATCTGTGCCCTCTGTATCCCAAAGGAAGAGGAAGAAGGGGCCCTGAAAGGAGGTCTTATCTGAAGGCAGATGGTCCCGTTGTGATTGTGTTTTTAGAAAGAACTGTTGGAGACACATGCAGCTGTGTAGTGGCAGCATGTTCAGAGGCCCACAGTGAGATCTGTCTTTGAGACCTGTGCTGGTCCCTAGGGACCACCTTGCATCATGGGACTCCGGTAGGAGGACCTGGGATGGCTGCTTAGCCTGCCTCCCTGTCCCCTTGGTTTAGAAGCAGCTGTGGTTGAAGAAGCTTCAGGTAAGGAATAGTGGTATACATGGCTGCAGGGCAGGCTCCTCAGGGTCATGGGTGCCCCATAACTGTGGCCTTGCAGGTGGATAGGGCTATGTGTCCCATCAGGACCTAGGACTGAGTGGAGTCCCCTGTCCTGAGTACAGGTTGGGCCCACTTGCAGCCAGTGTTCCTGTTCACACAGCCACTCCTGTCGTTTGCTAATGTTGGAATGTTTCCGCTCTTTCAAGGTTCCCAAGATTCTGAAGATGAAGTGGAAACGTTGGTGGCAGCAACAGATGCTCAGGGGAAGCTGGAAGCCAGGAGCACTCTCAGTTCTGACGAGGATGTGGAGAGCTGCCCAATTTGTCTCAATGTGTTCAGAGACCAGGCCGTGGGCACACCAGAGACCTGTGCCCACTACTTCTGCTTGGACTGCATTGTCGAGTGGTCCAGGGTAAGGCAGTGTCTTATGGCCACTTCCCCCCCTCAGGATGCTCTCACCCTAGCTGCTAGCTACAATGTCAACAAGATCTTGCCAATGCCCCTCCTCTTCTGTCCCGTGTCCCCACAGCTTAGGAACATCTGCATGGTTGATCCAGGGAGGGATAGACAGCGTTGTGCCATCCCTGTGGCCCGTGTGCTGGGGTGACTTCTGTGAGCTCGAGCCTTCCTCTGTCTCTCTTACTTCCTGTTCTGTGGTGGGTGCCACCCGGATTAGATTCAAGGTTAGGTTTTTCTTTGGGCAAGCAAAGCCTTTGTTTAAATTGCGGTGCCAGACGACATATTTGCTATATATTAACTATTTGATACTTGTTGAAAAATAATAAGAAAAATTAAAGGTTTACGTATCAGGAGAAGGCACGGGCAAGGAATAAGCTTATCAGTAAAATTTTACAAATGAATTGTTGAAATGCTGTATTTAACCAGATTGCTAGATATAAGGTTCATGAAGATAAAAAATTGGACATAGAAATAGCCAGAGTGTCACACACCTGTAGTCCCAGCAGCTCCAGAAGCTGAGGCAGGAGGATCACAAGTTCAGTCCCCAGTACTGCTCCCCAAAAAAGGAAAGAAAAAAAGAAAGAAACCAGATGCATACAACACTTAAACAACTTTTCTAAAAACAATTGCAACTGAATGGAGAAGACCACTTTCCAGAAGGGAAGTCTGTTCACAGAGGTGGTCACAGTGATACAGGCTCTACGAGTCCTGCTGGGAGGCCCCTGGCATGTGGTGGACGGTGAAGCTCCTAAAGGAGGCTGGGAAAGCAAGAGCTGCCAAGATAGCTTTGAAAAGGGAGACCTAGCTTCCTGGATGTTGGGATTTGTAAAACTGAAGTGATTTTACTGAAGTGGTCCAGAATGTAAGCCAGATGCACAGAGAGGGCAGGGTTCTGAGAGGCCTTGACACACTGGAGCACCAGGCAGCCTCTGGGGTTGGAGAAGGCAGACAGTGAGTGGCATGTTGGGCTGGCTCACCCCACCCCACACTGCCAGGTGGGTCTAGGTCCTAGAGTTGGAAAGCAGAACTCGGGGGCTTCTGGAAGAAAATGCAGGGATTTCTGTCACACTTAGCAGAGTGTTAGGCCTGAAGGTCAGGAGGAGGGCACTCAGCAACACTGGCTGTGCCCTTTGCTGGCCCCGGTTCACACAGACTCATGGGGAATGTCATGTATAAGGCCTCTGGTGTGCACACCAGGTCCACATAGACTAGCATGCAGATAGATGGGCATGGCAGGTGACCAGACAGCATGTGGCTATGGCCACTGCTGCCCACTGAAAGGGGCAGAGTCCCGTGGGAGCAGCTCACATTGTGATTCCATTTGTAAGAAACCCCAAGGAATATCCATGGGTGGTGATACACACCTGTAATCCCAGCTGCTCAGGAGGCTGAGGCAGGAGGATCAAAAGTTCAAAGCCAGCCTCAGCAAAAGTTGTCGCGTTCCATGTCTAAAACACTCAGGGTCACTCCAGGTGAACTAGGCTGCGTGAAATAATCACACAGAGACAGAGAAATACCTTTTCCTTTAAGTCCTGTGATGGCTTCTCTGACCTTAGGAGTCATGGAAAGAGAGCAGATGCTGAACCCTTTTATTGCGGAGAAGCCATTCAAATGAGGCAAGGGGTCAGGTTTCAGGGGGTTAAGCCTAGCTTCGTGATGTCTGCTGTCAGCAGGTTGACTGACATCTAGGAAGGCCATGTCCAAAGACAGAGCAAGAGAAGGGGACACACAAAGGGAGTTTGCATGGAACATTCTATCCCAAACAGGGCAAAGGGGTGAATTACAAAGGAACAGGTGAGTGTAGCTCAACCCTAGAGGTAGGCCTACTCAGAAGACTGGCCTTGCTCTCCGAGCGGGTCCCTGCCCAGCCACAACGAATGCAGTGGTTGATCAGAGCCTGGTGCGTCAGGACTGGAAGGTGTGATCATTCAGAGCAGCTCCCCACAAAAAAAGCAAGGTGCTAAGTAACTCAGATCATATCTCTAAATAAAACACGAAAAAGGGCTGGGGCTGGGGCTCAGTGGTTAAGCGCCCCTGGGTTCAATCCCTGGTACCAAAACATACACACAAACACACCAGGGAAGGCTCTCCTGCACTATCTGTAGGAACAGGATGCAGGGTGGGTGAGATGGCAGACCTGGGATGGTAGTTCTGGGAAATACACATTTGTCAAAACACCAAAATGTACAGCCCAAATGAGCATGTAGTACTGCTACAGGATGCCTCAGTAGAGGATTCTTAAGACACTGGGCAAGGCAAGGAGAAAACAGGTGCAACATGTGTCTGATTAGGATCCACACTAGGAAAACAAATGCTAAAGAAACTCTGGGAAGCCTGCAGCAGTCTTGGGACTCTGGCAGGGGAAGCCCCTAAAGTGCCGCCCATTCTGCTCCTTCCCGCCCACCTGCGCTCTTAGTCCTTGCCACTGGCATCTCAACTGGGACAGGCACACGGCTTTCTTCTCCCTCCTGGGTGGCAGCTCCACAGGCAGGCAAATCTCTGTGCAGTGTCCTTCATCTCAGCACAGGGCCTGGCACATGGAGGTGTTCAGTTGAACAATTTTGGTGTAAAAAGAACTTCAAAATGAATTTCCAAGACAGTACTGACAGTGAAGGTGATTCTGCAGGATTCTGATGCAGTTTTTATTTCTTACAGAATGCCAACTCCTGTCCAGTTGATCGAACAATATTTAAATGTATTTGTATTCGAGCTCAGTTTGGTGGTAAAATCTTAAAGAAGGTAAGTGTAGATGTTGGCTGTTTCCTACTTGTGTGCCTGTCTTGTGGGAAGGAGCATGCTTTTAAAAGGTGATTTGCTTTCCTCAAGTGAGGAGGTGCTGGCTATATGCTTTTCTGAAATTCACTGAAGTGCCCTTTGCAGCCACAAACACAAACCCAGAGCTGAAGCCTGTCTGAACTTCAGGCTGTGGGTGCGGCAGTGACTGGGATGTTGTGGTTCCTGGATCTGTATTCTGCACCCTCCTCATCACAGGGCTTCAGCAGCTGCAGGAGAGAGGAGGTTGCTGAGGGGAGAGGGGCCAGATTTCAGAGAGTATTGAGCTAATTACTTACTGTTGAGACTGGAAGGAGGCAGTCTTTGCCTCTGTTCCCCTGTACTTGCCTCTGCATATCTGCTCTTCTGTGGTGTGTGTGGTGCTGGAGATAGAACCCAGGGCCTCCTGCATGCTAGGCAAGTGCCCTGACCCTGAGCATTCTTCTCTTGGTGATGAGCAGTGTTGAAAGGCCTGTGGGGATTTCCCAGAGCCTCTGAACCCTAGATAGCCCTGGCATGTGTTCGCAGCTACACACCTACTCTTTTACATACAAAGTCCAAGAAACCACAGATGTAGAAGTCTGGCTCTCTTGGATGCGCATTTCTTTGGGACAGATGGCATTGTGCCTGCACTGGCCTCTTAGGTTTGGGCTGCAAGTGGCTGCTATGTTTTGCTGGCTCAGTATCCCAGGCCATCATGTAACCCTTTTTGAGGGTGGCTTGAGGTCTCTGGCAGTGTCAGGCACATGTGTTATGTAGGCCATTTCTCCTACCTAAAGGAGGTGCCAGTGGCATGTGGGCCTCTTGTTGGAGAGAGGTCTGGGACCAATTCTAGCTGTGCAGGCCAGGTGCAGGGTTGGTGGGTGTCCTTGACTCCTTTATCCTGACACAAGCATCCCATTGGAGAAAGCATGTTCACAGACACCTGAGTGTCTAAAGACCTGGGTGTCCAGAGTGTGGAGTCGGGTGTGTGCTCTCACCGCATGGCGGCCTCCGTGCACCAAGGGAGCCTGTGCACCAAGGTGTCGTGTTCTGGCAGGCATGTTTCTGCGTCTGCTTACTTATTAGTGGTTTCTGAGCTGTGTGTGTGGTGCTGGGGTGGAACCAGGGCCTCGTGTGCTTGGTGTGCACTCTGCCACTGAGCCTCATCCGGCCCAGTTCTGCTATCGAGGCCTGCTGCTTTAAAGCTGCCCTCTGCTCCTCACGTCTTCAGTCTGTCTTCAGTCTCCTGAAGCATACGTGAGCCTCGAGGTACTCCCTCCAGCAGTGTCCTGCCCGCCCACTCTGGACTGCAGGTCCCTCCCCATGTGTTGTGCTTTCCTTCTGTTGAGTCACTTTTCCTTACAATTATTGGCCTTTAGAAAACGTGGAGATCACTGAGTTAATTCAAGACTTCAGGCCTGTGGGCCCAGATAGATCTTAGATCGGTAGAGCCACTCTGGGTTAGCTGCACATCATCCCACAAGCTGACCTAGATTCTGGGTCTCCACCATTGCTACCGGCAGTTCTCTCTTCAGATTCCAGTGGAGAGCACCAGAGCCCATGAGGAAGAGGAGGACCCGACCTTCTGTGAGGTGTGTGGCAGAAGTGACCGTGAGGACCGGCTCCTGCTCTGCGATGGCTGTGACGCTGGGTAAGGGTGGTGGGTCTGCCCAGGTGCCTGCTGCAGACTGCGGGATGAGGGGCACCACAGCTCCTGCCTCAAGCGCTGAGCTTGCCTGCCCTCAGCAGCAGCACCAAGTCCAGCAGACAGCAGGCACTGCAGGCTCTCCCCACTCCTGCTGTCTGCACGTCCACTTTCCTGAAAACATGCTGAGGCCACAGAACACACCAAGACAGAAAAGAGAGCGGGAAGAACATGGGAAGGAGGCTGTGGCTAGCCTGCAGCAGGGTGACCACTGCCTGCCTTGTCCCTGGATGTGCTTCTGATTCCCCTGTGCACCCTAGCCCTGCAGCAGAGCCAGGGACTCCTGCTGTGCATTCACATGGCCCTTCCTGCAGGAATCTACTGGTGTCCCCCGTTATTTAATCTCTTGGGTTTAGATCTCCTGCCAGGGCTTTGCCTATTGATTTTTAAAGAGTTTTTCTACTATAAAATTGTGGTGAAGGGATTATGGGTAACTTGTTCTTGGGCATGAATCTCAAGATGTGGAAAGAGCCGAGGAACTGGTGGACCTGTAATGTCCTCAGACTGGAGGATTGGGGTGGGCCTGTGGCTAATGGTCGTGGTCACCTCGCTGTAGCCTTGACTTGCCTGACTCAGCTGCTCCCCCCGCCCCTCCACTCATACCTGCATTTGTTCACGAGCCCCTGTTGCTCTTCCTGAGATACCTGGGTCACCTGTGTCCTTGTCACGGCCTGTGGGAGCTCAGTGCCATGCAGGGAACTGGGCGTGGTTGTACCTCAGCTCTCAAACCTGCACTGTGCTGTCTCCCTCCTTCCTTAGAGACTCAGCCTAAATCCACATTTCCCCACAGTTCACTGAAGGCCTTGACCCTATTGATCATTTACTCTTCAGGATTCCTAAAGGTGTTTGCTGCTAAGAGTGATACTGAGGGTAGTATGTGCTGGTTGTGGTTTTGGTTTTGTTTTATGGTTTTTGTGTTTTGAAAGTAAACTGAGTCTCACTGTGTTGCTGATGCTGGCCTGGGGCTCCTGGGCTCCGGTGACCCTCCCACTTCAGCCTCCCATGTAGCTGGGACCACAGGTGTTTACCACTGCCTCCAGCTCTGTCATGTGCTATTCTGTTGATGTAAGTCTGGAGGATTGGGGTACAGCCAGGTCAGATGTCCTCAAAACACTGTTAATGCACCACCCTGGACACACTGTCGTGACTTGATCACTGGCCACTGTGAGCATCAGCTGAAAGCTCAAGGAATGGGGCTGCATGGAGATAGATACCTCAGCACTCAGACCCCCGTGCACAAGCCCTGCCATTGCTGCTCCAGCACGTGGAGGAGGGGCCTGGCCAGGCCTAGCCCTAGCTGCAGGGTGAGAGCCCCTGTGCCTGCTGGAGAGGTGCTGAGGAGTTTGACCACAAGCCTGTTTTGTTTTTTAATCTTTTAAATTGGTGCTGGGTATGGAACCCAGTGCCTCACACATTTAGACGAGTGTTCTGCCACTGAGCCACACCCCCAACCCTTTTATATATATTTATTTTTGTTATTTTTGAATAACAACTTACTCAGTTGTCCAGGCTGTCCTCAAACTTGCAATCCTCCTGCCTCAGACTCCCAACTGCTAGAATTATGGGCATGTGCCACTGTGCTCAGCAAGCTTACAGTTCTTTTTTTTAATATTTTATTACTTGTTGATGGAACTTTATTTATATGTGATGCTAAGAATTGAACCCAGTGCCTCACATATGCTGGGCAAATGCTGTACCACTGAGCCACAAGCCTAGCCCCCTCATTCTTTAAATCAGTTTTTGGTTTTGATTCTGGAACTTTTTTTTTTTTTTTTTAAAGAGAGAGAGAGAGAGAGGAGAGAGAGAGAGAGAGAGAGAGAGAGAGAGAGAGAGAATTTTCAATACTCATTTTTTTATTTTTATTTTTTTTATTTTTTATTTTTTATTTTTTTAAAGAGAGAGAGAGAAGAGAATTTTTTATTTTCAATATTTATTTTTTAGTTCTCGGCGGACACAACATCTTTGTTGGTATGTGGTGCTGAGGATCGAACCCGGGCCGCACGTACTCCAGGCGAGCGCGCTACCAGTTGAGCCACATCCCCAGCCCAATACTCATTTTTTTAGTTCTCGGCGGACACAACATCCCCGCTGGTATGCGGCGCCGAGGATCGAACCCGGGCCGCACGCTTGCACGCTACTGCTTGAGCCACATCCCCAGCCCCTGATTCTGGAACTTTTAACAGTGATTCCTGGGGATTTTACAACATCATTACAGTTTTTCCTTGTAAATGTACATTACATTTGTAAATCCAATATATTGGTTTATGTCATTGGATTATTTAGCAGATAAAACAACTCAAGTATGTAAAAATTTGATGGACTTAAAAAATGAAAACTAATAATTACATGGTTCTGTACTTCTGTGCATCCACATACTGTTAACATTTGCTGTGTGCTAAATTTTACAGTTAAGTCTTGACTTACAAGTCAAAAGTTAATTATTCATTTTGAAAAGGAATCAAGGCTACCTATAAATGTACCTTTTTCTTCATTTTTAATTTTTGTCTTTTAGTTGTAGATGATCACAGTACCTTTGTTTTATTTATTTATTTATTTATTTATTTATTTATTTATTTATTTATTTATTAGTTATTGGCGGACACAACATCTTTGTTTGTATGTGGTGCTGGAGAATCGAACCCGGGCCGCACGCATGCCAGGCGAGCGGGCTACCGCTTGAGCCACATCCCCAGCCCTTATTTATTTATTTTTATGTGGTGTAAGGATTGAACCAAGTGCGTCACTCATCCTAAGCAAGTGCTCTACCACTGAGCTACACTCCCAGCCCCCAAATGTTCCTTTTATTTTATTCATCAAGTTGCAGATTATCTCTGAATTAAAAAAAATAAAAATAAAAATCACAACCGAGTTTATAGGTTCACAGGGAGACAAGCTTGCTGGGCCACTTATCACCACACCCGTCCCTTACCCACTGTCAGTAGTTTGTCCACTCTTGGTAGCCATATCTGCCAGCCCTTTGCACTCACAAGAGCCTAGAGCTCCTGGTGTGGGCTGAGCTGCAGGTCCCTGTACTGTAACTAGGTGGACCTTGCAGCCACCTCCTGGTCTATGTCCAAATTTGAACCTGCCGTTCATGTCCTCCTCTCTGGAGTTAGTTGTAGTAATGCAGGCTTGGCCTGGCCATTGGTTGGCATCTGTTGCTTGCAGAAGTGACTTCCACTTGCTGGCGTTGCTGGGATGGAGCAGCAGCATCTCTGAAGGCAGCTGGAGCTCAGCAGGGGGGCACCAGTTGAACCTACTGAGTCCTTGGAGTCCCTTTTTTTTTTTTTTTAATATATCTTTATTTTATTTATTTATGTGTTGCTGAGACTCAAACCCAGTGCCTCACATGTGCTAGGCAAGCGCTCTACCACTAAGCCACAACCCCAGCCCCGTCCCCGGAGCCTTTGAAAGAAGTTGTGAACGGTTCTTGACTTTTTCCCCAGAGAACATGTAGGGAAGATTTTAAGAATCTACCCAGGGTTCTTCCCAGCATTCAATCCTAGCACTAGTGTGTCTCAGAGTGCTGTGTTCCCAGAGGGGCTGGCCTGGCTTCCTGCAGGTCTGCCTCACATCTGTCTTGTGTGGGGTCCCGGCAAGAGCCACCGGCTGTCAGGTCTTGTGGAGGTTCTGGTGAGGCCCCTCCTCCTCTCAGTCTTCTCGCTTGGCCTTCCCTCCTTGCGAGGACCCAGTCATCTCGGATTAGAGCCCCATCTTTGAGTCTCCGCTTAGCAAAGACCTCCTTAAAGACCCTATCTCCAGACAGCACAGCAGGGTTAGGACTTCAACTAATAAACGTAGACTCAGACTCCGGTTTTCCCTGTTAAACTCTCATAGCGACTTCCCACTCCAGATGTGGCAGTTTGCCCGACATCAAGCAGTCAGTGCTGCAGTTAGCGCTGAGTATTCAGTTCAGGTCTGGCACAGGAGGTGGCATCAGAGACACAGCAGGGACTGAGCCCCCAAGACTGCCCCTGCTTTATGTGCTGGTCCCAGCCCAGGCTGTCTTCCATGTGCTGACCCACCTTCTGTACTCGGTTCTCTCAGGTGCATGATGTGTGCAGTTGAGCAGCTCCTGCAGCTTGCAGAGCTGAGAAGGGCAGTTTACCGTTGCATTACAGAGCATGCACACAGCTTGCTGCAGGGTGAGGTGTGGGACAGATGTGGCTTCCTTGTCCTCTGCCAGCACCCCTGCAGGAACCTCACTGCTCAGCTGTCAGAAGTTCTCGGAACCCTGTTCTTTTGGGTCTTTAGGGAGACTTCACTGTGTAGGTGTAATTGAAGCATGGATACCCGTCTTGACATAATGATTGAGTGAAGGGCTGACAGCAAGGCCCCTGTGGGATTCCTCAGGGTCCCCTGCCTGCATGGGCAGGTCCCCTCTGAAGTGGGTCATCTATTGTCAGAGAACAGCAGGGAAGGTTGGTTTCTGTGACTTGCCTTGGGAAAGGAACTGTGGGCATCAACCAAAATAGATGTCCCTCCTGTCCCATGGGGACACAGCTCTGTCCACACCAGAGTGCACTGCAGGTGGCTCACATGTCTTCTCAGCTTACTTGCTTGTGGGGCTCAGGGACCAAGGTTGACAGCCCCTGTACCCTCTTGTCCTACAGGTACCACATGGAGTGTTTAGAGCCCCCTCTGCGGGAGGTGCCCGTGGACGAGTGGTTCTGTCCAGAGTGTGCAGTGCCCTCCACTGCTTCTGCCACTGGTAACGCGCTGTCCCTGTCCCACGGAACTCTTAGGTCCTTCCCATGGGGCCTACAGTCCTAGAGAAGAGCCACAGGGTTGAGTTGGTTTTATGGGTGGGAAGTACCCCAGGGCTTCTATCAGAGATAATGGCTTTCTTGATACCTTCTTGGGTAGGACCTGGAGGATTGTGGTATATCTGCGGAGGGTGGTGGGCTTGGTGATTTTGGAGGTTGGGAGGATCCAGCCTAGGAGGAGCCCTTGTCCTGTGCCTTGGCCTGCCTTGGCAGGGTAGCCCCCTGGGTGGGCCTGTGATGTACAGTGCCTCTGGCCCAGCAGCCCAGGGTTCTCTTCTTCCAAGATGCCGGTCCTGTGAGTGAGGAGGAGGTCTCCCAGCTCTTGGCCGATGTGGTGCCCACCACCAGCAGGCTGCGGCCTAACGCAGGCCGGACCCGGGCCATTGCCAGGACACGTCAGAGTGAGAGAGTGAGGGCAACCGTGAACCGGAACCGGATCTCCACAGCCAGGAGGGTCCAGGTGGGTGGGCTGATGCCAGGTTGTCTTGCCCAGAGTGGCCCCAGTGGTGTACTACAATGCAAAGTGGACATGTTGGCAGTGCTAGTCTAGACAGATGCCCCATGCCCCAGGTCTGCATGCAGTCAGCCCAGCAGGCCAGTGTGCTGTGGTCTCAGAAGTGGATCAGGACTTGGGGGTTACCCTGATGATGAGCAGTCAAGCAATCCACCTGACCTCAGGAGACTCCTTCCCATACCCCAGGGCCCTGTTGAGGGAGCTGAGTGTGCTTTCTGGCACACACAGCTCCCAGTGCTCCGTGTCACACTCTCTGATGTGCCTCTACTCTTGGGGTGGGTAGGCGTGTCCTGAATTCCAGATGTGTTGGAAAAGCTGTGACCTATTCCCATCTGCAGCCCACACAGTCCATCCCTCTGGCTCTTTGCTCCTTCCAGTGTCCACTGCATCTTGGGTGCTGTCCTTCTCACCTCTTGAATCTCTTCTCTCTCATTCACTTGCCCCTCCTGGCCCCTGCAGGCTCTTTGCCTGCACACCTGCCTGGTGCCTTGCTCCACCAGGGCTCACCTGGGGCTCTCCTCTTTGCTCCCACCTGTCCCCTTCCTTCTCCTTGTTTGGAATTTCATTTGTTCCTTGGTACTTGCCTAACGTTCCCAGTCTGTCCCGGCCCAAAGCTTGCTTCCCAGAAGCCCTGCAAGGGATCACTGTCCTCATGGCTGTGGGGCCTGGGCTGTGGGAGGGAGGGTGGCGCTGCAGCCTGAGGATATCCCAACTTCTCTTGCTGCCTCAGAAAGGTGGTCTTCAGTGCACACGCCCACTAACCAGTGCTGAATCTTGCAATAGCACGTGCCAAGGTACCTCATGTCTGCTCTGCTGGATGAGACCATCGAGGCTGTTGCAACTGGCCTGAGCACAGCAGTGTACCAGCGCCCCCTGACACCTCGAGGCCCCGTGAGACGGAAGAGGAAGACAGGTGAGCCTGGCAGGATGGGCACGCCTCCCACCAGCAGTTCTTTCCTGGAGCCCAGGGATGTGGTCACCTCTATTTCCTCCCTCTGCAACTTAATTTACTCAGTCAAGTATACGTGGGCACAGTGGCCACTCCTGTCATCCTAGCCACTCAGGAGGCTGAGGCAGGGAGCTTGCAAATTCAAGGCCGGCCTGGGCAATTTGGTGGGAGCCTATCTCAAAAAGGGCTGGAATGTGGCTCAGTGGTAGAGTGCTCAGGACAATCCTAGTACCAGAAAGAAAAAGAAGAGTGAAGTTGCTGTGGCAAATGCACTCACAGGTCCTTCTGTGAGCAGAAGTTTCCTGTCTGCAGAACCTGTTTCCAGTTCTCACTGTTTCACACTCGCCTGAGTAGAACTGGAGCGTCCCAGGTGCTGCTCGTTCTCCCACCTGCAGTGTGGTCGGGGTGTCGCTGTACTGTGTCCATGGGCACGCAGGCTGGCGTCTCCCGGTACACTCTGCCTGGGCACGCATGACTAGCCCGGGCTCCCCCAAGGCTCCTTCCTACAGTGGTGAGTGTCCGCGGACACCAGAGCTGAGCTGTGCACCTAGCCATGCTCCAGGCTGTGCAAACCAGTGAGGCAGGACATGTTGCACACCCGTGTTCCCTTTTTCCATGTCTCATCCTGTGTCTTCCCGTTACACACGGCTGGGCGTAGGGTGGCAGCACTGGCCTGCTGCCCTCACTCTGGTTAGAAATGCAAGGGTGGCCTTGTTGCTCTTGTGCCGACTTGCCCACCAAGGACGTCAAGGAGGGACAGCCTGGCAGAGTTGTCTGGCTGCCTTTGCATGATGTGTCCTGCTGTGCCTGTGTGGGTGTTGGTATTCTTTTTTTTTTTTTTTTTTTTTTTTTTTGAGAGAGAATTTTTTTTTAATATTTATGTTTTTTAGTTTTCAGTGGACACAACATCTTTGTTTATTTATTTATTTTTATGTGGTGCTGAGGATCGAACCCAGCGCCCTGCGCATGCCAGGCGAGCTCTCTACTGCTTGAGCCACATCCCCAACCCCGGTGTTGGTATTCTTTTGCTTAGTTTGCTGTTGTGCCTCCTATAAGCCTCTGTCACATGAACGGGAAGAGGCAGTAGTAAGCCCCACTCCACCATCCGTTGGGCTGTGTCTGCTCACAGCCAGTTTTCCTTCATCTCCATTCCATCCACTCCTGCCTTCTCATTTATGTGAAGTAGATCCTTCATAGTATCATCATTTTGTCTATAAATATCTTGGAGTATATTCCTAAAAGAGGGAGCCCTTTTTTTTTTTTAACCTTTATTTATTTGTTTATTTTTATGTGGTGATGAGGTTCGAGCCCAGAACCTCACCCGTCCTGGGCAAGTGCTCTACTGCTGAGCCACAATCCCAGCCCCAAAGAGGGAGTCCTTTTAAAAACAACTACAGTTCCAGTGTTAAATCTGAGAAAATGAGCACCAACTCTAATACCATGAGGTAACCAGAGTTGAAAGTTCTGATGTGTCATGAATGTGATTAATTTTTTTTTAATTTTTTTTTTTTTTTTTTTAGTTTTAGGTGGACACAATGTCTTTGTTTTACATTTATGTGGTGCTGAGGATCGGACCTAGTGCCTCGTGCATGCTAGGCAAGCACTCTACCACTTAGCCACAACCCCAGCCCCATGTGATTAAATTTTTTATAAATTTTAGTTAGGACATGATAGCTTATGCTTGTAATCCCAGCTGTTAGGAGGCTGAAGCAGGAGACTGTCAAGTTTGAGGCCAGCCTGGACAATTTAGCACAGTCTTTTTTTTTTTTTTAATGAATTTCTTTTTTTTTTTAATCATTATTTTAAGAGAGAGAGAGAGAATTTTAATATTTATTTTTTAGTTTTCGGCAGACACAACATCTTTGTTTGTATGTGGTGCTGAGGATCGAACCCAGGCCGCACGCATGCCAGGCGAGTGCGATACTGCTTGAGCCACATCCCCAGCCCTTAGCACAGTCTTATTTCAAAAAGCAAGTGTGCATTTGCATCAGATTGGTGCTGGGCCCAGTGGCTGTGTGTGTTTGTCCTGTGTTTTCCACCTGTGGGAACCAGGCCTTCTGTCCCATAGGGTGTGCCCATCATCTCTGGTCCTGTCCTTCAGCCTGCTTAAAGACTCTGGTTGTGGCTTAGAGGCCTGACCAGCTGTGTGAGTTCTTGTGGCTAGATTTCATTTGTGAGGGTGCCCTGGGGTAGGGTACACTCTGTCAGAAAGCTGCATTGTCTCAGTCACTAGGCAGCACCATTCCATCATTTCAGCCGTACCCTTATTCAGGGGACCTGTTCTAAAACGCCCCATTATAGTACCGAACTCTGGACATACCACGCCTCTTCTCTGCATGCACCACCTATGATAACTTTGTTTTTCTTAGTTTAAAAAAAGTTTCTTAGTTGTGTATGGACACAAAACCAACCTTCTTTCCCTCTCTCCCTCCCTCCTTCCCTCCCTTCCTTCATCCCTCCGTCCCTCCCCACGTGCTGAGGATCAAACCCAGTGCTTCACACATGCTAGGCAAGTGCTGTTCCACTGAGCCACAATCCAGACCATATGATAAAGTTGAACTTAAAGGTTGGATGCAGTAAGAGATGGCAGTTGTAACTCAGAAATAAAGCACGGCAGTTAGTACACGATAATGAAAGTCACGTGGATGTGGTCTCTCTCACAGTATCTCCTGCACTGTGCCTGCTCTGCACTGTGCCTGCTCCCCTGTGCTGCCCAATGGGCTCCTTCGCAAGGGTCCCTCTGGCACGGGTGTTGTGGATCTGATTGCCAGAGCAGCTGCCAGGTACCCAGTCGTGGCCAGGTGGAGTGGGATGGCTCAGGATTTCACCATGCTATCCAAAATGATGCCAGTTTAAAACTTAGGTGCACTTTTTCTGGAATTTTCCATGTGATCTGCTCAGACTGTGGTTGACTGCATGTAACTGAGGCCGTGGAAGGGAAACTGCAGGTGGGTGCGTCCACACTCCTCACTTGGTTACTAGCTAGAGGCCCTGGGGAAGACGTGCCTTCCTGCACCATCTGCAGCCTGCCCTAGGCTGATGTTTCTTCTTCCTTCACCAGCTCTGCGGTCCTCCAGAGCAGGTCAGTTAGGGTTTCTGGCCTTGGCAGACTGGGCCAACAAGCATGTTGGACTGGCTTCCCTCCCCTTCTGAGTCTTGGAGGGGCCCTGGAGCAAGAGTCCATGGCAGTGGAGAGGAGGGGGTCCTTGGCATTGGTTTTTGTCGCAGAGGGTGCAGTGTACTCACTGTTCTCCAGTCTAGAGCTGTCGGTGACCACGTCACGAGTGGCCACGGTGGGGTCTTTGTTGCCTTGACTCTTGGTTATCAGTGTCTGTTTCTTCTAATCCATTCTCGTTTCATAATCACATAAAATATTGAAGGAGTCTAAAAGTCAGATCTAGATTACTCAGGGAAGTTGAGGCCCTTCCTGTTGCCCCCCCTTCCCTCCCTCTCCCCTTAGAGATACATTATTCTTTAAATGTTTATGGCTTATTTCGGCATTTTAAAAGTCCAAGCCAGGGCTGGGGCGTAGCTCAGTGGTAGAGCGCTTGCCTAATGCATGAGGTCGAGTTCATTTGCCAGCACTGTGAAGAAAGAAGGGAGAGAGAATCAGTCCCAGCCAGCATGCAGAGTCCTGTGGGGAGGGACCCGGCACAGGGCACAGGTATTCCTCATTGTCTTTCCAGGGAGACGGAAGAAAGTGCCGGGAAGAAGGAAAACCCAGTCCAGGTCTTCTGCGAAAAGTAAAGGTGCCAGCACAAGATCTAAGAAGCGCCAGCGTCACGGGAAGAGGAGGAAAGGGAGAGTCCCGAAGGCCCAGGTGAAGGTGGCGTCCTGGTATTCTGCCAGCTGGGGCTGCCCTGCGGGGCTCGGGAGGAGGCCTAGCTCCTCAGTGGCTCCCTGAGACCAGCCAGGGCCTTGATGCAGCTGGAAGGTGCAGAGACATTCTAGGCCCTCAGGCTGGCTGTGCAACAGCCCTGGAGCCTGTCCTGGGGCAGAGATCACCATCTGGGCTAGCCAGCTGCCAGGGCAGTGGGTGGACAGTCAGAAGCCAGTAGAATGGGCAAGGACACACCCTTGCTGGCATCAGTAGCCTCTCTTTGGAGTATGAGCAGCCTGTATCCCTGGAATTCATACTCAAATGGTCGTGCTGATCAGTGTCTGTGGTGAACACTTCAGTTTTACGTGGAGTTTGAATGTCTGGTCTGGTGATTAACTGAGAGCAGAATCTGGAGTAAGGAGCCACTGAAGCTGTGACAAAGGGGAGCGTATCTGGTGGATGCTGGTCCCAGCTCTGTGGCTCCCGGGGCTCACGCTGCCCTCAACCTCTGGGGCCTGGCAATGTCAGTGCTGCCCCCTCCTACACCCAGGGCGCTCCAAAGGCTCCTGGGCTCCACCCTGATCCACCCTGAGCTTACCTTCTTCATCTGCCTATTTCTGTTTTTTCCCCTAAGTTTAGTTTTGTTTTGTTTTGTTTTGTTATACGCGGACACAACATGTTTATTTGTTTATTTTTTGCCAGGGATTGAACTCAGGGACACTCGACCACTGAGCCACATCCACAGCTCTATTTTTGTATTTTATTTTGAGACAGGGTCTCACTGAGTTTATTTTTATGTGGTGCTGAGGATCGAACACAGTGCCTCACACATGCTAGGTGAGCACTCTACCAATTGAGCCACAACCCCAGCCCTTTTTTTATATACATATATTTTTAGATGTTCGTGAACCTTTATTTTATTCATGGAACCCAGTGCCTCACACATCTAGTCAAGTGCGCTACCTCTGAGCCCCAGCCCTCATCTGCCTATTTCTATAGTTCCTTTCTTCTGGGACTGCTCTGTCCCCTCTCTGTCTAGAGTCTAGAGGAAGGAACGTGTGACTCTTGGTTCACGCATTTCATGAATAAGTACAATGGAAATGATGTTTCGAGTCCACGTCTGCTGCTCATGTGGTTGTCAACAGACAACTGTTTCAATCGTTGGTTGAGGTTTTTTCCCTCTTGTTGAGATGATAGGGACAAGTGGGCACAGTGGCAAACACCTGTAATCTCAACGGCTCAGGAGGCTGAGGCAGGAGGATTGCGCAAGTTGAAGGCCAGCCTCATCAACCTAGCAAGGCCCTGTGTAGCTTAGTGAGACCCTGTCTCAAAAGGGCTGAGGATATGGCTCAGTAGTTCAGTGCCCCTGGATTTCATTCCTGGTACCATAAAAAAAGGAAAGAGATGATAGAGATGATCTAGTGCCACCCAGTAGCCGGCTAGGTTCATGCCTTCATTGGAATGTCAGGTGTGCTCAGGTCAACCTCCGAGGCTCACCTGGGTGCAGACACAGCCCATGGCTCTGGGTGAGTCCTGCTGACAGGTGCTTCTCCCTGTTGCTCTCTTCAGGTTGCAATGTCAATGATCATTTATTCTTTTTCGTTACTTTGGTTCAGAATGAAGTCACAGCTCGTTCTCGAATTGCTCGGACGCTGGGCCTCTGTAGGCCTGTCCGAGGTACCTGTATGCCATCAGTGTACAAGCCAGTGGACCCCTCCCTGGGGCTGATGCGGGCAGATATTGGAGCAGCTTCCTTGTCGCTGTTTGGGGACCCCTACGAGCTGGACCCCTTTGACAGGTGACTGTGCGGGGCGACCACCAGTGTGGGTGCCCACTCCCCTTCCCCCTGAGAGCCATGGGCATGGGTGAGCCTCAGGTTTCACATTCACAAAATGAGGGTACCAGTCCCTGCCCCCAACCCTCCTCGGGTTCAGTGAGGCGACACAGAACTTGGAGGGGTCTCCTGCGCCTGGGCTGAGCCTGGGGCACAGGCTCCCCTCCCCTTGCCATGTGTCCTCCTCTAACAGTGAAGAGCTGTCTGCAAACCCTGCCTCTCCTCTGAGTACGAAGCGGAGGGTCCTGTCCCGCTCGGCTCTGCAGTCTCACCAGCCCGTAGCCAGGCCTGTCTCCGTGGGGCTCTCCAGGTGTGTGGCAGTAGAGGCTTCTGGGAGGGACAGGGTGGTGACCCCAGTCTTGGCTGTAGCCTTGCCTCTAGTGGTACGGCTGCTTGGCCACTTGCCTTAGAAGAGAAGGGGCCTTAGGCAGGGACAGTCTCCTGTGAGTCTGCTAGCCGGGATCCCTGAGGGTGATACTCCAGTCTGCAGGCTGTCCCTGGGCTGGTCCATGATTACCACCTGGCTACATCTATTCTGTGTGACTCCTTTAAGAAAAACTGGACACAGTGGCCATGCCTGTAATCCTAGCTACTTAGGAGGCCGAGACAGGAGGATTCAAGTTCAAGGTCAAACTGGGAAACTTAGACCCAAAATTAAAAAAAACTTAGACTCAAAATAAAAAACAGAAAGGACTGTTGATGTAGCTTGGTGGTAGAGCTCCCTGAGTTCTATCCCCAGGACCAAAAAAGTAAAAATAAATCAGAGACTTAAACAAACCAACAAAACGGGCAGTGGGGTGAGGCACTAGTGTCAGGTAATTTTTGTAATAAAGCTACAAAAATTTGGTGGGGAGGAGGCCGGTTAGATGGCAGGGCCCGCTGTGCATCTCTGCCCACAGGAGGCCGCTCCCTGCCACCCAGGAGGAGAGCGTGGAGGAGGCACCTGTCCCAGACCTGCTGGGGAGCATCCTGTCAGGCCAGAGCCTACTGATGATGAGCAGCGCGGACGTGGTCATCCACCGGGACGGCTCTCTCAGTGCCAAGAGGGCAGGTGAGAGGCCCCTTCCTCAGCAGCCATAGCAGTGGAAGCCCTGTCCTTGGGCTGTGCTCTGGCTAAGGGTGAGAGCACCGAGGTACCAGAGGCCCAAACATAAGCAGAGGGAGGGTGCGAGGCTCCATCGCTTCCTGTGTAGGGAACGGTGGCCTTTGCAGAGCAGCTCACAGACCCTCCTGCCTACTAGGCCAGTGTGGTGCTGACCCACAGTGGTGTCACCCAGAGCAAAAGAGAAAGAACACATCAGCAGGTTTCACATTCACAAAACGAGGGTGGCAGTCCTGCCCCTGGTGCTCCTCTGGTTCAGCAAGGAGGGAGGCAGCACACTATTGGGGTCTGCCTTGCGTGGGCTACCCTTCCTATGGCCCAGCGTCGGCTCTGATGATAGTACAACAAGTCATCAAACTTCTTAAATCAGTGGTGGCACAACTGGCGTCTGGCCTTTTTGTTTCTAGCTCCAATTTCTCTTCAGCGGAACTCGGTGGGTGTGTCCAGAGGTGAGGAAAGGTCCAGGCCCAGGGACAGCCTGCAGACTGGAGTACCATCCTCGGGGATCCCAGCTAGCAGACTCACAGGAGACAGGCCGCAGAGCTCAGGGCTGAGCGGCCAGGCCAGGTCGGCCCCACATAGCCCTGCTTGTTCAGCAGGGGTGCCTGTACGGCTGGGTGCCTCCCCGGCTCCTGGATCAGGCCAGGCTCAGAACCTGTCAAACGGGAGTGGGCCTAGCTTGCGACAAAGTGGCAGCCCCTGGTTTAATGGCACCAGCAAGCAGTCCTTATCTCTCGGTTCTGCCTCATCTAAGATCTCCAGCAGTTGCTCCAACTCTCCATCAGGAAGTGTAGCCCTAGGTCACACCCCAAAACCACCACCTCGGAGGACCGCCATCTCCGAACTGCCCAGGATACCGAAGATCCAAAGGGACGGCACTGGCAGCAGGCAAGACGCAGCCCCACCCCAAGGACAGAGTGTGGAGATCCCCAGCACCTGCATCAGTCGCCTAACAGGCAGGGAGGGCCCTGGGCAGCCAGCGCAAGGCCGGGCAGAGAATGAGCCCAGCAACAGGGGCCCCCAGAACCCTGGCTCACACACAGGCAGCTCCCGGCCCCCAGCTCCCAGCTCTCATGGCAGCCTAGCCTCCCTGGGGCCCTCGAGAGGAAAGGGTCTTGGGTCCACCTTTGAGAGCTTCAGGATCAACATCCCTGGAAACACAGCACATTGCAGCCGACTGTCCAGCCCTGGCTTCTGCAACACTTTCCGGCCTGTGGACAGCAAGGTACAGAGGAAGGAGAACCCTTCCCCGCTATTCTCTATCAAGAAGACGAAGCAGCTCAAGAGTGAGATATATGACCCCTTTGACCCCACGGTTTCTGACTCAAGCCCTCCCAGCAGCAGCCCTGAGAGTCTTGGCCCCAGCCTCCTACCATCGGAGATTACAAGAACCATCTCCATCAACAGTCCCAAGGCCCCGGCATTTCAGGCCGTGCGCTGTGTCACCTCCTACACTGTGGAAAGTGTCTTTGAGACCGAGGCGGAGCCCCCTGGTACACCTGTGTCCAGTGTGCTCAAGCTCCGGGGTGAGGGTGCTGCTGAGGGGGCCTCTGATGTGGAGCAAGAAGAGCTAGGTGAGGAGCCTACAGAAAGCCGGGGCCCTGCTGCCCGGGCACAGAGACCATCCCCCCAGGACCCCTGGGATGACGAAGATGGTGCTGCCCACGGCACCTTCTTTGGCTCTGAGGAGCGGATGGTAACCTGTGTGACTGTCCTGGAGCCGGAGGCCTCCCCCAGCCCAGATGCGCCACAGGCAGCCACCCACAGGATTGTGGAGCTGCGGGCCCCATCCCGCTCCCGCTCCACCTCCAGCAGCAGGAAGAAGGCCAAGAGGAAAAGGGGGACCAAGGAGCACCGGAGGACACGCTCCAGGACCCACTCTGGCTCCAGAGACAGGACCTCACGCTCAGCTTCACCCTTGGTTGAGGAGCATTCCAGGGGGCGCCAGGCCAAGGCCAAACACAGGAGGAGGTCTTCCAGTGACCGTGCCAGCAGCCAGGAGAGAGCAAAGAGGAGGAAGGCCCAGGACAGGAGTAGGGAGCGGAGGAGAGACTCCAGGGGACGAGGCCGGAGGAGGTCCCGGTCACGCTCAGGAAGCCCCGCCAGTTCCTCCTGCGAGCGGTATGGGAACAGGAGAAAGAGGCGGCGACAGTCAGGGTCCAGGTCTCGTGGGAGGGACTGCTCTCCACCCAGCAGCCTGGAGAGGACCCGGAGGCACAAACACCAGCGGGAAAGGAGCCGAGAGCGGCCCAACAAGGAGAGCACAGGCCGGGCCCGAGAGAGAAGGAAGTGGAGGTCACGGTCGCCCAGCTCAGAGCACAGGGCACGAGAGCCCCGGCAGCCACGTTCCCGAGAGAAGCGGCCCCGCTCCCCGGAGAGGAAGGGAACTGCCAAGGAGGCGTCCCCGGTGCCCGCTCTGCAGCAGGAGCTGAGGCAGGGTGGAGACCACTCAGTAACTCCCCCAGTCCCAGCAGAGGCAGGCATCGTGGCAGAGGTGGTTGTGTCTGGCCAGGTGCCCCCACAGGCACCCCCTGTCCTGGAGGAGCCAGCTGAGTGTGCACCTGAGGACCTGGATTATGGGGCCTCTGTGGAGGCGGGCCACGTCTTCGAGGACTTCTCAAGTGAAGCCATCTTCATCCAGCTGGATGACATGAGCTCACCTCCTTCCCCTGAAAGCACTGACTCCTCCCCAGAACGAAGCTTCCTGCCCAACCCTGCGTGGCCCCCAGCCCCTCAGGCACAAGACCCCACCCTGGCTGCCATCCAGAGGGAGGTGTCGCTGATCCACAGTGAAGACGCTGTGCACCCCCTGCCCCCGGTAGAGGGACCCCCAGAGCAGCGCCCACTCAGGCAAGACTTGGCAGAGAACACTGTCATGGCTCCCAGCGCCCTGGGTGTGGCACCAGTAGAGGAGGACAGCCCCTCAGGGAGTGGGAGGGTGTGCCAGGTGGCCAGGCCTGAGGAAGCAGCAGTGCAAGCCCCCCTGCTGCGGTCCCGTGCCTTGGTGAAACGCGTCACTTGGAACCTCCAGGAGTCTGAGGGGGGCTCCGTGGCCCCGGACAGAGGCTCAAGTGAGTATGTGCTTCTGTGGCTGAGCAGGCAGGGTGCCCTGTGGGTGGAGCGCCCTGTGGGTGGAGCACCCTGTGGGTGGGGCAGGGAGCAGCCACCTGGGGGGTCCCCACCTCCCTGGCTCTTCAGGGCCTAGCCCCAGTAGGCCCAGGGAGGACCTTGGGCTTGACCTTGTGGTCCCCCACTGCCAGTGCTTTTCTAGGGTTCCAGCTAGCAGGCTGTGTTCTGGCCGAGGCTGGTCCCAGGGCACTCACCTCCCCTGTGTGTTGGACCCCAGGGACGCCACTTCACAGGCCGCAGAGGCCGCGGGAAGAAGCCTGGGACACCGAGGATGGGGGCCCCGTAGGCGACACTCAAGCGCTGATCTCTGAGCTGCCACCTCCCAGCCACGTACTCCTAGAGCCTGGATTCCCTGACATGAACCCCTCTCAGGTAGGTGCCAGGCTAGAGGATATGAGCCACACGGCCACATCAGCTAGGACCAAGGCCTCGGGGTGCCATTTCATTTCTGCCCTGCCCCCTGTGCTTCGGGAGTGGGGCTGCAAAGGGGGATTGCCAACCCTCAGGGCTCTGCACTCAGTGGGTCATTCTTTGTCCAGGTTTACAGCTCCAACATGCCTCCCGGCTTGGCTCAGCCTCCAAGCATCCCACCGTACACGCTGATCAGCCAACCCTCAGTCCAGTTTATCCTACAAGGGAGCCTTCCTCTCGCGGGCTGTGGGGTGGCCCAGAGTATGGCCCCTGTGCCCACCGCACTAGCTACAGCCTCAGAGCCGGCTGGTCAAGCCAGCACCACTGACCTGGAGGAGAGGATGGCCACTCCCAGGCCAGCCGCAGAAAAGACCAGGAAGGAGGAAGTGAGTGCCACTGGCCCTTCCCAGGGTTCCTGGGGCTGAGTTGAGGCCCGGGGGCTCCGTCAGGATGGTGGGAGCTACTGGGGTTGCCTCTTGCTTCTGGGCTGAAATGGCTCCCAGCACCATGGGGCCTCACACCAAAGGCCCTCGCCTGCCATCGGTGTCACGGGTGTCTTCCCTCCTAGTACATGAAGAAGCTGCACATGCAGGAGCGAGCTGTGGAGGAGGTGAAGCTGGCCATCAAACCCTTCTACCAGAAGAGAGAGGTGACCAAGGAGGAGTACAAGGACATCCTACGCAAAGCCGTGCAGAAGGTGGGCTACAGGCACCTGTGCCCTTGCTGGGGAGCCCTGAGGTCTTAGGCAGCATGGCCCGGCAGGAGGCAGGTCACTGCTCTTTCTTGCCAATACAGACTTTCAGGGTCCGGAAGTATCGCTTGGGCCTGGCCTGCCAGACCATGTCCTGATTGAGGCCTTGGGTCAGTTCTCTCTGTAGCTGCCCCTCACTCATGAACATTCATGCTTTTGAAAAAACTAAACTAACACATGGCATTTAAAATGGCCCGATCCATTCCCAGCTTGCAGGTGGTAAATGCCCTGGGGGATATGTCTACAAACCTGTGACACTTGGGGCACCCTCAGCAACCCTTTGAGGTGGTAGACAGATGGCACGACCCTGAAGGTAGAGCCCTGGGCCTTGCTCTGTGGGGATGGAGGCCTGGGTAGTTGGGCTCGGGCCCTGTTGCTGCAGCGTCTGGCCTGAAGCATGTTGGGTGACCAGATCTCACTCTCCAGATCTGCCACAGCAAGAGTGGCGAAATCAACCCCGTGAAGGTGGCCAATCTGGTGAAGGCCTACGTGGACAAGTACAGGCACATGCGTAAGCACAGGAAGACTGAGGCTGGGGAGGAGCCGCCTGCCCAGGGGACCGAGGCCTGAGGCCCTTGAGCCTTTGTGACAAAGGCCTGGGGCCACCAGCACTCCTGCCTTTGGGCTCCCGTGAGGACAGCGGTCTGCACCTGTCTTGCTCACAGTTGAAAACCGGACTTTTTTATGTGTATGTTATAGATACACTGTTTCCATTGTGTTCTAATTTATCAAAAATGGCTTATCTTTAGAAACTTTCCTGTGGCCTCAGTACTTGGAAGGTGAAGCCTTTGGTGACAGTCTGGGGCAGGGAGGGACTCCTGGATCCTTTTCCAGGTGGCCCCCTTTGTCTCTCTTTTAGCAATTTCTCTATTTTCAGTTTTAAAATGGCCTTCTGCTCCTTCAGGTAATTGTTTCAGGTTTGCACTCCACCAGCTGCTTCCCAGGAGGCAGAGCACAGTGCTCCAGACCTCCAGGCAGGACAGGTACCGCTGGGCACATGATGGCACCTCCCCAGCTCTCCTGGTGGAGCAGCTTTCCCCCACACCCGTCTCAGGGGCATTTGTATCCAGCGAGTGGTTTATTGGCACTTCAGTGTGTCGCTTGAGTGCGCGATAGACAGAAGAGTGGACATGCAGGGGGTCTGCAGTGTGCTTCCTGGGCTTCACCTCCCTTGCCAGGGCCCTGCGCGTCTGGTCAGTACCGCCAGCAGGGAGAACAGGACAGCACTGGTTCTCGGCACTCTTCTGTTGGGGGCGGCTGGGGTAGGGGGTTACGCTGGCTGTTCAGCTCCATGAGGAAGTGCTCAATGTCATCGTAGAGGCTGTTGGTGCTTGACAGGGACAGGCTGAGGCTGCCACTGTCCAGGGAGGACACACCCTCACGTTGTACAACCTCCAGGTGCACCCGGCACAGCCATGGCTCCAGCTGCAGGGGGGCATCTGTCAGGGCCCTGGTAACCTGAGGGCCAGGCAGTCCCTTCTCACCCTCCTGGCCCCGGGCCTCACCTTCACCAGGACCAGGTTCTTTTCCTTGGGCCTCCCTGCTGACAGGTCCTGCCCAAAGCCCAGGTAGATGGTGTAGTGTGGGGAGCCTTGGCGCCTTCGTGTCCGGAATTCCCCCAGCTCTGCAGGAGATGGCTCTGGTGAGCAGGGTGGGCAAGGCTCCCAGGGGAATCCCTAGAGTCAGCCCACTTCCCAGGCAGGTGCCTCACTGACCCCGGAAGAAGGTGCTGAAGTCGAAGATGGGGGTGTTGCAGTTGCGCTCCAGCAGCTGGGCTGGGCTGGAGGGGCTGGCAGAGCCCAAGGGACTGCCCACCTCCCAGTACACCTTGCACTTGCCCATGCGCCGGGCCCACAGTGCCAGTCCGCGCAGCTCCAGCTGCAGGCCAGGGGTCACATGCTGCAATAGCTTCTCTGTGTAGTGCAGCTGCTTCTGATCGGGGAGCTCAGCAGGGCTAGGGAAGACCACCTGCTGGGGCTCCGAGGCCCTGATGGCTGGGCCAGGGGGTCCATACAGGAACACACAGCTGGGGTGCCCCACCATTGTCTGTAGCACTGTGCGTCCCTTGTACATGATGGTCACGTCCAGGGCACCTGGGCTGGGATCTGCATACACCAAGCTGTGAGCAACAGGTGTGTGCGGAACAGGCGGTACCCAGCCACCTCCCTTTGGGGTGCCCTGCTAGCAAAGGGTGCTGTCATAGGCTCTGCTACATGCAGGTACCCTGGGGCGTACCCTGGCCTGCATCTGGGAGGGCTGAGTTGGTTCCGGTCCCCAACCCCCTCCTCCCCATCCCCATCCCTACCTGTCATAAGGGCCACGTGTTGAGGCCTGGGGCTGGGGACAGCTTCCACTGCCCGTGCTGTATGAAGCGCCTCCAAAGGGCACTCTGGGCCTGAAAGTGACAGTGCAACACCCAAGTTACCCAGCTGGGGTGGCTCTGTTTCTGCCAGACTTGCCCTTCATGGTGCCCCAGCACCCCACATCCTCCTCAAGGGCCCACCCCAGGACACTGGGTCCCTTTCCCTCTCCCCAGGGTCTCTGCTGTCCTGTCTGCCCTCTTCCCTCAGTACAGCCCCTGCAGAACAGAATGGCCCCTGCTGTCCCTCACCAGAAGGCCCCGGAGGGGCTGGGTCTACCCGCCATGCAGGCTCCATCAGGGGGTCCCCCAGGAGGCTGTGCTGAAGAACCTGGAGCAAGAGGTCCCCTGTGTCACCTGCTGGGATGGGCAGAGGGCTTGGGGCTTGCAGCTTAGTGTCTCCTGCCAGGAATGGTCCTAGAGACCCACCCTGCAAGGGGAAGACAGTCTGGTGTAAGCCCCTCCCAGCCCCAACAACCAGGGGCAGAGATGGGCAGAGCCTGTACCTGTGTAGGCAGGGCACCTTCAAGAGCCTCTTCTTCCCCCTGATAGACAGCTGGGCCTTCCGAAAGTGGGGGGCCAGTTGGACCTGGGGCTGGCATAAGACCTGGTTGTGAATGTCCTGAGTACCCCCAAGTCCCAGCACCCTGCTCCTTCCTTGCTGTTAACCTCTTTCCCTCAGTGACCTGGCACCTGGTGGCAAGGCCTGGGGCTTTAAAGCAGGACACCCCAACATGGGGCTGGATACCTGACCTGGAGGCCAAGATAAGGCAGGGCCCTCTACCCCATCCACCTACCTTCCTGTCCAGCCTGGGGGGTTCCTTACCTCTCCACTCCAGCTCAGGGTTGAGCGCGTACACCTTGTGTGGGTCCACAGGGTCCCCTGAGTTGTCTTGCAGCATCCGGAAGAGCCGTGTGCTGTGCAGTGCGCATCGGAAGTTGGTTTTCCAGCCTGCACGCTCTGCAGCCTCAGCCTCTGGGGGTGTCCTGTCGCCCCCGCCAGTGTTGGGTGGCCACCTGCCTCGGGCCACTGCCCAGGCCTGGGAAAAAAACAGAAAACAGGCCGAGGGGTGGAGCCTTGGGGTCCCAGACAGGTCCTCCGGGGGAGTGGGGCTGGGCCCCACCTTGAAGATGCGGGCGTCTGCCTCTCCTAGGTCCTTGCGAGCAAAGTGCTTCCAGGGCACTCGAAAGACCGTGTGGGCGTCGTCCAGCCACCGCAGCCCCTCGTAGCAGCCGCTGCTGACCTCACCCAGAAGCCACTCTCCAAACAGAACACGCTGGACCCCCCTGCGGGTGGGGTGGCCACGCTTGGTCAGGGCCAAGCGCCAGGCCCAGGGATCACATGGGGAGGGAGAGCAGGCAGGCTGGCAGTTCTCACCTCTGAGGAACTAGAGCCATTGTTCTTTATAGACGGTCAGTCTGGGAGTCAGGGTGGCCCTTCACTGAGATTTGGGGCAGGGGCAGGGGCAGGTATTATCACAGGTGAGATACGGGTTCCTTGTGTGTCACTTCAGGTATCAAGAGTGTGGCCACAGTGTGGCCAAGGTGTCACAAGTGTGACCCAGGTGTTGAGAGTCACAGATGTGGATCGAGGGCTTCTAACCACCTATGTTGCCCAAGTGTGGATTCCTGGGCCAAGGTGGAGATAGGTGTGACGACAGATGTGGCGAGAGCACACACGTGAAGTCACAGATGTTAAGCCAGCGTCCAGGCCTGGCAGAGCTCACAGGCTGGACCCTGCAAAGACAAGATGGGAAAGCCGGTGTGGAAGGGCAGGGTCAGAGTCTAGGAAAGCGAAACTGAGCTTCTCGGGAAACCGAAACCTAGAGGGCAGGGCGGCGGGTAGGCGCCCTCCCACGGCCGGCCGGCCGCCCACCGCCCACCGTCCCAGCCCCGTCCTCAGCCCGACCGCACTCCCCACCCCACCCCCGGTCTCACGGAGCCTCCTTCAGGCTCCCCAGCCCTGGGTGCAGCCCCTTCCCGGCCGCTGCTCGTGGAGAGAACAGGGACTCCCACGTGGGTCGTAGCTCCCCTCTGTTCCGCGTGGGCCAGGGGTCCCCGCATACCTGGGTACCGGAGCCGCCGGGACAGGACGTTTCTCTCCCAGAGAGGACGCAGCGGTGCTTTTATTGTGCCTCGGCCGGGGCGGGCCGGGGGCGGGCCGGGCCTAAGCCCTGCAGGTGCATCGCGGGGGTCACATGCTCCCGTGGGAGGTTCCCGAGCCGCCCGGCCTGCCCAGCCCCTGCGCTGACTCGCTGACTCGGTCGGGGGCCGATCTCGCTCTGGGCAGCACCGCTGCAGTCCCCGAAGGGCGGCAGGAGCGCCTGGTCCGGCCTCCGCCTGCCCCGGCGGAGCAACCCTAGGCGCGGGTCAAACTAGGGTAAACAGAGATCCCCAACAGAGGTGCAAAATCAGACCCCAGACAAAAGTGGGGTTTTGTTGTTTTTGCATAAAACTCGTGGAGTCTTAAGAGGGACTGCCATATCGTATCGTTGGCACTGACTGCTGGCTATTTCGGCAGCCACTCTTGAGAGCTTTTGGAAAGGATTCACGATGACTTTTCATAAGGAAAAATGTCAATGACCCACAGGGACAGTTTGACGGGCAGTTTGGAAAAACTCGGGCCTGGGGTGAGCCCTGGAAGTCAAGCCGGGGAGCTCTGTCCCCACCCGGTGGCCCGAACTCCCCTAATACCGGCTCCCCCACCCCAGGGTCCTTGGGGGCAGCAGACCCCGGCTGCTAGCTCCAGTCATCTTGGGATGCTCCCAGCCGCCCCGCCGAACGTCTCAGTGCTGGCGCTGGGCCCTGTCCCTCCGCGCAGCGCCAAGGGAGTTCGCCCCCACCGCTGCCGACCTCATAGACTTCCGAAGGAGTCTGTTTCCCCTGCGAGGTCCCCAAGACGACCCTCTCCCAAGCAAGTCTTCCCGGGGATTTGCGCTGGCTCCTTCCAGCCCACCCCCACGGAGTCTCTGCTGGGGTCGTGAGGGAGTCTCTGCTGGGGTCGTGAGGCGCGAGGTGGAGATCTCTGGCGCGCCCCCCGCCCCCCTGGACTGTGGTTAGACCAGGAGAGGAACTTCCTGGCTACCAGCTGTCCAGAAGGCCTCCGGAAGCCCGGCGGCGCGGGCGGGGCAGCAGCTGGTTTACGAGAAGCACCGCCCGCATCTTCCACGTCCGCCTGGAGCCACTGGAAGGTGTGGCCAACCTCCCTGCACCAATTCTCGAACAGCCCTTCGCCTCCAATTCTGGGATTCGAAAGTGAAATTTTATTCTGCGAGAGAAGTGGGGCGGCGAGTGGACCCTGGGTCCAGGCCCGTTGCGGGCGAGCAGAGAGGTCTAGCTAGATGTAGGTGGAGTCGTCTTCGGGCGCGGGCGCGCCACGGGGACCCCAGCCCTGGCCAGCGTCCTCTTCGCCGCCGCTGTCTTCGCTGCCAGAGTCGCCCGCGCCGTCCGCATCCGCGGTGGGTGCGTTAAGGACCACCACGTCGGCCTCGGCCCCAATGTCCTCGCCGAACCACACGGCCTTGTAGCCGCCCTCGGGGCGCCGCTCCTTGGTCAGGATGGATCTCACTGCTGAGGGGCTGTCCACAGCCCTGGCGGCCACCGGGGACTCAGGGGCACTGGAGAGGGGACCTGGGTCTGGGGACTCCGTGCTGGGAGGCTCAGGGGCAGGCGACCCGGGGCTGGGTGGCTCCGGTGGCACCTCCACAGACTTGGGCCCTGAACCGGGGCTAGGGGCAGGTGCCCAGTTGGCCTCCTGGTCCCCCAGAAAGGCCTGATTGTCAAAGCCGTGGGGCTGGGACTCCTGTGGGCACAGCAAGGATATCAGCGGGACTCTGGTCCCTCCCCTCTGTAGGCTTCTGCCCTTGCCCTGTTTTGTGACCCTGGCGTGTACACTGGCTGCTCCTTCCCAGAGTCACTAAACCCTGGTCCCCTGCTGGTCCCCTGACAATCCCATTCCAACTCCCCACCCCCTTATCTCCTCCAGCTCTCCTATCCCCACCTCCACCTCTATCTCTACACCTTTCTACTATCTCCCCCTCTTTTTTTTTCCCCCTTGAACCTTGGCTTGGACCCAAGGGTGCTTATCCGCTGAACCACACACCCAGCCCCCCTCCCTGCCCTTATTATTATTTTTTTTAACTGGATCCTGCTAAACTGTGGCTGAGGCTGGCTTTGAAGTTATTAGCCTCTTACCTAAGCTTCCCAAGTTGCTGCGATTACAGAAGAGCGCTGCACCCTACGTCCTGCCTTCTCTCTGCCCCATGTTTCATCCCTCTGCATGTCTCCCTCCCTCCCCACCTCTCTCCTCTGCCCCTCTGTCTGTCTCTGTCACTGTCATCTACCCTGCTAGGCCCTAGCTCCCACAAGGGATCTCACCGCAGCTTTGCCAGAGCAGCAATTCAGTCGGTGACCATAGTGTTTGTGAATGAGGATGGCCAGGCCCAGGAGGGCCAGCAACAGCAGTGCACCCAGCACCCCTCCCAGCACTGCCATGTCCACTATGGAGAAGTGCTGGTCATCCTGTATGGGGACACTTCCTCCTGTGCTGTTTCCTGGCAACCCTGCAGAAGACATGGTCATCCACTGTGGCACACCTCGCCAGCCTGTGCCAGCCTGTGCCAGCCAGGCACCCTGAAAACAAGCCAGCCTTTGGCTGCCCCCTACCAGAGCTGTGGGTTCTGAGGGGCAGGTGCTGTTGGCCCCCACCAGGGAGATGTTGTGAGCACACCAAGGCCCAGGGTCCCCCTCGGACAGGGTGTTCCAGGGAGGAAGCAACTTGGGATACCTCAGGATGAATGGCTACAGGGAATTCAGTCTCAGGTAGTCTCTGCATCCGTTTTGAATGTACGTTGGGCTTGGACCAGAAACAGTGTTCAGTTGCTCCTGACTCCGTTTCCAGTTCCATAGCCCCCAGGGATTTGCCTTATGCCACTGTCTCTGGGAATCTGGGAGGAGGCTGGCTCCCTGTGCTGTACCCTGCTCACTGCACAGATAGGTCCTAAGACCACTGCAGACCTCTGGAACTTGATTCTGCTTGCTCTAAACCCACCAAGACTCCTTAGTACAGGGCTAGCACACAGGTCCCCTGGGCCACAAGCTCCTGTGTGGCCTCAGGTGTACCAGTACCCCCAGCCGTGTGATACAATCAGTGTTTTTTGTTGTTGTTTGTTTTGTTTTTAAGACAGGGCTCACTATGTTGCCCAGGTTGGCCTCAAAATCCTGGGCTCAAGAAATCCTGCCTCAGCTTCTAGCCTAGCCACAAACCTGATGCAGCTGTCCAGTCTGAATTTCAGTCCTGTATCTCTCCTGATCATTGAAGGGGTGCTCTCTGTCTAAAGATCCTAAATTACCAACGGCCTTGGCAACTCAGCTCGCTGGATCTCGAATCTGCCCCCTGCCTGCACCCCACACCTTCCTAGTGCAGCTTTGGGGGCTCCTGGGCTTACTGTTCTCACCAGACAGACCCCTGCCTGGGACTCTGTCCTAGAGGTGACCCTGGACCACCCAGGTTCTGAGCTAGGACAAGTGGGGTGGAGACTACCTGAGGGTGGGGGGCTCCTGCTGGGCCCAGGGACCGTGGGCCGAGAGGTCCCAGGCTTCTGGGTCTGTGCTGAGCCCCCACCGGGCGTGGCTGGTCGTGAAGTGCCTGCTCCCACATCGGGGGTGGTCGTTGGAGAAGTCCCTGGTTTTGAGGTCTGTGCTGAGCCCCCACTGGGTGTGGCTGGTTGAGGGGAGGTGCCTGCTCCTGGACCAGGAGCCGTGGGCCCAGAGGTCCCAGGCTTCTGGGTCTGTGCTGAGCCCCCACTGGGCGTGGCTGGTCGGGTCGAGGTGCCCACTCCCAGGCTGGGGGGTCCCCCGGGTGTGGGTGAGGTCGGTGGCCTCAGAGTTGTGCCTAGGGGTGGATGAGGGCCACTGCCACCCCCAGAGCTGGTTGTTGAGGGTCCCTGAGAGGTCCCAGGGGGCCTGGGGGCTTCCGAAGTGGTGCTGCTCCAGGGCCCAGTTGTTCTTCCAGTCTCTGGGGATGTGGGGGGCTTTGGGGAGCCTAGGGAGCCAGGGACAGTGCCAGACTTGCCTCTGCACTCAGCCCATCTGCCCAGGGTAGGAGCCATCCTGAAGGGGGCCCCCCAGAGGCTTACCTGTGGAGGGGGGCTCCTGCTCTGAAACACGAATCTCAACCACAGTGGTGGCTACACCCGCAGTCACAGTGTTCCTGGCCTCCACCTGGGGTGGGAAGGGGGGCTTGTCCCTGCAGAGCCCCTCTGCAGTCCCCCACCCTCAGACACACTTCCCTACCTCTGCGTAGAAGACCCCTGCCTTCTCTATTGCTGTGGCAGTCAGCACCATCTCTCCAGCCATCCGGAACTCGGAGCAGTTGGTGATTTGATAGGTAATGGCCGAGTTCAAGTCCTGGGTGTGGCTGCAGTGAGTCCTGGGCCTGGGCTGCCCCCACTCTTCACCCCAAGCCCACCCACACAGGGGCGAGCAGACCCCGGGACCGGGCTCCTGGATGGGCAGGAGGGGGCCGCCTACCGGGAACTCAGGGTCCTGGGCCCAGATCCTCAGAGGCTGAGAGGGGGAGGTGGCATCCTTAACCGCCACACCAGACCCAGAGCCAGGGGCCACAGTGCCTCGGTATAGGCTCTGGGAGAAGTGGGGCTGGCTCCCGTTGGCCTGGCGGGCCTCCACAGTGACCTGGGTCACTGAGTAACGGGCCAGATCAGCCTGTTCACCCTGGGAAAGGAGAGGCAGTAGTGGCCAGCAGGCCGGTGAAAGTGCAGCTGACATCCTGCTGCCCCATGCCGGCACCCACCTTGACCAGTAGCAGGAATGTCATGGGGCTGGGGACACTCTGGGTCATGGTGAGGTTGCCAGAGTCTGGGTCGATGGCAAATGTGTTGTCCTTGTTTCCTGAGAGGAGGTGGGGCAGAACTTAGACCCTGGTCCCCTCCCTCAGGTCCAGGATCCTGGCTGGTTCAGCCTGAGTCCCAGGCAGGGGTCTGTGGTACCGTGGGTGGGGGCAGGTCTCTTCTCACCCCCTATAATGCTGTAGATGACCCGCTCGTTGATGCCTCGATCTCCGTCCACAGCATAGATGGGCCCCGGACGCAGGATGAGGGGGGACAGCTGTGGGGGTGGGGGTCATCGTGGGGCTGGTGCGGATGGCCCCAGTCGGCCCTCCCCCTGCTCCTCAGGTCTGAAACCCAGGCTTGGAGCACAGCGGGGAGGGGAGAAGGGCCAGGCAGTGCCTGTAGCGGTCAGGGCAGCTACAGGCGAATTCAAGGCACCTCATGGGTCAGGAGGCACAGGGTGGTCAGGCCTGCCTGGGAGGCCAGCCCTAGGGGGGGGCTTTGCTCAGCTGTCCTTCAGGAGGCCCACCTGGCCCCTCCAGCCCCACCTCTGGCTGACCTCACCCGGCAGGGCTCCCCACGCTGCGGTGGTTGGTGCACACACTCCCCGAGGCGGGGTGGGCGGTTTGGGAGAAAGCTCATTCGCAGCTCTTCCAGAATCCTGACTGAAGTCGGCCCGCTGCCCCTGGAGAGCCCAGGCCCCAGGCTCCCGCCCTGAGCCTCCCAGACCCCACTCTGCACTCCGGCCCGTCCCTGCCTGCGGGGCCCCCATTACCAGTCTGTGTCCTGTGGGGATGGCCCCCTGGTACTGAGCCTGGATGCAGACGGAGCCATCTGAGTAGGAGCAGGGCAAGAACCAGGGTGGCCGCAGGTCAGCCGGCAGCACCTTCAGGACCAGGGTGGCCGTGGCCGTGTGGCTGGGCTCCTGGTGCTCCTCCCTTGTGTCCTGTAACAGCTCTGCTGTGTCAGGTAGGGGACCTCAGACAGGGCCTGAGCATCCAGGACTCAGCGGGGGGAACCACTCACCCGCACCAGCAGCCGGAAGGTCATGTTCTGCCACTTGTAGAAGTCCAGGGCCCGGTCCAGCCTCAGGGCAGGGCGGTTCACCCCCAAAAGGGAGAAGAAGCTGCCAGCACCCTGGGGAGAGGGAGCCACAGCTGAGCCCCTGGGGGATCGAGGAGCAGTGGCTCAGAAGCCAAGGGCCAGTGTTGGGCAGGGCTGGGGTACCACTGACTGGGGTCACTTCCTGTAGGGTGTAGAATAAGGTGCTGTCCTTGTCACGGTCCGTGGCCTGGAGTTCTGCCTCAGGGATGACCGTAGAGTTCACTTTGGTGTCCTGGGGGCAGAGAGCAGGTCGACCCAGACACAGGCATGGCCTCTGTGGACCAGTCTCCTGGAGGAGCCCCTAGCCACTAGCCCTCTGGGCCCTCATCCGCCCAGTGCCCAGCCCAGGCAGTGCCAGCTCTGGCTCCGCTGACTCACCTCCCGCACCTCCTGCTCCTTGGTGGTGAAGGGGAACTCTGGAGCGTTGTCGTTGATATCCAGCACCACCACAAACACCCTCAGCTGCGTCACCTAGGGGTCGACAGCCTTGGCCACAGCCCGCCCGGCTGCCTGCCTTCACTCCTGCCTCATTCCTGTCCATCCGCCCACTTTCCCTTCTGCTTGTTTGTTTGAAGGTGATGGTGACCCAGCAGGGCAGGGCCCATCACCAGGGACGAGACTCAGCCCTGGGGCTCCCAGACCACAGAGGTAGGTTACCCAGGTGGCCGGAGGTGGCAAGCACTCCGAGGACAGATAAGTGGCCTGAGGAGGCTACCAGCAGAACCTCAAAAGAGGACCCTGGGGGCTGGAGCTGGGGCTCGGAGGTGGAGCACTCGCCTCGCACACGTGAGGCACTGGGTTCCCTCCTCAGCACCACATGAATCTAAGATAAAGACATTGTGTCCACCTTTCACTAAAAAATAAATCTAGACAGATAAAAAGAGGACACGTGTTAGATGTCACGTTTCCTCAAGAATAACGAAGCAGGGAGAGGGGCCTTCAGAGTGGAAGGCACCTGCAGGGAGATCTGCCGGCCCCTGGGTTGGACTTTACTCCGATTCAAACAAGCCGAGGCAGACTCTCAGAGGCCCAGGACAGGTGGACACACCAGGGTTGAGAGGGCGAGGGGAACCGCCCTTCTCCGGTGGACAGGGCAGGAGAATGTGTCTTGTTTTCTTTGTGGTGCTGGAGATGGAACCCAGGCCCCTCACACAGGAGGCAAAGGCAAGCTCTCTGCCACTGAGCTGTGATTAAAATGAAGGGTCCCGACCTATTTTTTAAAAGTTTTTTTAGGGCTGGGGATGTGGCTCAAGCGGTAGCGCGCTCGCCTGGCATGCGTGCGGCCCGGGTTCGATCCTCAGCACCACATACAGACAAAGATGCTGTGTCCGCCAAATACTGAAAAATAAATATTAAAGTTCTCTCTCTCTCTCCCTCTCTCTCACTCTTTCTTTAAAAAAAAAAAAGTTTTTTTAAATATATATTTTTTAGTTGTAGATGGACACCAGACCTTATTTTATCTGTGGATTTTTATGTGGTGCTGAGGATGGAACCCAGTGCCTCACCTGCTAGGCCAGTGCTCTGCCACTGAGCCAACCCCAGCCCCAGGTGCCCACCTATTAGAGAGGCCTGCTGAGATACTTGTGGGGGACTGCGGTGGTGTGGCCTGGCGCAGGGCAGGGGCTGCTCACAGTGGAGCTGGGGTGGGGCCGCTCCTGTGGCTTTCCGGCTCGGGGCGTGGGAGTGTAGGAGGAGGGCTGCCGCTGCAGCACAGCAGGGTGGACGGAGTCCACCAAAGAGGAAAGGTTTCCCTGCCCACCTGAGCAGGTGAGGGGACGGCGCACCAGGCCAGGGCCACACACCCAGCCTTGCCCACCACAGCAGCCGGTGGGGCTTGGACTCCTAGTGCGAAGGCAGATGTGGAAGTGCCGGGCTGTGCCGGGCGGGGCTGGGTCGACTAGGCTCTCCTGAGACCTCCCACCCAGAGAGGGGATGGATGGACCAGGGGCAAGAGAGGAAAGGGACCAGTAGGAAGGTTCCAGAAAGGGGAAGCTGGTGGCCAAGGCCCTGGAGGGGTGTGGAGGTAGGAAGGGGGGTTCTGGGGCTGCCTGAGGCGGAGCCCACACTTGCTCCTGAGGGAGGGCTAGCGAGAAGGAAGCCTGGTGGAGCAGTCAGCAGGCCAGGGTGCCTCCAGGTGCTGGGGTGAGGGGGTCAGGGGAGTCTCGGGAGTTTGTTGGGCCAATGTCCGTGACGGTGTGTCCACAGCTGGGTTTGTGAGTCTGAAACTCAGGGCAGAGTCTGGGCTGGAGGAAGTGAGGGTGTAGCCGGGGAGGGCTGGTGTTTGAAAACACTCCCTGGGTGAGGTCACAGAGGAGGGCCCAGGGAGACAGGTGCACTCACCACGGTGTCCCCCCTCTTGCACTCCAGGTGTGCCTCTAGCATCGGATTCTCCTGTGGAGGCAAGTCGGTCTTGCAAATCACCTGCATGGTGGTGGCACACGTCCCCACTCCACAGGCTGGGAGCCCGAGGCTGAGGGCAGACGCTCGCCCAGGTCGTCATTGGTGGTAAGTCAGGGGAGGAGGAGGAGACACTAGGCAGCTTTGCTCCCTGATGGACGAGGCCCAGCCAAGGATGGGGCCTGAAGGGTCAGTCAATGCCTGGGGAGGCAGAGCCCTGGCCACCCCCATGTCTTCTCCAGGGAGGCTGTGTGTACCCGCAGGGGACCCTGGAAACACCCCACCCAGGCTCCTGCCTGCACCTCATAGTCAGGAATCACGCTGAGAAAGAGCTGGTTTTCTAGGATCCGAAATGCGGATGGGGTGGACGAGGATCCGAGGGTCACCTGCTGGCCGTCTGGGACGGAGATGTTCACCAGGGCTTCCGTGATATTTTCGTTCTCCTGCACTTGGAGGAAGGTCTTGTCCACAGAGCAGACTGGGAAGTTGGAGAGGACAGGTCAGTGCCTCCCAGCCCCCACCCCACCGCCCCCCCCACCTCCAGCATGTACCCTGAGTCTGGGCTGTGGCTCCCGGGGAATGGCTAAGCAGCACTGTGAGCAGCACCAGCAGCAGGGGAGGCCATCGCAGGGCCTGAGCCCCCATCTTGGCGGCTGTCATCTGACGGGAGGGTCCAGCTCTCTGGCGTCCGGGCTGGTACAGTTCCTGCCTCAGCGACCTTCGCCCCTGCCAAGCGCCGCCCCACTTTATGACCCTTTACCACAGGCTTCCACCAAGGGGACTCCCGCTGGCCGGTCAGACCCAGGGCACCAGCAGGAGGAGGATGTGGAGTGGTCATTCAGCCTGATCTGGGCCACATTCAGGCATCCACTGGGAATGAGAACCACTGATTCCAAACACAGGGCATAGAGGAGCTTGCAAGCTGCTTGCGGGGCATGGACCTGGGCTGCAGGTGCAGAGCTGGGGAGCAGGGCTGGAGCAGAGCTGTGGGGGCAGAGCTGGGGGGCATGGACCTGGGGCTGCGGGTGCACAGCTGGGAGGCATGGACCTGGGGTTGCAGGTGCAGAGCTGGGAGGCATGGACCTGGGGCTGCGGGGACAGAGCTGGGGGGCATGGACCTGGGGCTGCGGGGACAGAGCTGGGGGGCATGGACCTGGGGCTGCGGGGACAGAGCTGGGGGGCATGGACCTGGGGCTGCGGGGACAGAGCTGGGGGGCATGGACCTGGGGCTATGGGGACAGAGCTGGGGGGCATGGACCTGGGGCTATGGGGACAGAGCTGGGGGGCATGGACCTGGGGCTGTGGGTGCAGATCTGGGGAGCATGGACCTGGGGCTGTGGGTGCAGAGCTGGGAGGCATGGACCTGGGGCTGTGGGTGCAGAGCTGGGAGGCATGGACCTGGGGCTGTGGGGACAGAGCTAGGGGGCAGGGCTGGAGCAGGGCCATGGGGACAGAGCTGGGGTACATGGTCCTGGGGCTATGGGTGCAGAGCTGGGAGGCATGGACCTGGGGCTGAGGGTGCAGATCTGGGGGGCAGGGCTGGAGCAGAGCCAGGGCCGTGGGACACAGCTGGGAGGCATGGACCTGGGGCTGTGGGGACAGAGCTGGAGGGCATGGACCTGGGGCTGCGGGTGCAGAGCTGGGGGGCATGGACCTGGGGCTGAGGGTGAAGATCTGGGGGGCAGGGCTGGAGCACAGCTGAGGCGGCTGCTGAAGCTAGGGGTGGGCACAGGTGGGGAAGGGACTAGGCCAGGCTTTGGGTTGCTCTACCCAACCCCTGATCAAGGCTGTCCTGCTAGGCTCCGCCACTGGAATTTTATTAAGGCCAAATTCTGGCGGCCCCTCCTTGGGGCTCAGACCCAGTGTCCCTTCCAGGTCCTTGGACATCCCTTCATCAGTCCTGCAGGAAAAGCCCCTTGTCCCGCGGCACCCCTGCCTGCCTCAGAGACTAGTTAGCTCCCAGGGGCCTGGCAGGGCCCAGTGAAGGGCTTCAGGGACCACTGTGCCCTCGGGGGCGGGGGGGCCCTGGTGACCAACAGAGCAGAGTCCTGGTGAGGCTCCTCAGCCCAGAGCTCCACCTACCCTGCCCCTTCCTTTCTTTGGCCTCCAAATCCCTCAGAGCTGGGAGAGGCCACTGAGGTCTGAGGAAGGGGGAGGCTGCGGGGCACCGCATGCATGAGTGGCCTTCCTGAGACTCCTGATCTCTCTTCACTGGGCAGTCCCACCTCAGGCCCCACCCACCCTCTGGTGCACCCACATGCCTGCTGCAGCCCACCCCTTGGGGGTGACACCACTGTCCCTTGCTGCACAGGCCCTGATGAGATCACACCACCACTTGGCCTGGACATGTCACCAGGATATCCTCCCCAGTCCTCCTGCTCCAGGGGACTCCAGGCATCCTGGGTGGCTCCCTTCCTTCCTGCCCCACCTGAGCGTCTGTGCCCCTCCCTTCACACTGACCCACATGGCCCCTGAGACAGCAGCACCCTGAACACTGCACGTTCACTAAGTGTATTACAAAGTGGGGGGAGCGGAGCTGGAAGTTCAGCCAGTGGACAGGAGGTGGCCCTGAGGCCAGCGATAAGGGCGAGTGCCTGACGGTCATCCAGGTTTAAAGGGCAGCTGGGTGTGGTCACCTGTAGACCTGGAGCAGGAGGATAGGGCCCTCCTTCCTCCTGGCAGCCTGATGTGCAGGGGCTACCCTGGTGTAAGGAGATATGCACAGTGGGCTCCTGAGGCCAGTATGAGTTCTTCCTTTATTAGTGCCAAATACAGCCCCTCCCAGCCCCAGGGTCCTCTCTGGTCCTCCTTTGTCCTCATCTGGGCCACTGGGTGGTTTCAGCCGCCTCTGGAACTGTGACCAGGCCTAGCCACACTAGGCAGCCAGGGAGACCAGACCTGATGCAGAGGGGCTCTGGGTGGCATCCTGCAGAGACATGAAGCCGAGGGCTGGGATGGCAGCTAGAGACCACTGCCTGGCCAGCAGCAGCCCTGAGGTTGCAGGGGACAGGAGAAAGGGCTGGCAGGATGTGGGTGAAGGCCGCGGGTGCTCACCAGGCCTGCAGGGCTGGCTCGTCTGACCACAGCAGGCACAGCTGGCCCTCTGTGGGTTTAAACCAGGAGGTGCGGTTCTCGGTGTCCTGCTCGCTGTTCCACCCCAAATCAAAATTAGTCCTGGAGCCGGGGCACCGGGCATGTCCCGCCGCAGGGCCCCTGTCCAGACTGCTCTCCCGCCCTCACCTGCCGGCTCACCTGCGCTTCCCCACCAGGCCCTGCAGCAGCCGCTGCAACCGCGCGCTGTCCCGCAGGCGGCTGAGCTCACTGGTGAACGTCCCGTCCGAGTGTCGCGGAGCCCTGGGGAGAGGCGAGGTCAGAAGGGGTGGGCAGCGCCGGGCGGGAGGGGCGCGGACGCGGGCTCACCTGGGGGCCGCGGGGCGCGCGGTGGAGCCCCCCAGCAGCAGCAGCAGCAGCAGCGACGGCGGCAGTGGCCAGGGAGCCATGGCGCAGCGGGCGGTGCTGGGCGCTCTGGCAGCCCCGGCCCCAGTCCGCGCGGCCCTTTATAGCGGTCCCTGAGCGGGAGGGTGGGCCGGTTGGGGGCGCCCAGCACCGCCCCGGCTCCGAGCCATCGATCGCCAGAAGGTCAAGGCCGCCCCCCAGCTGTCGCCCGGGACTCCTCCCGCCCCCAGCGCCAAGTCGGCGCCCCTCGGCTGGGCAGCAGGGAGTAGACCAGCTGGATGGCGGGTGCCACGGGCGGGCACTGCCATCCCCTGGGGCTCCCGAGCGAAGAGGGACATCCCGGCCGCGGGCGCCTTCGGGACAGGCGTAGGTCACAGCACGTGTGAAGCCCTGGGGCCTCGGGACCGTGGAGCAGAACCCAGGTGAGCCTCTCCCTAAGGCCCTGAACTGCTCTGCCGGGGTTGGCGGCTGGAAGTGGGTGCAGGTGCCTCGGAGGTGGGCGGGGTAGGAGAGAGGTGGACAGCTGGAGGGGCCTGCCGCATCTGCCTGGAGAGACAGGGCAGCAGGACCGCGCAGAGAACAGGCCCACTGACCTTCTCTGGCCCGCCGGGGAGCGCAGGAAGCAGAGACCAGCGGCGGGAGGAGAAGGTGCTCCCATGGATGCCTTCCAAACCTGCTCTTGGGCTGGCAGGGTAGCCACAGTTGAAATCCCAGCCACTCGGGAGCCTAGGCTGGAGGGTCACAAGCTTAAGGCCAGCCTTGGCCCCTGAGTGAGACCCCATCCCAAAATGATACTTTTTGTAAGGGGTTGGGGTGTGGCTCAGTGGTAGAGTGCCTGCCTCCCACGTGAGGCAATGGGTTTGATCCTCAGCACCACATAAAAATAAATAAAGATATTGTGTCCATCTACAACTAAAAAAAAATTTAAAGTACATTCATGAGAACATTGCAAATCCCAAATATCAACTTGATCTGTGAGATTTCTCAGCATCTGCAAACACTTAAGTAACCAGGCAGATCTTCACTAGGAAAATCTATTTTTAAAAAATTAACATAAAGTGGGGCTGGGTTGTAGCTCAGTGGTAGAGTGCTTGCCTCGCAGCCCCCCAGCCCCTGGTTATCACCTCTGCCTCTGTCTCTGTGAATGGTGACTGTAGAGACCCATGGGAGTGGGGTCACTCAAATCTGCATGACATTCCATTGCCTGCGTAGATGGTGTTTGTCCATCCCCCGTCTGTTGATGGACATCAGGCTGCTTCCACCTTTGACATTGTGAATGTGGGGGTGCAGACAGCTCTTTAAAGCTTGTTTTTTTTTTTGAGGGGGGGAAGGGTGCTGGGGATTGAACCAGGGCCTTGTACATACTAGGCAAGTACTCTACTAACTGAGCTATATCCCCAGCCTTAGAGCCTGTTTTTAATTCTTTGGGGAATATGGTTAGGAGTGGGTTGCTGGGTCATATTTGATTTTTCTTTTCTTCCTTCCTTCCTTCCTTCCTTTCTTTTTCTTTCTTTCTTTTTTTGTACCAGGAATTGAACCCAGGGACACTTAACCACTGAGCCACAACCCTAGTTCTACTTTTTATTTTGAAACGGGTTCTTATTAAGTTGTTTAGTGCCTTGCTAAATTGCTGAGACTGGCTTTTTTTTTTTTTTTTTTTTTAGTTGTAGATGGACAGCATGCCTTTATTTTATTTGTTTGTTTATTTATTTTTTAGTTTTAGGTGGACACACTATCTTTATTTTATTTTTATTTTTAAGTGGTTATTGAGGATCGAACCCAGTGCCCCGCGCATGCCAGGTGAGCCCGCTACCACCTGAGGCACATCCCCAGCCCTGTTTATTTCTATGTGGTGCTGAGGATCCAACCCAGTGCCTCACACATGGGAGGCAAGCGCTCTGCCACTCAGCCCTAGCCCCAGCCCCCCCACCCCCCCCCAAGCATTTTTGTTTGTTTTTTTGAGATGGGGTCTTACTAAGTTGCCTGGCTGGCCTGGAACTTGGGACCCTCTTGTCTTGGTCTCCAGAGTTGCTGGAACCCCAGGTGTCCCAGGTGTGGCCCCCACACCTGGCTGAGGTCGGGCATGTTCTCAGGTGCTTCCCTTTTTTTTTTTTAAGTTGTTGATAGACCTTTATTTTATTTACATATTTATATGTGATACTGAGAATCGAACCCAGTGCCACACACGCCAGGCAAGTGCACTACCGCTGAGCCCCAGCCACAGTGCCTTGGGTGCTTCTTGCTATTTATTTTTATTCTTTATCTGTCCAGATCGTTGTTGTTGTTGTTGTTGTTGTTGTTGTTTTGTGGAGCTGGGAATGGAAGCTAGGGCTCCATGCATGCTGGGCCAGTGTCTGCTCTGAGCTCTGAGCCAGTGTCTTCACTTTGAAGCTGAATTGCCTTTCTGTTTTTGAGTTGTACGAGCTCTTCATACATTCTGGGTACCATACCCTCTGAGCTATGCGGTTAAGAAGTATCTCCTCCCATTCTCTGGGTCCTGTTTTCAATCTCTTCGGAGTATCTTATTCTTTAGTGTAGAGATGAGGGCCATTGTCCAGGCAGAACTCCTGGGCTTAAGCACCCTCCTGCCTGACCTCCCTAGTAGCTGAGGCTGAGGGGTGTGCCTCCACCTGGCTGGCTCTGGCTGACAGCATCTCTGAGGTACCACAGATTGTCACGTCCTTGTGACACCCTGTGGCCTTGCAGCCGCTGCTGTCCCTGCACTGTGCTTCTGGTTGCTCCAGGACCATGAAACCTGCCTCATGTTTCAGATCTCATCTTTGCATCCCTGACCCTTTTGAGTGTACGGTGTGACTCAGGGTCTAGCTGCACTCTTCTACGGGTGGTCGTCTAGCTGTTCCACTCCACTAGTGGAGGAGAGTCTTCCCTGAGCATGGTCTTAGCAGCCTTGTTGAAAATCAGTTAACTGTGATGTGTGAGTTTATATCTGGACTCTCAATGCTCTTTTACTGGAAATTTTATTTTATTTTTTATGCTATTACAAATGGGATAATTTCCTCATTTAATTCTCAGACTATTTGCTATCATATAGAAATAGAACTGATTTTGGCCTGGGGGTGTAGCTCAGCGGTACAGTGCTTGCCTAAGCATGTGTAAGACCCTGAGTTTCCCTAGCACTGCAAAAAAAGAAAGAAAGAAAAAAAGAAATACAACTAATTTTATGTTCACTTTATTTTTTATTTTTATTTATTAAAAAATTTAGTTGTAGTTGGACACAATACCTTCATTTTATTTATTTTTATGTGGTGCTGAGGATCGAACCCAGGGTCTCACACATGCTAGACAAGTGCTCCACCGCTGAGCCACAACCCGAGCTCCATACTTTATTTATTTATTTTTTTATTTAATTGTTGATAGATCTTTCTTTCTTTATATGTGGTGCTGAAAATTGAACCCAGTGCTTCACACATGTCAAGCAAGTGTGGTACTGCTGAGCCACAACCCTAGCCCCCATACTTTATTTTTTTTAATATTTATTTTTTAGTTGCAGTTGGACACAATACCTTTATTTTACTTATTTATTTTTATGTGGTGCTGAGGATCGAACCCAGGACCTTGCACGTGCTAGGCAGGCACCCTACCGCTGAGCCACAACCCCAGCCCTTATGTTTACTATATATCTTTCAACTTTGGTGAATTTTTTTAAAATATTCTTTTCAGTTTTAGATGGACACAATACCTTTTATATCATTTTTTTTTTATGTGGTGTTAAGGATCAAACCCAGTGCCTCACACACACTAGGCAAACCCTCCACCACTGAGTGGCAACTCCAGCCCCCAATTTTGCTGAATTATTACTGTAACTTTCAGAAGATTTCCTATGCATGAGATCAGTCTGCACATTGAAACAGGCTAGGTCCTTCCTCTTCATTGTTGGGCGTCTATCACTTGCTCTTCCTGTGCTTCCAGACAGTGTTCTGGCAGAAGCTACAAGCTGCAAGTCCGCGGACCTGGGGAGCCACACTCACTGCTGCAGGGAGCATGCCACGGTTGGGTTCTTGCAGGTCTCCTGTTGGGGACCCATCTTTCTACCCAGGTTGTTCTGTAACAAACCCAAGGCCTCATGCCTGCGAGGCGAGCACTCTACGGATGAGCCAGACCCCAGCTCCTAATGGGTCTTTTTTTTTTTTTTTTTTAAATCATGAAAGGGCACTGAATTATGTCAAATGCTTTTTCTGCAGCAAGTGAGACAATCACCTGGTTTTCTTCCTTCTCTTATTGTGATATATTGCATTGAGTTTCTTTTTTTAAATATTTACTTTTTAGTTGTAGTTGACACAATACCTTTATTTTACTCATATATTTTTATGTGGTGCTGAGGATCAAACCCAGGGACCCGCATGTGCAAGGCGAGCGCTGTACTGCTGAGCCACAACCCCAGTCCCCATTGATTGAGTTTCATCTCCTGAATCACACTGTCTTCCTCAGTGAGCTCCCCTGCATCAGGACATGTAATCCTTTAAAACATGCTGCTGGGTTCTGGTCAGCTTCCATTTCACTGGGATTTCTGCATCTACATTCCAAGGGGGGATTATTCTGAAATTTTCCTTCTCCCAACATCATTGAATTTTGAGACTTCTTTATATGTTTTATAAAGACCTCATATTATTCTACTTGCATACACATATACACAAGACATTGGATAATATTTCACTAATATTCTTTTGTACTCTGTGGCTACAAGTTTTGGGGTTTTGTTGTTTTTTTGTGTGTGTGTGTGGAACTGGGGATGGAATGTAGGGGTGCTCTACCACTGAGCTACACCACACCACCAGCCCTTTCTTGCTTTTAAGATGTGGTCTTTCTAAATTGCCCAGGCTGACCTTGAACTTGCCATCCTCCTGCCTCAGACTCCCACATAGTCAGGATTACAGGTGTCCCTTTGCACCTGGCTGTTCTTAGTCTTGACAGTCCCGTTCTTCTGTGTTTCCATTTGTGGATCCATGCTGGTGGCGTCAGATTTAAAAATTCTTTGTCTAATCCCAGGTTGAAACATTTTTCCCACATTTTCTCCATAATTTTCATAGGTTTTTTTTTTTTTTTTTTGCATTTAAATTGGAGTTACTTTTGTTTACTTGTTTTCTTTTGGTACTGGACCAAGGGGTACTCTACTACTGAGCTACATCTCTAGCCCTTTTTATTTTTTATTTCGAGACAGGGTCTCACTAAGGTGCTTAGGGCCTTGCTAAATTGTTTAGAGGCTAGCCTTGAACTTGCAATTCTCTGGCCTCAGCCTCCCCAGTAGGGGGATTACAGTTGATTAGTTTTTATATAAAAAGTGAGGTCTGAATGTATAGGCACCTCGTGACAAATCTTCAAAATACACACAAAAAATGATAGAACTGGAGGAGGAGGAGGAAGAGAAGGGGAGGAGGAGGAGAACTCTCACCCTGGGTACCTCACTACTCTTCTCTCAGAAACTATCAGAACAGTTTGAGAATTAGCAAGGACGTGGAAGGTCTGACCTTACTGTCATTTATAGGTCCAGCCACATTCCTTCTCCGACCTGTCTCCACCCCACACTGGGAATTGAACCCAGGAGTGCTCCACCACCGAGCTCCAAAACCAGTGCTCTTATTCCTTCCTGAGTTGGTGAGGGGCAGGCCTCCTGAGCTGCTGGAGTGACAGGTGTGTGCCATGGCCCAGAGCCTCTTCACTGTCTCAAACAGTGGCAGGTGGAAGACAATGGGGGCAGGAAGAAGCTCTGTGTCCCACTCTAGACCCAAGGCCACCCTGCTCCGGATCTCGGTTCTGTGCCAGCGAATGCCCCAGTGGCTGTGCTGAGTTCTCTTGCTCAAGCCTTCAGGGGGAGGGAAGGCTGCTGGCTGTGCACAGGGCTGCCCAAAGGCACCAGCCGCCCGTCCCACCCCACAGCCCAGACTCTCCTTGTGGTGTGAGTACCACCCCGTTTCTCTGCCAGTCCACACCCTGAAATCTTTGAAGTCAGGACCCTCCCCTCCTGATGGGCTGGTGCTGCACTTCTCTGCCGTCCCAGGGAGCCAGTGCTGGAGAAGGTGATGGAGTGATGCAGTTGGAGACCCACCTAGAGTTCAGCCTTTTAGCAAACGGGCCCCAGAAAACATCACTCGGGTCTGGCGTCACCCCAACCTTAAGTCCACAGAGAAGATTATCTCCCTAAGACGTTTTCATGTACTTTCTTCCTATGCTCTTTTATAATCTGCCAGGGACGGTTTTGGTCCTCCATGCTCACAGCCTCCTCTGGCCACCTCTTTTTTTTATTTTTAATAGATGCACACAATGTCTTTATTTACTTTTATGTGGTGCTGAGGATTGAACCCAGTACCTCACACTTGCGAGGCGGGCGCTCTACAACTGAGCTGCAGCCCCAGCCCTGGCCACCTCTTAATGTGTCTTTCAGGTGACTCTAGTGTAGTTTCTCCTGTTGGGGATGCCCCCCCCCCCCAACCGGCTCCTGTAGTCGAGCGTTGGCCGTGTCAAGTGCTCACGTGATTTCTTGAGTTAGTTCTTGGTAGCCCCTGAGGTCTGCGCGGTAGTCACTGGTCGCGGGGACTAAGGGCTAAGGGTAGCAAGGTGGGCAGGGTACGCGGGGCCGGGCTGCAGCGTTGCTGAGGATCTGCGAGAGTGTTGGAGGAGGATGAGCGCGCGACTCGGGCGCCAGGCGGGGTTGCACCGCCAAGGCCAGACGGGGTTAGGGGCAGGGAGAGAGACAGCCCTGGAGCCTCGGGGATGGGGAAGAAGGAGACGCCCAAAGCGGCTTTCGGCGGAGCCAGAGCTCGGGTCTTCCAGCGCCCGGCCGGTGGACAGAGCGGAGGGCGACGCGGATCCGCCTCGGAGCCAGGCGCTTCTAGGAGGTACCCGGAGAGGGGTGCCAGGTGGGGGTCGATACGCACGTACACCGGGTCTGGTTCGGTCGACCCGCCTTCCCAGCTGGGATCTCGTGTGTAGACCCGCGCACCGCCCGATGCCGTCTGGGGCTGCCTGTGCCAATCACCTCGCTCAGTTCTCATCGCTCGGCCGCTGCTTTCGCCTGGCTGCGGGACTCACCGAGCGCAAAACCCCGAGATCTCGAGACACGCACGCGGCGGGGCGCCGCTTGGGCCCCCTGATCCGGGGCGGGGCGGGGCGGGGCGTGCCAGGGGCGGGGCTCCGGGAAGGGCCGGGGCTTTGCTCCGCGCCTGCCGAGGCGCACCTGGCCGGCGGGCCATGGGGAACCGCAGCGCCGCGGACGCGGGCGGGCTGTTGGCTGGGCGTGAGCCGGGCACCGGGACCCCGGGGTCGGGCGCGGCGTTGGGGGCAGCGGGGGCGACAGCACTGGTGGGAGGCGTGCTGCTCATTGGAGTGGTGCTGGCGGGGAATTCGCTCGTGTGCGTGAGCGTGGCGTCGGAGCGCTCGCTGCAGACGCCCACCAACTACTTCATCGTGAGCCTGGCGGCCGCCGACCTCCTCCTCGCACTCCTCGTACTGCCGCTCTTCGTCTACTCCGAGGTAAGCCTGCGTCCCCGCCTGCTCCTGCGTCCCGTCCCTGTCCCCGCTGAGCCCCTTAGCACCCAGGTCGCCTCTTTGATCCGGAATATCGAGTTGCAGCAGACGGTTGCGGGGGCGCCTGACCTGCTCGCCCCCTGGTCCTCAGCTGTCCTCGGTCCCTGGAGTCTCTGCTCCTTTTGCTGTCAGTCCCCCTGTGTCTCTCTTCTCCCCTCCCCCTCTCCACTTGCCTCGGCTTCTGCCACCCAGAGGCCCCTGTCTTTGGAGCCAGAGACTCCAGAAACTGGCGGCTTGTCCAAACCCCGCCCTCTCCGCAACCGGATTCCCCTCCCCTACACTCGGAGGACCCAACCGGACAGACCACCAGATGGGGGCTCAGCCGCGCGCAGTACCCCCAGGGCGCGCGCACACACCGCTGCCTAAGGCCATCCACACCACACCGGCGCCCTCCACGTGCGCTGGTGAACAAGGCCTGGCGTCCTCCAGGAGCAGTGAGCTGGACTGGACAGCGAATCCAAGGGGAGGCCGGTGGGAGGGGCAGGACCCCTGTGAGAAACCCACACCCAGGCCAGGTCTGGTCCTTGGGTGGTCCCACTGTAGTGCCAACCTCTCTCCTCTGTGGTTGAGCCCGGAGAAAAGCCGCTTAGGGCCCTGCTGGGAACTAGGTGTCCTGGATTGTGGGGGAGGGGAGACGTGGGTTACTAAGGTGGACAGGGCTGTTCTGTCGTTTGGGGCACAGGCCAGTACCGCAAGGACACACGACCTCGGCTCCTCCTAGCTGCGGACGTCACGGTGACGGCTCTTAAGCTGCTAATGTCCCAAATCAGGGCGAAGGGATTTAGAGGGGGGGTGGCACCCTGTTCCTGCCCTTGCAGAGGGATACCCCCATGCGTGATCCTGTGCTGGGCACTGTGCCGTGAGTTCTTTGTGTTTTTTAAACTCCTTCGCCCTCACAACTGCCTTGGCTTCTGCCACCCACAAGTTGTGGATGTGGATACTGCCACCACCCCTGGGCTCACGGATGAGTAAACAGAGAAGTAGCTTGTCCAGAGTCCCACAACAACAACACCGGCTATCAGGAAGGCCCACTCTTAGCAGAGCTCTAGGTGAAAAGGGCGGCTTTGTGTTCAGGGCCATCCAGTCCTGGGGTTCCTCTGAAGCCAGGGACATCAGAGCCCCCCCCATATGTTCCCCAGGCTTCGTATCCTAAGGAAGGGAGAGCTGAGGCAGGAGGCTGGCTTCTGTCCCTGCCCCTGACCTAGTCAACCAACCAGTCAGAGGACTGTCCAGGCCAGTGAGTGTCCCCAGTTGCCCGAGGCTCACATCGGATTTCCTTTCCCCTGATACTCAGTCCATGCTCCCTCAAAAAAGTGGGGGTCAGAAAGTCTGCAGCTAGCAAATAACGGACTTTTTTCTCCTTGCTGCGCCCTTGGCGTGGCCACTCAGGTGCATGGCGGCACGTGGTTGCTGAGCCCCCGACTTTGCGACGCACTCATGGCCATGGACGTCATGCTGTGCACCGCCTCCATCTTCAACCTGTGCGCCATCAGCGTGGACAGGTGGGCGCCCCCGCTGTCCCCCCACCCCATACCCCCGCGCCAGCTGCTCCGTGGGCCTCACTGCTGCCGCCCGCGCCCCGCAGGTTCGTGGCCGTGACTGTGCCGCTGCGCTACCACCGCCAGGGCCGGCGCCAGCTGCTGCTCATCGGTGCCACGTGGCTGCTCTCTGCAGCTGTGGCGGCGCCAGTACTGTGCGGCCTCAATGACGTGCGCGGGCGCGACCCTGCCGTTTGCCGCCTGGAGGACCGCGACTACGTGGTCTATTCGTCCGTGTGCTCCTTCTTCTTGCCCTGCCCGCTCATGCTGCTGCTCTACTGGGCCACGTTCCGCGGCCTCCGGCGCTGGGGAGCGGCCCGGCGAGCCAAGCTGCATGCCCGCGCGCCCCGCCGGCCCAGCGGCCCCGGCCCGCCACCGGCACCCAGCCTTCGCCTGGGACCCTGCGGGCCCGACTGTCCGGTGCCCGGGCCGGTCTTCCACCGGGTCTCCTGCGGACCCGGCTGCCCGCCTCTCGACGCCATTCCTGAAGCAGAGCTCTCGCCCCAGCCCCCGACGCAGGCCCACCAAAGGCGTGCCAAGATCACCAGCCGAGAGCGCAAGGCCATGAGGGTCCTGCCGGTGGTGGTTGGTGGGTTCCCGCCCTGGCGCGGGTCGGAGGAAGGGGGCTGAGGTGCACAGGGGGCGGGGAGGGGCAGGGCGGCCGGGTGGAGGAGGGGAATGGGAGAGGGTGGGGCGTGGGGCGCCGGTTTGGCTGACTGCCCTCGCCCCCAGGGGCCTTCCTGGTATGCTGGACGCCCTTCTTCGTGGTGCACATTACAGGGGCACTGTGTCGGGCTTGCTCCGTGCCCCCGCGCCTGGTCAGCGCTGTCACCTGGCTGGGCTATGTCAACAGCGCTCTCAACCCGCTCATCTACACTGTCTTCAACACCAAGTTCCGCACAGTGTTCCGCAAGGCACTGCGCCCTAGCTGCAGAGCCCCGGGGCCCTGCTGTGCTTCTGATTAAACAGATTCCTTCCGGATGCTGTGCAGGTTCCTGGGATCGGTGTGAGGAGGAGGAGGGGCTTCTGACCCAAGGACCCCATCAGTCGGTTGACCCTTTCCTCCCCATAGTGAGGAGGTCCTGCAGCTGGGGCAGTCCCCTCAGCTCCAACCAAGGGTAGCATCCAGGAGCTGTTTCCCCCTTTACCACAGGAGAGTGTTTGGGGTGATGGTCCTGAAGGGAGACCTCTGCTTGCCCTGAGGGTGGGGGCACAGGGGTCTCCTGAGATGCACAGCACCCAGTGGAAGGTACCCACCAAGGGTCCTGGCCAGCTCCTGCTTCTGAGGACCAGGTGGGTGGAATTTTTGCTGTCCCAGTGGGAATGGCAAGAGGACTATCTTCAGAGCTTCCTGGAGGCCAAAAAACAAAACAACAACAAAAACCAGCTGCCAACCCCTGGCCAGAAAGTGCCTGCTAGGGAAGGGACTGGGGATTGGCAGAGGTCCACCCAGGGCTCCCTGAAGGAGTGCCACACTAAGGCCAACCGTGTGCTCCGCAGACCTGTCTCTCGTGTCCCAAGGCAACCTCAGGGAGAAGACAGCAGGGCCAGGGTTGGGCAGAGGACACCAAGCTGCCTGTACTGAGGCATCTCTGGCCCTGGGGGCAAAGGGACAGCTCCTGTTAGAACAGTTCAACGTGGCTGTCCCTGTCTTTGGTCATGGGAGAGTTCCTGTCAGCCCTGTTGGCAGGAGCTGTCCTGTGTGTCCTATGTCCAGGTTGTTGCCTCTTCAAACTGCCACAAGGGCCTGTATTCTTGTCTGGACAGTGTGAAATTCTGGGCTCAGCACCCTGGGACATGCCCTGAGGGCCGTTAGGGCCATGGCTGTAGGCACCTCAGCACGCTAGAGTACTCTGCAGTTGGGGCCACCCTAGTACCGTCCAGTGCTCCAGCCTCGTCTACCGTGTGCGGTCACATCACAAGCCTCCCCTGACCTGCTGTCGTAGCCTGTCCCTGATCCCTTTAGGGAACGGACGAGGTCATGGATTTATTTCTGCCGGCCTGAGTGTCCCCAGCCTGTGTGGTGCTGACACCGGAACCGGAACTGGGGCTCCCTTGGGCTCTGTCCCTGGGGACCTAAGGGCCCAATGTGCCTGGCCCTTGCTGACCCGGACTGAGAGCCCTTCAGACAGAGGGGAAGTCAGAATGCCCCTGAGGTGGACAGAGGTCATGGGAAGCTGGAAGCAGCTGGGGGCTTGCATCCCAGAGCCCATGCTGAGATCCCCCTGATCACAAGCCTTGTGGAGCTTTGGAGACCCCAACAAACATGAGTCCTCAGGTTTCCAACTGAAAGACAAAGTACAGGTTGGCCCATCACTCCAGGACACAGAGCCCAGGGTGGCAGTGCCCCACAGACAGTGCTCCAATGCGCCTGCTTGGCGCCCTGGGCTGGCAGTGGCCTGGACGTCCTCAGGGTCTGGCTCGTCCTGGGTGCAGGGCCCTCTGCTGACTGTGCAGTCTTCTGCCACCTCAGCCTGCATCTCCGCAGGGAGAGCCCGCCCTCTTGTACCACAGCTGTGCCACGGGACCTCACTGTGGCCTCTCCATGGCCTGGCTGGCAGGACAGGGCCATGCAATGCCCTTGTGGCCACCAGAAAGGACTTCTGGAGGTCAGGGCAGCTCATCCCCCCTGGAGGGCCTGTGTATAGGGGACCAGGCTCAGCACAGGCAGAAAAGAATCAGCGGCCATGAGGACCCGATTGGTGGGAAGAGGGCTCAGCCCAGGTCCTTGGAACTCCCAGGTGCCCGGCACGACTGAGCCGTGGGAGACAGGGCAGGGCTCACCGACGGTGGCCTCCTGGCTCCCCACCCTTTCTGCCAGAGCCTTGTGCTGCCCCTGCAGATCATATCCCAGTGGGTGCCAGGGCTATGCTGGGTGTGGACTCTGGGCAGCAGGAGTGGACCATCCCTAGTTCGGGGGAGGGCACAGGGCTGAGGACTCTGGGCGCCTGCGGTGTAGGGCTCACAGAAACGGCGGAGAGGGACGCCCAAACAGCCGGTGGGTCTCCCCAGAGGTTCCGGCCCTTGGTCCTGCTGAGGCTTGTCAGCACGGCTCTGGGCAGTGAGGAGGGACAGCGTGGACACAGTGAAGGTCAGGACTCTACATGCAGAGGGCCTGGACACAGGCGGACTGGCTGCCTCTGGGCCCCTGAGCAGCCTCCAAGCTGGTGGGCACAACTTGGAGGCCAGGGAGCCCAGATGCACTGCTAGGTGGCCACAATCCTCCCAGATCCATCTCCACCAAAGGACTTCTCAGGCCTTGCAGGTGGGTGACAGAGGGCCCTTGGGTGAGTGCCAGGCACAGGCAGTGGGCAGACACCCTGTCACCTCAGAGGCCTCAATGGGGCCAGAGGTGGTCAGCAAAAGAAGCCCTGTGCCCACCCTCACCATGGTGGGTCAGGGAGCTGCAGCCAGCACCATGCAATCCGGACCACAGGACCGAGCCTGCAAGGTGGTCTGTACCCAGGGCCCTGCGACGCTGGCACCTGCGTGGCCATGGGGGGGGGGGACTTTATTTACGACTCCATCGGCAGACAGCAGGTGTGCACCATCACAGCACACACACACCTGGCCAGGCCTGACGCTCATGATCCCGGGGAGAGCACCCTGAGGGCAGGGACCCTGTCCCGCCCACAGTGCCACAGAACCTCCTCAGGGCTTCTGGGTGGCAAGAGCTCATCTGCAGGGCAGGGTCCACTCCGAGTCCACTCGGAGTCTGTGGATAACTTGTCCAGCAAGTTCCCTTCACGACCCCCACAGTCCGTGGGGGCTTCCACTGTGAGGCCTCTCGGCAGGTAGGGTAGGTGGGGCGGCTCACACGGCCACCTTCTCCATCACACTTTCAGCCACGTGGACCTCTTCTGCCTGGACGGTGACAGCTGCCGACTGGCCACACACGTGCTGATGGTCTTTCCAGTCCTGAAAGGAGGGACACCGTGTTAACAGGCCAATGGCTGCTGCCAGCTCGTGCCTGGAGGGGCCGTGGTGGGGGGCGATGGCCCCGGCCTTCACCCCAGAGGCTATCTCCTGTGAGCTACCCCGCCTGTGTCCAGACCTGCCCAGGCTCTTGGGGCAACAGAGATCAGAGGCCAGCCACGACAGGCTCACACACCACGAGGACCGTGAAGAGTGAAGCAGTGACGGAACCCTTGCGCCCACCAGAAAACCTGTCCCAACACACAGCACCCACCAGCCAGCAGGGGCGTGGGCCTCCCCGCCTCCCCAGCGTTGACTTCTCAAGCTCATACCCCGGAGGCTGTGGCAGGGCTGCTGGAGGACTTGTATTATTTGAGGGACAGGGTCAGGAAATTCATGAAGAACAGGCCTTGGCAGTGTTTCTGAACTACAGAAAAGAATGGCGCCTTTAGCCCACAAGAACTTGGGACAGATGGGATTCCTGACGAAACTGCTATTGACATGCAAATGATGATGGGGAGAATTTTGGAAATGAAATGAGTAGGAAAAGACTGCATGGCTGAAATTAGAATCTAAGATCATACGATCCAGTTAAATTCACAAAGGAAGTATTCCAAGTTAAACGTGATTTTTCTGATTATATTTAAAAATGAATTTGTTTTCAAAAGAAAAAGAGGAAGAGAAGAAGGAGAAAGAGGAGCCACGCTGAGTGCAGACGCACGGACAGCTGCTGCTCAGTGCCCTCAGTTCCACGTGTGGCCCCGGGAGACAGTGGCCAGGCAGCCCAGGAGCTCCTCGGAGTGCAGGCAGCAGAGGGCCACCCAGAATGGCAGAGGCTGAGTCAGGAGTCCAAGATGAGAACCACACATTGTTTGCCCACAACAGGCCCCAGTGCACATCCAAGAGCCATCAGTCTGAGACAGGAGGAACCTGGACACTTACTCTCAACACCAGCACCAGCCTGAGCAATAAAGACCACCAGCCCTGGACACTGCACCCTGGGACACGCTCAGGAAGCCTCCACACCACACAGGCAGGGAGCTGGACGTGGATAGCAGCAGGCAGGTCAGGAAATTCACAAATATTCGAAAATCAACACACTTCTAAGTAACTCATTCATCACAGAAGAAATCCCAGGAAAACTTAAGCTAAAAAAATCCGCCTGTCTCTGGGTGTGGACACACTGTGCCAGCCCTGCCCGGAGCCACACCCAGGCCTGGGAAGAACTGTCTGGACCTAAGGGAAAGAGCCGATCTGACTGCATGCGACAGCTGCAGCAGGGCCTCAGCCTGCGTCCCTCCGAGCCTGCATGTCAAGGAGACGGCGCTCAGTGACGTACATGCTCACCTCGCACCAAGGTGCCACACAGGGAGGAGGGACAGCACAGGGGAGGGCAGGGAGGAAGACCCTGGCCCAGGAAGACCCCAGGGCCGGCTCGCTGACAGATCAGCAGAGGCGACAGGCCTGGAGAGTCCCGTATGGCAGGACCAGCCAGGAAAGAGGCCTCACCCTTGACCCACGCGGGGGTCTGGACGGGAGGGAGCGCTCTCGTGTGCAAGGACGCACAGGGATGGAGGCGGTCCCCTCCCGTGTTCGTGGTGCTCAGGAGAACCGTAGCCTGAGGGCGTGGATGGGAACAAGGACGTGGATGGCAGCAGTGGTGTGCCAGGAGCAGGCCTTTTACCCTGGTGCACGTGGCTCTCACGGCTCCTGGATGACAGGTTCTGAGCTGCCTCCTACCTCCACCTCCACAGCCCTCCAGAGTAATGCTTGGTCTCATCTCACCAGAGAAGCAGAGGTGGCCAACGGAACTGAACCTCTGAAACCATAAGCCCCAAATAAACACTTCTTCCTTTATGTTCTTTTTTTGGTACTAGAGATTGAACTGAGGGGCCTTAGCCACTGAGCCACATCCCCAGTTCTATTTTTTATATTTTATTTAGAGACAGGGTCTCGCTGAGTAGCTTAGGGCCTCACTAAGTTGCTGAGGCTGGCTTTGAACTCACAATCCTCCTGCCTCAGCCTCCCAAGTCTCTGGGATTACGGGTGTGTGCCACTGTGCCCAGCTCCTATGTTGTTCTTATCAGGTCTCTTGGTCACAGTGATGAAAAAGCTGGCTCAACCCACATAAAAGTTTAAAAGATTCAGCTGGGCACAGTGGTCCACAGAATCCCTGCAACTCGGGAGGCTGAAGCAGGAGGTCACAAGTTCAAGTTCAGCCTCAGGAACTTGCGGAGACCCTAACAACTCAATGAGACCCTGTCTCAAAATTAAAAAAACAAGGGGAGGTGTGCAGGGGACGGGATGTGCCTTAGAGGTAAAGCACTCTGGGTTTAATTCCAAGTACCAAGAAAAAACCCCAAAAGATCCTAAGGGACATGTGGGACAACTTTACACCAAACATCCGACGACTGTGAGGTGGACAAATTCACAGAAACCACAGACTGCCGACCCGGGCCCGAGAGGAACCAAGAGGGAAGGGGGGTCGTGAGGAAGCTGCCGGAGGAAGGCCCAGAGGCAGAGCAGAAGGGCACCCTCCGGCCCAGCGTCCACCCTGCGAGGCACCAGGACACATAGTCTGCCTCACAAAGTCCCCGCCAGTCCTGGTGAGATGGGTCAGGCGCCGTGTGGCGCGTCAGCCTGGCTAGGACACTGTCCCCGCGACCCTCGCAGCTGGGAACCGGGGAAGTGTCCTCTTCTGATAAAGACACAGAAACCCTGAGGCCACTTCACACCTGGTGGAGAGTGGACCTGCCCTGAGTGGGGCCAGGTGGGAACTTCTCGCCCCTCTGTCCAATGACCCGTTGGAGGGTCCCTGGGTGCAGTCAGAGCAGGGGAAAGAGAGAGGAGAAAGGCGTCCCGGCCACAGCGGAGGGGCCAGCACCGAGGAGCCTGGTGAAGCCTCGAAACACACCAGAGTCAGGACAAGGGGACGTGCGGCAGAAGTCGGCTGTCCCCTCACACTGGCAGCGAGCGATCAGGAAACGAGGTCGGGGCAGAACAGCATCCAAGACAAACTACTGTGGCTGAGCGCGGGGGCCTCGCCTGCGATCCCAGCAGCTCTGGAGGCTGAGGCAGGAGGATGGCAAGTTCAAAACCAGCCTCAGCAACTTAATGAGGCCCTCAGCAGCTCAGCAAGACCCTGTCTCAATATAAAAAACAAAACGGCAGGGGATGCGGCTGGGTGATGAGGGCCCCAGGTTCAATACCAGGTACAAGACACGGACAAACCAACTACCGTGGGACAAAGTCAGAAGGACAACTGTGAGGCATGCCCAGGACATCCTGACAGACACCTAAGGACATCGGGTACTCTCGGGCATGCACAGCCCCCAAGTCACCATGGTCAGGTGCAGCCCTGCCCAGCACGCTGCTTCCCAGAAGTTGGAGGACGTCTCAGAAGCCACAGGCTGCGGGGGACCAGAGGCAGCACGGCAGCGCCGAGCAAGACGGCACAGTAGGACCCCAGCTTCCCACCACCCACACTTCAGAGTGACTGTGCTGGAGAGTCTGTGACCAGCACAGCAGGGCTGGGTTCAGAGATAAACCCTGTGACCTGGTCAACCAACTCCCAACAGAGGGGTTAAGGAAAGAACCACTGGGCACCCAGTGCTGCCGAGGGGTGAGCTGGACATGGGCATGCCAGAGGAGCTTGGCCACCTCACCGTCCCGCAGGCCATGGTCTGCACAGCAGAGGCCACAGGAAAGTCCTTCTCCCTGGAGCTAGCAGAAATCCCGGGGGCCTGGACTGGCTGGACGTTGTGGTATAAAGATCACACATGGCTCCCTCAGGGTCTGAGCTGAAAAGTGGGCGTGAGGAGAGCCCCGGGTCAGTGAGGCTAGGAGCTGTGACTGGTGGGGAAGAGCAGCCGGCCTGGTCTTCGGGTCCTGTCTGGTGGTCACTCCGAGACCCTCTCCACTAACTCGAGAACCGTGTTGGTCTTATGGACTGTGTTGAGGGAGGATCAACCTAAGGTGCTCCCTGCAGGACGTGGGTCTTCTGTCAACAAGCACACCTGCCGGTGACCTCAGGGCACCTGTCACCTGGCTGACCTGGTCACTGTGGTGGTGTGCCTAGCACTGGGGAGAGACACCACCCTCCTGCGCACAGCTAGGACCCCGGCGCTGGCTCAGGTGGCTGCGCCTGAGTGCAGCGGACGACCCTGGTGGTCGACTCAGTGCAAAAGGTGGGTGAGGGGGCTCAGGGACACAGGCTGTAAGCTTTGCTTCCCGACCCCTGGGTGAGCAGCCTGCAGAGGAAGCAGGTTGTGCCTGCCCATGGCACAGGAGGGCGACGCAGCAGTGCCCCCTCCAGGGGCTGACAGGACGGCCTGGGTTCCTGCCGGAGTGGGCACTGCGCACCTGAAGGTCCCCAGGCCATTCCAGCCTGGCTCTGCGCGGCCTGGCCCACCCCTGACCTGCCCCACCTGTGCACTCCTGTCCAGATGGGTGGGCTTCAGAGAGCCCCTGGCCGTGGGTCCTGGTGGAGGGGTCTGGGACCAGGTCTCTTGTCCTGCCTTTTTAACTGAGGGGCAGTTTCAAATGGGCACAAAGCAGAACAAGAGAGCAGGACCCACAGGGACAGGCCTGTGTGACAACAAGCTGTTCCTGGCATTCCTGCCATCAGACCAGGGGTCAGCATTTCCTCCTCCCTCCCTCTAGTCCCCACAAAGCAAGCGGGAAGACAGACCTGACGTTCCCACAGCAGGCCTGTCCTTTAGGAAATGCCCTATGAAGAACAGGGCACGCTGCTCTGACTGGGAGATGAGCCACAAGGACGAGGCTGAGGTGCTCCCCAGGACCAGGCCACAGAAATGTGGCCAGCGGCTACCGGCTGGCCTAGGAGGGGAGAGGCAGGCCCAGCTCTTATAGCACTCACCCTAACTGCACCTGCAGAAAGCAGTGCTCAGCCAGCAGGTGAGGAGTGCAGAGCAGGGTCGCCCTGGCCACCTCAGGCCACCTCAGAACAAGTCTTCCTTACCTGCCTCCAAGCACTCTGATTGAGGACGGAGACGACATCGGGGAGGCTGCAGCATTGCTGGGCGGGGGACACCTCCCTCAGCCTCTCAGAACTAGCAGCATGCAGAAAGGGTAGGTGCCCCTTTGCCTGGCTCCAGGCCTGCCTGGCCCGGGCACTGCCCGAGGATGCAGTGACCCGTCCTTGGGACTGAACTGCCACCCATGGCTCACACAGGAGCAGACTGGTCCTGGCTGCCTTGTCATCACAGGCAGAGGAGGACCCTGGGGACCAGGGAGGCCGAGGGTCAAGGGAGCCCTTGGCCCTCTGCAGAGAATGGGGCCGAGGCTGCAGGCAGCAGCAGGCTCTGGACAGCCATGGAGGACTGAGACCCCAAGGAATAGGACGGCAGAGGGCTGCCAGGCGCACTCAGCTCCATGCCGGGGAGGGTGGGCCCTCAGAGACACTACCTTGCGCTGGCAGAAGGTGGAGCAGTAGTTGACCTTGTGGCAGCCGGTGCACTCGCTCAGGGCCTCCCGGCCGCAGTTGACGCAGGACTGCTGCAAGGAGGACAAGAAGTGTCAGTGCACAGAAGCTGGGCCCCCGCGAGCAGCCCCCAGGCTGAGCAGCGCGTTCCCCGGGCACGTGCCCAGGAAGTCCACTTCAGGCTCCAAGGAGTCCCGCTCCAGGCGAGCAACTAGGGAAAACCAGCACAGGAATGATAGGGAGACCAGCACCGGGTGGCCGAGCCCCCCCAGCCGAGCCCCCCACGACATGTGGCCCTGGCACAGGTGCCTTGTTCTCTCCTCGGCCGCTGCCCGGCGGCTCACTGCAGTGGAGGCTGCCTGCGCCTTTCTGTCAAGCTGTGTGACCAGAGCTTTTCTTCTTGATCTCCGGGTGCTGCGTGCAGGATGCGCTACCTGGCGGGAGGGGCTCCGTGGAGACCTCAGATGTGACTGTGGCCCCACACGAGGAAGCCAGGCACTTGAGGTGCCAATGCTGCTGCACTCTGCTCTGCAGACCGGCCTGCCTTCTGCCACCCTCTGCCAGGCACTGTCTTCACGGCCACCAACACCTCAGCACCCACTCACTCCAGAATGCAGGACCCAGCTGGAATCTGGGCACTGGCCACGTGCTCCTGCTCCACCTTAGATGACAAAAGGCTTCAAGAACCTGAGACCCAGGGAGAGACTCCAGGGAGAACCCAGGTTTCAGAATCCACTCACACCTGAGGGGCTGGTGCCCCTGGAACAAGGCCACACACAGAGCCACAGGCTACAGGAGCTGGGGTCACCATCCCAGGAGCCAGAGGCTCTGGGGAAGCGGGGACTCAGGATTGGGGCAGGGATGCAGCAGCCCCATGTGTCCTGGAGCACCAGAGTCAGGAGCCCGTGCTGGTGTGCCAGAGCACTCCGGAGCCAGGATCCCAGCCCTGGGCCCTTCCTGCTAGAAATAAGTGACCAAACAAATGGGGGGGAGAGCAAATCTCCCATCAGAGGAATTCCAGAATTCTCCCTAGCTCTGCCTGCCCACTGCCTGGACTCACTGGGAGACCAGGTCCACAGAGAGAGCCACTCCACAGAGAGACACCAGGCAGACCCCCTGGCCCAGGTGAGGGAGGCTGAGGAGACCACAGGGTCTTGTGGATGTCGGGAACCCACGAGGGATGTGGGAAGATGGGATGTGGTCCTCGTCCTGCTAGAGCCACCTCTCGGGGAGAGGACCTCAGGGGAGGCTGCTAGGTTCTCAGGTTGCAGGGGTGAGGAACAAGGAACTCAAACGACCTGGTGACCCCAAGACAAACTGCTTCTCTCATTATTTTTTGGTGGCAGTGGGGATCAAATCCAGGGATGCTCTACCACTAAGCCACGTCCTTAGACCTTTTAAGTTTCAGTTTTGAGACAAGGTTGCACTAAGGTGCTGAGGCTGGCCTTAAACTTGCAGTGCTCCTGCCTCCGCCTCCCGAGCTGCTGGGAGTACAGGGGTGGCTGCTGCACTGGGCCTCAGGACCAGCTTATTTTAAACAGGCTTTCTCCACTGTAGAGGAAGTGCAGGTGCCCTGGGGACAACCAAGGCGCGCCGCCTGGCCACGCCAACCAGCCCTGTTAGAAGGTTCCAGACACCTGTGGGAAATCTCGGGACCACAAAAGTGGTTTTTCACGCTAGGTCTCAAAGAACAGAGATGAGGAGGCCATGGACGCACACAGTGCCGGGCCTGTGGGAGCCCCCAGCTGGGAGGCTGCAGCCCCTGGACTCCCACACCAAGCAGCTCAAGCTGGTGGGCAATGCCTCAGAGGCCCGCCTTCAGAATCCCGGGACAGCAGGCAGCCAGCAAGAGGACTGGCGTCTGCCACGGACAGGGAGCCCCCAGCCTCTGGCCCAACAATGAGGGCATCTGAGACTTGCTACCCCAGGCCCCAGGAGACTGTCCACCTGCACTGCACCCAGGTGGCCAGGGTGTTGATCGCGCTGCAGCAGCAACCAGGAGCAGGAGCAGCCGCCTCATAGGCTCTGCCCAGGTGACTGGCTTGGAGTTCATTAAGAGTGGTGGTGGCGAGGCAGCTCCTCCCAAGAGCCACCGAGAATCGTGAGATGAAAAAGTCACCTGCAACTTGCCCATTAACTCTCCAGTCACCACGGTGTGAGTGCGTCCACCCAGCCAGGTGGAGCTTCCGTCAGACAGCCCGTCTCAGGGCTGCCACAGCCACTGCCGTCCACAGCCACACAGGCACCTCCGGCCACCACACACTGTGTCCTCATCCCACCCCCACCCTCACCTGTCCCTGGACGGTTCCCCTGGAGCAGCCCCAGCTGGAGGGCTGTCCCTGGGGACTGTAGGGGACTCCTGTGTCTCAAGGGGCACGCACTCCCTGGTGGGTTCTCTGTGGGCCTAGGGGGCTCTACAGCCTGCTGGCCCATGGCTGTTGCAGGGACAACAGAGGTGGAGGCAGACTGGGGCTCAGAGCAGAGGGCCATGTACCTTTTTGGACCCACAGGGACAGTTCCAGGGGCTCCTTTTCCAGAGCTGGGGCCTGAACCAGAGGCAGCAGCCCTCCTCCACACAGAGGCTTGGCCTCCACAGGGGCTGCACAGAGGGCAGGAGTGAGATGGGAGTGGCCAGGGCTTCAGGAGAACTGCTAGAGCATTCCCAGAACCCAGGAACTGAAACCAGGAGGCCCAGACCCATCGCTCACACCAGGTGGCTAGACAGGGCCCTGACAAACAGGCCTGGCCTGCCCCAAATGGCCAGGCGGTTGCTGGCACCCCATGGCAGAGGAAGCCTCGAGTGTCCTCCCTCATGGCCACTGGCCCAGGACTGCTTTCTCTAAGAGGCGGCACAAATCAGGCACCCACACCAATGGAAGCAAATGGAACAGAGGAAGCCCCCACCCAGCAGTGGATCTGAAAGCTGGGGCGCATGCCTAAGCAGATCAAGGGATCAGTCCAACAGCAGGTCCCAGGGCTGGGCCAGAGCCGCCCTGCTTGCGAAACCAAGAAACCGCTGCGGCCAGCCTCGCGCACTTCAGATCCATGGCAATGGGCGGCTCTGCCTGTGGCCTAGTGGGTCTGCCCGGGGTGGGAACTACAGGGCCTCTGTGCCTGACCCTTCTGCCTTCACCCTGCCTGGCCATCCTCCCACCATAACACAGCTCCTAGTGACAGCTCCCTCCTGAGGCTCTGGGGACAGCATTTCTGGGTAGCTCCACCACTACCAGGCAGGGGCTTCCAAGGAGCTGGCTGGGACTTGGGTTAGGCGGTGACAGTAGGCTAGTTGTCTTCTGAGTGACTGGAGACAGACAACAGCACAGGGCCATACTCCTGGCTGCAGCTATCCTGTGTCCTGCCTGCGTCCAAGGGCGGTCACAGGCAGCCGCCCTCTTGTGGGCAGCTCTTGGTGCCTGTCCACTGTGCTACCCGGCAGGTGGGTGCCAAAGGGCTTCAGAGGCCAAAGCCATGCGCCCATGCACCTCGAGGCTCGGGGCCCTGCTCCTGCTGCACTCTTCAGGAAACCATGAGCCCACGCCTCTAGGCTCTTCTTCCTGCCTGCACGTCTTACTAAGGCAGGTTGGACCTGCACAGAGGACGTTGTGAGGGCCAGAGAGTGGCTGAGAAAGAGCCAAAGAAGCAGGGGTAGGTTGTAGGGACTGGGACTGGCCACGGCAGCCTGGCCAACCCCAAGCCAGGGCTGTGGCTCAGACTCAAGACCCCACGGCCACTCAGCCGATGCCTGCTGGACGCTGTACCCTGGACAGCCCAGGGCATCTGCTCTGCCCCGTTTAGTCTCTGCAGAACTAATTATGCAAGTTTTCCATTAAAACTGGCAAAAATCCCCTTACTAGCTCAGGTGGACTAAATCTGATTTCTTCTTGGGTTCCAAACAGCAGATTGACGCTGGCAAGGGGGCCTACCTTCTGCAGCCCCGTGGCCTGCAGACTCTGCTCTGCTCCGAAGGCCACAGGTGGCCGTGCCACCCCTGTGCCGCAGCACCCCTCCCCAAAGAGGCCTGCAGAGCTGGATCTCCAGGGACATGCAGCTCTAACCAGTTCACCATTTCACAGGCCCCAGTGACTGCCCTCCTGTCCAGCCTCGTGGCCATGTCCCCACAGCAGTCAAGCCACCATTGACTTGGTCAGCAGGGTCATATGTGCATGAGGCCATGCCCAGAAGCCGCTGGGGATGAGGCCCTCAACCTTCCCAAGTCCCTTCAGTGCCTTGAGCTGTCTCCACTAACCACATGGCCAGGGTCACATACCAGTGGGCACTGAGGCCAGTTCTGGGAGCCCCAGCCCTGGTGCAGGCTTGATCACCAGACTTGAGCTCACACCTGGCCCCACTGGCTCCCGGCACTCACGTGAAGTTGAGGGTGCAGCCATGGTCTCAGCAGGTGAGAGGCAGAGGCAGAGGGCCCGGAGCCCAGGCGCTCAGGGCCAGCCTGGGCAGCACAGGGACTCCACATGAACCTCTCAAGAGCACTGCCACACCTCCTGGCTGGATCCAGACTGCACAAGCCAGAGAGGGACCAAGTCCAAGCTCTAAGTCCAAGGAGCCCACGAATGGGAGGGCAGAGTCCCCTGGACAGGGTGACCAGTCCCCAGAGACAGCAGAAGATAGGACCTGCGAGCACGTGCCTGAGCGATGACAGCAGCCCAGCTAGAGAAAAGAAAGAGGGCCGTGGAGAGGCCCGTCTCCTGGCCTGGCAGAACAGGGAGGCGGCTGCGAGTGCTGACCCCGCCTGCAGTGCTCTTGCTACAGGCCGCTGGGCCTGTGACTGGCAGCAGTGGAGAACGGGGCACAGGAGGTATTCAACGAATGGTGCTACATGTCCACCCTAGCAAAGCTGCCCCACACATCCTTCCCCCCACGTCCTGAGGCTCTGGCCCTCAGCCTGCTGACCCTGGAGAGGGGTGTCTGCCTAGCCACAACTCCCATTGCAATACAGCTCCCACTCCAAGGCCAACTAGCTTCCCGGGCTCCAGCTCGATCACCACCCACCTGCCCCAGGAACCTGCAGAAGATGCCCACAGCCACAGCCCCTGCTCCAGATTCCTGAACCAATTCACCAGCCAACCCCAGGTCTGCTGCCCTGTCTGGCACACCAGGTAGTGCCCACACCGGCCCTGCTTCCTACACGGGTGGCACCGCATGTCATGCTGGCCCTGTCTCTGAGGACCTGGGGCACTTGAAGGAAACGACATCTCAGCCGGCAGCTCTGCACCACAGGCACAGGAGTCCCTGAAGGCTCGGGTAAGCCAGGTTGCTGGCAACCAGAGGGGCGGCCACTGTCAGTCATGTGACCAGTAGGCCAGGCACCGCCTCTGCAGATGCTGATAACATGGTGAGCTTGACCAGGATTCCACCATACCCAACACGGTCCTCTAGGCCGACTCCAGCGAGATAGAGCCCTCTGCAGAGAAAGGCAGGCCCAGGGCCTGCGACTCCACTCCAGAAGATGCGGCTGGCCGTCGCCAGGTGCAGACCAACAGGAACCTGAGCAGGACTCTTCCCTTAGTCAGTGAAACCCAGGTGGAGCACACACTGCACAGAGCACAACCTGCGCTCCTGCCGAAGACTGAGAGGCACCTTCTTTACACCCACCACGAAGGCGAGAGAGAGCCAGCACCTTCTTTACACCCACCGCGAAGGTCACCTGAGACCCCAGGCGACGCTCAGCACCCCAGTCCACTGAACCAGACAGCCCATGGAATGACATGCAAATCAAGGATGGGCCCCACATCTGGGAAGTGCAGGCCCCAAGTGCACACTGCCTGAGCCACTGGCCAAAGTGCCATAGGCTAGAGCTGACCTGACGGCAGAAACTGGGCCAGCCTGGTGTCCAGGGCTGGGACTGCTGGACAGTGCACCAGAAGCTGCCTGGCGTGTCCCCTGTGACCATGACACCCTGGCAAAGCCCACGACTACACTCTACCCCAATATTTAAAACAACCAGGCCCAGGAGTGCCCCCGTCTTTTGGCTGGAGGATGAGCCCCCCCCCCCGCAGTGGTCCAGCACAGTGTGTCTGTTCAGGATGGCACTTGCCTAACGTGTTTTAAATGCTCTCTGCCCCTCATCTCGAACCCCTCAGAGATGAGGACTGAATCTCTCCCCTCTGACCAAGAAGGCAGAACGGGTACCAGGGCTCCCTGCACAGCCCGAGAACCGCCTGCTTGCCTCCGGCCCCATTTGCTAACTGGAGAGGCTAGAGTTCAAAGTCCTTTGCCCCCAAGCTCCCCCACCCTCCTCCTGCCCTTGACTGGCCACCTCCCACCACCTCCTGGGCCCAGCAGCCGCTATACCACCAGGGTGGAGGGGCTCTGCCAGACTCCTCCCCAGGATGCATGGTCCTCAAGCCCTGGAGGTTTTAGCCCTCCATCATCTAAGTCCTTGGACAAAGGGGCCAATGAGGGCCAGGGTGCTCTGGGCAGAGTGCTTGCCTAGGGCACCTGCCTGGGGCGCCTGCCTGGAGCGCCTGGGGCGGGGCGCCTGCCTGCCCCCCCCCCTTCCAACCCAGCACAAGACAAACGAAACAAGTGCTGATAAGTAGGGTGAAGCTGGGCGACGAGCTCCCAGGCCCTGGTAGACCTGCTATTGCAGCAGGCAGCACATCCTGACCACAGTCAGGGGTGTGGGCACCGAGGTCACCTGGGAGCAGAACGTCCCCTGGGCGTGCGTGTTCTCCCTCTGTATCAAGCAAACCTTTTTTTTCCTGGTCCCAGAGATGGAACCCAGGGCCTCACACAGACCTCTACACTGAGCTGCATCCCCAGCCCAAAGTAACCAATTTTATTTACAGAACCCAAAAGCCGTCCGCCCCAGGGATCCTGGAGGCAGCAGGACGGCTGCTGTCTACCTCTTTCCGCTCTGCATCAGCCTGCATCCGGGCCTGGGTTGCTGCAGCCTCTCGGCAAGAGCTGGCCTGCTTGGCCTGTTCCAACAGTGTCTTCAGCTGCTGCGCAGTGCTCAGCAGAGAGTTGACCATCTCTTCAAGGTATAGCCAGCTCCGCTGCTCTGACATCTCCAGCCCAGTGACCACCGTGGGGGAGACTGATTTGGTGGGCGTGGAGGGTGGGACAGCCAAGGCAGGCAGTGACGTCAGCACTGCGGCAGGGAAACGAGACAGACGGGAAATTAATGAGCGCTGGCTGGCAAGGTCAGAGGGCACACTCTGTGGCCCACATCTCCTGCCACACTCAGGGACAGCCACCCGTCTGTTTCCAACATGCCTCCCTAGCTTCTCAGGGCACCTTCCTAATGCTGTCACTAGAAGCCTGGCTGAGCCCTGGTGTGCGCAGATAGGGTGGGCACCTGCAGGCCCATGTCCATGGGGCAGGCAACGTGAGATGCAGGAGACTGTCCAGGAGGGCAGGACCCGGGTAGGGCCAGGAGACTCAGCCAGGGCCACAGACAGGAGAGCCAGGGCTGCAGCACCCTGGCTGTGCACAGGACGGCCTTCCTAGCACCAGTTAGACGCAAGGATTCACTAAGGACACCAAGTAGCATTCCTCATGGCTAGAGAAGCCTGTCACACAGATGCCAAGAGGAGACTGAAGGAACCCTGGAACCCTGGACTGCACCTAGAGACCCCACAAGCCCCCAGCTGCTGCAGGACAGAGACGCTTGTGCGAATGGGCAGGCCCACCTGGCAGTCTTGGGGCAGGCCTGGCGCAATAGCAACATGCACTGGGGCACCAGCGAGTGCCAGGCTAACCTCCCGCCCTCGGGAACCCAGTTCCTTCCAGCTCCCACTGCGAGGTCACTAGATGGTCTGGGACAGACGTAGTCTTTTTTTTTTTTTTTTTTTTTGAACAGGGATTGAACTCAGGGGCACTTAACCACTGAGCCACATCCCAGCCCTATTTTGTATTTTAGAGACAGGGTCTCACTGAGTTGACTAAGGCCTTGCTAAATGGCTGAGGTTGGCTCAAAACTCACAATCCTCTTGTCTCAGCCTCCCAAGCTACTGGGATTACAGCTGTGCACCACTGCACCTGGCTAAGACACACAATGTTCATGGGATCTGGGGACTAAGCAGGGGCAGGCTCCAGAGGGACAGAGACCTGAAACATCTCCAGCACATTCCGGGCCAGAACCCAAACAGGCAGAGAACCAGAGGCAGCTGAGAGCTTGGGCTCCACCAGCCTCCTCAGGGGACCCTGCTGAGTACAGGTAATAACAGCTGTGGTCATGGCCCAGGGAACCCACAGGAAGCACTGCGTCCACACTGACTGGCCTCAGCTGGCCTCCTACAGGTCCTTCCTGACCAATGTCAGGGTTGCCTGCTGACTTTGGAGGAGATCCTGGGCTCCAGGGAGGCACTGAGCAGCCACATCCACAGATGTGTCCCCAGGAGAGGGTCACCCACTCAGCTCTCCCCAGCTCCAGGTGTGGAGGGTGGAACCTCCAGTTCACCAAGTCTGGGGAGCCATAGGCAATGCTCTCCTGAGTGTCCCATCAATTCCCATTTCTAGGAAAACAGCGATGCTCTCCAGGGTATGTCACCAACTCACTCTCAAATAGTTTAGGAGAAAGGTTCTCATACTGTGTTTGCAACCTTTTTGTATATTTGAGATTATTTCCGAGTTTTTAAAAGATAGCCAGGTGAAACCGCTTGTGGTGGTGCAGGCCTGCCATCCCAGTGATTCAGGAGGCTGAGGCAGGAGGATCGCAAGTTCAATGCCAGCCTCAACAATATAACAAGGCCCTGAGCAGCTTAGTGACACCCTGTCTCAAAATAAAAAATTTTTTAAAAATTTTAAAAAGAGTGGCCCAGAAATAAAGCCCTTTGGGTTTAATCCCCAGTACCAAAAAAAAAAAAAAAAAAAGAAAGAAAAAAAGATAAAAGATAGCCAGGGGTGGCTGACTCGAGGCTGAGGCAGAAGGATCACAGGTTGGCTATTTGTTTTGTACTGGCAGGGCCACTCTGCCACTGAGCTTCATCCTAGCTCATTTTTGAGACAAGGCCTCACTAAGGAAGACACAGTTAAATAGCACCTATAGCGAATTGGTGAGGCCTGTCTCAAAATATAAACTAAAAAGGGCTGCGGATGTAGCTCAGTGGTAGAGCTTCCCTGGGTTCACTCCACATCACTCAGTGGTAGAGCTTCCCTGGGTGTACACACACACACACACACACACACACAGGCAGGATCCTGGGCTCTCAGCCGCAAGGATGCAGACGCTGGCCTTTGTTCTCCAAAGATGCTGCCCTGAGCCAGCTCTGAAGAGATAACTCGCCCAGGACTTGCCTGACCTCTCTGGATGAGAGCCTGCAAACACCCCCCTCCTCGCAGGGGCCAGGTGACGCCTGTCCAGGCTCTGGCATCTTGGTCTCTCTGGGAACAGCCTGCCATTGAGCACACACATTGAACGGCACGGCTGTGTTCCATGACACTATTTACAAACACAGGCAGTGGGCCAGACCTGGCCAGCTCTGACCGAGCGCCTGTTTCACTTAGAAACCCCCACAGAAGCAGCTCTGAGGGTGATGACCTGCACGGACGTGAATTCCTACAAACTCACCTATCTTGGGGTGAGAGGTTGGCAGTGCGGCCTCTGGGAAGGGTGCGATCTGGCAGCTGTCCTGATAGCCGGGGTAGTGGGGCTCGGGATGGCCGACCCTGCACGGGGGCTGCACGCTGGCCTCCTGCACTGTGGTGAGAAAGGGATGGGCACTCAGCTGCCAGCTGGGTATAAAGGAGCAGACCTCGCCAGGCTGCACACGCAGCTGCAGCTCCCGCCACAGGTGCTGTGGACAGCTGGGGGTGTCGTGTCTGCCTTGATGACCAAAGGGGCTCGAGGTGCTTGGTGAAGTGAGACTTGACCAATATGAACCTGCCTGTTTCCTCTCTCTGCAGCATGGACTCCGGCATGTTTATGACAACTTGCGGCTCAGCCCAGCCTCAGGCAGGAGCTGCAAATGCCAAGCAGCTCCTGCTCTGCCCACCCTAGGCCAGGTCACACCAGCCCACAGCCACAGCTTGCCCACCTGTGCCCGGCCTGCACAGAGGCCACAAGAGGCATTCAGGTGGAGGGGGATGCACCCTGGGGGTAAGGGCAGAGGGCAGGTGGGAGAAGGCACACCTGTGGCTCCCGCAAAGACGTCACCCTGGGCTGGGCTCTCAGATATCACAGCAGTGGCCTCCACGGTGGATGCCCGGTCGAACGTCAGTGCTCCCGAGGTAGTAATCTGTCCAGAGGGCGTCACAGTGACTGGAGAGGCAAGCACACATGTTACAAATGGCCCAGCCAGGCCCTGTACACATGCCACTCCCCGAGAGGGCAGATTTCAGAAAGTCCCCAGGAGCCAAGCCAGAGTGAGCTCAGGGACATCAGGATGCAGGAAGGACAATGGGCAGCCAGCAAACTCAGAGGCCCTGGGAGAATACCAGACAGCCAAGGACACACTTCCACCCCACCCCACCCCATCCCATGAAGCTCTGACTATGAACCAGACTCACACCTAAAAAGCCAAACAAAATCTTAAATAATTTTCTTGAATTAAGAAACAAGAGTGCCCCAATGCCACAGCATCAGAGGTGGGCTTACGGAGCCAAGGGACCGTGAGGGCTTGGGCCTCAGACATTCCTGTGCCCGAGTGGGCATGGCAGGTGGAGGAATCTGCAGGACTGTGCCCTGGAGGGTGCATCTATCTCATCTCTGGCCCCTTTCCTATGCTCTGCTCTGGCCACTACAGGGGTGCAGCCTCCCAGCCACATCCTCTGCCCCAATGCTCTGTCTGCCTGAGGGGCCAGAGCCACGCAGCCAGGTGGCCCCTCCTCCCATGCTGTGTACAGGGGTTCTCTGACTTTGGTGGAGCTGGAGGTGACAGTGCACTTCCCTGCTGGACAGAGTGGTCTTTACTAAGACTCACAGGTAGTGGCCGCTGTCGCAGGAAGGAGTGTGATGTTCTTGGGGGAGTCCTTTTTCACTGGGGCTGCAGGCAGCTCATTCTCCTTCTTGCGCCTTTTGTATGGGACGAAGAGCCTGACGGGACCACTCTGTGGAGAAAGGTTCAGATGGGTGGTGCCATGCTGAGGGCAGAGGCATCCTGGCTTCCTGCTCCTGCCCAGGGACCCTGCGAGTGGCATGGCAAGATGGGAGGCAGGAGGCTCAAGAGAACTCCTGGCAACCCGCAGCCAGGACAGCGCAGCCCAGTCCCCAGAAGGACCCGCCCCAGGCCACAGAGATGACGGGCCAGCTCCCTTCTGAGGGCTCCTGCACTCAGTCTGTGACCCTTCTCAAATTCCCTTTCCTTCAGTGTTAAGTTCCATCAAAGCCGCTTCCTTGCCCAGACGTCTGAGGTCCCAGCGCTACTTCCTGCAAAGACCCAGGTCTGGCCTCCAGACCCCTGCAAACGCCACTGTCCGATGGACAACTAGGACCTGACACCTGCAGGGTGCTGTCACCACGCAGATTCTTTCAAAACTGCTTCAACTACTCCATCTTCGTTACTTTTCCATAAACATTTTGGAGTCAGCCAGTCTGCATCTACCGGGATCATGACAGGAAATGTTAAGCTATCCATCAATCTGAAAAACTAGAATTTTCCTATTGTTTCCCAACGTGGATGTAGTATCTCTCTCTCTTAATACATTTGTTTTTTAGTTGTAGTTGCACACAATATCTTTATTTTATTTATTTATTTTTATGGGGTGCTGAGGATTGAATCCAGGACCTCTCACGTGCTAGCAAGTGCTCTACCACTGAGCCACAACCCCAGCCTGTGGTATGTCTCTTGATTATCCACATCTCTGAATTCTCCCATCTGCACTTTCCATTTCCAGTGCACAAATCCCTACCTGCTTCACTGGAACACACCTGACCACCATGGCACTGTCCCTGCTCCCAGCTGCCCATCAGTCCACCCCTGTGTGACTCTCTGGAGCACACTGACCCCCGAGGTACTGTCCCTGCTCCCAGCTGCCCACCAGTCCACCCCCGTGTAACTCACTGGAGCACACAGACCCCGGGGCACTGTCCATGGTCTTGCCTGCACATCAGTCCATCCTGAGGCTGTCCTTTACTTGCAATACTCCTGCCCCAGCGTCACTGGGTTTACAGGTGTGGCCACTGCAGCCAGTTTGCTGCAGCTAATTTGAAAGGGGTGTTCTAGGTTCTGGGCTGACAGTGATACCAGAGCCTCTCTCGCTGCTGGGCTTCTATGCCCTCCTGAAGCCACCACTCTCTGCAGTCAGGCAAGTGACCAGGGACATGCCCAGGGACAAACATGCCCAGAGGAAAGAATGGTGGTGCCCTTGGCAGAGATACAGGGATGGAGGGGCTCTGGCTGCAGGCACATGCTGGCACTTACCAGGGTCATGTCATCACAGCAGGCTGCGCAGGTGCAAGAGGCCGCATGAGGGTTCAGAATGCCATCCTGAAACACAGAAGTGCCTGAAGCGTTAGTCAGACCCAAGCAGCCCACTCCTCGCAGGACTGCAGCGGCTCTGTCACTACCCACCACTCCCAGGGACAGATATCTGAGATGGGAGAGATGATGATCTCCAGAAACTTCTTGGAGTCTCAATGCATTCTGGCCACAGGCTCCACCTCTCTGTTAGGAGCAAGACCCTACAGGTGCCGCTCCATCAGTGCAGCCCAAGAGCCAGCCTGAGCAGGAATGCCAAGTCCTCCAGGGATGTCAGGGGGATGCAACGCATCAGGAGCTGTCTCCTGGGCTTCTTCCTGTGGGCAGTGGTCCCTCCCTAGGCCTGCCCTGTGCCAGGCACTACCAGCTCCCACAGCCCCACTACGCTGCAGGTCACCACAGCATCATCCTGCTGGGAAGATGGGAATGGCAAGAGACACACCCAGTTACGTGGCAAGCTGCTGGTGTCAGATCCTGCCCGGCCACACTGGATTGAGCCCTGGTGCCCTGCAGTCCAGGCCTTCTGAGACTAGCTGGTGCTACCGCCTTGAAGAGTGGTACTGAGACACCAGGAGGCCTATGTACCTGGATGAGGCACTGCAGGGGTCTGCCCGCGTAGCGGATGCTTCTCTTCCAGTCTTTGCTGCTGGCCCTTCCTGCCATGGCTTCAAACTCAGTTGGGCTATACCAGTTCTCACCCTGCTTGATGCATCGCCCGCGGCCACCTGAAAGGAGAAAAGGTCCCTTGCTGACTTACAGTTGGCTGACACCAAGCCAGGTCCCCCTCCCAAGTGTTCTCGTCTTCCACCTCTTTCCTGGATGCCTCTCAGCCCTGCCTGGCCTCTGATTGATCACCCTCCCTATAGTTGCCCTGACAGGCTACCCAGGCAAATCACCATGAGTTCATTCATGGTTGTGCCTCTGACCACCTGTTTGATCTGTCCACTCCCCATGTGGTCACTGCAAGATCCATAGTGCCTCAGGTTTAGCATCTGTCTTAGCATCTGGATTCTTCCAGAATCCTTTGTCCTCAAGTCCTGTGCTGAGCAGCTCTTGGGGAGCATGTTCCATCCCTACCTTTCCCTCACCTCCTCTCTGGTTCTAGGCCACTATGACTCAGATTCATTCTCAGGCCTGTCCCTGCCCAGTGCCTTTTGTGACCTGGGCTCTGGTCACAGGGCGGCCCCCACAGCTCAGCCTGAGTGCTGAGCCGTGACAGCCGTCCTTGGCCCCGCGGTGGTCCCGCGTGACCTCACCTGAGCCAAGCCTGCTCTTGTAGAGCGTGCCACTGATGTTCCGGCAGCGCACAGGCAGCTCGCTGTCATACACTGAGGGGTCCCAGTTGTACTTGGTGCCGCCTTTTTCTTGGCCAGGAGCCAGGGGGGTTGGAGGAGACTGAGGACCTGGGAAGAGAGAGGTAGTGGGGCGAGAGCAGCACAAGCAGAGCCCTCAGGGCACGTGACCAGGTCTGCACTGCCTCCCCAGGTGTGCACTTGTTTCAATTAGGGACTGTACCTTCTCTGCCTGGGAAACGCCATATTTTGTACTTAAATCTACCATTTGAAATTCCAAACTTTCTACATAAAAACAAAAGAACACTCCAGAGGGCCTGGGGAGCAGGTGCTGCTGGTACCTGGGGTGAGAGGAGCCGCTGGACCCTTCAGCCCGGTGGTCTCCACGATGCTCCCATCAGTGTGGACGACGATCAGCGTGGCCTTCTCAGTGTTCAGGCTGTCCCCAATCTGAAGGGCTGTCCTACCAGACTAGAGGAGAGGACACCTCTGCTGAGTCGGCTGAGCAGTCAGAGGCCTCTCATCTAGCTACCAGGAGGCAGCCTCCAGGAAGGCTCCTGCCATTTAACAGCAGGAAAGAGCTGCTCATCCAGACACCCCAGGTCCTTTAGAGATGACCCCAAGAGACTTAAACACAGAGCCAAGAACAAGGATAGGCCCAGGCTAAGCCTGTGTGGCCTCAGCAAAGTGTCTGCAAATCTGTCTGCTAAAGCATAAAATGCTCCGTGAGAGCAGCCCCCTGCCCTCCCAGCCTCTGCCACCTGTGCCAGAAGACCTCAAACAGAAAGCAGAACCATGGAAGGGCTAAGAACTTGGGCACACTTGTCATTTCGAGCAGGAATGGTTTCCCGCAGTTTGTCTTAAGAGGACGGGAGTGGCTGGGGATATGGCTCAAGTGGTAGCGCGCTCGCCTGGCATGTGTGCGGCCCGGGTTCGAACCTCAGCACCACATATAAACAAAGATGTTGTGTCTGCCAAAAACTAAAAAATATTTTAAAACTCTCTCTCCCTCTCTAAAATAAATAAATAAATATTTAAAAAATCTCTCTCTGTCACACACACTCTCTTTAAAAAAAAAAAAAAAAAGAGGACAGGAGTGAGCATGGCAGGCAGGTGAGCTCGGAGAACAGGGCTGGGAGGCACACCGACTCTTGTGCATCTGTGGAGCCATGTGGACAAGATAAGCAAGTGGGTCAGCTACTGGCCAGACTTGCCGTAGGCTGCAAGGCCTCAGGGCTTCACGCTTCCTGCAGTCAGACTTGCTGTGTACCTTCCTTTTTTGAGCAGCGAGGTGACCACAAGGCCCTCAGCTCCAGTTGAGGCTCCTGGCCAACCTCACGGCAGCACCTCCTCTCTGACCTCCCCCAGCCCAGCCGTAGGCTCCTGAGCACTGAGCTGCAGCAGGGACTTGGCAACCAGGCTGTGTGGAGCCCAGGGTGCCGGCCACAGCATGAGCCACCGGCACCAGAGAGCTTACCAGAACATGTCCTGAGATGGAGGCCGCATTTGCCACCGATGTTGTGAAGACGTTGTCTGCAGAGGCCCCCACGTTGGCCACTGTCACTGTGGTCACTTCTGCAACATGAGAAACCTCCCTTTACAAACAAGGCAGGCCAAGGGCCCTTACACGGGAGCATGAAGCACTCCTGGCTGGTGTGGTGGTGCTCCACTCTGGGACCTTGGGCACTCGCAGAGTGCACGGGGGACTTAGCCAGTCCATGCCCAAGTCACCTGAGCTCCATGGGGAGGAAAGCACCACTCCCAGCAAGGCCTTTCCTGCCCCAGCCAGCCCCAGCTCTTCCACAACTGTCTCCCTCTGCAAAGAGGCTAATGCCACAGTCCAGACTATACTCCTCGGCCTTGGCCTCTGGGAATGCCTCCCACTCCAGCAACGGTGAGCAGCCTCAAGTCTGGCCTTGTCCCTCCTGGTCCCTCTGCTGCCTCAGCTCCAGCCCCAACAGGGGACCACAGCCTCACGTTCACTGCCCCTGCTGAGGTCTCCAGGCCTTCCCCAGAAATCTTCCTCCTGAGAAGCACACTGACCTGCTGTGCCCCACCCCCTCGGACATGGAAGTCAGTCCTTCCCAGGAGCCCAAACACACTGAAGGGCTCCACAAAGTCTGCTGGGCCCTGCCATTACCATCACCCAGACAGGCCACATGGCTCCTGCGCATGGGCTGTACTCCTTGCCAACGCCCTCCACACCAGCCCTCCTCACCTCTGCAGAGGCAAGTACTGCCTTCTGTTGCCTAGGGCTCTCGAACGTCCCAGGCCCAGGGTACTCTCTGGCATACGGCAGATGCTCAAATGATGGCTTAGTCTTCCTCCCTCCATTAGCCACACCCACCAACCTGCACCACAATACCCATTAACCTCAGTCCCCACTATCAGGCCACCCTGGGGCAGCTAACTCATTCTCACCACTCAGCCAAAAGTAAGCTGACCACTTAAGCTGAGGACCCAAATCTGGATACAAGCCTGAAGACAGCTCAAGCAGCCATGTGCCCAGTGGTGGGCATCCTGTCTGTCTGCATCACTTACACCCGAGCATTATCTGATTTTTGCATCTCTCTCTCTCTCTCTTTTTAAAATTTTTTTAGGTGTAAATGGACACAACACAATGCCTTTATTTTTATGTGGTGCTGAGGATCAAAACCGAGTTCCGCCCGTGCTAGGCAAGCGTTCTACCGCTGAGCCACAATCCCAGCCCCTGATTTTTGCATCTCTTAACAAAAAAAAAAAAATTGAAATGCTCTGACACATAAAAACACAGCTATAAAATTCTGCAGAACCGCTCAGTGGTAGAGTACTTGCCTCGCACATGTGAGGCACTGGGTTCGATCCTCAGCACCACATAAAAATAAATAAAGATATGGTGTCCATCTTTAAAAGAATCTTAAAATTCTGCAGAAAATCTGGGGTGTGGCTCAGTGGCAGAGCACTTGCCTGGCATGCATCGGGCCCTAGGTTGTATCACCAGCATCACTCTCTCTCTCACCCACAGAAGAAACATACAAGATAGACATATTTCTCTGATATCATGATGAATGGCATCACATTTCTTTTGTACATTCAGAAAAATGTGTGCAAAGAGGGACAAAAATTTTATGGCCCAAATACCAATGTGCCAATCCAGAGTTCATGCTGGACAGCACCAACAAATCCATGAGGTCTCCTCAGTCTTGGGAGCAGCTTGACAAATCACTGGAGACCAGCAGCACTGGACCAGTGGAACCTGGACAGCTGGGCCCTCCCCAACCCGGAGGAGCTGAATGTCAACTAGAGCTGATCGCCACAGCTCTCATGAAACCCACATAGCAGGACAGGCATTGAGTCCAAAACCTGAAGAGCTCCTCAGGATACAAGAAGAGCAGCAAATCAGTGCTCCTCCAGGGCTTGAGCTTCACCTGCAAGTCCTGCTGGGGCACTTGGGAGCTCCAAATGGGAAGGGACCTGACTGATGCTCTACAGGGTGGGGGGTGGGGCAGGGACATGTTGAGGGCAGAGAGCATCCTGGGGTTGCACTACCTCCACAGGGTGATGCTACACAGCTCAAGGCTCCTTGTGCTACAGAACCTGGGATCCAGGATGCTGTGTCAAGAAAATATGAGCGGCACAAACAAGAACTTGGCAATGCAGGAGGGGAAAGAAGATGTGTACAAGAAAGGCAGCCAGGAAGATGCCTGCCAGGTTGAGACAGGCATTGCTGCCTCTGGATGAGGACTCTCCTGATCACTCATGCTCAAAACCACACCTGAACTTGCCCTGAGCACTTGGAGCATTCCAGGCAACTGGACATGCCCACTCGTCTGGGTCTCCTCAAGGACAAAACCCATGTTTGATCATCTTATGCCACCAGCTCCCAAAATGGACCAAGAGAGGGCAGAAAGGGCAGGAGGCAGGTGTTGAGAAGGTTCCAGAAGGGGCACAAAATGAAGAACAACAGTGACACACATGGAAACAGGCATGCACGCAAAACAGGGCCAGGACGGTGGAGGAAGGCAAGCGTACAGGGCACCTGCACCAGGCAGGTGCTCCTAGGCCTGCAGCCTGGGGCAGGTGTTCGGGAAAGGTGCTCGGGGCAGGTGCTCGGGGCAGGTGCTCAGAAACCAGCGAGGCGCGGGAACTGGCGAGGCGCGAGGCCAGCGGGCGCGGGCGCGGGCGCACTTGCCTGCGAAGGCGGCGGCGGCGGCGGCGGCCTCGTCGGGGCCAGGCAGGGCCTCGGCGCCCATGTCCATGTGCCCGGGCTCGGCTGCCATCACCGCCACAGCCGTGACCCGCCGCGTCTCGCGTTCCGCCTCCGAGTCCGCGTCCTCCTCCGAGTCCTCGTCCCTGCTCAGAACCGGCTCCTCCGCCTCGCCTCCCGCCGCGGCCGCGGCCGCCGCCGCCACAGCGGCCGCGGCCGCCACCGCCGCCGCCTCGGCCAGGCCCAGCTGCTTTGCCGCCGAGTCCGAGTCCTCCATCCGGACTCCGCCGAGCCCGCCCGAAGGCGCCGAGCGGGGCCGCCCGAAGCGCCGGGCGCCGAGCCCGAAGTGGGGGCCGAAGAGTCCGCCCGAGCCGGGCCGAGGCCGCCCGAAGTCGCCGCCCGAGCCGGGGCCGAAGAGGAGCCCAGCCGCGGCCAAGCCCGAGCCGAGCCGAGCCGAGCCGAGCCGACGCCCAGAGTCTGAAACCGAAGAGGGTCGAAGCTGCCCGAAGTGTGGACCCGAGTCGGCCCGAAGGGCTCCGAGGCCGCACGAGAGTTCCCGAGCGTGCTCTCCCTACTGCCCCGGGGCCTGAGCCGCAGTCGCGGCCGGCCGGCGAGCTCGGCTGGCTCCGGGCTGACTCTCGCCGGCCTCCGCTGCAGCTCGGACTCGCGGAGGGCGCCTCGCGGCCCCGGCTCCGTCCGCCTCCGGAAGCCGAGCCGGCCCGAGGACGAGCCGAGGTCCGCCGAGCGCGCCCGAGCCCGAATCCGCCGAACCTCTGTGCCCGCCTCCTCCTGTCCGAAAGCTACCGAGCGCTGCCGGACGGGCGACTCGGGCTCGGCCGCAGTCGGACGCTCGCTCCTGGGGACGGCGGGAGGAGCGAAGATGGCGGGAGGGCGCGGCCCGTGGGCTGCCGGGATCGCGGCGGACCCGGCGGCAAGATGGCGGCCGCGCGCCCAGGTGAGGCGGGCGGGGCTGCGGCCGCGCCTCGTCGCTGTAGTGGCACCGCAGTCACGCAGGGCCCTGCGGGCTGGCCTGGTGCCTCCGCCGCCCCGCATCTGGCTGCCCGGCCCGGCGGCCGCGGGCCTCTCGGTCCGGATTCCTGATGCTGACCCCAGCGGAGCCTCCGTGGCGGGGACAGTGTGGTCCCGCTCGCTTGGAGCACACCCCGGGGCACACTCCAGCACCCCCACTCAGCCCCGGGCACACCTGCGGCTCACCCCAGCACCCCCATCACACCCGGGCACACCTGCAGCTCACCCAGCACCCCCCCAAACGCACCTGCAGCTCACTCCAGCACCCCCAGTCACACCTGTGGCTCACTCCAGCACCCCCACTCATCCCCGCGCACACCTGCAGCTCACCCAGCCCCCCACACACACACCTGCAGCTCACTCCAGCACCCCCAGTCACACCTGTGGCTCACTCCAGCACCCCCACTCATCCCCGCGCACACCTGCAGCTCACCCAGCACCCCCCCAAACGCACCTGCAGCTCACTCCAGCACCCCCAGTCACACCTGTGGCTCACTCCAGCACCCCCACTCATCCCCGCGCACACCTGCAGCTCACCCAGCACCCCCACCCCCACCCGCGGCACACCTGCTGCTCACTCCAGCCCCCCCCACACCTGTGGCTCACCCCAGCACCCCCATTCACCCCCCTGCACTAATGCAGTTCACCCAGCACCCCCACTCACCTGTAGCCCACCCCAGCACCCCATTCATCCCCCCCTGCACTTCTGCAGCTCCCCAGCACCCTGGGCACATCTGCAGCTCACCCAGCACCCCCACTCACCTGCTGCTCACCCTAGCACCCCACTCGCCCCCGGGCACACCTGCTGTTCACCCTAGCACCCCTCTCATCCCTTAGGCACAGCAGCTGCTCACCCCAGTACCCCACTTGCCCCCCAGTCATACCTGCTGCTCACCCCAGCACCCCACTCGCCCCCAGGCATACCTGCTGCTCACCCCAGTGCCCCACTCGTCCCTGGGCACACCTGCGGTTCACCCTAGCACCCCTCTCATCCCCTAGGCACAGCAGCTGCTCACCCCAGTACCCCACTCGCCCCCGGGCGTACCTGCTGTTGACCCTAGCACCCCTCTTATCCCCTAGGCACAGCAGCTGCTCACCCCAGTACCCCACTTGCCCCCCAGTCATACCTGCTGCTCACCCCAGCACCTCACTCGCCCCCCAGGCATACCTGCTGCTCACCCCAGTACTCCACTCGCCCCGGGGAACACCTGCTGCTCACCCCAGCACCCCTCTCACCCCCCGGGCACAGCTGCATCTCACCCCAGCACCCACACACACGCTGTACACCTGTGGTTCACCCTAGCACCCCTATGGTACCCTGCAGCTCACTTCTGGCACAACTGTGCACATCTGTGACACATAGTGGGAGCCAAGGGCAGCAAGAAGTGGATGTGGTTCCCACTGTGTAGTGGCAGCATCTGAAGCTCAGGAGCCTGGGGTCCCTGGGCAAAAGGGCATGTGAGCTGGCTGGACCAGGGCGTCAGCCTAGGTGAGAAGCTCTCAGCCAGTGCAGGCTTGTGTGTCCATCTCTCCTTTTCCCCCAATATCCCTGCATGGAACAAGTTGTGGGTATGTTGCTGAGTTGCAGCACAACCAGGCTTGTAGGCTGGGGCCACCTGGCCACCACTGGATCTGGGACTAGCTTTGATTCCTATAACCTGACTAACTTCTGTGGTAAAAAGGAAATCCCTATAAAAAGGAAACACCTTTCAGTTTAACGTCAGGGAACTAGCAGATACACTTGATGCCTGAAATGTTTCAGATTTCAGATAGTTTCTTTGATTTTATTTGGTTTTGTTTGTTTGTTTGTTGCAGTGCTGGGGATTGAACTCAGGGCCTTGACATGACAGGCAAGTGCTCTATCACTGAGCCACAGCCCTGACACTTAACTTTTAAGAAAAGGGTCAGGAGGGAGGAGAACCTCAATTAATGTGAAACCAACCAAAATAATAACAGGTATCTAGGTAGCCTAGTGTAGCTGAGGCTTGGAAAAGAACACATTGGGTTTAAAGAGCCTTACAGAAATGTAATACAACTCTGTCACTCTGTTTTGGCTTCCTGCTCCCACACGTGTCTGCTAGGAGCCCTGCCCAGAGTCTGTTACTAATGCCCTGTGGTTGACCAATGTATGACTCTTGCCCTCTTTAAAGTCCACAGCTCTGGCACAAAGGGTCCCAATCTGCCCAAGAAATTAGATCGCCCACAAATCTCACCAAAGCTGAGACTTGCCCTCCCTGGACTACAGAGGAAATGACACCAAGGGCTGCCTAGCAGTACAGTGACTTTATAGAAGAGTTGATCCAAATTCTGAATTTTTATACGTGTGCACACACGTATAGAGGCATCTATGCTTGTACCACGGAAGCACTGGTGTGAGCCTCTTAAGCCCGGCAGTCTGGCTGGGTCATGTTCCATGCAGCGGCAAGGCAGAGGGATCTTTGAACTCAGTACCTCAGAGTCCAGGGCTAAGTAGGCCTCCCTTACCCCTCTTGTGTCATCCCAAGACAGAAGCCAAGAGCACAGAGGGAGTGGGGCTGGCCCAAGGGACTCTGCAACTGGAGGGCTGGTTTAGGACATTCTTTCTCCTTCCTGGGGATAGATTTTGGGAAGTGAAAATATTGCAGAGGAAGGTGAATGTCTGATCAAACGTGGAAAACAATGTCTCATAACACAAAAGGCATCCATCTGATTGCACGCCTCGGGCAAACGCACAGACCACACTAGACAGAAGCTACCGTTTGGTTTTGTTGGGAGGTGTTTGCTTCCCTGAAGTGTGAGGGCAAGGACCTAGCTGCAGGCCCACGATGGTCACTGGTCACTCCATTCCATGAATATGAGATCAAAAGAGGATATGATGGACCCCGTGTTGCCGAGCGAGGTCCGGGAAAGCATTCCGAAAGGACTCACTGACCACCCTCTCTCTTCCAGGCAGAGGCTTCTCCGCGGGGGTATCCTGCTGCTGCTGCATCCTGCTTCCCCAGGCCAGTGCTGGCTCCTGAAGGGACCCCACATAGCTGGATTGCTGACCTCTTACAGCCAGCTCTCTGCCCATTTGCTCTTCCCACGTCCTACCCCACCTCTCCTTAAATCCTGATGAGCTCTCAGGAGGGAGGTTCAGAGAGCTGACATAACTTCCTCTAATGGGGCATGTGGGCTCTGCACCCATCCACCAGCTCAGCTGGTAGCTCCTCACCTCCCACTGGGCCAGGTGGCATTCCTGTGGCACAGAGTGAAACCCCTCCCTCCAAATGACCCTAGACTCAGTCAGCGTAAACAAATATCAAGTGTTCAGAGATCAGGAAATTGCTAGTGGACATTTAGCTGCCCCAAAGTGAGGAATAGGTTTTCTCCAAGTAAAATGAAAAAAAGGCTCCTTTTTCTCCCTTGTAACTAGGGTCATGGTGGTGTCACCAGGGACCACTAGTGTGCGAAAGCTCCCGCCACTCTCCCTGCAGCCACAAAGCACTGGTGCTTACACCATGAGCTTGCGGGGATGGGAGGGGGCCCTCATGCCCACTGGGGGCCCATAGCACAATGGAAACCTCTACAGGCAGGGAGCCAGCAGCTGTGTCTCCATGGCCACCTCTGGGGGCCCATCTGCAAGAGCCTACACTGGACCCGCTAGTGTGTCCCTGGGAAAGATGACAGAGCCAGCCCCTCTGACTGGGGCAGCAGGAAGGGTGTGCCCCAGTCTGCCAGCTTGCAGATCCTTGACCACACACCAGCTCTCCTCAGTCCCCCTCCAAGTACTCTCTCACCTCAGCAGGCTGTACTACACCCTGTACTTCCTAGCCACGCTCCTGATGATCATCTATAAAAGTAAGTCGGGAGTGTGAGGCAGGCCCAGGAGCCCACTGCTGCTCAAGCTGACCCGAGGCTGCTGGTCCTAGGTCAGGTGTTCAGCTATCCTTGGCACCGCCTGGTCTTCGACCTGACTCTACTCCTGCTGATGGGGGTTCTGGAAGCAGTTCGGCTGTGCCTGGGTGAGTGTTGGGGTGGATGCATTCCAGCTGTGACAAGTGCTGTCTCGAGCACTGAACCTTCGGATGTGACCCCTTGGTGCAGTTCTTGGTGAGGTCTTCAGTCAGACTAGTGTGCGGAGGCTGTTGCCTAGGTGTGATGCAATATCACCTTACGCTATCACTAACTGCTGGTTTAGAAGCTCCATCCCGAGGACAGGTGATACTTGTGTGTGCTCCCATCTAGAAGCACATGAGATCAGAACAACCTACCTGTCAGAGCCAGGGCTCCTGAATACCCCTGCACCCTCTGTCCTTCCCTTGGTCGTTTGGGGAGCTCAGCAGGTCCCCAGAAAGCCCAGCCTTTCCAGTCGGGCTTGGATCCAGGTGCTACTTCCTCCAATGGCCTCTTGGCCACTCCCTCTTCAACTGCACAGTTCACACAAGGGTATGCTCTTGAACAGAACTCGAGGGGTGCAGAGATATAGCACAAAACCTCCTCCCCCACCCCATAGCTGACCACCAAGACCAGCAAGGTCCAGGCTTCCGGCCCCGCTGTGCCCTTCCTGTGGGCTTGGTCATAGACACACACCATGAGGGTGTCTGTCTGGGGATGGATTGTACCCTTCACACTGCCCTGCTGTGGGCACAGGAATGGGCATGTCTAGGCATGCTGCACTGCCAGGTGCCAACCTCAGGCCCTCATGCATACCCCAGCCCATGGTGGCCAGGACATGATAGGAAGCCCAGGTGAGGGGAGGCTGGCCCCTGACCTTCTTCTTGCGTCAGATCTGGGACCCCGTGGGGCAGGGGCAGCATGTCATGTAGCTGCCAGCACAGACAGCGCAGATGCTAGTGTAGCTCTCAGGAGGGCAGCTCTGCTGCTTGGAGGGTTTGGACACCATGTTTGTGCATACCTAGGGTCTGGCCTGCAGGGGGATGCTGGCCCTAAGGGCCCTTGGGGCACCTGAGCTGCTGGGGTCAGCTGGTGGCAACTTTGGATGGGCATTTTCCATGACTGGCCCGTTGGTTTGTAAATGTGCAGTTCTGTTTTTGTAAGTATTCATGACATTTTCCAGAACTGGCTTTAGTAAAATATTTTTGGAAGTTTTAAATGCAAAAGGGTGGCAGATGCCCATGGTTTCGGATACCAAAGTCTGCCCCACACCCACCGCTGGCCAGAGGGTCAGGCAGGCACCAGCTCTGGGGGTGGCCACAGTGAGCTGTTTCCCCAATCCAGTGGCTCGTGGCGATGCCCTACCACACCTCACTCTCATCTGCTTGCTCTTCAGGCACACAGGGCAACTTGACAGAGGCTGAGGGGCCCCTGGCTGCCAGCCTGGCCCTCACAGTGGGCAGCGGCCTTCTCTCCATCCACTTTCTGCTCTGGCAGACCCTGGTGCTCTGGGCAGACACCGTCCTCAGTGCTGGACTCCTGGTGCTCCACGGCCTGGAGGCTGCCCTTCAGGTGGTGACCATTGCGGCCTTCGTCAGGTAGACGTCTGGCTCAGCCATGCTGCAGCCACCTCCTCCATACCCTGCCAGGTCCCAGCAGTCTCCAGCCCTGCTGAGCGAGCAGGTGGTGTTTCTCCTACTGATTTGCCATAGACGGTTCTGGGTAGTTCACAAATGATTTTTGTTGGGGGTCTGGCAGGGACCAGGGCACAACAAACCTCTGAGGGCCCAGGTGTGAGAACAGCCATGGGGTGTGATGCACAGGGACATCCACTCAGGCCCTGTAAGTGGGGCCACCAGAGGAGGGAGAAGCCTTGCAGAAAAGAGACTGCCAGAGGGCGGCCCTGCAGTGCACCCGGAGAAGCAGCCTCCACCTCCGAGCTGCAGCCCGTTCCTGTGCTTTCTCACACAATGGTCCTTGACATTGCACGCTGCCTGTTCTCTCTGCCACCAGTTCCTCCAGAGCTGCAGGCAGGTGGCCCTGTGTGTGAGTGCCCGTCTGCCTCCCCGCCCCCCCCCCGGGGGGGGGCCTGGGCAGAATGGTGGGCTGGGGTTTCCACAGAGAGCAGAGCAAGTGGGCCAATGAGCTTCAGATTCTCACCCCAACACTCTCCCTTCCCTGTGGGCACCTCTGAGGTCCAGGGGAGCGAGGCTGTGGGGACAGTGGCCAGTTCAGAGAGCAGCTCCAGTTGCAGGGTCTCTGAGTGAGCTAGGGGACTTCAGCAACATAATGTAGGGTCTGAGCCGATTTTCCTAGTAGCTTGCCTTCATCTGTTGTTTTCTGCATTTGGAATAATGTTATGATGCAGTGTCTGGCTTTCTCTTCACTATTTATTTAAAGTAAATAAATGTCCACATTTCCAGGAATTTGTCCTAATTGTAACCACTTATCCTCCCGCGTTTTGCTATAAAAAGCCCCCCCCCTCCCCCACTTGCTCCTTCATGACCTCATCCCCAGCCTCACCTCCAGCCACGCTGCCCTCCATCCTGATGCCTGGTCGGAACACTCCTCCTCTGTACACTGCTGAGGGTGGCAGGCTGCCAGTGTCCTGGGCCTCCTCCAGAGCCAGTGTCACTGTCATGTCCTCACCCAGGGCCCTCAGCTGGCTTCGGCTGACCCAGAATGGACGTCAGGCAGCCTGGACACCTGCTCTCCCACTCAGCGTGCCCAGGCAGCAGATCCACACGCAGTCAGGGAAAGGCCAGTGCTCCCAAGCATCTCTGTGGCTGGGGCACCATCCATTAGGATGGCCAGAAGGGCTGCGGGTTCCTTCTGCAGACCGGGCAGAAAGCTTTCAGTTAACAGATCTGAGTCTGGAGCCCTTGACACCCCCCTCTCACTGGCACACAAAGGGGAAGGTCACCTGTTCCACACCATCTGCAAACACTACAGGTCCAGGCGGCCCAGAGTGGCTTTGGGACCTGCCCCAGCTGTCCCTGCAGTGCCCACTTCCTGCTTTTGCCTGATCCTCACCCTGCCGAGGAAGGGCGAGGGCATGGGTGTATGCCTGCCCCTGCCAGGGCAGAGCAGAGTGCTTGACTCTGCACACTGGTTCAGGATGGAGTCACATGTGGAGCAGGACTAGGCCAGGTTCTTGAATTCAGCTGCAAAGGCTGTGGACCAGGAAGCAGGTCTTGTCTGGACTCAGGCAGGTGCTGGGACTGGAGGACAAAGGCCATTCCTGCCACCCTTCTGCTGAGCTCACCTGTGGGTTCAGTGCAGACCACAGAGATGCCAGTGGCTCTGGCCCTCCAGGGCAGAGTGCCCACCTCCCCATGGCTGCTCCATGCCAGCCCAGGGCAAACACCAGCAGTCCTGACTTCCTGACAGTACTCATTCCCGCTGCCCCCACCCTGGGAACAGAGCTGGATCCCTGGGGATCCTGCATGTGCCCAGGATGTCTCTATCCCCTTCACCTCCTCCACTGCCAGCCAACCTTGGCTTCTCGCTGTCTGTGCAGCCCACCCTGTCCTGTGCATAGCAACAGGATTGCTCAGGGCCTTCTGGGAGACCGCCTGATGAGACAGAGCCAGAAGCTCACAGGACAGTCTGGGCCACAGGTGTCCCCTCCCACCAGACATTCCCACCCTTTGGAGGTGCCCGGGATGAGGTGGGGTGCAGAGAAAGGGGACTTAGGAACTCCTGGACGGGGAGCTAGGGCTGTGGGTCCTAGCTAGTTCCTACCTCTGACCTCCACTCAGACTGATGCCTCTGCTCCAGCATCCCACACCAGATGGGCCAGCTGAAGAGGAAGGGCTCTGAAGCTAGGGGCCCGGAACGTCCCGCGGGGAGGGCCGGGGCGGCCGCGCTGCGCCCCAGTGAGCTGGGACCGCCCGGAACTCCGCTGCGCGCAGCCGGGCCAGGCGGGCGGGGGCGGGGCGTCCCGGGCCCGCCCCTGCCTCCCCCGCGCGCCCGCTCCCCGGTGACTCGGTAACCTGTCGCTCAGGTTCGTCCTCTCGCGGCCCCGCCCCGCCCCGCGAAGAGACCCGCCCGCCAGCGGAGACCTAGTGCGGTGGCCAAGGCGCGGACAGACTGGCGGACACACGGACCGGGGGACTGGCCACAGCGAGGACGCAGTTGCCGCGAGCAGGTGAGGGCGAGGAAGGAGCTCATCCGTCTGGGCCTCAGTTTCCTCAGCGGCGATGGGACGCGGGGCTCTGGCGGGGCCGGGTGCGGGCGGCAGCTGGGCGCCTGGGGCGCTGGTGATAGCTGGACCGGGGTGGCCGGGCGCGGGGGCGCAGGAGATTTCGGGGGCTCTTGGCCCAAGAACCGGTCCACTGCGGCCCGGTCTGCCCGCGTGCAGGGATATTTTTAAGTCAGTGGCAGGTGACTCACCCATGCAGGTCCCATGCCCTCCCAGTCCTGGGGCTAGGTGGAGGAATCCGTGCATCCGGAGAAGGGGCTTCTCATCCCCTGGAGGAGGCTGGGGCCTCCTCCATGGTAGGACCCTGAAGGTGGGCACACAGCCCAGGCCCTGGAACTCTCTGGAGGGTTGGGCCAGGATGGCATCAGGTTGGGTCAGAGGTGAGGTGTGGAGTCTAAGAAGGAGGAAGGCTGGGGGTGTGGCTGCAGGAGCCCTGCCTGGCCCATCCTGGAGGGTGGGCTACCAGGACCTGTGGGAATCCAATCTGGCCATTTCAGGTTCCTGGTCCCTGGGCAGGGCTGCTCTAGAACTGCCCCTTTGTGTGAGGGTGCCCCCCCCCCCCCCGCAGCAGGGACAGAAGTAGGCATACCCCACAGACCACCTCTGCCCCTATTCCAGTGCACAATCCTTGCTGTGCAAGGAGGGAGCCCCTGGTGGGGATAGCCCATCTGCACTGCCATCCTATGCCCAGGCCTCTGCTGGACCTGCCCAGTACCCAGGCCCTGTGGGCCCAGTGCTTCTATCCAGCCAGGCTTCTGCACCCTGTGCCTGCCCAGGTCTCCTCAAGTGTATCCACCCTCCCCCCTAGAAGTTTCCAAGTTGTCTCTTCCTCCCTCCGACCTGGACAGGGCTCTTTCCTCAGGTCACAGAAGGGCCTGAGGGACTGCCCTGTTCCAGGGCCCCACCCGACTCCCATGAGGGCAGCTAGGAGCCCTGATGACTAAGCTGACCCCTCCCCAAGGTCACTCAGCATGTGGAGCTGGAATTTGAACTTGGAGCCAGTTCCTCCACCCTCTCTGCCCTACTGGGGCCTCCTCCCTCCACTGTCCACTCGCCTGGCCCCAGAGATACTGGGTCCTCCCTTCATACCCGGAAAATGGCCTCCATAAAACTAAAGTACAGCCTGAAGCCCAGGGGCCAGGGCCAGGGCTGGGCACCCATCTCCACCTATTCTGAGTTACATGGCTTCCCCACCCTGGGAGCAGGCTTCACCCAGGCCTCTAAGTGGCTGCTGAAGTCCCAGCCTAGATTTCCCTGAGGGGAGGGCTGTGCAGCCCAGCCCGTGTGTCTGCGTGCCTCAGGCCTGGGTCTAGAGGGTGGTTTTTGCCCAGGTGTGTGTACCTGGACCCACGTGCCCAGTGCCCTTGGTTCAGCCTGCCAGGAATCCTAGTAAGCAAACACTCAGACTCACCCTCTGAGGTCATGGGCATTCCAAACATTCTCCACGGATAGGTGGACAGGCCCCTGTGGCATGTGGGCGGGGCAGAGCAGGAGCCAGGATGAGGCAGTGACCAAAGCCCCCAGGCTCCCACATCTCTTGGGAGTGCTCCCCAGCAGGACCTCGTCAAACCAGAAAGTCCTGGGGTGCCCCAGCCTGCCCCTCAGCTCTCCATACCAGCACCCAGGCTGGTGGCCCCACCCTGGTAGACCCAAACACTGAAGTCAGGAGGATGGCCTTTCTGGTGACATCTGTCAGAAGGCAGACAAGAGTGTGGACCCAGGACCCCTCAGGGAGCCACCACAGAGTTGCTGTCCACCTGTCCCACCTGGGACCCGGGGGCAGTTCTGCACTGGTGGTCCCCACAGGGCATTCTCCCCACATAAGCCCCCAGGGTTTGCTTCCCTCCCAGGAAGGTCCCAGGGTCCAACCCAGATCAGACCCTTTTCACTTTAGCAACCTGTCCTCTTCCCCAGAGTGCAGCTGGACAGTGGTCAGGCCTGGGAATCTGCTCCAGGGAGGCTGGGACACCACCCATCCCTCTGAACCCCCACCCTGTGCCCACCTTCCCCAGGTCCCTTCTTGGGCCGGCTCCTGCTGCCAAGGGTCCTACCCTGGTTTCCCCATTTTGCCTTCTCATCAGGGTGAGACTACCCTTTAAGTACCAGGGACCCCAGGATTCCCTACCACAGGGCTTCCCTGCTTGCTCTCCAAGGGCCCAAAGAGAGCCAAGGGTGGACAGGTGTGGGCTATGTGTTCACAACAGGGTGCAGAGGCCCCTGTGGGGTAGGTGCCTGGGGTGGGGCAGGACTGGAAGGCGGGAGCCAGAGCTCCCTCTGCACTGTGTGCCCCTCCCCAGGCTCCAGCCTCATGCCCCTGCCCTCCACTCCTGCTGGCTGCTACCTGCCCCAGGGCCTTTGAACCTACTTGAACTCTGCTGAGAAGATGCTCTCCCCCCATAACCCTCTTCAGAGCCTCCTAGGCAGCCTCTTGGGGGGGGCAACCCTATGCAGTCTGAAGGTCTGAGGCAAGATGGGGCTCAGTGGCCACTAGCTGGGTTGCAGGGTAGGGAGCTCTACTTCCTAAGGACCCCCTGTGGAATCTGGTCAAGTCACTGAATTCCTGCCCTGGACCCGGGAATAACAAGGTCACTGGCCAGGACCAGAGAAGGTGTCAGCTCAGTTCCTCTGTCCTCTCAGGTGTGGGCCAGGCATTGGGCCCCAGACTCGGCCACACTGAGTTCTGCCCTCCCTGCTGCTGGCCGCCACCAAGGACGCCATGAGCCAGTCAGGAGCCATGAGCTGCTGCCCTGGTGCTGCCAAGTGAGCCCCATGCCCACCCTCACTGCCCACAAGCAGCCCCCGGGGAGGGCCCCCAGGGAGGGCGTGGCGGCCCCCCTCACCTGCCCCCCCCCACAGTGGCAGCCTGGGCCGGTCCGATGGTGCTGCTAAGATGAGCGCGAAGGATCTGTTTGGTGAGTGAAGCTGGAGATAGGGCCAGGCTGGGGAAGTAGGGGACTGCCTGGCCCTGGCCCAGAGGCCCTCAGGCTTGGTCAGCCCTGGGTACCTGGAGGAGGCCTCTGGACCCTAATCCACTGACAGCTTGTGAGGTCTGTCCCCAAAGTTCCTGGCACAGAACACCCCTCCCCCAGCAGTAAGGGGAGAGCCCTTTACAAATAATTCAGAGAGCAACAGTATTGATTCCCCTGGGCGTCTCTGCAACTCGATCGGGGCAGGTGGCCGGTGGCCAGGTGTCTCTCCAGGAGGGAGCCAGGCTGCCCTCCCAGCTGGCCGCAGCCCTCACTTGTGCCTTTGGATGCTGCACCCACCCACCGTCTGGAAAGCAAGAAGCCCCTAGAAAGGAGGAAGATTCTGGTGGTGGCTCTGAGGGTGGGCAAGCCCTGGCCTAGACCTCTCCCCTGGGAAGGTGGGCACAGGGGTTGGCCAGCCTCCAGTGAGGCTGAGCCTCCAGTCCCCCAGGACAAGTCCCATAGCCTCTGGCTGCCCTCCCTCTCAGAGCCATGGGTGTCTCCCCTGGGGTGAGCCTGGGCTGGATGGAGCAGAGGGCTTCCTGAGAGTCCTCATGGTCTGCGGAGGGTCCTCATGGATCTCACACCTGTGATCCTTGGTGTTCATGAGGGGCCCAAGAGAAGCACCTCTTACCTTGACTCCACCCTCCCTTGCGGCCCCCTGGGGTCCAGTCCCACCTGAACTGGGGGCTGGCAGTCCTGAGATCTGGGCTGAGTGGCCACCATCTCCCCGTCCAGAGCAGAGGAAGAAGTACTCCAACTCCAATGTCATCATGCACGAGACCTCCCAGTACCATGTCCAGGTGAGACCCTGTGCTTCAGGGTGCATGAGCAGGTGGAGAAACTGAGGCCCGGGGGACGAGTGGGGAGACCAGAGCCAGGGACTGCCCCCCACGGGTCCCGGGCTGAGCCACAGTGGGGTCAAGCCCTTCAGTCTGGGGAGCCTTCCCTGGGGACTTGGTGCTGAGGTTGGCACCACCCCAGGTGTGCTGGGGAGGCCCCCTGGGGCTGTGCACAGGAGCCCCTGGGAAGGAAGTTGTCATCCTGGCCCCAAAACAAGGAACTGGATTAGTGGGAGAAGCTGAAACAAAGACACTCTTTATGGAGCACTGCGGGAGCTTCAGGTGGCCGTGCTGCCTCGGAGCTACCCTGCGTACCCTGCCACCCTGCGCCCTTTGGACCGGCCGCCAGCCTGGGAGGGCTTTGTCCTACACCTAGAACTCAGGAAACACACTTTACAGATGGGCCTTCCATGCCTGCGAGCTGGCCGGGCTCCTGGCTGAGATCCAGGCTTGGGGGACTATGGGGAGGAATGAGGGGGAGGCAGGTAAGGGGCGAGCAGGCCCACTGTGCTGGCTCTCTGGGGCCTTCCCACCCACCGTGGGCCTCACTGGGCCCAGGGCTGAGGAAGTTACTGTCTAAGCCTGTTTCCTCAGAATGAATCCCAAGAACCTGAGGCTCTGGGATCCAGTGTGTTCTCCCCGCTCCGGCCTGGGCAGGCTGGGCCATTGTGCAGTAACCATTTCGACGCAGTTTCCCAAGGCAGAGCTGTCAGTGTGGGCCGGTCAGCCAGCCCCCTCCTCCGCAGCAGCTCCACCACCTTTCTCAGGGGTGGGACTTGGCTCTCCTCAGTGAGGACCCAGCCTGGCCCCTGGACTTTGGTCCCAGCTGGCCTGGCTCATCCCAGCTGTGGCAGGGGCCAGAGAGGGTGTGGGAGGAGATGAGGTTTTCCCACCCCTCCCAGAGAAAGGATCAGAGACCTACCTTAGCAAGGTGGAGCGGAGGCAGGGTGCCAAAGCCTGTGTTTTTGCTGCGAACTTTCCATACAGTAAATGTGGTGGGGCATGCAGTCCTGTGACCACATCGGCGGCACCCAGCCTGGCTCTGTCACCCCAAGCTTCTGCCAGACCCTTTGAGGTCGCAGCCCCACCTCCCTGTCTCTGTCGACAGGACCCTGTAGTTTATTGCCTCCTCAGCTTCCTGAACTGACTTTAAGAAGGCGTGGCAGAGGATGACTCTGTGCCCGCCCCGGGCTGCGAGGGCATCTTTGTCAGCCACCTGGCCCCAGGCCTCTCCCCTGATGCTGCTTCTGCCCACATACATGTGGAGGTGCTTCTGGTCCATGTGGACATCTTCATCCGTACAGTCAGGTGTGAGGGTCAGCACCACCTTCTCCCTGTCTGTGGCTTGTTCACTCATAAGCATCACTGTCTTTCGAGGGACACAAATGTGACGACATTTTGGTGACGTCTAATCAGACCACCTTTGTTTCCTTCTGTGGGGGGCTCTTTGCCTCCTGAGGAACTGTGCCTTTGTTGCCTTTGGATGTCTGTAGTGTGGCCTTGGCATCTAGGTCCACCGTCCCCTGCAGGTGTTTTGTGGGCATGGTGTGGAGTGGGAATCAAGGCTTGTTTTCTCTTGTGTGCATGTCCAGCCATAGTGAAAAGGCTTTCCCCCCCTCCTGGAAGTGATTAGCCAGATATGGACAGGTCTGTTTCTGGAATCGTCATTTCACTGATCTATAATGCTGTGTACCAGCTTCAACTCATTGTGGCTTTATCAGTCGTGAACTCAGGCCATGTGAGTCCCACAGCTTTGTTCTTTATCTTCAAAATATCCTATGTCTCTCCCCCTACTCTTGTGTTTTAGAAATGGAGTTTTGCTATGTTGCCCAGCTGGTCCCAAACTTCTAGGCTTAAATAACCCAACTGTCTCAGCCTTCTGAGTAACTTGGATTACTGATGTGTACCACCTAGCCCAACTAACATTGCATCCTTATAGTTGTATCTGAATTTTAGAATCAACTTGTGTATTTCTCCTCCTAAAAGATGCTGTTAGAATTTTGATTGGCATCAAGTCAAATCTCTGAATCACTTTAGAAAGAGTTGACACTTGAACAATATTGTGTCTTTCCATCCACGAACATGGGATACCTTTCCATTAATAGGTATTCTTTAATTTCTCATCAGTGTTTTGTGGTCTTCATTATAGGAAGCTTGCATATCCTTTGTTAAATTATTGCTTAGGCATTTGATTTTTATATGTTATTACAAATGGTGCTGGTGCAGTGGTGCATGCCTGTAGTCTCAGTGGCTCAGGAGGCTGAGGCAGGAGGATTGCAAGTTCAAAGCCAGCCTCAGCAACTTAGGAAGCATTTAGCAACTCAGCAAGACCCTGTCTCTAAATTAAAAAAAAAAAGAGAGAGAGAGAGAGAGCTGGGGATGTGGCTCAGTGGTAGAGCACCCTGGATTCAATGCCCATTAATGAAAAACAAATGGTATTCTTTTTAACAGTTGTCTGCTGTTAGCCTATAGAAAAACAATTGAACTTTGGTATGATGATCCAGTGTCCTGAGACTGGTGAATTAAGTCATTTGCAAATTACTTGTGATTGACTTGTAAAATGCTTGGGTTTTCTATATACACATCAGATTGCTAGAAAATAAAGACCACTCTTCATTTCCTGTCTTCATATCATTCATTTATTTTTTTGCCCCATCTTCCTGTTTAAAGTACAATGCTAGATGAAGATGAGAGCATGATGGGTCTGCCAGAGGTCCAGTCTTGGAGAGAGCGTCCAGCGTCCTACTGATGCCTGTTTTTGTGGATACCTATTATTAATGTGAGAAGTTCGAATTTCTTTTGCTGAGTTTTTGATCAAGATGGGTGTTGGATTTTGTTAGATACTTATCCCCAAATCTATTGAGATTTATTGGCCGCTGCTGGTGTAGTGAACTACATTGGCTGAGGTTTTTTGTTTTGTTTTGTTTTTTACCAGGGACTGAACTCAGGGGCATGCAACCACTGAGCCACATCCCCAGCCCTATTTTGTATTTAATTTAGAGATAGGGTCTCACTGAGTTGTTTAGGGCCTTGCCGTTGCTGAGGCTGGCTTTTAACTTGCAATCTTCCTGCCTCAGCCTCCCTAGCTGCTGGGATTACAGGTATGCACCACTGTGCCTGGCTTGACTGATTTTTTTTTTTATTCTTGGTGGTGCTAGGATTGAGTCCGGGGCCCCTTCATGCTAGGCAAGTGCTCTACCACTGAGCTGCACCCCCATCCCTTTTTATTTTTATTTGGGGACAGGGTCTTGCTCAGTTTCCCAGGCTGACCTCTAATTTGTGATCCTCCTGCCTCAGCCTCCTGAGTAACTGGGATCACAGGTGTAAGCCATTGTACCTGGCTCCCTGGTTGACTTTTATGTGTGTTGCACCAACCTTGCATTTCTGGGATAACTTCATTTTCTTCAAGGTATACTAGCTTTCCCCCCTTCCCCCCAATACTCAGGGAACCTCTACCACTGAGCTGTGTCCTCAGCTGTTTTTTTTTTTTTTTTTAATGTTGAGACAGGGCCTGGCTGTCCTTGAACTTGCCATCTTTCTGCCTCAGCCTCCTGAGTCGTGGGAATGACAGGCATGTGTCACTGCGCCTGGCTATACTATCCTTTTTATGTGCTGATGGGCTAATTTGCTAATATTTTGTTGAGGGGTTTTTGTGTCAATGTCTCCCAGAGATATTGATCTGCAACTTTCTCATATAGTACTGTTGGCAGGTTTGGGGGTCAGGGTTATGCTGACCTCACAGGGCAGGAGGGAAGAGTTCTCTCCTCGGTTTTCAGAAAGTTTGTGAAGCTTCTTGTTGTTTCTTCCTTCAATACTTGTGACTTGCCAGTGAGGCTGAGTGCTGGGCCGCCTTTGTGGGATTGCCAGACTGTGGGTGCCTGTGTGTAGTGTAGACATGTACCCTCTGTCCTCTTGGTTTTGAAGGGATTGTCTCTAGCATTTTTCTTGATCGCTCTTTCTGGGGATTTATCAATTTTAACATTTCTTTCAAAACTAACTTTGTTGGATTTTTCCCTATTGATTGTTTATTGGGGGGTGGGTATCAGGGATTGAACTCAGGGGCACTCGACCACTAAGCCACATCCCCAACCCTATTTTGTATTTTATTTAGAGACAGAGTCTCACTGAGTTGCTTAGCACCTCACTTTTGCTGAGGCTGGCTTTGAACTTGTGATCCTCCTGCCTCAGCCTCTGGAGCCACTGGATTACAGGCATGCACCACTGTGCCTGGCTTCTCTATTGATTTTTACTTTTAATTTACTTCTTTCCACTCTCTTTGGGGTCTATTTTATTGTGTTTTTGTAGCTTTTTTCCCTGTGGTACTGGGGGTTGGGCCCAGGCCCTTGCATGCTGGGCAAGTGCTTACCACTGAGTCACACCCCAGCACGTTTTTCTAGCTTCTTTAGCTGAAAGTTTAGGTCACTGATCCTAAGTCTTAACTTTTTGCCTAACATAGTCATCAGAAACTATAAATTTCCCTCAATGCACTGCCTTAGCTGGGTGTGGTGGTACACACCTGTAATCCCAACTATTCAGCAGGCTGAGGCAGGAGGATTACAAGTTCAAGACCAGTCCAGGCAATTTATCAAGATCCTGAATTCAGCTGGGCTCTGTGTCATGTGCCTGTCATCCCAGCAGCTCGGGAGGCTGAGAGGGAGGACCATGAGTTCAGAGCCAGCTTCAGCAATGGCAAGGCACTAAGCAACTCAGTGAGACTGTCTCTAAATAAAATACAAAATAGGACTAGAGATGTGGCTCAGTGGTAGAGTGCCCCTGAGTTCAATCCCTGGTACTCCCCTCCCCTCCTCCAAAAAATCCTGAATTTAAAAAAAAAAAAAAAAAAATATATATATATATATATATATATATATATATATATATATATATATATAAGGGCTGAGGATATAGATCACTGCTAGAGCACTCCTGGGTTCAATCCCTAGCACTGGGGAGTCGGGGGGGTGGGAGAGCCAGCAGTTTTAGTTGTAGTCCACCAATCGTAATATATTATGCCTGTTTTTATTATACTTCAGTTCAGAATTTTTTTGTGGTGCTGGGGACAGAACACAAGATATATATATATATCCCCAACCCCAGAATATATTTTACTTTTCCTTGTGACTTCAATTTTGACCCATGGGTTATTTAGAACTATGTAGCTTGATTTCCAAACATTTGAGGATTTTTCTATCTAACTTTTGGATATTCATCTGACTTTAATTTCATTATGGTCCAAGAGCATCCCCTATGTGGTCTCAGCCATGTGAGATGTCCTAAGCTTGCTGGTGGCCTAGCAGCTTGGTTTCATTTGGTGGGTTGTTCTGTGTTGTGCTAACAGCATGCATTTCAGGGTTTCCTCCGCCCCACACAGCCCCCTCGGATTCTGCTGTGTGTTTTCGCCCACTCACTCTTTCTCTGGTTGATGGCCACGTGAGTCGCACCCAGTCTTTGTTATTGCAAGTGGCTCTGCAGGGAGCAGCCTTGCCCAGTTCCACATTGCACCTGCACAGGCCACCTGCAGCAGAGCTGGGAGGGAAGATGTGTGCCTTTACAGATGTCACCAGCCTCTGCATAGGAGGCTGGCAGGTGCTAGGTGACATTGCCTGTCTCCACATCTGAACCACGATGTACCCTAGTGACTTCGAGGGTTGGACAGTAGAATAGGTGAAAAAGACAGTGACTTATTGCTAAAATAATAAAGGCTCAGAGTTTCAATGTGTGGTTCTTTTATTCAATGAGATTTACATATGATTTTCTGTATTAAAAAGTTACAGGGCTGGGGTTGTGCCTCAGCAGGAGAGCGCTTGCCCAGCACCTGCGAGGCACTGCACTTGATCCTCAGCACCGCACAAAAATAAATAAATAAAATAAAGGTATTATGCCCATGTACAACTAAAAAAAAGTTATTTATATTTGTTTTCTTTGTGCTCATATCTTTTGGCAATTTTCTGTTGCAGTGTTATTGTGTGCTTACTTAAGATTTATTTGTTTACTTACTTATTATCAATATCCTTTATTTGCGTATGGGGGGGATACTGGGCTGAATCTGGGAGAGCTCCACCACTAAGCTACATCCTCATCCCTTTTTATTTCTTTTTATTGTGTTGTTTGTTTAGAGAAAGTGTCACTAAATTACTGAGGCTGGCCTTGAACTGCATCTGGCTGTTTTTTATTTTTTGGTGCTAGGGATTGAACCAGGGCCTGTGCATGCTAGGAAGCACTACACGGCTGAGCGATACCCAGTCAGAAATCTTTTTTTTATTGTCAGATTGGTTAGTCTCTTCTTCGGAGCTCATGTGTTTTCCATCTTGCTGGGCAAAGTGCCCCGTGGAGAAAGTTCCCTTAGACTTGGTGAGAAATCACCGTCTAATTTCTCTAGTGCTTTTGTGGCTTTGTGTTGTCTGATGTCCTGGCCTAGCTATTTATCCACCTGTCCCAGCATTGTTTACTGAAGCCTGAAGCTCTGTGGGAGGGTTTTACTGATGAGGTAGAGGGCAGCTCATGGGGCCAGGCCAGGCCAGGCCAGGCTGCGGAAGACCCCCAGATGCGCTCTTTCCAGCCCATGTCCCCGAGAAGCCAATCCCGGATCCGACTGCTCTGGGTGAGGCCATCCTGAGGGCAGGACCTGCCTCAGGCCCAGCACACAGATGTAGTGTGAGGTCCTGAGTGAGGAGAAGGGCCTAGCAGCAAGAGGTGGGGAGGGCAGAGGAGTGCCCAAGGTGGCTGGGCAGCCAGGAATGCTTTCAGGTTTTATCAGTGCACAACTGTGATCCCCAAAGATGTCAACCAGGGCAGAATAGGGGCACCTCCACCTGAGATAAAGCTGTGGCCCTGTGGGACCCCCTGGGTTGGCTGGGGCCCCCAGCCCTGGGCCTGGGCCTTGGCACAAGCACGGCTGAACCCAGTAGTGACTGTTGCCCCCCAGCACTTGGCCACATTCATCATGGACAAGAGCGAGGCCATCACATCTGTGGAAGACGCCATCCGGAAGCTGGTGCAGCTCAGTGCCAAGGAGAAGGTCTGGGCACAGGAGGTGCTGCTGCAGGTGGACGACAAGGCCCTGCGGCTGCTGGACGTTGAGAACCAGGTCAGGCTGTGGAGCAGGCTGCTGTCTACTGGGCTCCCATGGGTGCCAGGTCTCTGGGGTGAGCATGTGGAAGAGGACGAGGCCAAGGGCCAGCAGGATCAACCTGGCCAGAGCCCAGGCAGCAACCTGCAGTGGGGCCAGGCTGTGTCCAGTTGCAAGAGGCTCACAGACTGCACTCAGCAGGCCTGGCTGTGTCCATGGAGTCTGTACTCAAGATGTGTCTGCAGTGTGAGCAGTGTCAGTCCTGTCCCTGGACTTGGTCCGTCCTGCCCCTGCAAGTTCCTGCCACGTCTGTGTCCCAGGAGCCCATGCTGCTCCATCACACCTCTGGCAGGGCACATCTGTGGTCCATTCCATGCCTGTGGCCACAGCCCACATCTGTGTCCAGGGCCGGCTGAGGCCACGTCACCGCCTGCCCTCTGCCCCCAGGAAGAGCTGGAGAACTTCCCGCTGCCCACCGTGCTGCGCAGCCAGACGGTGCTGAACCAGCTGCGCTACCCCTCGGTGCTGCTGCTGGTGTGCCAGGACTCCGAGCAGAGCAGGCCCGACGTGCACTTCTTCCACTGCGACGAGGTGGAGGTGAGGCAGCTGACAGGGGCGGGTGAGGCACCCGCTGAACCAGCCTGATGGCCCTGTGCCCCCAGGCGGAGCTGGTGCAGGAGGACATCCAGAGCGCGCTGGCCGACTGCCGGATGGGGAAGAAGTTGCGGCCACAGACCCTGAAGTAGGGCCCTGGGGATCCTGGGGAGCTGGGCTCTCACCAGGCCGGGAGGGCACTGGGGTGGTGGCCAGCTGAGCAGGCCTTCCTCTCCCCTCCAGGGGGCACCAGGAGAAGATCCGGCAGCGGCAGTCCATCCTGCCGCCTCCCCAGAGCCCAGCTCCCATCCCCTTTCAGCGCCAGGCTGGGGACTCTCCTCAGGCCAAGAACCGCGTGGGCCTGCCAGCACCAGTCACAGAGCCAGGTAGGCCCAGGGCTAGGTCGGGGCTCCCTGGAGGGTCCGCAGGGCCCCTGGGCAGCTGCTCTGTCCCCACCAGGCTACCGCTGCCGGGAATCGCAGGATGAGGAGCCTCGGGCGGTGCTGGCTCAGAGGATAGAGAAGGAGACGGTGGGTGCCCTCCCACCCCCTGCTGGGCCTTCCCGGCCTCCCCTGCAATGGGCCCAGATGGCCTGTTGCCTGTAGAACAGCCCCAAAGTGGGTGGAGGTCTGAAGCTCACCCCTGCTCTTCTGATCCCAGCAAATCCTCAACTGCGCCCTGGACGACATCGAGTGGTTCGTGGCCCGGCTACAGAAGGCGGCTGAGGCGTTCAAGCAGCTGAACCAGCGGAAGAAAGGGAAGAAGAAGGGCAAGAAGGGGCCGGCAGGTACGTGGGGGGCGGCGCAGGGCCCCGAGCTGGGGACGGCTGGCCTGGGGGGGCTCAGCGTTGGACGGCAGGCAGGGCCCACGAGGCCGGGGCCGGCCAGCCGGCTCATGGCCTCCACCCTGTGCCAGAGGGCGTCCTCACGCTGCGTGCCCGGCCCCCCTCTGAGGGTGAGTTTGTCGACTGTTTCCAGAAAACCAAGCTGGCCATCAATCTGCTGGTGAGTCCAGGCCTGCCCTGTGCTGGTGGTGAGGGTGGAGGTTCCCCCACACCATCTGTCACCTGCCCTCTCCCTGCCACCTGTCACCTGCTCGCTCCCTCCAGGCCAAGCTGCAGAAGCACATTCAGAACCCCAGTGCGGCTGAACTGGTGCACTTCCTCTTCGGGCCTCTGGACCTGGTGCCTGGGGCTGGGGCGGGTGGGACGGATGGGGGTGGATGGGGGCGGGGACCCAGGGTGGCCAGCCGTGCAGCTGCAGGCTGGGGCGCCCCTCTGAGCCACGCCATCCCCCAGATCGTCAACACCTGCGGAGGCCCAGACATGGCCCGCTCTGTCTTCAGCCCGATGCTCTCCCAGGAGGCTGTGGCCTTCCTACGTGGCCACCTGGTACCAAAGGAGATGTCACTGTGGGAGTCCCTGGGGGACACCTGGACCCGGTCCCGGTATGGACAGGCTGAGGGGCAGGGCCTGGACCAGGATGGGGTCCTGGGTGGGCTAGCTCCAGTAGGAGTCTTGGCTGACCCCGGCACTGCCCACCCCAGCTCTGAGTGGCCGAAGGAGCCACAGGTGCCCCTGTACGTGCCCAAGTTCCTCAGTGGCTGGGAACCGCCTCTGGATGTGCTGCAGGAGGCTCCCTGGGAGATGGAAGGACTGGCCTCTGACCCCGATGACCAGGTCAGACCCCACCCCTCTGGAGTTTGCCTCCCCAACCGCTGCCAGCTGCTGCCCTTGCCACTCCTGGAGCCACAGCTGGGGCTGCCCCATGCCCGGCCTGCCAGGTCACAGAACATCCACCAAGTCTCTGTCTTGTGCCCCTTGTCCTGGGACCCTGCCTGGCACTGCCTGGCCTCTACCCGACATCAAGCCCTGCTTTCCCCACAGCCCACCCCTGTGAGCCGACTATCCATAAGAAACTCCCCGAAACACAGTCTCTCCTCTGAGTCCACACCCCAGGGGGATGTCTTACCACCAGTCAGCTCCCCACATTCTCACAGGTAAGCCCCATTACAGGGAGGTGGTGTGACATCCTCCACAGCATGGACTGGGGTGTGCTGCCACCAGGTGGTGGCAAACACCTCCTTCGAGTGGCTTAAAATGCCTCTTCCAGATGAGAAGCTGCTTTTCACTCTCAGAACTGCCTGGACAACTTAGGGAGACCAGATTTCAAAATAAAAAATCAAAAGAGTTGGGGGTGGAGCTCAATGGTAGAACACCCCTGGGTTCCATCCCTAGCACCATAAAAAAAGAATAGACCCAGGGGTGAACCCCTCTTTGCCTCCCCACTTCTGTATCCTCACTCCTGGCCCAGGGTCTGCCTGGGACACTTGCAACCTGCAAGGTCCCAGAATCTGGTCTCAGGAGGGAAGGGGCTGCAAATCCGTATTCCAAACAAGCCCATCCTCTTGGCCCACATTGGGCCTGTGGTCCCCAGGAGAACTTCAGTACCTTTATTTTATTTGTGTGGTGAGGAGGATCGAACCCAGGACCTCACACACGGGAAGCCAGCGCTCTCCCGCTGAGCCACAGCTCCAGCCCCCAGGTAGAGCTGCACAGAAGTGTTTTCAGCAGCTGTCTGTTCACCCTGGTGGCCTCTACCCTGCTCCTCCCAGTGCAGTGGGACAGGGAGCAGTCCTGTTCTGCGCTCGATCTGCACCAACAGCTCCACCCATGCCCCTGGGGATGTGGGTCCAGACCTCCGGAGAGCCTGCAGGCCGGTGCCCTGTGCAGCACCCAGGGGCCATGGCTCTGAAAATGTCCTGACCCCTGTGGTCAGCTGGGGAAAGCCATGACCCTGTCACCCCCAGGCACCCAGTGGCAGCTCTGGTGGGCCAGGCCCTGCATCTTGCCCTCCCGCCCACTCCACTTCCAGGGCTGTCACAGTTTCCCTTCCGGGCTGTGAGAGACAGCCCCTCCTCCACTGCAGCCTGGGCAGCTGCTGCCCAAGTCCCTCTGGGTCCTTGTAGGGGCCACCAGCCACCACCAGCCCCGGCCAAGTACGTGAAGATTCTCTACGACTTCACAGCCCACAATGCCCACGAGCTGTCGGTGCTCAAGGATGAGGTCCTAGAGGTGAGGGGTCAGCCTGACCCGGGAAGGTGACCCAACTGTGGAACAACAAGATGGGCACAGCCTATTTCCCTAGGGTCCCCAGCTCTGGGTTCCAACTGGGTCCATGGGCAGGATCTCCCCTACTCCCAGCACGGCCTTGCTGAGGGCCCTCCAGGTCTGGGGGATTCCCGAGGGTGTGCGGAACCCTTGTATGCTGGGCAGTCACTTTGCCAAGTGGGGGGCCCTCCAGTGAACAGAGAAGGGGCTTGATACTCATGGCCACCCAGGAGCCTTCCCCTGCAGCCACTGTGCCAAACCTGAATCCAGGCCACTCACTGAGGGACAGAAAGTGGAGCAGGCTGGGGCAGGGGGGTGGTTTACATCCACAATGAGGCTAGGAAGCATCCTCCCTCCAGGACCCTGCTAAGGCCAGGCAGGGGTAGCCCCCTCCCCCCCCCAGCCAGGACTGAAGCCTGGGGCCAGGATGCACAGTGGCCTGAGGGCTGAGCTCAGGGGAGACATGGGGCACTCTCTGCCTCTCTGCAAAGTGTGGCTCATGTGAGTAGTCCCAGCGACCACACTAGTGCCCGTGGCTGGGGAGGGTGGGGGTCGAAGGGCAGGAAAAACGGTAGACCTGATGGCCCCGGACACCGCAGGTACTGGAGGATGGCCGGCAGTGGTGGAAGCTTCGCAGCCGAAGTGGCCAGTCTGGCTATGTGCCCTGCAACATCCTGGATGAGGTTCGGCCAGAGGACATTGGTGCCTCACTGGAGCAGGTGCCCGGCTCTGTTCTCCCCACCCTCACAACACAGTCGTTGGCCCTGGGTGGGGTTGGGGGGACAGCTGAGTCTCAGCCTGGGAATACCGCTGCACCCCAGCCCTGGGCCAGAGCCTGTGCAGAGGCTCCTTCCTCTGTCTTGGCCAAGGGAAGGAAGGGGCGGCCCACAAGTCAGGTAGGGGTCTGGGCAGGTCTTCAGAGCACCCACCTCACCACCTGCCCCTGCAGGCCAGCCAGAAATACTGGGGTCCCGCCAGCCCGATGCATAAACTGCCCCCTATCTTCGCAGGGAACAAAGATGGTGAGAGGGCGCTTACATGGAGAGGGAGCAAGGAGGTGTGGGGCGGCCTGGGAGGGCAGGGGGAAGCCAGGGCCTGCGCGGGTCCACGGCTCAGCACCCGCTCCTGCAGAGCTGATCCACCACATGGATGAAGTCAACGATGAGCTCATGAAGAAAATTAGCCACATCAAGGCGCAGCCGCAGAGGCACTTCCGCGTGGAGCGCACCCAGCCGGTGCACCTGCCACTCACCTTTGAGTCCGGCCCGGATGAAGTCCGTGCCTGGCTAGAAGCCAAGGCCTTCAGCGGCCGGTGAGCAGAAGGGCTGCGGGTTTGAGCAAGTGCACGCCAGTGCACGCAGCCGTCTGGGTGGGCGCCGGCCGCCATGCCCACCCCCGCGCCCTGACTCTCTACCACCCCCAGGATCGTGGAGAACCTGGGTATCCTGACCGGACCCCAGCTCTTCTCCCTCAACAAAGATGAGCTGAAGAGGGTGTGCGGGGAGGAGGGCATCCGCGTGTACAGCCAACTCACAGTGCAGAAGGCGATGCTGGAGGTGAGCGCTCCCCTCCGGTGCCTCTTTCACAGTACACCCACCTACCTGCTCCTGGGGTGCTGGGAAGAAGTGGGGTCGTGGCCTCTGGCCCCTTGTCTGAGCTCCTCATCCCTTCTCCCTAGAAGCAGCAAAGTGGGTCGGAGTTGGAGGAACTCATGAACAAGTTTCATTCCAAGAACCAGAGGAGGGTGGAGGACAGCTAGACCTGGCTGGACTGTTGCCACCCTTGCTGCAGAGGGAGGCAGCATGGGTGGTGGGCCCACTCCCAGTGCACGGAGTATTATTTTATATGTGTATTATTTTATACTGAGGACTCACATGGGCTGGATGGGGTGCTCATCTGCCTCTAGGCGGTTGGCTTATCTTCAGGCTGAGCCATGCCCATGGATGGCCTCTCAGCTGCAAGCCACTCACCCACCCAAACCAAGGCCTCTCCCAGCCAAACCTGCCACCTGGCAGTGCCAGCCTCCATCCATCAGCCCTAGGCCACAGGACTCCCCAGGTGGGCAGGGCCTCTCTGGCCTCCCTGTGCTGATGTCGGCTCCTGGCCTCTGGAGTTTGACACTCACCTCCTGCTGCTTGATTTCATATGCACCTGCTCCCAGCTGTTCCCACCTGTCTCAGGTGGGCCAGAGCTCCAGGCTGGTTAGGCTGGTGACCTGGACTCCAGGTTTGTCCCCCGCAGGATGCTGTCCCCCAAAAATGGCCTGCAGGGGCTCCAGGACAGGAAGCCACGGTTGCCCCACCGGTTAGGGGCATGCTGTGCCGTAACCCTTTCAAAGTCCAAGGAGCGAGGGCTGTAGACACCCACTCCCATCCAGCAGAGCCCAGACTGGAACTTTCTCTGACCACATCTCAGGCCAGCTAAGCACTGCATGCTGGTGACTGGTGATCTAGAGCCCTGGACAGAGCCTCACATCCAGAAATGAGGGTGGGGGCTCTAAGGCCACATTATTAAACCAGTTTCTCCTGGAAGCCACCTGTCTGTCTCCTAGAGCCTCCTGAAGCTGCATCTCTTTTTTTTTTTTGGCGGGGAGGGAACTAGGGATTGAACTCAGAGGCAGTCAACCACTGAGCACATCCCCAGCCCAATTTCACATTTCATTAGAGACACAGGAATCTGTACCTCTTTATGAGCTGTCAGGCAGAGGGCTGGCCATGGCCAGGTGGGTGGAACCTGCCAAGGAAGACCCCTCACCTCTATACCCAGTCAAAAAGGTCCCCAGCGGAGGGGACATTTCTGAGAGGCGAGGGGCCCAGGAAGCTGTCCCCCGCAACACCTACCCACTCTGCTCACTGCATCACCCCAGGACAGATTCCAGAAGGCCCAAAGCCCATCACCCAGTCTGGCCTTCGTGGGGCACATGCCAGGTGGGAGTGAGCCAGGTTTGCCAGGTCTGCCCAGGAGGGGTGTGTCACAAGTGAGGCTCAAGCTGAGAGAGGCATCAGAAAGAGAGCCTAGAACCTGTGAGTCCCAGCTCACCATCAGCTGGTGGTATCCATGGTTTCTCCTGCCCCTCTCTGCAGTGGGTACTGCCTGCCTGGCCAATATTCCCCTGAGCTCGCTGGAGCCCCACCTTGGAGGAAGCCTTTGGCACCCTCTGCTGGTGGCTCTGTGTGCTGCACGAGGTGGCTGCCAGAGGTTGCCCCAGCACCGGACTTGGTTGAGGGAAGTGACCCTGTGTCCGAAAGCTTGGGGACCCAATCCTGGGGTGGAGTGGCCTTGGACCCCATCAGGGATCCCAGTGGTGGCACCTGGTGGGGCTGAGCTGCAGAGGCTGTGTCCTCTGCTGGTTGAGTAGAGGCCTGGCCCCTGGGCCTCCAAAGCTCTGCCTCACGTCCCAGGCAGGCACCTTGAGCCCAGTGTTCCCTGCAGGATATGGCCAAAGGGAACTGGGGAGGTCCCATGTCCTTTGAACTATGAACTGGATGTGGCAGTCACCTCCCTCCAAGGCCAGCAGAGGTGGCTTTTGCCTGGGCTACGACCCCAGAGATAGGGAGCTGGGCCTAACAGGCCATGGGTTAGGGACGGGTTTCCTGCTTGGCAGACTGCTCCTTCAAGAGATGGTTGGGCCCTGGACTCCACCTGCTCCAAAGAGACCTCTGTGTGGGCTGGAGATGTGGCTCAAGCGGTAGCGCACTCGCCTGGCATGTACACGGCCCAGGTTCGATCCTCAGCACCACATACAGACAAAGATGTTGTGTCCGCCAAATACTAAAAAATAAATATTAAAATTCTCTCTCTCTCTCCCTCTCTCTCTCACTCTTTCTTTAAAAAAAAAAAAAAAAGAGAGACCTCTGTGGGACTAGGGAGGCTTGACCTGGGGGTTGGCTGGAAACCACCAGGCCCTCGCAGCCACTCCGCAGGATCTCCCACCCACCTGTACCAGCAGGGCTCGTCCTGCACCAGCCTGGGAGGGGTTCTGGCTGCTGTCTCCAGGCTGGGTCACAGCGCCCCCCCAGGACTTATACCTGCTTCCTCAGAAGCTGTCTCCCCAGGCTGCTCCCTGAACAGGGAGGAGGCCCTGAGCACCAGACCCAGAGGCCTAAGCCAGCCCCCACTCAGGAGCAGCTGGTTTGGAGGTACCCTGGCTTGACCTGCAGGCTTAGGCCTCTGGGCTCCCAGGATTCGTCCCAGTGTTTTCTCTTTTTTTTAATGTTAAGATTTTTTAAAAAAATCTTTACTATTTATTTCTATGTGGTGCTGAGGATCGAACTCAGGGCTTCACACATGGTAGACAAGTACTCTACTTCTGAGCCACAACTCCAGCCCTGTCCCTGTGTTTTCCAAGGGACTTTCCACCACTTTACATGACCCTCCTCAAGAGCAGGACAGAGCCACTGACCCCATCTGCCCAGGAGTGGGTCAAAGATCACACAGTGTTAGGGCAGTTGGCCCTGCCCGCTCCCTGGGCTGCTGACCCTAAATGTGAGGCTGTCACTCTCCAGGGTCTGCAAACTAGAGGGTGACCATTTATTCATTTTTAAATTTTTTCTTGTAGTTGTAGATGGACAGAAGGCCTTTATTTTATTTGTGTATTTTCATGTGGGACTGAGGATCAAACCCAGTGCCTTATGCCTGCTAGGCCAGCGCTCTGCCGCTGAGCCCCAGCCCCAGCCCCCAAGGGTGCATTTAAAACCACACACAAAACACCGGCCAGAGCATTTGGGTGGATTTAGCAGCACCCTGAGATGCCAGCCTGGACCAAGCACAAGACACAGGGGAACCAGGTTACCTAACTGGGATTCAAATGCAATTTCCCTCATTCCAACAGGCTCATCCTTAACCACTCACCGCACTGGCCTCCCCTCCCCTACAGGTCAACAGGAAGGAGGGGGTGTCTGGCAGTGCCACCCCAGTGGGGCCCAGGCAGAGGATCCGATCAAGGAGGAGGGGAGGGGTCACCCACACTGGGCAAGATTCTGATCCAGATCTGCGGGGGGAGGGGGCTCCATCACGCACCCAGCAACACCCTTTTGTGGATGGGATTGCCAGGGGCCATCACTCTGTGCCCCAGCTGTGCCACCAGCAAACAGCTCCACAAACAAGGCCTGCCTGTGTCTGGGAACAAGTGTGTCTTTGTGGCCATGGCTGTCCATCCCCCCTCATGCCTACGGGGCCACCCAGAATGCTTCCCACACTCTTCCCAGAGGGCTCCCCCGACCTTGGTAGAAAATGCAAAATGGTCGCAACGGAGGTTAGGGGAACAGCACAAGTGGCAAGATGCCCCAGCACAGGGGCTCCTGTTCCTGGGGTGATGGTGCTGCTGGCATCAGGAGGGGTTCCTCTGGGGAGGGGCTGCTGGGGAAAGGCTCTGTATGTGGAGAAGCAACGGCTTCCCACTGCCTCACAGCAGCGGTGAGCCCAGAACCCCTGGTGTGACGTGAGTGTGTGTGTGTGTGTGTGTGTGTGTGTAGAACATCTTGAAGGAAGGAGGAAGACCTCAGGGCTGGCTGTCAGCAGACCACGGTGTGGGCAGGGTGCAGACCGGCAGCAAAGAGCTTCACCTTGGTTCACACCACAAGGAGGGGACGGGTGTGGCTCCCAGAGCTTGCAGGAGGCTCTGGGTTCGATCCACAGCACCGCCCAAAACAACAAGAGAATGAGTTTTGGGGCCTGGCTGCTCATCTTGGTAAAATGCACATAAGTGAATTCGTACTCTCGGCCATTTTCAGGTACACAGTCTGGGGCACTCAGCACATTCACTCCCCAAACTGACCCTGGCCACAGCAGATGCTGATTCTCGTGCTCCTCAAACCTTGTGCTCCAGCCTGCTCTCTGATTGCTGCTCGAGGGGTCTCAAGCAAGCAGGACCACACGGTGTTTGTCCTTCCATGCTGGCTTTCTTCACTCAGCATGGTGTCCTCAAAGTGATCTGTGTTAGAGTCTGTGTCACCCACAATTTTCTTCCTTTTTTTTTTTTTGGTACTGGAGATTGAACCCAGGGCACTCTACTACTGAGCTACATCCATAGTCTCCCCCGTTTTTTTTTTTTTTTTCTTTTTCTTTTTCTTTTTTTGAGGCAAGTTCTCAACTGAAGTTGGCCAGGCTGGCCTTGAACTTGTGATCCTCCTGCCTCAGCCTCCTGGGTCTCCGGGATTACAGGTGTGTATCATTGTGTCCTCTTGCTCCTGGGCTATTGACCTGCAGAAACTGAGAGGTAAGAAATGATCGTCGCTGCCAGGTGTGGGAGTGCACACCTATCTGTAATGCTGGCTACCTGGGAGGCCGAGGCAGAAGGATTGCAAGTTCCAGGCCAGCCTCTGCAACTTAGTGAAACCCTGACTCCGATAAACAAATAAAATAAAAGGGGCTAGAGGCCTAGCTCAGTGGTAGAGCACTCGGGGTTCATCCCCAAGTACCACAAAAAAAAAAGAGGAAAGAAACTCTGGCTGTTGTTCTCTGCCTGTCTTGGGGTCACCGGTTAAGCAGCCACAGGTAACTCACACACTGGCCTTTTCCACCGTGAGCCCAGCACAGCGCCTGGCCATTTGCTGAGCAAAGAGGTGGATGTGGTAGTGATCCTGGACTTGCCATCCCCTCAGCTATGTGTCCCATTTTCTGTCCCCTTCTTTGACTCCCTGATCTGGCCTGCCAGGGCCTGGTGGTGGCCGTGGTCTGGCTGGCACAGGAGCCCCAGACCCTCCCTACGCATGCCCAACATGTGGACACTGCCCCAGGGTCTTCTTCAGATGGCTTTCCCAGGTGGCCCTCCCACGAACAGTGCCCAACCCATTCCCAATAGGATGGGAGCTCCTGGCCGGGCTCCTTGGAGAGAGTGGTTCCTGCTGCCCACGACCTGCTCTGCCCGATATACCAGGGTTGGGACATTGAGGGCATCCTGGGAGGAGCTGTCCATGTGGACACTGAGCAAGAGGGGCCAAGTGGCCCAGCTAAGCACGGCAACTCTGGAGCACCAGGCCCACTGACACGTCCTTGGCAGGTCCTTGGCTGCCGCCCTCCACGGCTCCTGCGCTTTCCTCCTCCTCCTCCTCCTCCTCCTCCACTGCTTCCCGCTCGGAAACCTGGCTCTGTCTCCTGCTCTTGGTTACAGAGCTGGGGTGTAGCTCAGCAGGAGAATGCCGGCCTAGCACATGGGCCCTACGTTCAATCCCCAGTGCCACCAAAAAGCCCAGAACACTAGTTACAGGAGGCCATTGTTCAGGACCCAGGTGCTGTACTGGGCCCCCAGAAACCAGTCTGAACACCAAAAGGAGGCCACTCAGTGAAAGTTCCACATGGCCAGGCTGAACCCAGCTGTTATCTGACCTTCTTGGGATCAGGAGCAGAGAGATTACGCCACATTCCCCAGCAGGCCAGCTCCTATGGCATGACAGAGCTCACCCGACACAAACATGAAACCCATGCTAACCCAGCAGGCATTTCCCCATTGCTGTCTCCCATGGGTCCCTGCAAGGACAGGAACCTCCCAATGACCCAGCTGTTTCTGCTTCCCTCAGCTCTTCCCTGTCTGTGAAGCCTACCTGTCCTGCTCAGCCTCTTGGCACATGAATTCTGGCTTACAGAATGAAGTGTTGCCCAGCTCTGATATTGAAAATAAAGCCCATTGAGATCTGTAAAACTGGGCTGGGGGTATGGCTCAGCGGTTGAGGGCTCACCTGGCATGTGCGAGGCCCTGGGTTCGATCCTCAGCACCACGTAAAAATAAAATAAAAGTATTGTGTCCAACTACAACTAAATAAACAAAATATTTTTTAAAAATCTGTAAAACTAAGTTCTTGACAGAATTTGTGGGGGCACTTGCCTATCATCCCAGTGACATGGCAGGTTGAGGTAGGAGGATTGCAAGTTCACCGCCAGCCTGGGCAACTCAGCAAGACCCTAAGCAACTTAGTGAGATCTTGTCTCAAAAATTAAAAAGAGGACTAGGGCTGTGGTTCAGTAAGTAAAAGCACCTTTGGGTTCAAACAGGGGTGCAAATAAATAAATTAAGTTCTTGTAAGTTTGCCCTCTGACACCTCCAAGACTTAATTCTCAGGCTGGCACTGGAGTGCCCCTTGGGCATTGACAACCACCATTGTCAGCTGGTCTGGGATTCTCCTGAGGCCTAAGACCGTGGGGACCCTGTCTCACCAGCACTCCGGCACCCCTGCCTTGAAGCTTGCCCTATCCCTGAGTTCCCATTCCGTGAACAGCTTTGTCAGTAGCACATAGTGGCTTGAGGTGGAACAGGGGAAACCCGACAGACCTGCCGCTCGGCTGCGTGGACCGCAGATCTCAGAAGTTATGTTTCCAAGCAGCACACTCCACCAGCTGTGCAGACACCCCTTCTGGCTGGTGGGCCCCCGTGGCAACACTGCCCAAGTGGTTCCTCAGAAGCTGAGGGGCCACTTTTGTCTATCCCAAACCTGCTGAAACCACCGACCCCTCATGTGGGCACTGGTGGCCTTCTGACCTCAGATGGCCCAAACTCCACCCCTGGAGCAGCCACGTACACGTTCTGAATGTGTGTCCTGAGGGAGCCACAGAGTTTGATTCTGCACATGCAGACCACAGTGACCACTTTCCCTTACTGCCCACCACCCTTCCCCAGGCCCTAGCCCACTCTGTTCTTTATCCCACCCATGCCCCTAGGCCCCATCCTTGGGGAGGTGGATTTGAAGCCTGCTCTCCATCTCCAGCTGGCTGCCTGGCAAGCAGTTGTGTTCACAGGCACTCTCAGTGGGCAGAACTGATCTGGCTGGGTGACAGGGCTGCCTTTGCCAAGCAAGGACAGGGAAGCTCAGTCTTCACTGTTCAAGACACACCCACCTTATTTAACTCAGGTGTCACATGCCCGGGTAGCAAAGGTGTGACTGGCTTGGCCCCCAGAGGCCTAGGGGGCAACACAGCCCCTTCATACAGGGCTGGAAGAAAGAAACAACTTGGGCGGTTCCCTGAGTCAGCATGAAGTTCAGGTGCAAAGTCCGTGGACACCTCTTTCTTCAGCTCAGCCCAGTCAAGCAAGTTTCCAAGCCACAGAGGACCTGGCTCCTGGAGCCTGGCCCAGCAGGGTCCCTCCTCCCTTCCTGACCCAGTGGTTCTTTCTCCATCTGCAAAATGGAACTGTGCTGGACACACCCACCTGTTGGCTCTGCTCACCCCACACAGATGGAAAGTGTGTTGGGCCCTGTTGCTGGGGATATGAAGTGAAGGGGGAGAAAATCTCAAGTGGGTGGACATTACCTGCCACAGGCAGGGAGGGTGACCAGTGCTTCCCCCCTCCCCAGGGGTTTCTCATTCTACTTCTCGGACAGAATTTGGGCATAATGGGGAAATGCAAACAGAGGATTGAGCAGCTGCCCTCTGCCCAGCCTGGCACCCTGTGCCTGTTGGTATAAACTTGCCCCTATCCTGAGGGTGTTTTTTGGGAGGATGGAACACAGAGCTTTGAGATACACCCCCAGCCCTTTATTTTTTATTAGTTTGAGTTAAGGTCTTGCTGAGTTGTCCAAGCTGGCCTCCAACTTGACACGTTCCTGCCTCAGACTCCTGAGTAGTTGGATCACAGGTGCCACCAGGCCTGACTGGGGCAGGCACTTTTCTATGTCTCCATCATCTTCCACCCAAGGATGCCAGGGCAATGGTGTTGTTTTTGAGTGTAGGGGTTTTCAGGTAAAATGTACACATGATAAAATGTACAGTTGGAAGAGTGTTGACAGATATGCTCCTAGTGACCCCTACCCCAGAGAGACAGCACGGAACAACTCTGGCTTGTCTGGATCCATCCGCTTTGCAACTCAGTGAGCCTGGGGAGGTCATGGAAGGGACACTTCACAAGTTCTGGGTGCGAGTAGCGGGTGATGTTGCTGGTCAGGATGGGGAACATTCCATCAACCCAGAAAATTTCTTCAGGGTCCTTGGTTTTGAGGGCCCCAGCTAAACTGGGGCTCCAGGCCCGCTGAACTGGAGCTGGTGTAGGTGAGCAGTGCGGCCATGGCAGGTTCTTCTTTCACCCCAGGCCCTTCACCAGGGAAACCTGTTCACACTGGCAGATGCCCCGCGGTCCCCCTGACATGCATCCAGGTTATGCTGCTTCCCGCCCCCTCCCGCCGTCCCCGCCCGTAGAACGCGGACTCCCAGGAAGGAAGGCACCTGTCGGGTCGCACCGATGCGGGCGGGGGGCTGCATCCCTCTGATCTGCGTGGTGGTTTAAGAGGCGAAGCTGGGTGCAGAGACGCCCCTGGGTCCCCGCACGCGGGAAGCTGAAGCAGGAGGGTCGCTGGAGCCCAGCAGTTCTAGGCCAGCTGGGGCAACACAGGCCAGCTCCTCGCTGAGAAAAGGGGGCGGCGAGGGTCCACGGCCCCACCCACCTCACGCGCACCCGGATCCGGCCGGCGGCCTGGGGGCGGGGCCTCTTCCCTCCTCCCCCTGGGGCGGGGCGCCGTCTCCGATTGGCCCGGGCTCGCGGGGCCTGGTGGGCCGACGCCCTCCCCCGCCCGGCCGTCGCTGCGCGCCTCGCCATGTCGGGCTCCCCGGTCAAGCGCCAGAGGATGGAGTCGGCGCTGGACCAGCTGAAGCAGTTCACCACCGTGGTGGCCGACACAGGCGACTTCCACGGTGAGGGACACGAGGCGGGCCGCGCGGTGCACGCGCCCATGCCGGCCACGGCGTCCCCAATTCCGGGCCGCGGACCCAGATGGTGGCTCCCGGGGCGGGGCCTGGCGGACGCCGGGGCCGGAGGTCAGGGGCTGGGTCAGGGGTCGGCCCGAGGAGACGGGGGCTCAGACTCGGAGGTCAGCGGGCCAGAGGGAGCTAAGGATCAAGGGTCCGGGAAGAGCGGGGCTGCGAGTCGGGCAAGAGGGGACTGGAAACCAGGGTGAAGGACCGGGGCCGGGTCTGGGGTCGCAGAACAGCAGAGCCGGGGGTCAGGGGCGGAGTCTGGGACGGGGCCAGGGAAGAGGGGACTAGGGATGAGGGAAGACTGGGGCCAGGGAGTCCCGCCAGAGGGCCTAGGGATCAAGGGTGAGGGTCTGGCATGGGCTGGGGTCTGGGAAGAGTGGGATGGGGGTCAGGAGAGGGGTGTGTCAAGGAAGAGCAGGCTGGCTGTTAGGGAAGATCCTCCGTGGACTCTTGAGTCCAAGGATTAGTCCTCCCCAGCCTCCAGATGGAGGTGGAACTGCATCCCTTCCTCAGCAGCAAGGTCTGCAGGACCCCATACCAGTCTGGGAGCTTCCACGACACCAGGAGCCCCTTGTGAAATGTCTGTCAGTGGGTGGGGAGTTTTTTCAGCATTGATCCCAGGCGTTCAGCGTTTGATAGCACAGGCATAGCTCTTTGGTCTGGTGCAGGTTCAGGACCACTGGCTGGACACCTGCCTTCAACCTGTTGCTCTCGCCTTCCTGTGTGTAGCTGGTGACTTGTGGCAGGTGCTGAACTTAAATGGACATCCTCCCCAGCAGAGCCTGGTGGGTCAGAACCATGCACCGAACAAAGCAAAGGGTCTGTTGTTAGAATTGAGATTGTCTAGGCTTGGAGAGAACTTGGGTTCACAGTCATCTTAGCTCTGGGCCCTCAGGTTCACTGTGAACAGTAAGACTGAGGACAATTATGAAATGTTCCACTGATGTAAGCACCCAATACCAAAGCACCTTCCTCTTTTCTGCTTTCTCATGGTGACTTGAGAAACAGGCTTTAATTCCTCTTGTTAACTGAGTAAGCGCATTGTTTATCTAGCTGAGCCTTGGAGAGTGATTAGGCATATTTGGCTGCTTAAATATAAAGCATGGACTTAGCGACTGGCTTGGGGTCTGGCTGCGTACACCAGATTCCTCTGACAGAAGTTCTGTGCTCTGCTAGAGGATTTCAAGAGATCCAGTTGGAGTTTCTTCCCTGTCCTGTAGCCCAGGTCCCTTGAGAGTGCCTTCAAAGTGCTGTATCTGTTTCTGCTCCTCTGCTCTTTCCCTTCTTAGCATTGATAATAATTTGCAGTATTTGCTCAATGGACAGAGCCCTTATCTGCAGCACTCCCTGCTCTCCTTCCAGGTAGAGCAGGGGTTTCCCTCAGGCAACACCAGGAGGGACCTGGGAAGTTATTTTTAGAAATCTCTAAACCAAGCACTGTCATTTTAAAATGGGTTTAAAATATATATATATATATATATATATATATATATATATATATATGTTTTTTTTTAAGTTTTAGATGGATACAATATCTTTATTTTACATTTATGTGGTGCTGAGGATCAAACTCAGTGCCTCATGCATGCTAGGTGAGCACTCTACCACTGAGCCACAACACCAGCCCTAAAATGAGTGAATATTAACAATTTTATTTAAACATTCGTTCACTGATAGTGTAGGTTCAGAAGTATGTAATTGTAAATAGAACATCATGTTTGAGATCTGTATTTTATGATTGAAGGTCTTGGCTCCTCTGGGCACAGGCTTCTAAATTCAGTGAAAGATGCTGCCCTTCCCAGAACAACTTGCCCTTCAGTTAATGTCCACCCTGAGGGTCCCTGGGCCCTGAAATCCGTCTGTTGACCTCTGTAAATCTTGGCTTGTTTTGCAAGCCCTGGAATCAAGCTAGAGTACCATATGTACTAAGCATACATTCTGTCATTGAGCTCTATCCATGGGAATTTTTTTTTTTTTTTTTTTGGTGCTGGGGATTGAACCCAGAGCCTCATGCATGTGAGGCAAGCACTCTACCAACTGAGCTATATCCCCAGCCCCACTTTTTTATTTTATTTAGAGACAGGGTCTCACTGAGTTGCTTAGTGCCTTGCCATTGCTGAGGCTGGCTTTGAACTCGTGATCCTCCTGTCTCAGCCTCCAGAGCCACTGGGATTACAGGCCTGCGCCACCATGCCTGGCTTTATTGTTGTTGGTGATTTGCAGTGCTGGAGATTGAACCCAGGGCCTCTTCCATGCTGGGCAGATGCTCTACCTGAGCTACACCCCCAACTCTTTTATTTTGAGACAGTCTCAAAAATAAGTCGCTGAGCCGGGCTTGGTGGTGCACGCCTGTAATCCCAGCAGCTCCAGAGGCTGTGGGAGGAGGATAGGGCTGGGGATATGGTTCAATGTCAAGTGCCCCTGAGTTCAATCCCTCGTACCCACTCCCCCAGAAAAAAGTTTCTGAGGCTGGGATTACAAGTACTCTCACTCTATCCTGGCCTTGGTTTTGTTTTCAATCAGGGTAAGAGCAGTTTATTGGAAGTTGGCTGTGTTAGGTGGTAATTGGTGAGCACTCTACCACTGAGCCACAACCCCAGCCCTAAAATGAGTGAATATTAACAATTTAATTGTTAATATTAATATAATACAGTGGAATGCCCCATTCTAGGAGCACTGCTGAGTGAGTCCTGGCACACCTGCGCCTCCACCATGTCAAAGCACACTTTCCTAACTCCTTATTTTGAAATAATAAAGACTCAACAAAGTTTCAAAATCAGCCCAGAGAGCCCAGGAACCCTTCCCCCGGTTGTGTCCAAACCAGGAACTAGGCACTGGTGTGAACTGTGCCGCCTGCAGGTCTGGCTCAGTACTCCCCAGTTCGTGTCTACACTGGAGGTATCTCTGCCGTGGTTTCATAACATGTAGATTTGTGTAGCCAACACAGTAGTTGGGACAGAACTGTTCTGGTCTTAGAGATCCCCTTGCAGTTCTTAATCTGTTCTCCATCTCTACAGCTTTGTCATCAAAGGACACTTTAAAAATACTTAAATGTCAAATAAACTTGCTGAACCAGCACATCTCCTGGCACAGTTGGCCATCTGCTGTTCTTATGCCCATTCCATTCAGACAGTGGGTCTGCAGGACCTCAGGTTGAGCCTCATTGCCTTCTCTGAATTCCTGAGAAAGAACTAATGTATTAAAAGAGACTGTATTTATTGCAGCGAGCACCCAGGATCTATTCACTGGACCAGTGCCTCACAGTGGCCGTTGAGCGGCAGGACACACACTTTGCCCTGGAGCTGAAGCTAGCTCTGGCAGGGCGTGCTTGCTTGCTGGCTTTCATGCCTCTTGTTGGCTCTTGTCTGATAACTGTGCAGACAGTGCTCCTGGCCAGTCTCTGTGGTAGGAAGCTGTGAAAGCATTTGTCCCCATGTCTTGCTTGGAACCCAGACCACCCTGGGGGCTCCCAGTGAGGTTTCAGCTCTGCTTACTTCCCTGCTTTTGAAAATTATTTCCTAGCCATTGATGAGTACAAGCCCCAGGATGCCACTACCAATCCGTCCCTGATCCTGGCTGCCGCACAGATGCCTGCCTACCAAGAACTGGTGGAGGAGGCCATCGCCTATGGCAATAAATTGGGCGGGTAAGTGTGAGGGCCCAGCAGGTCCCAGTGGCCTCAGTGGCCTGGTGTCCCTCCTATCCTGTCCTTCTGTTTACTGGAGTATGCTCCTCACGGCATGAAGGTGCAGGTGACAGTGGTGCCATTGTGGACACCCCGGGGGTCCCTCCTCTGCCTCTGTGGCTAGACTCTGGCAACTGCTGGTCTGCCTTCTGTTGTTCTATCATTTTTTTAAACATTGTTTTGTTATTTTTTTAACGTAGTGCTGAGGATCAAACCCAGTGCCTCATGCGTGTGAGGCAAGCACTCAGCCATTGAGCTACAACCCTAACAGCACAGTCCAGTGAATTGTGGTAACATTTGTGCATTGGTGTCTGTCACAGTACTCTTGCCAAGCAACCACAGACCTACCCTTGATATCTACAAGTTTGCATTTTCTAGACATTTGACAGGTGTGACTCTTCCTGCGGTCAGCTTCAGCTGGGTACAGTGGCCTGCAGGTGCCCCGCCAGGTCTTGTATGACAACGCTGGCACTGACTGGCCCGCCCTCCCCACTGCAGCTGCTCCCTGTCTCCTCCTCTCACGGTGCTCCTGCCATGAGATGGCCAGCTGGGCTCTGCTCCCGAGTCCAGGGGGCCATGAGCTCTTCTGTGTTACTAGCTTAAGACCTCTTTGTGTGCAGTGGGCTGGCAAGGACTGTCACCTTTTGGTCACCTTGGAACAGCACCTGCCTCTATCTGTTGTCTGCCCAGGCAGCTTGGGAAAGAGTAAAACAATAACTTTTCAAACTTAGGTCTTACTGAGGTTCAGTTACAGACAGTTCATCCTGAGCACTGGTCAGAGGTGGGTGAAACGGGACATACACTGTGACAGCCACAGCCAAGGTTTTCCCAGGTCTCCCTCTCCTGTCTCTTTCTTGTCCCTGTAGTTTTATTTATTTGTTTTAATTTGGTATACATGACAGCAGAATGCATTTCAGTTCATAGTACACAAATTGAGCACAATTTTACATTTCTCTGGTTGTACACAAAAGTAGAATCACACCATTTGTGTCTTCATACATGTACCTAGGGTAATGGTGTCCACCTCATTCCACCATCCTCCCTTTTATTTATTTTTATGTGGTGCTGAGGCTCGAACTCAGTGCCTCACATGTGCTAGGCAAGTGCAGTATCATTGAGCCACAACCCCAGCCCTTGGTGTTCTTTTTGACATATAGTAATTACAAGTATCTATGGGGTACAGGGTGATAATTTATGTATACAATGTGTATGGTCAAATCAGGGTGATTAGTTTTCCCTCTCCTTAAACATTTACCATTTCTTTGTGTGAAAAGCTAAGTTTTACAAGTGACAGAAGATAGAAGGATTCAATTTGAGGAGATGAGAGCGTGCTGGAGATGGGTATGGTGATGGCTGCATAACAGGGACAGTGTGCGTACTGTCACCAAGCTGTGCATTTAAAATGGCTAAAATGGCAAATTTTTATGGTATAGGTATTTTACCACAGTAAAATAATGTTTTAGAGAGGTAAAAAGAGCTGGGTATGGTGGGCACGTCATCCAGCAGCTAGGCAGGGCAGGAGGATGGCAAGTTCAAGGCTAGCCTCAGCAACTTAGTGAGGCCCAATCAAAACGAAAAAGGGCTGGGGAGTGTGGTAGAGCACCCCCAGGTTCCATACCTAGTACCAAAAACCAACCAACCAACCAATGGAGGAGGAAACTGGCCTGGAACTCGCAGCATCTGTTCTGTGGGTGCCAGTGCCTCACAGCTTCTAACTCAGCTCTTTCCCTCTGGATTTTAGGCCACAAGAAGACCAGATTAAAAATGCTATTGATAAACTCTTCGTGTTGTTCGGAGCAGAAATACTGAAGAAGATTCCAGGCCGTGTGTCCACAGAAGTAGACGCCAGGTGGGAATGCTTGGGGAGACAGCCCAGTGGCTGCTTCTGTCTGTGGCCTCTGGTAGCAGTAGCTCTGGGGAGGAGGCCTGCTCCTCTGTGGTCACTGATGGCCTGCTGCTGCCTGCTCTCTGGGTGTTGGCGGCGTCTCATGAACAGAGCGGCACACGGCCCGAGACTGGGTCATGTTGCTCCCTGAGACTTACCTTGCACTCAATGCTGACTCGGGGTACCCTGCTGCCAACTTGATGTTCCTGGTGGGTTCCCTGCAAGCTCTGAGGGGCCTGTGGTCCCCCTGCCCTCACAGGCTCTCCTTTGATAAGGATGCAATGGTGGCCCGAGCCAGGCGCCTCATTGAACTCTACAAGGAAGCTGGAGTCAGCAAGGACAGAATTCTTATCAAGCTGTCATCCACTTGGGAGGGGATTCAGGCTGGAAGGTAAGTGTCCCCTGTGAGGAGGGAGCTGTGCTGGCCTGCCCTCTGCTCCAGGCCAGCCTGGGAAGTGCCCTTTCACACCAGCTGGTAGGTGGTATCTTTCAGTCTTCCCAGTCAAGGATAGCCTAAATTTACTTAGTTTGAAAAAGTAAACTGTTGCTATACGAATTATATGCTCAAAGTGAAAGAGACGGGAAATGTGAAAACCAGAGTGAAACTGCCCTGTCTCAGCCAGAGGGAGCCACTTTGGTACCATGGTCAGCTGGCCTGGGAGGCCATGGTTTGCCGTCTGCTGCTGCAGCTGCTCCTTCTTCCACCACACCCTGTGCAGCCACTGACTGCCCTCTTACGTAGACAGGGGACTCGTGGGCCCTCATGTCTGGCTGACTCCACCCTGTGGCAGGTGTCAGTGCTTTGTTCTGTCTGCAGCTGAGTGATGCTCCCTGTTGAGTGGACCACTGAGCCATCTGCTAGCTCGAGCTGTTCACTCTTTTGGACTCTTTTTTTTTTTTTAAGAGAGAGGCGAGAGAGAGAGAGAATGAATTTTTTAATATTTATTTTTTAGTTTTTGGCGGACACAACATCTTTGTTTGTATGTGGTGCTGAGGATCGAACCTGGGCCACACGCATTCCAGGCGAGCGCGCTACCACTTGAGCCACATCCCCAGCCCTCTTTTGGACTCTTATAAATAATGTGTGAACGTGGGTGTGCACATCTTGGTGCGGATGCATGTTTTTGCTTCTTGTGGGCAAATGTTGAGGAGTGGGGTCGCCGGGCCACATGGTCAATAGAGGAGCTGTGCCAGCATGGCATAAGCTCTGCAGCCAGACTTGGTCACCTGAGTCTAGTCCACCTTTGAAGCTGGTCCCTGAGAGGGAACTTAGACTGGAGGGGCCTCAACAGAGGCTTGACTGTCCCAGCCCACAAAAGGCCAGGGTGCCCACAGTAGATAGGCGGGTGTTGGGTGAGGGGCCCAACATCCAAGGGACTTCTGTTGAGAGAGACTGGGGCTGTGGGCTTGCTGCAGGCACCAGGGAGGACTGGGTCCCAGTGGTGGTTAGAGGGGATGCGGCCTCCGACAAGGTGAGGGCTGGGTTCCAGTGCGGCAGGCATGGACTTGAACCTCCCTGGCCTCTGTCCAACTAGACCCCACTGAGGCCCAGGTTGTGCTTAGCTGTGGATGTGCTCTTCCTGCTTCCCGCGTGGAAGACACTCAGCCTCACCTGCCTGCCCCACAGGGAGTTGGAGGAGCAGCATGGGATCCACTGCAACATGACACTGCTCTTCTCCTTCGCCCAGGCTGTGGCCTGTGCTGAGGCAGGTGTGACGCTCATCTCCCCCTTTGTGGGGCGCATCCTTGATTGGCACGTGGCAAACACAGACAAGAAGTCCTATGAGCCCCTGGAGGATCCTGGTGAGCTGCCTTTTGAGGTCATATGTGCGGGGGGTGCATGTCAGTGAACAGTGAGCTGCCCGTGTGCCCCCAGAACAAGGTCAGAGAGACAGTCAGGGCAGGATGGGGGGACCGCGGCTCAGTGCTGCTGGAGCTGTCCTGGAACATGGCTAGGTCTCTTCCAGGGGTAAAGAGCGTCACCAAAATATACAACTACTATAAGAAGTTTGGCTACAAGACCATCGTCATGGGTGCCTCCTTCCGCAACACGGGCGAGATCAAAGCACTGGCAGGCTGTGACTTCCTCACCATCTCACCCAAGCTCCTAGGGGAGCTGCTTAAGGACAGCACCAAAGTGGCACCTGTGCTCTCAGCCAAGACAGGTAGGGCCCTGGGCCCAGAGGAGGCCACAGGCTGCACTGCCCTATCTCTGCCCTGGTGATTCTGTGGACCCCTTGTCCAGGGACCATGCGGCACCAAGAGGCAGGGAGTGAGGCTTGGCAGAGGGCTGTTCCCCTGATGTGGGTCAAGTTGTTGGCAGAACCCTGCAGACTGTCCCTTGCAGGGGACCAAGGGCTTTCTTGATGGTTACACCAGGCCTAGAACCTTAGGCCAGCTGTGGGCCTGAGGGGCCGGGCCAGGCACAGAGGGCTGTGGTGTCTCCCCAGCCCAGGCTAGCGACTTGGAGAAGATACATCTGGACGAGAAGGCCTTCCGCTGGCTGCACAATGAGGACCAGATGGCTGTGGAGAAGCTCTCTGATGGGATCCGAAAGTTTGCTGCTGATGCTGTGAAGTTGGAGCGGATGCTGATGGTGAGTTCCACTTGGGCAGGGCAGCCTCCCCGGCTTGACCCCAGGAGACCAGGCCTGGGAGTCACTTGGATCAGGGCACAGTTGGAACTCTGGGGACCCTGGGTCCCATTCATCTGCCATGTATTAATTGACCTATCTGCCCAGATCCTCCTGGAGCCTGGGAAGTTCTGGGGACTCTCTGGCCCAGCCCATATGTTCAGTGGCCTTGGTGGGGGTGCCAAGGATTTACTGTGCAGTTCACTCTGTGCTCATTCCTAGGAACGAATGTTCAGCACAGAAAATGGCAAGTAGTAGCGTCTGAGGCTGGACCCCAGACCTGGGGCTGACTGCACATGGCTTGTGATGAATCTTGCATTTTTTAAGCAATCGGAACAGCGATGGATCATAGGTTTCTGATTTTTTTTTTTTTTTTTTGTAAAATTTGCCTACTGCATTAAAGCAATTGCTTTTCCTGTGCTGTGTGTCCCTTGTCCCTTCAGCACCAACTGCCGTTGACTATGACCTAGGAGATGGGGTTAAGGGCAAGATCCCCGATGACGGCAGTTGGGATAACCCAAACCGTCACAACACACGCCTAAACCAGTCAGGGTCACGCCAGGTGAACTGGGCTGGCATGAAACAATCAGAGACAGAGAAATACCTTTTCTTTTGGGTTCTGTGACAACTCCTTTAACCCAGCTCCCACAAAGGAGGCGGGGGGGGGGGCAGGGGAAGGGGAGAGAGGGAGGAAAAGCCATTCAAATGAGGCAAGGGGTAGGATTACAAAGGAACAGGTGAGTTACTCAATCCCAGTGGTTATGCCTATACCTGAAGCCATGCCTTGCTATCCAAAGCTGGGACAAGGCCCAAGTCACTAATGTAACTGGTCAGAGCCCTCCGTGTCGGGACTTGAAGGTCATCTGAATGGGGCAGCTCCCAACACCAAGCAGTTGCATCTTTCCTCACTCAGAGCTGGTGGTTACAGGCCTTTAGCTTGGAAGGTGGGCCTTGCCCTGGGGTGGTCGCAGCCAAACCTGAGGGCAGCATCAGGCACCAGCATGTCAGTGGGCTTTCTGCTCTGGGTCCAGGCTGCCATGTCCTGAGCAGGTTCTGGTAAGGCTGGTGGTACCACTTGTGGGAACAGCAACATGCACTGGTACCAGTGTCATCCACACGTGGAAAACCCAGGAAAGCAGAACATTTATATCAACCTTGGACGGCCCAAGCACCTAGACTCTAGGGCCAGAGCCGGGGGGAGCAGTTGGCAAGGCCCCAGGGCTGGCCAGTAATCATGGAGTGCCTAGGCCCACATAAGGCCCCACCACTCCAAGGCAGCCACCACCTTTCCCCACCAAGCTTGAGCCTGCCTCCAGGGACACCAAGGCAAGTAGGGGTGGCATGGCCTCATGCCTGTAGACCCCCATGTCCAGCAGGTCCCTCGCACTCCCCAGCAGCACTACACACAGGCAAGGGCCAAAGCCTCTACTGCCCCCAGCCCTCTCTACACTGGCAATGTGCCTCCCAGTTGGAGAGCAGCAGGGCCTTCAGGGGACACCAGGCTGTGTGTAAGCTTTGTGGATGTCACCTGCAGACAGTGCTTACCATCCATGTGCCCTCAACACCATGAGATACCCACTCAGTTGTTTCTGGATGTTTCATGTAAACACTTAAAGGCTTTGGTGACTGAGTGCTTTGTTGTATATTAGCCCCCCCTTTTTTTTAATGGCCAAACAGCTCACTATGGATACTGTTATTGACGGACACTAACGGAAGACACTGATGATATTCCATTGTGTTAAGCCACCATTCGTTGAGGGCCACAACCAAGTCAGGATGGCACCTGGCACTTTGCCAGGAGTGGTTTTTGAAGCAACGCCAGGGAGCCATTAAGATGATGGGGATTCCTTACTGGATGACTGCTGTATCTAGATGATGTTAATTGAGTCAAGCTGTGTGTAATCAGGTATATATAGACCTCTGCTGGCCCGCAGAGAAGCGGCTCCTGCTATCTCGGGTGCCCGCTACTTTGAGTTCTCGCTCAGTTCCTGCTGAGTTCACTCACAATAAAGCAGTTCCCGCTTCAACCTTCAAGTTACTTGTCACCTCTAGGTCATTTTGCCCAGCCGGACTTCGGCAACCATTTGTCCTTTATTTATGTGATCCTAGAGATGGAACCCAGGGCCTCATGCAGGCCAGGCAAGTTAAGTGCTCATCACCGAGCCACACCCAGCCCTGTCTATTCTCAGTGATTAACACTGCCATGAACACCCATGTAACATTTTTATGTGGGCTGGTTGTTTTCTTGGGTAGATGTAAGCAGGCCTTGCAAACACTGGGCATGTGGGGAAAGCCTCATCCACTCAGTGGCCACTTTTTCTACCCCTTTGCGCTCCTCTTCCCCAGCCTGACACCCCACCCCCAGCCCCCAGAGGCTGGGCCCAGTCGGCGCACCTTGCATCTTCAATTCCATGTACACCTGGATCTGCACATGAGCTCAGGTGTCAGCAGTGCCGTCTCCCCAGAACTCACAGAAACTTGACCCCAAGGCAACAGGGTTTGGAGTGGGACCTCTTGGAGGTAATGATGTTGAGGGTAGCGTGCCCATGAATGGGACCAGTGCCTTGCAGAGGGCCCCAACAAGCTCCCAAATCTCCTGCCACGTGAGGGGCAGCCAGAGGCCCCTCTGGAAGCCAGGAGGCCAGACACTGGATGGGCCACACTTGGACCCTGGACTTCCAGTCTCCAGAACCATGAGATACATTTCTGTCCTCAAGAAGTCACTGGTTCTGTTTACTGTTACAGCAGCCTGAACAGACCAGGATGTCGTATCACCAGAGCGCAGGGCAGATGGTGGCGGCCCAAGGCCTGAAGTGGGGGTCTGGAACAACTTCCCAGTGTGGGCTGGGGGGTCCTGGTGACCTGCTTCCTTCTGCACTTAGACAAGGGGCCTCCCACAGGTCCCTGGCACTGGGAGCCTCCCTGGTGCCTGCTGTGGCAGGTCAGGGATGGGGCAGAGATCCAGGTGGAGGGCAAGAGGAACTGAGCTCTTCGGGAGCACCCACTCCAGGGCTCATGGGCTGCTCGCCAGATTCCCCCAGAGGACAGACGGCAAACAAGCTCTGTCCAGGAGGAAGTGGTGGTGTACTGACCTGGTGTTCCCAGCAGAGGCCTGTCCAGGGTTTGGGAGGCAGGACTCATGCCATTCCCCTACACAGAGCCCACCCATGGCCACTCCACCCAGGTGGAGCATGTGGAAGGGCTGGGGGCTCAGCTGCCAGAGGCCAGAGGGCAGGCTTAGGGAAACAGCACTTGTTTCCCCCCGCCCCCCAGTACTGGAGACTGAACCCAGTGGTACTCTACCACCGACCTACACCCCCAAATCACCAACATCACTAGAAAAAGAAACCCACAGCAGCAAGGAGTAAAAGAAGGCCAAGTTCTTCAGCAGGACTCCTGGCAGTTTCAACCAGTGTGGGAAACGTGGCTCCCAGAAAACTGTTCACGTTGGCCAGGGTCAGACACTGGAGGAAGCTCTGGCCTGCCAGCCCGGTTCTTAGCCTCTACCAACAGCTGAAGGGCAGGGCAGTGGCTGATCACAGGAGGCCCCTGTTCCTGGTCCCTTGCATCCAGCACCCTCCTGTGGGTGGTGAGCACTCTGAACTCTAACCAGTCCTCCCAGGGATGCAACCTGCAATTCCTGAGGACCACCCAGCAGCCAGCACAGTACCCATGGCACCCAAGGGCATCGTCCTCACAAGAGTTGACATCCTCAGGGCTGATTCCTGCAGGCATAACAGTCCCAGGAGCAGTGGGGTCCTCAGAGGACAGCAGAAGACACAAGAGCAAGTCCAGCTGCTTTGGGGGATGCCCAGATGAATGCAAAGAGGCAGTGTCCACCTGCAGGCTTATTTCCTAGGGGACAGATGTGGTTGAGTCTTAGGTAGCTGTAGTGTACACCACAATAGTGTACACCACAACATGGCCTGGTAGAGGGGCCAGTCAAGGCAGGAATCCAGCCAAAGCCCTTTCCCACACACTCACCGGCTGCTGCAGAGGAAGAGCAGGTTCTGCACAGCAGGGACAGTGGAGTTGGCATTCTGTCCGGTGACCAGGTGGCGATCCAGCACAACATGCACAGCATCTGGCTCGCTGGCTAAGAGGACCCAGGGTACAGGCCTCAGGTGCTGCATACCCCAGACTCACTCTTGCCACTGAGGGGTTGTGAGCACCAGACAGAGTCCAGTGGTCATCTGCAGGTCAGCCTGCCTGGGGCTGAACCACCAGCCACAGGAGTCTACAGGTACACAACCTGGGGGCTGGCCTGGCTGGCTGCTCCCCAGGATGCAGCAAGTTACCCCCACCCATCTCCTGTGAACGTGGGGTGCCCACCCAGCTCACCACTGAAGCCAGCACCCGAGTCCTTCACGAAGTCCTCTACCACCAGTGGCAAGCGGGCGAAGCCAGGAGCCCTAACGAGCTCATACACAGAGGGCTGCAGGGGCAAGGGGCTGAGTTAGACCCACAGCCCCCAACCACTCTTTTCTTATCTGGTAACCACCCCTATTCAAAAGGTTGACCCTAAGGGTCAGGCAGGTCAAACCACAGTGCATCAGACGAGACCCTCACCCACAGCACAGGGGTGAGGAAGCAAGATGAGGTGGGGGCTGCTGCTGAGGCAGATGGCCAGAGACCAGGGCAAGGCCAGCCACCCTGCCCCATGGGGCGGCCCTGGGAGACAAACCCACTGCAGCTAGAAGGCCTGACTTTCCCGACAGAATGATGAGCTGGCAGCCTTGGGGTGAGCCCCTTACTGGGCTCCCATAAAGCCCACACATGAGGGTCTGACCCCAAAAGGCCCCAGTCCACCCCCACCCTTATTTCCATGTGCTCAGTTCAGAAAAGACAGAGGGACAGCAGTCAGAGCGCCCACAGGAATCTGACTGAGGATACTGGCTGTCCCTGAGGCACTCACCCCTGTAAGGCTGTAGCCGTGGAACACCCAGGACCTGTCCTCATTGGTCGCACAGCACAGGGCAGCAACACCATGGCCGATGGCACAGATGGGCTCTGTAAACAGTAAGGCCGCCCAAGGCCCTGGATGCTGGCCTGGGCTTCCATCCCCCCCCAGGAGCTCCCTAGGCACTGGCTACCTGGCCACCGCCCAGAGCATACTTGAGGACTAGGTTTGGCCTCAGGCTCGGGGGCTCTGGTACAGGCACAGGCAAGGTCCCCAGGGAGTTCCAGGTCCATTAACTGACTGCAGATGGCCCTGCCTGCAGAGGAAGCCCTGTGAGGTGGGGAAGATACTCCCAGGTGGTGCCCCTGCCTGTAATGGGGTCACCCAGACCCTCCCCAAGGGCTCCTGGCCCTGGTGTGGTCCCAAGGTAGAAAAAAACACAGCCTGTTCAGGTCCAGGAACTGGGTGGAACCCTGAGCTGTCTGCCTGCTGGCCCCTACGGGATGTCCTGCTCCAGCCACTGACATGCCCTTCATAATGCCCCCATCCCCCCCAACCCCCTTGGGAGCCCACAGGGAAGGGACCAAAGAGCATAGTGTTTGGGGGACCACTCCCTCAGTGTGCAGAGCAGAGCACACACCCACTGGCCTGTCACAACTGCCAACCGGCTGGAGAACTGACCACACCCCACCCAGCATCTGCCCACCCATCCTCCAGTTTCTTGTCACCTACTGCTCTCAGAGTGGAAGTGCTGCAGGATTCGGGCCAGAGACCCACTGCTAGCCAGGTCAGCCAGGGCCCCAGGACAGCTGGGGATCAGGAGGGCATGGTACCGGGCACCTGTGGGGAGACACTGGCCAGGAGGCCATGTATCAGTCACAAGGGTGTGGCCAGGGAAGACTCTCCACCAGGACCCACGGCTCCTCTCTGCCACACAGGCCAGATGGCATCACTTGTAGCTCCCCTACACAGACTACAGGCTGGGGCCCCAGGCGGACTCCCAAGTGCCCAGCTTGACTTTTTCTTCTCCACATACCACCCCTTCCCCAGAGGAGCTCGGGAATCCTGGAGCCCTGATGTGGACTGCAAACTCTCCTGGACAGTCACAGCACTTCAGGGTAAGCCACAGGGTGGACTCAGGGGCAAAGCAGGGAAATGCACCGAGACCCCCAACCACCTGAACCCCCAACCCTTAAGCACACCACCCGGGGGCAGGGGGAACACGTGAGCCCAGCAGGGAGTGGTCTCGGCCCACCGTCAATGGACTCGAGCTTGGCAGGGCTGGCGTAGGCCTTGAGGCGGAAGTCCTGCACCCAGCGTGCATTGCTCTCAGTCACGTCCACGAAGTCTATAGCCTTCCCCTGTAGGAATAGAGCCCAAAGGCTGAAGGTCAGCATGGGGGCGGGGGATCATCCCACTGATGGCTCACAGGGAGTCTAGCACACTGATCCACTGTAGACCCTCAGGGTACAGAGGCACCTGATCATATAGTCAGCTTCACTGGCTGCCCTGGGCAGGGGTCGCCCATGGATGACCCTGTCCCACCAGCAGCCATACAGATGGGTCAGGCGCAAGAAAAACAACTGAGGAAAGACCACAGAGCCAGACTCAGTGTGGTAGCCAGGGCAGTCCCACACCTGAGCTGACGCACCTGGAGGTCTCTACTGTAGCCCACCACATCCTACTCCCTCTTGGGCCCAACCACTGGCGGGTAGGGAATTCCTCCTACAGGAGACATCTGTGCATGTCCCTTCACAAAGACCGACCCTCCTCTCTCAGAGTCCCCGCACCAGGACACTTGAAGATGTGTAAAAACAGACCACAAGGAAAAATTCTCCCTCACCTCTGTGGCATCAGAGCCCAGGAAATGGGCACCAGGACTTGGAGGAAGCCTCCAGATTTTGTTGCAGCCCCTCACCCCAAGCCAGCTCCCTCTGGGTCATACTAACTGCAGAGGGTTCACCACCCCTAAGAAGCAATGGCACTTTGTGGCCTCACCCCAAGAGAGGCGGGGACCTCAGGTATCCACTGGAGACGGATGGCTGAACTTACCCCAGGAGTGGCCACCTGCAGGTTGAAGGCAGCACTGGCCAGCGTGAAGCAGTGGAGGAAGGACTGAGCTGACACTCCTGCAGGAGAACAATTCTGCTAGGTACCCCCACCCCAGGAGGCTGCCCAGGTATTCCTCTCCTGGCCCTGGAACCGCCCTGAGGAGTATCCCTGCTCTCCCACTCCAAGGCCCACCTCTTACAGCCCTGGGACAGGACAGCAGCCCTTCAAGTCCAGGAAACTGAAGCTCAGACGATGCGATCAGAGGCGTACGGCCAGGTCTGTGCTCTGCCAGCCCTGACCAGAGACCTGCCAGCTGACCAGCAGCTCAGCATTGCCCTGGGGCCTGCTCTCCCTGAAGCTGGCCACCTCAACCTCGACCCTCAGGCCCCAACTAAATTGGGGGCAGGAAATAGCCCACCTCAACTGCCCACACCCTCCTCTTCTCTCACACAGCCACTACAGGCCTTTCCAAGGGAAAACCCAAGTATGGGTTCCCTTTTACTCAACTCTTTCCCTGCAGAGCCACCAGGGTCCAAGGCACCCTGGCTAGGAAAGAGACAGTGAGCAAAGCTTGCTCCCATGGAGGTGTGGCTGTAGCAAGAGGCAAAGGGACAGCGTTGGGTATCCTGGCCTGAGGAAGGACACTCCAGGCCCAGGGTCCCTTCCTCCACTGAGCTCTGGGCTTCTGCCTGCCAAAGGACCTTTCCAAAAGGAACAAGGCTGGGCTGAAGAAGTAGCTCAGTGGTCAAGGCTTGCCTAGGATACAGGAGGCCCTGGATTACATTGGGGGGGGGGGGGGGAAGGAGCAAGGCCTGCGAGGTAGAGAAGCCTCTAGGCCCACGGGGAAGAACAACATTCCACTACCAGGGAATGCAGACCCACATCACCTTCTAAGGTGCTAATGCCTTCTTCTCTTCCCTTTTCCTCCCTCCCTCTTTTCCTTTGGTGCTAGGGGTGTTTTTACCACCGACCTACACTCCCAGCCTTCTTTATTTTTTATATGAGACACGGCCTGCTGGCTAAGTTGCCCAGGCAGACAGCGAACTTGCAATCCTCCTGCCTCAGGCTCCTGAGTCGCTGGGATTAAAGACCTGTCGCAGCCCAGCTACAGTGCTGTGACTTGTACATTCGTTCAATCCCGGGACCCAATCCCTGAACCTCATTTTCTTCCTTGTTAGTTAACACACATTGACTGCAAGATAGCCAACCTCCTCAAACCACTCCCAGCTTCTGCCCACGCAGTTCTTCCTACTCTCACTCCCTACCCGTCCCGTCCACGGCCCACCGAGCCCGCTGGACTTTTCAGGGCCGTCCAGGCCCACGTCCTCAACTCCCTTCCTGGACCACAGCAGGCCTGGCGCTCAGACCAGAGCCTCTGGAGATTCTCAACCCACACCTTCTGGGCTCCTCCAGCCTCCTTCCGGGGCGCCTCACTTGGGCTCCGGAGCTCGGCCGGCCCCGATCCCCCCACCTCCGTGACGGTCCCCTAGCCCCCGTAACGTGACCTTGGGCTGGTCACTTACTAGAGGACCCACGAAGGAATCGCGCGCTCGGCCCTCCCCCGCCGGGCACCTGGGTGCTCGCCGGGGACCCAGGGCGCGGGCAGCGGAACCCCTGTCTGGGCGAATCCCTGCGGTTCTGCCCAGCCGAGCAGCCTCGGTGCGGAGCAGGTCCTGCGCGAGCGCGAGGCCGAGCCCGGACCAGGGGCACGCGAGGGCCGGCGCCACCTTCCCCGCCGCAGCCCGCTGCAGACACCCCAGGCCCGCGTGAGGTCCGGAGGGTCCCGGTCCCGAGTGTCGCGCCCGTGCCACGCACCTTCCGCGGCGCCGCTGGCCACAAGGAGGCAGGCGGGCCGGCTGGGCAGCCGCTCGGACGCCATGGCCACGGGACGACGCCCGCCAGCGCGCGTGCTGGCGAGGGCGCGTGCGAGCGCGGGGCGGGGCGGAGCGGGGCGCGCCGCCGGAGCACGCAGGCCACGCGCCGCACGGCGCATGCGCACCTGTCTCGGCGCGCGGGCTTGCGGCCGCCGCGTCCGGAGGTGAGGGCCGTGGAGCCGGGTGTGGCGGCGGGGACATCTCCCCAGGGGCAGGCCTGCCACCTCAGAGCCGTTGTGACTTCGCGGTCGCTCGGATTTTGCGTGCGCGCGGGGAGACGGGGGTGGGTAGTGCCCTTTTCCGAGAAGGGAACGTCTCCAGGGTGCTGGAGGCGTGGGGAGAGTCGCAGCGGGTAGGGGTTGGCCAAGCTCCAGGCGGTTTCCCCCTACGCTGCACTTGCACGGGTGTCCACGCGGGTTGGTCAACCGGTAGGTGGTGTTCAAGTCCTGGGCTGAGAGGGAGGGAGGCTGGCCCAAGCTGGTTGGCTGGTAAGGGGGTGGCTCCGCCAGCACCACTGCTTCTCCAAGCTCTACTCCAACTAGGGAAACTTGTGATTGGAAACAGCCCGAGTGGCTGAGTCCCGGGCCAGGAGCCACCCTGGCACGCATCACCTCCCCAACCACTGGCCTCTACCTCCTGCCCAGCCCAGTCCAAAGGAGGAATTCCTGACCACCCACCAAAGGGCCAGGAGCCCCTGTTCTCATCCACTACAGGGCCTCCAGCTCTGCTGCCAAGAGGAAGCTGGGGCTTCTGGCATAGGCAGAGCTGAGGATAGGGCTGGGAAGAGGAACAGATCTGAGCCTACCACCTAGTGTCCTGTGCTGGAGATTCACAGGTCTGAGGTCAGACCATAGGCTGGACTTAGCCACTGGAAAGCTTCTGGGTCTGTGGAAGGGGCATGCCCTACAAGTGCTCATTGGTGGCACTTGGGAGCTGCAGGGTCTACCTGCTCACTCACCTGTCCTGTACTGCCCCTCAGGTGTTCTTAACACAACAGAGCTGGCTGAGCTTGCCTCTGGTGCAGAACTGAGGACGTCATCCCGAGGAGCTGAGGCTCCAGGTGCTCTCCTGAGGGTGGCTGCCATGCCACTGCCTCAAACTCCTTAGGCTCTAAAGAAGAGAATGAGGAGGAAGCCAAGGCCCATCCTGACCCTGCAGCAAGTCTGGCATGGCACATACATGAAGCGCTGTGCCCACTGGTGATAGTATGCACTGAGTGTCTGCTTGGGGCAGGGTACCTGCCATATGATCCGCAGAGCTGAGCAGTCGCACCCTGGAGAGAGTGACACAAATCTGAGTCCATGATATCTGTCCACAGTGACCTGTCTCTGTAAGCATCCTGTGCTTCCAGTGGGGCTAGCCTGTACAGTGCTCAGAGTTGGTGCAATGCCCACTCTCTAAGACCAGCTCCTCCTCATCTGGGGTCAGTGGTAAGGAAATGCCAAAATGAACCCCTGGGGCCCTATCACATTCCCTAGGGTCAAGCCCTGGAGTGGGGGTGCCCATCAGGCAGTCTGTTGCTGATCAGTATCCCTGATGTGCCCACCCAGTTGTGCTAACACATCTACCCCCAGGGACCTCCTATTCCAATAGGTTGAGCCGGTACCCCCACATCTCCCTGAGTAGCAGCCCTGAAGGCTGGCCCCTAGGCATGATGAGGCTGTTTTGGGGGAGTAGAGGGCACATAGTTATTCTCAGGGCAGAACACAGGGGGCCTCTGAAAACCAGACAGGTCTGTGGCCAGCAGCCCAGGCCTGGGTGGTATCTCCTGGGAACGGTCCCAGACTGGGGCAAGGAGTCTCAGGGATTATGGGTCCATGGCCCCATGATGAGGGGTGTCTGGGGCTGCATTTGGTAAGTGACCCCCTCCCCATCCTGCCCTACTGAGCCTCCTCCAAAGGCATTTGCCCAGTGTCAAATTGGAGGTTTTGATTGTGAGGCTCATGCACTTATACCCTGGATGTGGCTCTCTGGGGCATCGTGCTGCTGCTGTTCAAGGACCTGATCCACCTAGTGGTGAGTGCCAGGGAGGGGAGGTGAAGGGGGAGTCTGGGGCTGGGGACCGGAGTTCTGTCTGCTGGAGGAAGTGGCAGTTCCCTCAAGGCTGGGGCTTTGCCTGTGTCTGAGACCCCAGGCCACAGGAACGCAGGGACTGTGGGTACACCACACACCAAGGGAGAGGCGTGGAAGGGGATCATTGTTCCTTTGCTGTCTCTAGAACTGGTTCCTGCTCCGATCCAAGGATAGGGCCAGGGCCTTTCCAGGAACACTCTGCCTTGCAGGACTTTCCATGCTGCAGGATGTCCTGGGTGACTTCACTCTGGCACCCCTCCCTATGCCTGCCGAGCAGGGACTCCTTGATGCCAGACTCCTGACCATCCCGCAAGTCCCATGGCACTACCAGCCCTGTCTGCCCAGTGCTTTGGGTTTTTTTTTTTTTTTTTTTTGTCTGTCTGTCAGTTTTTTCCTCCTTCGGTGCTGGGAGTGGAACTCAGGGCCTTGTGCGTGCTATGCAAGTATATATTTTTATTTTTTTTAAGTTTATTTTTTTAGTTCCAGAGATTAAACCTAGTGGGACTTAACCATTGAGCCACATCCCCAGCCCATTTTTTTCTTACTTTGAGACAGGGTCTCACTAAGTTGCTGAGTCTGGCTTTGAACTTAAGATCCTCCTGCCTCAGCCTCTTGATTCTCTGGGATTAGAGGCTTATGCCACCGTGCCTGGCTCCTTTTTATTTTTAATTTTGAGACAGGGTCTCTCTGAGTTGACCAAGTTTGCTTCAAACTTGTGATTCTCCTACCTCAGCCTTCTAAGTGGATGGGATTACAGGCCTGCGCTACAGTCCTGAGAACATCCCCACACACAGTGGTGCCCCCAATTCCTCTTTTTTTTAAGATTTATTTTTTAATTGTAGTTGGACATGATACCTCTATTTTATTTATTTTTATGTGGTGCTGAGGATGGAACCCAGGGTTTTGCACATGCTAGGCAAGTGCTCTACCGCGGAATCACAACCCCAGCCCCCCAATTCCCCTCTTTAATGACCAGGTGACAACCTCGAGGCCAGAGGAAGCCCTTGGGGTGGCCCAGTGCCCACACAGCTCTTTTCCCTTGAGGGATCAGGCTCAGGCTGTGGTCTGGCTGTGGCTGGAGTGTGGAGATGTAAACACCAGCACCTGTGAGTGACAGCCCCCAGCACAGGTCACGGTCCAGGCTGCCGGCACCTGCAGTGCTACCCACAGTACCACACAGGATAGCTGAAGGTACTGTTTGCCCTGCCTGGCCAGAAGATGACCAACCTGTGGGTGGTCGTGTTTGTGGCCCTTGATGGGGTGATAGACCAGGAGGCAGGCCCCAGGGCTCAGGACCTCAGGACAGGGAACATGCCTCAGGGTGCCATGAGGCTGCAGGGTGGTAGAACTTACCTCCGACTCACCTCCTGCCCCTGCCCCACACACCTAGGATGGGGTCCGGGAAGATTGGGGAAGCCATGCCTGCATCGCTGCGAGGTGTGCTCCTATCAAGGAGCCTCAGATAGATCCTTGACCCGGGAGGCACGGCCCTGCTCAGCTCAGCAGCCCTCCCTGCGTGGGCCAAGACACCAGGCAGGACATGTCCAGGCATTCAGAGACAGGTCACTGAGATGCTAGAGAGGAAAATAGTGGGCCCACCTACCTGTTATGGACTCATCACACAAGGTGGTGGGGCTCAGATCCCATAGAACCTGGTAGGGTGTAGCTTGGGGCCTCTCTGACTGCGCCCAGCCAATGGACACCTCTGTCCCTGAAGTTAATGCTCCCCACCTGGGTTTTCTTGTTTCCTGGGTTTCTTTCTGTGATTGACCATACGTGTGTATGCTTATACACCCAGTGTTTTTCCACATCTGGAATTTGTTTAGACCTTAAGTCATTCTGTAATAAAACTAATTTAAAACCAGCCCTGGGTGTCCCTGAGAATCCTTTTCCTTTGAGGAAGGCCCCCTGTGTCACTCAGGTGTAGGGCCCACGAAGCGAAGCTGTGCACTGGAACGTCTCCAGGCCCCAGGGACCTCACTGCCCAGTTCTAACGTCCCCTGGAGGGGATGCCAGGAACTAGCACAAGTGGGGAATCAGAAAGAAAGGAGGAAACAAGATGTTTACCAAGCTGCTGGGAAGCATGAGGCCTCATGGCATCGCCATGGGAGGAGGTTGGCCTTGTCACCTCCTGGGGCAGGGCCGTCATCTCCTGAGGGGAGAGAGACAAGCCCTGGCTTGCTGCACACAGAACCCATGTGTCCAGTGGTTTGGAGCTGGGCTGCGTGTCCTCCACAAGGGTTCCAGGAGAAGGGGCAGTGTTAGGCTTGTGGAACTGGGGTCTCCTAGCTTCTGCTCCAGGAGCATGGAGCACGGAGCATCAGCACCAGCTGGGAAAGCATCTACCAGCAAGTGCTTCACAGGCTCCCACTTGAAGGAGAAGGTGTTCCAGCCAGCAGAGAAACAGTGGAGCATGGAAAGGAAAACTCTCACTGTGAGAGCCAGGTAATGTAGGACCTGAGGAAGGCTGCTTGGTCAGCTTTCCATCACTCATAGACTTGAAGTCACCATCTTATAAAGAGAAAAGGTTTATTTGCCCAGGCACCGTGGCGTACACCCTTAATCCTAGCAACTCAGGAGGCTGACACAGGAGGATTGCAAGTTCTGGGCCAGCCTGGGCAATTTAATGAGGCCCCACGCAACTTAGCAAGGTGCTATCTCAGAAAATGAAAAAAGGAATAGGGTGTGGCTCAGTGCTTATAAAGGGCCCCTGGGGTCAATCTTTGGTACCCTCCACCCCCAAAAAAGAAAGAAATGTGTATTTGGCTTGCAGTTTCGGAGGTTTCAGTTCACGGTCAGCTGCTCTGTTGCTTGTGGGCCTGAGTCAGGACAGCACATGGCTGTGGGCACACAGGGCAGAGCAAAACTGCTGGCCTCAGCAAGAGCAGAGAGCTCCTGATCCCACTGCCCGCTCCCCTGACCTGCAGGCCTCGCAGGGAACCTGCCTCTGATAGTGCCACAGTGGGCATCAGTCCTTTAATACAGGGATCTTGGGGGGAGATTCCAGACCCAGGCCCTTCCAGGCTTTATGACCTAAATGCTCTTTGACAGAGAACAATGAGAAAAAGGAGTGGCAGCCTTCAAGGACTACCCCACGGCCAGCCAAGGGCTGGGCCTATCTGCAGTCACCTCTGCTGCCTCCTGAAGGGTCAGAAAGTACTTGCCTGTCTGAAGGTGCAAGTGCAGGGACAGGGGTGGGGGGTGGTTTCTGGGCATAGTGCAGCCTGGGACTTGTGGGGCAGGTAAGCTGAAAGCTACCATGTGAGCATCGGGGCTCCTGGGTTGGAGGAAGAGCTGTAGTGCAGGTGGTGGTAGGAGGAGACTGCAGGGATGGCTCTGGACCAGCGTGGCAGGTCCCCGGGGTGTTTCTACCCTATGGTACAGAGTTGCCTGGGATGTGGCTGCGTGAATGGGTCTGCTGCTCTGGAGAGGGTGGGTACCTGCAGGGCCAGGAGGAAGAGACAGCTGTGTTTCCCCCAAACCAGCTCAAAAAAGTCTTGTGGAGCTGCCTCTGTGGTGGGGCCAAGGGGCCCAGACTGATGGAGCCCAAAGAGCACGTGGGGCCCAGCATCACCTGCAGCTGGACCACGGGCAGCTCCCACCAGTATACACCAGGTCAGAGTGGGCTCAGGGCTGTGGACAAGAGGTGGCCAGAAGATGGAGAGTCAGCCTCCCGAGGCCTCTTCTGCACTCCTCCAGGGATATGGGGCTCACTGCAGAAAGGACTGTGGCCAGCAGTCCAGACACTTAGCTGTCCATCTGGAGTCAGGGTATCCGGGATGGGGCAGGGTCTGGGTGGGGCTGTGGGTAGAGCCCACTAGGACCAAGGGTATGAAGGTAGCAGGCAGGGCCTAGCAGGGGGCCGGGGACTTCCTACCTGATCTGGAAAGCCCAGGGCGCCGGTCTACCTCTGCCCCTCCCAGGCGCACACAGGTGAGGATGCCAACCCAGCCCTCAGACAACAGAGTTTATTCCAGACTCAGCCTCCACTCAGGCCCGGCGTTCCTGCAGCTGCTGGCCAGGTGAGGGCAGTGTACCCACAGTGCCCACTGCTACCTTCTGGAAGCCTGCCAACTGTCACTGCGTGGGGAAAGGCTGGTACCAGAAGTGGTGAGGCAGGGCAGTGAGGTGGGTGGCGTCACCCCGAGTGGCTCTACTCTGTTATTGCATGTATACGCTTCAGATTCGGGACCCTGGGTGCAGGTGGGACGGGCAGTCTGCTGGGGTACTGGGCAGACACAGATGTGGAATGGGGTTCTTAATGTCCCCCCAGCTCTCTGCCAGGCACTCCCCAGGACACCTGTCCTACTGAGCAGGAAGTGGACAGGAAGTATGGTGGTCCCAGCCCTGGGCTTCCCTGGGGCACAAGCTGGAGAAAACAAACTTTGGGGAGCACTTCCCAAGACCTACCCTATCTTCTCCCAGCCAGGGCATGCGGCAGGCAGTGGGCAGAGGTGGCTCTGCAGCTGTGACCACCCACGTCACGTCAGTACCTACATCAGGCTCAAACAGACCCCTCAGCAGTACTCGGAGCAGAAGTGGGGAGAGTGAAATAGCCATGTCCTTTGATGTCCCCACAAAGTCCAGCCCACTCCACCAACTGGACTTCCTCACTGCTCCCAGCTGCCTGTCCCAGGCCAAGTCCTCTACGCAGTGTTGGAGTTCCACCTTCCCTGCCCTATAAGCCCAGAGCCCAGGCTGCTTCTGCCCTGGAGCCTGAAAGGAGTGTGCTGGCCTCAGAGGTAGGCCCTGTTCTCTGATGGTGGGCTGTCCATCTCTCCTGCTGTGATGATGTGTAGGGCATCTGTGTATATCGATACATATATGTGATGTGTGTAGATAGGTCTGTGAGGATTCGCATGCAGTGGACTCCCAGGGCTGCACAGAAAGTGGCTCTGTGCCCCCACCTGGACATCAGGCATCATTTTTTCCGGGCCAGGAAGGCCACACCAAGAATCAGGGCCACAGCTGCCACAGCCACACCCCCAGCCACCAGCAAGGGGGTCAAGTTCTCACAGGGCCATGGACCTCGGCCCTCTGGCCCTCCAGCAGCAGACTCCTCCTCTGCTCCATCCCCAGGACCCTTGAGCTCTGGGGCTGCGTCAGGACTGCTGGGGGCTGGGGTTGCTGTGGGGGCCGGCTTCAGGTTGCTGTGGTTGTTGAGAAGGGCAGGGTCTGCCTTGGCTGAGGTCTTCTTGGCAGGAGCCGGAACGGGGGCTGCCGGCTGCTCCTGCTTCTCTGCTTGGGCCTCCTTCTTCATGGGCTTGGTCAGAGGGGCTTTCCCATCCGCAGCCGGGGTGGCCTTGGCCTCAGCCGTGGCCTGAGGCACCTTGGTGTCTGGCTTGGGGCTGCTGGCCGATTTTCCCCTGGACTCCATGGCAGGTGGTGCTGGCAGCTGGGTGGGGGCGAGTGGGACAAGCAGTGTCCAGACCACAGTGTCTCAGGACAGCCTGCCCCTGGGCATTATATGGGCCTGGAGGGAGACACAAGCCAGGCTGTGGCAAGGAACAGATGAGGTCCCCTCCTGTGTAGCCCTCACTACCTTGACCCCTGGGGACTTCTCAGGACCTTGGACTCCCCAGAAGCCTCAACCTAAGAGCCTCCTGTGGGCTTCAGACCCTCCTGCCAAGGCCTGGTCTCTATCTACTCCCAGTCACCCCCAGAGAAGCCCCTCCAGCCACTGAGGCAGGGATGTGGACTGAGTCCAGATGGGGCAAGGAGGGGCCAGGTGAGATCCTCGTTGGTAAACATGTCTTGCCAGGGACATGTTGTATCCATCCCATTGGTCACAGGTAGAAAAGCCCTGAAGGGGAAGGGAGAATCCAGCCCTGAGGACAGGAAGGGGAGCATTTGGCCAAGGAGGGAAGATGGAGTCCTGGGGGCAGGGACAGCGCTGAGTCCTAACACATCACCTCCAGCAGGCACTGCTGTTTCACAAAGGGGATGCCGGGGTGCCTGGCCAGGGTCCACATGAAGTCTGGGCTCCCAGGCAGCTGTCAGGTGGGGAATTGGCCCCAGGCCTTTAGACTACAAGGACCTGATGTGAGAAAGCCAAGGTCTCTCTCCCAGAGGCAACCACAGGCTGTGCCTCCTGGTGGCCATCTGCCCCTGCCAGCTTCTGGTGCCTTCTCTTTATACTGGGCTTAGCTCAAGGGTAAGAAGTCCTTGTTGAGCCTAAAGCGGTGCTTGCCTCTGGGGGCAGAGAGTCCTCTGGCATGAGCCCTGGGGACCTGTGCTGTAGGAAAGGACTTGCCCAGTTTGTCAATGTCTGGCTGGGGAGAGAGCTCCCGGCCCCAAGACCCAGAGCCACCTGCCTGCCTCACCCTGAAAGGGTGAGAAGTGCCCCGCCGAAAAGGAGAGCCAGTTTGGGAGGCTCAGCACAGGTTCCCCATCCCCGCCAGGCCCAGTGACCACACTGAAGGTCACCTGAATGTCAAGCGCGGGGTGGCATGTCCCGGTGAGAGGCCTGGCAGCTGCTCCACTTTTAAGAAACCCTTGCTCCTCCCACATCTGGAGTTCTGGAGGGGGCCCAGCTGCTGAGCATCCTTTGTAAAGGGCAGAAAATTGACTTCCCCTTATTATTTTCGGCTCGCACTTATGTCCCCTTGACTGCCTCCCGGAGCTGCTGACCCCGGGAGAGCAAGGGGTTTGCGCGCAATCCCAGTGACCTTCAAGGCCAGGGCACCGTTGCTTGCCCACCAGACCCAGCGCCCCATTCCACCCACCCGAGGCAGAGCCTACCGCCTTACGCAGTTGGTCGGGTTCCTGGCTCGGCCCTGAGCACTCCCTCCGCCGGACGACAGCGGGTGGCGGCTGCGGACGCGTCGGAGAGCCCAGGAGTTTCCCACAATGCACTGCTCTGGGCTCCGGGGACGCAAGGACCAGCGCAGGGCGGGGCGGGCAGCAGCGACTGCTGCCACGTCATCGGGGCTCCGCCCCGTGCTCGGCACGCCGCTAGGAACTCTGGGGTCCCTAACCCAGCTCTGCTCTCGACCCGGAGCCCAGGGTCAGCGAGGAGAGGTGCCCAGGCTAATTTCCTGTACCCCATCCACATCTCGGGGCAGTGGGGAGGCCCCGCCGGCCCCTCTTCCTTGGTTCCCCTAGGCAGGTGGGATGGGCAGACCTAGGTCTGCCTGGGGAGGCGAGGACTGCCCTTCCCGCCCCATCACCAACAAGACTTCCAGAAAGGAGAGTTCTATTTAGAATATTTATTTACCCTTTTACGTGACAAGACACAAAAAGTTACAACTCCTTAAAACTCTTCAAAAGAAAAAAAAATATAATTCTGTAAGCAGCAGCAGCAGCTTTCAAGGTACAGACATGATGGGAGGGAGCTCCCAGGAGCAACCGTGAACTGGTGGGGGCCCAGACCTGAGCCCAGGTAGTGTCACTGGGAAGGGGCCTCCTCAGAGGGAGCTAGGTTTTGGGGACACAGCACCAGCACATCAGGATCAGTCACCAACACAATCACATGGCTGGGGCAGGAGAGGGAGCCTGCCTCAGTTCACAACACAGAGGGTTCCAGGGCTGGGAGGGGGGACTTTCTCAATGTGGTCAGGGACCTTAACTAGAGGCCCAAAGAGTAGGGTTGACCCTGGGAGGGCTGGGGCAGCAGCTTCCACCCCTTTCCCATGAGCAGAGCAGCTGCCCCAGGCTTTATACTGGCCCTGTTGTCCACCCTCTCCCCTGACAAATCTCAGTCCAGGGATGGGATCTCAGAAGACAGGATGGAGAAATTTTGTATGGGTTCAGCAGAGGATCTGGGGTGCACACGGTGCCTGGCCACATGGGGAGGGGCAGCAGCCTCCCCACAGGCCATGAGAAGGCTGGCAGGCAAACCTGCTCCCCACCCCGCAAGCAGAGACCCTGAGCCTGGCCTGGGGTGGGACTGAGTGGCTCACCAGAAGATCCCACAGTGGGGGGGGGAGGGGGGCTTGTCCTGGAATCAGAACTCATGGTGGCTCCCCACCTGGGACCCCCAGAGCTATGTGGGGAAGAGGCAGAGTGGAATCCTGGCCAAGAGGAGAGCAGCAAGAGGGTATGGACCACGGACGGAAGGACAGGCAGGGCCACGAGGGCGCAGCAGTTTCAATAAATAGGTTTGTGCAGGTCCCCTTTGTAGACCAGGAGAACCTCAGAAAGGAGCCAGGGGCCTGGGGGGTAGGGTCCAGCCTGCCCAGCCCAGGCCTGAGGGCCCCCAGCCCAGAGACCAGCTCTGCCCCTGGGGGTGCTCAGGCCAGGGCAAGGCTGGGTCAGGGATTGGCTCCAGGAATGTACAGATTTCTGCGTTTTCTACATAAATAAGACGTTGATCCCAATAGTTGTGCCTGCAGAACCCCATGGGGATCTCTGTGTGCACCACCCATGTGGACCCTGCTCCCCTACCCCAGCCTCCCCTGTTGGCCATGCAGGATTGGGGAGACCTTCTCTCACTCAGTCCTGGGCTGGCACCCAACCCAGGCCACAGCCAACAGACTGGGGAGGGGCAGCTGCTGGGTTCAGGCCTGGGGGCCCTGCAGCAGCCCCAACAGGGACTCTGCAATTCCCAGGAAGTAGACCACCTGAGCAATGCCAAACAGTGGGGCGATGACCAGGGCACGACAGTAGGCACCCTTCAGGAAAGCAGAAGGACCCTCGTGCTGCCAGATCTTCCTGTGGGGGAGGGGGGGGTCAGAACTGGTGCCCAGCCCCCACCCCAGCCCCCACCCCTTGGGCCTGGCCCACCTGGCGCAGTCCAGAAACCCAGAGTAGGTGTCCTCATTAACGCCTCGCTGGAGAGACTGTAGACGAGTCTTCACCACTGCAAGCGGACAGGTGGGTCAGCCTGAAGCCTGCTCCCTGCCCCTCAGCCCCACTCCCCTCCTGGGCCCCGGGGAGCTCTGACCATCGCATGGGTTAACTGCCACAGCTGCGGCACTGCCAGCCACACAGCCGGCAAGGAACGACACGTAGAAGGGCGCCTTCTCCTCCGAGGCAGGGCGGCCCAGCTGGTTCAGGTTGGCAAAGAGAGGGAAGTACACAATGGAGAAGGGTACATCCCTGCAGAGAGGAGGGGTGGAGCCAACCTTGGGCTGGGGAAGAGGGGAAGGAGAGGGGTAGCCACCCCCCACCCTCCCCAGAGAAGGGGCAGAGCCGACCTTGGGGCTGGGGAAGCAGGGATGGAAGGGGTAGTCCTTATGGAGAGGGGGGACTGGGCAGGTAGGCCTCTACCTCCTCCAGCCTGCCCGCCAGCCCTCCCACCTGAGCAGGGTGGCCCCCAGTCCCTTGTAGAGGCCAGCAATGCCATGGTTCCGCAGCAGGTCACGGGTTAACTGGGTGGCTGTGGGCCGGGGAGCAGCAGGAGCCTCCACTGAGGGCTGGGTGGCCCCATGGGCCGAGAGCTGGGCCTGAGCAGCCAGCATCTTCTTCTGGGCAGCTGGTGAAAAAGGGGCTTTGGTCTCTTCCTCCTGGCATGGTGAGGCAGGGGACAGGCCTGGCTGCTGACCCTATCCCTTGCTCCTCACCGATGCGGCCTGCATCCTGCAGCTGGATCTTCAGCATCTCCATGGGGGTGGTCACGATCACCTGGCAGGTGCCTGCCCCACAGCCAGCCAGCATCTCCTTAGGCAGGGTCAGCTTCTGCCTATAGTGGAGAGGCCACCTGCCATGAGGAGATGTGCAGGAACTGCCTGCCCAATAGGCTGCCTGTGGAGGCTGGTGTGAAAGGGGTGTGGGTGGTGGAAGCAGATGTGGCTCCCTGAGGATACGGTCCCCAGCCTCAGGCCTCCAACAACAGACACCAACCAAAAAGACAGATGGCTCCTAGGGCAGGGGCTGGGGAAGGTAGTGGGGTCATCTTCTCACAGAGAGAAAGGAGAATTATGGTTCTGAGTACTCTGAAAGGGGGTCCCCCTTGCACCCCTACTCTTCAGTGATGGGGGAGCTGGTTGATGCCCCCAAGTCCTGGCAGCCATCAGTGGCTGGTGGCCAACAGCCACTGACTCAGCGTCCACTTTGAGTCTCCCCATACAGGCTAGTCAGTCTACCCTGCAAGGTCACAGAAGTCAGAAAGGGGCCGGCTGGCGGGGCTGACTTTCATCACAGCACCCAAGCCCCAGATCTTGGCCCCCCAAGAGCCAGCAGGAAGGCCAAGCCTCTCACCCATCCTTAGAGAGCTGGTGTCGAAAGAAGTCATTGGCAGCCAGCTTGATGGCCTTCTCAGGGGTGACCAGTGTCAGGTTCACGGCGGCTCCTGGGGGACATTTGGGGGTCAGATGGGGCTGGTGGGGAGACATAGGAAGACCTGGTGGGGGTGGACAGGCTCAGCAGCCTGGGCTGGGGAGGCCCTGGGCCAGCACTTGCCTCCTGGTCAGCCAAGCCCCACCCCAGGCACTACTGGCACCGCCTTCTGCCCTCTCACCCACATTAAGGCTGGTGTGTGCCAGGCAGGCAGGAACCAAGCAGGTTGGGCTGTACTGCAGCCTCCTCCTAGCCCCCTTCCCTCCCCTTCCAACTCCATGTGTCTGACTCCGGCAAGAACTGGCCTTACTCGGCTGCAGGTGCAGGGGATCAGACCGGAGAATCCAGGCCCCCTGGCAGTCCACAGGTGTGTGTGGCCTAGATTGGTCAAAGCTAGGGGATGGGCAGCCCATGTCAGTGCAGGGCTCAGGGCTGCACAGCATCTGGGCAAATCCAGCTCTGCTGGGATTGCTTCCTGAGCGGCTTTGCATAATGCCCCCAGTCTCCAGTTGCAGCTGCCATGAGAAGCAGATCATCTGCAGTGTCCTAGCAGAGGGGCTGAGGGCAATGCCCAGGCCAGGGGCTGAGAACTGCTATTTACCAGAGATCCAGCTCTTGGTCATCCAACCCCCGCTCACCCAGGGCTTGGCTAATGACCTCCACACAGGAGCAGCAGCACCCCAGACAACCCCCGCCACACACACCCAGGTTCAGCCACACTGCTCAGCCCATGCTCTCTGCCCAGGCCATGGGAGGTGCCACCCAGGCCCAGCCCATCCCAAGCCTCACCCCGGTACATGCCGAAGTAGCCCTCAGAGCGGATGGTCTTGATAAGGCAGTCAGACCTGCAGCCAAAGGGGTTAGGGGTGAGCTGGGGGCCAGCTGGCAACCCCTGTTCTCCAGTGCAGATGCTGGCCAGCTCCTTTCCTGCCCAGCCTGGAGTGTCCAGGGCTGAGAGAGAGGCCAGTCAAAAGCCTCCACACTGACTCCTGGCCTGGAAGGGGTCTCTCCAGGCTGTCCTGCCCTGTTTCCCCATCAAATGGCAAAGGGCTCAAGGCACAGCTCCCCTGCGTGCCTCCACACACTGCCCGTGAGGCATACTCACATGCTCGTGTACATGCGCTGGCCATTCTGCTGGTTCTGCAGCCTGGTCTTGGCCAGGTCGATGGGAAACACACAGGTGACCCCAATCAGCCCAGCGATGCCGCCATTGATGAGCTTTGCTGGCAGGCTGTGGAGGTAGGGCCAGGGTCAGCACACACTCCCTCCACCTGTGGTGGGGGTGTGTGGCTAGGGCTGAAGCCCAGGGTGGGGTCAAGTCTGACCTGATCTGTTTATCAGCCATTTAACTCAAGCACACCCGGGCAGGAGCAGGAGAGGTGGACGCCAGGAGGTGGAGGTGGTGACAGGAGAAGGGGGGCGGCAGCTGCGATGGAGGGTAGGACCAAGTGCAGGAGTGATCCTCCAGTTCAGGGGGCTTCAAGGCAATGGTCACCACTTCTGCCTTGGAAAAAAGAGGGGACAGGTATCAGGAGGGGGGGCCCATCATGGGAAACAGCTTCCCCCACCCTCCATCTCAGGCTCTGCGTCAAGCTCCCCACCCCCCCACCCCAGAATGGAGTCCTAACATGTCCTGAGGATGCACAACAGAAGGAGGGGAGGTGGCTGCCACCTGGCCCCTCCCTGAGGCCACCTGGTTCCCCCTCAGTGCCCTCCTCACAGCGTCTCCGGCTGGCACAAGCTCACAAATGCACACACTCATGCTCACGTGCACAAGGGGCAAGCTCCAGCTTTTAAAGGGACAGGCACCTCTGAGAAGCAGTGACACCTTGAGCCTGGACTGGACTGTGGTGACCATTTCCCCAGCTTTGAACAGAGGCAGCTGTCCCCTACCCTCTTCAGGATGGGGCTGGGGTCTTCACCCCAGGACCCCCCACCTAGGTGAAGTTCATGGCTGCCCAGATGGACTTGGCCATCCCAGGGACAGCCCCCAAACCCCATGACAGTCCCACTCAGGACTGCAGAGTCTCCTCCCCAGGGAAGCACAGTGCCCACCCACACCCAGCCCATTCCCCACCCTCCTCTCCAACCTCTGAGTTTCACTCCCAGACACAGGAACTCGCTGACCAGCACCTCAGAGAGCCTCGGGAACAAAAGGCACCAGCCAGCCGCCTGGGAAATGGCTAGCCCCAGGGGACTTTAGGACCCCATCGCCTCTAGGGCTGTGGAGAAAAGGGCCTCTCCCACTAGCAGCAGGACTTCAGGGGCACCATGGGGGACATGGCCATAAAATCTGAACTGTGGAGGGCATCCTGGAGTCTGTCCGCTCCAACTTTCTGTGTTTCCCCCAGTTCTCCTCAGAGGTCGGCTGGCTTATACCCCAGCACAGCTGCCCAGGGTCAGACTGCTGGCTCACATCCTCGGGCCCTGCAAGGACTCATGACCTTCACCTTGCTGGGCTGTCCACAGCCTCCTTGGCTCCCTCCACCACTCCCACCACCTGCTGGGTCCTGCTTACCCCTGAGGTGCACAGAGAGCTCCTCCAGGGCTCCAGCCAGCTGCCTCTGGGAGGAGATAAGGAGCTGCCAGCCAAGGGAGGAGGGAAGGGCCCTAGGGATTGGCCACAGGCTGGGGCGGGGCCTGGCTGGGGGGGACTTTTTCTTTCACTTTGGGCAAGCTGGGGATCCCTGCAGCTTCAGGAGAAGGGAAGAGAAGGGGTGAGACTGCTTCAGGAGCAGGGCTGGCCTTGGACTGGGTGACAAGGGGGTCTGACCCAGGCTGGCTGGGCGGGTTCCTGTCTGTAGCCTGTGAGATGAACCAGGATCTGTCTAGGGTTCTGGAACCCCAGGGGCTGGGGTGCTCTGTGCCCCGGCACCCTTCAGGCACCTGCAGGTGTACCCTGTGGAGAGGTGTCAGCACACGCTCAGCTGTGGTGTGTCTGTTGAGGCCGGTGGACGTCAGTGGACCTGACAGTGGGATGCAGGAAGGCATGCCCGTCCACGGGCAAGGGCAGGGAAGGGTGCCTGGGTCTCAGAGGTCACTGGATGCCCTCCACAGGCCCTGCTTACCTGGCAGGTCCAGAGGGCAGGGAAGCTGACACTCCCAGCACTGCTCTGGTCACCACCGGCACACCCAGAACCTCAGTGGAGAACTACCTCTCACAGCCCAGTTCTTGACCTCTGAACTTCAGCCTGACTCCTCTGTACCCCTCCCCACCCGCTCCAGGTATAGTCTGGCCACAGCCAGCTCATCCTGTTGCTAGCCTCAGCTCTCCCTAGGAGCCCATGCCCTTCCTCCAGGATGGAGTGAGCCCAGCCAGCCTCCCTGAGCAACCCCTTTCCTCCCCAGATCCCACCTCAGGAGGCACACCTGGGTGTTGGGGGTGCCAGAGTCTGACAGCCCAACTGGAGTGGGGAGGGGAAGAGTGACACAGGCCCCCACATCCCAAGGGCTGAGTCAGCCCTGTGCCCCACACCATGCAGTGCAGGCCAGATCATCAGGGAGGAGCTACTGAGCTGACAGTGAGGGGCTCTGCCTGGGAAAAACTGGCACTGGGAGGGGGCTCTGGACTGAAACCCCCCCTTTTCTGTCTTCACTTCTTGGTTCCACCCTGCCTGAGACAGCTGTCAGTCAAGGTCCCACCCCCAGCACCTTTCCTGTTGCCACAGAAACTGGCAGCCCAGCCAGGCCTGAGGCACCAGAGCCAAGTCTGGCCACCCCAACTTTCCAGTCAGGTACCCGGGGCTGCAGGCAGCCTGATAGCAAGGGAGCATACAAAAGCCACCCCCATGCCCTGCAGGACCATACTGCTTCTTCCCTGACCCACAAGGGTGAAATCTCCCTAATGAAGCTGCCCAGCTTCCCCTACCCCTGAGAAAGGCTATGGGGCCAAGGTTCAAGAGTGGGAACCGGTTCAACCTCCCCCAGCCTTCCTCTTGGGAGGGTCTTTCTGTTCTGCTGGCTGGAAGGGCCCCGAAAGGGTCTCCAATTGTGAAGTACACCAACCCGGGACAAAGGAGGACCGGGTGGAAGGCTGCATGCTGTGATCCAGGCAAGCTCAGACCCTACTCCGTAGCTGGGGTTCAGCTGGCCTTGATGACCCGGATTCTGGCCATTTACATGTGCACGCAAGATCCGTGAGGTCCCATGTGTGCGCCCCCCACAGCCTGGCTCCTCCTTCCCGGGCTCCAGCTTAGGCTTTCACCCCGCGGGGACACGTGGACACGTGTGCACAGGGAGCGCGCCCGGAACCGCGGGGCCGAGCACGGCCTCCCACACCCTGGCGATGGTGGATCCGAGCATCCGCCGGGCTGGGCCCTACCGGGGCCGCCTTGTCCGGGCAGCTGTCACCTCACCCAGCCACTCTGACACCCTCTGTCCTCGCAGCCCAGTTGCGCTCAGGTGGGCGACCACGAGACCCACCCTCCGGGCACTCACCGCACTCCGCCGCGCTCGCCTCCCCGCTGTGCCGCGCACCCGGCCTGCACCTAGGCAGGGAGGCGCGTCCGCTCTGCGCCGCGCGCGCTCCGCCCCCAGGCCTGGGCTGGCTCTCGGGCTTCGGCTCCCCCTCCCGGCCACCATGGCCACTGCGCCCAGCCAGGCCACAGTCCTAGCCCAAGACCACCCCTCCCTGCAAGTAGAGCGGCAAAGCTGGGATTCTGCGCGTCCCCAGGGCCCTTTAAGAACAAGGACCCATGCATGTCTGACTAGGTGGCGGGGAGCACGGTGGATGAGGGCATCCTGGGGGAGGAGGGGGTTCCCAGCTCAGCCGGGAATTAGCCTGCCAAGGCTGGTGGGCTTGGTGGATGCACAATCACAAAACCACACAGGTGACTTTGTATCCATCTCTGATAGAATCGTTACTTTGTAGAGTCAGCTCCTCTCCACTTCTGGGAAGATCAGGACCACAGGCAACAGGCATGGTCTGAGGGAGGGGCAGGAGCAAAGGCCATGGGAAGACTGGGCATACAGAACCCCCTCCCAGTAGAGGCTGGGCCTCAGATAGCCTGGCCCTGCCTTCCCTCCAACTGCCTCTCCACCTGATGGACGAGCCAAGCTCTGAGATGGTAGATGGAACAGTACAGGTTTACATCGCCCCCAGACAGGGGAGAGACTTGAAGGTCGAGCTCTGCCAGGGGCCAGGCCAATGTCCAGAGCCTGCTGGGCTTAGGCCTGGGCAGGCTCTGTGGACTGTGAGGCTGATGTGCCTGGCAGAGCAGAGTCCTCCGCAGCCAGGCCCGTACGGCGGATGCTGTCCTGGTACTTGTGGCGGCCGAGCTCCAAGATGGCCCGTACTTCTTCAGCCACATCCTGCCGGTCACTCTGCTCCAGGGCCTGCAGCAAGAGCTCCACAGCCCCTGGCTGCCCAGCCTGGCGCTCTGCCCAGGAGAAGAGCATGTGGCGGATTTGCCCATCCAGGTCGTCCCTTGGAGAAGGGGGGTAGTGATCAAGGGGGTCACAGACCCTCATAAAGGGTTCCTTGCTCTGTGGGCCAGTTGTGGCCAAACCCTCCCTTTCCAGCCTGGAGCTTGTCCCGGCCTCCTTGAAACTTCTGCCAGAAATAAGCAGGACCAACTTGGTAGTCAGGGCCTGGCCTGAGGCTGCATGGGCTTCAGTGGGAGGCTCACCGGAACTCATGCCGGATGCGCTGCAGCTCTCGGTAGGGCATGCCCAAGTGCAGGGCCACGGCTGGCCAGTCGGGACCCAGGCGCCCAGCCACACTCAGCAGGTTGCTCTGAGTCAGAAAGCCAGTCTCAGCGTCGCCCAGGTTCAGGGGTGCCAGGGAAAGCCTGGCCCCCTTCCCGTGACCCTTGAGCCCCTGAAGTCTCTGTCAGGAGGAGCAGAACAGTGAGCCCTGACCCCGCCCTCACATCCCTGGTTACTCCCAGGACTCTGTCCCTCCCCACACCCACTGCTCCCCAGCCGCACCGGCAGCTTGATAGGCAGAGTGGCCATCCAGAGGGCATCTGCACCCTTCCTCTGCCGGGCAGCCTCAGCCTCTTGGGGTACCTCCACAGGCACTGAGCCCCGATAAAAGGACACCTGAGGAGAGATCAGATGAGTTTCAGACCTCTGGCCTCTGCCCAGGTGACCTGGGTCTCCTACCCTGTTGGCCCACCTGGCCTCGCACCGCCTGAGCTTCCCGATCCAGAGCTGTGGTGATGTAAACTTCCTTCACGTTCTTCAGGTGAGAGTAGAACACAAAGCAGACCCTGCCCTCCACACAGTCTGGGCGGTCTGGGGGCACGAGACAGGCTCAGCAGGGCAGGCGGGAGGGCAGACCCCAGGCCCTGCTGGGGAGGGAGACTTACCAGCATCCACGTCAATGCCTCGCTCAAAGGCAGCAAAGAACTTCTCGCCCTCAAACATCTCCACAGTGTCAGAGGGCTCAGGCCCTCGATAGCGCTCCAGCAGCCGGCGCAGGGTGGCATCCACCTGCAGGGACACCCCCGTAGCTTAGACCCCAAGCTCAATGCTCCCCCCCCCAGGGTTTGGTCTCCCTGCTGCCCTCCTGCCATCCCCACCTTGTTTCGGGGCAGGCACTGCAGCAGGACCTGCTCGGGGTCTCGGCGCCTTTGCAGGGCAATGAGGTTGACTTGGTGCAGCCGTAGCCGCTCCCAGGCCTTCCGCGCCAGGCCCCCCACACAGGTCTTGGTGGTGTACCAGAGCCAGTACCTGGGAGGGTCAGTGGTGAGATGCACTGTGCAGACCAGACTGGGGGAGGACAGGGAGGGGGACCTGGGGAGCACTGACCAGGAGAAATGTGTGACCTGGAAGCGTGCATACAGATGAGTGAGCTCCAGCACCACCTGAGCCGTGATGTCATCCCAGGTGGCTGCAGGAGGTGCCCAGTACAGCAGGTGCAGGCGGGAGTGGTCCAGGCTGAAGCCTAGACAGGAAAGGGCAGCAGGCTGAGGTCTCTGGCTGGCCCTTCCAAGCATTGTCTCCTCTACCCAATGGCACAGTGACCTCTCACCTGTGACACCAGGGGGCAGGGGTAGCTGCACTGTAACTGGTTGGAGGAAGCTGGGGGGACCACTCTGTGAGAGGCATAGCAGGGGGCTCACCGCAGCCTCTGGCTCCCCTAGAAGGGCGCGCAACTCTCGGCCAGCCATGTGCACCACCTGTGCAGACAGCCACCTGAGCAACTGCCTGGGCGCCATGCTGTCACCTGATACCCTTGGTGCTATGCTGGCTATACCTGCATGGAGACATGACGAGGCTCCTCGGTGGCCCCAGGGGGGAAGGTGACCTTGACCCCAGGATGACTTGAAGAGCACAGCAGTGTCCCCTCTGGAGGTACCAGGCAGGCATTGGATACAGGGCGCAAAACCACAAGGAACCATGAGAAGTGGGGCACCTGGCAGCGAGCCCAGAGCCGCTGGGACACACAAGGGGTTCAGATCAGGGTAGAGAGTCAAGGCAGAGATGCCACTCCCTGCCTCCCCTCACCCAAAGGCCTGGGCAGCCTCACCTTGGGTGCCTCTTCCTCTAGGTGGGTCTCCAGGTCACTCCAGCTATTGTCCCTGCGGGTTCTGACCACCACCTCATGGCAACGACGGGCCCGAGGGGGGACAAAGAGCAGCCACAGGCTCACATCCTGCCAGGCAATGGTGGTGTGAGAGCTGGGGCCAGGCCTGTGGCCTCCAAACCTGCCCGCCCCCCTACCTTGGCCATGCCTGCTGAAAAGCCACCCCATGGGGCCACAGCTCCAGGACACCGCTGAGCAGGGAGTCATGAGGGCCCAAGGAGACGAGTGCTGGTTCCGGCAGCCACAGTCGATAGTGGACAGTGATGGGGGTAGTGGTGGCCCCCGCTGGGAACCGCAGGCGGACGCCACAAGCCAGAGTTACAGAGCAGCCTTGGGGGGTCACAGGGAAGCTGAGTGAGGAAAGGGGTGTGGGGTCAGACACAAGATCTGTGTCAGAACCTAGCTCCCTAGGACTCCTGACACACAGGCAAAGTGTCCAGAATAGCCTGGGTGACAGGGTGGACAGATCTCCTTTAGCCCTCCTTTCCCATTTCATACCTGTCCAAATCTGAGGTCAGGAACAGTTTCGGCATTTCAAGAACTTGAGGTGTGCCTGCACAAAGGACAGATGAGTCATCAGGACAGCAATGTGCCTGTGTCCTCTCTGCCTGGCTCATCCCTACACCAAGCCTACCTGGAGGACTCAGAGAGTCTGGTGAGGCCTCACCCAGGGGGTTCCCCTGTAAGCGCACAAAGGGTGCATCTAGTAGCTCAGGAGGCAGGTGCCGGAGCTGGTTGTCCCTCAGGTCAAGGCGAGTGAGCAGTGGGAGATGGGCCAGACCAGCAGGCACTGAGGTCAGGAAGTTGCTGTGCAAAACAAGGAGCCGCAGGGACCGCAGCCCCACTGCAGCAGGTGCTGACTCAGGTTGGGCAGAGGACCACGCAGCAGGTGCTGACTCAGGTTGGGCAGAGGACCACTCAGGGCTACCTCTGGCCCTGGGGCTCCACAATAGGACACTCACGCCACAGCAGCAGGGAAGCTGTTACAGGTCCACCTCTTGGTAGACAAGGCTGCCCAGGTCAGCCTGGGAGGAGTGAAAGCTAAAAGGCAGGCAAGCCTGTGGGTGCAGGGTCTCCTGTGGAAGAGGGGAGGAGCCACAGCCCAAGCCTGCAGGGAAACAATGGGTAGGGGCGCTACTTCTTGGACTAGTGAGCCAAGTCATGGATGTCGCTGCTACTCACCAAGGGAGACAGGGAGGCTCTGCAGCCGGTTGGAGGCCAGGTTGAGTTCAGTGAGGTTGCTCAGGCCTCCAATCTCAGGAGGTAATGTGTCCAGAAGGTTCTCTGAGAGATCAAGTTGCTGCAGGGCAGACAGGGCCCCCAGTGCCGGGGGCAGCTTTTGCAGGCAGTTGTGTGTCACAGTGAGGAAGGTGAGAACATGGAGAGCACCCAGGGTCTCAGGGAGCTCTGACAGGCGGTTATGAGAGAGAAGGAGCGTGTCCAGGCTGCGCAGCTGAGGGACACAGGCTGGCAGTGTCTCCAGTTTATTGAAGCTCAGGTCTAGGTGGACCAGGTGGGCCAAGGTACTCAGGCCAGTGGGCAACGTGGTCAGGGTACCCTGGAGGCAGGCACCCAGGGCACCCCGATTTTGCCCTCCTGGAAGTGGTAGAAGCAGATGTAGCCCTTAGAACCACCCAGTCAGCCCTGCTAGGCAGAGAAAGCCACTTGATGAAAGGCACAGACCTGCCTGCTAAACCCAGAAACACTGAAAGGAAGATGGGAAGAAAAGATGAAACCATCAGCAACGTCAACTGACAGGATGGCCCAACCTACCCAGGGACTTCTGGGGTCTTTGGAAAGGCACCATGGGCAACTCTAGGCCCGGAGCTGGAGACAAAGGCCCAGCCCACTTTACACTGGGAGGAAGGTGAAGGGGCTGAGGACAGAAGCCTGTAACTGCAGCTGGGACCAGGGTTGCCTCTGAGGACCAAGAAGCAGGGCAGAGATAGAGATGGGACAGGATCAAGAACAAGGGGGCTTACCTTTGAGGACCAAGGAGCGGAGGTGTGGCAGGTTCCCCGGCACCTGGGCCAGGGTGGCTTCCAGCAGTTGAGGGTCCTCGTGGGTGCTCAGCCGTAAGAACTCTACCTGCAGCAGCTGCTGGTGGTGCTGGGCACACAGGTGCAGCAGCTGGTGGCAGCCCTTGGGGTACAGGTCCAAATTCAGCCGATTCCCAGCCAGGAAGGGGGGTGCCCCAGGTCCTGCATCCACAGACTCCACAGCAGGTCTTGGAGCATCTTTTGAGGCAGCTGCAGCTTCTCTGGACTCCAGCCCCTCCGCCGCTGCAGCCATCACTCAGGGATGGTCCTTGGGGGCCAGACATGTCCCAACTTGCCAGGCAGACCTGCTCAGACAGGGCCCAAGGAGGCTGCTAGAAGCAGAGGGAGGAATAGGCAGGAGTGGGGGCTGGGCCCCTCCTCCCCATCAGGGGAACAGGGACCCTGGCTAGGGATGGGGAGCCCTTGAGCTGGACAGAGTAACCCTCCCGGCACAGGGGAGCCCACTGAGGGAGGAAGAGGAGTGAGGTATCACTCTCTAATTCTGAAATCTGGCCAGGTGACCACCTAGGCCTGACAAGTCACCCAGGCTGTCCCCCTGCTCTGGTGATAAGAGCCCATGTTCCTTAATTCATTTACTTGTGATACTATGGATTGACCCCAGGGATGCTCTACTACTGAGCTACATCCTAACCCCTTTCTATTTACTTATTTTTTAAGCTGCTCAGGATGGCCTTCAACTTGCAATCCTTTTTCCTCAGCCTCCCGAGTCGCTGGGATGACAAGCTGTGCCAACCCGAGAGCCCACCTTCAACCTTCACACCCATCAGCTCTGGGGGGCCCAAGATCCCAGAACGCTGGAGCAGTGAGGGAGGGAGCCAGTGAGCCTGGGGACAGACTCCACTTAGCAGCCACGGGAGGAGGCTCTCCCACCGCCATTCCAGTTCACCCCTCCGTCCGCTGGAGGAGGCGGTGCAGGGAGCATTTAGGGTTCCGCAGCCCTGCCCTCTCCGCAGAAAACTTCCCGCCGCCTCGGGCGCCTATACCTGGGCTCCAGGCTGAGTGCGTCCCGAGTGCCAGCCGTTCCGCGCCGGGATTCCCGCCCGCGCGCTTCCGGGCGGGAGGGACGCCGGGCCCGCCCCTCCAGCCCCGCCTTCCCGGTCTATGCGGCAGGCCGTCGACCTCCCCTGCGCCCCGGGACGGCGGGCTGCCGGGCAGAGTCGCCCGGGACCCCGGTGCATGTCAGGGCAGCGTTTCTCGGGGGAACTTTTGGGGGCCGATCGCAGCTGCGCTCCACTCATCCCTTGCTGGACACTGGAAACCTGGCATGCCCGTCTCCAGTCAGCCCCAAGGCCTTTCTCCAGGAAGCCTTCCAGGACCTCCTCTCAGGTCCTACAGAAATCTAACTCGGCCTCTGCTCAGATGACCCTCCTAAATTTATGGGCATCATTCTGGGCCAGGTGTCCCAGGCGCAGGGTTGCCTGATGCTGCCTCCCTAAATCCTCCTGTGAATATCACAAAGGAGGAAAAGCAGGCTCCTAGAGATGAGATTTTGTCCAAGCAGGTGAGTCTCAGTGCCTCCCCCACCAACCATGAGCCCCCCCATTGAGGATGGGTCTGTGCTTCTTTCACCCAGCACGCTGGTCCAGTAGAGAAGATGGTCTGGAAATGAACAAAGCTTCTACTACCAATTAACCATGTTACATGCACCATCTTCACTGCACCCCCTGCGCCACCACCATCCCACCAATGGGGATGGGCAGGCTCCTACAGGACTCCCTGCTTCCAATATTCCCAGCCCCTGCCTCACATTGTTTCTCCCAAAGCTGTCAGAGGGATGATTTAATTTTTATTTTTAAAATATTTTTTAGCTGTAGTTGACACAATATCTTTCTTTCTTTATTTATTTATATGTGGTGCTGAGGATGGAACCCAGGGCCTCAAACGTGCTAGGCAAGCGCTCTAACACTGAGCCACAACCCCAGTCCTCAGAGGGATGTTTTTAAAACTCAATCACAGGAATATTGTTCAGCCTTAAGAAATCAACTTCTGACACATGCTATAGAACAGATAAACATTGGAAAATGTAGAATAAAAGAAAAAGCAAAAGGAACAAATCCTGCATGTTTCCCCTTTTATGAAATGCCTAGTCAAAATCACAGAAACAGCAGAATGGTGGGTGTGAGGGGCGGAAGAGTGCAGTAGGTATAGCTTCAGTTTGGGATGATGAAAAATGTTCAGAGATGGACTATAGTGATGGTTATGTAACAATGTGAATGCATTTAATGACACTAAACTGTACACTTAAAAAATGGTTAAAATGGGGCTGGGGATGTGGCTCAAGCAGTAGCGCGCTTGCCTGGCATGCGGGCGGCCCGGGTTCGATCCTCAGCACCACATACAAACAAAGATGTTGTGTCCGCCGAGAACTAAAAAAATAAATAAATATTTAAAAAAAAAAAAAGGTTAAAATGGAGCTGGGCGCAATGGTGCAGGCCTGTAATCCCAGAGGTTTGGGAGGCTGAGACAGGAGAATTTCGAGTTCAAAGCCAGCCTCAGCAAAAAGTGAGGCACTAAGCAACTCAGAGAGACCCTGATCTCTAAATAAACTACAAAATAGGGCTAGGGATGTGGCTTAGTGGTGGAGTGCCCCTCAGTTCAATCCCTGGTACCAAAGAAAAAAAAGGTTAAAATGGCTAGATGAGGTGGCCTACGGCCCATGGCTGTAATCACAATGACTTGGAAGGCTGAAGCAGGAGGATCCCAAGTTGGAAGCCAGCCTGAGTAATTTAGTGAGACCTTTGGTAACTTAACAAAACCCTGTCTCAAAAAAATAAAAAGGGCTGGAGATGTGCCTCAGTGGTAAAGTACCCTGGGTTTAGTCCCCAGTACTAGAAATAAAAATAAAATGTTAAAGGGGTGGGCTGGGAATACTCAGTGGTTCAGTGTTTGCTTAGGTTTAAAAATCACATCCTACCACCTCCCCATACAAATGGCTTCCCTTTGGAATTGCCAAGGCTCCTCATTGCCAAAATGGTCTCCCTATTTTAGCTCAGTTATGGGACCTTGAGCAAGAAAACCCTTCTGCGTCCATCCTTCCTCCTCTGAAATGTAGGTAAGTACTGGGGGACTTAAATATGGGGCTCACACACCAGCCAGTAAGGCACTATACACAGGAGGGCTTGCGCTGTAGTTGTGAAGCCATAATTAGGCAGGCAGTCAATATAGACAGGTAAATCAAGTTAGGTCAGATCAAGGAGGCCAATTTTGAGTCCCAGGAGGGATTTTTAAAAAATATTTATTTATTAATTTTCGGCAGACACAACATCTTTGTTTGTATGTGGTGCTGAGGATCCCACCAGGGCTGCACGAAAGCCCGGCGAGCGCGCTACCGCTTGAGCCACATCCCCAGCCCCTATCCCAGGAGGGATTGAAATGTTAATTCCTTCAGAGCCTTTGCTTTAACCTGTTGCTAAGGTAACCAGTCCCAGGAATTGCCCCTCCCTACTATAAGGAGCTCTAAGGTTGTTAAGTGTCCTGGGCTCTCCATCCATTCCTGACCTTCCCCCTTCAGTCCACCAGAGTCCCACCTTTTGGCCATCCCACCAGCATTCCTGGGCCTAGTCACGGACACAGGAAGGAGACAGATAAGGGGACGAGAGCTGAACAGAGGAAGCCTAGGACATATAAAAAGGACAGAAGACCTCGCTTCTTGGGATACCAGCTATGGCCCCCTTCTCCCTCCAGGGATAAGTCTGTTAACCCTTTTTAAATAGACCCTACCCTATATGCTTGCCTCAGTGTGCTTCTCTAATATTCAAACTTCAACATGTGGAGAAGCAGAGCTCGTCAACGATAACCGGTGGTATAGGGGAGCACTCCCAAGGCTGGCGCTGTCACTATCCCCTGCCACCTTCCAGCCTTGGCTTCTGATCCCTCTGCGGGGTCCCCGCCCCAGGGAGCTGGGTCAGCCTTTCTGATCTTTCAGCAAAGCCTCAGCCTCAGGAAAGCTTTCCGAGGCTGTCCAGACTCCTTATGACCCTCTCGCCGGGATGGCCTCTTCTGTCCTCACCCAGGCCCAGCCTGTTCCCGCTCAAGACCCCAGTGTAGCAGAATTCCAAAGGGGCGAGTGAGTAGCATGTGTTGACGACCACGTGGACACTGTAGTCAGTTCTCGGCCCACAAGGGGACCGGTCATTCTCTGGGACCACGCTCCCAGAGGACGTGGGTGACGGGGCCTCAGGACTGTCCCCGCCTCGCGGGCTCGCGCTCTCCCAGCCGGCCGTCTGACTCACAGGGCACGGCGGGGCAGGGGCTGCCTCCAGATAGGGCGCGGGTCAGTAGGCGCGAGGCGGCCAGCCTACCTCTTACGCCCCGGGCCTCCGCCAGGGCACGGAGCCGCCCGCGCCTGCAGCCGGGCCGGAACCACGTGCCGGGCCTGGCCCGTGGCGCACCGCACTTCCGCCGCGGTGCACCACGGGACTGTAGTTCGCCGGCTAAGGGAGCGGTCGAGCGAGGCGGCCGCGCTGCACGACGGGGGCCGCAGGCGCCGCGGGTTGTGACGGGAGCGCTGGGCGCCGACGGACACGCCGCCCCGCACGCCGCCGCTCGGGTTCCAGGGAGACACGCTCAGGCCCAAGGAGGAGCCGCCCCGGAAGCGCTCTTGACCTTGCCGCGGCGACTGCCCGAGCGCGGATGAGGCTGTCTCCGGCCTGTGGTCATTGGCCGAGCGCCCGTTACGTCATCAGAAGCGCCCCGCGGCCCGGAGGCTTCTGGGTATCAGTTTACCCCCGCCCCTTGCGCCGGCGCCTTCCTTTCGCTCCCTGCCGCCGCCGAGGTCGCACGCGTGAGGCCAGTCCGCCGCCGCCGAGTGAGTGGGCCCGCTGGGCCCGGACCGCGGTCGGGGGCCGGGGCTGCGGGGCGGGCGGAGGGCGCGGGGCTCGCAGCCCCGTCGGGCGGGAGCCTCGGGACCGGGCCGCGCACGGCCTCCTCGGGCGGCGCGGTGGGGCCCGGAGGCCAGAGGCCGCCGGGATAACGCCACCGCCGCGCCCTGTCTGCCCTCAGCAGCATGCGCTACGTTGCCTCTTACCTGCTGGCCGCCCTCGGGGGCAACGCCTCCCCCAGCGCCAAGGACATCAAGAAGATCCTGGACAGCGTGGGCATCGAGGCGGACGACGATCGGCTCAACAAGGTACGGCCCTCGCCGCCCAAATTCCCCACCTGGCTCAAGCGAGATGACCCGCTGGAGAAACGGAGGGCGGCCTGTGCCAGTTTGGATGGTTATATGGGGTTAAAAGGTATTTTTGCTGTAGTTGTGGCTCAATGGTAGAGTGCTTGCCTTGCACGCGTGAGACCCTGGGTTCGTTCCTCATAAACTTAAATAAAGGTTTTGTGTCTAAATACAACTAGAATAAAATTAACTTTTGTTTTCTTTTTGTAATTGTAGATGGACGGAAAGCCTTTTGTTTTGGTAGTTTATGTGGTGCTGAGGATGGAACCCGGTGCCTCACGCATGTTAGGAAAGCACTCTGCCACTCAGCCCTAACCCCCACCCCCTTAGGCGCAGTGGATCTAACCCAGGGCTTCTTGCCTATTAGGCAGGCGCTCCATCGTGGGGCTATATCCCCAGTCTAAAAAACAATTTAAAAAATTTTTTTTTCTATGCTGGGTGTTGAACCCTCATTGAGCTACACTTCCCGATCCTTTTTTGTTTCTTTTGGGTTTTTTTTTTTTTTTTTTTTTTTTTGAGATAGGATCTCCTGAGTTGTTGGGATTACAGGTCTATACCATCAGACTTATAAAAAAATCGAACTTAATGAGATCTTACTTAATCCTGCTTATTTAAAGGTGTTTTTTTTTTAATCCTTTTTTTTTTTTTTTTTGGTGGGGTTCTTTTTTTTTTTTGTCTTTTGGAACTGGGGTGTTGAACCGAGGACTTTGTGAATGCAAGGCAGACGCTTTGCCACTGAGCTACGTCCCAGCCCGACCCTGCTTATTTAAATGTAACGTAAGTACTTAGTTTAAGCAAGGAGGCATTTTGTGTTATTTTTCCAGTGAAAGCTTTAGAATTCTGGCACTTGGCTTCAGCTCACAGTATTTCAGTTCTGATGGCTACCATGCTGGTCACTGTGGGTCTAGAAGCTGCAGGTTTTCTTGTGTTGTGCCTGCCATCCCTGCTCTTGGGCCAGGATGCAGCAGCTTGACTATGATAACTGACTGCTGGCTGTGGTTGTCTTGTTTAGGTCATCAATGAGCTGCATGGGAAAAACATTGAAGATGTCATAGCCCAGGGTGAGTTTATATGAAGGGACTTTCATTTTCATGTCCATCCTAATTCCTGCTGGTCAACCTATGGCCTGCCAGGTTTCGCTTGTGGACTAGAACACTGTAGAAGCCTGACCTGAGTGGGTGAGCAAGGCCTTCATGGGCTCATGCCGGGGATGCTTCTGGACACTGATGAGTGGGTGGTAGGGGTTTCCCTCTACTCACACTGAACCTGTCAGCCCTTGCCCGGGGGCCTGCCTGGCTTCCCCACCTTTGAACCCTTTTCTCCAGGATTTCTCCAAAACTGTGGAGCTCTTGCACATAGTTCCTGCTTCTCTAAGGGGTTGGGAGCAGGAACTGAGGGCCACAGGGTTCTGTCCCCCTTCGCTGAGCAGATGGTTTTCTGGTGACATTAGACTGGAGCTGATATAGCTTATTTGGAAGTTGAGTGGTTTCAGCAGTTCTGTCCCTGTATATGTGACAAGCAAAGCCAGCTCAGCAGTCTGGATTATAAGTTTATTGCTGGGGCTGAGATCTGGACACTTGGATAGTAGACTCCCTGAACAGTTGTAAACATGTTTGTACAGCTTATGTCCAAGGGCTAATTATAAGATAAAGTTCTTGGGTTGAAAACCTCCCTTTGTGGGTCATGGTAATGAAAGCAGAGTCCCTGACCATGAGTGTCACTGAATTCTTGGGCAGGGCTGCAACATCAAGTCCTGGAGAAAAGGGAAGCCTGTGGCACTGTGATGGAACCCTGTTGTGTTGGGCAGGCTAGAGTATGTGGGTTAAATGAGCTTCCCCAGGTCACTTCACCCCTGCAGAATCCTGCCTGGGAACCTGCTCTGATCTCATCTCTTTTTGTAGGCATTGGCAAACTTGCCAGTGTGCCTGCTGGAGGAACTGTGGCTGTTTCTGCTGCCCCTGGCTCTGCAGCTCCTGCTGCTGGATCTGCCCCTGCTGCAGGTAAGGGAGGCCTGGAGAGTGGGCAGTGGTCTAAGGCTCGGACTTGATGGGGTCTCTCTGGCAGTCTGGTCATGCAGGCATGCTCACCATGGTCTCCTTTTCCACAGCAGAGGAGAAGAAGGATGAGAAGAAAGAAGAGTCTGAGGAGTCTGATGATGACATGGGATTTGGGCTATTTGATTAAATTCCTGTTCCTCTGCAAATAAAGCCTTTTTATGTATCTTGAGTGGCCTGTGAGCACAGTGTCAAGAGCATGGGGCAGGTGGGGCTTGGCAGTGTCTAGGGAGTGAGGGCTGAAGGAGTCAATCCACCTTGGGTCAGAGGACTGTCAGGCCCAGTGAGGGACAGTCTTGCTACTTTCAGGTAACACCCAGGAAATTTTCTTCAGAAATGTGAATACTAGAGAAGCAAATTGAAATACAGTGTCGGTGGTGCCTGGTGCTCTGCTGTAAGGTGCTGGGTGACAGGTCAAATGGCCCCTGGGTTTCACAGGCCACTGCTCTCCTGTACAACTTGGGCAGCTGCTGAAATTCCTGGGGTCTGTTTTCTCTGCTATGTGGTAGGAACCCTGCCTCATTAGTACCTACACTTCCAGCCCCTGGGCCTTGAGCTTTTGCCCACCGGTGACAGGCCTCAGGAGATATGTTGCCCTCCCTCTCCAGGCACAGTAGTGCATCATGCACCGATACATCTTAGACTTGGAACTGGGGATACTGCAGTGTGAAAGTACATTTTAATCAGGGATTGAATTGGGGTGAGGTGAGGGTGGCACTCAAGCACAGAGCCACATTCCCAGCCCAATTTTGTCTATTTAGAGACAGAGTCTCAGTTGCTTAGCATCTTGCCAGTTTCTGAGGCTGGCTTTAAACTTGCGATCCTCCTGCCTCAGCCTTCCCAGCTGCTGGGATTATAGGCATGCGCCTTGGCACCCGTTTTGAGAAGAAAAAATGTGAGATGAGAAGAGCTGGAAATCCTGTCCTGGAGGGAAAACCCCGGTACGTGGGGGGGGGGGGCAAGGCCCACAGGAGTTCCTGGGATGGGGAGAGCTTTTTGTGTGTGGTGTTACGGATTGAACCCAGAACCTACAATTTGTTCAAGCTGATGACAAACTGCTATGTAACTTCAGCCTACTGAGTTGCTGGTATCACAGGTAATAGTACTGCACCCAGCCTCAATTTGCTAGGGATCAAACTCTACTGCACCCAGCCTCAATTTGCTAGGGATCAAACTCAGCTCTTCGTGCATGTTAGGTAACCACTCCACCACTGAACTGTACCTCCAGTTCTAAATTGTTTTTTTAAAACATCTCTTGCTGGGTGTGGTGCATCCCTGTAATCCCAAGGCCTCTGGAGGCTGAGGCAGAAGAATTTCAAGTTTGAGGCCAACCATAGCAATTTAGGGAGGACCTAAGCAACTTAGCAAGACCCTGTCATGGTAAAAAGGGATGGGGATGTGGTTCAGTGTTTGTAAAGGACCCCTGAGTTAAATTCACAGTACAAATATATATATGTATTTTTTTAAAGATTTTTTAGTTGCCAGTGGACCTTTATTTATATGCAGTGCTGAGACTCCAACCCAATGTCTCACACATGCTAGGCAAGTGCTCTACCACTGAGCCACAAACCCTGTTCCTATATTTACTTTTTGCTTGGCACTATGGCAGCAGTGATTCGCAGGAGGCTTGCAAGTTCCAGGCCAGCCTGGGCAACTTAAACCCTGTCTTGAAGGCCCATGGTTCAGGGTGCAGTTCAGTTCCTGCCTGAACCTTAAAGGGAAGGGCTCTGTGCCCAGAGGGCACCCTGGGAGCCAGCAGACAATGCCCCTGGGGGCTGTCATCAGGCGGGCCCTGGGAGTTCATGCTGAGGGGGTGGGCCACAACCCTTGCCAGAATTCCAGGAAGGGCCTGCCTGTTCCTGGCTTATAGCCTCCCAGAGGCCTGCAGAGAAATGTACCCAAAACAGCCTGATCCTCTGTAGAAATAGGGCTAGAGGTCTTCCTGAACTGGGCAGCACCAACCCTAAGGACAGGCCTTGGATCAGGCGGTGGGAAAGGGCTTTGGTACTGCTTCTCCTTCAGTTGCCACCCTGAAGAACCTGGGAAGCTCTTCATATCACATCCTTGGAGTCCTGCTGCCCCTAGCAGGATCATCCAAGGGAGTCCAGGCACTGGGTGAGGGTGTCTCCTGCCAGGTCATGACCATCAGGCCATACCTCCTCACCACCCCCACCCAGCTCCCTTTCCCTGGTCAGTGGGTTTGCTGCTCTGTACAGATATTCAAATATTCAAAGCATTTGGGCGACGTTTTTAAGTCAAATACAGTCACTGGTCAAAGAGCCCCTGTTCCCCTCAATCCCCACCTTGGGCCTTTTCATGTGCTGTTTGCCATGACCTCCCAGTGCTAGGACTTGGTTAACTGCTTGTTTACAGAGATCAGCAGCCCCTTCGTAGGGAAGGCCCGAGCATGGCCTCAATTGTCTCATTTTAAGCCGCGCAGTGAGGCCGAGCTGGTTTGACCCCACCGCTCTACCGGTTCCTGCGCTAGCTCCTGAGTACGGGACGGCAGCAAGCACAGGGGCTGAGGACGGGAGAGCACGACCCCAGAGGGCCCCAAGCCCCAACCCTCCGCAGCTCTGGCTCCAGCTGTGTCCAGAGCCGAGCTCCCCTGGGGAGTGAGTGTTCCCCGGAAGACCCGCACACTGCCGCCACCCCAACCCAGACCAGCCCCTAGTCTTGGGGTGAGGCGAGGTGAAGGCTGATGCTGGAAGGAAGCCAGCCTGGCGGGCCCCACTGTCCGAGGAAGAAATGGGAGCGGGGGCGGTGGGTGACGTCACCCGGGTGCTCCGCCCCCTAGGGTAATTAGCGAGGGCGGGGCTGCCTCTAGTTAGACCCGTGGGGACCCAGCCGCCAGAGGACTCAGGCTCAGACCCAGGTACCGAGCCAGGTGAGTGGCCAGGGTAGAGGGGCGGCGGGAAGGGGACGAGGCTGAGGTGCGTGGAATGCGGCTGTGTCTGTGGGCTCGCGTCCGGCATCGGATGTTTATGGGTCAGCCTGTGGGTGGGTCGGCGGGTCCTGGGGCCGGCGGCCTGCGAGGCCGAGGTTTTTCGGTCCCGGTGGCTGCTGTCGTGCGTCCCTGCCTAGCTCCTCTGTGTCCGGGAGGGTGGTGGACCCCAGAGGAGGGGGCGGCAGAAACCGGAGCTCCTCTCGCGGGTATCCAGATCCGTACGAGGCTCGCGAGCCCTGCGCTGGGCCTGGGCTGGACCGCCCCACGCGACTAGGCTGCCGTGTGCCCGGCCGCCGCCCGAGGTGCGGGGCAGCGGGCGGGAGGCCGGTGGGGCCGCGGTAGCTCCTGGGGGCCCCGCAGATGGCTTCGCGGCGCAGGTGTCGCGGCCGGGCCGGGGGAGCCCAGCAGCCGGGCGGGGGCGGGTGGGCGGAGCCTCGGGGCACGGCCGTTCCCCGCGCGCTCGGGTTGGGCCGTGAGCTCCGGCCCCGCCCCCGGCCGTATTAAAACGCCGCCTCCGCCGCGGCTCTGCGCAGCGTCTCCGCCTTCGCCGGCGGAGACCCGGAGCTCGAGCGACAGCGCGGCGGCCGCCCGCGGATCCCGGAGCCGCGATGTTCCCCAGGGAGGCCAAGTGGAACATCTCGTTCGCGGGCTGCGGCTTCCTCGGCGTCTACCACATCGGCGTGGCCTCCTGCCTCCGTGAGCACGCGCCCTTCCTGGTGGCCAACGCCACGCACATCTACGGCGCCTCAGCCGGGGCGCTCACGGCCACGGCGCTGGTCACCGGGGCCTGCCTGGGTGAGCGGGGCCGCGCGGGGCCAGGGTAGGGAGCTGGTGGGGAACGCGCGGGGTCCGGCGGGAAGGAGGAGGGGCCGGGCGGGATGCCCTTCGTGCGCGCACTGCGCCCACCCCCTCCCGCAGAGGGAAGCTGGCCAGGCGGCGAGTGCAGTGCGTGCGGTGGAGCGGGGTTTCTGCCTGGGCCGGGGACCACGGCAAAGGGTCCGGTGCGGGGAGCTGGTCTGGGGGCAGAACCTGGTTTGTTTTGCTCAGAGGGTGCCCAGGGACTGGGGTGGGGCCTGGCCTGCATCAGGGCTTGGCTGCTGTGCGCCTCGGGCCCGCCTCCTGGGAGTAAAAGTTGTGGGCGGGCAGGTGCAGCACTGCTGTCTATTGGAAAGAAAAGTCGTGGGCGGGACGTGAGAGTCGGAGGAGGGTCTGAATCTCCCTGGTTACTTGGTGCCAGCGGTCACCGCGTCCTGGGTCTTCGCAGTTTCAGGCTGCCTTGGACAAGGGAGTGCCTAGTATGAAGGTGGCTTCCGAGGGGCTTCTAGGCACTGTGACCTGGTCTTTTCTGAGAGCCCCTGGAGAAAGAGGCCAGTCCTGATCAGGGCTGGACCTGGTCAGCGACTCTGCCCTCTCCTGGTCCGCAGAGCCCTGCCAGCCCGGCTTCTCAGCTGTGGCCAGTCGTTTTGCCCATCTCACAGGTGGGTGTGCTTCCTGACTCAGGAGCCCTTGGTCAGAAGCGCAGGGGTCTGTGTGAGCTGGGCTGGGCCTCTCTCACTTCCGGGCTGCCACGTGAGAGTGGTGTTTACAGCACACAGCGTTCCCAGCAATCCTGGGAACTGCTGCCCAGCCCCCAAACCGCTAGGGCAGCCAAGGTGACAAGGACGCCATGCCCCAGAGGAGCTGATCTAGGGTCTCCGCTGTCCCCTGCCTGTGACCTTTGCCCTGAGAAGGAAGGTAGAAGAAAGACCTGGGATTCATGTCCTTGGAATTGTGCTCTGCCTTGGAACAGACTGCTTGCTGGTCTCAGGCCTGTACCCTACTTGACACCCTTGCAGCAGAGCCTCTTCTGCCCACAAGCCTCACAAATGGTGTTGGGCACTAGAGCCTCCCCCCCCCTCCCAGTTTGGCAGGTACCTGTTGAGAGCACCTGGCACACAAGTCCCACTCCTGCCCAGAAAGACGTCCTGGAGGAGAGCCTAGTCCTTGGCTTTTCCCCTGGCTTCTTTGGCATTTTCTTGGGTCAGCTCTCAAGGGAAGTGTTGGCATGCTTGCTTGTGGCTGCAGTGGAACACATCTTGTCCTCCCAGATAAGCCCACTGCCTTCAGCCCTGTGCCCTGAGGCCTGTGACCCTGGCTGGGCTGAGCTGTGGGTCTGGTTCCCTTTTCAATCTGGCCAAGTAGGTGAAGGCTAAGGCCAGTCAGAGTTACCTCTGCCTTCTGCCCTCTCCTGGTTGCCTGCCATGCCACACCACGCCAGTCCAATGACTCATGGGGACAGGCAGTTGGGAAATGCTGGGCAGAGGGCAGGTCCCAGCCCCAACTGGCCACCTCTTGCTGTCCACTATCTCTGAGGTGTTGGCCTGCCTGCCTCTACCCAGAGAGAGATAGCAAAAGTCTCAACTGTGGCCAAATACAGTGTCTGGGAATGTGGGAAGCTGAGGCAAGAGGATTGCAAGTTCAAGGCCAACCTTGACAATTCAGTGAGACCCTCTACCAGAATAAAAAGCTAAAAGGGCTAGGGATGTAGCTCAGTGGTAGAGCACAGCTTGTCTAATTCCCAGTATTGGGAAAAATAAATAAATATATACTTTTAAAAGTCTTAACTGTGGGGCCGGGGCTGTGGCTCAGTGGTGGAGGGTGTGCCTAGCATGCATGGGGCACTGGGTTTGATCCTCAGCACCACATAAAAATAAAAAAATAAAAAATTAAGATATTGTGTCCTTGGGCTGGGGATGTGGCTCAAGTGGTAGCACGCTCGTCTGGCATGCGTGCGGCCCGGGTTCGATCCTCAGTACCACATACAAACAACGATGTTGTGTCCACCGAGAACTAAAAAATAAATATTAAAAATTCTCTCTCTCCCTCTATCACTCTCTCTTTAAAAATAAATAAATAAATAAATAAATAAATAAAATGTCTTTCACATTTAAAAAAAAAAAGATATTGTGTCCACCTAAAAATAAAAAATAAAAATTAAAAAAGGTCTCAACTGTGTTTGGGGCTGGGGCTCAGTGGCAGAGCTCCTGCCTAGCACATGTGAAGCACTGGGTTTGAGTCTTAGCATTGCATACAAAAAAATAAGCAAATAAAATAAAGGCATGCTGTCCATCTACAGCTACAAAAAAAAAAAAAAAAATCTCAGCTGTGAGCCAGGCCATGTCATGGGCACTGGGGGTCCTCTAGGGTCAATGGTGATGTTTGGAATGTGTGTGCTGGGGAACCCTGAGCCTGGAGCCATAGGGGTGTTGCTGGCTCTGACCTTGGCCCTGCTGCCCCAGGCGAGGCAGGTGCCAACATCATTGAGGTGTCCAAGGAGGCCCGGAAGAGGTTCCTGGGTCCCCTGCACCCCTCCTTCAACCTGGTGAAGACCATCCGTGGCTGTCTGCTGAAGACTCTGCCCGCTGATAGCCATGAGCGTGCCAGTGGGCGCCTGGGCATCTCTCTGACCCGTGTCTCAGATGGAGAGAACGTCATTATAACCCACTTCGACTCCAAGGAGGAGCTCATCCAGGTGGGTCCTGCTGGGGCCACGTTGTGGGGAGCAGTGTGGCCCAAGGCGACTGCTCACCCCCTCCTGTTCTGCCCTGCAGGCCAATGTCTGCAGCACGTTCATCCCCGTGTACTGTGGCCTCATTCCACCCTCCCTCCAAGGGGTGGTGAGTATGCCCACCTGGCCCTGTCATGGACGCCATTTGGGACTGAGGAGAGCCTAGTGCTGTCTGGCTTTGGGACGAAGGGGTGGAGGAGGGAGGACTGTAGAGCCCCATCCGCTCCATCATCTCTCTGCCTCTACCTATTGCCTCATTTCCCTTGTTACTTAAGAAGCTGACCAGCCCTGGGGACACATGCTTCCTGTGGCTGCCCCCTCACTGTCTGGCCATCTACTCAGTGCCCAAGCCAGCCCATGGTCAGTGCCCAGTGTGAAAGGCCAAAAGAAATTGCCACTGGGTGGGGCAGCCAGCACACCTGGAAAGTCCCTCGGTTTGTGACCATGTGTCTGTGTCCCTGTGAAGCGTTATGTGGATGGCGGCATTTCAGACAACCTGCCACTCTATGAGCTGAAGAACACCATCACGGTGTCCCCCTTCTCGGGAGAGAGTGATATCTGCCCACAGGACAGCTCTACCAACATCCATGAGCTCCGGGTCACCAACACCAGCATCCAGTTCAACCTGCGCAACCTCTACCGCCTCTCCAAGGCCCTCTTCCCTCCAGAGCCCATGGTGAGCCGCTCGGTGGGGCTGTGGCCTGTGCTTTCTCCAGCCGGGACCCTGGGCTGGATCTGAGATGGTTGGTGGAGGCGGGATGTTGGAATGGAGGTGCTGTTGTAGGGACATAGAGACTCTGTGGAGGACAGCACAGGGCACCCTTGGCTCCATCTGCTCTAGTTCACCTATACCCCTGCTGCAGGTACTTCGAGAGATGTGCAAACAGGGCTACAGGGATGGCCTGCGCTTCCTGCGGAGGAACGGTGCGTGGGTAGCTGTAGGATGGGTGGAGCCAGCTCTGCTGCCCACTGCAGGCCAGCAGTGACCATGACTGTGGTGATCACTTTTCTGTCGCACCCCCACCTCCATCCCAGGCCTCCTGAACAGGCCCAACCCCTTGCTGGCACTCCCTCCCACCCACCCCGGTGACCCAAAGGAGGAAGACACCCAGGAGGCTACTGCGGTCACAGAGAAGACTGGAGCAGAGGACCACTTGCAGCCGCCCAGGGAAGATCACATCCTAGACCACCTGCCTGCCCGGCTCAATGAGGGTACTCACTGGGAGAGAAGGGAGGAGGAGGGGCCGGCAGTGTGGAAGCCTGGCACAGCACACTGGGCTGCTCTGCTTCCCTGACTGGCTGCCCTCATCCCCTGCACAGCCCTACTGGAAGCCTGCGTGGAGCCCAGGGACCTGATGACCACTCTGTCCAACATGCTGCCAGTGCGTCTGGCCACAGCTATGATGGTGCCCTACACGCTGCCACTGGAGAGTGCTGTGTCCTTCACCATTCGGTGCGGGCAGGGATCCAGGCCTGGGAGGATCCAGGCCTGGGAGAGGGGAACTGGGGTCGCCCAGGAGGGATGCTTAGGCTGGGGAAGCTGGGAGGGCCTGGACACAGATGCTGAAGGTGTGCCTTCCCCAACCCTCCAGCTTGCTGGAGTGGCTGCCTGATGTTCCAGAGGACATCCGATGGATGAAGGAGCAGACGGGCAGCATCTGCCAATACCTGGTGATGCGTGCCAAGAGGAAGCTGGGCAGCCACCTGCCCTCCAGGTGAGCCACCCCTGTCCTCAGGCCCAGAGCCTTTGGGTTGAGGGACCCCCACTAAGCCCTGCCTACCTTTGATGCCTTCATTACAGGCTCTCGGAGCAGATGGAGCTGCGCCGGGCCCAGTCACTACCCTCTGTGCCACTGTCCTGTGCCACCTACAGCGAGGCACTGCCCAGCTGGGTGCGCAACAACCTCTCACTTGGGGATGCGCTGGCCAAGTGGGAGGAGTGCCAGCGTCAGCTGCTGCTGGGTCTCTTCTGCACCAATGTGGCCTTCCCGCCGGATGCCTTGCGCATGCGCACCCCTGCCGGCCCCACCCCCACAGACCCCATGCCCCCACAGCACCCACCGGGCCTGCCTCCTTGCTGAGTGCTCAGCCTTTCCCAGCCCATGGGGCTCAGGTTTCCGGGACTGGCTAAGACCCCATCCCTTGCCTCTTACTTAGTTGTCTACTGTGGAGCAAGGAGACAGAACCCCTCACGGCCACAAAGAGGGGGCTTTGCTGTGAATCCCCCTCCATCAACTACTCACTGCACTGAGTTTGGAGGGGTGTGGAGTGCCCCTTCTCTTGGGCTGCAGAGGCCCCTCCACCTGTGCCTTAATCCCCTACCCTTGCCTGCCCCTTCTCAGTGCAGGACTTCCCTGAGAACCCCACATCAGCTCCTCCCACCCATTTCCCCTGTTTTTCTCATGAATATGTGTGAAGAATTATTTATTTTTGCCAAAGCAGAAGTAATAAATGCCAGAGCTCAGCATCTACCTTCTTCACTTCTGTGTAATCTTCTTTCTTCATTCTGTGTAACTCCCTTGCCCACTTTTTTTTTAATTTATTTTTCAGTTTTCGGTGGACCCAACATCTTTATTTTATTTTTACAGGGTGCTGAGGATCAAACCCAGCGCCCCGCGCATGCCAGGAGAGCGCGTTACGGCTTGAGCCACATCCCCAGCCCCTCCCTTGCCCACTTTTGCTTGGGGCCATGGTGGACAGAGCCTGCTTCCACCTAGTTGACCAGTGTCTCTATACAGGATGTCTGGCCTTCCAGGCTCACACTGTTGGACCTGACATTTGGGGCCTGCCAGCTGGGCCTGGGGCCTTCTCTTACGTTTTGTTGAGGACCCATATATATGCCCCCCACTTTGCCCTGAGACCTCCTGGCATGGCTTTCCAAGAGCCAAGGGACATATTTGGGTCCAAGATCCTTGCTGAATTAAAATGTTATAGAGTTGGACAGCTTAATAGCAGAGCTCTGGCCTGGCATGCACCACAGCCTGGATTCCATCCATGCACTGGGGGCGGGGGATGTTTACAAAAGGAGTCACCTGCCCTTCAGCTCCAGAGTGACAACAGGGCTGTTGCAGGAGGTAAAGCTCCTGGAGCTGAGGGCCGGGGACCTGGGAATGTTGGCCCCTGTTCCACCTTGGGCATCTGGCCCCCAGGCATCACGAGCTTTGCTGGCCAGATGCACAGTCCCTCTTGTCTCCGTCCCTCTGTCTCCTGCCAGTATCTAGGAGGGACCTGGAATACTGAGGCACGGTAAGGTCCTAGCTGAAGGTGGCTTTGTTCCTGAAGTGATCCTTATCCAGAGGGAGCAGTTTAGGGCACAGAAGCCCCTGAAGAGAGGGTTTTGGAGTGGAGACCTGACTTAGCTGACTGTGAGCCTAGTTCTACCAGGCTCAGTGCCTACCTGCCCCTCCCAGTAGGCGTGGGTCAGTGGTGGTGGCAGCCCCCAGCCAACAATAACGGTGGTGGGACCTGGGGCAGCAGGACTGGGTGAGCCGGCCAGGCAGGTCTCTGGTCTGTGTGCCAGGGGCCACCCCCCTCTTGGTCTCCAGGTAGTGTCCTATAGGCCCAGCCTGTTGTTCCACTTGAGAAGCAGAGGCCACAGGGCCCCCAGCGTTGTGTGACAATCAGGCCAGCCCTCCAGGTGGGTGCAGAGTCCAGGCTGGGGTAGGAGGACCCTTAGGAAGTGCACAGGATTTCTTCCAGGCAGGAGCGCTGTGCTCAGCTCTTCCCCAGGGGAACCCTGGTCGGGGCTGTGCCCCAAAAGGAGTGCTGGGGGTGGGTGGCCGCTGATGTGACCTCTCTGCTCCACATTCACTCCCCTCACAGGGTGCTTAGTGCTCCGTAAAATGTCATTTTCTAGTATTATATGTTCATTGTTTTAAATTGGGACTGCATTAGAGATAGCCTCTGAAAGAATTTGGTCCACTTCCTGCCGGCTTTTTCCTACACTTTTTGGCGCCTTAAGTCTGGATCCTCGGGGTTGAAAGGTTGGTGTCTGCACTCCAGCAGCCTTGACCCTGCTCCTGAAGGGTCCCCAGCTGTGCCCCGTGGTTCTGCCTGGACAGCCGCTCAGGCTGCCAGGGATCTCTGGCCGCCAGGGCAGCAGGAGAGGCGGGAACACAGCGACAGCAGCCGGCGACAGCTCCGCCCGGGCCGGCCCACCTGGGGTCTCCGGTCGTGCGAGGCTGCAAGGCCAGCGCCCCCGGCGCGGTCGGGGTCCCAGCAGGGGCGGGGCGCGCCGCGCAGTTTCCGGGAGGAGCGGCCCCCGCGCGGCAGGTGCGGCGGCGCAGCTCCCAGGTAGGCGCTCCCGGGTCCCGCGACCCGGCTCCCACCGCCGCTCCCTCGCGGCTCTGTCCTGGGTCTCAATTCACCACCGCCGTGGCGGGCGCCCACCAGCGCTCCCAGTCGGGGGACGTCCGTGGCCCTCCCGGCGCGCGGCGCAGGGACGGGGCCGGACCGGCCCCCAGGGGTGCGGGCTGTGCGGGCGGCTCTCCAACCCCACCCGTTGGCCCTACCTCCTGCCTCCCTCTGGCCCGGCCTGGCCGGGCCACAGCGCCGCTTCCGGCTGCGATGGACCTCGGGTCGGTGCAGCCCAAGAGCCGGGTGAGGCGTTGGCGCTGCCTGGGGGACATGACCCGGATCCTGCCTGCCCTCTCCCTCGCCTGGCGCTTCCTCCGACCTGCTGTCTTTGGAGATCGCCCCTCTTCTCAGGGACACTGGCCTGGGGTGGGGCGAAGGTGACAGGCTTGGGCTGAGGAGACACTAACCCCCAGCTAGAATCCCAGGTCGGGGCAGGTGTCTCTGGCCCCACTGTTCCTTTGAGAAATCCGGGTTGGAGGCTGTGAAAACGACAGGTGGCTCTGGTTAAGGGGTGGAGCTCTCTGGGAGGTGGAAGGGAGGCCCCAAGAGGTTCCCAGACTTGGAGGGCAGGGGAAGGGTACTAGTGCTGTAGGAGGGGTGTTGCTGACTCAGGCTGTGGAGGCACGGGTGCCCAAGGCTGGGAGCTTACCATTGTGCCCCATGGGGACTGGTCATCCATGGGAGGGACCAGTGGGCAGGGAGGGAGGAGTTACCTGGCCTGCCAGCTGTCAGGAGACCAGGGCATCACAGGCCAGGTCTGGGGCCAAGGATTTAGCTAGGATTGGCCCAGTCCTCCAACTCCAGCATGAAGTGGGCTCCTCCTTCACTGGACCTCTTTCTCCTCTGGCTGTCAGGAGTTCATAGGCCTCCTCATAAGGTCCCCTACAGCTAGCCCCTGGAACTGACCCTCTTTCCTCTCGCACTAGTTCCCTCTGGGCATAGCCTTTCCTTGTGTTCCAAGGAATACCTGGTTCTGTGAAGCCTGCTTTGTCCCCAGGTCTGTATCACTCCACCCAGGGGCACCCCAGGCTTGCAGCATCCCTTACAAACACCAGTCCTCCCTTGGTACCCTAGGCTCCCTCTCTGGCAGAGCCCTCAGGGCACATGTGGCCCACTCCATGTCCCCCCATGTCTTCTCTCTCTTGGTTTCTCAGCACCCAACAGAGGCAAGGTTCCTGTTTTCATGGCTACTGGCAAGCCAGGGGCTGGGGAATCCCAGGAGGAAGAGGAGGAGGAGGGGGCCTCCACTGGACAGCAGGCTGCCATGCTGCAGCAGGCCCAGGAGCTCTTCTTGTTATGTGACAAGGAAGCCAAAGGCTTCATCACCCGGCAGGACTTGCAGGTGAGCACCAGTCACAAGAAGCCTCTGGGCCCAGGGCTGACCTGACCTTGGTCACTCACCCTGCCCTTTCTCTGCCAGGGCCTGCAGAGTGACCTACTCCTCACACCTGAGCAGCTGGAGGCTGTGTTTGAAAGTCTGGACCAGGCCCACACTGGCTTCCTCACTGCCCGGGAGTTTAGCTTAGGCTTGGGTGAGCTGGGCCTTACCCTCCCCCAGCACCAGAGGTCCTGGTCTGGCTCATGTGGGACTCTGGGCTGTATCTACACTCCCTGTAGATCCAGTGCACTCCCTGTAGATCCAGGGCACTCACTGTATCTACACTCAAGTGCCTGGGACCTCCACCCCCCAGATAGTAGTATATGACACTGATCTTTCTGCTCACAACCCCTTTCTGTCTCCTGCCAAACCCAGGTGGGGCTGGGAGCCTGGCTGTCACCTCCCATTCCCAGGCCAACAGGACTAGAATAAGGAAGAAAAACAGGAAACTGGGCCCTGAGAGAGGGCAGGATACGGCTGGGGGTGGGGGTGAGCAGGGGAGGGCCAGGGTGGTAACCCACAGTCGTAATCTCTCCCTCCCATGTCTGCAGGGAAGTTTGTGGGGGTGGAGTTGGCTCAGGGCACGCAACCCTCCCGGACTACTGAGGAAACCTTTGAATCAGGCTGGTCAGATGTGCAGGGCACCAGGGGTTCTCTGGAGGAGGAGGAGCAGGAGGAGCAGGAGCAATTTTGCACTGCACTGGAGCAGCTGGGAGTGGCCCGGGTCTTGGGCAAGTGAGTGGATGCTAGCTTTGCCGGGTTCCTGCTTCTACTCTCTCCCGCTGCATGCTCTGTCCACGGTGACCACCTTTCTGTTCCCACGCAGAGTCCCTGGGCCTGATCAGGCCCAGCCATCTGTCAGCCGGCCAGGCGTGATTTCCCGCAGAATTTGCATTCCAGGACAAAGCAGTCTCAGCTTCCGGGAGGGGAGGCACTGGGCATGTGGCTACCCACATGCTGGGCTGTCCACATACAGTGACACTTCATGGTACCCAGCCACAGAACCCGGGCAGGATGAGAGCACTCACACCTGAATGGAATGCGTTGCATGGGTCAAACTCCTGGGTTTCGGGGGTCTCCAGGGATCACCTGGTAGGCAGAGGGGAGCTACCCCTGCCCTCGCGCACCAGCCTGGGCCTCAGTCTGCACTTGCCTGATTCAGGCAGCCGGCTGTGAGGGCACTGTGGGCCCGGCTGCAGCGCGAGAGACCAGAGCTGCTGGGTTCTTTCGAGGAAGTTCTGATGCGAGCGTCGGCCTGCCTAGAAGAGGCAGCCAGGGAGCGCGAGGGCCTGGAGCAGGCACTGAGGCGGTGAGAGTGGGGCCGATGCGGTTCTGGGGCCCCAGTACAGGGGTAGAGGCAGGGCCGGCACGTTCTCAAGGCTGTCTCATCCTGGGCTCCAAAGGCGGGAAAGCGAGCATGAGAGGGAAGTGCGTGGCCTCTATGAGGAGCTGGAGCAGCAACTCCGGGAGCAGCGGCAGCGTGGCAGGCAGAGCCAGGTGTGGCTCCTCTCAGCCTAGCTAGCCTCCCTGGCTCCGCCTTCCTCAAACTGGTCCCTCCTCGAGGGTTCCCCAACTGCGGGTACAGGCTGCCCCAGCGCAGGGTGCCCTGTTTCTCCTCTCCCAGCGGCCCCACCAGCCTTCACCCTTCCATGGCCCACCCTGGCCCCATCCCACCCCTCCGCTGCCTCTTCTTCGAGGCCAGAGAAGGCTTAGATGCCCCGGTGTGTTCCAGAACCTACCCCTGGAGAAGCGAAGGGGGCATCTGGAGCTGGAGCTGCAGAGCCGCGAGCAGGAGCTGGAGAGTGCTGGCTTGCGGCAGCTGGAGGTAAGCAGTTGGACCCCAAATCAAGCCCCATCCCACAGTCTCCCCTGCAGTCCCAGTTTCCTCAAGGGTGCTCTTGTGTCTCAGTGCTGCCAACCCTAGAGATGTTGGGGGTGAGGGGCAAGTGAGGGATCTGGGGGCCTTCACCAGCCCACACCATTTCCCCAGCTGGAACGGCAGCTACAGGCCCGGGCTGCAGAGCAGCTGGAGGCACAGGCCCAGAACACCCAGCTGCGGCAGGCTTGTGAAGCACTGCATGCACAGCTGGAGGGGGTGCAGGAGCAGTTGCACAGACTGGAGGGTGATGCTCGGGGCCGCCAGGAGCAAACACAACGGTACAGGGCTGGCTGGTTGGGGCCTTGGCTTGCTAGGCTCAGGTTGGGCCACTTATATCCCCATGCCAAGATCTAGTGCTGCCCCCAGGGTCTGGGGAGTAGGGGTGGAGGGAGGGACTTCTGGGAGGGCCCTGCCTGCATGGGTCACCATTTCCTACCCACAGAGACGTGGTTGCAGTCTCCAGGAACATGCAGAAAGAGAAACTCAGCCTCCTACGGCAACTAGAGCTGCTCAGGTGCAGTCGGGCCTAGGCCAGTGGTAGGAAAAGGGCTCAATAGAGCTTCGGAGGGGTATCCAAGCTCCCAAATATTCTTGGCCTCCACCTCATCCCACTGGGAGGAGTCCCTCCTCATGTCTACTCTCCCTCCCTCCAGCATCCCTACGTCCCCCAGGCACCTCTCTTCTGGTTTGAGGGGAGCCAGAACCCACCTTCCCACCTTGGGTTGCTCCCTCCTTAAGATCTTAGATTGCTTAGGGTTCTCAGCTCTCCCACTTCCCCCTCTCTAGGGAGCTGAATACCCGGCTTCGAGACCTACGAGATGAGAGAGAGACCTGTGAGGCCAGACTGCTCAGAAGCAGCCACAAGAAGGCTCTGGCCACAGCCCGCTTGCCTGGGCCCATCTGCTGCTGCTGTTGCAGCTGGGCTAGGCCCCCCAGACGTGGGTCTGGCCACCTTCCCAGTGCTCGATAACCAGCTCCAAGTGACTCCTTTGGGCATTACCTGGAGGAGCTGCCCCTTGAAGGCTACTTGTCCTGGGAGGAGGCCTACCGTTCAGGGTGTGGGCTCTAGCCCACAAAGACATGCAGGAACTAACCTGTGGGTGGTAAAGGTCTCAAGGGACTCATGTGCCCCTGCCAGGTGTGCCCTTGCCAATACTTATCCTGTTCCCTTGTCTATCCAGCAAGGGAAAAACAAACAAAACAAACAAAAACTGCTATAACGTCCACTGCGTGTGTTCTTCTTGGTTTTCTGTGTCTGGGAGATGCAGCATATGTGTGCTTCACAATGAGGCGTCCTTGGCACACCATGACATGTGAGAGGTACACAGAAGACACACGACCCTGCTCTTTTGGGGCTGTGGGTCCCCGAGAGCTTGAATGTGTCCTTGGCCATGCTTCAAGCCCCTTTTCGTTTCTTTTCTTTGAGAGAGAGAGAGAGAGAGAGAATTTTAATATTTCTTAGTTTTCGGCGGACACAACATCTTTGTTGGTATGTGGTGCTGAGGATTGAACCTGGGCCACACGCATGCCAGGCGAGCGCACTACCGCTTGAGCCACCTCCCCAGCCCTGAGCAGCCCCCTTTTCACCAGGGAGTTGAGTGGCTTCCTACCAGCCCAGCTGGTCTGCCAGGTCATGGGCCCACTCCGCTAGAACCTCCAGGCTGGGCCAGCATCTGTAAAACCGAGTGGTTCCCGAGGGAGAAATGGGGGTTGGGCCTGGGGACTCCAGGGGGGAGTCTGGCGGGCCGCCCCCACCTCCCGCCTCCCGCCTCCCGCCCCTCGCCCAGCTCCTCTCTCGGGGTCGGGCTGGTCGGGCTCTGAGTGTCCCGGAGCCGCGGCTCACCGGGCCCGCCCCCGATGCCCGGTCAGCACCGCCGCCTCCCGCCCGCCGAAATGCGTCCGGACCTGCCCGGCGTCGGCCGGCTGTGGGCGTGGCCGCAGGCGGGGCGGGGCCTGGCCGGCCTGCGGCCGCGCATTCTCCGCACTGGGAGCCGCCGCCCCCGCAGCCACCGCCCGGGCCCGGACTCCGTCGCGTGGTCGGTGAGTGTGCGGCGGAGCCGGCCCGCCCGAGCGGGGCCCAGGGCGCCCCAGGCCCTTTGTGCTTCTGTGCCGGAGGCCGCCGCTGGCGCCCGGGGGGCCGCGTCCGCCGGACACCTACGCAGCCGGTTCCCAGGCCCCTTCCGGAGGGGGGTCGCTGGCGTGCGCCGGGCGAGGGAGGGCGCCTCCGGGGTTCTAGGACAGGCACGGCAGTCCCGGTGTGCAAGGACACAAAACGTGCAGCCCGAAAGCCCTACTCCTGGTCCCTGGACCGCGGTCTCCTTCCCTCGGCTCGCCCACCGCCCGGCGCAAGTGGGCGGGGCCAGTGGTCGCGCCTGGGCTGGGGGCGTGGACGGCAGCGACTTCTTGGCCGTGACGCGAGGATTCCTCCCGGTCGGCTGGGGCCGAGTCCCGGCTCCCCGAGTGTGGCGGGACTTCGAGGGCCGGGGGAAGTCCCAGGCCGGGTTAGAGCAGCCCTGGCCGGCCGCAGGAACTGTTTCCGCTGGCCCCGGCCCCGCGCCGGCCCTTTCTCAGGAGGTTCAACAGGCACTCCTGGGAGGAGGGGCCGCTGCCCTCTGCCGGTGCGGGCGGCGTCAGCCCAGAATCAGCCGCCCCAGGAAGCAGGGGTCCCCAGAGCCCGGCCCAGGGCTGGCACGGCTGCTGGGGTTGTTTACACCACTCTCCAGGGACAGAGCCTGTGTTTGGGCCCCAGCTCAGTGGCGCTTTGTGTCACCGTCCCACAGCTCAGAGGTGGAAGTCTGTTGACACCTCCGCCAAACCCAGGGGTGGAGATCGGTGGCTCTCTCCGTCCGCAGCTGCTGCTGCCTGGTCGGGGAGGGGCAGTGACCGGTACGGAGCTAAGGCCCAGGGTGGGGCACCTGGAGACCTGAAGTTCCTCTCAGGACCAGACTGCCCAGAAACGTCCTCTGCCCTCACATCCCACCCCGCCCCTTCCCAGACCAAAATACTGGGCCTGATCTCCTCCCTCTGCCCCTGGAGTAGATCTGACCCACTATCTGAGCCGCCAGGAAGAGTCTGGGCAGGATCCTGCAGTGAGGGCAAACCTGTGACCTGTGACCTGTTCTCTGCTCCTCTCTAGCTCGGCGTCCTGGGGAACTTCTGTACACCTGTCCTATAGAGGAGTCATTCCCAGACAGCCTGGTGAGTGCTGGGCGGGGCAGAGACTGCAGGTAGTGTCTGGAAATTTGGCAGTGGTGCCCAGCTGCTGTCTAAACCCCAGGCTCTCCCTGTGCAGATACTGGTGTGAGCAGGGCAGGTGTGCCTGGGCCTCTAGGGAGGAACATGGCCACTTCTCTGTTCCTTCATTCTCCCTGTCCTGATGGGAGCAGAGGCTGTGCAGAGCACCTCTGTCAGGGCTGAGTTCCCGGATCCTTGACTGCCTCTGGGGACTTATCTCTAAGTGTTAGGTTCCTGCCAGTCAGTCTGTGACGTGGAGCCCGGGAATGCTGGGGGAGGGGTCAGCTGGGGCCTCCTCCCCTGGCTGCCAGCAGGGGTGAGTCAGTGAGTGATGGGCTGGGTTTCTCTGCTGCCCATGGGGTCTGCCTTGGCTGCTTGAGGGTCAAGTCTTCTGAGCTGTGATCCAGGAAGTGATTCATGCCCTGGTTGCCAGGGAGGCTCCTCCCCAGGCCTCCCAGGACAGGTGGCTGGATCAGCCTCAGCTGGGCCTGTGCCTCTCAGTGCCTTCTCCCTCATCCCCACTGGCGCGTGGCCACCCTCCTAGTCAGGGCCTGATGCTGCAGGCCCTCTGACCCCTTCACGCCTCCCCAGCCCCAAGATGGGTGAATTCAACGAGAAGAAGGCGACATGTGGCACTGTCTGCCTCAAGTACCTGCTGTTCACCTACAACTGCTGCTTCTGGGTGAGTTGGGTGCTGTGCTGCCCACCCAGCACTCCCTGGGCCTTGAAGGCACCTGAGCCCTGGCCTAGGGGCTCAACTGGGGCTCTCAGACTTGGGCTAGGTGTGGTGACTGGTGCACATGCCTACAGCTGGCTGGACTGGCTGTCATGGCAGTGGGCATCTGGACGCTGGCCCTCAAGAGTGACTACATCAGCCTACTGGCCTCAAGCACCTACCTGGCTACTGCCTACATCCTGGTGGTGGCTGGTGTTGTCGTCATGGTGACCGGTGTCCTGGGCTGCTGTGCCACCTTCAAGGAGCGGCGGAACCTCCTGCGCCTGGTCAGCGGGGCATGGCAGCATTCTCGTGGGGTGGTGGGCACAGGGTCCTGGCCAGGGGCTCCTCTCTATAGTCTCCTGGGACCGTCTCTGGGGCCCTGATGGTTTAGTGGCACTGTGGGCTGGCTCTGCTGTGCTGGCAGGGGGCCACAGCCCCCACCCCCAGCTAGACTGAGACACCAGCTCCACCAGGAATGCTGGGGAGCCTGGTGCCTGGCCCACACCTACTGCTTGGAGCTGGTAGGTGCCCTGCTCTGTGGTGCCTGGTGCTGAGCCCCTCACTGGGTCCCCCCAGTACTTCATCCTGCTCCTCCTCATCTTTCTGCTGGAGATCATTGCTGGTGTCCTGGCCTACGTCTACTACCGGCAGGTGAGAGGGGCGTGGATAGGCCTTGGGAGACATGTGTCATCTCTACCCCTGCTATTCCAGCACTGACCAACTTGCCATTAGGTCCTGGAGGCAGGGTTTAGGTTTTTAGGGAAGGGTGGCCACAGGGGCAGGTGACCTGCCTGCAGTGCCCAAGGTGTCCAGGTATCCGGAGATTCCCTTCTACCCATGACCCCTTCTAACATGATACCCGTGTTCCTCCAGCCAGCTGCTGTTGAGACCCTAGTGCTTCCCTTGCATCCTGGGGCCTTTGTCCTGTCCTGGGGTCTCTCAGCTCTCTACCTTTGAGGTCTTAACTGACACTCCCTCCCTCAGCTGAACACAGAACTCAAGGAGAACCTGAAGGACACCATGACCAAGCAGTACCACCAGCCAGGCCATGAGGGTGTGACCAGTGCTGTGGATAAGCTGCAGCAGGAGGTGGGTGTTGCCTGCAGGGGATGTGCCTGTGCCCTTGGGGCTGTCCCTGGCAGGCCCCCGAGCTCAGCTCTTCTTGCTGTAGTTTCACTGCTGTGGCAGCAACAACTCCCAAGACTGGCGTGACAGCGAGTGGATCCGCTCGGGTGAGGCTGGTGGCCGTGTGGTCCCCGACAGCTGCTGCAAGACGGTGGTACCTGGCTGTGGGCAGCGGGATCACGCCTCCAACATCTACAAGGTGGAGGTGGGTCACTGTGAGCAAGGGGCTGGCCTGGTGCAGGGTGGTGGGGTTGTTGGGCCACACCTAGGACACGTCTGTGGGGAGCTGGCAGGGCTCACCTTGAGTACCCCCACTCTGACAGGGTGGCTGCATCACCAAGCTGGAAACCTTCATCCAAGAGCACCTGAGGGTCATCGGGGCCGTGGGCATCGGCATCGCTTGTGTGCAGGTTTGGGCATAAGGGCGACTACGGGGAGCTGGGGGAGGGCTGCTAGCCTGAGGTGCTGTCTCATGCCTGCCTGACCATCTGCAGGTCTTTGGCATGGTCTTCACGTGCTGCTTATACAGGAGCCTCAAGTTGGAGCACTACTGACCACCAGGGTTTGGCCTGGCTACTCGCCTCCTGCTGCATCCCACCTAACTACTGAGCTGACTACTGAAGGCCAGGACAGAGCCCATCTTCATGTCTGTGCCCTGCATGCCACCACCATCACCTCTGCTGACCCCACCCTGGGGGTGGCTTCAAGTGCCTTTTTCCTGAGGTGTGGGGCAGGGTCCCTCCCCCAGCATAGGGAAGATATGGTTAGTCTACCTGTGTGGGGCTTGGGGCCCAGGCCTGGCAGGTAGGACGAGACCTAGGTTCTGGTAAGAGTACCCCCTCCTCGATGCCTGGGTAAGTCTGGGAAGAACCTAGGCCCACCCTCTACACCATGGGTGGTCAGAGGCAGGTGGTAGGGGCCCTGCTGAAGGTGCCAAGAGGTACAGGGGCTGCAGGGCGGGACCAGGAGCCCTTTGTGCTGCCCTGAGAGCTGTAAGGCCCAATCAGCCAGAGCCTGGCTTAACTCCTGCCACTGCTCTTTAACATCGCGTTCACAAAGTGTGCTGCATCCCAGTTAGAACATCCCTGCGAGAGTAGGGTATTACTGGTTTTATCCACTGCTGTATCCCAAATGCCTATAACCATTTCTGCCACATAATAGGTGCTCAATAAATGTTTGTTGAACAGCTGGGTCAGCTTACTGTTAGCGACAGGATAATCCTGTCCTCAGTGCTCTTATGTCCAGAGAGTGGAGACACCTACCTGCTGTGTCCAGAGGGCAGGAGCCAAGAGCCTCATACCCAGGGTCCAGGGTGGCCAGTGTGTTCCTGGAACACACTGGAAGGGGAAGCCCAATGGTAAGAACCCCTTCAGGAGGAAACAGAAGCAGACTGTGTGGCCTGAGTCTTGCCTTCTGGCCACTTGGGGGAGCTTGGAGGTAGAGGCTAAGGATCAAGTCAGGCCTACTGGGATCAGAGGGCAGGAGAGGCCCAGGTCTGGCAGAATGTAGGGGGATGCTCCTCCACTATTGGGGCCACCCTAGCTCCTGTCCCTAAGGTCCCCAGAGGCCCTCATGTCAGATGTCTGGGTAGCTAATGACTGACCCAGAAGGAGACGCTTAAAGAGCTGCTTCCCATACCTCTGCAATCACATACCCTTAGCCCAGACTGGCTGAGGCATCTACCTGTCTTAGCTCAGCCTGGACTGATGACCAGAAGCCCCTGGAGCACCAAGTGCCAACATCTGGGTGCTGGGAACTTCCTCAGAGCCCCCTACGCCAGCTGTGGACGTTGGGTGCTGTCCCTCCCCTGGCTTTTGGTGGAGCCTGAGAAATTCTGGAGCAGAACCTCAGGTGCAGGCAGCACAGGGCCAGGCAGCCATGACTGTAGCAGACACTGTCTAGGTTGGTTGACAATAAAACACCCCCTCCCACAGGCCAGAAAACCTGGTTCTTTAGATTCTGGGAGGTGATAGGGTCTCTGTGCCTGGAATGTCAGGGTGGAACACCAGGTCCCCCGAGCTCTCTTGGGTGTCAGGCTATGGGAAGCTCTCCCTCCTCCTGGGCATCAAGGAAGGAATCCACCCCCACCCACCTGGAACAGGAAGGAGGAGAGGCACCAGGTGTGTGACTATTGGAAGGCTTGTGGGTCTGACTTGCCTAGTGGTCAAAGGGGCCAGGGCCCAGCCAGCCAAGGGCTCCGCGCAGTGTAAGAGGGTGGGCTGAGTCTTCACACAGGCAGGAGACAATGACAAAGGGACCTCCCCAAGCCAGGCCAATCAGCATGACACCTGGGTAATTCTTTTTTTTTTTTAAAGAGAGAGTGAGAGAGGAGAGAGAGAATTTTTTTTTAATATTTATTTTTTAGTTTTCGGCGGACACAACATCTTTGTTTGTATGTGGTGCTAAGGATCAAACCCGGGCCGCACGCATGCCAGGCGAGCGCGCTACCGCTTGAGCCACATCCCCAGCCCCCTGGGTAATTCTTAAGACCTTTACTGAACTTTCCTTCCAGCATGGGGGGCATGTGGCTGAGGCCACGCATTGTTGCCACCCAGACACCTCAGCTTGATGAACTTGGCGTGACACTGTCCATATCAGTAGAGCAGGAATGCAGCTCCAGTGGCTACTTCTCCAGTGGTGCGTAGTTGAGCAACTTCTCAATCAGGTCCACGTGTGCCAGCAGCATTCGGCGGCAACAGTAGCGCTTCAGGCCCAGGGCATCCAGGGCGTCCCTGTGCCAAGGGGAGGAGTGGTGAGACTGTGGTCCCCACAGGTCTGGAGCCACAGCCAACCTCTCTGGGCACTGGTGCCTGCTCATTTTACCCTCCTGCTAAACAAGGTGGACAGCTCCACCTGGACTGGAGCTGAGACCTTGCAGCAGGATCCAAATGGGCCTCTTCTCCCACCTACTCAGAGGTCACACCCACTCCACCTTTACCTGCCTTCTGCCTGTTTCTAAAGCTGGTACCCAGGACTGAGGCAGCTCCTGGGGCTTCTGAACAGCTGGGGGGGAGCTTTGTGGACCAAGGCCCTAACCAAGGTGCCAACTCCTCATCTAGCTCAGGCCCCACAGGGCAGGTTCTGCGCAAGACAGAGATCAGTGGCCCTGTCGAGCTCTGCGCATCCTGGCAATAAACTGTGGAATCTCTCCCCAGCCCTGCTCCCCAAGTAAGAGAGAAACTACCTCCTCAGGAACCCCGCTCTCCCATTTCACAGCCCAATACAGTTTCCCCAGGACTTAGTCATTCTCAGGCTTTGGAAAACTTCCCACACCACTGGCTTCAATGCACAGAGATGGCAGCTTGGGAAGGGGCAGGCCTCCGCCATACTTCCATGCTGGTCACTCTAGCAAGCTTTTCAGCCTGCACACTGACTCTTGTATGACATGCAGGCACAGTGAGCCCCAGGGCTGTACAGGAGACCACAAGGTGGCAGGTGGTCAGACTCTGCCGCAAAAGTCAGGGATGGCAGTTAAGGACTCAGGAAAAAAAATCTGTTTTGCATCTTAATGGATCAGCAAGGTTTACAGGACAAGAAGTGGGCTCAACAGAGAAAGAAATCTTTGCTGCAGATGAAAAGGTGCTTGTGACCTACAGGGAGATACCTAAAAGTCCCCAAGACACCTACTGCTCACCCCGCAGAGGGCAACACTCTCCAGAGAGGAGATGGACCGCTGTTCTGAGAGAGCCAGAACCTTGAAATCCTGACAGGAGCTTCGGTCGCCCCGCCCCGCCCCCTCCCGCCCGTTCTCCCCCACAGGCCCCTCTGCCCGGGTCGCTGACCCCGCCTGCCTCTCCCCTCTCTCCCGGTCTCCGGCCACACCGCCCCGCTCTCCCCCGGTCTCCGGCCACACCGCCCCGCTCTCCCCCGGTCGCCGCCCCCTCTCTCCGGGTCGCCGGCCACACCGCCCCGCTCTCCCCCGGCCGCCGCCCCCCGCCCCGCTCTCCCCCGGCCGCCGCCCCCCGCCCCGCTCTCCCCCGGCCGCCGCCCCCCGCCCCGCTCTCCCCCGGCCGCCGCCCCCCGCCCCGCTCTCCCCCGGTCGCCGGCCACACCGCCCCGCTCTCCGCCGGTCTCCGGCCACACCGCCCCGCTCTCCCCCGGTCGCCGCCCCCTCTCTCCGGGTCGCCGGCCACACCGCCCCGCTCTCCCCCGGTCGCCGGCCACACCGCCCCGCTCTCCCCCGGTCGCCGCCCCCCGCCCCGCTCTCCCCCGGCCGCCGCCCCCCGCCCCGCTCTCCCCCGGCCGCCGCCCCCCGCCCCGCTCTCCCCCGGTCGCCGGCCACACCGCCCCGCTCTCCGCCGGTCTCCGGCCACACCGCCCCGCTCTCCCCCGGTCGCCGCCCCCTCTCTCCGGGTCGCCGGCCACACCGCCCCGCTCTCCCCCGGTCGCCGGCCACACCGCCCCGCTCTCCCCCGGTCGCCGCCCCCCGCCCCGCTCTCCCCCGGCCGCCGCCCCGCTCTCCCCCGGTCTCCGGCCACACCGCCCCGCTCTCCCCCGGTCGCCGCCCCCTCTCTCCGGGTCGCCGGCCACACCGCCCCCTCTCCCCCGGTCGCCGGCCACACCGCCCCGCTCTCCCCCGGCCGCCGCCCCCCGCCCCGCTCTCCCCCGGCCGCCGCCCCCCGGGCGCCCCGCGCCTCACCCCTCGGTGTACTCGGCCTGCAGCAGTCCCAGGTAGGCCTCCCACTTGTTGCCCACGATCTTGCCGCAGGTGAAGCAGCGCACGGGGATGATCATGGCGGCGGCTGGCGGGCGGGCGGCGCGGCGGTCCTGCAGGTCCCGCCCCGGGCGCGTCCACTGCACGGGGCCCCGCCCCGCCCAGCCCCGAGCCTTCGCCCGCCCCCACGGCCCTGGCGCTCTCCGCCACCGTCCCCGTCCCAGCTGCGACAAGTTATCCCCGCGCGCCAGCGGCTTCTGGGGCCCGCGCGTCCGAAGCAGTAGCACGTGGCGTCCCCGCACGCCACAGTGGTACCTTCCGGCGCTACGGCGTCCCAGTGCGGCCGTAAAGGCTGCGGCGGCGGCGGTTCGCGTTTCTCGTGCCCGCATGACTGACAGCTGCTCGGCGGGAGCGGCGTCGAGCGGGAGACTGCGCGCTCAGGTACGGCGCCGGCTGCAGGCCGGGTCCCGCGTGCTCGAGCTCACCCGGGAGTGTGACTCCAGCCCCACGCGTGGGTCACGACCAGTGGCCGGCCCGGACCAGGGGTTGCCCGACGGCGCGCGGCCCCGCCGGTCTTCCCGCGGCCCCGCCACGCAGCATCCCCACTTGGGTCCTGCCGCAGCGCCCCGAGGCGCTTGCGGCGGAGTTTGCACGTCCCCAACCCGCGCCGTCGCAGGACCGCCGGCCGCCCGGCGACTGGGTCGGACGGCGGCAGGCAGTTCCTCGCCGCACACCCTTCCCTGCCCGGGAGGGGAGCGGGACGGCGGGCTTGGTGAACGCTGGACGCCCGCGAGCGCCTCTGAGCAGAGTGCGGGGGAAGTGGTCAGGGAGGGCGTCGTGGAGCGGGCGCGCTCTGAGCTGAGCCTCCACACGGCTCAGACCCCGGGTTGTGGCTGCAGGACCTGCGGGCCACTGAGGACTTCGAGGACATTGATGGGGTGGGGCGAGCTTGGACTCAGCACCTTCTTGCTGTGATGGGACTGCCTGGGAGGTGGGAGGGACCGGGTAGAGGGGGCAGGGAGGTTTGATGGTGGAGGTGCGCTTTGGGATCTGGGGGTGAGGATTTGGAGGCAGATTTTTTTGCCCGTGGAGTTTGGAGAGAAGCTCTGTGGAGTCCCAGGCATCTGCCAACTGCCCTCTGGGGCAAATGTTGGACTCTGGCCTTCGTTGTAGGGGAGGGCTATGGAGGGTCTCCTGGGTTGGGAGTGGAACACACCCGCTGCCCTGCCCGTTAGGTTTTATACCAACGCCCTTACTCTGGACAACCTCCGCAGCTGATTTCACCATCCCCCACAGGGCCACGTGCAGAGCCACGAGCTCTGGCTACTTACTTCCCTTTCCTGCCCCCTCTTTCCAGGCTGAGTGGACAGAACATCCTGCCCTGGCCATAAGGGCAGCACAGCGGCCCTGAGTCACAGCGGCCTGGGGTCTGGCCCATGCTCAGCTGCAGAAGCTGCTATTTACTGGAGGTGAGGGAGGCAGGGAATAGGGTCCAGAATGTCAGTAGGGGGACCCTGGGGATATGTGTGGACCAAAGGCTTCCTGGAGGAGGGATGGCCTGTCCCACCCCTGCTCTTGCCTGGAAAAGTTGTTTACTCTGGGAGAGACTTGGGAGAGAGGCCTGAGCCAACTTGACATTCCCTGAATTCCAAGTGCATGCATGCTTGGGGCCCTGGTTGGGGGGTACTGCTTTTGGGGGCAGTGGCATCCTCCTCTCTCCTACCCTCTACCTCCTCCCTCCAGCTCTGACTTTCTAGGAGAGGACCTGGACCAGAGAATCCTGAGGCCGCCCCCTTTCAGCCCGTAGGCCTGTCCCTGGGCACTTGCCCCTCCCTGGCTCTGTGTCTCAGGCCTGTCCTTAGCTCTGAATCAGGCTAGACCTGAGGACCTTGGAGAGTTCAGAAGTCAGCCCTGCTCCGTGCCTCCAGCCTGGTTGATGTGTCCCTCCGTGTGCATTTGGGGGCAGAAGTAGGCTGGGACCTGGGCCAGCTCAGGCACACACAGAGGCACAGGTTATAGTGCCTGCCAGCTGGCCAGCTCAAAAAATCCCTCTCCCCTGGTGAGCAGTAGGTGGGACCCAGGCTTCCAGAAGGGTGCACAGTGGTGCCAGGAGCAGGAGGTGGTTATGCTTCTGTGTGGGGTCCAGGCACCAGGATGTGTGGTTTGCATCCTGCTTGGCATGGTTCCTGCCAGAGGAGGGGTCACTTCTGAGTAGGGAACAAGGGAAAACTGTGATTGAAGTTCTGGCTGCTGAGCCCCTCCCCACCCTGGGCATTGCCCTGGAAACAGGTCAGCTACAGGTGGGAGGGTGGTGGAGGCCAGGGAGCAGAGCACTGGGCTGGAATTGAACTGGCTGTGCCTCTGGCCCTGGATCACAGTCTCAGTTTCCCCATCTGTAAAGCTCTGATGGGACCAGAAGCTGTCATCCAAGAATGGCAATGGTGACTCTCTCCTGGGGACCCCAGCCTCACCCTCCACATCTGTGCCTTCTGGCTCAGCCCATCTGGGACAGATGGGTATTGTGGGTGTGCTCGGTGGGGAGTATGCTGCACGGGTCATACCTTGCTGGCATTGCACACACCCTGCCCATCTGGTTGCTAGCTGTGTGCTGAAGGTTCCAGTGTCTGCTATCCAAGTGCCTCCTCACAGTTATGGGGGTCCTGGCAAGTGGGGGTGTGCAGTGGTGGTGGTGACTAGTTGGCTTAACCCAATGACCCTTTGGACACATACCTGGCTGGGAGCATTTGGAACATCACTGTCATCCATCCCAGGTGCCCAAGAAGGATATGCTAGCGACTGTTCTGTAGGAGTGCATGGCATGGGGGCACCTGGCCTGGGTTGGCTTAGCTTTGTTCATACATGGGCACCCCAAAGGTTTAATTGTGTCTCCTCTACCCCCATTCCCATGTGACCTCCAGTAGAGACACCTCAGGGTGAAGGGGAGGAAGCAGGGGAAGGTGCTGAGCTCAGGTGTTCCAGGAGGAGAGACCGGGGCCCTTTTGATGACCACTGAGATACTTCCCACCCAATTCCTGTTCTTGTCCCTCCCTGAAGTGGGTGGGGAAGTATGAGGGGTGTGTCCAGTCTCCAGGAGCTCAGATTAGGCTGGGAGGGAGATGGTCCTACTTGGGCTGTGTGCAGCTTCTGGTCCCTGCTTGACTGTGTGGGGTGTCACCCTGCCTGGCCAGGTGTCTGCGGTGCCCTCCCTGCCTCCTGCTTTGCTGTCTCCCTGGGCCAGCTGGGCTGTGTGTGGAGCCCCGGGCTCTGGGCTCCCGAGCCCGGCCTGTACTACCCTCCCACTGAGGGTCTCAGAGACGTTGCTCTGCTGCCTGCTGCCTGCCCTGGGCTGCTGTGGGCAGCCTTTCTTTGGAGTTTGGGGAGGTCCTCTTTGAGTAGGATGTGTTCTGGACAGGTAGGTACCGTGGTCTTCTGTGGCTCACCCCCCAGAGTTTCCCACCCATACCTCCTCCCACGTAGCGAAGGGCATTCTGTCTGGGGACCCTGATGGCAGATGGATGAGCTTCATGGGACATGGCTGGCTGAGCAGGCCCCTTCCTGAGTATGGGTATCAGTCTGCTGAGAGTGAAGAGGGGTGGGGAATGGGTATACCTGGTGGGCAGTAGACGATGCAGGCAGCTCTCTGGGCACTGGCCGTGGGGTGGACCCCACTGCATGTCCCCACATGCATGTCCTGGCCGTGTGCCTCTGCATGTCTCTGAGCACGTGTGTTCCTGCCCGTGTGTTATTTGTGGGCCAGTCTGTGATCCTGCTTGAGTGTCTGGGAGGCTGGGGTGGGCGAACTTGAAGAACAGTCCCTGTTGGAAAGCTGCCCTGGTTTGGGCCACTGGTCAGAGGCCTGGCCCTGGAGTCCGGCTGTGCACCCCTCTCTGCCCCCGCTGGAACACCTCCCTCATGGCCTTGGGCACCTGCAGGGGAAACCACTTGTAGTGTGGCCTGCATCCTGCCCTCTCTCCTGCAGAGCTCCACCCTGCCCGGCTGTGCTGACCGTTCACCAGTCCACTGGTCTCTTTCCCGTGGTGAGCCCAGGTAGGTCATGGCTGGGCAGTGTATGGTGGGCAGTGCGGGGCCTGCCTCTTGGTCTTCCACACCAGGCCCAGAGGCCCGGACTGCTGGCTTTCAGGCTCTGGGAGCGACATCCCCACACTGTGGAGGATGGGACCCTGGTGGTGAGGGGCTGGGCACTGGGCCAGGAAGGCATGGTGTCCGTACCCTGGGCCCTGCTGTGGACAGGTGACATGCCACTGTCTGAATCCAACTTGGCAGCAGAAGTGAGCCCAGTCCTTGCTGGACTGCCCTGGGACCCTTGGTTGGGTGTCGGGTTTCATGTCAGATGGGCCTCATCTGCTAATGTGGGTGTGGTGTGCAGGGTCTGGGAGAAGGGAGAGCAGGGCAGGTGCGGGCACACTGGGGTGGCATCCTGAGTGCTGGTACCGGAGCTCGGACCAGGTCCCTTTTTTTCTCCCTTTTCCCCAGACCCTCTGGCACCTCTTGGGGCACCCTGCCCATAACTGTTGCCCTTCCCGTTTCTGCCACTTGGGGTGCTGGGAAGCTGGAGCTCAGGATTGCTGGGCTCCCCACTCAGCTGGCCGTTCCTGTTCTTGGTCTTCAAGGAGGGGAAGCTGACTGCGTGGGCACTGCTGGGGATCTGGTGGTCCTGTGGTTGAGTCTGTGTGTCCCCGGGCTGCAGGGCCACCTAAGAGGGAGCCTAGCAGTTGACTCTGGAGCTGGGGGGAGTGTCAGTGTGTGTAATGTAATGTGGGTGGTGATTTCGGTTCTAGAGGTCAGCATCTCTGGTCAGCCCTAAGCCTTCCCTGGAACCCTGTGGCTTCTGCCCTTCTTGTGTCCACAAGTGCATTCACTTCCCGCAAGCCCTGTGTGTCCACCCTCGGGTGTGCAAGGCTGGCTCTTGGGCAGGGGGTAAGGGGATCGCCAGGGGTCTTGTGGGGTCATTGTCTGCTACCTGCTCCCTGGGCCGAGCTGTGGGCAGTGGTCTCTGCAGGGCCTTGAGGGAGGACTCTGCTTCCTGCTTCTCAGCTGGGCTCCTGGTCTGTGAGCCCAGAACACCAGAGAATCCTTAGGGGGTGAGGGGGGTAGTGGGAAGCCTCAGGCTGGCCATGTGGTAGGCGGAGACCTCCTGATGGGCTTCCTGTGCCAAGGCTGGGGCTGCAGATCCTCACAGAACCCTCAGGGGGCAGCAGAAGGCTGGTGCAGGGAACCCTCCAGCCTCCAGAGGGGTGGACCTCACTGGGTACCCACGGTTCCCAGAGGCCACGTCCCACTTTTAAACTTTTTTGATAGTTGTAGATGGACAGCATGCCAAAATACACATTATTTGTGTATTTTTTTTATGTGGTGCTGAGGATTGAACCCAGTGCCTCCCATGTACAAGGCAAGTGCTTTGCCACTGAGCTACAGCCCCAACCCCATCTCTTTCTTTTTAAAGGCTTTTAGATCTGGTCAGCCCTGCCAATGGGCACCCCTCCTTTCCCTCTGTTGGCCCTTCCTCATTCCTTCTCCTAGCCTCCACTCTGCTGGGGACTGTCTGGGAGCTTGAGCCAGGCCTCCCTCTTTGGACTGAAGTTTCCGGGACTGTCCATGGAGTGGGCACCACTATTATGACCATCATGGTGACAGGGAAAGCCAGGGTGCAGAGCACATTTGTGGCTGCTGTGGTCCCCCTGCCTCTGCCCAAGCCGGCTGGAGCTGCAGAGACATGGGGTGGTGCATGGGCCCACATCTGTCCTCCACCTTTGTGGGCATGTGATGGGCTATTGGAACTTGGGCTCACCAGTGCATGGTCATCCATGCCTATTCCTGTTTGCTGGTGCCTGGGAGGGGTGGGGCCTCTGGCTACAGGCTGAAATTCAGGACATCTTGTTCAGAAATTACAGAGAATTTCAGATGGTATCAGTAGATTCTCAAGACCAACATTCACTGTTTGGTTGCTTGTGAAGCAGGCCCTGCTCCCCAAGTCTAGGAGATAGGACTGGGGAAGGAACCCAGCCTGAGCACCCTGGGTCTGTGGAGAATTGCTGGTTTCTTTGGGGTCACTCCTGTGCTCCTCTGTCCTGGTCCCTCCTTCAAAGTGAGTAAACCTCTCAGGCAATCCCTCTGGGGCATCCAGGGCTCCCCAAGGTGCCTAAAGCTGGAGCCACGTTGCCACCAACAGCAACGGGGTCACCCCTAAATTTGCACAGAGCTTTGCACATCCTTAGCACGGGTCGAGGTTGCTCTGCCACCGTCTGGTGGCGGGCAAGTGTGGGGTGAGGTGGGCCAGGGGCGTGGGCTGGGGGATGAGCTGCGGGGCTTAGTATCTGCCCCCTCAAAGGCTCCTCTGGCCTCGGTGGGCCGCTTCCTTACCCCGCAAGGGTGGGGGCGCGCCCCGGGCCAGGCGATTGGCCGGCAGGGCGGGGCGGTGCGGCGCAGGATTGGCGGGCGGCGCGGGGCGCGGCGGCAGGCAGGTGTCGGGCAGCGCGGAGCTGCGCCCGCTGCCACCCGCCCGCTGCCACCGCGGGGCCGGGCCAGGGCGGGATGGGGCGGCCCGGGACCGCGAGCGCAAGGCGCTGACTGCGGCCAGAGCCGGTGCTCCTGGCGGCCGTGGCCCCGGGTGCTCCTGGCGGCCGTGGCCCGGGCCACCCCGGCGCAATGCGCCGCTCGAGCACGGACGAGTCCACGTACCGGCGCAGCCCGTCGCCGGAGGGCAAGGAGCCGGGCTTCACGCGCGGCGGCCCCTTCCGGCGCTGCAGCAGTCTGTATGGGCGCGCGGGCACTGGGGACGCTGAGGACGCGGGCGGCAGCCCCTTCTTCGGCCTGCACGCGAACCCCGGCCCCAAGGCGGCTCAGGCCCGCTACACGTCGCCCAAGGGCAACAAGTACGTGGTCTTCTATCTGGACCTGTCCTTCATCTTCCTCCTAGAGCTGAAGCGCTGCAGCATGGCGCGCGGCTGCCTCCAGGGTGTCAAGTACCTCATGTTCGCCTTCAACCTGCTCTTCTGGGTGAGTGCGCGGGCAGCGCCGCTGCTCGAGGAGGGCTGGGGGCCAGGACCTGGGGAGGGCCAGGGGCTGCTGTCTGGCTGACCAGCCGCGGGGTGGACCTCTGCTTTCCTGGGCTGCCGGCCTGCCCCTCCTGCTGAGACAGGATGTGTTGCGCACGTGCACACCGGATGGGGCTGGGCCATCCCGACCCTGAGCCTCTGCTGGGGTGGGGGTTTCAGTCCTGGTCAGGGCCAGCACTGCGCGGGCAGCTACCCTCTGCCTCTGGGCCTCCACAGCCTGCGTCCTTGCCCCGCCCCCTTCTACTGTAGCGCCAACCCTGGGACTCCTTCCCCAGGACTGCCCTGAGGAAATTTTGCCAAGCCTAGGTGGACCCCAGTCACCCAGAGGGCCCCAGAAATAGTGTGCACGGCCTGAGTGAGCGGCAGGACCTTAAGGGACTCCTGGGCGAGCTGGGGAGGCGCTGGCTCCCGGCCTCCCTAACTTGTAGAGGTGCAGCGGGGATTGCTGACCAGCAAGAGCGGCAGCAGGGGTTGGGACTTGCCTGCTGGTGGAGCAGAGGGTGACCCCCTCCAGCCTAGAACACCTGGGAGGACCGCCACGGCAGGTTCCACACCTGGCTGCTCTGGAGCAAGCTTGGCTAGACCCCCCCCCCCCCCCCCCCCCGCAGAGCAGCTGGGGGCGGGGCCTCCCATTACCTGAGCTGGGCCTGGGGCTTCCCTGGCTGGGCTGGGAAGGATGGGTGGAGAAATGACACCCAAGGTCATTCCAGGCTCTGTCCTTAGTTCCTGTGGGGACTCTCCTTTTACCACTGAGTCAGGAGTGAGGAGACGCAGCTGAGCGCAGACTTCGGAGGTGCTGCCATATGCATGTGGTTCAGTTCTGGCACATGCCGTAACCTGGGTCCACCTTCTTGCCTGGCCCTGGCTTGGGGCAGGGGCTGGGGGTCACAGAGAAGGGCAGCCATCCTGGGCTGCCTGTGAGGAGTAACTCCAGAAGGGGTCACCTCAAGGGTTTGTCCTCTGCAAGAGGGTTCTGGAAGGGGCAAGGCCCAGGCCTCAGGCTGAGCAGTGCCCTGCAGGCCAGGAAGTGGGCAGCAGGGTGGGTGTGTGGGGAAATGTCTTCCTGGTAAGATTGGGCAGCTTCAGTGGGCACCAATGTGGTCAGTGCAGGGTCAGCAAGTCCCCAGCAGTGGGAAGGGGAGTGGGTGATGGTGTGAAGAGACAGGCAGCCTAGTGGCAGGACCTGGGCAGGAGATGGGGACCTGCTTACCCTCTCTTCCCTGACCTGGACACCTGTCTGCAGGGAAGAGATGAAGGGGGCCTCAAAGGGGGCCTCAGAGAACAGTTTGGGCCCCCCCGTGGGACCTTGCACCCCATAAGCACCCTACAGCTGCAGAGCAGGCACATTCTGCTGTTCCCTAAATGATGTCCTCCACCTGAGAAAGAAGAAATCAGCAGTCCCTGGGGACCTCCTAGGCTGGAAAATCTGATTCCCTTTTATTATCCAATTATACTCCCCAGCCTCAGACCTAAGTCCCTTGCAGCTAGTCTCACACACCTGCCTGCCACCCTCTCCCCAAGTGGTGCCCAGTAGGTCTGAGGCCTGGGACCAGAGCAGGGGTCCTGGGCTGGAGGCCACCACAGGGGAGTACGCAGGGCTGTGAACAGGCAGGACTGTGCAGGAGACACTGTGCTGGGCTTAGGGGAGCTTCCTGCCTTGGTCCTGGCAGGTGTGATGTCCACCCTGTCTTTTCCCTGAACCCCTTCTGAACGGTGACAGGCTGTGGGTGGGAGAGGTGGGGCTGGTTCATTCCTGACCTGGGACCCTGTGCCCCTTGTTGCCCTGTAGGAGGGACTTGGCCCCCACTCCATTTCCCACTCACATTGGGAGATCAGCTGACAGGACTTCCCCTTCTGTGTGGCTTCCTTGACCTCCCAGCTGGAGCTAACCCTGCAACCAGAGTTCAGAGGGCACCTACCCCGTGACCCCTGCTGGGACACCCCCGGCAGCTGCCTCCTCCAGCCGACTGGCTCTGTGGGTAGCAGTGGCTTTGCCCAGCCTTCCTTTGAGATGTGCACAGTGGAGTGGCAGGTTAGACTCGGGGTCCCTTACCCGGGGTGTCCCCCGGCAGGCCATCCTGTGGGAGAATGAGAGTGCAGGGCCCATGAACGAGGTGGGGTGGGCTGTGGTGCCAGTGGTGGTGAAGGGGTGGGGATGGTGTGGCCCCGGGGACCCCTGTGTTCAGGCCTGAAGCTGTGTCATCAGCTGGGTCTCTGCCAACAAAGCTCTTCCAGGTCCCCAGGGGTGGAGCAGAGCATAGCAAGCTCTTCCTGCCCCTCCCCACCCCTGCCCTAACTTGGGGCGCTGCCCACGGGCGGTTGCTCCAGCCCAGTGGCCAGTCTGAGTGGGGCCGAGCCTGCCAGCAGGATGGGGAGGCTTCCCTAGCTATACGTGGCCGGGGCTGGCCTGGACCTCAGCCACGCAGCTTTCTCCCAGACAGTGGCCCCTCCCCACTCTGCTCAGGAGGCCTCCCTCCTTATGCCCTTCCAAGCCTTTCTCAGCAGAAGCCCCCAGCTGCTCCCTGCATGCTGTGGTCAGGGACTATCTAGGTGGCCAGAGTAGGGGTCGGAGCCCAACCTGCCAGCCTGTCTCCACTACCCAGACACCAGGACCTCAGCAAGTCCTGCCTTGCTGGGTGCATCAGTTTCTTCCTCGGCACCCCCTGGGCGCTGTGCCTCAGGTAGGATCAGGACCCCAGAACAGAGATGTGGGAGGACCCTCATCTGCCCATTGCCTGTGCTGACCCCAGGTGGGCAGAGGCCCCAGGTTGGAGGAGGTGCAGGGTATAGGCTCTGCCTGCCATCTCCGCTGGGAGGAGGCCTGGGCCGCTCCCCGTGGTAGCCTTGGAATCTAAAGGAAGGTCCTGCCAGTCACCAGGCAGAGGCCTTGCCTAGCCCTTGGTGAACTGAGATGATGTTTGACAGTGGCTCTGTTGCTGGCCCTTGAGGAGGGTGTCCTGAGTCTGATGGAGGAGGGGACAGCAAAGGGCAGAGCCAGGACACTGAGGGAACCCTCCATTTACTGCCTGTATCAGCCAGTAGCGGGATGATGGGAAAGCACACCCCAGGGGGAAACCACAGTCCTGCCTGCCCTGCACAGTAGGAGGCTCCCTGATGGGCTGCTGTGGCAGGGTGGGGGTTGCCTGCCCAGCTGTGGGTTCTAGGCTGGTGCTCTGCTGGGTGGGCAGGTCTTGGGACTGGACAAATTACATCCAAGTTTAAGTAAGAAAACTCACTCTACCTGGTGGCCAACCTCCCAGCCAAGACCAGTCATGTTTCTGCCAACCTGGCAGGAGAGGGGCTTCTGCAGGGACCTAGCCTTCCACCCTGTTCCAAGGACGTGGCCAGCTGCTTGTCCATCTGCTACACTGTGCTTTGTGGCCAGAGGGGTGGTGGGTGGAGGGCTGGCTGGCTGGCTGGCACCAGCCCCAGTGGACCTGGAGAGGGCACATTTGATGGATGCCAGGCACTACCAGCCTCCTTGAAGCCAGGGGCTGCCATGGGTATCAGTAGTCAGCAGAGCTCAGGGGCCAGGTAAGCTGCACAGATAGCACCCAGAAGTCGGTCGTGTGTAGCCTCTCTGCGTACCCCTACTGCCCAACCCATCCCTGTTTGACTTCCAGTCTTCAGATCTCTCTGAAACTGCTTGTGTCAAGATCACCAATGAAGTCTGTTACTAGATCCAGTGATCTCTTCTCAAAGCTGGGCTGGGGACATGGACGGCAGGAAGCCCCTCTCCTTGTGTCCCCTCAGCTGCTGTCCACCAGGATGCCTGGCCCCTCCCCCAGGCTGTTTAGGGGTCCTGCCTCCCACCCACAGTGAGAGGCAATCTGTCTCTGGGGGCTGGAGAAGGAGTGCTGGACCCCGGAGACGACCACTCCAGCCTCCCAGCCCTTGAGCTCTGTCTTTTGCGTCTGTCTCTGAGGCTAATGAGCCCATTTCTCCTGTACTACGAGGCTGTAATTTTTTTTAATCAAAAATTTTAATTTTTTTATCAGTTGTTGATGAACATTTATTATTTATTTATATGTGATGCTGAGAACTGAACCCAGGGCCTCACACATGCTAATCAAGTGCTCTACCACTGAGCCACAACCCCAGCCCAAGGCTGTAGTCTTCCTGCCAAAATGTTTTAAAACTGCATGTGCAGAAACACTTTTGAAGTGACAGGTTCGGTGACTTTCCTTGTCTGTGTTGCCCATGCCTGCTGTTTGTGGGAGGGGTGGGCCCCAGGGGACAGTGGGCTTCAGGGTGTAGTATCATGTGACCATGTGAGTGTACTGTCGTGTGGTGTGAAGAGTGTCTGGTGGTGCGGGCTGGTGTCGCCTGTCAGTGTGGGCAGTGGCCAAGTAGGTGGGCAAGGTGTCTGTGGAGTGCTCAGTTCTCAGGGTGGGGATGAGGTGTAGGGTCCCGACCTGCCCAGGCTGTCCTGGGGACTGGCCCACCTCCTGGAATGAGCACTCCTCCTTGGGGCCAGCCACTACCCTTGGACACTTCTCCACGGTAGTGTCCAACCCATGACCTGTGTGTCCCGTGCCAGGGCTGCCCCAGCAGCCTGCTTTCCTGCTGACACACGTTGTCTGCTGCCCTTGAAAGGCAGAGGTGGATGGTGCAGGCAGTGGGGCTTTGAATGACATTTCCCTGTTGTGCTGGTACCTCCCCTCTGCTCGGGGATTGCCCATCACTGGCCTGGGTGCTCAGCCCCAAGGTGCGGCCCTCCCGGTGTGACTGGCCACAGCCAAGGCTGCACTGAGCCAGGCGTCAGGCCTGGGGTCAGCCCTGTGGGTGGGCCAGACCCTAGGGCATCTTACTTCCCTATGGTGTCCAGGCTCCTCCACGCAGACCCAGCGGGCCTTGGGGAGCCCTGCCCTCCACCCTCCCTGGCCCTGCTAGGGCAGTGCTGGACAAAGCTGTGTGTGTCTCCCCCTGGTGTCCCTGCACAGCAGCTAAGGTGCCCGTTTTCCTCGTTACCCAACTGGGTCCTGGAAGACCCACCAGGCCAGGGGACTGCTTTAGGCCATGAACATGGCCTGGGGCACACCAGGGACCCTGTCTGTCATGGCTCGTGGAAGCTTTGTGTTTGGGGCATGATGCAGGGGACATGGTCAGGGGGAGTACGAGGTGAGCAGGTGCCTGGCCATGCCTCCCCCACCCCCAGAAAACAGCAGTACCCACTTGCGCAGCATCCAGCATCCAGCCACCACCCCTTGCCTTGCTTGTTCAGCACCCCACTCCCAGCTGCTGGGGCCTGGGGGTGGAGGGCTTTCCTCCATCCCATGGCAGAACTTGGTCCCACAGCAAGGGGACATTTGTGCCACCTGAGGCACATGCACCCTTCTCCATTCGCCAGGGTCTCCTCTGTGGCAGCCCCTGGCCAGGTTTGCTCAGGAGCCATCTGAGGGTGTGTGGCAAGGCCTTCTGCCAGGTCCACAACAGCCCCTCCCTGGGTCCAGAACATAGGGACCCATGCTTTTCCTACGCTTGCCCTGGCCTGGCCTGGGAGAGTCCCACAAGCACAGTGACCAGTCTCAGGGGTCAGCAGCTCCCAGGTCAGGCTGAGTTCACAGCATCTAGATGTTCTGTTGCTGAATGCCAATTGCAAGTGTTGGTTTTTAGCAGGAAGTACAGGACAGAGAAAATGGCTGCACTCACCCCGGAAAGATTGGACAGGCAAAGTCATGGGTGCTCAGCAGGGGACTGTCCCGTCTCCCGGGGTTTGACCCAGAGGGGCCCGAGACACCAATGAGGGGTCTGGGCAGGAGCTTCATGCCCCGACTTTGTTGCAGGCTCCTGCCAGCTGGGCTTGACACAGGAAGTGCATCATGTGTCTTGGCCAGCTAGTACTGAGGGAGCAGTGGCTGCCAGCCCTGCCTTTGACCCTGCCACCTGGGCTGAAGTCTGAATCAGGAGGGTCCAGTGTGCAAGTGGGGATGGGTGGCATCTCCCTGCACCCAGGCCTCTTGGGGCAGGGTTCTGTCTCCTGCAAGGCCCAGGCTCCGTTTCTTTGGCCATCAGGGCTCAGGAGCCTTTTGTGGGGTGGTGAGGTCCCTGTGGCCCTGGGTGGATGCTGCGTCTCCTTGGAGCTGTGCACATCTGGGTTCGAGCCTGTCCTGGGGCGTATGCGGTCTCCAGTAGCTCCATCCCAGGAGTGGCTGTGGCAGTCCCAGAGCCTTGTAGCTGTTGGTGCCTCCCTACCCACACACCACCTTGCACACATTCTCTGCTTTTATCCCAAACCACCAGAACCCAAGACCTCAGTGGGGACAAGGGCTGAACTGTGGTTCCTAGCTCCCAACCCTGCTCCTGAGACCCTGTTGGTCACCATTGCAGGCCACCACCATGCTTGCTCTTACTTTATTGATTCTCGTGATGATGGGCAATGAGGGAATTCAGAGTCCCCCTCTTGAATCCAGGGAGGAGATGAGGTCCAGGTGGTTGGTGCAGAGGCGAGACTCTCCTACTTCCAGTCTCAGGGGTCAGCAGCTCTTGAATCCAGGGAGGGCATGAGGTCCAGGTGGCAGTGATGAACCATGACTTCATCATGAGCAGATGCACCAGGAGTCAGGTTTTCCCTTCTTGGGGTAGCAGGGCACAGACACCTGAGATCCAGGGCCTGGTGTCTGGAATCCTTAGGACCACCCACTGAAAAGCCTGACCACCTCATGTGGTCCAGAGGGGTGGACCTGCCTGTCCTGGCCTCCCCATGGTGGGCACTGGGCTTTGGTGTGGGAGGACCTGGAGGACAGCAGAAGGGACAAGCCGGGTGCTGCTTGCAGGCAGCAGGAGTGGGGGTGCTGGGAGTATCTGACCCTGGAGGCCAGTGGGGCTGGTGAGGGTCGGGGTGGCAGCTCCCTTGGGGGTGGGCCTCATCCTGTCTCTCTTCCTCGGTACTGCGGCCCCAGCTGGGAGGCTGTGGCGTCCTGGGTGTTGGTATCTGGCTGGCTGCTACACAGGGGAACTTCGCCACCCTGTCATCCTCCTTTCCGTCGCTGTCAGCTGCCAACCTGCTCATCGTCACAGGCACCTTCGTCATGGCCATCGGCTTTGTGGGCTGCATTGGGGCCCTCAAGGAGAACAAGTGCCTGCTGCTCACCGTGAGTGTGCCTGGTCCCAGGGCTGTGTGAGGTCTCGGCCAGCTCCACCTCTGTCCTGGCCGGAGGGGCTGTGGGGTGCTCTCAGAATGGGGTGCAGTGCAGTGGCCTGTCAACAGGACTTGGGCACGCCCTGCTACATGTGCAGCTCTGTTGGGCCTGGACCTGCCTTCAGGACCCTCCAGAGACCCTCACCTTGGCCTTACCATGTTCCCGGAGGGATGCTTCCTGGCCTGGGAAAGTGAGCTCCAGGAGGAGGCGCTGGGTCCTCCAGCAGGGCTAGGGGGAGTCCTGAGTCTCGGGGTTTCCTGGGTAGGGCCTGCTCAGGTCTTTGACTCCCTCCCTCCGTGCCCTGCCCCGGGGAGGGGGCAGGAACACTCATGGGCCCCATAAAGTCCCAGATGAGTAAGTGGGTTTGGACCTATTTCATGTCCCAGTGAGGACGTCCTAGAGGCAGCGGAGGGCCAGAGCCTAGCGAACCGGGCTTCTCCCACTTGAGGTGTCCAGAGTGGCTGAGGGTGGAGGTGGAGGGCGCTGATCCGGGGCTCCGAGGCAAGGTTGGGGCTGAGGCCCTGCTCCCACCCTCTGCAGTTCTTCCTGCTGCTGCTGCTGGTGTTCCTGCTGGAGGCCACCATTGCTGTGCTCTTCTTCGCCTACACTGACAAGGTATGGCTGCTGCAGTCCAGGCAGCAACACAGGCTGGTGGGGACTCTCCTGAGGCACAGTGGCCCCTGGGGGGGGGCATGGTCATTCAGGTGGCAGAGCAGCACTGCCCACTCGTGGCCAGGCTGCTGGACAGCCTCTGGCGAGTGCATGCTTAGAGTGTTGGGTCACATGGTGTCGTAGCCACTGTCCCCAGCTGTGGGTTGTTTTCTTCCCACTTGCTGCTATTTGTTGTGGTACTGGGGAATGACCCCACAGGTGCTTTACCACTGAGCTGCACCCCCAGCCCTTTCTACTTTGAGACAGTCTCAACAAGCTGCTGAGGCTGGCTTTGAACTTGCAATCCTCCTGCCTCAGCCTCTTGAGTCACTGGAATTACAAGTGTGGCCACTGTGCCTGGCTACCCATTTCTAGCAGGAGGGGCTGATAGCCAGGGTTGTGGTCCTAGCTTCGGTGTCTCTCTGACCCCCAGCATAGGCTTCTCTGTGGAGACCTCCCTGACTCTGGCACTACAGGATGCTCAGGGCCTACTGTCTCTACCCTAGCTGGTCCTGGAGTCTCTGCTTCCCCAGGGGCTCTGGCTCCTTCACCAGAGAATGACCTTGAGGTCAAGACCTGGGCATAGTAGCCAGGCTGTCAGCTTCAGAGCAAACCTGTCTATACTAAGTGGACATATATGCCTCCACTCAGCCTGTGCTCTATCCCAGGCCCTTCAAGGCCCTGCCAGCCTGGGGATGAGGCCCTGGGGCCCTTGAGGGCTTCCAGAAGGACATAAGGCTGGGAGCTGTATCCTTGGGCACGATGGGGTGGGCTCCAGGAAGTGAGAGCAGGACAAGGGCAGGGCAGGGTCTGGCTGAGGGAGGCAGTGGAGCTGGAAGGCACCCACTAGAGAGTGCTGTTGACCCCACTGCACTCCCAGATTGACAGGTACGCCCAGCAAGACCTAAAGAAGGGCCTGCATCTGTATGGCACACAGGGCAACGTGGGCCTCACCAACGCCTGGAGCATCATTCAGACTGATGTGAGGCATGGCTGGGGGAGTGGGGGGGGGCAAGGGCTGGAGTGGTGCCCCCTGCCTGCCCTTGCCTCTCTGGCCAGCCCCAACACACTGCTTTCCCAGTTCCGCTGCTGTGGTGTCTCCAACTACACGGACTGGTTTGAGGTCTACAATGCCACCCGTGTGCCTGACTCCTGCTGCCTGGAGTTCAGTGACAGCTGTGGGCTGCATGCGCCTGGCACCTGGTGGAAGGCGGTGAGTGCAGTCTACCCTCTGGGGCCTGGGGATGGGACAGGCAAGGCCTGGCTGACTCCACTCTCCCACAGCCCTGCTATGAGACAGTGAAGGCCTGGCTCCAGGAGAATCTGCTGGCTGTGGGCATCTTTGGGCTGTGCACAGCACTGGTGCAGGTGCGCAGGGCAGGGCCTGCGGGGGGGGGGGGGGGCCTTTTGAGCCCAGGGAAAAGCAGCAATGGCCTTACCCTGGGAGGGCTTGGGATTGGGGTGGCCCAAGTTTCAGGTGCAGACTCTAGGTGTCATGGGCAGATGTGGGTTCACAGAGCATGGTCAGGGGTGACAGTGGGGGAGGTGACCTTTGGTGTTTCAGATCAGGTGCTACCAGCACTGGTCTCCTAGCAAGGGAGGCAGCGTGGTTCCTCAGCCCCAGGCTGGCAGTCGTAGGACTTCCCAGTACAAGATGCATTCTGATGCCTGTGGCCCCAGCTCTCAGTCCAGGTGGGAGCCCTGAGCATCAGCACCAGAGTGCTCCAGGATGAGGTCAGACCTGCCACCAGGGCAGCTCACCCAGCCTGGGTGACACACTCCGAAGTAGACACAGCTAGGCTGAGGCACAGGGAGCAAGCTGCAGGGGCCTTGGGCCAAGCAGGGAGGGTCATGTGACCCAAGCTGCAGAACACAGTCCTTGAGTGCTGATGGGGGCCACGTGGCTGAAACTCTACAAGATGTGTGTCTCTGGGGCCTCACAGCTGATAAGCAGGTGCTGTGCAGGAGGCTCAGAGAGGTACTGCTGCAGCAGGTCAGGGAGGGCCAGTTGCACCTGGCAGCAGAGGTCTGTGGCTCCCTTTAGCAGCCCTGCCTATCTCCTTCCTGTCCCTAGATTTTGGGCCTGACCTTCGCCATGACCATGTACTGCCAAGTGGTAAAGGCGGACACCTACTGCGCTTAGACCACGGGCCACCCTGCTTCTCTGCCAAAGGACACCACCCACCAGGGACAGGGCTGTATCCAAACCTGCCCCACACATCGCAGGACTTGGTGCTCTGCTGGGCTCAGGGGAGAGGCTGGTGCCCTGAACCCCCAGGACCCCATTCCTGGAATGCTTCAACATGGGCAGCTATGGGGTCTCCTGCCTACATGGGAGGGGCTTTGACACTTTTTTATATCTTCCAGAGCAGTGTTCACGTGGGATGGGGGTTCCGGCCATGGTCCCCTTTGCCCAAGGACAATGGGGGAGTAGGTCTGACCTCTTGGAGACCCCACACAGGTCCTGGTGCTCCAGACAGGCTGGGCCCCCATCATCCATTTCTGAGGGGCTGTAGCTCCAGGTGCATCCTAATAAAGTGTGTGAGCAGCCCGTGTCTCCCTGTACGCCTGCAGGATGGGCAGCCACAAGCCAACACCAGGGAAGCTCAGCATCAGCTCAGGAGGTGTGGGGCGGGGCTGGGGCAGGGGCGGCACATCCCCACCTGCCCAGCCTGTTCTATTTTGTCCAGAACTCTGACTGACAGTATTAAGCTTATTTGAGTTTTGCAAATGAAGTGGGTTGATGGAAAGACAGCCATTGTCAAAGGGCATGGAGTTAGAAAAATGGTCAAAATGTTTCAAACCACCTCCAGGCCAAATATCCCTCTAATGGGGTGAGAAGGAACCCCTGGCTGCAGGGAGGATGGCCTAGAGTTCAAGGGGGGGGGGGGGCTGAGCTCCTCCAAGGAGCTTCAATTGCAGCAGAACATCCAGCTCCTAAGCTACTCCCATAATTCCCTAGCCCCTCAGCACTGCCTTCTGGGATCCCACCCTCCCTCCCTCACCTACATACCCCCAATCCTCTGTCACCCACCTTCTGGCCATGACCTGGGAGGAAAGAACACCACCCAGGCCACTCGCAGTGCTGACACCAACCCCCCTCACCCCATGTCCCAGCTCAATGTGACTGCTCATATCCCACTGTCCTCCCTCCAGTGGGAGCTACAGGACCTCAGGGAATCTAACCAACATGGACTTGGGAGATCTGGACACAGCTAGCCCCCAAAGCCGCCTGTTCACACACCTGGGGAGGAAGTGAGAGCTGTCTTCAGTGCAAACAAGGATATGGTACCCTCCCTTTTCCCAAGGCCTCAGCCATGCCCTGGGGTCCAACTTAGGACCCCTCTCTGCCCATTGTGCTCGCCCCCAAACCAAGGACACCCCTACCAGACAGTTCTTGGTCACTGCCTGGCTCCAGACCCACCAATCTCCACACCCTGGCTAATACTGGATCCCACTGACTCGCCTCCCTCTCCTCTGCCAGTCCCCGTCAATTCTGAGACAGCATCCACGTTACTTATTCTGGCTCTGGGCTCCGTCCCCAGCACAGGAAAAAAGAAACCAGAACCAGGTGTGGCTCACTGTCACCACCCACCCCCATTCTCAGTGGCCCCAGGGACCCACCCTGTTTCCACACCACCCCTGGTACTTCACCTGCTCACGGGGACAGGTGTCTCCCTGTGCTCATCTCTGGCTCCCACGTGCACACAGGGTGATGGAGCCCACCCAGACTCAGCGGAAGGTCTCGCTGCCCTCCACTGTGACAAGTGTAGAGCTGGGCCAGGGCTTCAGAGGGGTGCCCCACATCGAATGCTGCAGGTAGCAGGCGCCTGGCCAGGTGACCAGTGGAGGTGCAGGCTCTCACTGCTGCCCTGTGGGAGCCATCCCCACAGAGGCCTCGAGTGCAGTTGTGGGGCAAGTGTGGGACATCCACATCTAGCCCGAAGCCTGGGAAGTGCTGGAGAGACCCAAGCCCTGAGCCCACAGCAGGCTGTGGCCAGGGCCCAGTTGGGAGGGGACAAATTCTTGTCCCAGAGTTCCTGCCAGGACAGGGATCACAGCAGACACTCACAGCAAGCAGCAGAGGCCTGTATTTCACTCAACCAGTTGCTCTGTGACTAAGAGAGTCCATGCTGCCTTGGAACTGCTGCCCAGTCTACAGCAGGTCGTAGAAGTAGTCCAGGCCCTGGCCCAGCTCCCAGATGGAGACCCCGACACCCAGCTCTCTGGCCAGCTCCAGCCGCACCTGCAGGGACTGTGGGTACAGACAGGTGTGGGCCTCGCCTAGCTCTGCACCCACACACTGGGGCAGCAGGGGAGAGTGGCCTGGGCTCCTGGGCTCCAGAGCGGGCTGGCACTGCAGGCAAGGGCCCTCATGTGGGAAGAGCTAGCATTGTTGCATCCTCCGTGTCTGACCAAAGCTTCTGTCCCACCTCCCTGGGCAGCAGCCAGCACACCTGGCACATACCTTTAAAGTTGGGTAGAAGACGACATGCCTTCCGCCACGGTTCCTGCAAGACAAGAGGAACTGTCCACCTCCCTGGCTCTAGCCAAGGCTGTGGGGCTGTATTCCCCACACCTGTAAGGTCTGGGACAGACACCTGGAAGTGGTCACTTGCAGTCTGACACTGGTCCCCACTGTTCTCCCATTCTACCCTCTCCAGACTGGCAGTACATGCCCCACTCACTTCTTGTACTCGAAGAAGTGCTCTGCAGCCTGGCTGTCCCACACCATACGGGGCCTGTGGTCCTTCAGCGTCTGGATGTACCTGGAGGAACAGGGTGTGGGTGCAGGAGCCAGCCAGCCTCACAGCTCCCAGGTCAGAGTGCTCTGTGGGAGGCCAACCTTGGGCCAGACCCACAGGATTGCTGCAGATGAGTCATACATTTCAAGAAACACCACTGGCTCCAGAGCCACCTCAGAGAAGTCACCCCTGAGCCTTCCAACACCCTGTTCAAGAGAGGGACAACCAGCCAGGTGGGCCTCAGGCAGCCCCACTCAGCTGCAGCCCCAGGGCTGAGGGACTGTGGGCAGTGGTTTCAGGCCTTCCAGAGATGGCCTCCCTCTGCTGCCTGCCCACACTGTGGACAATGCTGCCCATATCCAGAGAAAGCAGGCCCTCAGAGCATCAGAAGCCAGTGGTTTGAAGACCAACGTCTCTACCCACACTGTGAAGGCTGCTCCTGAGGTGTGGGGCCAGGATGAGGGCTTCTAGAAGCTGGTGGAAGATCTAAGTCACAGTCTAGCCCATACTGCACCTTCAAAACAGGGCAGGTAGCCCCACAAGGCTGGGGGCCACCAGCACCAGGAACAGATGGCTCTGGAAGCTTCTCTTCTCTCTGAAGTTGGTAGTCTGTGCAGGAGGAGGACCCTCTCTGGTCTAGATGGCAAGATCAGTGCTTGCCATGCGAGGACACAGGGCACCTACCTGGGCTGCAGCCGAGGGAGGAGCCCGTGCCTTGGGCTATGGGGAGTGGACATCTGCAGGATCTGGGGTTGGCTAGCACAGGGGCTGCCTTGTGACCCTGAGGCTCCGACAGGGAGGCTGTAGTCCTGAGCAGGTTGGAGGCTTGCTAGCCTCCAGGGACTCTTCCAGACCACAAGAGCTGTCATATTGTGCAGCAGTGCTCTGAATGCCAGAGCCTGGCAGGGTGTGGCTTAGAAGCCACTGTGGGGTCAGGCCTCCCAGGCCCCAGCAAGACATGGGACAAACACTGGGAAGGGTGGGTACAGAGTATGGGTGGGTCCAGACCACTGACATACCACAGCCTCCCAGACCCAAACTGAACCTCCTCCAAGTGCCTGTAGCCAGAGCTCCCCCTTCCTCCAGAAGGTCATCCTGCCTGGTGGCACAAGCAGCCCTGCACCACGGCTGTGGGCACTCACTGTTGTTTATCTGTGGCCTGAGCCCAGAGTGCTTCACCACTGGGTTGCACCTGCAGCTCTTGAACTTGTGGTCCTCCTGCCCCAGCCTCCTGAGTAGCCAGGATGACTGGTGCATGTGCCACTGCACCTGTGGGCACTTTTTACTCAGTCTGTGCAAAACCGGGCCTTTCTGCTTCTCACTGACCTTTCTGGAATCCCTTCTAGTTCAGGCCCTGACAATGTCTAGCAGCCACTGGGGGGATGGGGTGCCTGGGGAGTTGAGGGGTTTGAGGGGTCTGCTCCCATGAGCTGTAGCAGGCGCGGCCTGGGCCCAGCACACAGCTCTGCCTGCCTCATTTCTACCCCCACCCCCTTAATTACAATACCACGAAAGCACTGATGCAGCTGACTGCCATTGATCTCTGTCTCCTAGATGGCTCAGAGGGAGGAATCTGGGATGTGTGGGGTCACTGAAGGACAGGTGGCTCTCATGCCTGTGCAGAGCTGTGGCCACATACTGCTCCTCTTGGGGGCCTCTGTGGCCACCCTCGCAAGATCTGCTACCCCCTGGAGGAGGTGAGTGGGCAGCCAGGACCCCTGGGAGCACTAGGTTCCTCCTATCAGGAGGTCACAGTAGAAAGACACTCCAAGAGGGCTGCAGGAAGATGCCTGGAGCAGGGGCCACCCAGACTTGTGGTTCTTGAGCCAGGGCACCCCTGCCCCCAACACTGCATAAGCAAGGTCTGGGCTTGGGGTCTTGTTCACATGAGACCCCTGAAGAGCATGGTCAGCATGGAAGATGAGCCCCACCTGATGGGCCAGGCTCCTAAGAGGAACAGAAAGGGTCACACATGCCTTTGGGAGGCAACAGGTGCTGGCCTGGCCATAGCGAGGGGGGTGGGGGAAGCCAGGCATGCTGGGTGAAAGGCCTGCCTGGAAGGAAGGAGTGGATGGATGGAGGATGCAAAAAAGGCAGAGGAAAAAGATGCCCAGAGGACAGGGGTGAGGAACTGTGATGGGCATCACTGGAAGCCCCCAGGAAGGGAAGAGTAAAGGGACAGCAGATATCTAAGAAGCAAGCTGGGTACAGTGGGAAACAGCACTCGAGAGGCTGAGGTAGGAGGACTGTTGGAGCCCAGGAGTCAGAGGCCAGCCTGAGCAACACAGCATGGCTCAACTCAAAAGAAGTGAGGGTTGAGCATTTCCCTAAACTATGACCAAAGGCCTCAGCCACACGTTGCGTCCACTCATGGGCAATGTCCGAAATAGGCAAGCCCACAGGGACAGGATACAGGCTAGAGAGTGGCAGGCTGGGGTGAGGAAGCCTTCAGGAACTGGATGGTGGTGGGGGTGGCACAGCCCTGGGATGTACTGAGCACCCCAGAACAGCACACTTCAAAACGGGGATTACACTTGGATTACACTCTCCCTAAGCTACAGACCTTGCATTCAAAGGGTGAGGAGTGTCAAACAGATCTTACTGCCAGAAAACCTATCTAGACAGGCCAGCGGCCCTCAGTGATCACCAGGGACAAAGAGGATACCCTACATGTCCAGGGAGAAAGACATGCTTGGGCCCCCCATGACCCTGGTATCTCCATGGAGACCAGCTTAGGGAACTCCTGGAGAAAGCTCTGCAGGAAGGGAAGGCTGGACCATGGACAGAGGGCTCAGCCCAGAGCTTGGGGATTCCTCCATGGTCTGCAGGCAGACAGAAGACAAGAAAACCAGCCTGGGGCAGTGGACGACCACCCAGGACCAGATCCACAGCAGAGTCCTGGGCCTCCCGTGGTGGGGCCTGTAGCTGGAGCACGGCTCTGGGCTGCAATGGTGGCCCCAACCCTTCCTAGCCAAGCGGGGTCTCAGCAATCTCGATCCCACAGAAGTGGAGAGGGTCCACTGGGGGCTGACCTGCTGCTTGACAGGCCACCAGGACTGCACCAATGGAAAAGGGCTGGGAGTGCCCCAGTAGGGCAGGGCCAGACATCTCCAATGCCCTAAAACTGGCTGGGGCCAACTCCATGGCCTCGGTCCAGTGGGAGCCCTGGTCACCCACTAAGGCATCCCTTCTTGGTGATGAGATTCTGCTCAAAGGAGGCCTTGATGAGGCCAGCGCCATGGGCTGTCCACGTGGAGCTGGTGGGCAGCAGGTGGTTTTCTCTTTGGATCTGCCCAGGAGAAAGACAGAAGCCAAGAAGCAAGATGACTGACCAGGATGTAGTGGGACATCATGCCCACATGCAAAGCCAGCTCAGGCTGAGCAAGGAGGATTCAGGGTGGCATCAGGATCTCAGCAGGCCATGGTTGAAGACTCCCCTGGGCCAGGTGGGAGGGGGCAGAATGAAAGCCACATGCCTCCCCCTCACCTGTACCCAGGAGCAGAACCCACACCAGTGGTAGAAACTTCTTGCCCAGGATGGAAGTGGTTACCAGGTAGCTACAAGGAAACCTTCCTGGGGACATGGTGGATAGAGAGGAGCCAGGTGGTACTTCCCTTAGGGCTGCCCCTCTCAACTACTGCCTGGGCCTGCTGGCTTCCACAGGATCATGAAGTAACTGCTGACTTCTCCCTGTGAGGTGGGCATCAGCAAGGCTGCCCGGAGGATGCCACACTTCCCAGCCAGCTGGCTCACCACTGGGAAACAGCTCCATATCCAAGGGGTGGAGGGCTACCCCACCTAGGTGCACCTTCCTTGGGGCAGGGGTGAGTGGATAGCCGTCCAGGAAGGGCCTGAGAACCTGTGGGTATGGTGATGTCACCAATCTGGCTATGCTGAGTCAGCCAAACATAGGGACAGGCAGGAACACCTGACCCTGTTTCTCCTTCTCTGAGGGACATTCCCAGCTCAGAACACACAGCCCCTGTGGGAGGAGACAGGACCTGTGTGGCAGGATGGACCCTGGTGCTGCCAGCCACCCTACTCTGCACCTGGGCCTGGTGGGAGCCAGGCAGAGCCTCTGGACAGTGGGAGACATCTCAGCCCACCAGGGTAGTGTGGGGCACTTGGCAGCAGGAGATATACAAACTGGCACCAGACCCACTCCTGGGGGACATGGATTCTCAGTGGAGGAAGCCCAGACCACTTTAAAGATAGGGAATGACCTATCTTTAAAGTGGTCTCCCCCAGGAGCTCTGACCACAGTCACGGCTGCTGGCATGAAAGAGCTGGCCAATTGCCCCAGCATGGTTCCTGGCTCTATGGTCAAGCAGATGGCCAGACAGCTGACCCTGATACCCTGGGAGGGCCCTGGAGCCAAGCTGGAGGCCAAGACAGGATGGCAGATCATCTGAGAGGCTGCCTGGACTATTACCAAGAGGCTACTTAATTCTCAAAGAATTGGGGGACTCATGTTGATGAGACTCGTCCATGCCTCACGTCTGGCTGTCCCCTGTATGAAGGGGCTGTGGGCTGCCTCCTGGTGAGCTGTTTGGGTAGGGGGACTGATCCTTGAGCAGACATGTGCCATATCCCCTCCCTGCCCTCTAAAGAGAGAGATGGCCCTCCCCTCACAAACGACATCTGCCTGTTTCTGTTGACCTCTCCCATCTGGATTTGCCTCCATCAAAAGGACTGGCCCAAGGGGGAAGGCTACTGCCCACTGTGGAAGGTTGTGACTTATGACTCTAGGTCCCCAGCTCCTGCCTGGAGGAAATCAGGTAAAGAGGGTCCATGGAAAATTCTAGTTGCCAGCAGGGCCCTACCTGCAATGGGCTCCCCAACCCATGCAAAAGTCTCAGGGGAGTCCACAGCAGATGGGCAGTAAATGAGGGTACACTGGAAGGAAATAGGAGAAGCATCATTGCCCACTTGCTCACTATGACTGGGAGGGTCAGGGCTGCTGAGTAGGGTGCACAGGGGTGCATGGCACCGCTGTGCCAAATCAGAGCTGGAAACCAGTGTACAGAGCAGTCTGCTGCGTCACCAACTCCCATCAACTGTCCACCCACAGCTGAGGCTGGCACTGGGGTCACTTGTGAGTCCTGTCAATAAGAGCCAGGCTGCACGAAGGCCTGTGGGCAGAGTGATGGCAGTGGGTGACCACTACCTGAGCCTGCAGGGCTGGGCCTGAGGATGCCTTGCGGAGGAGCCCTACTACCCACCCTCGTCCAGGGCCTGTTTAGGCTTAGGAGTGAGCACAGGACTCTGGAGCCAGCCCAGAGCTGCTGGTGGGTGCTGTTGAGACCCTCCCCATTCACAGGCCCAGGTCTTCTCCCAGGGGGAGGGGGCCAACAACAGCCACGCCCCAATCTCACCCTGTAGAGTGCAAAACCTTGGTTCAGATGCCCTTGGTTTCACAGGTTTAAACAACTCCTCAGGCCTGACAGCCCTTCTTAGCAGAAGCCAAGCCCTCATGTCTGAAGTGTGAGGTCCAGCAGTATCCCAAGAGGAAACCCCATGGCTCACTGTCCTGCTCCAGAGACGGGATGACCTAAGGGACACCCACAGATGCATGACGACTGGCCCAACCCACCACCTGTCTGGCAAAGGACATGCCCAAGGCCTCTAACTGGTTAGAGGAGGCCAACTAAGCCCAGAACGCCCACTCATGGGCTACAAACACTGAGGGGACGGTGTGGAGGGCATCTCATCCACATCACTGGCTTTGGGAGGACATAATAAGTAGAATGTGCAGAAGCCCAGGAACATACCCACAGGACAAGGGGGTGAGCTCCTGGGAGGCAGTGGGGGAATCTGTCACGCATCCAAGGCTTTTATGGTTGAATGTTCTCAGAGTAAAAGACCAGCAAGAATGGGAAGAAGAAACGCCCAGATCCACTGAGTCACTGTGGTAGGGACAGGGTCACATGCACTGGATTTGTCTCGTCCTGCTATCTGCCTCGCAGACATTCTTTTTTTTTTTTTTTTTCCTAGCCAGGGACTGAACCCAGGGACGCTTAACCACATCCCTAGTCCTTTTTATATTTTATCTAGAGACAGAGTCACATTAAGTTGCTGAGGCTGGCTTTAAACTGAGGCTCCTGAGGCTTCTGGGATTACGGGCATGTACCACAGTGCCTATCTACAGACATCTTCAAGGAAGGTGACAGAGGCCGGATGAAGGGCTTTCCACTCTGGGAAAGTCACGCCTGGGTGGGGGCCTGGTGAGCAGTGTTGCTAGACAGTACTTGGCCTTGCAGGGAGGAGGGTGGGCTAAAGATGTCTCCCTGCCCTGCCTGGGCTACTGCAGTGGACAAGGGGGACTTCACTGAGGAACAGGGTCTTGGTGCCAGCAGCAGGAGAGGACAGAGGGGAGGGAAGGCTCTGAGCTGGTATAGCACTGCAGCCACCAGAGCTAGACAGGAGCCAGAGGAGGTGCCAGGCTGTGCAGTTGCTCCAGAAGGGCAGGGGGAGGAGCAAGCCCAGCTGTGGGGGCTGGAGAGGAGGACCCCCCAGGACACCCCAGGACAGGAGGTCTGTCTGACCCTGTGCACTAAACGGCCAATGAGTCCTTGGGCTGAGCTGTTGAGGGGGATGCCATCAGGCTGGAACAAGACCATGAGGGCCTGGAAGGACAAAAGAGAGGAGGTGTGGGCAAGGGTGCAGGTGGTAACAGGCCATGCAGAGGTGAGGAAGAACATTCTCCTTAGACCTGTGGCGTCCTTAGAGGGGACTCAGAGGGGACTCCAGCAGTGAGCCAGGAAACTCCTACAAAAGGAGCTCCTGGCGGTGGTCAGGTTCCCAACGCCTGCAGGCAGCAGTGCCTGCCATATCTGCCTGTGTCCCCTGAAGCCTTCTTTGCAGGACCGATGCACAGGCCAAGACTGAAGTGGAGGCACACCCTCTGCAGTGTGTCCTTCAGGGGAGTTACAGCTGGGCAGCATCAGCACTCTGCCTGGCACTGTAGTCACAAGGAGAACATGAGGACACGTCTCCTGAGCTGGTCATTTATCCCATAGTTGCAGGAAGCACCTTACTGAGCTGGCACATGTGCTGCTGCCCTGACCAAACCGTCCTTCCCGTCTCCCAGCCCACCTGCTCCCCTTGAGTGGGCCCAAGTCCAGGCCAGCAACTGCCCAATGCCTAAACCACCACTCTGCACCACCTAGGCCTAGAGGTCATTAGTAAGGGGCACTTTGGGTTGGGGACCGAGGACAGCACCCTCCCTCCCAACCTCCACAAAGCCAGGAGGCCTGAGGGCATCCTTGTGTATGTGCATACACACCCATGCACACAGCCCTGTGTGTCCACACTCACGCATACACCTCTGTGATCAGAATTTCTGAACCTCCAAAGCCCCCAGCCCTTCTCAGAACCATCAAGGGCAGGTACTGTCCAGAGGAAGCCACCAATGCCTTCTGTGATCTGAGCAGACTGGGTGCCCTGTGTTTATCCCATCAGCTGGGGTAGGATGGCTGTAACAACCCTCTCTGTCTCCCTGGATCATCTCTTCACCCTCAGGTGGCATTTCGGGCTAAGTGTATGCCTCCAAGTTCATCATACTCTAGAGTCTGTGAGGTTACTCCTACCTCAGAATTTATCCACAGTTGGAAAGACAACATTTAAAGAGGTGATTAAGTTAAAAGCAGGCCATTAGGATGGATCTTGATCCAATGGGACTGTCCTTCCAAGAAGACATCAGTCTGGTGTACAGCTCAGTGGTGTGAGCTTAGGGGGAGCAAGGCCTGGTTCAATCCCCAGTACCATCAAAATGAAAAAGGAGAGGCCATCAGGACGGATTTGCAGAGGACCACGTGAGGACACAGGGAGGAGACACTGATGGACAGGGAGGAGAGGGGCCTTGGGAGAAGCCAGCCTGCCGCACCTGGACCCCAGACCCCAGAGGGCGAGAACACTGACTTCAGTGGAACGGGAGATGCCAGCCCAAGTGGACAGAGATGGCAGCTCGAGGCCAACACCTCACCTCCTTTCAAAGCCCCACCCAAGGAGAAGCCTGGCAGGCCCAGGAAGAAACTCGTGGCTAGTCCACTGAGGATGTCTGGGCAGCTGGTATCCCTGCCCAGCAGGAGGAAGTGCCCACACAGCAGGTGTTGTGGTTGGGCTTCCTGAAGATGCCAGGGCCTGGCACACACACACACAGAGCAACACTGATCAGAAATAAGACAGAGGGGGACGGGGATCCACCTCAGCACCAGCCTGCCCTAGGGGTGTCCTTGGAGGAATGGGAGGAGCCCTCACTGTGCAGCAAATTCACGTCTTCCAGCACAGGACACAGCTATGAAGCTGACCTCTCTCCATCCTGCTGCAAATGGTAGGTGCGGGGCCACTGGGCCTCAGGCTGCTGCCCAATCTCCTGTTACCAGTGCCATCTTCCCAGTGGCCTGACCTGCCCTGTCTACAGAGTCTGGCTAAGTTCAGTGATACAGAGTAGACCCCAGGGGTCAGGAGAACAGCAGTCGGCTTAGGTCTGTGCTGGACCCCAGACCCTAGGGCCAACCTGTGGACACAGGGGAGTGTGGGTTTAGAAGGGGAAAAAGCCCACCAGTGGGACCACCCCTTCCCACCACTGCCTTGGAGCATAATCCACCCTGACAGCCCACCACAGAGGGACCAACAGGGGAGATGGGAGTGAGGTGGTCCTAACAAGCATTCCTCCTCCAAGCAGGAACAGAAGACCGCAGAGAGGTGTCCCGCCTCCTCTACTGACTGCTGCCATGCCCTGAACCTGGGAGTCCCACCACTGGCTGACCCCTGGTCCCAGCTGGAGGGAAACACCATAGCAAGGGCCCAGCCAGGACCTCAGCATTCAAGGCAGGGTGATGGCCTGCCTCTGCTCACTGCCCTGGGTAACACATGCCTTGCCCTCACAGAGCAGGCCTGGGAACCCTGCAGAGAGTCCCAGCAAGCAGTGACACCACACCTGTCTCCAGACACCAACCATCCTCAGGGAAGGAGCCACTAGGAATGTGGGTGGCCTAAATGAGCTCCGCACAGCCAAACTGTTTCCAGAACAAACACAAAGACTCACAGGAGCACTCAAACACCCGACTCCCAGAGGCAACATCTGCGACATCTGGTACCCAGTCCAACTCCGGGTCCACAGGGCTGCACCCCAGGCCCCTGACCAAGGAGACGGTCACGTGCAGGCTGACCAGAGCCGACCCAACATCAGGATCAGCAGAGGAGGACACCGGCTGTCATCACAACGGAATCCCACACAAGCACACGTTTAGCAGAGGCCCAGAGGATGTAAAATGAGACCCAAACCCTGACACATGGGACCTACAGCCTGTGAGATGAAAGAAAGCCTGAAGGCAACTAATGGCAGGGTGGGCCTGGCAAAAGAAGCCACCAGCAGTCTGTGCCACCAGTGCAGACACAGCAAGGAGGAACAACCGAAACGAAGCAAGAACCCCAGAAGTGGAACCAGGCCCAGGAGCTGCGGCTGGGCTGGACTGCCCTGACACAAGCACCCGCTGGCGGTGCCTGAGGTCAGGAGCCAAAGGGAGGTCCAGAGAGTTGAAGGAACCATGAGACCTTCCACATGTGACAAGCAGCATGTGTGCAGGACCCAAGGGAGCACAGTGGTGATGAAGTACAAGGAGCACCTGGACACGAAGGACCATGTGGCTCAAAACCCAGTGGCAAAAAAAGAAAATAAGTTCTAAATAAAATTATATGATTTAAAAAAAAAACAAAAACAACTCAGTGGCAGGTGCTGAACCTGATGGCAGTAAGGGGCCACAAGCACAGGGAGGTGCAGGGGAGACGGGGGCAGTGGATTCCAGGACAGACAGAACTGGGCTCCACACCAGCAGAACCACACAGCAGCAGACACTGGAGACCCTCAGAGAAGGAAGTGACAGAAAAGGAGCAGGTCTTCCTCGTCCACGTGGCGCAGGCCAGCTGACAGCCCTTCACACATACACTAGCAGCCTTGGCCTACACTCCCACTCCTGAGGTCAGGAGAGGTCAACACACTCAGGGACAGCAGTGTGGCTGCATCCCCAGTCTACTGCATCAAGGTGGTAGCCACCCCAGGCAGGAGCTGAGGTGCAAGGATGCCCATATCATCAGCCCCAGAGCCCATGAGCCCAAGGGGCCAGAGCCCCCACCCTCTCCAACCCCACACCACTGTGATTGGTGACATCCTGGATGTGATGAGGAGGGTCCTGAGCTTACCTGGCCCCAATGACAGGCTCACGGGCATCCTTGGAGGCTGCGTAGTCCATGCCATAGAAGTTAAGCCCCAGGAGAATCTTGCTCCGCCACTTGGACTTGGGGTCCAGAGCCTGGACGCAGGCTCGAACCCAGGACAGCGGGGCGTTAGGGCCAGGCCTGCAGGGTGACAGGGAGAGTTCCAGTGCAGGCAGGAAGCCTTGAACCTGACCCAGGGCTGTCCACTTGGAGTGCATCCCTTTACTGTGGCCCATGCCCCTCAAGAGTTGGGAAGAAGCTGGGTGTAGTGGCACACACCTATGATCCCAGCAACCAGGAGGCTGAGGCAGGAGGATCACAAGCACAAAGCCAGCCTGGGCAATTTAGCGAAAATCTGTCTCAAGATAAAAAATAAGAAAAGGGCTGGTAGCTCAGTGGTAGAGCACCCCTGGGTGCGATCCCTAGTACCAAACAAACAAAAACCAGAAAGAACCAGGAATGACAGACCCTGCTGTAGAGGACCACGGCAAAATGGCTCTGGACCCCTCCACTAGAACCCATGGGTGTCCTACCCAAGGCAGCCTCCCAGTGCCCAGCTTGGCAGGCAGCAGTCCTAGACCAAGGCAGTGAGGGCTCAGCAGATACACAGCCTCTCAGGTGTCACTCCTGCTACTTCACATGGTCTTCCAAGAGCCAGGTGACTCAGGCAAAGGTCTGAGGACAGAGGCAAGAGCAAGGCCATGCCTATTCCACCCCAGACAGGGCCCCCCACAGGTCACCTCTCCTGGGTATGGACATGCTAAGCAGCAGGTCCCATAGCAGAAGTGTGCCTGCCTGGGAGGCAGGAGTGGGCCTGCAGCTTCAGAGACCTGGTTGTGCCCGCAGCACAAGGCCACACTTACTGCTGCGACGTGGAGTAGTCGTAGGTCATGAGGCTGAAGCCATCCAACACCGGGGCCAGCTGCTCAAACTCCTTGTGGGTGAACATGCCCAGCTGGTCGGTCCTGGAATGAGAGAGCATGCTACCTTGGCCACCACACACAGCCCATCAGCCAGCCTCTCCTTAGCTGCTTTCTGGGCCCAGCCAGAATCAGAGCAAGTTGGATATAGGGGCTCCTAGCCCACACCCCTCCATCCCTGCCATATGGGGGTCAGTTTCCTTTGAAGACAGGGATGGCCTGCTGCATGGCCAGGGTCACACTTCAGAGACAGCAGAGATGTCCAGTTCTCCTTGCCCCTGGAGGGCTCAGAGGAAGAGGGGCAGGGGCTGGGCAGTTCCAGATGCTGAGTTCCAGGACAATTCCACTGGTGGGCATGGGTGGGCTAGGCCAGCCTCACAGAGGCCTCTGCTGCCCATAGGGACCAACCAGCGAGGGATGCTCACCCTTACAGGTTCCTGTAACCACAGTCTACTATGCATTTCAGCTGTTGGCTTCTTCTGACCCTGCTCCCAATCCTAAGGGCCCATCTGCCTCTAAACTCAGCCACACCCCAGGCTCTCTGCTCCCCCTAGCAACGTGAGTAAACAAGACACTGCCTCTTCTCTGAAGAATGCTGGGCTGCTCAATGTTCCTGCATAAGCCCAAATCCAGCTGGCCAGTGCCCAGGTATCCCCAGCCCAGAGGTGGTCTCATGGTGGGGACCTTAGACATGGTCACCCGAGTGCCAGGGTGAACCCAGAGGGCGGCCTGCTCACAGGCCCAGTGCAGCCCTAGCAGAAGGGACAGCAGCTCAAATATTCCCTAGAGCCCTCCAGACAACAGGCTCTGAGGATGCACAGAAACAGCTTTTGGCTCCAGGAAAAGCTTTCCCCCTGTGAAGGCTCCTACCCATGTGGGACGCTCACTTAGGAACCCACGAGCATCCACCCTTCCTAACCCTGCTTGTGAAGAAAGGCATGTCCCCGTCCCATCTCATGTCACAGAAGCATCTGAGGCATTTTGTCTCTGACTCCTCCCCTGCTCAGCTGGGCAGGGCCAGACAGGGAGGGAGAAGCCTGGCTGACAGCCAGAGCCCAGGCCAGCTGCACTGAACAGGGACACAGGGAGGGAGGCCCAGCTGCCCCCCCCCCCCCCCGGCCCTGCTTGCCTCACACAGGGCACTTTTGTTCACCTGCTCGGGCACATAGGGCATATTTTTACTGGCTGGTTATTCCTTGGAAGTGACACTCTTAATAAGAGCCGAGGAGTGGGGGACAGTATCTTGGGAGATTCCTTCTGCCCTTCACATTGCTTCTGAGAAGCCCAGAGCTCAGGTGGATGGACAGAGGAAGGGCAGCAGTGGCTATGTCCCTGCTCTGGGATACCTCCTGCCTTACCAGGGATATTGTGATTCATGAGATGGACATGCAGACCACAGCAAGGGACAATGGATGAGGGATGACCCAGATACCACTGAGGACATGATGGAGCTGAGAACAATGGATGTGGAGTGGGAACAGCAGGAATCCTGGGACAGAGACCTCACAGAGGGACAAACTGAGCTAAGCACTACTGCAGAGGGCTGGGACCATCCAAGACAGGGCAACAGGAGCACCGCCCACCCCCAGCTCTGCACCAAGCCATCTGGAGCTGCCCAGCTGCCAAGGCCCTCACTGGATCTCAGCAGGGAAACAGGAGGCACAAATGCCTGGCTTGCAGGAGAGGGCAAGGCCCTGTGGGAATATGTCCAGCCTAGCTCAGGAGGGGGTGCCTGAGCAGGTGGCCAGCTGGGCCCAAATGCTGTGTAGACAAGGCACAAGTGGCCTAGGTGCCCGTGGGGGCGCCTCTGCCTCCTGAGGGCTGGTATCAGACCACCCATCCATCCATTCTGCCCTTCTGGCCCTCTCTCATCTCTGGAAAGCAGCACCTCCCTCAGGCACTGGCTCCTTCCTGACCTAGTTCACCACAACCAGTGTCTTCTGGGGCCGCCTCTCCTGCCTGGCCCAGTGACAACCCAGTGGTGCCAAGCCATAGCCTACAGCCACTCCACACTAAGGCATGTGAACTGGGGAGAGGATGGGAAGAGCGAATGCTGACACCCAAGGCTGACGGTGCAGTCCCATGGCAGCCAGCGCACTGCAGGGGAGGGAAGGACAGAGCCTCGGCTTCTCTTTAAAACTTCCTTACTTTTGGAAAAAGACAGATCTTAAGCCAGCATGTTAATGCCACATGTTAGTGCTGGGGTGGACCGAGATGGGGTGTTTCGTACAGGGTTTTCGTTCTTATCTGTCCTTTTCTTTGACAGAAAGAGAGGCATCCTCAAACTGGGGAATCCTGGGAGCCTGCAGGCCCTCAGTGAGTGCCCACGGCCAACACACCTGTGGCCTGGCTGGTTGCTTGGAGCCTAGTCCCTGAATCCTGCCCAAGCCCTTGGGGCATCAGGGGTGGAGCTATCCACGAGAGACTGCAGGAAGCTAGAGGCTAAGTGAGGTGCAGTGAGAGCCATGTGGGCAGGCAGGAGCTACCAGGCACTGCAAGGCTCTGGGCAGAGAAGCTACACCCTACAAAACCCCACACAGGGTTCTGCAACAGCCCCTGCAATGCTAGGAGAGAACATAGGGGTCTCTGCAGCTGTACAGCAGTGTTACCCATGCCCTGAGCGTCCACAATGGAGAAAAGCAGGCCCCTTCGGATGGGATGTTTATGCCTAACCAAGGGATGTGGCACAAATTCTGCCTGGAGGGTCCCAGATGAATCCCTACCCTGGTATGGTCAGGCTGAAGGTAGCCTGCACCCCCAGGCTAGAAGCCCACAGGGCTGCAGAGGAGAATGGCTAGTGCAGCTAGGCCAGGTACTGCTGCCCTCTAGGCAAACTCTGGCCCTGCCCGTTCTCTGGCCTCCAGAAGACACTGGTGGGGCCCAGGCATCAAGCAAGCTTTCTGGGTTGGGGGCCTGCACCCTGATCCCACTCACATACCCACCTGCAGTAGCCGGCCAGGCTTGCCCTGAAAGTCTGGAGCATGTGCTCCTGCCTGGGGCCAGGGCAATTCCATTGGTGGGCATGGGTGGGCCAGGCCAGCCTCACAGAGGCCTCTGCTGTCCATAGGGACCAACCAGTGAGAGATGTGAAGTAGCAGGAGTGACACCTGAGAGGCTGTGTATCTGCTGAGCCCTCCCTGCCTTGGTCTAGGACTGCTGCCTGCCAAGCTGGGCACTGGGAGGCTGCCTTGGGTAGGACACCCAGGGGTTCTAGTTTCCAGCATCTTGTATCCACTGCCAGCTGAACTTCCAGCTTACACTTTCTAGGGCAAGGCTGCCACAGCAGCTGCCCTCAACTAGGTCACCAGAACATGGCTTGGGGTGGGGAGACACAGAAGCTAAGGTCAAAAGTGTGAGGAGCCCCGAAGCCCTGAGAATGGAGAGCCAGTCAAGAGGCCCTGCCCCAGGGGGAAGCAAGTCCAGCTGGGAGCGGGCGGGTTGGGGGGAGTATATGTGACCCTGTGGAAGCTGCCTTTCCTCAGACATGTCAAACCAGGACCAGAGATGGAAGGTGTCTTCAAGTAGGAAAAGCAGTCCCTGTCTTGTGGCCTAAGGTGGCCACTGTGGTCTGGCCCTCTGGGCAGCATGTTGCCCCCACCCTTGGGTAGCCACATTTTCTGCTGAGTCCAGCTCTGCTCCTAGAAGCAGCAGCTCACAGCCAAGGCTGTAGGGGAGGAATACAGCTGGCAGAAGCCAGGACCCCTCCCTCTAGGGGCTGGTGCACAAGCAGAGCAGCTCTGGAGCCCACTTCTCACTGCTACCACTACCAACCGGCCTCAGGGACTATGAGGCCATGGGCACTAGCCTCAGGGACTAAGACGACCTTCTGTCCGCCAGGTGTGGTGGGTGTAGGCCTGGAGCTGTGTGGGGCAGGGCCTGTAGAGAACTGGGGCAGCCACTGCCAGATCCCTCCTGGCCAGAAGGACTCCCCTTCCACACATGGAGGCCTTTCTTTAATGTGAGCTGACAGAATCGCCACTGGCCAGGCATTTGTGACCCCACATCCTCAACAGGACAGCATTTGGAGACGAGGCCTCAGGGTGGCAATGATGGCGGCGCTATGAAGGGTGCCATCAGAAGAGACTCAAGAAGGTGCCATCCACACTCAGGGAGAGGCCCTCCCAGAGCACAGCCCTGCTGGCACCCTGATCCGACTTCCAACTTCTGGAACTGAGACCATGCATGTCTGGTCGAATGGGTCCCTGTCTGGTGCTTTGCTGTGGCGGCCAAGTGGAGACAAATGTCGGGTGACTGTCAGAGGGCTTTGGCTGCACAGGTCCCTGGGAACCTGCCACAGCCCTACATGCCAGGTCTCCTCTCTGAGAAGAGTGTCACAGCCACAAAGGCTCTGTGCATCTGTGCATGTGCTGCAATGGGGCCACCAGACAGCGAGTAGCTGAGGACCACCTCCATGTGTGTCAGACTCTGCTCGGCCCCACCTTGGGGGTGTGAACCCTAGAGTCTGCCTGGCCTGTGCCACGTGCCCAAGATACATGGTGCCTTGCTAGGTGTGAGCAGTAGTCTCCCCAGGGCTTCATGAAAAGTAAGCACCTCCACCTGCCCATGGGCTCCTTGCATGTGCCCGTGCAGACCCTGCAGTATGTGGGTCCTCCTTACTGTCTCACCACTGTTGGAGCATCTGTTACCACCTCTTATGCAGGTGTTACTCTGTTGCTGATAAGGGTTGCAGGCTTCAGCTGCCTGTGGAATCTGAGGTGACAGCGCTGGCCACAGCTGCTCTACCCTCCAGCACAGCAGGTCCTCCTTTCTTGCTTGGGTCCTCACTTAGCCAGCCCAATTCCTGGCATGACTCTATCTGGTGCCCACCAGCCCTCACAGAGACCTCAATACATGTCAAAACCCACTGCTTGCCCTGCCTCCTAGGCTGCAGGAAACCAGGGGCTTATGCACAGGGCAGCTTAAGGGTCCAGCAACCAGCATCCCCAGGTGAAAGACCTCACCCACCCATCACCCTCCCTCCACCACTGGACCAACACTGAACCATGGTCGGGGGTTGGAGAGACAAGGCAGGATGCAGGATCCAGCCAGGAGCATCCTCCACTTCAGGGGGGTCATAGCCTACAGCACACCTTCCTGAATGGGCACACCAACAATGTGGGGAAGGAAACCAACATCTGGTCTGTGACCAGCACCCTGAGCTGAGGGGTCACAATACTAACAAAACCCTAAAACATGTAGAACTAGCTGGAGACTAACTCAGATCCTGTGGGGGATGGTATCCTCCTGTCCCTGCAGATGGGGGGATATGGTTAAACCAGGTCATCTGTAGAGGCTGACCACATTGCCTTGGTGGCAGGGCTCAAGGTCAGCACAGCACCTTTGCCAGCAGCTTCCCAGGTCCAGGAATAGACCCTGGAGGTCTACAGTGCTGTGGCAGCCCCAGTAGGACTCTCCCCGGCAGCTCTGAATCCAACCTGCCTTCTCTGTATTTGGTGAAAGGGAGCCACCTCTCCCCACAGCTGCATCAGACTTCCCTCCTAGAGCTGTGTCCCGCCCAGCATAGCCTGTGAAGGACCTGAGGAGCTGATGTCCATCTGCAGAAAGACGCAAGGCAAAAGGCACTGACTGCAGTGACAGCTCTTCAGCAAGGGGGAGGGGAGGACACATGGGGGCAATAAATAAACTCCCTCAGGGATTGCGACAGCCAGCTTTATAAGGAAAGCCTCATAGCCCCACGTGCACCCGGGCAAGTTCCATACCAGCAGCTCCCAGGCCTCTGCTGGGCTTGGGGTCCCGCTTTTCCTGAGCCACCTACCCACAGGTTTTGGCACCCCTCTCAGCCACTGCCCGTGGTTCTCTCTCCCTCTGGGTACAGGTCCCCTCCCCATGCAGCCATATGAAGGAGCTGTGTGCCTTGGTCATTGAGAGTGAGGGACGACAGCAGGCCTCAGCTCCCATTCTACACTCCCTGCCCAAGGCTGGGAACTTGGGTGACGATGCTGGGGCAGAGAAGGCGCCCCTGGGAAGCCATTTCCACTCTGACTTTAGAGGGCAGTGTCCCACCAAAGGTTGCTCTTGTGTCCTCTCATGGGTGACCCTCTAGCCACCAAGGACAACCTGGTCTCCACCTGGCTGTGGCACCCCAGCCACACCCAGTCACCCATCACCAGGGGACTCTGAGCAACCCCCTGGGAGTGTCTGCAGCCCCCGGTCTCCTCTTCTACCCCTAGGTCTGCAAGATGGGTCCTCACAGCCTCATCCTTGCCACCCCTAGGGAAACCCTGAAATCGTGGGTCACACATTCGAGGTGCATCTCTTCAAAGACATAGACTCAGCATAGGAAGTGACACAGATCAAGCTGCAGACAAGAGCAAGATCCCAAGCCCCAGACATGGGCCCCTCACTGGCATGGGTGGCGACGCTGGGCTGTAATACGGGCCCAGCCTAGGAACCGTTGAGGCAAAGCCCGTCACCTTACTGCCCATGGTCTCACGGATTAGCTCAACGGGAACACTGAGGTGGAAGACAGAGTCGAGGTCTCAGGGTGCCATAGGCACCAGATAGGAAGGGCTCAGGGTTCAGTCTGGGGCAGGACCCTCACCTGTTCAGCAACAAGCATTAGGAGCTGCACCCACACTGAGTAAAAAGCCAAGACCAAAAGAACACAAGAGCCCCACTACACCCATGTGTGCCAGACGCATGGATGCACCATTTGCAAACACAGGCAGAGACACAGGCAACCCTCAGGCCCTCCACTTCCCATGACTACCCTCCTAGGGCAGCTGGCCTACTGGGCCCTAAGTAAGATTCTAGGACACAGGCCTGAGACCAGTCTACAAAGCCTGAAGCTGCACCCAACTCAGATTGAGGGCCAGAAAGTTTGGGAAAAAAAGTCAGGAAGGAGGCTGACACCCAGGCCAAGCAAAGGGCCCTCAGCTGGGCAGGAAACCACCCCAGCACTTGCAGTGGTGATGGCATCTGTCCTGGCTGTGGAGCACACTGAAGGCTCTGTGAGAGCCAAGTCAGCTCTTCTGTGTGACTCTACAGCCTGCCAGCATCACCTCAGGCCCTCGAGGCACGTTCAAGCACATCCCACTGAGAGAGGCTGCCACCCTAGAGAGTGGAAGGCTACAGAGATGTGAGATGGCGGCAGCTTCTTCCCAAAGTAGCAGCTGTGAGCCAGCATTCGTCTGAGGGCCACATGCACAGGGCTGCCCCCTGGAAAATCCCCAGGGCCCTGGGCAGACCCCCAGGAATCCCACCCCAATGGCTCTGAGGCACCCTTCGCTCCCCACTCTTCCTGCCTACTCAGCCCCCAGTTCTGTTCTCTCATTGTGATTCAGCCTTCTCTGTGTCCCATGAGCTCGCTAAACACCACATTCCTATGTGAAATGCTTCTGGCAGAGTGGACATGAGATTCCAACTTCCCTGGCTCTTGTAGTACTGTCTGGGTCACTCCTTACTACTCCCTGCCTCATACGGCTTGGGAGAGGGCCAGCCCCAGCCAGTGGCATCTTGGTGTAGATACGACTGCACAGCCCTGTCCACTTGGCCTAACTTCTCATGGAACACAGCTCACACAGATTCACCTAAAGCACCAAGCACCTGGGCCTCAGAGCCTCTTTGAGAATGAAGGAAAAATAAGTTTAAAAAACATTAGTTCTCAGCCAAGCATGGTGGTACACACTTGTAACACCAGGGACTCAGGAAGCTGGGGCAGGAGGACCACAAGTTTAAGGTCAGCCTCAGCAACTTGGTGAGACTGTCTCAAAGTGAAAAACAAAACCTGGGGGCTTGGATTGTGGCTCAGTGGTACAGCGCTTGCCTAGCATGCATGGGTTCAATCCTCGGCACCACATAAAAATAAATTTAAAAAAAGATATTGTGTCACCTACAACTAAAAAAGAATAACAACAAACAAACAAAACCTGGAGATGCAGATCAGTGCTCAGTGGTAGAGCGCCCCTAGGTTCCATCTCCAGTACCCCTGCAAAAAGGCCAAGGGCATACTCAGAGATAAAGCACTTGCCTAAGCTAAGAAGAGTCCTCCCCTCCCCTCCCTGCCCAGGACCCACACTGAAGGGGCAGGCATAGCTCCTGTTGACCAGAGGCCTGGGCCCTTGACTGATGCCCATGTTTGCTCCCCCAACCCTTCAAGAGAACTGCACTTACCCAGGGGTGACGGCAGGTGGAATGACCAAGATGGTCAGCAGCCGGGCCTGATGCAGTGCCTCAGCCAGGTGGGTAAGCATGTGGATGAGGCCCCTGCAAGAACAAGAGGCAGTTGTTGGCTCCAAGCACTGCAGGTTCCCAGTGGTCCCAGCCTGAGACCCTCCATCGGGCCTTCTCACCCCACCCTGGGTACAGCACCATACAGAAAATGGCACATGTGGATCTGTAGAGAGGGCTAGGGAAGAAGGGGCTCACACCCCCAACCTGTCCTTATCCATTATCCAAAAGACCCCTGTCCTTCCTCATACCCAGGGGCCCCTGCAGCTGGAGTCTCAAGAGCACCCCAGTGGGTGCTCAGAAGAGAGGAGCCCAGATGAAACAGCTCACATGTCTATATCATGCTCCAGAGCCCGAGTGCACCAATACACTGAGTGGCACTACAAGCCTCAGGCTGTGAAACATCACAGGACAGTCTGAGGGCCACACAAGTGGGGGCTTCAAAATGGGGCAGGCCATCAGGCATGCTGGGGCCACCAGATGAGGGGACCAGAGGGGCAAGTGGGGTGGTGTGCCCAAGGACAACTATTGACCTCTCTCCCCATACAAGCTGAGAGGACCTACCCTGTAACTCTCGATCCACATGGGCAGTGGGTGGACAGCCCACAGGGCACCTAACACTAGCTGGGGTGGAGGCTCTGCTCATAGGAGCTGGCCTAATGCTGCTGTTCCAATATTGATGTGTCTACTCTGGGCCCACTCTCCCTGGACACAAGGCCCTCACTCTTCTACTCCAGGCCCTTTAGGAGCAACCCTGTATGGAGCAACCCTGTATGGACTGCAAGTCCCACCTTGATGGGCACCAAGCATAAGGCCAAGGCTTCCACTGGCCATGGGAATGGAAGTCTGTCCAGTTGCCGAGTGTGGAAGGCCAGGTCCTCTCGGCAACTGGCTGTGGGATGGTGGTGGCTTCTCAGTCTCCCTGATGTTGCCCCATCGAGGCTGTCACCTTTCAAACTGAGTGCCAGTGATGCCAGTGTGAGAACTCTGTGGTCACGAGGAAGCTAAGGCCAGACAGCCTTCCTCTCTTGGCCCAGTGCTAGCTTTGCAGGTGGCAACCCAAGTACAGACCAGGAGGGACAAAGTCTTGGGACAACCTGTCCTCCCACTTTTGCATCCAGAACTAGTCAATGCACCAGTGGCTATTACCCACTTATCACTTAAAGGTCATGGACAAGGAGGACACTGCTCAGGCCCCTGAAACACCAGAGGCCCGGGACTTCAGGAAACCAATCCTACTTGGAGAGGGCCTCCTACTAGCCCCAAAGGTTATGGGTTCTGATCCCCATGACATACGAGACTTGAGGGCCAAAAAGGTGGCCAAGGCCGCTCTCTAAGGGGCCCAAGGAGTCTGGACATGCATCCACAAGGGCGTAGCCTGAAGCTGACTTTGTGGGACAGGTGTAAGCTCATCCCTATCTGCCAGCAACGGCGGCTCCCAGGGGCCCACACTGCAGCCACCCTGGGTGGGACTGGCAGCAGCAACTCTCTGCTGAGAGCTTTACCAACAGACCCTGCAGGCTAGATAGCCTCTGAGCCTGTGCTAGCAACAGCACACAAGAGAACCCACCGAGCCCAGACTCAGGTCTGGCATGTGGGAGACAGCTCCAAGTGGGGGCCAGCAGGGCAAACCGGTACCTGTCTGGCAGTCTCATCTCCATCTTACCAAAGAACTGGCCTCTCCCAGGGGCAGGCTGTAGCATTAGCTACAGGGCTGACATCCCCAGATCTGCTACCTCCAAAGTTCACCATAACACCTATTACCCTTAGTGACTTGTGTACACTTGCCACAAAGCTTTCCAGACCTTGAGGAGGTACTACCACAGGCCCATTGAGTCTGCTGGGATGTGACCAGGAGTGCATTACTATGAACCAAGTTGAGACTTACAACCAGGGCAGACTAAGGTCACACGCTGCAGTAGTTCAAACTGCTTCAGGTTTCATGAGGAGAAAGGCCTGGGAACCCTGGCAGAGCTGCCAGCTCAGCTCTTCCTACCATGCCCAGCAGTCTCTGCCCAGGGACAGTCACTCCAGCCAGATGGTGCTCTGAAGAGGAGTTCTCATAGCTGTTTCATATGGCTCCCAGATAACCTCTCTGGCCCATGGGAGAGCTGCTATCAAGAGGCTGGCACTCCAAGCCCATGTGTTACAGACACTAGACCCCACCAGCATACCAGCCCATACCACGGGCCTGCATACTGGGCCAAAAGCAAGTGCCACATGCCTGCCCAAGTCTGCCAACCATGGTATTGCCAGGTTAATCACAGTCTTGCCAAGCCAACCTGATACATCGAATTCAGACTAGATGCTGGGGGGGGGGGGGGCGGGTGGAAGGAGACCCATGTAAATATTCCTGTGTCAGCTCAGTCAGGTTTGTCCTGGGAGGCAGCTGTCCTGGAGGCAGCTCAATGCCCACTATGGTTGGACCAACTGGTCTTTGCTGCTCAGGAGCCTGATCACTGCCCACACCATGGCCCTGACATCCCCTGAGGACAGCCGCCCTCCACTCCCTGGGTACAAGGGCAGGCTATTCCTACCTCTGCCTCCCCTGCTGCAGTCTCTCACTTGGCTGGGCTCTACAACTCCCCCCACAGCCCTCCTGCTCCAGTATTAATGAGCCCCAGGGACACTATGAGGCCATGTCTTACTGCCTACTTAATGCACTGAAACAGAAACAAAGTAAGGCAAACCTCAACAGATCTATGAGGGTACTGTGTGGCCCCCTCCTCGTGGCACATTGAAGAGCCCAAAGGACACCAGGGCCATCACACCTCAAAGTCCCACATGTGCTTGGCTAGTCTCTTTTCACATCCCAGGAAGTTCCTTCCTGCTCACTGAGGAAGCCTCTGCTTGTGTCTAGTGAGACCTGTCACACTGTCCTGGCCACTCTACTCACAGAGTCCCTGTGAGGGAAGGTCCTCTGTGCCCTTTACCACACATGAGGGGCCTCCAGGCTGGCACTGCAATGTGGTCAGGATAGGTCTCCTGTCCTGGGGCCATTTCTGGCTTCTCCACCTCTCACAGGGCCTCCTCTCCACCTCAGACATAGGAACGCAGGAGGAAGGCCCTCCCAAAAGCTCCTCCTCTCCCTCGGTCCTCCCTCTGGCTCCAGCAAACACTTGAGGTCCAAGCAGCCACCTGCTGCCCCAAACTCACACATGCTTCTGGCTCAGCAGCTGGCTCCACACCTCCACCACAAAGCCATCAAAATGCTGGTTCTGAAAGAAACAGAATCAATGAGGAGAAAGACCCAAGAGGGACAGGTGAAAAGACAGAACTCCCACCTTATCCAATAGCAAAGTTACAACCTAGTCACCCACGAGGCAAGGTCCAAGGCTAAACTGCACACCCAGAAATCCCTCTGAAGGGGGTAGGAGGGGGACCCCCTACAGGAGTCAGAAGCAGGACTTGGCACCCTGCATTCTGTTTATCCAGGATCTTCTGTCCCTGCACCATAGCATACAAGCAGCCAGTGGAGATGGGCTTCCTCCAAGGGACTCAAGCTCTGACCAAAGGAAGCTTCCTGGCCCTGAAGACAAGTCTCCCACCCTGGGACCCCCAGAGGATCCCTGTGGTCAAGAGGAAGCATGGGGGGGCTGGGGCTGTGGCTCAAGCGGTAGCGCGCTCGCCTGGCGTGTGTGCGGCCCAGGTTCGATCCTCAGCACCACATACCAACAAAGATGTTGTGTCCGCCGAGAACTAGAAAATAAAAAAATTCTCTCTCTCTCTCTCCCCTCTCTCTCACTCTCTCTTTAAAAAAAAAAAAAAAAAAAAAAAAAAAAAAAAAAAAAGAGGAAGCATGGGATGTTCTGGAGTGGGCTGACATTGTCCTGCCTGGAAGACCTGGGTTGCACTAGAAGGTGCTTAAGAAGAAATCCAAGCAAGAGGAGCCCAGTGGAGGCCCTGTGGGAGTCCCAGGCAGAAGGAAAGGCCAGGAAGACACAGCAGCTGGTGTGGGAGGCAGGAGCTGATCTGAGAGGTGGGGTGGGTTTGGGAGGCACAACCTTCTCTGAGAGAAAGAGACCATCTGAGGAGGCAAGGCCTGGCGGGGAGAGGCAGGGCCTTCTGGGGATGAGGCCTGGTGGCCTGTGAGGACAGCATACAGGTCTCACCTTTGCCACCTGGACCACAGTCTTGCTGAGCTCTTCTATTTCATCTTCATTGTCTAGGACGTTGCGGAAGTCATCGTAAGTCCAGCCCTCAAACAGAAGCCGAGGCGCTGATGGGAGACGCACACAGAGGTTGTGACCAGGAAACAATGAATTACACTCCTCTGCTTTTTGTCCCCAATAAGGCGTCTTCTTGGGCCCCAGAGCAGAATCAAAACTCAGTGATGGGAAGGGAAGCCATCCAAGGCAGACACAGCTCCGGCATGGACATCCCACACCCATGTAGGCTGGCAAGAGTGGGTCACATCGGGAAGGAGCAGGTGACGCTGCCAGTCCTCCTCCCTCACCAGCTCCCCTAGGGGCCTGCTTTCCAGGAAAGGTGGCTGGACAGACTTCAGCTTTCTGGCTCCTGGCTGGTCTGTCCATAGCTGTCTCCAACTTCAATCTATCCTGATGGCTCCCACTGGCCCTGAGTACAGGTCCCCTCCTGGCCCTGCACAGGCCCCTGTGTCCTGCCCACCTCCCAGTCCCAGCCAAGACCCCCACACTCCTTCAGCTCAGCCCTGTTGCTGCTCCTGAGCCTTCCAGTAGAGTCTCCCCTCAGCCCAAGCCCCACACTCATACTGGCTGCCCCCGGGCACCTGCTGCTTACTGGAACATGTGGTGCTCCCTCACCAGCTGTGAGCTACAGGAGCTCCGGTGGAGCAGAGCCAGTGTTGCCCTCAGGGACTCAATGCTGGACGGAGAAGGAAGAAATGGGAGGGAGAAGGGGCAAAGCCACTGCCAAGGAAGCACTGGCCTTGGTGCTATGGCCCAGTGGGCAGGAGAGCCCAGGACTTGGGCTGGATCATGGGCCATGAATGCCAGGCTGTGCTGGACTCAGAGCAGGAGGAGCGGCCTACACTCACACAGTGCAGTGAACTGGGTCCACAGAACCCCCTCCACCATGATGTGACATGGATGTGGTTCCTGAACACTCACCTCCAGGCCTGCTGGACTCACCTATGTGTAGGCCCTTGGCATGCTTCCTGACAGCTCGCATCCATCCTGTAGGACCGGATAGGACAGTAAGCACAGGGCCAGGAGATCCAGTCCACTTGAACTAGCTCTTCCCAGGTCCAGGGGTCACCCTGCATCACCCTCCTCCTCTAGTCTCACCTCCTCCTGATGGCCCCAGCTTTCAACCCAGCCTCTCCTGCCCCTGCAGAGCAGTCTTGAGCTTATTCTTCCTGAACAGAGATGGCTTTGAGCCAAGGGAACAGGTGGCCCCACCTTAGGCCATTCCAAGGGCTGTTTCCATGAACCAAAGGCAGCCAAAACCCAATGGGAATCCCTGGACACCAGCTAGAAACCACCAAGGGAGAGACAGAGCAAAGGACCAATGGCCTGCACCCTTCACATCCCAGCAGCTACCTTAGGTGTCCTGCAGCCCGCCTGGCACATGCTCACGTGCCACTCAGATGTGCAGGGAAGTCCTGCCCACCATCCCCAGAACACTGAGGCAGTGCTGGGTCTGCTCTGAGGCACTGACCAGTGACACAGAGGGTCACACAATGGTGACCACCTCCTCCTGGCCCATTCTGCCCAACTCTGCATACCAGCCCACACCATAGGACTGCGCTCCGGGCTCAGCAAACTCACTCCCACACACTTATATGCACACTCATGCTGACAGTCTCAACATTCATGGCACACACACCCAGTCACACATTCTCACGAGTCATGCGTGCCCACTCACAATCACACAGAGACACATTCTCACTCTCCTCATCCCTGGGATAAGCACAGGCAAGCAGGCAGTGTGAAAACCTTGGTCCACGTCGTGGAGGCCTGTAACCTCAAACATCTCACGGCCACGTCTCTTCAGCTGTAGCCAGACTGGTGAGATATGCGTGAACTTGCTCCCAAAGACCTTGGCGATGTCATACCCATGGCTGTTCCACTGGTAGAGAGAGGGGACAGCAGGCAGAGGACAGATGAGTGCACACCTGCCTTGTGTGATTCTGTTTCTGGCTGCTCAGGTCATGCCTAGGGCCCACATCAACCCTGCCTGTGGTGATGGTGGGGCCCAGCACTCCGCGGAGTTGTCGGGACTGATGCCCATAGCCTGGCACCCTGGCAACAGCTCCTTTACCAGGGTGACTGCTGCTCGTCCTTATCAGCCCCATACACCCACGCTTCTGCAGGCTGGCAGCTGGGGCCAGACAGCCAGGGAGCACTGACCAGAGTCACTTGCAATCAGGAGGTGCAAGCCCCCAAGAAATTCCCGGCACCCTTTACTCTGCCATCTCCAGGTTGGCATCTCTCCCACTTTGCCTCACAGCCCTGACACCTGGGAGAAGAGAGCAGGAGGTCTGCCTGCCATGGAGGATGGGGCAGCCCATCTGCACCTCAGGGCCTCCCTGTGCACCATGAGAACCCAACTTACCGGAGTGACATAACCTAGAACGTCTCCAGCAAAGTTTCGCTCCCGGGCCCTCGCTGAGCAGTAGCTGCGATGCTCAAGAACTACGACCTCAGCTTTGAGGTCCGTCACCACCAGACCCCGATCTTGGACAGGCTTATCTGCAAACTGAGTCTGAAAGGAAAGGAAGGGGAGGAAGCCATCACTCACTGTCCTGCGTGTAATGTAGCCTCCCAAGCAACAGCAAGCCCATCCTGTTTAGCCATGGACTGTCTCTGGACCAATGTGACTTGTTGACCTGGAGACCCTGCAGGTAGAGGGCACAGGCCAGTGGACAACTCAAGCCAGAAAGGCTCTGGCCTTTAGAGAAGATGTGGTGGCTGTCAGGGGCTGTCCCTTGCTGGGGACTGAAGAGCAGACAGGAAGGTAGGGTGCCTCCATCCACATGATGGATAGTCAGTACCCACTTGGGACTTGAGACTCACCTGGGCACAGGGCCATATATATTGAGGACATGCCAGGCACATGCCACCTCACTGACCAACTTTGTGCTCCCAACACAGGTCTTCTCCTACCTGTGGCCACACCTCTTTCCCCTCCTCTGCTTCTAGAAGTTCTTCTTTTTTTTAAAATTTTTTTAGTTATAGATAAACACAATATCTTTATTTTATTTTTTTAATATTTATTTTTGGGTTGGACACAATATCTTTATTTATTTACTTTTATGTGGTGCTGAGGATCGAACCCAGGGCTTCGCATGTGCTAGGTGAGCACTCTACTGCTGAGCTACAACCCCAGCCCCTTTATTTTGTTTTTATTTATTTTTATGTGGTGCTCAGGATTGAACCCAGGGCACCACATGTGCAAGGCAAGCACTTTGTCACTGAGCCACAACGCAGCCCCCTGTCAAAGTTCTTTTACAAGTTCTCGACTTGCCTGCTCAGTCCACACTCTAGGGCCCAGCTCACAACATCACCCCCATCATCATTCCATACAGGAATGACCCTGTAACTGCAGTCTGGCCAGAGGCATGGGGACTGCAGGAGCTGCTGGGACTGAGGGATAGGCTAGATGGGGACCTATCTTTGAGTTTATAATTCCTGGGACCATCCCAGAAGAACAGCACAACATCCCCAATACAATGCAGCTTAAGGGCATCAATATGAGAAAGAATAACCACCGTGAGACAGGAGTGCAGAAGAAAGATGGAAACTCATAGGGGACAGGCCCTGAATGGGCAGGGTGAGACACAAGACAAAGCCTGGCACCTCAGAACCTGGCTCCAGAGGTGGCATACTCAGAGCCTTAGCCAGTAAAGTCCTAGAAACACACAAGCCACCTGCCTAGCATCCCACCCACCTGTCTACTGCTGGCTGGTCAGATGGCCACATGAGCAGCCATGCCCCTGCAGAGTCCTGATTCCCCCAAACAGGAGAGACAGGAGTGTGAAGGGTCAGCCATTGGCCAGTACGGTCACCTCAAGTTCCCAGGTTATTCCTACCTTCTCCAACAGCGTCTTTGAAGCAGCTTTTTTGGCATCTGACTTTGACAGGGTAGTGTGCACAGAGCCACAGGCCAGCATAAGCCAGAGGATGTGAAGGAGCATCTGCATGGTGAGTGTGTCACATGGGGTCTGGCCTCTGGGTCCAGAGGGCTGCAGAGAAAGAAGGCATGGAGACGATGAGCAGGAGAGCACAGGCGTCCTAGTACAGCCTGGGCCCCCAGGACAGAGCCCAGCCTCTGCCAGCCCTGGTAGCTTGAGTCAAATCCCCAGCACTTCTCGGCTCCCTTGACTGGGCCACAAGTTCCTCACAGACACCCAGACAGCTTCATCCCCACTGGCCATGGAGCCCTCCCCCTATCGCCCAAGGCTGCCCTGGCCACAACCAGCCACCTAATAGAATGTTGGTCCCCACATCCCCCCCAGATCCAAAGAAATCCTAGTCACACTATGAATGAAGTGTAAAACAATGGAGCCAACAGAAGGTACTGGGAGAAAATACGAATACCCACAAAGTTTACCACATAAAAATGTAAATATTGGGGCTGGGGCTAGGGCTGAGCAGTAGCGCACTTGCCCGGCATGTGTGAGGCACTGGGTTTGATTCTCAACATCGCATAAGTAAAAAAAATAAAAATAAATGTCTATCAACAACTAAAAAAATATTCAAAAAAAAAAAAGTAAATCTTTAGCCAGGTGCAGTGGCGCACACCTATAATCCCAGCAGCTCAGGAGGCTGAGACGGGAGGATCACGAGTTCAAAGCCAGCCTCAGCAATAGAGAGGCACTAAGCAACTCAGTGAGACCCTGTCTCTAAATAAAATACAATAGGACTAGGAATGTGGCTCAGTGGTCAAGTGCCCCTGACTTCAATCCCTGGTGTGTACACACACACACACAAAAAAAATTATGTAAATCTTTAAAACCTGGGCATGGTCCAGGTGCAGTGATGCAAGCTTGTAATCCCTGTGGTTTTGGAGGCTGAGACAGGAGGATTGAGAATTCAAAGCCAGCCTCAGCAAGGTGAGGCATTAAGCAACTCAGTGAGACCCTGTCTCTAAATAAAATAGAAAATAGGGCTGGGGATGTGGCTCAGTGGTGGAGTGCCCCTGAGTTCAATCCTCAGTATCCCCCCACCAAAAAAAAAAAAAAAAAGCAAAAACTGGGAATGATGGCATGCATCTGTGGTCCCACTTAGTTGGAAAGCTGAGGCAAAAGGATCACTTGAGCCCAGGAAACAAAAGAGCAACTTTAGAGTCAAATAAGCCAGAAAAACATATTCATAATATGCTTAAAAGGTTTCTGCCGGGCTGGGGATGTGGCTCAAGCGGTAGCACGCTCGCCTGGCATGCATGCAGCCCAGGTTCGATCCTCAGCACCACATACAGACAAAGATGTTGCGTCTGCCGAGAACTAAAAGAAAAAAAAAAAAAAGGTTTCTGCCCATAACCTATCCACAATATGCAAAGAAATCTTGTAAATCAAGAATAAAAGCTGGGTGCACAGGTACATGCCTGTAATCCCAGAAACTCAGGAGCCTGAGGCAGGAAGGTTGCCTCAGGGCAATTTAATGAGACCCTGTCTCAAAGTAAAAATCAGAAAAAGGGCTGGGGACATAGCTCAGAGAGAGAGCACTTACCTGTTGTACACAGGCCTTGGGTGGAAACCCCAGTACTGCACATACACTGAAAAGCAAATATGCTGGCAATTAGGAATTGCTGCTCATTTTTTTATTTCTTTACCTGTATTTTGTGACTTTTTTCTGCAATAAACTCTTTTAAAAAATATTTTTAGGGCTGGGGATGTGGCTCAAGTGGTAGCGCGCTCGCCTGGCATGCGTGTGGCCCGGGTTCGATCCTCAGCACCACATACAAACAAAGATGTTGTGTCTGCCGAGAACTGAAAAATAAATATTAAAAAATTCTCTCTCGGGCTGGGGATGTGGCTCAAGCGGTAGCACGCTCGCCTGGAATGCGTGCGGCCCGGGTTCGATCCTCAGCACCACATACCAACAAAGATGTTGTGTCCGCCGAGAACTAAAAAAAATAATAAAATAAATATTAAAAAAAAAAATTCTCTCTCTCTCTCTTTAAAAAAAATATTTTTAGTTGTAGTCAGACATAATGACTTTATTTTATTTATTTTTCAATGTGGTGCTGAGAATCTAACCCAGTGCCTTGCACATGCTAGGCAAGCGCTCTACCACTGATCCACAACCCCAGCCCTGCAATGAACTCTTATTAGTTGTACAGTTCATTTTTAGGTTCCAGGCAACCCCACCCTTTGGCCTTCACTCTGAGGGCGACTGAGCAACAAGTAGAGCCTGTTTGGGCAGCTGTCATAGGCTTCAAGACATTGGATATGCAGAAGCTCATCCATCTAGTCTCACACCCTCCAGAAGAGCTGAGAGGCTCGCACAGCCCAGGCAAAGGGAGGTGAGCAGCTGGAGGCTGCGCTAGCCCACTGCCCAGCAAGTTGGAACACAACCTTCCCTGGAGGCCACAGGCACCTCTAACACCCAAGCCCAGGATGAGAAAGCTCCAGGAATACCAGGCCAGACAGGGAATATGCATCAGGAGCTGCCAGAACCAGGCCCACCACAGTGCCCACCCTCTCGTTCCTCTGAACCCCTTGCCAGGACCTCTTTTCACTTCCCTTTGCAGAGGAACAGATTTTCCTACCCTGCCATCATCTCCTGGGTAAGACCTACTGCAGCAACAAGCTTCCATCTTTGTCACCCAAAACAACCATGTTCCCAGCACAGAAGGAAGTTCCCTACCTGAAATGTGGGCCACCGTGAATTATTTGAGCTTCAAGTCTTCACTCAGCCTTGAGCCAGGGAAATTTAGGTTTGGCATTGTAAACTATCTTGTGGCTCCTCCCACTCAATGGATTGAGTGATGCATGAGAACTGGGCTCTCTCATACTTGTGTGTGTGACACTGGAGATTGAACCCAAGGCCTCATGCATGCGAGACAAGCACTCTACCAACTGAGCTATATCCCCAGCCCGCTCTCTCTCGTAGTTCTGGAATTGGGCATAACTCACTGGAAACTGGACAGCCCACCTCCTACCTTATTTGTCAAAGAACATTCCACAGGAAACCTTTGATGCTTCCTCCATATAAATAAAGCAAGCGCGGGCTCTCTTGCACACTCTCTTTCCAGTGTGGAAACTTGATCCCTAAGATCCAAGAGCCAACCCGTACCATCCCCACTGTCTAAAATTACTTCCTGTGTCCTGTGGTTTCTTCTGTTTTCTCTCTTAGCTTTTATTCTGCAGCCAGCCCGCTATATGCAGGGGAAACCCAAATTCCATCACCTGCCTGGGACGTGGGTAAGACTGGGAGGCAAGGAGACCCCATGGCCTTCAGGCTCTGAGGAACTAGGAAGGGAAGCTGAGGGTACAAAGAACAGCACGCAGTGCTTGTGGCCTTGGAGAAAGGCAACAGTTGCTCTAAAAGTCATCACAGAGCCAGGTACGTTTGGTGGTGAAGCCTATAATCCCAGCTGCTCTGGAAGCTGAGACAGGAAGACTGAAAGTTCAAAGCCAGCCTCAGCAACTCAGTGAGGCCCTAAGCAACTTAACCAGATCTGTCTCAAAATAAAATGTGGCTCAATGGTTAAGCCCCCTGGGTTCAATCCCTAGTGCCAAAAATAAACAAAGAATAAATATGCTTGGTGCAGTGGCACATGCCTGTAATCCCAGCAGTTTGGGAAGCTGATAGAGGAGGATCATGTCTTCAAAGCCAGACTCAGCAAAAGTGAGGCACTAAGCAACTCAGTGAGACCCTATCTCTAAATACAAAATAGGGCTGGGGATGTGGCTCAGTGGTCAAGTACCCCTGAGTTCTATCCCAGTACCTAAACAAATAAATAAATAAGAGCCATCACAGTTCTGAGGAAATAAAAAAATCCAGGCCCACTCTAGATAGGGCGGAGAAGTGGGAGGGGAATTGAAGGGGCATGGGGTTAGAAATGATGGTGGAATGTGATGGACATCATTATCCAAAGTACATGTATGAAGACACAAATTAGTGTGAATATACTTTGTATACAACCAGAGATATGAAAAATTTGTGCTCTATGTATGTAATATGAATTTTAACGTATTCTGTCATATATAAATAAAAAAATTAATAATTAAAAAAAAAGAAAATCCAGGCCCAGAACACCTTCCATCGCTGGCTCCCCACCAAACCAACCCCTCCTTTTAGCAAGAGAAATATGAATCAAAGGGCAGCAGCCTCTTGCAGCCTTATCTCACCCTAACACTCTCACTGCTGCACAATTCTGTCCATGGGGAATTCTGTCCATGGGTTGGGGCAGAGTTTGCCTGGCCAGGCTGAGAATGCAGCTCTCTTAGCTCCCAGGTATCCTTTTTTGCAGGGGAGAGTACAGGGATCAAACCCATCAGTTTCCTTTCTGAGCTCATCCCCCCAGCCATCTTTGGTTTTGAGCCAGTGTCTTATTAGAGTTGCCCAGATGGGCCTTGAACTTGGAATCCTCTTGCTTCAGCCTCTCAAGTAACCAAACACCCATTTTTTACCCCAGTCCCTTCCATGATGAAAGAAGGAAATTGAGGAGAAATCATGCAAAAGGATGGCCTCCAAGGAAGTGATTATGAGTGATCGTCATGGTGTGCCCTGGTAACCACCATTACTTTGGGTCTCTTCTCTTCTTGCAGCCCTGCAAACCTGCAGCAGGGCCACTGTCCACCCACTTAAAGGTCCTTTTATCACATCCTTAACCCAATTTGATTTCACACCTTCAGGAAGGAAGGAAGAGAACAGGTGAAGCTCATATGCACCTGTGGAAGAGGAAGATGGACCTGTCAGCTTCTGTACCCAGCCAGGGTACTGGGAGAACCAAACCAAACACAAAGCCAGGGCTGGTGCTACCGCTGACTGCCAGTAGCTGGTCACTTGGCTGTGGGATGAAACACTGGGATGCAACCTGCCACAGTGCAGCGGTGGGGCAGTGATGCACATGTGAGGGCACATCCAGGCTGCCGCACCTCCCATGGCTCCCCACTGTCCACGGCTTGGATGCCTATGAGGGCTAACTCTCCACTGTGCTCTTCACATTGGTGACTCCTGGGCTCTCCCACACAGGGCTTGTTTGTTTGGTACTGGGAATTGAACCTAGAGGTGCTTTACTACTGAGCTACATCCCCAGCCCTTTTTATTTCTATACTTTAGACAAGATCTCATTACGTTATCAAGGCTGGCCTCAAACTTACAATCTTTCTGCCTCAACCTCTAGTTGCTAGGATTACAGGTGTGTACCACTGTACCTTGCTCACACACTGTGCTCCTGCATCAAACCATGTTTCTTTCCCAAACACTAAAAACCCTCCTTTGGGCAGAAGGGCCTCCATAGTGTGGTGTGTTATGACACTGACTAATCCAAGTCTCAGAATCTGCTGTTTTAATAGACTATTTTGGGGCTCTGAGCCCCAGGACACTGGAAGGACAGTCACAGGAGGGCTGATAGAAAGGAAGTACAGAGATTTTCAAATGCTTTTCATGCCAACCCACAGCAAGAAATGCACTAGTGCATGCATCTCACGTGTGCATGTCAGTTGTGCATGTGCAGAGTGAAAGAAGCTGATCAGTGTTCCTCAGATTGTATGGTACTACAGCATGAGATCAGCCTAAGGAGTAAAAATCAGCTTTGGTTTTTTTTTTTTTTTTCTTCTTTTTGATACTGGGGATTGAACTCAGGGGAGCCCTATGACTGAGCATTATTCCCACCCACCCCTTTTTACATTTTCAGACAGGATCAAAATAGACAAAATAATAGAGGCTAGCCACGATCCTCCAGCCTCAACCTCCTGAGTTTCTGGGATTACAGGCCTGGATCACGGTGCCAGGGCAAGTTGACTCTCAACAGAAATGCAGCTCCAATGCCAAAAACACTGGGCTACCCCATGTTTTCACTTTTGAGCACAAATTGTGGAGCCAACCATGTTCTTATGGTGAGGACGGAGTGTATGCTATGCTTGGAAACGAAGGTGGTGTAAGAGGCAGAACGATAACGACCCCGCGACATTTATTGACTTTGTGCTGCGTGCCAGGCCACAGCTCAGCACACAGGCACACTTGCTAGCACAGTTCACACGGGAGGAGACCCCGGGGCGAGGGGGACAGCCCTGCCCAGTGCTGGGAGAGCCATGGGAACACTACACTGAGGTGGCTCAGGTCCGGTTCTGTCACCAGTCTGCTGCCCTTCACCTCCGTGGGCTGCAGTCTCGGGACCTGTGAAGCAAGGGCTGGCGCGTGGCCTCGGGTGTGGACATCTGCGGCCCCGATGTTCAAGGCATGGGGTCTGCGCCCGGGGAGAGCCGGCGCGCCCGCCCAGCCCCGGGACCACCGGCCCGGCCGCGCGCCCAAGACCGCCTGGTCGCACGCTCGCTCACATGCCTCCCTCGGCACCGCCGTCGCTGCCTCGGTCCTCTCTCGCCCACGCCCCCACTCCCCTTCCACGCCCGCTCCGCCGACTCGGCCACGCCGGCGCACACGCCTGCTCCCGGCGCTCGCGCTCCCGTAAGCCCGCCCGCGTCGCCCGCGCCCCACAACCGTCTGGCACGGGAGGAGTCACTTCGCGGCAGGGCGGCTGAGGCCCGGCCAGAAGGAGGAACAGGCGCGGCGGCCGCGGGGCTCACCTTCATGTCAGAAGCCGGCAGAGCCCTCGCGCTCGGCCGGAAGGCTCGGCGACGCGCCGGAAGCCCCGCCCATGGCCGCCCAGCCACACCAGCCTCCGCGCCGCCGCGCAGGGCACGCCGGGGCGGGGCGGGGCCTTGGCGCGAGGGGTGGGCCCAGGAGAGCGGGCGTGGCCGGTGCCTGTTCAACTGGGAAAGAAGTTTGACAGGCGTCGCTGCGTGGCCCCTATGACAGGTCTTGACCGGCTAGTGCCCGACACGACGTCTGGGGACCCAGGGGGCTTGGGACTCCAGGGCCCGGCCCGGACTCGACAGCTCCCTAGGCACTAAGCGGCCAGTTCCACTGCCTCGCCCACCTCCCGCAGTCTTCCCGCCCGGTCTTCCTCCAACCCCCCCTCGTGGCCGCCTTGAACCGGGCCTGGTCGAGCGCGTCCTGGTCGATTCAGGGCCCACGGTGCCCGCTGCAGCGTCTCCAGAAGGGGACGCCCTGTGGCCTTGTAAGCGGTGCCTGGGGATGGCCGTGGTCCAGGAAGCTCCCGCTCTCCCCGTCCTCCTCTGGGAAACCTCTCCAGCGGGCAGCCCCCAGGCGACGCGAGCACGACCGCGGCCTGCTGCGTCCCCAGGGCCTGGCCCGCTCGGCCGGCCTGCGGGGGTTCCCGGGGTTTCCCGGGGTTTCCCCCAGAAGCCGCGGGGCCTGCCCCACCCTGCCACACTCACACCCCGCCACACGCCCACACACACACACCCACACACCTCACACCCCGCCACACACACCCACACACCTCACACCCCGCCACCCCCATACACACACACCTCACACCCCACACACACACCTCACACCCCACACTCACAAAACACACCCCCCACACACACACCTCACACACACCCCCCCACACACACCTCACACCCCATCACACACACCTCACACCCCATCACACACACCTCACACCCCACACTCACAAAACACACCCCCACACACACACACCTCACACCCCGCCACCCCCATACACACACACCTCACACCCCATCACACACACCACACACCCCATCACACACACCTCACACCCCACACTCACAAAAACACACCCCACACACACCCACACACCTCACACACACACCCACACACACACCTCACACCCCGCCACCCCATACACACACACCTCACACCCCACACACACACCTCACACCCCACACTCACAAAACACACCCCACACACACCCACACACCTCACACACACACACCTCACACCCCGCCACCCCCATACACACACACCTCACACCCCATCACACACACCACACACCCCATCACACACACCTCACACCCCACACTCACAAAACACACCCCACACACACACACCTCACACACACACCCCCACACACACCTCACACCCCATCACACACACCTCACACCCCATCACACACACCTCACACCCCACACTCACAAAACACACCCCACACACACACACCTCACACCCCGCCACCCCCATACACACACACCTCACACCCCATCACACACACCACACACCCCATCACACACACCTCACACCCCACACTCACAAAACACACCCCACACACACACACCTCACACCCCGCCACCCCCATACACACACACCTCACACCCCATCACACACACCACACACCCCATCACACACACCTCACACCCCACACTCACAAAACACACCCCACACACACCCACACACCTCACACACACACCCACACACACACCTCACACCCCGCCACCCCCATACACACACACCTCACACCCCACACACACACCTCACACCCCACACTCACACCTCACACCCCACATTCACAAAACACACCCCACACACACCCACACACCTCACACACACACACCTCACACCCCGCCACCCCCATACACACACACCTCACACCCCATCACACACACCACACACCCGATCACACACACCTCACACCCCACACTCACAAAACACACCCCACACACACACCCACCCCCCACCCCCATACAACCACACACCTCACACCCCACCACACACACCACACACCCCATCACACACACCTCACACCCCCACACTCACAAAACACACCCCACACACACACACCTCACACCCCGCCACCCCCATACACACACACCTCACACCCCATCACACACACCTCACACCCCACACTCACACCTCACACCCCACACTCACAAAACACACCCCACACACACCCACACACCTCACACACACACACCTCACACCCCGCCACCCCCATACACACACACCTCACACCCCATCACACACACCACACACCCCATCACACACACCTCACACCCCACACTCACAAAACACACCCCACACACACACACCTCACACACACACCCACACACACACCTCACACCCCGCCACCCCCATACACACACACCTCACACCCCATCACACACACCTCACACCCCACACTCACACCTCACACCCCACACTCACAAACACACCGAACACACACCCACACACCTCACACACACACACCTCACACCCCGCCACCCCCATACACACACACCTCACACCCCATCACACACACCACACACCCCATCACACACACCTCACACCCCACACTCACAAAACACACCCCACACACACACACCTCACACCCCGCCACCCCCATACACACACACCTCACACCCCATCACACACACCACACACCCCATCACACACACCTCACACCCCACACTCACAAAACACACCCCATCACACACACCTCACACCCCATCACACACACCTCACACACACACCACATACCTCACACCCCATCACACCCCCACACACACACCTCACACCCCACACACACAAAACACACCCCATCACACACACCTGACACCCCCCACACACACACCACACACCCCACACACACACCTCACGCCCCACACACACACCTCACACACACACCCACATACCTCACACCCCGCCACACCCCCCCACACACACCTCACACACCCCACACACACCTCACACCCCACACACACACCTCACACACCCCACACTCACACCTCACACCCCACACTCACAAAACACACCCCATCACACACACCTCACACCCCACACACACACCCACACACCTCACACACACACCCACACACACACCTCACACGCCGCCACCCCCATACACACACACCTCACACCCCATCACACACACCTCACACCCCACACTCACACCTCACACCCCACACTCACAAAACACACCGCACACACACCCACACACCTCACACACACACACCTCACACCCCGCCACCCCCATACACACACACCTCACACCCCATCACACACACCACACACCCCATCACACACACCTCACACCCCACACTCACAAAACACACCCCACACACACACACCTCACACCCCGCCACCCCCATACACACACACCTCACACCCCATCACACACACCTCACACCCCACACTCACAAAACACACCCCATCACACACACCTCACACCCCATCACACACACCTCACACACACACCACATACCTCACACCCCATCACACCCCCACACACACACCTCACACCCCACACACACAAAACACACCCCACACACACCCACACACCTCACACACACACACCTCACACCCCGCCACCCCCATACACACACACCTCACACCCCATCACACACACCTCACACCCCACACTCACACCTCACACCCCACACTCACAAAACACACCCCACACACACCCACACACCTCACACACACACACCTCACACCCCGCCACCCCCATACACACACACCTCACACCCCATCACACACACCACACACCCCATCACACACACCTCACACCCCACACTCACAAAACACACCCCACACACACACACCTCACACCCCATCACACACACCTCACACACACACCACATACCTCACACCCCATCACACCCCCACACACACCTCTCACACCCCACACACACAAAACACACCCATCACACACACCTCACACCCCCCACACACACACCACACACCCCACACACACACCTCACGCCCCACACACACACCTCACACACACACCCACATACCTCACACCCCGCCACACCCCCCACACACACACCTCACACACCCCACACACACCTCACACCCCACACACACACCTCACACACCCCACACTCGCACCTCACACCCCACACTCACAAAACACACCCCATCACACACACCTCACACCCCACACACACACCCACACACCTCACACACACACCCACACACACACCTCACACCCCGCCACCCCCATACACACACACCTCACACCCCACACACACACCTCACACCCCGCCACACACACCTCACACCCCACACACACACCACACACCCCACACACACACCTCACACCCCACACACACACCAAACACCCCACACACACCTCACACCCCCCACACACACCACACACCCCACACACACACCTCACACCCCGCCACCCCCATACACACACACCTCACACCCCATCACACACACCTCACACCCCACACTCACACCTCACACCCCACACAAAACACACCCCACACACACCCACACACCTCACACACACACACCTCACACCCCGCCACCCCCATACACACACACCTCACACCCCATCACACACACCTCACACCCCACACTCACACCTCACACCCCACACTCACAAAACACACCCCACACACACACACCTCACACCTCATCACTCACACCTCACACACACACCACATACCTCACACCCCATCACACCCCCACACACACACCTCACACCCCACACACACAAAACACACCCCATCACACACACCTCACACCCCCCACACACACACCACACACCCCACACACACACCTCACGCCCCACACACACACCTCACACACACACCCACATACCTCACACCCCGCCACACCCCCCCCCACACACACCTCACACACCCCACACACACACCTCACACCCACACACACCTCACACACCCCACACTCACACCTCACACCCCCACACTCACAAAAACACACCCCATCACACACACCTCACACCCCACACACACACCCACCCTCACACACACACCCACACACACACCTACACACCTCACACCCCGCCACCCCCATACACACACACCTCACACCCCACACACACACCTCACACCCCGCCACACACACCTCACACCCCACACACACACCACACACCCCACACACACACCTCACACCCCACACACACACCACACACCCCACACACACACCTCACACCCCACACACACACCACACACCCCACACACACACCTCACACCCCGCCACCCCCATACACACACACCTCACACCCTGCCACACCCCACACACACACCACCACACACCCCATCACACAAACCTCACACCCCACACACACACCTCACACCCCCACACACACACCACACACCCCATCACACACACCTCACACACACACCCACATACCTCACACCCCGCCACACCCCCACACACACACCTCACACCCCACACACACACCACACACCCCATCACACACACCTCACACACCCCCCCCCACACACACCCACATACCTCACACCCCGCCACACCCCCCCCACACACCTCACACACCCCACACACACACCTCACACCCCACACACACACCTCACACCCCACACACACCACACACCCCATCACACAAACCTCACACCCCATCACACACCTCACACCCTGCCACACCCCCCCACACACACCTCACACCCCACACACACACCACACACCCCATCACACAACACCTCACACACCCCCCACACACACACCCACATACCTCACACCCCGCCACACCCCCCCACACACACCTCACACACCCCACACACACACCACACACCCCACACACACACCTCACACCCCACACACACACCCCACATACCTCACACCCCGCCACACCCCCCACACACACACCTCACACACCCCACACACACACCACACACCCCACACACACACCTCACACCCCACACACACACCACACACCCCATCACACACACCTCACACCCTACACACACACACCTCACACCCCACACACACACCACACACCCCATCACACACACCACACACCCCATCACACACACCTCACACCCCACACACACACCCACGTACCTCACACCCCGCCACACCCCCACACACACACCCACACACCTCACACACACACCTCACACCCCACACACACACCTCACACCCCACACACACACCACACACCCCACACACACACCTCACGCCCCACACACACACCTCACACCCCACACACACACACCTCACACCCCACACACACACCTCACACCCCACACACACACCACACACCCCACACACACACACCTCACACCCCCCACACACACACCTCACACCCCACACACACACTTCACACCCCGCCACAACCCCACACACACACACCTCACACCCCGCCACCGCCATACACACACACCTCACACCCTGCCACACCCCCCACACACACACACCTCACACCCCACACACACACCTCACACCCCACACACACACCTCACACCCCACACTCACAAAACACACCCCATCACACACACCTCACACCCCACACACACACACCTCACACACACACCCACACACCTCACACCCCACACACACACCTCACACCCCGCCACACCCCCCCACACACACACCTCACACCCCGCCACCCCCATACACACACACCTCACACCCTGCTACACCCCACACACACACACACACCTCACACCCCACACACACACCTCACAGCCCACACACACACCTCACACCCCCACACACACCTCACACACACACCCACACACCTCACACCCCGCCACACCCCCCACACACACACCTCACACCCCGCCCACCCCCCACACACACACACCTCACACCCTGCCACACCCCCCCACACACACACCTCACACCCCATCAAACACACCACACACCCCATCACACACACCTCACACCCCACACACACACCTCACACCCCACACACACACAACACACCCCATCACACAAACCTCACACCCCACACACACACCTCACACACACACCCACACACCTCACACCCCGCCACACCCCCCCCACACACACCTCACACTCCACACACACACCGCACACCCCATCAAACACACCACACACCCCATCACACACACCTCACACCCCCCACACACACCTCACACCCCACACACACACAACACACCCCATCACACAAACCTCACACCCCACACACACACACCTCACACACACACCCACACACCTCACACCCCGCCACACCCACACACACACACCTCACACACACCCACACACCTCACACCCCGCCACCCCCCCACACACACACACCTCACACCCTGCCACACCCCCCCACACACACACCTCACACCTCACACACACACACACACACAAACCTCACACCCCCGCCACCCCCCCCACACACACACCTCACACCCTGCCACACCCCCCACACACACACACCTCACACCCCACACACACACCTCACACCCCATCACACAAACCTCACACCCCACACACACACACCTCACACACACACCCACACACCTCACACCCCGCCACCCCCCCACACACACACACCTCACACCCTGCCACACCCCCCCCACACACACACCTCACACCTCACACACACACACACACAAACCTCACACCCCGCCACCCCCCACACACACACACCTCACACCCTGCCACACCCCCCCACACACACACCTCACACCCCACACACACACCGCACACCCCATCACACACCCACACCTCACACCCCATCACACACACCTCACACCCCATCACACACACCTCACACCCCATCACACACCTCACACTCCACACACACACACCTCACACCCCACACACACACCACACACCCCATCACACAAACCTCACACCCCACACACACACACCTCACACACACACCCACACACCTCACACCCACACACACACACCTCACACCCCGCCACACCCCCCCCACACACCTCACACCCCGCCACCCCATACACACACACCTCACACCCCACACACACACACCTCACACCCCACACACACACACCTCACACCCCACACACACACCACACCCCATCACACACACCTCACACCCCACACACACACCTCACTCCCCACACACACACCACACACCCCATCACACAAACCTCACACCCCACACACACACCTCACACCCACACCCACATACCTCACACCCACACCCACACACCTCACACCCCACACACACACCTCACACCCCCCACACACACCTCACTCCCCACACACGCCCCCCACACACCTCACACCCCATCACACACACCTCACACCCCATCACACACACCTCACACCCCACACACACCTCACATCCCATCACACACACTCACACCCATCACACACACCTCACACCCACACACACCTCACATCCCATCACACACACCTCACACCCCATCACACACCCACACCTCACACCCCATCACACACACCTCATACCCCATCACACACACCTCACACCCCATCACACACACCTCACACCCCACCACACACCCCCCCACACACACACACACCTCACACGTCCCCCACACACCTCACACCCATCACCCACACCTCACACCCCATCACACACACCTCACACCCCACACTCACACCTCAGACCCCATCACACACCTCACCCCCATCACACACCCACACCTCACACCCCATCACACACACCTCACACCCCACACACACACCTCACACCCCATCACACACACTCACACCACCACCACACCGCACACCCCATCACACACCCACACCTCACACCCCATCACACACACCACACACCCCACACACACACCTCACACCCCATCACACACACCTCACACCCCATCACACACCCACACCTCACACCCCATCACACACACCTCACACCCCACACACACACCTCACACCCCATCACACACACCACGCACATACCTCACACCCCATCACACACCTCACACCCCATCACACACCCACACCTCACACCCCATCACACACACCTCACACCCCATCACACACACCTCACACCCCATCACACACCTCACACTCCACACCCCATCACACAGCCCACACACACAGACCTTGCACCCCATCACACACCTCACACCCTGCCACACACACCCACACCTCACACCCCATCACACACAACACACACCCCACACACAGACCTCACACCCCATCACACACACCTCACACCCCATCACACACACCCCACACCCACACCTCACACCTCACACACACACCTCACACCCCATCACACACACCTCACACCCCACACACACACCTCACACCCCATCACACACACCCCCACACACACACCTCGCACCCCATCACACACACCTCACACCCTGCCACACACACCCACACCTCACTCCCCATCACACACCCCCCACACCCCACACCTCACACCCCACACACACACCTCACACCCCACACATACACCTCACACCCCATCACACACACCCCACAGCCCATCACACCCCACACACACCCACACCTCACACCCCATCACACATACCTCACACCCTGCCACACACACCCACACCTCACACCTTATCACACCCCACACACACAAACTCACACCACACACCCACACCTCACACCCCATCACACACACCTCACACCCTGCCACACACACCCACACCTCACACCCCACACACACTGCACACCCCGCCACACACACACACACACCACACACTCCCCAAACACCAGGGCCAACTCCTGGTGCACTGTGTGGCTATTTCCCCATTGAGAGTCTTCGTGAGCTGAGCTTTTCTCTCTTTTTTCTTTCTAATAAGGTTCCCTTCTTTCTCTTCCCCATATTCTCTGTCAACTGTCCCCTTGGTCTTTCCAGAGCGGCCAGGGCTGGATGTGTGTGCTGAAGGTCAGGCAACAACTGCTTTCCTGGTGTCCAGCGTGGCCCAGCTCTGTTGGCACATGGTGAACCCAAGTTGGGCAGAGCTCTAGAGAGGGCCAGCGAGCTCTTCTAGGTGTCCTGGGAGTTGTGAAGTTCACAGATCTCTCGAGTGGCAAAGGCAGTCATCCTTCTTGGGGTCCCACTTGAGGTCAGAGTCCTTTGAGCTACAGAACTGCAAAATCCACTCGGAGTGCACCTAGGTCTGCGTTGCAGGCCTCGGGAACACAAGGGAGGGAGGAACCAGGACCAGCCCCCTCTGCAGAGCTGGTTCCAAAGGCCTGTGGGCCTGCCTCTCAGCTCCCTGGAGCTGGCATCAAGGGGCCACAGGTCCCTGGGTTGAAAACGGGTTTCTTTCAGTGGATACCCACCACCCACCTACAGGTAGAGGCTAAGGAAGCTGTGGAATGAGGCTTAAGAGAGCCAGAGCCAGGGCATCGGCATTTCTGGGTTGAGCGGTGCTGAAGGAGGGCTCATGGCTGGCCTGACTTCATTTGTCCAACTTTGTTTTCCTTCTGAGCCACTTTATTCTGTGGTTATCTTGAATTCCAGGAACCACAGGTCTGACTGAGAAGCATCTTTATGACAAGGAAGGGAAACTACCTCCGAGTATCTGGAATCTTGGAGAATAGATCATCCCACGGTTGCTCCTTAGACGGGGAAGATTGCCCGATGCTGGAACGGAGACTGCCCCCCAAGCAAGAGCAATCATCCCAGGAGGGGAAGAGATCGCCCCTTCCAGATGACAACCCTCTCAGTGTTTCACAAACCAATTCTGGGATAACGATCACCAGACCATGGCTGACCAAATGACCTGCTGTGACAGTGATGCAAAGACCCTGCCGGGCCAGCCCCCAAGCACCCTTGCCTTTTTCTATGAAATCTCAAAGACCTTGCATATTGGGACAGGTGACTGAGCCAGGCCTGCTGGGACTCCTAGAACTGGGGTCTTCAGCCTGGGACTCTGATAACTAAACCCACACATGTTTGGTAGAGCACTCTGGTATTTTAATCTGTTTGAGCTGTTGAGATTCCTCAGATTTTGTTGTGAATTCTGATGACCTTAACCATGGGTATTTAGTGTAAATTGAATTCAGCTTGAAATATTGAAAATGTTTAATTAACTGGATTTGTAGATGAAACCAAATGTCATCCAGAGGCTCCTTAAAAATGACTATAAAGGGGTTGCGACTGTAGCTCAGTGGCAGAGCGCTTGCCTAGGATGTGTGAGGCACTGGTTTCCATCCTCAGAACCACATAAAAATAAGTACATAAAGGTATCATGTTCATCTACAACTAAAGAAAGAAATAACTATAAAGTTTCTCCCGTTGCAATGGCACAGTCCTGTAATCCCAGGGACTCAGGAGGCTGAGACAGAGGATCACAAGTTCAATCAAGGCCATCCTCAGCAACTTAAAATTAAAAAGTGTGGAAGGTGTGGAGCAGCGCTGTGTTCAATTCCAGCAATGAGAAGAAAAAAAAAAAAAGATTGTAAAGCCTTCTAGATTTACAGAGGGAATAGCAAGGTTTATAAAATTACATTTAGTTAAAGTGTGTGTGTGTGTGTGTGTGTGTGTGTGTGTGTGTAAATAACTGGGAATTGGACCTTTATTTATTTATTTTTTTGAGAGAGGGTCTTCAAATATTGACCAGGCTGGTCTCAAACCTATGATTCTTCTTCATGAGACTCACTGAGTCACTGGGATTACAGACCTGCTCCTGGCTAAGAAACTGTTTTTGATGAGGCAGGTGGATCACAAGTTCAAGGGAGACCTGGGTGATTTAGTAAGACCCTGTCTCAAATACAATAAAAACGGACGGGGGATGTAGCTCAGTGGTGAGGCACTTACCTCGCATGTGTGGTGCCTGGTGTTCAATTCCCAATACCCTAAAAAAAGAAACAAAGAAAAGAGTTGGGTTTGGAATTTATGACTCAGTAACCCGAACCTTAATTATTTAACCAAATCCTAACAATTTAGCCCCCTTGTCCAGAAAGTAAGCCAGCCCTCTGCCCCATGTCCCAGTCCTCAGTATCTAGTGCCTTGGCCAAAGTCCAAACTCAGGGCCCTCCGAGGCAGTCCTGCTGGCCCTCGCCTGTCTGCAGTGGGCACTGGAGTACAGGCCAGGACAGAGTGGCCTCTGTGGACCTACAGAGAAAAGACTCTCTGCTGCTGACTGAATCCCTGCTCCTGCTCTGGGATCACCCCACCCTAGTGCTCCTGGCCAGCAGATGTCCCCAGTCTGAGCCTGCCTCTTAGGGACAGCCTCAAGGTGTCTCTGAGTTGCTATGGGAGCCAGATGGTGGCCAGCACTCTGAAGCCACTGGCACTGCTTGTTGGAGGTGCTTTGGTGGCTGTCTGGCTCTGGGGCAGAGTTTGTGTCTCCCCGGGTTTGCCAGTGTCCCTGAGTGGGGCCAAGGTGGGGTCCCCAGCCTTGCAGGTGGCTTGGGCTATTCCTCACTTGCCAACTCAGGATCAGCAAGGCCCTTCCCAGTATTGACAGCCCAGTGACTCTATCTTGTTTTAACCAAAGGCCTTGGCTGGGTCATCTGGAGGGCAGGACACAAGCCACTATTGTTGAGACATTCCAATTTAGAGGACAGAAGTCCAAGAGGACAGACACACCCCAGGATTCCCTGCTGCAGAGTCATCCCCACTTGTGCACAGAGACATCCTCTCTAGGTGCTGGGATCAGCAGATTCAGGCAAGAAGGAAGGAGGAAGCAGGCACATTCACATGCAGCGGAAGCTTCCAGATGGAGCTCCAGGGCCAGCACAGCAGATTTTCTGTCTATGTCCTTTGTGTGGGCCCCACTGGCCCCACTGTCCTTGGCCAGAGTGACAGCTGTGGGTGTCTGGCCAGCAGCCAGGCAGGCGCAGAGCCCTGGGGTGGGTGTCTGTGACAGTGTGTGGCCCCACACTGTGTTTGTCCTTGGCAAGGATCTGTGTGCTTCAAGGCATCTGCTGTGGGTTTGATGCTTCTCAGTAACCCCAAACCAACATAAAAACCCTAAAAACCAAAGGAGGAGCATACATGTAGCATGAAGGTCAAAGAGGCAGCCCGTCTCAGTAGCTATTTGGGTGGGATGCCACCCCCTCCCCCCAAGATTGTGCAAGTTCTACCCCTGGTACCAGTGAATGTGACCTCATTGGGAACAGTCTCTGTGGATGCCATCAAGATAAGGATCTTGGAGATTATCCTGGATGAGGGTGGGTGCTTAATCCATTGACTGGGGTCTTTGTAAGAGGAAGGAGAGGAAGATTTGAGACACACAGGTACAAAGGCATGTGAGGCAGGCGTGGCTGCAGATGGGGTCACTGTCTTCACGCCCAGGAGTGCCAGGGAAACAGGTGGGAGGCACAGTGCACACAGACTCTCCCCACACTTGTAGCTTCTAAAAGGACCCTGCTCAGCTGACTGAACTGAGGGAATACATTCCTGTTGTTTGTCACATCTGGTTTGTGTCACTTATCATATCAGCCCCAGGAAATGCCTTCATCTGTGTTGAGACGTAAAGTGACATTTTCAGCATGTTTTCTTTCCTAAAGTTATTTTTCTCAGGCGTATCTTAAAAATGACACGTATTCCATCAGCTCACCCCACTGGGCCCTTAGAAGAAGGAGCCAGGGGTGAGTGCCCTGTGTTGGCATGGACAGGAGGTGGACACTAGCCCAATATGGAAACACTTGCTACGAGAATCCCCAAGCCAGGGAGGCCTGCCAGGTGGTCATCAGCAGGCTCCAGGCCTGGATGGCCTGGCCTGAGTCCTCGCAGGGAGTTTGGGGGCCGTGGAAAAGCGGAGGCCCGAAGTGGTGAAGCCAGATTTAAAGTTAGGTAGTCAGTGTAGTTAGATAGATCGGGTCTAATATCGAGTGAAATCTAAAATGGAGGCCATGCTGAGAATGATTCAGGGAAATGCAGGACGACTCATGGAATGTTAATGAAGTCCAGGAAAAAGCCCAAGGCCAGAGCCCATCCCAGAGAAGTGTTAATGAACAGCCCTCAGTAAACTTGAAGGTGCTGACTCAGAAGTCCTTCCTGACCAGATTACTTCTTTGGCCCACTTGTGTCCCACCCCTGGGCCTTCCAACCTACATTCCATCACCAAAACTGTAAAAAAGGGAGACAACCGCACTTCCACGGATTCCACCTCTTGGGTCCCCTTCTTCCTCCGGGAGAAGTCTTTTCTGCTGTCCTTTAATAAACCTCTAATTTCTACTCTGACCTGGCCTCGGCGTGCTTCTCTGGTGTCATTCTTCAACATCGGGGAAGCAAGGACTCGTCACCAGTCAACAGCGGTAACAGTGGCACCCTCCTAGGGAGAGGTAGGATCTTCAGAGCCATCTCCTCAGCACCTCTCTTGGCTCCTGTCACCAGTTGCATTGGTCTTGTGGCCTTGGGCCCTGATGGGGGAGGGACACATGACCATTTCCTGACAGTTGATGGTGTTGTTGAGACTGGAGCGGAAGTGGAGTGGTACTGATGACAAGACAGGAAACAGACCCCTGGGCCCCTGGAAACGTCAGTGACACAGCCCTGTATTGTTCTTGGTGTTCCTCTTGCACCCTCAGGCATGGGAACAGTTAGGATCTAAGTTTGGCTGGGTAGAACAGAGCCCCCAACAATAGTGACACAAATGCCAGCTTTTCTAGGCCCTGTGGCAATGGACAGCTGGCACTTATCCTCATGGTCCGAGATGCAGGTCCTTCTATCAAAACCAGGCTCCCAGTCCGGGGAGAGGGGCAGGGTGGTGACTCAAAATCATGCCCCAACGCATGCAAATATCATCTCTATTGTGGCCTAAATTGTGTCTGAAAGCTTTTATATCAAAGTCCTTATTTGGGGCTGGGGCTGTGGCTCAAGCGGTAGCGCGCTTGCCTGGCATGCGTGTGGCCTGGGTTTGATCCTCAGCACCACATACAAACAAAGATGTTGTGTCTGCTGAAAACTGAAAAAATAAATATTAAAATTCTCTCTCTCTCTCTCTCTTTAAAAAAAAAAGTCCTTATTTAGAGACAGGGTTGTGGCAGATGAGGTCACTAAGTGAGGTCACTAGTTCAGACGAGGATACTAAGGTGGGTCCTGATCCCAAATGATGATGTCTTTATAAGAGGAGACTGGGACACAGACATGTACTTTTTTTTTTTTTATTTTTACATATAGTGTTAGTTGTTGATTGACCTTTATTTTATTCATTTATTTATATGTGGTGCTGAGAATAGAACCCAGTGCCTCACACATGCTGGGCGAGTGCTCTGCTACTGAGCCCCAGCCCCAACCCAGGAAACATAGTTTTTATTCTGGGGGTCCATACGCCAGATCAGCTGAATGATTACAGGAGGAAGGCAGTAAGAGGAATTGGCCAGCCAGCTCTGCCGTTGGCAAATGTGTCCTCCGGGTGTAGCTACTTCCTGCTCAGCGGGTCCTGTTGGTGTAATGACTATGGCATGATGCAATGACCCAAGTCCTCAGGAATTAGGCTGCTGCAGGGAGGCAGCTCTCTATGGCTCTTAGAGCCATTTCCAGGTGTGCTGCACCTGCTGAGCAAAGCAGTGTTCCTGTCACTCTCCACCTATTTGAGGTGGCTCTGCTGCTGCTGGTTTCTTAGGTTCCATCCCTACCCTTTAGGAGACACAGGTCTGCCAGACCTCCTGGCAGCTCAGTCTCCCCAATTGATGGAATTCTAGCCAGTGGGGTGTGGGTAGAAGAGACTGGAAAACGATCCTGTTTGCAACTTGAGTAAGAAGAGTGTTTTTCTGCCTTCTTTCTTTTCCCCTTTCCTCTGACTGCGGCAAGGACAGGTGGGTCATTTACCTGAACCCAGAACCCACATCCACCTTACTAGCTGGCCACTTTGGATGAGTGGGTGTTCCAAAAGGGAGCAGTAAACCCCTCTCATCACTAGCTTGTTGTACAGCTTGGTTTCTGCCCGTCCATCTGAGAGACCACCTGTGGGCCTGAACTGATCTGGCTTGCTGTGGGAGGAAGGGCTGGACAGCGGCTTCCCCCAGGACCTCCAGCAAGGGAGCCAACTGTGATCCAGGACACTTTACATGCCCACTCCTGCAGACTGGCAGGCAGGGGAGCGAAGGGTGAGTGTGCAGCACACCTGCTCCACGCAGGTGTCTGAGTGTGGTGGAAGCTTGACTCTGGGCTCGTCCAGGATTTGGCAACTGGTACCACACACCAGAACTGCCTAGAGTGCCTTAAAAAACCAACACCCGGGTTGTACCCCTCCTGTAGTGTCAGAACCACTGAGGGTGGGGGCTGGAGCCAGTACCAACTGGTCTGTGCTGCACACCAAGTACTTAGCCAGTTCTACCCCAGTGTCCTTCCTCCCTGCCAAGAAGCCAAGGAGGAGTTCTTACTGCTGCTGAGCATGCTGATTCCAGCTCCATTATCATGGTGACAGACCCAGGCCAAAATGGCATCTCTCCTCTGACCCCTAAGTCTCCTCTCTGAGCAGTGGACTGATTGGCAACCAAGGCTCCCAGGAACCAGTGAGCTGCAGCCTGGAGTCCTGTTACTCCTGACCTGCAGGTCTCTGCTGAGTTTTACTGATAAATCACCAGGAAAGACAACTTGAGGACTAGGCTGTTATGTCACCGTGAGGCCTCTCCCTGCTCAGGAGTGCCTGGCTCCTCTTCCTCAAGGCACTGGGATCTGTGTCCTGACCTGCCTCTGGAAATCAGGCGAGTAATGCTGCCCCCTGCTCCCCCTGCAATGGAGGTAGAACCCAGGACCTTGCACATGTCAAGCAAGTGCTTTACCAGTGAGCTGCATCTCAGATCTCTTTTTTTTTTTTTTTAAAGAGAGGCGAGCGCGAGGCGAGCGCGCTACCGCTTGAGCCACATCCCCAGCCCTCAGATCTCTTTTCAATTTTTATTTTTGAGACAGTGTTTTGCTGAGTTGCTCAACATATAATTAATTTTATGGACAACGTTATATTCTTATATTCTTGTACTTGCTATTTTCCTGCCTCGCTGAGCTAACAAGTGTGCACCACTGGACATGACTAAACTGTTTTGACAGTGTAGCAATGAGGGATGTCTGCTGCCTGACTTGGCTCTGCTGACCCAGATGCCTGGTGGGTGTCCCAAAGGACAGAGCTGCTGACTAGGCCTGCTCTCTTAGAATCTGTTCCACACAACCTAGACTTTTGCTGACATTAACTTGACTTCCTGTGATCCTGGAGGAGCCATGTCTTCCAGCCTCAGAGAGAGTCTCTGAAACCTGACTCCTCGGCCTTAAGGGCTGGGGCTGTGTGTGAAGGATCTTGAGAAGTGGGGGTCGGAATCTTTGGTTATCCCACTCCCCCTCCCAGCTTCCTGGGCCCCATGCTTGCCTCACCAGCACCCCAGCTTCCCTGTAAGATGTCTGGGGAGATGATGCATTCAATGTGGCTATTTTGCAACTGTCTTGAATCCAGTTGCATATGGCTCTGGGCTCCCTTAGTTCTGTGGCTGTGAGACATGAGATGTGTACATCAAGATAGCTTTTTGCCCCAAGATGAAACAGTAGGAGCTTGGGTTCATCAATCTTCAGGCAGTCAGGCTTCATAATAAATGTGTAAATAGGGGCTGGGGATGTGGCTCAAGCGGTAGCGCACTCGCCTGGCATGCGTGCGGCCCGGGTTCGATCCTCAGCACCACATACCAACAAAGATGTTGTGTCCGCTGAGAACTAGAAAATAAATATTAAAAATTCTCTCTCTCTCTCTCTCTCTCTCTCCTCTCTCACTCTAAAAATAAATAAATAAATAAATGTGTAAATATACACATACATACACACATACGAATACAAACATGTAAACACATATGTATATATAAACACATATACATGTGTATATCCCCAGCCCTTATTTATTTATTTATTTATTTTATTTTGAGACAAAGTCTTGCTAAGTTGCTTAGAGCCTAGCTAAATTGTTGAGTCTGGCCTTGATCTTGCAATCCTCCTGTCTCAGCCTCCTGAGTCACTGGGATTACAGGCATGGGCCACTGTGCCCAGCTCTAGCTCCATTTGAACAACCCACTTGCCTACCTTTGGGTTCTTGAATTCCTCATGCCTGCAAACTGTGCCTGGCAGAGAATGCTCTGCTCCCAGAGTCTGATCTTCCCTGGGCATGTTATTCTTGATGACTACAGAGGTAGCCACTAACTCTGAGGACTGCCACAACCATCTCCGAACAAGCATGGAGCTCAGGGTCGCAGCCTGGATCAGATGGCTAACCCCAATTTTCTGCAAGGGTCATTGTCTGTAATTCACTGTCAATCATGGAGATTGTGTAATCCGTGGGCTACTTGTAAAACTGACAGTAGGCCTAAGCAGGTCCAGGTGTGCATACTTAGCCAACAACACAGGAGCCATGTGTTTGGGATGCCCAGCCCTACTGTGATCTTTTCCTTCATGATGTGAGCAAATCTTGAGCCTGCAGAGCCCTTCCAACCCAGTGGCCATGACCCATGAAGAAGGAAAGGGCTATCAGCTTCACCATCCCCTTGGGAACAGTATTGTGACCTTGATGCTAAAATTCGATAAAGATCCAGCTCAGACAATTTAAGAAAAGCACTGTACACTATGGAAAACGGCCTCTTCCTCAGGAAGGCTCCCGCAGACTGAGGCCCCAGGCTTGGTTGCATGGCTGTGAGGGTAAATATGCTGGCAGAGGTGGGGGTCTTTTGTATGGTCACCTGTCAGGCCCTCCTCGACACACTGTGTAGACAGGAAGACAGGTGTGGGAATTCCAGAGTCAGTATTAAAGAGAGGTGTGGGAGACCAACCTCGCATGTGACAGAGTCACTCCCAGGCTGGGTGACTGAGGCATCAGATAGCAGAAATGCCACTAGACTACCCTTCTTGGGTTTGAGGACGGTGTCTTTGTGTATAGGCCTGTCTCTCTACAACCCCACCTGACCTTGCAACACTGCCCCCCTTGATCTTCATTGGACGGAATTTTCCCCAGAATTTAGAGTTCCCCAATAAAAGCCCACTCCAAAGTGTGTGCATGCGCGCTCCTGCTCTCTCTCTCCCTCTCTCTCCCCCTTCCCTGTCTCCCCCCCCTCTCTCTCCTTCTCTCTCTCCCCCTCTCCCTCTCTCTCTTCTCTCACTCTCTCCCCCTCTCCCTCTCCCTCTTCTCTCACTCTCTCCCTCTTTCCCCCCTCTCCCTCTCTCTCTCTTCCCCCTCTCTCCCCCTCCCTTTCTCTCTCCTTCTCTCTATCCCCCTCCCTCTCTCTTCCCCCTCTCCCCCTCCCTTTCTCTCTCCTTCTCTCTCTCCCCCTCCCTCCTTCTCTCTCTCTCCCCCTCCCTCCTTCTCTCTCCCCCTCCCTCCTTCTCTCTCTTCCCCCTCTCTCCCCCTCCCTCCTTCTCTCTCTTCCCCCTCTCTCCCCCTCCCTCTCTCTCTCTCCCTCCTCCCTCTCCTTCTCTCTATCCCCCCTCCCTCTCTCCTCCTCCCTCCCTCCCTCCCTCCCTCTCTGCCCCCTCCCTCTCTCTCTCTCCCCACCTCCCTCTCTCTCTCTCCCCACCTCCCTCTCTCTCTCTCCTCTCCTGTAGATCCTCACTCCCCAGCTGGGGAGCTTGAGGCAGAGAGCAAGAGGAGCCTTCCCAGGCAATCTTCTGGCATTGCTCTGAGCTGGGCACAGGCACATCAGGGTTCCTGGGCTGCCTGCCCTGCATGCTCATATGCTGCACAGGTGCTCTTGTGTCAAGAATTGGCCCTGCGTGTTTTCAGGGTTGGGGGAGGTAGACTTCAGAGGAAGGGGTATGTGAGTGTCCAGTGGGCCTGGAGGGGGCACAACCTGGGGAGAAGCCTCCCAGGCCCACTTCCTGTGCTCTGGACAGGAGGTGGATGTGGGAGGATTAACACACTGGTGTGAGGGTGAGGACCCTGAGTCTCCCCTTCTTCTGGAGGTTCTTTTTCCTGGCTCAGCTCTTTGTCTGTCTTGGAAGGTGGTGAACTTGGCTGCCTTTTGGGTATTGAGCCTGTCACAGCTTCCTTTTCCCCAGGGTCCTGGGGCCTCTGAGGTGCCTGGTACATGGATGGCCCTGCCCTTTCTCCTCCTGGCCAAGCTCTAACCAGACCTAACCTCTCATCGGGACTGTGGAAGTGAGCCAGGGTGGGGACAAAGGTCTCACAGGTGGGTCTGGGACAATTCCAGATACAGGGCCAGGGAAACTCCTGAGGAGGGAGCTTTCTCTCCAAACCATCTGGCTTCATAGAGGAGCAATCGGCAGGGCCATCTGCTCTCCAGAGTCCCTGGGGGTCGGTGCCGAGCCAAGGCCCAACCAAGCAGGGCTTCTGCACAGCGGGTCCACAGGGGCCATCAAGGCAACAGTGGCAAAAAGCCTAACTGGTCCCCGAGGGTCTGGCCTCAGGACAGCGGCCACAGTGCGGGAATGCAGTTTCTTTTCAAGCCTCAGTTTCCCCATTCGAAGGGAAGACGGTACGTGGAGCAGCGCATCCTTAGCTCCGCTCTCCGCAGCCTGACCAGCTCCAGGCGGTCCCGCGGCAGGTGTCGCTGGCGCCCCCAGTTGGGTGTCCCCAGCACTGTCCACGTTGGTGCGGCAGCGCGGCGCGCGCAAGACTCGTCTGCACTCGGGGCGCGACCTCGGGCGGCTGCATAACGCCCCAGGCGGGCCCGCCTCCTCCTGGATCCCCGCGGGAGCCATCACCAGTGGCGGCCACGATAACCAGCGGCGGCCGCACCCCGCGCGCCGGCTCCCGCGTGCTCGACCCCGCATCGCGGACACGCGCACGCCACCTCCTCAGCGGCGCCGCCGTCAGTCGCCGCGCGCGTGCGTGCCGGCGCGTGCGTCGTGCGTGCGCGTGCGCGTGCGCGCCCGGAGAGCGGCGCTCGGGTCCCGAGGCGGCTGTGGCGAGGCGGCTCCGTGCTCCTGCGCTCCTGCGCTCCTTGGCGTCCGCGGCCCTCGGCGGCCTTGGCGTGACTGCCGCCCGCCCGTCCGCGCGCCCCGCTCCTCCTGGGCCCGCCGCCCAGGCCGCTGCCGGGGCCCGAAGATGCCGGCCGTGTCCAAGGGGGACGGGATGCGGGGCCTGGCGGTCTTCATCTCGGACATCCGCAACTGTGAGTGTCCGGCGGGCCTGGGGGGCGCGGGCCGGGGGGCAGACCTGGCGGCGGGGCCCGGGGTGCGAGTGTGAGGCGGCGGCGGGCCGGCGTGCGGGAGGGGGTCTGCGGGTGCAGATCTGGCGGTGGGACGGAGGTCTGTCTGGTCGGGGTGCGGGAGCGGGGTCGAGGTTGCGATTGGGGCGAGGGTCTGAGGACCTGGCGGTGGGGAGGGTGCAGGTGCCAGGCTTGGGTTGAGAGGCCGGGGATTGCCAGGTGGGGGTTCAGACCGAGGCTCGGTGTGGGGACCGGGATGCGGGGCCGGGATCTGAGGGGTGGGCGGTATTGCAGAGGGGCTTCCGGCCAAAACGCCCCTCCCCAGCATGATGTCATCTCGGCCTTTCTAGTAATGGAGCGCGTAACCCAGCCTTTTTCAAAGGAGCGTGGATTTTCGCTCCCGGCACAGAATCCAGAGACCGCGCGTTCAAGCAGACGGCCTGTGACCCGGTTCTGGCGGCCTTTTGCTTGCTGATTAGATCTCACCCGCTGCGATTAAAGTGACTCATTCCCCCAGGGGACCCGCAGCAACCGGGTGTGGATGCTCTGAGCTAAGCTTCTGTGGTCTCCAGGCACAGGCCCTCTCCAAATGTCCCTGGTGGAAAAAAGCCACCCAAAATGAAATGGGTCAGGAAGGCAGGGCCTGCTAAAGAGTGGGCTCAATTATTCGCTTTTATCTTTTAATATTTATTTTTTAGTTGGACACAATACCTTTATTTATTTATTTTTATGTGGTGCTGAGGATCGAACCCAGGGCCTCACGCCTGCTAGGCGATCACTCTGCCTACCACTGAGATGAGCCACAAACTCAGCCCCAGTTGTTCGTTTTTTCTTGTTATCCAGCAAAAAGTAATTGGTTCTTCTTGTTTTTTTTTTTTTTTTTGGTCAAGGATTGAACCCAGGAGTGCTTAACCACTGAGCCACATCCCAGCCATTTTTTTAAATTTATTTTGAGACAGGGTCTTGTTAAATTGCTCAGAGCCTGGCTGAGTTGCTGAGGCTGGCTTTGAACTTGGGATCCTCCTGCATCAGCCTCCCCAGTGTTGGGATTATAAGCCTGTGCCACCACACGTGGTGGTTCCTTGATTTTTATTACCTTAGGTTAATGAGTATTTTGAGACATTTTGTGACATTACCTACTGCTAAGTGCTGATGTGCTGATCCTTCCCTGTCAACGTCACCTCCTTGGAGCAGAGCCTCAAGGCCAGTCTGGGTGTACCAGGCTTCTCTGGAAGGGTAGAGGATGTTGGTCCCTTCCTTCCTCTGAAGAAAAATAGGTGCCAGAGCTTCTACAGGTAGGCCACTCTCTTTTTCCTGTTTTTTTTTTTTTTTTTTTTGACATGAAATGAAATTTCCAAGACAATGCTTTCGCACTTACGATGCATTTTGTGAAGCTAAGTGTGTGTTTGCTTGTGAAGGGGACCCCTTGGATGAAGGCTTAGTGACCTTAAGTTGGCCGTGATGTCATCCTCCATTTTTGCACTGGGAAGGATATTGAGAGTGAAAACCATTTTCACACAACTTGTCTCACTTTAAACACATGTTCTGTGCATTTGACCAGAAAATGTGCCATATACTGAATATTCAGTAAGTGCTCATTGACTGACTGTAGGTCAGACGTCCCACACCTTGTTATAGCTGATAGCTGGGACTGACCTTCCTCAGTTGTGAGGGTCATTCTGCAGCACTAGATGCCTCAGTAGTACAGTTATAAAATGTCCCCTGACAAGCAGAGTGGCCCTTGTTTGAGAACCACTGATGTGGACCGTGGGCAAGCCAGTTCTTCCCCTAGATGAGCCGTTGGAAGAAGGGGTACCTGGTCCTCCTTCCTCAGAAATACCTTCCCTCCTGGCTCTCAGGTCCCTCTCTCATCTGCTGTGGCATTGCTTTTCTTTGGAGCTGAACCAGGTTGTACTAAGCATTGAGGGTCGCGTGGAAGGGACAAGTGGAAACTGAGCTGTCTCCATCTGTGGGCACTTCTGATTAGTAGTCCATTCCTCTTGGCACAGGCAGCAATGGTCCTGTCTGGGACTCTGTACCTCTTCACTGTAAGCTCCATGAGTGGGGATCCTATGTCTTGCTCACCACATTATTCCTCCTAACCCCATGCCTCTCAGTGTCAGGCACATGGTGTGTGACCAGTGAAGGCATTGACCAGGAGCCAGCCAGAGAAGACTCACAGATACAGGAGAAATGAGAGGGCTGAGTGAGCTCGAGCCAGGCAGGGCCAGTGCGGTCTGAACTTTACCCCTGTGCTGCAGGGAGATCGGTCACTGCTTCTCTTCCTGGCCTGGCTCTGGTTTGTGTGCTTGTTGAGAGAGTGACAGGAGTACCCAGGCTCTGTGAAGAGGGTGCTCTGCTGGGAGCCACCAGTGACTGAACTGATGTCAAGGCATGAGTTTTGAGTGGAAGTGTGATTGAAATCTATTTCAACTCTAAATTGGCAGCTCCCTTTACTTTTCTACCAACTTGCTTAAGTTTTCCCCTTGAAGGTTGTACTAAGCATTGAGGGTAGCGTGGAAGGGACAAGTGGAAACTGAGCTGTCTCCATCTGTGGGCACTTCTGGTTGGTAGTCCATTCCTCTTGGCACAGGCAACAATGAATATGCTTCAGGATGTGAAGAGGTGCTCCCTGGCACATTGTGCCATTCAAAGCTGTAGCTCTTATGGTTCAGGTGGCAAACTAATTTAGTGTCTTGTGAAATTGCCTTGATCCTTCCTGATTTACTTTAAGCAGGGCTAAGGACTTTGCTAATGTGAGTTCAGTGTGTGGGAGTTAATAAACTTTGTGTTACTAAGAAAATTCTAATTCTGGGACTGGGCCTGTAGCTCAGTGGTAGAGCGCCTGCCTCACATGTGTGAGGCACTGGGTTCAATCCTCAGCACCACATTAAAAAAAAAAAAATAAATAAATAAAGATACTGGTCCATCTACAACTAAAAAAACTATTTAAAAAATTCTAGTTATTTTATTTAATTTGATATATATATATATATATATATATATATATATATATATATATATATATATATATAATGTATGTATGGTTTTTTTTTTTTTTTTGGGTATTGAGGATTGCACTCAGGGGCACCTGACCACTATGCCACATCCCAGCCCTATTTTTTATTTTATTTAGAGACAGGGTCTCAGTTGCTTAGTACCTTGCTTTTGCTGAGGCTGGCTTTGAAGTCATGATCCTTCTGCCTCGGCCTCCCAAGCCACTGGGATTATAGGTGTGCACCACTGCATCTGGCTTAAATAATTTCTTACTTTGAAACACTTAAGGTTAATAGGAAGCTGAAGCGAAAGACAGGGAGATCTCTGGCTTCCTTCATCCATATTTCCTGATGTGCGTATCTTGCATAATGATGGCATTTTCAACACAGGGAGCTGATGTGGTGTAGACCACTGGGCTGTTTAGGCCTTGCTAGTTTTAGGTGCACTAGTGTGTGTGTGTGTGTGTGTATGGTCTGCAGTTTTAGTATATGTAGTGTTGTGGGACTCCTGCCTGAGTGGAGATGCAGACCATGCCGGCATCACAAAGCATCCTGTGCAGTTCTGACAGCCGCCCTATTGCCCAGCCCTGGCAGTCGCTCATCTGCTTTGCTCTGATTTTCTGGTTTCAAGGATGTCCTGTAGTGTGGGACCTTTCACATTGCCTGGCTTTTTTCACTCAGCACTGTTCCTGAGATTAGTCAAGCTGTTGGGTTGGTGGCACTTATTTGAGCAAAGGGTCCCAAGGGAACAAAAGAGCTGCTGACACTGGGAAAATAGCCATTACTCACTATTCAGTTGTTCTGGAACTTTTGTTTGCTTTTACACAAATGGTATCTGTGAAGGAGAGTCATATATAACTTATCAGTTTTTTTTGGGGGGGGGGCATCGCCAGGAATGGAACCCAGGGCCTCCCACATGCTAGGCAAGCCTTAAACACTGAGCTACCTCCTCAGCCCTAATCTATGTTTTTAAATTTTTTTTGGTGGGGGTACCAGGGTTTGAACCCAGGGCGCTCAACTACTGAACCATATCCCTAGGGCTTGCTTATTTATTTATTTATTTATTTATCTATTTATTTTAAGAGAGAGAGAGAGAGAGAATTTTTTTTTTTAAAGAGAGAGTGAGAGAGGAGAGAGAGAGAGAATTTTTAATATTTATTTTTTAGTTCTCGGCGGACACAACATCGTTGTATGTGGTGCTGAGGATCGAACCCGGGCCGCACGCATGCCAGGCGAGCGCGCTACCGCTTGAGCCACATCCCCAGCCCAAGAGAGAGAATTTTAATATTGATTTTTTAGTTTTCGTCAGACACAACATCTCTCTTTGTATGTGGTGCTGAGGATCGAACCCGCATGCCAGGCGAGCACGCTACCGCTTGAGCCACATCCCCAGCCCTATTTATTTATTTATTTATTTAGAGATAGGGTCTTGCTAAGTTGCTGAGGTCGATTTTGAATTCACTATCCTCTTGTCTCAGCCTCTTTTTTTTTTTAAAGAGAGAGAGAGAGAGAGAGAGAGAGAGAGAGTGTGTGTGTGTATGTGTGTGTGTGTGTGTGTGTGTGAGAGAGAGAGAGATAGAGAATTTTAAAATATTTATTTATTTTTTAGTTTTCGGCAGACACAACATCTTTGTTTGTATGTGGTGCTGAGGATCGAACCTGGGCTGTGCGCTACTGCTTGAGCCACATCCCCAGCCCCCCCTCCTTTTTTTTTTTTAATGTGGTGCTGCGGATTGAACCCAGGACCTTGTGCATGCAAGGCAAGCACTCTACCAACTGAGCTATATCCCCAACCCCTATCTTAGCCTCTTGAGCTGCTAGAATTACAGGTGTGTGCCACTACACCTGGCTCCTGCTTTGCATTTTTATCTGTCCTGGCCTAGCTATATGTTGTTACATATTCTCTTATGATGCTGGGCAGTGGCAGCGAGGAGCAGCCTGCATCCCTGAGGTCACCTGGGCAAATGGCTGGGACAGCACAGTGAACAGTGTGCTGCTTGGCTAAGCTGTGATGGTGTAGGTGAGTTGTGTTTCCTGCATTTCTATCTACAGTGTCTTAATCTTTTTTTTTTTTAATATTTATTTTTTAGTTTTAGGTGGACATAGTATCTTTATTTTATTCTTTTTTGGTACCGGGGATTGAACTCAGGGGTATTTGACCACTGAGCCACATCCCCAGCCCTATTGCGTGGTGTTTTTATTTAGAGACAGGCACTAAGGGTCTCATTGAGTTGCGTAATGCCTTGCAATTGCTGAGGCTGGCTCTGAACTCTTCATTCTCCTGTCTCAGCCTCCCAAGCTGCTGGGATTACAGGCATGCACCACAGCGCCCAGCTCTTTAATTTATTTTTATGTGGTGTCATGCGTGCTAGGTGAGTACTATCACTGAGCCACAACTCCAGCCCCCAGTGTCTTCATCTTACAGTGATGTAGGAGCATCCACATGTAACAACACTGAGCATGCCAAACTCTGAGAGCTGACTGGAAGGGAGCAAATAGGTCCTTTGTGCACCAGGCATGTCCCAGGCAGGAAGTGGCAAACATGGCTACTTATTCCTGTGTTTGTGGGGCTGGGACTCTGGGGAATGGAGCTGCTTCTGTTGTTTTTGGGGGCATTTTGCCTAGCCCTCCAGGCACTGGAGTGCAGGAGACAGGAGGAGAGGTGGAACAGGTTGGGGGAGCAGTTTCCCTTGTCCCTGAGAAAGGGCTGAGCTGTGCTGAGGGTGTAGAATCCCCAAATAGGGTGACTGCCAGTGCCCTACTGTTTGTGCTGCATTCTCTTTCTAGCTTTCGAAATCACACATCCCTTTGAAGTGTACTTTAGCACAACTAAAGTTTAAAAAAAGTCTTTGTTCATAAAATTCCAGTTGTTATTAGTTATAAGTTGGGCGTGGAGAAAAGAAGCATAAAAGTTCAAATTCTGTTTAAACTTTGGTGTAAAACTTACATGTGAAGTTGGCACTTGATTTTCATGCATAGTGGTAAAGACAGAATGAGACTTTGTCAGTTTGTTGTTGAAATATTAAGAGAACCTTCAAAGTTAAATGTCTATTTTGTGTTTGGGCGTGTTGGCACATGCCTGTAATCACAGTTGCTTGAGAGGCTGAGGCAAGAGGATCGCAAGTTCAAAACCAGCCTCATCAGCTTAGTGAGGCTCTTAGCAATTTAGCAAGACCCTGTCTCAAAAATTAAAAAAATAAGAAGGTCCAGGGATGGGCTGGGGTTATGGCTCAGCAGTAGAGTGCTTGTCTGGCTTGTATGAGGCCATGGGTTGAATCCCTGTACCACTTATAAACAAATAAATAAAATAAAGGCCCATCGACAACTGGAAAAAAAAGGGGGGGGGGCAGGAATGTGGCTTAGTGTTTAAGTGCCCCTGGGTTCACTGTCCAGTATCAAAGAAAAACAACCCAAGCCATTTTGTCTTTCTTGACTGTCCATTTAAGAACTGCTGACTATTTTAAAGGAACTCTTTTCTTGCATTTATATTTTTTGCATCTTCTGCATAATTCATATTCCTTAGAAACTGATCTAGGAAGTGTGTGCCACAGGGAGAGGAAGGGTGAGGGGGGAAGTGGCTGCTGCCGCAGGCTCTGTGCCTGCCAGGGTGGGGCTGCAGTTTTTTTTTTGTGACAGGTTGACTGACCCAGGGATTGCATGTTCCCGACTCAGGACTTCACTTCTCTGTCCTCTCAGAATGGCTTTTATTTTTTTATTTTTTTAAATTTTTTTTTTTTTAAAGAGAGAGTGAGAGAGGAGAGAGAGAGAAAGAGAGAGGGGGAGAGAGAGAGAATTTTTAATATTTATTTTCTAGTTCTCGGCGGACACAACATCTTTGTTGGTATGTGGTGCTGAGGATCGAACCCGGGCCGCACGCATGCCAGGCGAGCGCGCTACTGCTTGAGCCACATCCCCAGCCCTCAGAATGGCTTTTACTCTGTTGCTTTTGCCACAGTATTTGTCAGGGTCTTGTAGTCTGAGTTCTTGGAAAGGCTGTCTTTGTAGGATTAAATGGCATTTCCTTGGCTCTTAAAAAAATTAGATGAGTCAGTCCAGAGGGGAAGATTAGAGTCAGTGTAGCAAATGACATTTTGGGGAGGTTTTTCAGTGATGTGAATATGGTTAGAATACATGGTGTGAGCTCCTGCATGGTGGTGGGGGGTGAATCCCTCTGACCCTCACCTGTTCTGTAGGTTCTCGAGCATTGGGCCATCCTCCCTGAGCTCAATTTTCAGATTTTATAAGTTTCAAAAAAAACCAAGCCTTTTTTTGATACCAGAGATTGAACCCAGGGGTGCTTAACCACTGAGCCACATCCCAGCCCTTTTAATTTTTCTAATATTTTATTTATTTATTTTTTTTAGTTGGACACAACACCTTTATTTCACTTATTTATTTTTATGTGGTGCTGAGGATCGAACCCAAGGTCTCTCACGTGGGAGGCAAGCGCTCTACCGCTGAGCCACAACCCAACCCCAGCCCTCTCTTTTTATTTTTTTATTTTGAGACAGGGTCTCACTAAGTTGCCGAGGGTGGCTTTGAACCTGTAATCCTCCTGCCCCAGACTCCCAAGTCCATGGGATTATAGGCTTGTGCCACCATACCCAGCTACCAAGTCATTTTGTAAGTCTATAGTAAATGGGTTAGTCAAAAATGCTGAGGCCAGGTGCAATAGTGTACACTTGTAATCCTAGTGACTTGGGAGACTGAGTCAGGAGGATTGAAAGTTTAAGGTCCGGGGCTGGGGATGTGGCTCAGGCGGTAGCGCGCTCGCCTGGCGTGCGTGCGATCCGGGTTCGATCCTCAGCACCACATACCAACAAAGATGTTGTGTCCGCCGAGAACTAAAAAATAAAAAATTCTCTCTCTCTCTCTCTCTCTCTCTCCCCTCTCTCACTCTCTCTTTAAAAAAACAAATGAAAGTTTAAGGTCCATGTCAGCAATTTAGTGAGACCCTAAGCACCCCCACCAAAGCAGGGAAAAATGGTCCTGTCCGTGCAGTAGGCAGGCTAGATGGGGGCCCCAGCTGTGTGGGTGCTTAGGAGCCTGGAGGTTCTCCTTTCAAATTCTGCGCTAGTTTTGCAGCAGGCAGGTGTGAGGTGTGGGGTGTGCTGGTTTTCTCTGGAGTCTGGAATCAGTTTGACCTCTTGATGTAGATTAGGGAGGGTTGAGCTGGCCCCACTCTGAAGTGCCTGCAGCGTGCTGAGGTGGAGGCAGCTGGCTGCCCCAGGAGCTCTCAGCCCAGCCTGAAGCTGGGTTCCTGGCATCACTGGTACTTGAGCACCTCCTGTGTTCAGGACTGCCTGCCCAGGGCGTCAGAGGACATAGGATGGACAAGGTGGGCCTTTGCTTGGGAGGTAGGGCCTTCCTAAGGGAAGGTAGAAGGGAATAATAGAGGCATGCAGGATGCTTGTGTATCCACAAAAGACTAATTCCAAGTTGAACTTGGAAGACTTCCTGTTTGTATGTGGCCTTGTTGAGCAAGCAGTCTTCTGTTAAAGCCCCTACTCCCAGCATGACAAAAGAATGTAGAACAAATGAGATTGCCCCCTAAGGTCAGTCCTGAGCCTGGCCTGAGGTGAGCTACCTCAGGGTTTGGTGTGGAAGCTGTGTGTGGGAGCTACCAAGTTGGATGGCTTCTGTTGGCTTCTGGTGATGTGTGGAGTAAGTTTGATGACTTTTTTCCAGTGAAGAAATAGATTGAATGGGCAGCGGTTGTGGTTCAGTGGTAGCGCACTTGCCTGGTATGTGTGAGGTGCTGGGTTCCATCCTCAGCATCACATAAAAATAAATAAATAAAATGAAGGTATGTGGGGGAAAAAAAGTAAAGCATCTAACCTCCAATTGAATGACACCCAAAAAACAAATGCATGTTTTTGCTAGGCCTTATGAAGCCTCAGCTTTAGGTTGTAAAGCCCTTCACTGGTCCTGGGAGCACTAATCTTCTCAGCTTCCCTGACCATGTGGGAAGGCTGAAGTACCCTGACAAGCAGTGCTGGATGTATAGTGTGCTGAGAAAATATTAGTGTAGTGGGCTTGAGTGGGTGTGTCCCCCCCAGTCAAGGTGGAGCTAATACTGTGATAAGGTAGCTCTGTGCTGGAGATGGTGGAAAGGATTGGCCCAGATGCATAGAGTACATAACATGGACCAGGCCACTGCCCTACTGTGAAGTGGTGCCCTGAGACTGGAGTGGGAAGTCCAAGAAGAGAGGGTCAGTGAGACCACAATGGCTTAGAATTACAGGCATGCACATCTGCAGCACCGGGGAGCGAACCTGAGCTGCTCTACTACTAACCTATACCCTCAGCCCTTTTTATTTTTTATTTTGAGACAAGGTCTTGCTAAGTTATTGAGGCTGGCTTTGAACTTGCCATCCTCCTGCTCAGCCTCCTGAGCTGCTAGGATGACAGGTTGTCCTACCCTGCCCTGCTCCTGCTGTTTCTCTAACATCACTTCCTGTCAATCTTCAGGCTTTTCGCTTCAGCATGGTGGAAGAGAGGAGTGAGACCAGGCCCACAACCACTGAGCAGGGAAGCAGGGTCTGAAAGACTTCTGTGGGTCCACCACTGGGAGGAGCACAGGGTGCAGGGTCTGCTGGTGGTGGTCGGTGCTGCAGGATTTTTAGAGTGGCATCGATGTGCCCACAGCTGCCCTGTGCGCAGATGTGGGCTGTCCTTCCCCGGGCCAGGCAGCTCTCCTAGCAGTCTTTCTGCAGGATGTGTGACTGACCATGGTTTGGGCTGGGGTCAGATTCTGGTGGTATTGCTATCCTTCTGACTCTTGTGATTGTGAGTGGCGGCTGCAGCCCTGTGAATGCCTGAAGCCTTTGCTTTTTTTTTTTTTGTACTGGGGGATGGAACATGGGGTATTCTACCACTGAGCTGCACCCCCAGCTTTTTAATTTTTTTTAAGACAGAGAGAGAACTTTTTAATATTTATTTTTTTAGTTTTCGGTGGACACAATATCTTTATTTTTTTATTTTTATGTGGTGCTGAGAATTGAACCCAGCGCCCCGCGCATGCCAGGTGAGCGCCCTACCGCTTGAGCCACATCCCCAGCCCTGCACCCCCAGATTTTTATTTTTTTTTAAAATATTTATCTTTTAGGTGTAGACGGGCACAACACAATGCCTTTATTTTTATGTGGTGCTGAAGATCGAACCCAGGTCCTGCCTGTGCTAGGCGAGCGCTCTACCGCTGAGCCACAATCTCAGCCCTAAATTTTTTATTTTGAGACAGGGTCTTGCTAAGTTGATTAGGGCTTCACTTAGTTGCTGAGTTTAGCCTTGAACTTGTAATTCTCCTGTATCTGCCTCCCTAGTCCCCTGGGTGACAGGGTGTGGTGACTGGACTCAGCTGAGACTTCACTTTTTTTTTTTTTTTTTTTTGGTGCTGGGTATTTAATCCAGGGCCTAGTGCATGCGAGGCAAGCACTCTACCAACTGAGCTATCCCCAGCCTGAGACATCACTTTTGATGGAGTATAAACCCGGTGAGAATTAAAGTGGTTTCATACCCACCCCTTTCCTTGTACTCAAGTGCTCCCCATTTACCTTTCTTCCCATCTACCCCAGGTTTACTGTCTGTCTGCAAGATAGCTTAAGAGCATAGAGGCCAGCCAGGGGCAGGGGCACACGCCTGTTATCCCAGTGGCTTGGGAGGCAGGAGGCGTACAAATTTGAGTCCAGTTTAGGCAAATTAGTCTCAACAAACAAAAAGGCCTGGGGGTGCAGCTCAGTGGTAGAACACCCTGTGTTCCATCCCCAGTACCACAACAAAAACACCCCTCTAGGTCAGATTGCCACTGGAGTGCTGGGGTTGGTTTTGATCAGGGTTCCCTTCTTACTGTGACATCCTTTCGGATGGTGAGTACAGTGTGTTGGGTTACTTAGTTTGTCAAGCACTCTGAGCTCTGGGTGGGGCCTCTGGACTGGGTTTTGCTTCCTTCTTTTGAAGTAGTTGATACAGCAAGTTTCTGTTACAGCTTGAGTAGCATCAAAAGAAAAGCACCAGAACTATTGTAATTTTTTTTTTAACCTTTCTTTATTTTTATGTGGTGCTTAGGATCAAATCCAGTGCTTCACATGTACTAGACAAGTGCTATACTGAGCTACAACCCCATTCTGGACTGTCTTTTTAAATGGCCAGTAGAAAACACACATGAGCACTTCTAAACACTTTTGGAGTGCATTTACTGCTATTGAGAATACGCATCTGGGGCTGGGGAAATAGCTCAGTTGGTAGAGTGCTTGCCTCACATGCACAAAGCCCTGGATTGAAACCCCAGCACGACACACAGAATACGCTTTTTTGGTTTTTTTTTTTTTTTTTTTTTTTTTTGGTCATGTACAGCACCACTAGTCCTGAACCTTACTTTGAACCCCATTGTGCCAACAAGAGTTTAAAAAATCTCTGTGATCTGGAGAAGCTGGTTGGTTGTACCTGGGGCTACTTTAGAAGGGGTGTGTCCATCTACAGGTAATAGTTTGGAAGTCATCCTTTCTGATAGACTCCTCATGATTATTACTTTTACTTGTATTTTATGTTCAGTTAATTCTCTGAACTTTTGTTGTCTTATTAAGTACAGCTTGAATCATCCTTGTGCAGAGTAGCATCTAGCTCTCCCTAGAGCTGAGGGTGTGTTGGAGGAGGATGCTCTGTGTGAAGGGCCAAGTCCTTCAGTCCCTGTGGCTTTGAGATGGTTCTCCCTGAGTGTGGATTACCATTGTGGGTGCTGGGTTCTTTCAAGTGCTAATGCCCACTTGATGTGCATTTTTTAATGTGCATTTGCTGTGGATTTATTTGATAAGCAGAGAAACAGATCCTCGTGTTGCATTCTTGTATTCCTATAATTTTGATGCAATCCCAAGAGTGACAGGTATTTTTCCCAAGAGTGACAGGTATTTTAAAGTCATTTCAAATTTTCTTTAACTTTCTAGATTCTACTTTCTGACATAAAATTGTTAAGATTCATTCATCTGTTAAGCAGATCTACTGAGGATGTGCCAGGCATTATTTTTGGCCATGGGGATTTGGTGGTCAATCAAATGCACAAAACCCCTTTATTTTTAGAACTGAAATTCTTATATATAGACAGGAATCTGTCCATCTCTGTTCATATGTTTATCATGGAGAGGATGGAGTAAGGACAGGAGCAGTGGGTGTGGCTTTCACAGAGGGAGGCCACAAGGTGGGCACCAGTTTCCTAGGCCTGGGGCAGCTGGCTGGCCTGGTGTGGCTCATGGTGTTCCTTGGAGGGCTGAGCACATCTTGCTTGTAATAAGATTGTCCTGGCTTCTGTGAGGCCAAGCAGCGGGGCCAAGGTTGAAGCGGGCAGACAGTGTGGGTATGGGTGTTAGTGTGTCTCCTAAAGTCACCTTCGGGAAACAAGGTGGGCTAGGAGGTGGTTGAGCCATTACCATGCTCCTGCCCTTCACAGTGGAGGACGCAGCAGTGACTCTCTGGAACATCCCTTGATGTTAGAATTCCTAGCCTCCAGGATGGTCTGAATAAACCTCTGCCCTTTGTCAGTTGCTGGTCAGTGGTCCTGTCACAGCGACTGCCCATGGACCGTCTTCCCGCTACCCAGGGTGCGGGGTGGGGTGGGGTGGGGGTAGTCAGGGCCCTGTGTCCAGGTGCACCAGGTGCTTTCCTCAGTAGCCCTGGAGGCTGCTGCAGCTGTCCTCCGTGCGCATACAGGGGGTGTCGTCCTTCTTGGCTGCTTTTAGTACTGTGCTACTGGTTTTAGGCACACTGTTGATTTTCTTCACGCTTCTTGTGCTTGGGATTTGAGCTTCTGAGACCAGTGGGCTCATAGTCGTGCTAGGCTGTGTTCTGTTCCTATAACAAATGTTAGCTGATCAGTTTACAAAGAGAAAACGTTTATTTTGGCTCACAGTTTCAGAGGTTTTTGGCTTAGGGTCTGTTGGTCCTATTGCTTGTGGGCCTGTGTGATGTAGCACATCACTGTGGGTACATGTGACAGAGCAGAACTGCTCAACTGGGCGCAGGAAGCAAAAAAGAGAAAGAGGAAGAGATCAGGGTCCCACAGTCAACTTGCAGACCGTGCCCTAGCAACCTAAAGATCTCATTCTAGGCCCACCTCAAAGGTTCTTTCAGTTCACAGCCTGGTGATAGAACCAAGCTAGAGCCGAGCCTTCAGCATATGGGGCTTTGGGGACAGTCCATATCCAAGTAGTTTTCCATATCCAGGTATTTTTTTCTGTACCCTTCCCTCCTCTGGCGCTCCTGTAGCCCATTGCTAGCTGCTGATGTCACTGCGTGCTTCACCATGGCTAGCCACCTGCACTGACTTCAGGTTCACTCCTGGGGTGCCTGCTGTGCTCTCCACCTGCTCTGGTCTCATCTGGTACATTTTATCGATGACATGGGATCTCTTGCTTTGCAGAGTGCCTTGGTGTCCTCACCTCCATGTCATCCTCTGCCATTGCTGCTGTGTCCCTGTGGATGGAGTCCTTGCTCATATCATGCTTTCTGGACACACGTGTCAGATCTCCGAGCAGCGGTTGATCTGGTGGACTTCCCCTGTGGCCTTTCCAGTCTTTGCCCATGACAATTGCTCTGCTGGATGAAGATACTGCAGTGTGGGGGCAGTGGGGGCATCAGGAGTCAGGACTCAGGACCTGCCTTGGAGCATGGGCACTGTGTCCCGTGCATGCAGCCTCCAGGAACTGTGTGTGCATGCCCATCTCACCATTTCCCTTCCAGCTGGGAGTTCTCAGACCTGCAGACCTACCCTTAACCTCTGATCAGTGTTGGCTGGCTGCTGGTGTTGGGAGGCTGCAGACAGGAGACTTGACCCAGTTGGAGACCAGAGAGTCTCCTAGCTAGTTGAAGGGACAAAGGGGATACAGGTAGAGGCTGTGGACACTTGAGGGGGCACTCTGGGTCATGTCTTTGAACTTGCTCCAGGGGAGGGGTGTGGAAGGGTATGCTTAGAAAAGTTGGGCTCTCTGTAGGGAAGGGGTTGAGGGCCCAGCTGGAGGCAGGGGATGGCCAGTGTGTCTGCTAGGCCTGAGGATGGGAGTGTAAAATAAGGCCCACATCTGGGGTGGTCTGACTTTAGGCCCCCATGGAGCAGAGGCCAGACATAGGAAGAGGGGAGTGCCAACAAGAGTGAGACCTTGGCCTGAGGTCAGATGCTTCTCTGTGAAGCCTGGCTTTTTGTAGGGAGAGCAACAGTCTAGGACCATGGTCTGGGTGCTGGCAATGTTTATTGCTTCTGGGATATGGTTCTTTCTGGCCCCTGGTGGACAGGTCCAGGAAGGGCACTTCTTATGGCACTGTGAGACCTCCAGGGCTCCCTGACCTCTGAGGGCAGCGTGCCTTCTCTCTTCCCACAAGCAGTCACTTGAGGGCCGGGTTGACCCCTTGCCCATCCCAGTGTGCACTCTGAGTGCGTCCTTGAGTGCTGAGTACAGCCCCTGCCTGCTCCTGCTGGCCTCCAAGCACTTCTGGTGCCCTGCACCCTCACTTTGATGCTGAGGCTGCCTGTGGCTCTTCACATGGCTAGGACTTTGGGAGCAGCTTCTTTGGGGCTCTGTGGAGTGTGTCTGTGGTACTCTTGCCTAAAGCCCAGATGTGGAACAAGACAGTCCTTGTTCTACATCTGTCTTGCTTGAGTTTCTACGTGTATCACACCCATGCTGGTGTGAAATTCTGTTGTGTGTCCTGGGAACTCAGCAGAGTACATTTACCAGCCTGTGGCCATTAGGCGTGGACACAGTTGAGTGGTGGATGCCCCCCTCCCCCGAGGGACAGGCTCCTGGGCAGGACTGCAGTGCCCACGTGAAGCGGCTCACTTCTGTGTGAACACTCTGCTCTTCCCCAGCCATCCAAAGGACTTTCCCATTTTGTTTAAGTTGTTTTACCAGAACATGTGCTGGCTTGTGTTCACAGCTGATGCTTCCAGGCTGTGGTCAGTTTAAAACCGTGTGTCCTGTATGGCCAGCTGTGGTGTCACTAAAGTTTCAGAGGTGTCACTAAAGTTTATGAGGTGTCACTAAAGTTTCAGAGAGGGCTGCTATCTGGTCAGAGATACAGTCTCCCTGGGACTCCTGCTGTCCCTGTGCATTCTTTGGCATCTGCTGCTTTCCCTTAGTCTCCTCTCTTTTCTCTTTTTGTCTTCTGTTTCTCTTGAGGGCCTTTTGTTTTTGGTACTGGATACTGAACCCAGGGGTACTTAGCCCCTGAGCCACATCCTCAACCCTTTTTATTTTTTAGTTAGAAATAGGGTCTTGCTAAGTTGCTTAGGGCCTTGCTAAATTGCTGAGGCTGGCCTTTGAACTCACTATCCTCCTGCCTCAGCCTCCTTAGTGGTTGGGATTACATGAGTGTGCCACTGTGCCTGGCCTTAATGGGTCTTTTATTTTATTTTTTTTATTATTTTTTTTTTAATATTTATTTTTTAGTTTTCGGCGGACACAACATCTTTGTTTGTATGTGGTGCTGAGGATCGAACCCGGGCCGCACGCATGCCAGGCGAGCGCGCTACCGCTTGATCCACATCCCCAGCCCCTTAATGGGTCTTTTAAAGTGTCTATAAAGCATATGTTTCTGAAGGCTTTTTGGCTTATTTTGAAGAGGCTCCTATTTTGGCCTGTTCTGTGGGGTTCTCTGGGGAGCTTCATGGTCTGTAGGGTTGCCGTTCTGTCCTTGTTCTTGCTTTTTTTTTTGTACCAGGGATTGAACATAGGGTGCTTAACTGCTGAGCCTCATCTCCAGCCCTTTTTGTATTTTTTTTTTTTTTTAAAGACAAGGTCTTTAAAAAAAAAAAAAAGACAAGGTCTTGCTGAGTAACTTAGGTCTTTGCTAATTAAAAATTTTTATGTATATTTTTTAGTTGTAGATGAACACAATACCTTTATTTTATTTGTTTTATATGTGGTGCTGGGGATTGAACCCAGTGCCTCACACATGGTAGGCAAGTGCTCTACCACTGAGCCACAATCCTGGCCTGGGCCCTGCTAATTTGCCGAGACTGGCTTTAAACTTGTGATCCTCCTGCTTCAGCCTCCTGAGCGACTGGGGTTATAGGTACACGCTGCCACGCCTGGCTGTTCTTGCTTTTTGTACAACCCTCTTTGTGTGGAATCAGACCTTGGTACTTTCCTACTGCTTATTTGTTTTTGTGGTGCTGGAGAGGGAACCCAGGGCCTTGCATGTGTCAGACAGTATTAGACCAGGATGCAAGAAAAGACCACTGACTCCAATTAAAATCAAATTAAAGCAAGCTTATTATTTCGACTGTCCAGGCTGCCTCTCTCAACAAAAACTGTGGGAACAAGACAGCACTGCAGCTTTCTTGTAGCCCAGCTTTATAACCCAGAAAGTTACACATGGGGAGGGGGGTGTTACAGATAACAAAACTCTGACGAGCATAACACAAAGGCTGGTTTACATTTTTGCTGGCCCTGACATCAGAATTTATGAAGGTCATTAGAGCCTCAGAGGGTTGTTATTTGGCCAGAGAAGGCCAAGATTTATGAGGTATCACTAAAGTTTCAGAGAGGGCTGCTATCTGGTCAGAGAGAGCCAGGCATGGGTGAATTCAAGGCATGGGCAGGAATTCCAAGCAGGTTCATAATTTGCAGTAATTTATAGTAAAGCTGAAATTAGCTTTTCATGGCTTTGTGGCGAGATGGCACCCAATTTTAATAGGGAATCAGGCTGGGTTTATCAACAGGTGCTCTTACACAGAGCCACACCCCAGCCCCTATGATTGCTTATTTGTATGTGAAATTATCTTTCCTGAATTGCCAGAGGGGCATGGTCCTGAGTGGCTTGTCTACCCCAGAGCTCCCTCTCTGCTGTCTTTTTGTTGGCTGCTTTTGGGGTCTCTGTCCCTGTCAGCCTGTGTTTGCTGCACCACTGCTTTCCCTAGATTTGTTCCTGTCCAGCTCAGGGTAGACACCAGTCCTGTGGTCTCTGCTCTGTGGAGGCCTAGGGTCACTCCAGCTGCCATCCTCATATTGCTCCCAACCCTCTGTGGGACATCTACATCTGCAGAATGCTCCTGGCTCAGACCTGGCATATAGCCTCTTCTTTTCTTCCATCTCTTGCTCAGACAAGAGGTCTTATGGCTTTTGGTAGTTTCCTGGTGGGGGAACTGTGGCTCAGAGAGGTCACAGAGTCCTCAGAAGCTGCTCTTGGAGTCCAAGCTGGGAATCACTAAACGCCCTCTGTTGTCACCGAACTACTTCTCTCAGGGAAGTAGGTGTGTGTGCATGTGCACACATTTGTTGTACATGCACACACATGTGTCTGTATATGTGTGTACATGTGTATTGCGTGTGTTTGCACGTGTGTTTGCATGTGTGTGTGTGCATTTGTGCCTGTGCACATATATGCACATGTGTGTATATGTGGGTGCATGTGTCTGTATGCATGTGTGCATGGGTCTGCGTGTGTAGGTGTACGTCTATGCACACGTGCATGTTTGCACGTCTGCATGAGTATGTATATACGTGCAGGAGTGTATATGTGTCTGTGTGTATGCACATGTCCATATGCGTGTGTGTGCATGTATTGTGAACTGACTGTACTATAGTGTCTTGCCTTTGTTTATGTTCCTTGACAGAGCACAGCTTTATTTCTGTCTCTCTTTTATCTTTTAGTTTTTTTTTGTGATTCATCTATCTTGGCTAAGACTGTAGCTTCCCTCTGAAAGCTGTCTCAGCTCCCTGTCATTTCCTCTGCCATAGCTCTCTTGTTCGCACTGTCTACTTCAGATCAGAGCTCTGGTTCTGGATGGCAAGTCTTCCTGGAGCATGGGTAGCGGATAGTGCCATCCATGGCAGAAAGCAGAGCAGGTCCCTTTTGGAGATAGATTAACATAGGTGTGTGTGTACAATATGCAGGCACACAACAGACGTATACCCAAGACACATGAGGCTCCCATGTGGCACTTGGAGCTGTGTACAGTTGCCTGTGGTCTCTGGGTGTGTGGCAGAAGCTTTCATGGCTCTTTCAGCCAAATCCAAAAAATATTTTCTACATTAGCAAAGGTAGGGCTTTAAGAAAAAATGTCAGAAAAATAATTTGCCCTTAGTCTGCCATGCCAGGCAGCTCACCCAGCACTGGTGCTAGCACTGTGTTGGCTGCTCTGTGTCCTGGTGGAGCCTTCAGCTGCTCAGCTGAGACACACAAGCTCCGGCCCTGAGACTTAGGGCCCATCCAGGGTGTCCTCTGCCTAGCTGCACCGGAACCTGCTCCCTGTTTGACTCCTTGTGCACCTGGAGAGCTTGTTCGTGTAGGATTGACTCCAGGAGTGCTACTTTCTTTCTTTTTTTTTTTTTTTTTTTTTTTGATACTAGGAATTGAACTCAGGGGCACTTAACCACTGTTAGAAATACTGAGGTACTTCAAGAAATCAAACACATGCTCAAAAGTGGTTCGGCAAGGCAAACATTTACTTCTGGCACCAGGGTTGCTACTGAACCTGGCTAGCAAGTGTGCCTGGGCAGACAGTCTGCCTTTATGTGTCTAACTCAATGCAGAGCTGCCCTCACTCTGATTAGAGGAACTTGGAGTTATAATCTATGTGATTGGCTAATTTTAGAATTAGGGTGGACAAAAGGGAAGCTCTACAATTGGATCCAGTTAAGGCTGAATACTAGATTTTGAAAATGAACCACCACGCTTTCTGTTTGTCACACCACTGAGCTACATCCCCATCCCTTTTTATTTTTTTATTTTTTTTAAGAGAGAGAGAGAGAGAGAGAGAGAGAGAGAGAGGGGATTGTTTTTATTTATTTATTTTCATTTTTTTTATATTTTTATTTGTTATTCATGGACCTTTATTTTATTTACTTATTTATATGTGATGCTGAGAATTGAACCCAGTGCCTTGCACATGCTAGACAAGAGCTCTACCGCTGAGCCACAACCCCAGCCCAAGAGAGGATTGTTTTTAATATTTATTCAGTTTTCGGCAGACACAACATCTTTTTTTTTTTTTTTTTTTAAAGAGAGAGGAAAGGGGGAGAGAGAGAGAGAGAGAGAGAGAGAGAGAGAGAGAATTTTTCAATATTTATTTTTTTTTAGTTCTCAGCGGACACAACATCTTTGTTGGTATGTGGTGCTGAGGATCGAACCCGGGCCGCACGCATGCCAGGCGAGCGCGCTACCACTTGAGCCACATCCCCAGCCCCCCCCCCCCTTTTTATTTTTTGAGACAGGGTCTCACAAAGTTGCTTAGGACCTCACCTAAATTGCTGAGGCTGCCCTTGAACTTGCAATCCTCCTGTCTCAGCCTCCTGAGTTGCTGGAATTACAGGTGTGGGCCACTGTATCTTGTTTTACTGATGCTTTCTGAGGGCGATTTATAGTTAAATAGACTTGTTTTTACATAAAAGCTTGTTTGTCCAGTATGGTAAGGTGTGTGGCCCCTGTAGATTCAACTGCATGGTCTGGGCCTCGGTGTTCCCCTCAGTCCAGAGAGTTAAGAGTTAAATGACAGGTAGTAATAGGTGTAGTTTCCACACTTACAATTCCAGCAACTTTGGAGGCTGAGGCAGGAAGATCACAAGTTCAAGGCCAGTCTGGGCAACTTAGTGAGAGCCTGCTTCCTAAGCTAGCAAACACACACACAAACAGGGACAACAGGTGGTGCTGTCTTTCTGTGCTGCACAGGCCTACACATGGATGTGTGTGGAAGGATGGCCACTTTAGCAGCTGATGTAGCATGTAGCAAAAGCTTACTTGTCCCATGGTTACTGTTCCCGTCTCTTTTGTATGATGGGCAGCTCCTGAATTCCATTGGATGTTATGAAAGTGGACTTATCAGGTTTTGTTTTTTGATGATTTTCATTCCTAAGTTGGACAATTGGAAACCTATGGTAGTTAAATTATACTTTTGTAACTTCTGTCTGTAGAAATCAGTTTCAGGAGTGAACTGTTAATTAGCTGATAAATAACTAAATGTGGCTGGGTGCAGTGATGCATGCCTGTAATCCCAATCACTGGGAGGCTGAAGCAGGGAGATCCCAAATTTGAGACCAGCCTGGGCAACTTAGCGAGACCCTGTCTCAAAATAAAAAAGGTTGGAGGGGCTGGGGTTGTGGCTCAGTGGCAGAGTGCTTGCCTCGCACATGTGAGGCACTGGGTTCAATCCTCAGCACCACATAAAAATGAATAAACAAAATAAAGATATTGCATCCGTCTATAACTAAAAATATTAAGAAAAAAAAAAGGCTGGAGATGTAGCTCAGTTGTAGAGCACCCCTAGGGTCATTCTCTAGTACCAAAAAAATCAGAAACTGAACTGATTGGGGGAAATGTTCAGCGGTTGTTCCGAGTGCCTTCAGTCCTGTAACTGGACACAACACAGGATGAAAACACTGCTGTGCTGCCCACCCAGTGAGGCCCTGCTTCCCCGCGCCATTGGGCTTTGGTCCTGTTGCCCCTGCCCCTGCCCCTGCCCGGCCTTGGCTGGCCCTGCCAGAGAGTGGGGGCCTGGGCTCTGCCGCTGGCTGCGGTGGGAGGCAGCCAGCTTCTTCCCGTGGTATCTTCCTGGCTTCTGGCAGCTCCAGTGCCTTTGATTCTCAGTGAGGTTTTTACAGGGAATGCTGTTTCTTAGAAGTCAGTTAAAGGATGCCTTTGTGTTCTTTTTTATAGGCAAAAGTAAAGAAGCAGAAATAAAGAGGATAAACAAGGAGCTGGCAAATATTAGATCAAAATTTAAAGGTAAGTGTTGAACCTTTTCCAGGACATACTCCCTTGTAGACGTTTACATAGTAAGGACCTACTCTTTTTTTTTTTTTTTTTTTTTCAAACCTTGAGGATTGAATCAAGGGTGCTTTAATCACTGAACTACATCATACATCACTACCCCCCCCCCCCCGTTTTTTTTTTTAATTTTTCCTCCTGCCTCAGCCTCCTGAGTAGTGTAGGTTACAGACACGTGCCATGACGCCCATCGAACTCAATCTTTTAATGTCTTTTATTTCCCACTCTAAGCCGAAGTTGATTCTGGGTCAGTACAGTGACTGTTGCAGTCAGCCAGAAGAAGACAATGCTGTGAGGTCAAGTCATGTCCACTTTCTAGTGGGAACAGCATGTGTCGAATCGTTCGGTGGCCTGGGCCTTCCTGGTGTGGGTCTTTTCTTTCCTTGGAATGACACTGACCTAGTATCCCATGTGTGCTGCTTGGCACCGTGCTGGGCCGTGTCAGCTGCACCCTGAGTCGAGGGCTCTGTGTGTGGAGATGTAAGGGACGCTTGGCACATCCTGAGCTGAAGTGTTCCTGCTGCATCTTGGTGCCGGCAGGGTGGCGCCAACCCTCTCAGGTGGCTACCTGTCAGCCAGGCTTCTAGTGCCTGAGAATTGCACGGTATAAATTCGGCTTTCAGTCCATAGGGCATTTGCGAAAGCCCAGCTAATCCCCGAAGCTGCAGCTTTTTGGTTGATCTTCACAGGTCTCAGACCGGGCTCATGTCTCTGAGCACACATGTTAGCCGCAAAAGTGGCTGCAGTTGCCCAGAAGCAACGAGCGGAGGGGCTGCGGCTGGACCGTGAGAGCTTCAGGGGCTGCAGGACTCCTGGGATGCCTTAGGACAGGTGCTTTATGGGGCCTCGGGAATGGGTCTCCTGTATGGGCAGTTGATGGAGACGTGTGGTGTTGCAGTCATTAGAATTGGTGCATTTGCTGTTGAGCTTTGGGAAGGTATTAGGTTTTCACATTTTAAAAGCAGGCCCCGGATTCTCTAGAAGGCCTGTGAAACTTCTGAAGTTGGATGAGCATGACTTATTCATGTATACCTTTGAGGGTCTGTAACTCTGCCTCCTTGTCCTGAGAGGGAAGGTCATGTGACCACCTTGGCCACCCTTGCTTCTGCTCACGTGCTGCCTCCAGGGTGCTATCTCCCTTTCACATCTCATTCCACATTTCTTTTGTGGAATGGAGAAGCTAGTTGTCCATGTTGGGTTCTCAGGATGCAGACCTGCGGTGGGGTTGCACTGCCAGGGATTTACTGGAGAGGAACACCAGGGTAGGAAGCCAGGCTTGAGGGTGGCCAGGTGTGTGGCTCATAGGTGCCAGAGCCAGGGCAGAAACTCCAGACCCTGACCGCATAGCCATCTCCACTTTGTATGGGCACATATCTGAGCCTAGTGTGGGTTGTTTCACAGGCAAGCACCAAGCACATGGTGACCGCTGTGTTGTTCTGAGGGTTCAGGGCTATCTGGGTGGTGTAGGTGAGATTCTATAAGAGGTTTTGGAGTTACAGTCCCATTTGTCGACAGTTAGCTCCTTGAGACCGAGGACTATCTATTCAGCTCACTCACTGTGTAAGTGCTCTGGGACCCAGGGGACTTCACGGCTGTGTCAAGCTAAGCCGTCCTGGCTGGGAGGGGAAAAACTCTTATGTACTAGCCAGTTGGCATCTCTGAGCATGCATCTGCCCTGGACAGGGGCATCAGTTTTCACAAAAGATCTGTGTTCATCCTTGGAGGTGTAGCCTGCGTGTCCCTTCCTGTCAGGGTGGCCTACTGACTTTATCTGCACTACCAGAAGGACTCTCAGTGCTGGTCATCTTATAGGTCTGAGTTTTCTAGTGGCCTCATTGAAGAAAATCAAAAGAAGCAGATGAAATTAGCCTGAAGAATGTGATTTATTGAAAATAAATTAGAGTATAAACAGCAAAAAAAAAAGTAGGAAAAATAGAAGTCATGCAGTGAATTAGTAAAACAATCATGCTGTTTTTCCAAATTAAAAACAAACAAACAAACAAACAAACCATGTTTTATTTAGCCCTGGCCCTGACCGCACAGCCGTCTCCACTTTGTGTGGGCACATATCTGAGCCTAGTGTGGGTTGTTTGACAATCCAGGACACTTGAAATACCATTGCACCGTGTAATGAGAGAAATTCTGAAGGTGTTTCACACTTTTCCCCAGCAACTCTGTGAAGCCCCATGTGGATAGCCACATTTCCGTGCTCGTGGCACAAGTGGTTGGGGCCCCTGTTCTAGACACTGCAGACTGAGGCCAGTCTGCTACTGGAAACAGTTTGGAAAAGCAGACTCTGTATTTTAAGAAATCCTAAGGCATTAAACAGAAGTCAGGGACCCTCACAAGAGGGGACAGCAGCTGTGCCCCAAAGTTCACTGACCCCAGAGAAACTGCCACCACACAGAACCAGCTCTGGTGACCGCTCACCTGGAGTAGCATTTACCTTCAGGTTGATCTTGCCCTGGGAGACAGATGCTTTGGAGGTCACCAGGTGGGAGTTGCTGCCGCTGCCTGCAGTGCAAGCCAGGGAGGCGGTGGACTCCAGTGGGCTCGACAGCTTCTCATGCAGAGAATGATCTGGTGAAGGTGTCCGACCTGGTCTAGGGGGCCTAAAGCCCCGCCCACCTCAAGCTGCAGTTGCCTTTGGCCAATCTGGCCTTTCCCAGGCCCACGCTGGATGCCTCATGGCTTGAACTCCTCTTGGTCTCACACCTTGAACCTAGGTCAAGGCGAGGAGTAGCAGTCCTCTCTGCAGGAAGGCACATCACCATGAGAACACCCCGTGGGGTGGGGTCAGAGACGTGGTGCTCCGTGAGAAATGCTGTGAGCAGGCGCCTGCGCTGCACTGCACTGCATGGGAATGCAGCCAGAGGGTGTTCAATCAAGTCTTGTCACTGTCTTAGGAAGTACAAGGCACATGGGAAACTCAGCAAGTGAAAAGTGACAGCAAATCTTGAAATAAGACCTGATGAATATTCTAGAATTGAAACTCGCTGTAACCAAAATGAAGGACTCAGTGGACAGAACTGGCGACTGACGCAGCTGAAGAGAGAGCTGGTACTGTGGGAGTAGATCAGAAGGCTGTCCGGGCAGATGGAGAGGGGGCCGGCGGCTGGCTAGCAGAACCTGTGGGAAGTGCAGGGCTGAGAACTGGTAAGAGCATAAATAAAAGGACACATGCAACTGGACCTTGAGTGTGCTGAGGGGAGAGCCAAGATAGGGCCTTGGAAGGGGTGCAGGGCTGTCCCCACAGGAGCAGCACCCGTGCCTGGCAGCTGGCCTCCAGCAGTAAAGATCAGGCAGGAGATATCAGTGACAATCCCCAGGTGCCAAGGAGGTGGTAGCCAGTTCCAGAGGCCACCCCTGCTAAGGTGACTTGCTGAGGGTGAAGCTCATGAAGACTTTTCAAGACAAACAGAATTTCCCAGCAGAAGGCCTGTGCGAAGGGAAGTCGTTCAGGGTCATGAGCATGAAAAAGGAAGCTGAGGATGCTCAGGTGAATAGTGGTCCCTGTGTGGTGATGTTCTGTGGAGCTTGAAATACACGTGGCTGTATGACACCTGGTGGCATGAGAAACACACCTTGTCCAAACCCAAAGGATGGGCCGAGGTACAGCTGTTCAGAGGTGAGCTCCGGACAGTCTTGGGAGAGCAGGTGTCTGTGGAGCAGGCCCATACAGCAGCACAGCCAGCATCATCCCCCAGGAGCAAGGTCCCTCCCCTGGCTCCTCATTGGCTTGGTTCTCTGGGGTGCACAGGCCTAGGTTTTAGTGTCTCCTATTGTGCTATTCAAAGAAATAAACCCTAGGTTGTCCTTACCTCCCTTGTTTACTTGTAGTGGGAAAGTCCCCTGGGTTGAGTGCCTTTGGCACATACACAGTTTATCTCTGTTGGTCAGGTTAGGCCCCTTCTGTCTCACCTCCTGTCTGTCAAGGGACTGTGAATTCTTAACCACTGAGCCACATTCCTGGCCCTTTTTATTTTTTTGATACAGGGTATTGCCAAGGTGCTTAGGGCCTCACTAAATTGCTGAGGCTGTCCTTGGACTTGAGATCCTCCTGCCTAGCCTCTCAAGCTGCTGGGATTACAGGTGTGTGCCACCATGCCTGACTGGGGCTGTGAGTTTTTACACTCTGGTATTACCTGCTTATAACTTTCCACTCTGCTCTCCCCTCCAGCCGCCTTTCTTATATCTCAATTTTAAACTAAAGGCTAAATACCTTGTTCTGAAAATGGACTACTGGACTTTCTGTTTCTCATAATAACACACAGACTAAAGGAGGATAACACTTGAGTAGTCCCCTGGTCAGTAGAGAACTAAATCTGTAATCTTGAGGTTTGCTATCCAGAAAGCCACGTGTGCCATGGTACCTGCCGGTAGCCTCAGCCCTTGGGAGGATGAGGCAGAAAGATCCCTTGAGTCTAGCAATCAGACACCAGCCTGGGCCACATAGTCCCCCAACCCCAAAACAGAAGCAAACCCAGACAGCCTGTGCTGGGATGGGCCACAGGTGGGTGACGTTGTCACGTTGACTTCATTGTCGACTTTTTATGGTAAAAGTACTTCATTATTATTTTTTGCTTAAAAGACTCTTAATTTGATTTTCCATTCTATTAAAGATGACAGGTTGTCTAATGATACTTTATTACTGTACTTAGAATTTTTAAAAATTGTGATACGATTCACATAATTTAAAATTTACCATTTAGGGGCTGAGGATGGCACAGGTGTTGGGTGCTTGCCTCGCATGCCAGAGGCCCTAGGTTCCACCCCTTGCACTGCAGGTAGAAGAAAACCTTGATCCCCTCTGGCCGGCTGCTCTTCTGTGTGGCCTTCACCAGCCTGTCTCTAGGCCTTTCCATCCTGCCAAGCCCTGGCACCCGTCATCTTCCTGCCTCTAGGATTTTATTATATTTTTATTTTTAATTTTAATTTTTTTTATTTTTTTTTATTTTTTTGTGGTGCTGGGGATTGAACCCAGGGCCTTGTGCATGCAAGGCAAGAACTCTACCAACTGAGCTATATCCCAGCCCCTGCCTCTAGGATTTTGATGCCTGGGGACTTCATGAGTGGACCACACAGAATTTTTGTCCTTGCATTTCTAGCTCTTTCATTTAATATCCTGCCTTGAAGTTACTCCATGCCTTAGTGTAAGCAGGGCTTCCCTTTTAGGCTGGATGGTGCTTCACTGAGTGCACAGCACACACCACCCCATGCCCACCCACTCTCCTGCAGATGGGGGCGGGGCAGGCTGTCAGGCTTCTACCTCTTGGCCATTAGGAGTGATGCTGCTGTGCACATGGCTGAGTGAGGGTCTGGGACCCTGCTTTTAGTTCTTTGGGGCCTGTGCCCTGTGGTGGCTTTCTATTTGTTATAGTTTGGGTGTGAGGTGTCTTCCAGAAGCTCATGTGTGAGACAGTACAAGAAGATTCAGAGGAGAAACAATTGGGTTGTGAGAGTCTTAACCCAATCAGTGAATTAATTCCCTGACAGGGATTAACTGAGTGGAGCTGAGGTGGCTGAGGCTGGAGGAGGTGGGATTGGGATGGGGCTTTGGGGATATATTGGTATCTGGCGTATGGACTGTGTCTGTTTAGTGATTACTATGATGGGAGCTGGTTCCTTCTGCCATACTCCCTTACCATGATGTTCAGCCTCACCTCGAGCCTTGAGAAATGGAGCCAGCCTTCTATGGACTAAGACCTTTAAAACTGTGAGCCCCTGAATAAACCTTTTCTCTGCAGTTGTGCTGGTTGGGTCCTTGAATCACAGCAGTCAAAAAGCCGACTGAAACATAATTGCTGCTTCAGGGTGCCTGAGAAAGACAGCTTGAAGGGCAGGAGATCTGTTGTGGCTCGCGGTCTCCAAGGTTTCAGTCCAGGGTGAGCTGGCCCCGTTGCTTGACCTCAGGTGAGGCAGAATGTCAAAGTAGGAGTGTGCTACAGAGGAGGCTGCTCACCCCATGTCTGCTGGGGCCCAGAGGGCAGGAGGAAGGGCCCGGGAGAAGGCACATCCTTCAGAGACTTGAACCTGTGGGCTGGCCTGCCTTAGCCAGCCAGGCCCCACCAACATTACCACTGTGCCCGGTGGGAGCAGATAGGATCCTGGGGGATGTTCCAGATTTAGACCACAGCATGGTCTGAAGCAGAGTTACCTGACCATGTGATCAGGGTTCTATTTTCATTCATTGATTCTTTTATTTTTATTTTTTGTGGTACTGGGGATTGAACCAGGGCTGCTTTACCACTGAGCTGTATCAACAGCCCTTTTGAAAAGTTTTTGATATTTTGAGTTAGGGTCCTGCTAAGTTGCCCTGGCTGGCCTTGAACTTGGGGTCCTCCTGCCCCAGCCTCTGGAGTCACTGGGATGACAGTTGTGCCCTGCTTTGTGGTGTTGGGATGGAACCAGGACCTTGCATATGCTGGGCAGGTGCACCCCACTGGACCACGCCCAGCCTGCTGTGTGCATCTGGTGTTTTAAAGATCCCTGTGCTGTTTTCCACAGTGGCCACCTGTCTTGCATTCCCGCCAGCACCACCTGAGGGGCTGTTTCTCCTTCTTGACAAGCTTGCTGTTTCTGTTTTCCCTTCCTTCTCAGAAAGGCAGTTGTCATGGCGTTGATGTGCATTTCCTGGTAGCTAGGGGTGAGGAGTGTTGTTCTGTGTACTGTGGGCTTTGTCTGCCTTCATTGCAGAAATGCTCTTCTGAGGCCTTTCTCTGTTTCTGATTTTGCCACTGATACTGCATATTCTGAGTTTTACCTCTAGCTGGATATTTGGTTTGAAACATCGCCCATTCCATAGGTTGCCTTGTCCACTGGTGCAACAGTGGACATTTTTTTTTTTTTTTAAGTTGTGATGCTGAGAATTGAACCCAGTGCTTCACACATGCTAGGCAAGCATTCTACCACTGAGCTGCATGCAGCCTTAACTCAATAGTGGCCATTTTGATCAATCCAGTTTCCTTCTAGGGCTTCAGAATTGTGTCTGAGAAGTCACTGAGAGGTTCATTCCATGTGGAGTTCTAAGCCCTAGCTCCAGGCAGGGTGTGGGTTAGTTAATGTCGTGCCTGTTGTTGCCCACTTGGGAGGTTCCCATCTGAGACCTGGGGAGCCTTGGTGCACTAGAGCCCCTTCCCCAGCCTAGTCTGCACCTCAGGGTCTGTGGGCTGTGGGGCCAAGAGCCGGCTTGGTGCCAAGGTCTCGTGGTCAGGTGGGGACCTGCTGGGCTGCACAAGGAGTGCTGGTCACACCTTGGCCCTCACTTAGGTGCCTGCCCAGGCCAGGAAGTGCAAGCATTTTATATTAGAAAATACATCAAAACAAGCAGGTGCATTTAAGTTTGAGTTTCATTGTGTAACTATAACTGAAGACTTGGTGAGTTAATATGAAACAATATTTTATTATTTTTTTTCAATTGGGAATTTTAATTGATAAGCAGGAATTCTACATATTTATAGTGTGCAGATGGTGTTTTTTTCCCCATTCATAGCAATCTTTTTATGAGCAATTAATCATAGTTCCACAAGAAACTACTTTAAGAGCAGGGTCCCCAGTGACCTACCATGATGTCTCAATACTTCTTTTTAATTTTTTTCTATTTATTCTAATTTGTTACATATGACAGCAGAATGCATTAGGATTCATAGTACACATATAGATAATTTTTCGTGTCTCTGGTTGTACACAAAATAGAGTTAACACCATTTGTGTCTTCATACGTGTACTTGAGGTAATGATGTCTACCTCATTCCACCATCTTTCCTGCCCCCACCTGCCCACTCCCGCCTCCTCTCTCCCCTTCAGCTTGGTGTTTAGATGTGTGTATACATGGTGGAACAGCTAATTCAAGGTAATTAATACAGTACTTGGCATAGTGTTTTTTGTTTTTTTGGTAGTGCTAGGGATTGAACCCAAGGCTTATTACATTTAATTTAGGGTCCATTGATCTAAGAAATTGTTTTAGTTGTAGATGGACATAATATTTTATTTACTTATTTTTGTGTGGTGCTGAGGATCAAGCCCAGTGCCTCACATGTGCTGGGCAAGCACCCTGCCACTGAATCACACCCTACCCTGGTGTAGTCTTCTGTGGAGAGAACACTTTGTATTCCTAAGGTAACGGGAATAGGATGAAGGTTGTCCATTTATAATTAAATTTCATGAATCCGTAACTGGGAAGACTGGGATGTCTTTTGTTTTCACCTGGGCAGCCTGTATTCCAGCTGCAGTGGTCTGATTACTCTTTCCTTATTTATTCGGCACAGGCCTGTGGAGCCACCTCCAGTGCCAGGGTCTCTTTAGATGTGAGGGCCCTGGCAGTGACCTGGCTGATAGCCCAGCTACTCCTGAGGTGGTACCGCTTGGGGCTGCAGAGGGCAGAGCGGGTACCATTGTGGTGCCGATGGCATGGTTTTGGTCCCTCCCAGGAGACCTTCCACACCAGTCCTTGTCACTCGTCCCTAGCACTGCTGAGTTCTGTGTGCAGCACTCTGTTTGTTTCCATAGCACCCCAAGAGCATACTGGGCCTGGAGGGGTCAAGGAGCAGTGAAGGCCTCACCTGTGGCCAGGCCTACCAGGCGGTCATCCCCTTTGTCCTAGAGTCCCAGTCCTTGCTCAGCAGGAGGTTTTCTACCTACCCTGTCCTTTGATCTTAACAGCAAGCCACACAGGTGGGCAGTGCTACATCCTTCCCATTTTACAGTCCAGGAAGTGAAAGTTTCCTTAGCATTTTGAAATTACTGGAGGAGCTGGGGGGAACAAGCCCAGCTCAGTACTGAATCTAACGGTTTGAAGTTGGTAACAGCTTGGGTCTCATCTGAGAGAGGACACTGAACTCTGGGGAGAGTAGCTGAGATGTAAGGGCCTGTGTGTCCCCAAGGCAGGACAAGGCGCATAGGGGAGGCTTAGTCCCCTGAGACTGGAGAAGTTGCTTGTTTAGTAAGATAAGCACAAGCTTTTGGGGGCCTGCACAGGTATGGGTGCCCCCTGCCCTAGCAAGTCATATGGGGCTGCAGAGGAAAGCTGGGTGCTGTGGACCTGTGGAGAGAGTCATGGCAAGGATCTGGTCTGGCTGAGAGGCCTAACCCGAGTCCTCAGCCTGCCTGCTGAGCCACCCACAATGGCCCCTCCAGCTGTGTTCCTCCATAGGAAGCATGATACTTCTGGGTCTGGGAGGAGCAGAATCCAAGAGGACTTGCTGGTCCAGGGCTGGAGCCCCTTTGCTGTCTCCACAGATGCAGCCTAACGAGCAGCTGCTTCCCTGCCCCATGCTCCCATCAGAGTGCTTCACCTGAGCAGCAGGAGGAGCGCAAGCAGAGCTTTGGGCTGTGGTCAGAGGAGGCTTCCAGAGGCAGCAGGTTCTGGAGCGAGCAGGAGATTCACTGCTGGATTCTCCCAGGGGAGGTGCCATGGGCTTGTGCCAGGGAACAGGGTGGAGATGGAGTCTACGCTGGTCTTGTTTATGTTTTTGGTCTTTTACATGAGCTGCTCACTTGTTGCTGAAGAACAGGAAGGTCCCCAGGCGTGCCACCTGTGGTTTCCAGCTGGTTGGTGCACTGTCAACCCTTGTAGGGGACTTTATTTTTTAGCCATCCTCCCAGGGCCCTCCCTTAAGCCCCATGTGCTGACCCCACCCAGTGAGAAGACCCACCTTGCCAGTGTTGCCTGGTGGGGCTGGAGGTGGAAGGGAGGGCAGAGGTATGTCCACTGGTGGTGGCTCTGGACCCACCTTGCCATGGTCTTGTGGTGGTTCCATAATGCTGTGTGCATGTGGCTCTCATGGCTACGTGATTTGTTCTAAAACTTGTGAAGTAGAAGATAATAGAAATTAATAAACACATTTTAAAACTTGACTTGTAGCTTGTGGCAGGACGTGTGAATTCCAGCACTGTGGGAGCTGTGGTGGGTTGTGGCAGGACAGGGGAGGTCCAGACTTCGGTACAGCCTGCGGGGTTGTCCTGGGAGGATGGAGCTTCTGCTGCCAGGCATTCCTTTGTTAAAGGGGATGCTCAGCATGTGGGCTGTGGCTGCTGGCCCAGGCCCCACTGCCCTGTCCCTGTGAAGGTCTACTCACTACCCCTGTTGCTCTACTGGCCAGTTCTCCCAGCCTCACTCACTAGAATTGACCTTCTTCTCACCCTTTCTCTAGGTGACAAGGCTCTTGATGGCTACAGTAAAAAAAAATATGTCTGCAAATTGCTCTTCATCTTTCTCCTTGGTCACGACATTGACTTTGGACACATGGAGGCTGTGAACCTGTTGAGTTCAAATAGATACACCGAAAAGCAGATTGTGAGTGTGGAGGCAGGGTGGGTCTTATGCCCACTGGCCTCACTCTCCTGTCCCGCTCTGTGCTCTGGGTGGACGCTTAGTGAACACCCCGGGACCCCGCCCTTTCCACCCCACATGGATGCTCCTGGGCAGGGGGAATGCAAGGGCAGGCCTTTTTCCTGGGGTGGGGTTCTTCTGGTGAGGTGGCTTCTCCTGCTGTTCTCCTTATGACCTCACCTCTGTGCCCCAGGGATGTGCCCTGCAGTCTGGGCTGGTGCATTTGCTGGGAAGTACATTTACCTGAATGACTCTGCCCTTCCTGGAACACAGGGCTACCTTTTCATCTCCGTGTTGGTGAACTCCAACAGTGAGCTGATCCGCTTGATAAACAACGCCATCAAGAATGACCTGGCCAGCCGTAACCCAACCTTCATGGGCCTGGCTCTGCACTGCATCGCTAACGTGGGCAGCCGTGAGATGGCTGAGGCCTTTGCCGGGGAAATCCCCAAGATCCTTGTGGCAGGGTGCGTATCTGAGGGCTCTGGGCTGCCATTTCTGTCCATGTTGAAACCTTGGGTGTGCGATGCCACTTACACAGGTGGTCTGGCCTCCCAGCTGTGTAATGGGCATGTGGCATACTCTGAGGTTAGGTCAAGATGTGCTGGTTCAGCTGAGCATGGTGGCACATGCTGAGGCGGGGAGGATTGCACATTCAGGCCAGCCTCAGCAACTTAAAATAAAAATAGAATGAAAAGGGCTGGGAATGTAGCTCATTGACAGAGTGCCCCTGGCTTCAGTCACTAGTTCTTAAAAAAAAGCTGCTGGTTCAGAGTTTGGGTAAAGTCCCGTCAGATTGCACCTCCCTGAGGCCACCGAGATTTAGACAACACGTTGCCGAAGGAAGTGCGGCCCAGGCAGCAGCAGCCAGGCCAGAAGGGGCTCCAGCCTGGCATGGCACCAGGATGGGGAGGCACAGAGGTGTCCTGTTGTGCCAGCTCTGCTTCTTGCCTTTCCCAGAAACATTTGGAGAAGAGGCCATGCTGTAGAATCCTGGGGATTCTGAGTCATCTCGCCCCCTCCCCGTTAACTGGGAGAGCAGCTGAGTGGGCTGAGTAGCTGGCTCTCGAAGAGGTTCAAACAGCCTGGGCCTTGAAACCACCATGTGCTTGTTCTGGTGCTCCTTGGTATTGGATAGCTGGACCACACTCACAGGGTTGTGTGCCTAGCTGCACCTTCAAGCAGGATCTGAAAGAGGCGGAGACTGTCAGTGATTGAACAGGGTTTCAAGGCTTGGAGGAAGGTGGTAGTACCTTCTGGCTGCGTTTGCAGTGCGAGTTCAGCCAGAAGCGGGACCTCCAAGATGGAAGGAGATGGATAGGGTCTGAGTGGGTGTTGAGCAGAGCACAGGCCAGATGTCAGAGCTAGGGAGGAAGGTCTGAGAAGAGGCCAGCGAGGACCCCAGGCCCTCCTCCCTGCTCAGTCACTGCAAAGCCCTGTGCACAGGACGTCTCTGTGTTGCCTGACCTGTCCTGAGCAGTGGTGGCGGGGATCTCTGTCAGCTGTGGCTGCCGCTTTCCTCCATCACTGTGCACAGGACTGGCCCACAGGGAGTGCTCAGTGAGCATCTAGGTGGATTGAATGTAAGCTGGGTCATCCCTGCAAAGTGCTCCCTGAGGTCACCCACATGCTTCATGTAAGTGAGGGTGAGGAGGAAGACCAAGCAAGAGCTCTCTTACAGCTGACAGGTGGGCTGGCATCTCCCTCCCTCCTGTGAGGACATGCTGTGGACAGTTGCTGCCTCTTCCAAAGCTCACTACAGCAACAGGCCAGCCATGGAGTCCCCTGGGCAGTAGGTGGCTCTGAAAGTAGTGCTCTGGCGTCGATGCCATGGTCAGAGGACACTGCTGACCTCCAGTCCCTGGAGACAGGAGGCTCCTAGGTGCGGAAGGCAACTTCATGGAGTATAGTCCTGTCACCAGAAATAGGGATGCAGGAGAGGGCAGGGTTGGAGGCTGGTGGTATCATTGCCCTGGGACTCTGGTGATACTCAGCATTGTGGAGCAGTTTAGAAGGGCTCTGGGCTCAGGTGTCCCAGTGCAATGCCCCAGGGTCCACACTGATGGCTGGCCTTGGCCCCCCTGTGAGGACATGCTATGGACAGTTGCCCTAGGAGGGTCTGTCGACAGAGGCCTGGGGCAATGCACAGACAACTCTTGTTCAGCGTCCTTGTCACAGGCACAGAGACTGGCCACTCAGGGTGATGCATAGGAAGTCAGTTGGCTGGTGCCACACAGACCCTGCAGGCCCAGTAGATCTGATTGTAGGGCTAGGAGGGGCACGGTGCCTGCTACTCTTCTGGGTGTTTGTGTCTAAAAGAACTTTTCTTTCAAAGTAACTTTTGTTTAGAATAGTGTTGGGGAGATGTAGGGATTTCTCATGTTGGTTTTTATCACATTTAGGAATAAAAATCCCAAATATGAAAAGTAAGCAGGAAAGCCCCCAAGCTCTCATCTCTCTTCCAAGTGGAATAGCTGTTTCCACCTTAAGTGTCCCCAGGACGTGGACTGGTTCTTTCCAGGTCATCCGGGCAGCCGGAGGGTATCTCCTGGTGTGCCTGTTGTTTGGGAGTCTGGCTGGGGGTGTGGAGAAGGAGGCTCATTTGGCAGGTACTCCTAACAGTCCTCTGCACTGACCTGCAGCCTTTGTGCTGCTGGCCTTTTTGCTCACTGGGAGGGAAGAGAGAGGAGAGTATGCCCCTGTGCCAGACGCTGGCCCCGAGACTTGGCTCAGTGTGACCGGAAGGCAGGTGGGTAGTCGCCAGGTGTGACTGCAGGCTGGACATGGAAGTGACACCTTTGTGCCACACTAGGTGTGGTGTGTTCTCCTAAAACCTCTCGTTTGCTCATCTTTGCACACAAATCAAAGCCCTTCCCTGCCTTGGGCATTAGCAGCAGTGCTGGTGCCCTTCACGCCCCAGGCCTCTGTGTCTTGGGCCCTTCCTCCTCACTGCAGACCACAGAGCACCCAGCCAGCTCCCATTCTCGGCAGGGTGGAGCAGGGCAAAGTGTGTGCAGTGGCTACAGGAGGGCTTGACAGCATTCTTGAGGCCAGAGAAGAAATTGCTGTGGCAGGGAGGCCCTCTTAGGTGGCCCTGTGGTTGTGGGAAGAACCAGGAGGAGGCTTGTTGAGTGGGGCCAGCCTACACAGCTGGACCTGACTCAGTGCCTGGGAATGGTGACGAGTCTAGAGGAGGGAGCTGAGGATGAAGGCTTTCCCAGAGGGACTCTGCCATACCACTCCTGACTCATGTCTTCTGGTGGTCCTGCATGCTCTTTACACCACTGGTGCAGGGGGTCATCCTCTGCAGTAGCTTCTGGTATCTTGTCTTCTAGAGACACCATGGACAGCGTGAAGCAGAGTGCAGCCCTGTGCCTGTTGCGCCTATACAGAACGTCTCCTGACCTTGTCCCCATGGGTGACTGGACGTCCCGTGTTGTGCATCTCCTCAACGACCAGCATTTGGTATGTGCTCCAGCCCCCTGCAGTCTTCCCGGGAAGAGCCTTGGTCCAAGAGGCAGTGTGGCTCTGCAGACAGGGAGCAGGGACCAGCAGAGGTGCAACTGCCCCTGCATTTTTTGCACAGCCAGTGCACAGGTGGCCTGTACCTGTGGGGAGGGGCACCACCAGGTCAGTGCCTTCTGGAAGAGCCTGTCCTGCATAGGACATTCCCACTACTGTTTCTGGCAGCTGCCTGGCTTGGGCTAGGAGATAGAATCCTGTGGTCCCAGGTAGACTCTGGCATGAAGGCTTAGTGCTGGCGAGCCCAGCTGTCATTCATTTTGTAGATGGGGTGAGGTCTGAGGGACTCAGCAGTCAGGGTATGTCATGGAGTAGGCCACCCAGGCCAGGCCAGGCCAGGGCCATGGGAAGTAGCAGTGGCTGTGTTGCTTGTCCTCTGCTGGACAGGTGGTCAGTCACCCTGCTGGGTGGGTGGGTGAGTGCGCTAGCTGGTTCCTGCTTTTTCCCCAGGAGAAATCTTCTGCAAAAGTTAATTAAAAATGAAAATCATTACATGTATCATTAAGGAGAGAGAGCATGGGGGTTACGGTGGGATTTTGCTGTGGAATGACATCTGTCTGAGCTGTCCCCATGCACATGATGACTTTTGTGCTTATTGGGATGTGAGAGGGAGCTGGCTTCTGCAGGTCCTGCTGGTGCAGGGAGCACGCTCTGAGGACACCATTGCAGAAGTGGGTCTGCTGCAGGCGGGGCAGCCTGCTTCAGCAGTGAACTGCAAGACGTTTTTCCAGGCGTCTTCTGGAGTCACACTTCACTGCCAATAGACCCTGTGGGCCAGTGGGCCTTTTGCAGGTTTGCAAATGAGGAAACCAAGGCTCAGAAAGATGAAGCTAGGCTTCCAGAGGGTGTCCGGCAGTCTCAGACCCAGGTGTTGTGAAGGTGTGGAGTAGTAGAGCTTTAAGGGACAGCCAGCCTGCTGCTGACAGGCCTTCTGCAGTGTGTGAGCATCTGTGGAGTTTTGGCAGGTGTTGCCTTCATGCAGCCTGGAGGGAGACTTCCCATGGCTTCAGATGCACAGAGCTTCACAGGGTGGCAGGATGGTGCCTCTTGCCTGACACGCTGTGACTGAGACCCCAGTGACCTGGTTTGCTTTCAGGTTTTTCTGTGCACAACTCTGTCTTGCCAGGTGAGTTGATGGACAAGCTCTGGGCCACAGGCTTGCAATAGATAAGGGCCAGGAAGCCTTTCACGGCCTAGTACCACCTCCTCTCTGCCACTTTTGTTCCTTGCACATCTCGTCTCCAGCTCTGCTGTGAGCAACGCCTGGGGCTTGGCTTCCTCTGACCTCAAGGTCAGGGTCCCTGGGAAGGTGTCATTTGCCTAATCAGAGAGCAGTATAGGGGTTCAGGGCCTTGCGGATGGGGCAAGGTGAGGTGTGGGCAGGCCTGGTAGAGGAGGTCAGGAGTTCAGGGTCAGGTGAGTGCAGAGGCTGTGAGGGTGGGAAAGGAGATGGGTCTGAGCCACGTGCTGTGCCCTGAGCTGGGCTTGGTGGTCCTGGACCCTGTGGTCATGTGATGGAGTGGGTGGGCTGGAGTGGATGAGGAAATGAGCTGATGTCTGGAGAAGTGGGGGCAGGGAGAAGGTGGTGGAAGTCACACTGTGGCCTGCCATGGCGCCATGCCGTTGTAGCACACACGTCCCCTCAGGCCTGACTCCCTGGAAAGACTGCACAGGAGAGCACGCCCTGAGTTGGCAGCCATTGAGCCAGGCAGCTGCAAAGATGAGAATCTCAAACTCTAGGAGCTGGGTGGTGAAAGACTTTGTTCCAGTGGGTTTGCATGTCGCATATCCTGTTTCCTAAAGGTTCTTCTTGGTCAGCCATGGGAAGACGTGTCAGCATTTATCTTGCCATTGAGAAATGCACAGGATGCCCAGTTAGGTCTGTCTTGGATCTAGTGTTCCTGTTTCCATCAGGAAATGGAAGAGAGCCCTTAGTGGCCCTCGTGGACCCACTCCCCCACTCAGTGTAGGAGTAGGTAGGGTGGGAACCTTAGGCTCTGGCAGCGGTTGAAGTGGACAACTGCTGAGCTGACTGCCCACGTCTTCAGGGTCAATCAGAGTCATTCATTTTATCCTTTATCTTATATTTGTAAGAGAATGTCTTTACTCAGTCCAAGTCTTTGAAGAGATTTCATTTACAGGACCCTGCCTTCTGGGGGTTCTGCATGGTGTACATGCACTGCAGGGGAGGGTCTCCTGGGCTTGGGGGTTTCCATCCAGGCTGTGGCACTTCAGGGGCGGAGTGAGGCATGGCAGGGCTGTGAAGAAAGTCTGTGGGCCTGGTTGCCTCTGTAGTGGTGTCACTTGGGCAGCCCCAGCAGGTGGCGACAGGCGGACAGATGGCAGAGAGAAAGGCTGCTCCACACAGGATCTGGCCACGCTAGAGCCTGGGCCAGCCACGTTCCCTGGGTTGTAGAGAGAAGCTGGGTAAAGGAGACTGTGTGTACTGTCTCCATCTTAAAGATGCAATGGGTCCATCAGAGCAGGCCTGAGGCCCACATGGCTGTCTGCCTGAAACCAGGCATCTGTTGCTGTGTCTCTCAGGGTGTGGTGACTGCTGCTACGAGCCTCATCAGCACACTGGCCCAGAAGAACCCAGAGGAGTTCAAGACCTCAGTCTCCCTGGCCGTCTCCAGGCTGAGCAGAGTGAGTGTGGTGGGGCAGTCGTCGGGTGGGCTTTAGTCTTCATTGTTTTATTCAGTTAATCTCTTAGTTTACTTTTTTGAATGCTTTGTGAATTTAAGAATGGAAACTGGTTGATTAGCCCTTAACATTTCTTTAAACCTTTTTATTAGTTGAGAAGAATCCTGTCCCAGCAGGGCTAGCACACAAAGCCTGTCCTGTTTGCTATTTATTCCATCCCCTGTGCAGGCTGAGGGTCACAACGGGGCTTCTTGGAAAGGATGCCTGTCCTCAGCTGGGTGGCACCCACCTGAGTGGCGTCCTTGACTATCTTGGGTCCCATGAGCCATGCCTGGGCACGTGTGCTCTGCATGTGTAGTCCTCATGCTTGTTCTGTGTGACTTGCGCCCCTGGTCTCGGAGGCTGCAGATATCTGGGTTGTGTGGTGGATCACAATGTGTTGAGCCCCTCTACTATTATGAGCCCCTTGTTTCTCTTCACTGTGAGGCTCTTGTGGTTCTCTCTTGCTCACGCTAGTCCAGGGTAGCTCTCCTAAGTTGAGGGGCAATGCACCCAGCTTCCAAAGTGGCCTTGCCGTCTGCACCCATGCTGGGCATCTGTGCACCCATTCTGCACCCTGCCCAGTGCTGCAGGGGTCAGCTTCTTGACTGTGGCTTCTCATTGTGATCTATGCTGTGTTCTCCTCACTGTCTGTGAGGTGGTACTTTTCATGTGGATTGGCTGCTGGGATCTGTCCTATGTAGGGCTGAAGACTTTTGTTCATTTTTCTACAGGATTGTCTTTGTTGTTTCGTGGAATTTCCTTGTTTGTTTTAGATACAAGAACTCTATTGGCTATATTAGTTTGGACCTTAGAACTGGCCAACATTTATTTCTGGTTGATCTTCAAAAATGGCAGCTTCACATGGGTTGCCCTGCTCTGTGTTTGGAAATTGCTGTGAACCTGTGTTTCATGGTCTTCATGGAGTCTTCTGCCTTTAGGTTCTACAGCAGTGCAGTCAGATTTGCTAGGCTTCTCTGTGATCAATGCTCTCTGAGTGCGGCTGCTGAGCCTGTGTTCCAAGGCTGGTGGTGCAGATGCCTCTTCTATGGTGTGGCACCGTGGACCAGGCTAAAGAGCCCTGCAGACCAGGCGCCTTCCTCTGTGCTCCTCTCAAGCACTCTCCTCCTGTGCTCCTGACCTTACTGGGCTGGCTCTTGGTGTCCCACAGAGCAAACCCTGATGTCCTGGTTCCCTACCCCCAAAATCCTGCTGGGATTTTGGATTGACTTTATGAATGAATGCGGTATCTCTCTCCATTTATTTAGATAGTCTTTATTTTTTTTTTAAATACCTTTATTTATTTTTTTAATGTGGTGGCGGGGATCAAGCCCAGTGCCTCATGCATGCTAGGCAAGTGCTGTACCACTGAGCCACAACCCCGACCCAAGATAGTCTTTACTTTCCATAGCATTTTATCTTTTTGGGATTCTTTCATTAGATGTATTTCTTTTCTTTTCTTTTCTTTTTTTTTAAAGAGAGAGAGAGGAGATGAGGGAGAGAGAATTTTCTAATATTTATTTTTTAGTTTTCGGCGGACACAACATCTTTGTCTGTATGTGGTGCTGAGGATCGAACCCGGGCCGAACGCATGCCAGGCGAGCGCGCTACCGCTTGAGCCACATCCCCAGCCCGTATTTCTATATTTTACATTTAAAATGCTATTTTGAATGATAGCCTGATTTTTTTATTTCTTTAATTTTGGGGTACTGGGGATTGAACCCACAGGCTTTAACCACTGAGCCACATTCCTAGCACTTTGTATATTTTATTTAGAGACAGAGTCTCACTGAGTTGCTTATTAACACCTTGCTTTTACTGAGGCTGGCTTTGAACTTGCAATTCTCCTGCCTCAGTCTCCCAAGCCGCTGGGATGGATTCTAGGTGTGTGCTACTATGCCCAGCAGTAGCTTGAAATTTTTACTTTTGTGTGTGTGATGCTAGAGATTGAGCCAGCCCCTTGTGCACTCCCCATGGCCAGTGCACTCCCCAGGAGCCATACCCCAGCCCAGTTCTTCACTGTTGTCTGCTGTCTGTTTATATAAGATACAGGTAACAGAACGCCCTCTTAACTTTCCAAGTGTAATTCAGTGAAGTGGTTTAATAATGCACACATAACACTGTGACTCTTCCCTTCCTGTGAATCTGATATTGTCCCCATTAAACATGGGCTCCCTACCCCACCCCTGCTCCAGTGGCTGGCCTTCTGTCTTTGGGACTCTGACAAGCCCAGGACCTCATGAGTGGAATCACACAGGATTGCTTTTGTGATTAGCTTATTTCTTTCACTTTACTTGCCTTCAAGGTTCACCCGTGTTGCTGAATATTTCAGAACTCCATTTTCAGGCTGTGTAATATTTCATATAGATGGCCCCAGTTTGTTCTGTGCCCCTTCCTGGCCCTTGCCTGCCTTTCTGTGAGCCGCCCCATGGCACCCTGTGAACCCACTGTGTGGGCTGCTAAGACCTTTGACGCCCCCTCCCCACCATTTCCTCTCCCACAGCATGGACTCAAGCATCATGGCACCCAGCTTTTGGGCTCATGTTCCTAGGTTGGCAGTAGGGGAGGGGAAGATGGGGAAACCCTGGATCCCGCCCCCCCCCTTCCCCAGCTGCCTCTGCCCCTTGGGACCCAGAGGAGGTGTCTTGGTGGTAGGCACACGCCCTAGGCAACCACTGGAACTGTGACAGAGAAGCCTTGGCAATCCGACTGGGGTGGTCTGATGGGGGCAGTCCAGCTCAGGCCTCATCCTCCCATCTGCGTCTCAGCCTTAGCATGGCACTTTGGGCAGTGGCAGTCTTTTGGCAAAGGACTGTCCTGGTCCAGCTGCTCCCTGGGTGCCTGCTGCTGAACCCCATTGCCTTCTGTCTTGAGGAACAGCCCCGCATGGGCAACTACTGCCTGCTTCAGATCAGGCAAGCTGGCCCAGTGGGAGGTCACCATCCAGGCAGGGTCCAGCAGAACCCCAGCAGCTTGCTGAGGCTGTTGCAAGAAGCCCGCATCATGAAGGGCCTATAACACTCCACACATGAAGCTCTTGAAGCTGGTGGAGACTGAGGAGACATGTACCTGGTGGCCACAGGGAAGAGGACGCAGGAGCCAGGATGTACCGAGCGCACTGTTGACTCTAGGAAAGCATTGTGCATGGGGACTGAGGGCGGGGGACCTCCTGCCGGATGCCGATGTCGACTTCCAGACTTCCAGGTCACAGTCTTCAGCTCAGCAGTGAGTTCACTCTGGGCTTGAAGCTGGACATGTCTCGCAGGAACACCCATTTGCTGCCCTGGAGCTGTTCCAGGGCAAGAGGTACGATGGGCCAGAGGTGGATGATGCCTGGCATCATGCTGTACCCCTTGTCAGCGGCTCCTTGCCCTCAAGGAGCTGTAGGAGTGTGTCCTCAGGGGAAGTACTGGGTCCCTTTTTCTATATCCACAGACTGAGAGTATCCTATAGAGATCATTGGTGCTGAACCCAAGTAAACACTGTGCTCTCCAGCCACAGGCTGAGGAGCTGGAATCACATGCAGAGCCTGAGCAGAACTTTGGGGACATCAAGCAAATGGAGGTGATGGTATGTGGGGGCTACACCCAGGAAGAAACTGAGAGGCCTCGAACTGCCAGAAGTACAAAGAGTGACCCCCCCAGCTGCCTCCTGCAGGATAGGAAGACCCTGGAGGGTGGGGACTGGGTGCCCCAGCTGGCCCTGGCACGGGGGGTGGGGAAGCCTGCCCATACCAAGCTGACATGCTTCAGGAAAGGCACCCCTTCATCTGTCACCACCCGTGCCTTCTGTGGCCCATCCCTGGCATCCCTCCACTCCCGGGGCAGCCTGGCCAGCCTGGGGGAGGCTGAGTGGTAGGAGGAGCAGCTGCCAGGCCTGAAGTTGAGCTCCAGGCCTCAGGAGGTGGGCTGCCTACCTCCAGCACCATGATCAGCAGTGCCCACAACCACCGCAAGGCTGAGATCCCCAAGCTGTGGAAGGACAGCGGGGCACCCCTGACAGCCTCCTCCCACCACGATCACTTGCAGGAACACCTGTGGTGATGCAGAATGCTGTGGGAATCAGCTCAGGCACCTGTGGGTGCCTTTCTCAGTCACAGCCTGGTTCCTCGACCTGGGGAGTGGAGTCTCCTGGCCTGCAGCTTCGCCGTCGGCAGCACCTTCCATGGCTAGGTCTAGGACTGGAGGGCAGGGGCAGGGAGTGGAGGGGTGGAATGCCAGACTTGGGGAGTGTATGTTCATACATGGCTGTCTGCCTTGGGATCAAACAGAAACTGCCACTTGGCTGCTTAATTCCCCTGGAGGGTGACGCTGACCAGCTTGTGCCCTTCCACAGCCCTGATGACAGCTCTGTGCTAGGCCACAGCCCTTCCTGCTGGGCCTGTCAGCATGAGCATGTAGGTGGCCTGCACCGTCACACTTTGAAGTGGAGGTCTGCCAACTGCCCTGGCCAGGCCTGTGATGTGTTTCCTTGCTGTGTGTGGCCAGTCTGGGTCCCTTCCTCTTCCTCTCTCTCATTCCTTTTGCCTCTGTAGGAGGGGGAGGGGAGGGGAGGGGGAGGGGGAGGGGATGCTCCTTTGTCATCACGTCGGTTCTGGATTAAATTGGGGAGCAGAGATCGTTCTCCCTGCTGTTCTCCAAGGCTGCTTGGTGTGGGAGGAGGATAGTGGGGCTGGGCCAGGGGAACTGGCACCCAGCTGGAACCTGCAGGCAGTCCTTTCCTTCTCCCTCTGCCTTGCGGCACCTGAGGAGATGCTGGGGGTCAAGCAGGTGTGGGAAGGAAACTGAGGAAACTTCCACTCCTGAGCAGCTCAAGAACTAGGCCTTGAAGTGGGGCAGGGACAGCTGACTGAGCCCAAATGCTCAAAGACTTTGGGAGGCTGGGGTTGAGGTCACAGAGGCAGACTCCTTTCTTCTCTCCGTCTCCTCATGCTCAGACCCTCTTCCTGCTCCATGTTGACTTTGGGCACTTTGTACAATTCTTGTAAATGTCCCACCTTTCCCCTCTAGACCTCCAGTGGATTGGGCATCTGCATGCTGTGCAGGTTTCTCCCAGGCCCCGCTTTCGCTTTCTTTTTTTCTTTCTGTGTGTGTGTGTGTGTGTGTGTGTGTGTGTGTGTGTGTGTATCATTTTTAGTTACAGATGGATACAGTATCTTTTATTTTTATTTATTTTTATGTGGTGCTGAGGATTGAACCCAGGACCTCAAGTGCTAGGCAAGCTCTTTACCACTGAGCTACTCCCCCACCCCCCCACCCCGCTTTCTTTTCTTTCAGGTGTGCATCCAGTGAGGAATTGCTGGATTATATGCTTATTCTGTTTATTTGTTTATTTATTTTTGTGGTACTGAGGAGGGAACCCAGGGCTTCTAGCGTGCTAGGCAAGCATTCTGCCACCGGCACCCCAGCCTCTGTTGTTATAATTTTGAGGAATGCTGTTCTGTTTTCCACGGCAGCTAGGCCATTTTGGATTCACACCAGCAGTGAGCAGACGTTCCAGTCTCTCCATACCCTCCTCAGTGCATGTTCTGCTGATTTTTGTTGGTGCTCTTGTTTTCTTTTTTTTGGGGGGGGTGGGGTACTCTTCTTAATGTGTGCAAGGCAGTATTCAATGTAGTTTTTGCTCATCACATGGGTTGTCTTTTTACTTTGTTAATAGTATCTTTGGATGTGCAGAAAATTAAAATGTTTTTGTGAAATCCAATTTGTCTGTTTTTTTTTTTCTGTTGTCTACAGCTTTGGTGTCATATCCAAGAAATCATTGCCAAAAATAGTGTCATCACTCTCTGCCCTGTTTGCTTCTGAGGGTTCTATTGCTTTAGATCTTTGATCCATTTTGCATTAATTTTGTGGATGGTGTGAGTTAAATATCCATCTTCATTCTTTCTCAGGTGGATATCCACCTTTTCCACCACCATTTGTTTAAAAAGATTTATCTCTCTCCCATTGGGGCTTGGTCTTCTTTTCAAAAATCATTTGGCCATATGTTGTGTGATTGAGTTTTTTTCTTTTTCTTCTGTGAGGGGGTTGTTTTCCGTTGCTAAAGCTTTCCCTGGATTCTGGGGCTCGAGTGACACCTCTGTTTCTGGGTAGAGGACTCCACTGTACCTGGCTTACTGTAGTCAATCTTTTTTTTTGTTGTTGTTGCCGCGTCCGGCGAAATGGACCGAGTCCGGCGGGAGACGTCGGGGTTAAAAGAATTCACAGGACACCAAGGTTCTTCATCCAGGGGAGACTGACTTTATTATCTCAGCTCATACTTATATATTTCTTTCAGATAGAACAGAAAGCCACTAGTAGGCGGGAGCAAGGAGGAGGGGAAAACAGGTGGTTCACGTCGACTCATAGTGAGCCTTCAACCAGGAACCTTATCAGACCCAAGCAGGTCAGGGCGTCCCCACATGACCATTATAGGCTGAATATGAAAACAGACACCACAAATCTTTCAAGGCCTTGGGAGCTGGCCTCTTTGACGTGCACAACAAGAAACCAGGGCCGGCACCAAGCCCCGGGGGCCAGGGGGGATCCGAGCCAGCAGTTGTACCAGAGATTGAACTCAGGGGTACTCAAACACTGTGCCACACCCCCAGCCCTGTTTTATATTGTATTTAGAGACAGAATCTCACTGAGTTGCTTAGCACCTTGCCATTGCTGAGGCTGGCTTTGAACTTTGATGCAATCCTCCTGCCTCAGCCTCCCAAGCTGTTGGGATTACAGGCGTGTGCCACCAAAGCTGGCTACTATAGTCAGTCTTGCATTGATCTTGGAGTTGGCAACTTTCCCAAACTCCTTGTCGTTTTTTTTTTTTTTTTCCTTCAAATTTTAGTTGTAGTCGGACACAATACCTCCGTTTTATTTATTTATTTTTATGTGGGGATGAGGATTGAACCCAGTGCCCCACATGGGCTAGGCAAGTGCTCTACCATTGAGCTGCAACCCCAGCCCCCTGAATTCCCTGATTGATAGTACTTTATGTGCAGCTTTCTTTGGATTTTCTTTACATTCCACTGTATCATCTATGTTTATTTTTCCTTTCCCAGCCCGAATTTGTTTATTTCACCTGCTTTATTGCTCCAATCCAGACCTCCATTGTGATGTTGAACAGAAGTCATGATCAGTATTTTGTGTTTTGTCTCATTGGGGAGGCTTTTGATATTTTACCATTAAGTAGGATGTTTGCTGTAGAACGGTTTCTTTTTGTTGTTGTTGTTGTTGGTTTTCTTCTTTTGGGTACTGGGGATTCAACCCTGGGTTGCTTAACCACTGAGTCACGCCCCCAGCCCTTTTTAGTTTTTATCTTGAGACAGGCTCTTGCTAAGTTGCTGAGTCTGGCCTTGAGCTTTGAATCCTCCTGCTTCGGCTTCCTGAGCAGCTGGGATGGCAGATGTGGCCACTGCTTGTTGGTTTTTTTGATCACGTTAAAGAAGTTCCTATCTTTAATTTGCTGGACACTTTTATAATTAATTAACTGGAAGCCATTTAAAGTAGGGTCTCCTTTGTAGGAATTCCCTTATGGGAAACAGTGTGGTGCCTGCCTAATGTGCTTGCCTCTGCTCTCTGGCAGTGCGTGTCTGTCCTGTCGGTCTATCTTTGCTGAGCAGCTTTGAGCTCTGCTTCCTGCAGGAGGTGTGTGTACAACCGTAGTTTAGGTTAGTACCATTTAGCTTAGGGCAAGGGTTGGTTGAGTTTTCTCAGATGGGTTCATGCTGGCATCCATGTCACACGTGTGCTCTGTGGGGAGGAGGAGCCAGCCACTCTGAGCTCCTGGAGCAGGAGGAGGAAGACCCTGGTTGTGTGCCAGTAGGAACGAGGTCTCAGCCATAGGTTCTCCTTTCCAAGGATGGTGAGGTCTGCTGTGTAGGGCTGTGCTGAGCTATAAGTGCAGCCTGCTGCTGCTCGGCAAGTTCACTACAGAGGTCCGTTCCTGGGGCTGCAGGGCCTGGGTGGGGTCAGAACTCTGGCTTCTTTGAGGAGTCTCTTCCCTTCCCAGGGGCCTAAAGCTCTTGCTCTGGTATGCCATTCATTCCCCAGCCCTCAGAGGAAAGGCTGATGTCACATTCAGGCATCACAGAGTGGGGTGCCAGAGAGGACTGCTGCTTGGCTGTTGACTGGCACCTGCTGTGACCCTTCTGTGCTGCAGAGCACGGCAGGCATCATGGTGACAGGACAGGACTGTCCACTGGGGTGTGGCACAGGCCCGCAGTGTGCCTGATCTGGAGACAGGAAAGCAGTGCTGTGTGTGCACCTGCACCTGGAACAGAGTGGATCTGCAGATGGGCATGGCCTCAGGAGCCAGCGTGGCTTCTTGGGTGCCCTCTGGGGCTCCTGCTGTCAGCACCTCTCACCTGTTCTGTGTTACAGATTGTGACGTCGGCCTCAACAGATCTTCAGGATTACACCTACTATTTTGTCCCGGCGCCCTGGCTGTCGGTCAAGCTCCTAAGGCTGCTGCAATGCTACCCACCCCCAGGTGATGGCCAGCGGGGCAGGGGAAGTCGGGCTACCCAGACCTGCACCGGGAGGGTTTAGTTCTTTGAGTAGATTTGAGCCTTCTGCTGTTGCGGGAAGTTCCTTGCAGGAGTCCTGGTTTTCATTTGTAGCTCCCTCTGCTGATACAGCTGTGACTCAGTTTTGTTTAGACTAGGGTTCCTCTGTGCTTTTCTGTGGTCTCAGATCTGTGCAGTTTGAGACAAGCCTTCTTTCCATGGTGCTAGAGATGAAGCAGGGCTTAGTATCAACTCCGGTGCTGTGCCACTGAGTCCTATGCTGGCCTGTCACCAGTGCTCGTAGCCATATCACAGGAGTCGCCAAGTTATCACTGGTCCTTGTGCTCCTTCCCTTTGGTCCCAGAGGCCTTGTGAGGCTTTCCTCTGTGTTGCCACTGAAGCTCTTCCTGTCCCTGTGGGTGAGAGCAGGTGCATAGAAGGCCTTTGGCCCTTTAGCCTAAGATTTTTTCATTGTGTTTGTCCATATCTGTGGATTTTATTCCCTTTCCACTAACGTGATCTGTATCACAGTAAAAGTGCTCTGTGTGCGGCCTGCTTTGAGGTGCAGGACCCTTCATTTCTGGTGTCCGTGCCATGGCAATGGGGTGCTGACTCGGCTTTCTCTCATGGTTTTGTGAGTGCTTCCAGCTGCCCCACCGTTAGGGTTGGCTGTGTCGAGGGCCCACAGATCCGCTGTGCTAGTCTGGGGGCCTCTCAGCAGGTGTGGGTCTGAGGCCAGGGAGCCTGACCAGTCCTTCTTCCTTGCCTAGAAGACCCTGCAGTGCGAGGCCGCTTGACCGAGTGCCTGGAGACCATCCTGAACAAAGCCCAGGAGCCGCCCAAGTCAAAGAAAGTACAGCACTCCAACGCCAAGAATGCGGTGCTGTTCGAGGCCATCAGCCTGATTATCCACCATGACAGGTGAGCTGCTGGCCTCCTGCACACGCTGGTGTGACTCTCAGCATTGCTCCCCATGGGCTCTGCCCCACTGCTACCTGGCATGCCCTCTCTGGCCCCAGAACCCTCACCAGATGCTTTGCTGACTGTTGCCATCCCCAGAGCCACCTCCTGTCCCTCTGTGCTTCTGTGTCCCGATTGGCTTCTCCCATAGTCCTGCAGAAGGTTGTGTGTCCTGTGTTGGCCCAGGTCTCTGGTAGAGACAACCCTGCCTGTGGACACAGCACAGAAGGCTGTGGGTGGCTGTCCTGCTCCCCTGTGGGCCCACAGCACTGTGCTTTGGCTCAGAGAGGGGACGTGTGGCCCACGGGGCCTGTGGGCAGACAGTAGCTGTTCTCTAGTCACTGCTTCCTTGTAGAGCAGCAGGCTGATGTCCACCCTCATCAGGGTCGGGAGCCGTGTGAAATGAGGTTTCTAATTGGAGGTTGCCTCATGGTCCTCACTGAATATACTTAAAAAGAGTCGGAGTCACCTGAAGCAGCGGGGGCTGCGTGGAGTTGCCTGTGCGTGCCTCATGCCTCCTCACTGGCTGGTTGCCCTGGCCTTTTGCTGCCCGTACACGTGTGCACCAAGCTGGCTGCGGACTGAAGTTGCTTTTCTGGTCAGGACCTGATGCCAGCAGCACCTTGACCTTCAGACTGCAGAGTGGGTGGGGTTCCTCAGAGCTTTGGGAGGTTCCAGAGGGAGCAGGAGCTGCAGGGTGCGACACCCACCTGAGGAACCAAGCTGCGCTCCTGCCTCTCGGGCCCCTGGAGTTCTTGCTTGGGCGGCATATCATGCCCTTGTCAGTGCACAGCACACCTGCTGGTGTGACCAGTGCTGAGGAAGCCTCTCCCGCCCGCTTCTGCCTGTGCAGTGAACCAAACCTGCTCGTGCGTGCCTGCAACCAGCTGGGCCAGTTCCTGCAGCACCGGGAGACCAATCTGCGCTACCTGGCTCTGGAGAGCATGTGCACGCTGGCCAGCTCCGAGTTCTCCCATGAGGCTGTCAAGACCCACATTGAGACTGTCATCAACGCCCTCAAGGTAGCACCATGGTGGGAGTTGTGGGTGCTTCTGTGACACCGCTGGGTCCCCTTGGCGGTTGCATTTAGGTCCAGAAGTGGTGGCCTGAGTCTTGTCACCCATCACACAGACTGGGCACAGCTTCTGGGTTAGTTGTCATCTGCCCTGCCATGGGGTCCCACCGTATCTTGAGGCCACACTGCCTGGCCAGTCCCACACTGCGTGGGACTCTGGGCTGCACGCGTGTGACCACAGCAGTCCTGACTTCTTGTGGGACAGCTCTCCTGTGGGATCCTGCTTGCTGAGTTCCATCTAATGGTTCAGTGAACAGAGCGATTCTTTTTTGGTAGAAAGGTGAATTTTTTTGGGTACCCGGAATTGAACCCAGGGACGTTAACCCCTGAGCCCTGTCCCTGTCCTTTATTTCATATCTTTGAAAGTCTGATACTCGGTCTCACTAAGTTGCTGAGGGTCTCCCTCCACTGCTGGGGCTGCCTTTGAGCTTGCCGTCCTCTGCCTCAGCCTCCCCAGCTGGGCACCATCACACCTGGCTGAAAGATGAGATATTTTATTCTTTTTAAGAAAAATCACACTTGGCAGAGAAAAATTCACTTTTTCGAGGATTTCAGATTTTTTTAAAAAACTTTTTAGTTGTTGATGGACATTTATTTTATTTATTTGTACGTGATGCTGAGAATCGAACCCAGTGCCCCACGCATGCTAGGCAAGCACGCTACCACTGAGCCACAACCCTAGCCCCTCAGATATGTTTTAAGAACTAAAATTTAAGCTCTGGAGGCACCTAGCTGGGGTCGTCATGTCCTGCTGTCTGCCCAAGTCTGCAGGACTGACCAGCGGGCCTGCCTGTGAGCACGGAGCGGCAAAGAGCTACAGGCGGAGGTCACAGTACGTGTCCTGGCCCAGCTGTGGGTAGTGGCCCAGCAGGTCTACGTGTCCTGGCATTCTGTGGCTCCCTGAGCTTTGTGTGGGGACCAGTTGAGGTTGGGTTCTGGTCCTGGCTTGGTGTCTGTTCTAGTCGTTTCCGTAGTCGTTGACAGGGAACAGCTCTCACTTCACATGGCTCTAGCCCTTGTTCGGGCCCTTCTCTGTGCTGCTCTGGGGTGTTCAGCTCACCACCACACCCACCCTCCTCACACATCGTGTTCTGGTTCCTTCTGGGGCAGGGTCATAGCGAGCTCCCGGGCGAGCTCCCGGGCGATGTTCCCAGGTGATGCAGAAGGAACGAGTCTGTGACCACACAATAGAGAGGCCTCCATGGCCCAACCACTGGGCACAGAGAACCTGGCTGGTGAAGTGGGTGTGGTGGTGAGTGGGAGGGAGCTAGACTCCAGGCTGGAGGGACTGTTTGACTCACGTTGGGGTGGTGAGTGAGTGAGTGAGTGAGTGAGGGGTCTGGCGACCCCCAGTCTGTTGGGCTTCCAGGTACAGATAGTGAGGGAGGTGGGTGCAGTGACTGCCTGATGAGGACAGAACCATGGGGAGTCCTGGGTGGCTCCCTCAGGATGTAGATGCAGGGCCCCTGGGCCACACACTTCAGGGGACATTGACTGTCCACCAGCCTGTGGTTTGCATGGGCAGTCTCTTGATTGCCCTCCTTCCCCTGCAGACAGAGCGGGACGTGAGTGTGCGGCAGCGAGCGGTGGACCTGCTCTACGCCATGTGTGACCGCAGCAATGCCCAGCAGATTGTGGCCGAGATGCTAAGCTACTTGGAGACAGCTGACTACTCCATCCGAGAGGAGATTGTGAGTCCTCAGCCCAGGCTTGCCCACCTCTGGACTGTTCCTTGGTGGCTGTTGCTGTCCAGCAGGCTTGGTTGGGGCTCTGTAGGACGCTCGACAGAGGATCCCTTGGTGCTGGCCTTCTAGTCAGCAAGGAGATGCCTCACACCTGCCCAGCAGCAGGCTTCCCCAGGACCTCTGTCCTTCAGTGCGGTATCAGTTTGGCAGGGTCTGAACGAGGCCTCCGTGGTGTGTGTCATGGCCAGCATTTCACACCCTGTGGGGAGAGCTCTTGCAGTGCCGACTTTGAACTATAGCTGACGCATCTCTGATTTTCCTGGTCCTCGGCATCTCTAGCTGGAACTAATCCTGAGCAGTGGCTCCCTTCGTGCGTCCTGTCAGTCGCCATGCAGCAGCCACATTCCTGACAGGCTGCTGCCGCCCAGCAGGCCCCTGCTTCTGTCACAGAGCAGGTCTGAGGGAGGGGACCTTGGAGCCCCATGGCTGCCCTGATTGCTCTGCTCCTAACCCAGGGACGGCACTGGCTTCTCCATGCCTGAGGATAGGCAGGGTGTTGCTCAGCTCTCTAAGTACCTGAGGTAATTGGCGTACAACAGAAAGGTGTGTTTTTTTTTTTTTTTTAATGTTTTTTTTTGGACACAATGTCTTTATCTTATTTTTATGTGGTGCTGAGGATCGAACCCAGTGCCTCACACGTGCTAGGTAAGCGCTCTACTTCTGAGCACAACCCCCGCCTAGAAAGGTGTATTCTGACTCCATCTTTGCAGCTTAGAGTTCAAGGTCACTTTGGACCTATGTGGGGCACGGCTGGGTAAGTGGCCTGCTGACTTCAGCCAGTGTCTGTTTCTGGCCTGAGTTGTGGGGCTTGTTGGGGTGTGTCTGGCTTGGGGGCTGGTCACTGGAGAGGCCCTCCTTAACTCTGCTCTAGGGGTGCGGCAGTCAGGGGATCTGTGCCCATTGGCACATCACGTATGCACCACGCACCAGGGTCTGAGTGCTGGCTTATGGGCTGTTGGACGAGGAACTCTTGTCCTGTCGGCTTCCATCACGTCTCAGTCCCAGGAGCAGGACTCACCCACCACCCACCCGTCTGTTGCCCTGTTGGCTGCTGGGGGTCCGGGTGCTACGGCCACCCAGCCCACAGGCTCTTCTCCCTCACGTGCTTGCAGGTTGGGGGCAGGATGGTGGTCTGCATGTTCTCTGGGTGCTGGAGGCAGGCCTGGTAGCCTCAGGAAGATGTCCCGTGGGAGGTGGTGAGAGCTCCCAGCCTACAGCTGAGGGCAAGGGCTGGCTCGAAGGCCATGGGCTTTGACGCTTTGGAAGTGTCTTGGAATCTGATGGGAGAGGGGCTGTGCAGAGCAGATGGATGGGTGTTTTAGCTCTAGGCTGGGGATGGTGGGGCCTGAGGGATCTGGTCACCATGATGGCTGCCTCAGGGTTGGCAGCTGGTACCCTTTGGGCTCCATGCAAGAAGACTGGGTGGCTGCCCCTATGGTGTGAGCTTGCGGGGCTAGGTTAGGGGTGGTGAATTGGCAATCCTCCCATGGAGAGAGGGCAGGTAAATAAGAGGAGGCCTGGGGATGTGGTGGGCAGGCCGGCGGGAGGAAGAGCCATGGCCTGAGGATGGTGTGCAGTGCCATTTCACCTGGGGTATCTTGCAGGTGGCACGAGGCTGTTGGTAATAGTGTCCCATTGCATGCCTGGCTCAGCTACTGCTGCCTGTCCCTGGAGGTCAATGGCTTTTCTTGCCTGAGTAGCGGCTCCACACCCTGGGCCTCCTTAGAGAACCAGTGAGGGGTTTCTGCACACCCCAACTTTAGGTCCTCTACGGATTTGGATGATGGCTTGTTCTTTGGTGGTCCCCTGGCAGGTGCTGAAGGTGGCCATCCTGGCTGAGAAGTATGCAGTGGACTACACCTGGTACGTGGACACCATCCTCAACCTGATCCGCATCGCAGGAGACTACGTGAGCGAGGAGGTCTGGTACCGAGTCATTCAGATTGTCATCAACCGGGACGACGTACAGGGCTATGCTGCCAAGACGGTGTTCGAGGTGCGGCCTGGGTTCATGTGGTGGGCAAGGGTGGTGAGTAGGGCATTGGTGCCCATGCTCATGTGAATCCCGGTGGGTGGTGTTTTTTGCCCTTTTTGCTCCTGTTTGCTGTACCCTGTGATCCCCCTGCCTGAGCTTGCTGTCCCTTTGAGCCTCTCCTCCTGGGCTCAGGTGCCCCCGGCTGTTCTGCTGTGGCTTGCAGCTCCTGTACCTGGCTCAGCCCATTCATGGTTTCGTAGGCTCTGCAGGCTCCAGCATGCCATGAGAATCTGGTCAAAGTAGGCGGCTACATCCTGGGGGAGTTTGGAAACTTGATAGCTGGGGATCCTCGTTCCAGGTAAGACACATCTGTGTGCCGGCTGGCATGTGCTCTGTCGTGGGTTGCCCTGCACCCTTCGTCCTCCTGATGGGAAGTGCTTGTCCTCACATTGATCCAACACCCTCCAAGTCATTCAAGTAGCATGCCTCTGTTAAAAGTACAGATTATGTGGTCCTGTGGCTGGTGTCCTCAAGTACCTGCAGACAGATCTGGCACAGGAAACACAGCCTCCCTGGGGACTTCTATCTTAGCATGAGCGCCCAGCTGTGCTTGCCTCTGAGCTGTCAAGCTGACAGCCTGCCTTGCCCTGACCAGCCCCTTGATCCAGTTCGACCTGCTGCACTCCAAGTTCCACCTGTGCAGCGTCCCCACCCGGGCGCTGCTCTTGTCTACCTACATCAAGTTCGTGAACCTCTTTCCGGAGGTAAAGACCACCATCCAGGACGTGCTGCGCAGCGACAGCCAGCTGAAGAATGCGGATGTGGAGCTGCAGCAGCGAGCTGTGGAGTACCTGCGCCTCAGTACTGTTGCCAGCACTGACATCCTGGTACGCAGTGGCCTGGTGGACTGGGGCTAGGCATCCAGGGCCCTGGGCCAAGCCAAACTTGTCTTCTTTCAACCAGGCAACTGTCCTGGAGGAGATGCCGCCCTTCCCAGAGCGTGAGTCCTCCATCCTGGCCAAGCTCAAGAAGAAGAAGGGCCCGAGCACAGTGACCGACCTGGAGGAGACCAAGCGGGAACGGAGTGCGGATGTGAATGGGGGCCCTGAGCCCGCCCCAGCCAGCACCAGCGCCGCGGTGGGTCCTTGCCTACTGTGCCTGACCCCCGGGGCCCCACAACCTGAGATCAGGATACACAGAGTGTGAGCATGTCAGGGAGAATTTTTATTAACGTGTACCGGGAGCCCAGCGTTGGCCTGCGGCTTGGGGTCTGCGTGCTTCTTCACCCAGGCTCTCAGGTGGCTTATTGCAGGAGGGTGGTGTCTGCCTGCTGGAGGTATCTGTGCGACTGGCTTCTTGGCGGCAGGCCAGCTCCCTACTTCCCTCCAGGTGACCTGGGGGCTTGGTCCCTTGCCCTCCCATGGTGGCCTGTCTGCATGCTTCTAGGCTGAGGATGGGCCCCGCTCTTGGAGGTTTTCTGTAGTGAGCTGAAGTAGAGTAAATATCTTCCTTGTGAGTGACGTGGTAAGAGTGGCTTGTTAACATGGGGCTATTCACATGGTGCCAGCACAGGCATCCATGGGGTCCAGGCCAGGGTAAAAGGGCAGCAGCCATGTCCTGCAGAGCAGAGGCTTTGGCCCTAGCAAGGTGAGGCCACGTCTGGAGGAGGATGTGGGTGCAGGTGTCCAGTGACCTGGTCCTACAGAGCCTCCGATGAGAGCCACAGAGTTCCTCTAGGGTGTCACATGGGCTCTGCAGCTCTGAAGAAGGTGCATCCGCAGGCATAGAAGGGCCTTGGTGGCTACCATGAGGCTGTCGTTGGTCTCTGTTTGGATTTACTTGGTTTTTCTCTTATGCGTTGGCCCTGATAAGTGAAGTATGACATGCCCAGCCAGGTGTGTGTGGACTGGGAGGTGGGCCTGGGACCCAGGCTGAGGGGTTGGGCTATATGCTCAGGGGGTCAGAGCCCTGGGTGCAACGAGGCTGTCCTTGGAAGGTAGGTGTGGGCTCCCTGAGGCTTGGCTTTTTGATAAGGCCCACCCTCTGGAGGCCTCCTCAAGGTTGATTGAGTTTTCTGACTGGGCTGCATGCCCCTTCCTGACTTTACAGGCACCTGGCAGGTGAATGGTTGGGAAAGTGGGAATGGTGAGACTTGCAGCCTGCACCCTGAACTCCACGATGGGTGCAATGGCAGACCTCCTCCTAAAGTGGGTTATTGGTGGGCCCTGGGCATTGAGGAAGAGGAGCAGGATGGGGGCAGGGGCACACCTGGTTTGCCTAGCAACATGGGAGGTCTGGGTTTCATGTGGCACTTTTCATCTGGGGCGCTGTTGGCCAAGGTGTCTTCTACTAAGGTCATGGGTAATGCCAGAACATCTTTGCAAAAATCTCACCTGTGATCCCATGGAGGGCACCAGGACATATCTGTGGCTGCAGATTTGCCTGGCTGTGGCTGGCCACCCTGCTGACCAAGTGTCCCCAGAGGCTGTGCTGGCCCCAGTCTGGGCACACGTGCTCTTTGCTTCAGTTCCTGCTGTGATTGCTGTTGAGAGGGTCTCCCTAAGGCCTGGAGGCCAGCAGGTGGGGGAGGTAGGGGTGTGGCTGTGGCTTGCTGGGTCCTCCTGATACAGCAGCCTTGCTCTTACACTCATAACTCTTGGGGTGCTTGTTTAATAGGACAAGGGGGGGGGTTTCCCAGTTTTAAGAGACATTTTGAAAGCAGATATACTGGAACCACCTTTCAGGAGCCAGTGGTGAGGAGCTGACTGGCTGGCAGAGCTGCAGGGGCTCACCCTGTGAGTGCTTGTCTGTAACCCATAGCCCTCTGGCATACAGCCTCATGAAGACACAGGGCTGGGCGGAGGGGTGGAGTAGCCACCTGCAGTGGGTCCAGCCAGGCTTGCCCGCTCCTCTGTGGCCTCTCTCTCCTCCCTGGGGCATGTGTGACCCAGGTCTTCTGGGTCAGTCAGTGGCCCTTGAGGAAGGAGCACAGTGCTCCTGGTACCTGCATCCTGCAGAGACAGACCAGTGGGCTTGCCTGGCCCATCGTGGGCCTCTGACACCCACACCCATCTCACCAGTTGATGTTCTGTGCCTCTTTCGTCTTGGAGTCATGTCCATGCATAAAGCCATGTATCTGCACACGCAGTTAAACACATTTAACACCCTAGCTTGGTGTGAAGGGGCCGCAAGGTCCTTTGTGCCCAGTATGGCTCTGCTGAAGGCCAGATGGCAGGCCTATAGGCCTGGCCCCATGTGCCGGGGCTTCCACATGGGGAATGACAGCCTTTTGGCTAGTTCTGGGGAAAACCAGTGCAGACTGAGTATGTTGGGTGGCCTTAGGACCTAGTTCTTGGAACACTGTAACCTGGTTTAGTCTTCATGGCTGTCCAGTGGGACTTGGACCAGCCACTGGGGGGGTGTCTTCGTGCAGGCATCCACATCTCTGGCCTTAGTTCATTCAGTCAGTAGCATCTGGAGTCAGTGACCATCAGATCCCAGGCCTGAGTGGCCCTGAAGAGCTCTGCTGGAAGCACCCAGGCACCCAGTTGTGTGGTTGGCTTAATTCTGCAGCTGGGCCCAGGCCCACATAGAATCAGAGCTGAGGTGAGCCAGCTGTATGTCTTGAAGAGCAAGTGCAGGTGCATGGAGCTATGCCTCCTGGTGAAGTAGCACTCACTTCTGTGGCCCTCCTCATAGCAGATCACGTAGTGGTCACTTCTATGGCCCTCGTCACACCGGGTGGTATAGGGATCCCTTCTGTGGCCCCCATCACACCAAGGGATATAATAGTTTTCTGAGGATCAAAACCATGTGTTTGTCTGCAGGCCGTGCTGTGTATGGTGCCGAGGCTGAGCCAGGGCATTCCATTGCTGAGCCACATCCCACCAAGTGTCCTAGGCTGGCCTCAAACCTGCAGTGCCTCAGCCTCCTGCTGTTTGTACAGTTTTTAATCTGCCTTTCCCCTCAACTGAATAAGACTTGACAAATAAGCCAGGAATGCCTTGTAGCCAGTGGCTTGCTGATTTTTTTTTTTTTTTTTTTGTCTTCTAAAACTTGCTGTTTGATGGCAGAAATGTTTTCAGGACTTCTCTTCATTCCAGTGGCATTTGAGGAGAAATGCTGGCCGTTCCTTTGCTGTGTAGAGCGTAGCCTCTTGTTGCTGCCCCACCTGGCCCTGTGTGCCTACTCAGAAAGGGCAGCCTGTCTGGCCTGGGTGGATGTGGGTTGGGGGACTTGAGCGTCCACACTGCCGTGCCCAGTTCTGGTGCTGATGCTGTCCCTCCTCCTTTTCCAGTCCACGCCTTCTCCGTCGGCAGACCTCCTGGGCCTGGGGGCCACCCCCCCTGCCCCTGCGGCACCACCGCCCTCCTCTGGCGGGCTGCTGGTGGATGTGTTCTCAGACTCGGCTTCCTCGGTGGCACCTCTTGCTCCCGGCTCTGAAGACAACTTTGCCAGGTAGCCAGGTTCCTGCACCAAATATGGGAAGTATAGACAGGGTCGGCTGGGCAGCGGGCAGCATGACCACCTGGTTGCTACTTGGGAGAGAGGTGTAAGCCACTTTCTGTGTTCAGTCCCCCGGCACCCCTGCTGGTGCTGTGCCTGCTACCAGGTCAGCAGGTCTGCGTACCAGGGTGGGCAGCGGAGCTGCAGGTCTGGTGCTTCTGGGCATTTAGTACACACTCTGGCTGCTGCTCTCCGCTGCACCCTGCTCTCTAACCTGTCATTGTTCCTTGTCAGCCTTGTGGATAAATGCCATTTCTTTTTTAAGGACTCATTCACTTTTGAGTTAGTGGTGGCCTGCCTGCGCTCTGCCCACACCCTGCCTGGCCTGGCCCGGAGGTGTGAGTTCTTCCTGCAGCTCTGCAGGTGTCTGGGGCCTCCTGACCCTGCTGCAGTGGGTGTTGGCTCCAGCCTTTGTTCCCTGTCTTCCCCCATTTTCAAAATGTGGATGTCAGACTGTTCTTCTCAGCACTTACTCTCTTTCTTCCATCTTAGGACTGAATCTGCTTTTTTTTTTTTTTAAAGAGAGAGGGAGAGAGAGAGAATTTTAATATTTATTTATTTTTTTTAGTTATCGGCGGATACAACATCTTTGTTTGTATGTGGTGCTGAGGATCGAACCCGGGCCGCACGCATGCCAGGCGAGCGCGCTACGGCTTGAGCCACATCCCCAGCCCTGAATCTGCTTTTATTGATGGATTAAGTTCCTTATAATCGAAATTTACTTACTAATTGGTACCGGGGATTGAACCCAGGGGTGCTTTGCCACTGCCATATCCCTAGTCATCTCACTTCCATCCTTCCTTTCCTTTTTTTGAAGTACTGGGGCTATATGCTCAGGGGGTCAGAGCCTTGGGTGCAGCGAGGCTGTCCTTGGAAGGTAGGTGTGGGCTCCCTGAGGCTTGGCTTTTTGATAAGGCCCACCCTCTGGAGGCCTCCTCAAGGTTGATTGAGTTTTCTGACTGGGCTGCATGCCCCTTCCTGACTTTACAGGCACCTGGCAGGTGAATGGTTGGGAAAGTGGGAATGGTGAGACTTGCAGCCTGCACCCTGAACTCCACGAGTGGCCCTGAAGACACAGGGCATGTGCTGGGAAAGCGCTCTACCACTGTGCCACGTCCCCAGCCCTTTTTGTTTTTTGAAACAGTTCTTGCTAACTTGCCCTGGGTGGACTGGAACTGGCGATCCTCCTGCCTCAGCCTCCTGAGGTGCTGGGATTTAGGCTGCACCACTGTGCCAGGCCTGCTTGTGTCTAGATCTGTGGACATGATGGGCCCTCACTTCCACCCTGCAGAGTGGCAGCATGTCCTGGGTGCAGATTAGAAAACCTTAATGCAATGGTTCTTTGTCCCCCCATTTTGAAGATGGTAGTAGAAGTCCTGTGGGCTTTCCTCCCATTTATTATTATTATTATTATTTTTAACTTTGTTTTTGATTTTTATGTGGTGCTGAGTAGTGAACCTAGTACCTCAAATGTGCTAGGCAAGCACTTTACCACTGAGCCACAACCCCAGCCCATCCTCCCGTTTATTATTTAAGTGTTTTATTTTGTCAATATCACAACACTGTTGGCTTGTAATCTTGAAGTCTAGAAAAATTTCTTAGTTCCTTATAATCGAAACGTTGAGTCCAAAATTTCCCCCACTTTAGCTTTGGACAGTCAACTTTTAAAATTTTGTGGTGTTGTGTGTGTTGCGGTTTCTGTGGTCATCCTGCATACTGATTCTCGTTCCTTAGAGAAGGCCTAAGCAGACTTCTCCTCATTCACAGAGTGCCAGTCTCAATTCGAGAGCGCCCAGTGGACCCAGGCTCCAAGGTGCTTGTGGCCAAAGGAGCTGTATGTCCTGGAGCAGGGCTCATAATCTGGACATCCTCTGAGGGCAGTGGCTCCATCTAGCGAGCCACCCCAGGCTTGTTGTATTGTCATCTCACAAGGCTTTGAGCACTTGCCAGGGACTGGGCCAAAGGCCTATTTTGCTGCTCTGTGGGACTCAGACAGGGCATTTCTAAATTGTGACCCTCTGAGCAACTGGGTGCAGCTCTCCCTGGTGTCCTGTTGGAGATGGAGTGGTGGAAGAGGGGAGGGCCTTAAGGCGTCCTGTATGTGCCTCTGGTGCCCACTGTCCCTTTGAGGCTGCACTCCAGGTCCATGTACCCTTGTTGTTACCTCCCGCTGCCCTGCTGGTCTGGCCTTGTGTGCATGCTTCCTCCGGTGGCTAGGCCCCGTTTCCTTGGGCTCCAGGGTGTTGGTTCTGGCTTGGACGTTGACAGAGGGTCGTCATGTGGTGTGTGTCTGGGGCAGCGTGGAGGATTTGTGCTCTGGCTCTCACAGAGCTGGGTCACTGGGGCACCGTCAGTGCAGGGAGGCTGTGGCCTTTGTTCATGGCACGTTCCTCAGGGATCAGGTGCAGTTGAGATCGGCCCTTTAGAGAACTACCGACCACATAAACCTCTGTGGTATGCTGGGGAGAGTAGGTGGATACCCTTTCTGTATCCCCTACAGATTTAAGGTATTTTAGTCCAAATCAAGTGTGACCCCCCATGGCCCCTTCTTGACATGGGCCCTTCTATGGCTGAGTGGCAGTGGGGCAGCCCCATGGTGCCTGTGCTCGGTGCCCCAGGCTGTGAGCCCACTCTTGATGGGGACAGCCTCAGTTGCGAGGAGCTCAGCTCATACTTTCTGGTGTTTTGGAAGACTGTCCTGCCTGTCCATTGGCGATTTGACTTTGTGGCTCTTCTTGGTGGCCAGAGCTGGGCAGTCTGTCAGGCTGTCGCCTGAAGGACTTGGAAGTGCCTTCAGGAGCTGGGTCTGCAGAGGGATGTCCATGGGCCTGCTGCCTGGACAGCTCCTGGAAACAGGGCCTGGAGCAGAGCTGGTAGAGCCCTCTTAGGTCACAGTGTGCCAACCCAGTGCCTGTGAGGAATCTGCCCAAGTGGCTCAGGTAGGTGGCCACAGAATTCAGGAAGATGATGAGTGCGGGGTTGGTGCGGGTAGGCAAGGAGATTGCCCAGTGGGCTGCCACTGTGAGCATGGAGGGGCTGTAGCTGTGCCTTCTACACACTGCCCAACCCCCAGCTTGCCCCAGGCCTCATCCCTGAGTACGGGCAGTGGTGCCCTCTTCCCTGGAACACAAGGAGATGATGGCTGTTGCCTGCTCTCCGTCTCTGGCAGCCACTGTGAGTGGTCTTAGGAGTGGTCCCTACGCTGTCTTCCCATCCCCACCAGTTATCTAAGCCTTGGTGGACTTTAAGCCCTTTTTGAAAAAAGTTCCCTTGCAGTAAGTGGCTTTGAGTGACACCATACTATTCCTTTTCTCCTAGGTTTGTTTGTAAAAATAATGGTGTGTTGTTTGAAAACCAGCTGCTTCAAATTGGACTTAAGTCTGAATTTCGACAGAATTTAGGTACGTGTTTTAAATGTTTAATAAAATCTCCCTTTGAAAACCATGAGAAACAAGAAGTGTGCTACAGGTGGCCCTGACGAGGACCTCATGTCCAGAACATGCAGGGGTCCTTTGCATACCTCCCCCTTGGGCGTAGCTCCGTCTAGAGGCGGCAGATGACCAGGGCAATCATTTCTCCAGAGGAAAGGAGCATAGGGCCACCCGGCATGCATGACGCTCCCCCATCAGGCTGCAGACACAGCCATAGCATGGGGAGCTGCAGCTCTCACCACCTCACACACAGGCAGAGCATGTGGAGAGAAGGGAGCCTTGGGCAGTTGCTAGGTGTAATTTCGGGTGGCCGCTGTGGATGAGAGCAGGGCTGCCCCTCAGCAAGGTGGAGATGATCATGGGCATGATCCAGCAGCCTGCTTCTGGGTGTAGACCCAAAGAGTCAAAGCGGGGTCCGGAAGAGGTGTTGTGGACACATGTTCGTGGCTGCGCGTCATTTACAGTAACTCAGAGGAGATAGCCCGAGTGTTCAAGGTGGGTGGTGGAGAGGTGTGTACTGTGGGGTACTGTTCAGCTTTGCACAGAGGACAGTGTGACACCCGCTGCACGTGGAGGAACCCTGTGGACACGAGGCTTAGTGAAGCACACTGCATGATCCCAGTCACATGGGGTGCCTGGGCAGGGCAGGGGCTGGAGGGCAGGGAACAGTGTTTGATGGGCAGGTTCCAGTCTGGGAGTATTCCAGTAGAGAGAGCCCTGGGGGTGGAGGTGGTGACATCTGCACAGCAGTGTGAGCATGCTCAGTGCCCTGGACTGCACACTGTAAACTTGACTGAACGGTTTATTGTGGGTTTTGAGTCACGTACCAATTTATTTTTTAATATATATATATATATATATATATATAATTTTTGTAGTTGGGACATAATACCTATTATTTATTTATTTATTTATTTTTAAAAGAGAGAATGAGTGAGGGAGAGAGAGAGAGAATTTTGATATTTACTTTTTTTAGTTATCGGCGGACACAACATCTTTGTTTGTATGTGGTGCTGAGGATCGAACCCGGGCTGCACGCATGGCATGCCAGGCGAGCGCGCTACCGCTTGAGCCACATCGCCAGCCCCATTATTCATTTATTTTTATGTGGTGCTGAGGATTGAACCCAGGGCCTCACAGGTGCTAGGTGAGCGCTCTACCACTGAGCCACAACCCCAGCCCCCACTTACCAATTTTTATATGGAAAAAGAAAAGTTTTGAGTCTAAAAGGAAAAAATATACCCATCAAATCTATGGGGCTGCTGAAGTGGCCCCTATGGGATGTGCTGTCCCACCTCCCACCCAGGGAGCCCCTCGAGCAGGAGTGTAGGGAGGAAGGGAAACACGCCTCTCCTGCTGGTCCTGGTGGGGGCGGGCAGGGCTCTGCAGGTGCTGTGGTGAGCAGGCCTCCTGCTCCTGTGACCAAGGTCCTAGCCTCTGGCTATGATGACTCTGCCTGGCCTTGATTTACTTTTTGGTTTGTGCAGGGGTGACACCTGCCGGATTGCACTCGACTAAAACACTCAGGGTCACTCCAGGGGAACTGGGCTGCGCGAAATAACCACACGAGACAGAAATACCTTTTTCTTTGGGGGTGCTGTGATGGCTCTTCTGACCTTAAGGGTCTGTAGAGAGAGAGCGCACGTGCTCGCCCCTTTTACTGAGGAGAAGCCATTCATATGAGGCAAGGGGTCAGGTTTCAAGGGGCTGAGTCTAGCTTCATGATGTCTGTTGTCAGCAAGTTGACTGATATCTAGCAAGGCCACACCCAAGGACAGAGTAAGAGAAGAGGACACACAAAGGGTGTTTCCATGGAACATTCTATCCCAAACAGGGCAAGGGGTAAAATTACAAAGGAACAGGTGAGCATAGCTCCACCCATGGGGATGTAGGAAGGCACGTCCATTAGTCGCTTGCGCCCTAAAGATCAGGGCTACTATCTGGGTTACCTAGGCAACCAGATCACAGAGTGACAGACGATGCCACACCAATCTAGAAGAGGAGACAAATGTGGTCATGTGCTAGTTGGCCTCCCACAGACAGCAAAATACTTGTCTTCTCAGAAACTTTGGGGCTTACATTTCTTTATGAACTGAAAGGGTGGAAATCCCACTGAGACCTCTGGGAGGGTGCTGGTGCTCTAGTTGGTTGGCAAAGAGCAGCAGCTGACTGACTGGCACGGTGGTCTGTGGTGGGGCAGGCTCAGTGTGCATGTTTGAAGGACAGTCCCTACATGGCCAGCACTGGCTCTGGGCCATCCAGTGGGTCCAGACCCAGCCAGGCCTTCCCAGAGGGGCTAAGCGGGGTCTGAATGCTGCTGGGCTGTTGTGACCGGGACCCTGCACAGGGCCCTGCAGCACTGCTGGTGTGAGTGGTGCCTCCCAGCCTGGCCCCCCGGGCCCTCCCTGCACAGGTGTCAGGAGCTGTCAGATGACTCGGACATGCTGCTGAGGGGGTGGAGAGTAGTGCGGCTTCTGGCTTTGGCATGCCATCATTTTTCTTTCTTGGTATCAAGAATTGAACCCAGGGATGTTTTACTACTGAGCCACGTCCACAGTCCTTTTAATTTTTTGAGATGGGGTCTCCTTAAGTGACAGAGGTCCCCCCCCCTACCTCCCCCCTCCACTGGGCTGGCCTTGAGCTTATGATCCTCTTGCCTCAGCCTCCCCAGTCACTGGGGGTACAAACCTGTGCCACTGTGCCTGGCTACATGCCCTTTAAAATCAGTGAAAACGTTAATTTTAGCAATAGCTTTTGTCATGGCAGTTAGCTTTGATTCAGCCGGGGCTTACAGGGGCCCTTGGTTTTCACTGTAAATATGCAGACCAAGTGCGCGACTCAGTTGTTTTTGTTTTCTAGGCCGGATGTTCATATTTTATGGTAACAAGACTTCCACGCAGTTCTTGAACTTCACTCCAACTCTCATCTGTGCAGATGACCTGCAGTCTAATATCCTCGGTACAACCTGGGCCTCAGACACTGACAGACAGGTGGCCATCTAGGGTTTAGCTGGACCTTGGAGGAATTTGCTTTTGGTCATGATAGCAAGGTGTTTCCAAGTAGGCAGGCCGGTGGCCCCTGCAGGGTGGCCTCTGGTGTGCCTCAGACAGTGCGCCTGTCCGCCCCCCATCTGCTGCCTTTCCTGGCTCGTTCTGTCCTCTGGAGTCATTGGTGAGTCCCCACTGAGTGGTGCTCCTTGCCCTACGACGCCTGCAGCAGGCCTATTTCTATTGAGAGCAGGGTGTGTGGGGAGTCGCCACTCAGGGACAGGTCTACAGTCTGAACAGGGCGCACGGGGCACCTCCCTGGGGGACCCGGTCAGATGGGTGGAACTGAGCTCCTCTCCACCTGAGATCTACATGTGTTTTTAGAGAGATACTAACACACACTCTTGAAACTGATCCAGAATAGATATTAAACACACAGATGCAGAGTCTGCTGCACTGAGTCTTTGTCCAAGATCAGGAGTGAAGGCTTACACCTGCATGTCCCTCCCTAGGGCCTGCTGCGCTCTGAGGGGCCGTGGGGTGCTCCTGAGCCTGGAAGCCAAGTGGCCAGTGGGCTCAGGGTCCAGAGGGAAGGAGAGGCCTTCGTTCCGCCTCCAGACCCAGCTGGGTTGTGTGGGTGGCTTCTCAAGGGGCTTGCAGCACAGTAGCACCTGCTTGCTGACCGCACAGAGCTGCCCCAGGTGGTACAGTCACCTTACTAAGCCATGGGCACTGGCTTTTGCTGAGGGCAGCGGAACCACATGGTAGGATGAGCAGAGCAGTCAGTGGTCCTTTCCAGTGGCCTTGCAAGAGAAGGGAGTGGGCAGATGCGCAGCAGCCCTGGGCACTTGGGCCCGCTGTCCAGTCGCAGGCAGAAGGGCAGGTCTTGTGATGCTCCTGGCCTGAGCTCTGCAGTGTGGTGGGCATGCGCTACTTCCTGTCTGCCATATGCTTTTCAAATAGCTGAGGGTTAGAGATTAGGCTCTCAGTTATCTTACCAGTATCATCTGTATCCATCTATTTGTAAGCACAGACAAGTCACACAGTAGTGACCACAGGTCACTACTAGGAAAAAGTGGGTAACACCACACATGGAGTTCTGTCCTTAGGCTGCTTACTCTCTCACCCACCATCATCCCTTGAAATTTTTTATTTCCTGTAAGGGTAAGGGATCAGGGGTTTGCCCAGAGGGGCCCACTCTTCCAGACCTGTCTGAACTCCTTAACCTGCCTGCTCACATCTGAACCTACAGACCAAGCCTGTGGACCCGACTGTAGATGGAGGCGCACAGGTGCAGCAGGTGGTTAACATAGAGTGCGTGTCTGACTTCACAGAGGCACCTGTCCTCAACATTCAGTTCAGGTAGGAGTGAGCGTGGGCACCTGCCCATGTGCTGGGAGCACCCCCCCACCACGGGGGACACCCAGTCACCTGAGCTTTCCAGAGTATAGGAAGCTAGCCATGAGTACACCATGTAACACAGTGCCCTGAAGTCCCGAGTGCTGCTCTGTGGCCCAAGGGGATGCAGGGCCAGTCTGCAGTAGCTGACAGCTGGGCCCTGGGCACTGACTGCTGGGAAGGACAGCTGCAGAGGAGATGCTGGTGGCTCTCCAGACCCAGGCAGGGCTTTTTGTGCAGCTGCATGCAGACCCATCCTCTTGCAAGTACTACTGTGGAGTACCTGTGATTGTGGGTTCCCTGTAGGCCCGAGGCCAGTATGTTTGGAGAAGCACGTTTTCAAATTCTAGAAACAGTACTTAAATGCTTCTCTTCAGTCTTTCTGTGGGGAGATATCCCACCCTGACCACAGACACTGGTGCTCTGGAGGCAGATGAGAGGCAAGGGTGAGTGCTGGAGGCTGTCCTGCCAGCCCTGAGAAGGGCCGGTCCTCCCAACTCTGCTCCAGGCAGTGTGTGTGGCCCTGGCCTCACTTGTGCCAGCTGCCTCAGCAGGTGTATGGAGGGTTGGCTTGGCTCCTGCAGGAGCACTGTCCACCCTGCTGCTGGGGTGGCCTGGGTGGCTTCCCAAGCCCTAAGGCTGTGAAGCCAGGAACCCCGTCCCTTCCCTCTTGTCAACACGTCTGCTCATAGGTATGGTGGCACCTTCCAGAATGTGTCTGTCAAGCTACCCATCACGCTCAACAAATTTTTCCAGCCCACAGAAATGGCTTCTCAGGATTTCTTTCAACGTTGGAAGCAGTTGAGCAAGTGAGAGGGCTGTGCTTGGGGGTGGGGAGAGGATCAGGGGTCATTCAGTGGGTGGCCTGTTAGCCTCCAGTGTGTCTGCCAGCTCTGACAGCCCTCTGTGCCCTTCCTCAGCCCACAACAAGAGGTGCAGAACATTTTCAAAGCAAAGCATCCGATGGACACAGAAATCACGAAAGCAAAGGTAAAAAGGCTGTGGGTGGTGTCCCCAAGGCAGACACCATGGCAGGTGCCTTTCCTGACCCCTTCCTCCTTTTGGACAGATCATTGGATTTGGTTCTGCACTCCTCGAGGAAGTTGATCCCAATCCTGCGAATTTTGTGGGTGCTGGCATCATACATACCAGAACCACCCAGATCGGGTGCCTGCTGCGCTTGGAGCCCAATCTGCAAGCCCAGGTCAGGACTCCCGTGGGGGCGAGTGGAGACCTCGTGTGCCTGGGCCTGTCAGTGTGCATAGGCTTCCCGCCTCTCCATGGGCCCTGGCATGTGGGGCCCCATGCAAGTTCCGTGTTGCAGTTCAATCAGTGGTGCTTCCTCTTAGTCCTGAGCAGTGTCCTTCTGGCCGAGGGGCCCCAGTCTCTGTGTCCAGTTCTGCCGGGGGCACCTGTTGTCACTTCATGGGTGATCCCTGGAGAGCAGCTGCCCTTGGGAGGTGGAGGCCCACTGAGAGGAGCTGCTGCCTGCCGTCTGTTGCAGAGCCTGTGTCTGCTGCCTCAAGGAGCTGCGCGGGGCTTCGGTGTGCCGCTGACCTCTGTCTCTGTTTCAGATGTACCGGCTCACGCTGCGCACCAGCAAAGACACCGTCTCACAGAGGCTGTGTGAGCTGCTGTCAGAGCAGTTTTAATCCACGGGCAGAAGGTCTGGCTCGTATCTGTGCGTCTCTCCTCGTCTCTGCCATTTGTCTTCGTCACCATACGCAAACAAAACCCCATGTCTGAACATCACAGCACAAGGTGCCTCCAGGCCCGGCCCCTGGTCATCGCGAGACAGTGGGCACTGTTGGAGGAGGACTGCAGTGGGCCTGCCCCAGCAGGAGGGCCTCGGGCCCTGGGAATCAAGACAGCCCTGTGGTTCAGCCTACAAATTAAAGGGAAATAAGAAGTTTGAGTGGAAGTGGGGATTGTGTTGAGGTTTTGTCTGAGTGCCGCTGTTCTGTTGCAGACCTTCTCAGATTTTGGAGCAGCTGCACTGCTGTGCTTACAGGGCTACCCTGGGACTACCTGGCTGTGCTGGCGTGACCCACTCTGCGAGAGGAGTGTGGCTAACCCTGCAGGCTGGGCAGTGTTTGCACGGGGCTTGCTGAGGCACTGCCAGACGATTCCTGGGCGGGGTTGTAATTCAGGAGCTGGAAGCGTCTGTTTTGATGACTGTTGGCCAAACCAGGCACCTGCTGTCCTCAGCCAGCCCTGTCCACAGCACCGGTGTTCTTGAAGGGACTTCTGTGATGTGTTCTGTCTGACACCTTAGATCTGCACTTGGTGGGTGGAGGGATCCTGATGGCTCTGCAGGGTGTGACCATGGCTCATCTTGCAAGACTCTGCAGGGTGTGCCTGTCCTTCCTGCTGGTGCCCTTCACCTGTCAAGTGCACACTCCTAGGGCCTCAGTTGAGGCCGAGCGCTACAGACTGCACCTGTCCAGTCCTTGCTGGATGTGGGGGTGGAGGAGATTAAACTGGGGAGGACAACAGCCCTGGATGTTGCCGTGCTGAGGGAGCGCCAGGTCTGCTGGCCACATGTCCCCAGCCCTCACAGGTGTCCCTGCACATGCTTGCAAGGTAGGATGTGGATGGGGCAGAGAGGCTCCAGGTGTGCCCTGCGATGGCTCCGAGGGTCAGCACACAGGGGCCAGGCAGGTTTGTCTGAGCACACTTGAGCCCAGAGCACCTGAGGAGACACAAGAAAGGCAGGACCCACTGTCACTCCCTTGATGTCCAGACACTGGGCATGGCAATGGCCCTTTGGCTCAGTTTCTGGCCATCATCCTGCCATCCTGGGTCTTAGGGACAGCTACAGGGTGGCCTTCAGAGTACCCAGCTCCTCCTGTGCTGGTCTTGGTGTGTGTGTGCACCCCAAAGCTCCTGGTCTGCCCGAGATATGCCCCGGCCTCTGATGGGCTTTGCTGCAGGTGATGGCCTGGCTGGCCAGGGCGAGCCTCTGCATCCTCTTATTCCAGCTGCTGGACAGAGTGACAGTCCTTGATGCGTAGTCCACACACTGCATGTGGACCGCAGGGCCCATGACCATGGCTCCTGTGCATGGGCAGCCAGGTAGTGGTTTCTGGGCAACAAGTCTCCCTGGCATAGGAAGGGCTGCTGAGGCACAGGCCTGCCCTCTGTGCTGTCCCAGGGGTGTCCATCTGTGCATTGTGCTCCTTTTCAAAGAAAAATAAACGCTAGTACAGTTGGATGCGTGTGTTGTCTTTTGGGCAGTGTCCTGTGGGCATTGTGGGTGCTGGCACCAAGCACCTGGAGTACCATCTGCCTGTGCCACCTGTCCTTCAGCTTTAGGACAGTCTCTGGGCCTGGGCAGTGCTGGACAGTACCTCACAACACCACAAAGCACCTTTGCTCTGATGGCATGACTCTGGGTATGGCCAGGTCTGCCTAGGCTCCCTGCTTCAGTGGATGCTGGGCTGTGGCTCCTTGGAGGTCCTGGCCTTGGAGGCCTCTGGTCTAAGTGCAAAGGAGGTATGGGCCCAAGGGTTCTTTCCTGCTGAGCTGCCTGTGGGGTGAGGTTGCCCCTGCCCGGGATCCTATAGCCCGGCAGGGATGGTGCTAGAGGGACCCAGAGGGTGGTAGCCTCACCAGGGGCTTGCGCAGAGTTTTGGGTGGGGGCACGGCCAGTGGTGGTGGCCTTTCCTCTCCAAGCCCCACCCGGCGGCAGCCCCACCCAGCCCCGGTCCTGTGCCCACCGTGTAGGTTCACCCAGGGAGAGGCCTGAGGGAGTTGGGGATGGCACAGTGGCACTCATGGATCAGCCTCTGCCTGGACAAGATCCAGTTTATTTGGAATCAACTCTGGTGGGTGACAGCCTCCTCTGAGGATGTGGGTTCTGGCGGCAGCCATCTTGCACAGCTGGGTGCCACTGTGTTGCACCTGCCTGTCACCCTGACTGGGGATATCCCTCTCTGCTGTATTTCGTGCTTACCTGGCCTTTCGTTCTCCTTGTCCCTGTCCAGGTACCCACACCCGCCATGTCCCCCCAGCAGCCCTGCTGGAGCAGCCTCCTCCCTGGCATCTGCTCCTGGGTTGTTTTCTCTGCAAGATTCTGCCACCAAAGGCTGGGAGGCTGTGTGCGTGGCAGACGCTGCGATCAGCACGTGCCCATGTCACACCCCCACTCTGGGTTGGGTCAGCAGGAGGTGGATGGTCAGGGCTCCTTCCCAGCAGCTTCTTCCCTGCAGTGGCCTCAGGTGAGCCACCTCCGAGGGCTCGTGGAGTCCAGATCTATGTCCAGGAAAGAGGCTGCTGGACAAATCCAGAGGAGGAGTGTGGTGGCATCTGTCCTGTTCTTGGCCTGCGACCTTTTGTGCGTGGGAGACCAGGCAGCTCCTCTAGTCTTTGCAGTGCGAGAGTTTGCACACACAGCTACTGAACACCTGCAAGGTGAGCTTCAGCTGCTGGCCTGGTGCGTTGGGGTCTGGACAGGGCAGTAGGAGCTGTTTCTTGTAGGAGTTGAGCGGGTAGCAGCAGCTACACTGAGCATCCACCTGCTGGGTGGTGATGTTGAAGCTGCCAAGAAGCAGACAAGCAGAGGGTCAGGGCAGCACCTCTCCCCTGAGGAGCAGCAGGACCCCAAGCCGTTTGCAGGCCAGACCTTTAAGAGCCTTCCCTTTCCTGCTGACTCCTGCTCACAGGCACAAGGCAAGTTCGACTTTGAGCATGGAGCAGGCTGCCTGGACCCCGTGGACTGGGACAAGGCAGCACTGCGAGGACCCGACAGCCTGGCAACTTGCTGTGGGTCTTGACCCAGCCAGGAAGGTTGGCTCCCAGGGGCTCACCTGACGGAAGAGGCACAAGCACCCTCGCAGCGGGTCAGGGTCACGTTTGCTGTGCACCCCTGGTAGGTGATTTCCTGTTCATGTTCCTGCACACTGCAGGCTCCTGGGGGCCAAGAGGCAAGAGTTAAGTGGACAGTGAGATGAATGCTCCCACCAGAGCAGGGCCACTGAGCTGAGCACAGCTGCATAAGCAGACTGGTTCTGGAGAAGCTTGGAGAAGCCTGAAGACTTACAGGCCCCACTGTGGCCCCCACAGCTCAGACCAGGCTCTGTATGGGGACAAAGGCTGGCAGCCTCTTATTCCTGGCTTTTCTGAAGGACCTGGCAGTGAGCTGGGCCCCAGAGGAACCTAAGTGAGACCCGGCTCTCACCACCTCCCTTCCTATGCCCCAGACGTGGCCTGTGGCCATAGGTGTCTCAGGACCTGCTGAGGGCCAAGGAGAGTGTTTCAGAGTCTCCAAAAGGGGACTCCCCACACCAGGACTGGGGGAGGGGAAGCAGAGCAGGCCCCTTGGCCTGGGTTTCTAGGAGGGGTGTGGTGTGAGGACCAGGACACCTGGTCAGATGGTGGTGATGCTGCAGCACAGCCCAGGGTGCGCTGGTATAGAGGACAGGCATACCAACACATTAAAAAAAAAAGTTTGTGGCAGACTGGATGTTCTGCCCCGTGTTTCTTTCCCTCACCTCCACCAAATTGGTTCTGTCACCCACCACACCCAGCTTCTCCTGCACCAGCTGAGGAAGGAGGGGCTCACGGCCCAGTTTGCCGAGCCCCAGCAGCCTACTCCTGTTCCTCTGTTCTGCTTCCTGATGCTACTTCCACGGGAAAGAGCCTGTGCCCAAGTCCTTATCTCACATGGTGAGAAGCCCTCACACACAGCAGAATGTGAAGCTCAGAGTTGGCGAGAAGGAACTGCTGGGGGACGACATGCCAGGGCAGCCTGGCTCCAAGAACATGTTCAACAGGGGGAATACTTCCAGGGAAGGAAGGGCATACCCAGAACACAAGGTGGATGTGGATAGCTCTTGCTGCATGGCATGGCCTGTGCTTGCTCTGCAGGGAACCCTGGCACTTCGTGGGCAGGAGGGCAGCTGGAAGCAGCAGCTCACACAGAGTGCCTGCATTAAACGGCAGCCCTGGTCTCCAGGCCCACTCAGCCTCCCGCAGGTCAGGGAGGTGCATACTTGTGGTGGACTTTGCTTTCCTCTCTAACTCAAGGAGGTCATGTTCCTTGAGCTCAGGGACCCCTGCTATTTCACACCCTCTGAGCTTCCCAAGAGTCAGCTGTGGAAGGCTGCTTGGGGAGAGATGTCAGCCTGAAAAGAGAGGTCAAGACTGCAGAGGGACATGCAGCAGAGGCCCAGGGTGTGAAAAATGCCTCTGATGCTGGTATGAGACATGGGCAAGGAAGCACCAGTTTCATCCAGACTGGCGATTGCACAGGGGGTGCTCAGGAGAGGAGAAAAGAATGGGGCTTGGGACAGGCACAAGGGCAGTGGGCAGCATGGAGGAATGGTGGGATGAGGGAAGGCAGTGTGCACGAGGGGCAGCACAGCGCTGTTGGGAGAAGAGGCAGGCCTGGAATGCAGCCCTGAGCCAATGGGGGCCACAGAGATGCACTTACCATGAGAGGAGGCTGAGGGGGCCACCCAGGAGGGGGTGGCTGGGGGGAAGGTAGAGGAGCTTCCGTGCGAAGTTATGTAGCTGGACAGGAGCATGGATGTCAGCAGCCTGGAGGTACCAGGAGGACTGCTGGTCAGGTTGGTAGTAGGAGAAACTTTTGAGCTTGTCATCCCCAAGGTTGAAGACACAAGGCCTGGCATGGAGGCTTGGGTGGTAAGAGAAGTAAGCTGGGAGGTGGTGGACTGTGAGAAGGCAGAGGAAGGGGAGGCACTGGGTGTAATCCTGGACGTGGAAGGGAAGCCTGGGCTGGAGTTTGGCACCTGAGCTGGCGTGGCAGATGTGTGGACAGCTGGCAGGGTGGGCAGAGCAGAGTCAGGGGAAGAGGAGTTTAAAAGAGGTAAAAGGGAAGTGTTAACAGGACTGGAGGTTGGGGTGGGGAGGAGAGAGACAGAAGGAGAAGGGAAATGGGACCCACTCGTAGATGCAGTGGGAAACAGAGCAGGAGGGATGGAACTGCTGGTGGGTGCATACAGCGGGGGAGCAGTGGGGGAGGTTGAAGGGACTGAGGTGGACGAGGTGGTAAGAGGAGATCTCGGTGACGGCAAGGCGGAAATGGGAGAGGAAGAGGTTGGAAAAGAAGTAGGCAGGGAGGATGTGGATGAGGCCTTGGGCAAAAGTGTGGAAGGATGTGTAGTCTCTACAGAAACAGACGTGGTGAAAAGACTATGGAGTGCAGACGGTGAGGCTGCGGGGGACAGAGTAGAACTGGAGGTAGAAATGGAGGACAAGGGAGAAGAAGAGCTCCGCAAATGAAACGACGTTCTGGCAGTGTGGAAAGACCAGTGGGCCTGTGTGGAGGCCCAGGTAGACGTGGTCATCAGTGGTGAAGTGCTTCTGGGTCCAGTAGGCTTGACGGCTGTGGTTGAAAGACTGGTGTCCATGGGCCTTGGGATGGAGGTGCTCCATAACAGCTCTGGGCTGGACGGGCTGGTGAGGATCTGAGAAGTTGGTGTGAGAGAGATGGTGGACAGCGTGGTACCCAGAGAGGTAACTGAGGACTTGTGGCCAGTTGCAGTTGGATATGCACTTGTGGTCTGGAGGGACGTTCCTGAGAGGGGCACGGAATGCTGGAGAGTGGTGGAGGCAGAGGCCGGGTATGGAGACGGAGAGGTCCTGAAGGTGTGTGTACTGGTGTGAGTGGCAGAGGAGGTGTGGGCCACAGGACTTCGAGTTTGTCTGTGGGTGGGTGTGGTGATGATGCTGGTGGACAGGGGTGATGTGGATTCCATGTAGGGCGAGGAGGAGAGGTGTGACAGGGAGGAAGCAGAGGTTCCTTGAGTGACGACGGAACTGCGGGCTTGTGTGGAGGCCCTGGAAGACGTGGTCCTCTGCGCTGCACTGCTTGTGGGTCCAGTGGACTGGAAGGCTGTAGTTGAAAGACTGGAGCCCATTAACCTGGGGGAGGAAGCGCTCCATAACAGTTCAGGGTTGGTGGGCTGGTGAGTAGGGGATGTGAGAGGAATGGTGGAGAGTGTGGGGAGCAGAGACGTAGGTGAGGTCGGGGGCCCCGTGGGAGTTGGAAATGTGCTGCTGGTCTTGAGGGACGTTGCAGTGAGGTGGATGGAAGGGCGGGCCGTGGTGGAGGCAGACGTGGTGTACAAGGAGTGAGAGGTCGATGGGATTTGTTGAGTGCTGAGAAGGGTCTCGGAGGTGAGTCCCATCGCACTCATGGTTTGCTTGATGGTGGTGGCAGGAGGTAACGTGCTTTTCAAGTAAGTAGTGGTGGATGGGAAGGAGAGAGGTGCCGTGGAGGTTCTGGAAGTGGTGACGGAGAGGTTGGCTCGGGTCGTGGCCCTGGCAGATGTGGTTACCAGTGGTGCAGTGCTTGTGGGTCCAGAGGCCTTGACTGTTGTGGTTGAAAGACTGGAGCCTGTTGACCTCCGGGAGGAGGTGCTCCTAGGAACATCAGGGCTGGAGGGGCTGGGGATGCTCTGAGAAGATGGTGTGAGAGATCCAGGGGACAGTGTGGTAACCAGGGGGGAAGGTGAGGTGTTGGGAGTAGTGGGTGATGGATATGGGCTGGTGGTCCTGAGGGGCGAAGCTGTGAGGTCAGGGGACGGGTGAGCAGTGGTGGAGGCAGACAAGGTGTGTGAAGACTGAGAGGTCCGTGAGGTTTGTGTACTGGTGTGAGTGGCAGAGGAGGTGTGGGCCACCGGGGTCCCCGTTTGTGTATTGGTGGTTGTGGGTGTGATGTTGGTGGACAGGGGTGATGTGGGTTTGGGATGTGGGGAGGAGGAAAGGTGTGACAGGGAGGCAGGGGAGGTTGTGGAAGTGAAGAAGGACCTGTGGGAGGCACTGGTAGACGTAGTGATCAGGGGAGAGGTGTAGGTGGGTCCAGTGGCCGTGACCACTGTGGTTGAAAGAGTGGTGGTCATTGGACTTGGGTGGGAGCTTTCTTCGGGGACCTGTGTACTGGATTGTGCGTTGAGGGTCTGAGAGGTTGGTGTGAGAGAGAGGGTGGAGAGTGTGGGGAGCAGAGACGTAGGTGAGGTCGGGGGCCCCGTGGGAGTTGGAAATGTGCTGCTGGTCTTGAGGGACGTTGCAGTGAGGTGGATGGAAGGGCGGGCCGTGGTGGAGGCAGACGTGGTGTACAAGGAGTGAGAGGTCGATGGGATTTGTTGAGTGCTGAGAAGGGTCTCGGAGGTGAGTCCCATCGCACTCATGGTTTGCTTGATGGTGGTGGCAGGAGGTAACGTGCTTTTCAAGTAAGTAGTGGTGGATGGGAAGGAGAGAGGTGCCGTGGAGGTTCTGGAAGTGGTGACGGAGAGGTTGGCTCGGGTCGTGGCCCTGGCAGATGTGGTTACCAGTGGTGCAGTGCTTGTGGGTCCAGAGGCCTTGACTGTTGTGGTTGAAAGACTGGAGCCTGTTGACCTCCGGGAGGAGGTGCTCCTAGGAACATCAGGGCTGGAGGGGCTGGGGATGCTCTGAGAAGATGGTGTGAGAGATCCAGGGGACAGTGTGGAAACCAGGGGGGAAGGTGAGGTGTTGGGAGTAGTAGGTGGTGGATATGGGCTGGTGGTCCTGAGGGGCGAAGCTGTGAGGTCAGGGGACGGGTGAGCAGTGGTGGAGGCAGAGGAGGTGTGTGAAGCCTGGGAGGTCCGTGGCATGTGTGGAGTGCTGTGCGGGGACAGGGAGGTCAGTGCCTCAGGGCTCCATGTTTGTGTGCTGGTGGTGGCAATAGGTAATGTGGATTTTGTGTGTGGAGTGGACGTAGGGTGTGGGAGAGGGGCAGGAGAGGTCCTGAAGGTGCTGATGAAGCTGGGGGCCTGTGTGGAGGCCCTGGTAGATGTGGTCATCAGTGGTAGAGTGGCTGTGGGTCCTGTGGGCTTGGCGGTTGTGGTTGTTGGACCGGAACCAATGTGCCTTGGGGTGGAGGTGCTCCAAAGCACTTCTGGGCTGGAGGGGCTGCTGAGGCTCTGAGGAGTTGGTGTGAGAGAACGGGTGGACAATGGGGAAGCCCGAGAGGTAAGTGAGGTCTGGGGACCGGGTGGAGTTGGATATGCGCTGGTGATCTGGACGGATGTTCCTGGGACGGACACGGAGGGGTGGGCAGTGTTGGAGGCAGACGCGGTGTTTGAAGACTGAGAGGTCCGTGAGGTTTGTGTACTGGTTTGAGTGGCAGAGGAGGTGTGGGCCACCGGGGTCCCCGTTTGTGTATTGGTGGTTGTGGGTGTGATGTTGGTGGACAGGGGTGATGTGGGTTTGGGATGTGGGGAGGAGGAAAGGTGTGACAGGGAGGCAGGGGAGGTTGTGGAAGTGAAGAAGGACCTGTGGGAGGCACTGGTAGACGTAGTGATCAGGGGAGAGGTGTAGGTGGGTCCAGTGGCCCTGACCACTGTGGTTGAAAGAGTGGTGGTCATTGGACTTGGGTGGGAGCTTTCTTCGGGGACCTGTGTACTGGATTGTGCGTTGAGGGTCTGAGAGGTTGGTGTGAGAGAGAGGGTGGAGAGTGTGGGGAGCAGAGACGTAGGTGAGGTCGGGGGCCCCGTGGGAGTTGGAAATGTGCTGCTGGTCTTGAGGGACGTTGCAGTGAGGTGGATGGAAGGGCGGGCCGTGGTGGAGGCAGACGTGGTGTACAAGGAGTGAGAGGTCGATGGGATTTGTTGAGTGCTGAGAAGGGTCTCGGAGGTGAGTCCCATCGCACTCATGGTTTGCTTGATGGTGGTGGCAGGAGGTAACGTGCTTTTCAAGTAAGTAGTGGTGGATGGGAAGGAGAGAGGTGCCGTGGAGGTTCTGGAAGTGGTGACGGAGAGGTTGGCTCGGGTCGTGGCCCTGGCAGATGTGGTTACCAGTGGTGCAGTGCTTGTGGGTCCAGAGGCCTTGACTGTTGTGGTTGAAAGACTGGAGCCTGTTGACCTCCGGGAGGAGGTGCTCCTAGGAACATCAGGGCTGGAGGGGCTGGGGATGCTCTGAGAAGATGGTGTGAGAGATCCAGGGGACAGTGTGGAAACCAGGGGGGAAGGTGAGGTGTTGGGAGTAGTGGGTGATGGATATGGGCTGGTGGTCCTGAGGGGCGAAGCTGTGAGGTCAGGGGACGGGTGAGCAGTGGTGGAGGCAGACAAGGTGTGTGAAGACGGAGATGTCCGTGAGGTTTGTGTACTGGTGTGAGTGGCAGAGGAGGTGTGGGCCACCGGGGTCCCCGTTTGTGTATTGGTGGTTGTGGGTGTGATGTTGGTGGACAGGGGTGATGTGGGTTTGGGATGTGGGGAGGAGGAAAGGTGTGACAGGGAGGCAGGGGAGGTTGTGGAAGTGAGGAAGGACCTGTGGGAGGCACTGGTAGACGTAGTGATCAGGGGAGAGGTGTAGGTGGGTCCAGTGGCCCTGACCACTGTGGTTGAAAGAGTGGTGGTCATTGGACTTGGGTGGGAGCTTTCTTCGGGGACCTGTGTACTGGATTGTGCGTTGAGGGTCTGAGAGGTTGGTGTGAGAGAGAGGGTGGAGAGTGTGGGGAGCAGAGACGTAGGTGAGGTCGGGGGCCCCGTGGGAGTTGGAAATGTGCTGCTGGTCTTGAGGGACGTTGCAGTGAGGTGGATGGAAGGGCGGGCCGTGGTGGAGGCAGACGTGGTGTACAAGGAGTGAGAGGTCGATGGGATTTGTTGAGTGCTGAGAAGGGTCTCGGAGGTGAGTCCCATCGCACTCATGGTTTGCTTGATGGTGGTGGCAGGAGGTAACGTGCTTTTCAAGTAAGTAGTGGTGGATGGGAAGGAGAGAGGTGCCGTGGAGGTTCTGGAAGTGGTGACGGAGAGGTTGGCTCGGGTCGTGGCCCTGGCAGATGTGGTTACCAGTGGTGCAGTGCTTGTGGGTCCAGAGGCCTTGACTGTTGTGGTTGAAAGACTGGAGCCTGTTGACCTCCGGGAGGAGGTGCTCCTAGGAACATCAGGGCTGGAGGGGCTGGGGATGCTCTGAGAAGATGGTGTGAGAGATCCAGGGGACAGTGTGGAAACCAGGGGGGAAGGTGAGGTGTTGGGAGTAGTGGGTGATGGATATGGGCTGGTGGTCCTGAGGGGCGAAGCTGTGAGGTCAGGGGACGGGTGAGCAGTGGTGGAGGCAGAGGAGGTGTGTGAAGCCTGGGAGGTCCGTGGCATGTGTGGAGTGCTGTGCGGGGACAGGGAGGTCAGTGCCTCAGGGCTCCATGTTTGTGTGCTGGTGGTGGCAATAGGTAATGTGGATTTTGTGTGTGGAGTGGACGTAGGGTGTGGGAGAGGGGCAGGAGAGGTCCTGAAGGTGCTGATGAAGCTGGGGGCCTGTGTGGAGGCCCTGGTAGATGTGGTCATCAGTGGTAGCGTGGCTGTGGGTCCTGTGGGCTTGGCGGTTGTGGTTGTTGGACCGGAACCAATGTGCCTTGGGGTGGAGGTGCTCCAAAGCCCTTCTGGGCTGGAGGGGCTGCTGAGGCTCTGAGGAGTTGGTGTGAGAGAACGGGTGGACAATGGGGAAGCCCGAGAGGTAAGTGAGGTCTGGGGACCGGGTGGAGTTGGATATGCGCTGGTGATCTGGACGGATGTTCCTGGGAGGGACACGGAGGGGTGGGCAGTGTTGGAGGCAGACGCGGTGTTTGAAGACTGAGAGGTCCGTGAGGTTTGTGTACTGGTGTGAGTGGCAGAGGAGGTGTGGGCCACCGGGGTCCCCGTTTGTGTATTGGTGGTTGTGGGTGTGATGTTGGTGGACAGGGGTGATGTGGGTTTGGGATGTGGGGAGGAGGAAAGGTGTGACAGGGAGGCAGGGGAGGTTGTGGAAGTGAGGAAGGACCTGTGGGAGGCACTGGTAGACGTAGTGATCAGGGGAGAGGTGTAGGTGGGTCCAGTGGCCCTGACCACTGTGGTTGAAAGAGTGGTGGTCATTGGACTTGGGTGGGAGCTTTCTTCGGGGACCTGTGTACTGGATTGTGCGTTGAGGGTCTGAGAGGTTGGTGTGAGAGAGAGGGTGGAGAGTGTGGGGAGCAGAGACGTAGGTGAGGTCGGGGGCCCCGTGGGAGTTGGAAATGTGCTGCTGGTCTTGAGGGACGTTGCAGTGAGGTGGATGGAAGGGCGGGCCGTGGTGGAGGCAGACGTGGTGTACAAGGAGTGAGAGGTCGATGGGATTTGTTGAGTGCTGAGAAGGGTCTCGGAGGTGAGTCCCATCGCACTCATGGTTTGCTTGATGGTGGTGGCAGGAGGTAACGTGCTTTTCAAGTAAGTAGTGGTGGATGGGAAGGAGAGAGGTGCCGTGGAGGTTCTGGAAGTGGTGACGGAGAGGTTGGCTCGGGTCGTGGCCCTGGCAGATGTGGTTACCAGTGGTGCAGTGCTTGTGGGTCCAGAGGCCTTGACTGTTGTGGTTGAAAGACTGGAGCCTGTTGACCTCCGGGAGGAGGTGCTCCTAGGAACATCAGGGCTGGAGGGGCTGGGGATGCTCTGAGAAGATGGTGTGAGAGATCCAGGGGACAGTGTGGAAACCAGGGGGGAAGGTGAGGTGTTGGGAGTAGTGGGTGATGGATATGGGCTGGTGGTCCTGAGGGGCGAAGCTGTGAGGTCAGGGGACGGGTGAGCAGTGGTGGAGGCAGAGGAGGTGTGTGAAGCCTGGGAGGTCCGTGGCATGTGTGGAGTGCTGTGCGGGGACAGGGAGGTCAGTGCCTCAGGGCTCCATGTTTGTGTGCTGGTGGTGGCAATAGGTAATGTGGATTTTGTGTGTGGAGTGGACGTAGGGTGTGGGAGAGGGGCAGGAGAGGTCCTGAAGGTGCTGATGAAGCTGGGGGCCTGTGTGGAGGCCCTGGTAGATGTGGTCATCAGTGGTAGCGTGGCTGTGGGTCCTGTGGGCTTGGCGGTTGTGGTTGTTGGACCGGAACCAATGTGCCTTGGGGTGGAGGTGCTCCAAAGCCCTTCTGGGCTGGAGGGGCTGCTGAGGCTCTGAGGAGTTGGTGTGAGAGAACGGGTGGACAATGGGGAAGCCCGAGAGGTAAGTGAGGTCTGGGGACCGGGTGGAGTTGGATATGCGCTGGTGATCTGGACGGATGTTCCTGGGAGGGACACGGAGGGGTGGGCAGTGTTGGAGGCAGACGCGGTGTTTGAAGACTGAGAGGTCCGTGAGGTTTGTGTACTGGTGTGAGTGGCAGAGGAGGTGTGGGCCACCGGGGTCCCCGTTTGTGTATTGGTGGTTGTGGGTGTGATGTTGGTGGACAGGGGTGATGTGGGTTTGGGATGTGGGGAGGAGGAAAGGTGTGACAGGGAGGCAGGGGAGGTTGTGGAAGTGAGGAAGGACCTGTGGGAGGCACTGGTAGACGTAGTGATCAGGGGAGAGGTGTAGGTGGGTCCAGTGGCCCTGACCACTGTGGTTGAAAGAGTGGTGGTCATTGGACTTGGGTGGGAGCTTTCTTCGGGGACCTGTGTACTGGATTGTGCGTTGAGGGTCTGAGAGGTTGGTGTGAGAGAGAGGGTGGAGAGTGTGGGGAGCAGAGACGTAGGTGAGGTCGGGGGCCCCGTGGGAGTTGGAAATGTGCTGCTGGTCTTGAGGGACGTTGCAGTGAGGTGGATGGAAGGGCGGGCCGTGGTGGAGGCAGACGTGGTGTACAAGGAGTGAGAGGTCGATGGGATTTGTTGAGTGCTGAGAAGGGTCTCGGAGGTGAGTCCCATCGCACTCATGGTTTGCTTGATGGTGGTGGCAGGAGGTAACGTGCTTTTCAAGTAAGTAGTGGTGGATGGGAAGGAGAGAGGTGCCGTGGAGGTTCTGGAAGTGGTGACGGAGAGGTTGGCTCGGGTCGTGGCCCTGGCAGATGTGGTTACCAGTGGTGCAGTGCTTGTGGGTCCAGAGGCCTTGACTGTTGTGGTTGAAAGACTGGAGCCTGTTGACCTCCGGGAGGAGGTGCTCCTAGGAACATCAGGGCTGGAGGGGCTGGGGATGCTCTGAGAAGATGGTGTGAGAGATCCAGGGGACAGTGTGGAAACCAGGGGGGAAGGTGAGGTGTTGGGAGTAGTGGGTGATGGATATGGGCTGGTGGTCCTGAGGGGCGAAGCTGTGAGGTCAGGGGACGGGTGAGCAGTGGTGGAGGCAGAGGAGGTGTGTGAAGCCTGGGAGGTCCGTGGCATGTGTGGAGTGCTGTGCGGGGACAGGGAGGTCAGTGCCTCAGGGCTCCATGTTTGTGTGCTGGTGGTGGCAATAGGTAATGTGGATTTTGTGTGTGGAGTGGACGTAGGGTGTGGGAGAGGGGCAGGAGAGGTCCTGAAGGTGCTGATGAAGCTGGGGGCCTGTGTGGAGGCCCTGGTAGATGTGGTCATCAGTGGTAGCGTGGCTGTGGGTCCTGTGGGCTTGGCGGTTGTGGTTGTTGGACCGGAACCAATGTGCCTTGGGGTGGAGGTGCTCCAAAGCCCTTCTGGGCTGGAGGGGCTGCTGAGGCTCTGAGGAGTTGGTGTGAGAGAACGGGTGGACAATGGGGAAGCCCGAGAGGTAAGTGAGGTCTGGGGACCGGGTGGAGTTGGATATGCGCTGGTGATCTGGACGGATGTTCCTGGGACGGACACGGAGGGGTGGGCAGTGTTGGAGGCAGACGCGGTGTTTGAAGACTGAGAGGTCCGTGAGGTTTGTGTACTGGTGTGAGTGGCAGAGGAGGTGTGGGCCACCGGGGTCCCCGTTTGTGTATTGGTGGTTGTGGGTGTGATGTTGGTGGACAGGGGTGATGTGGGTTTGGGATGTGGGGAGGAGGAAAGGTGTGACAGGGAGGCAGGGGAGGTTGTGGAAGTGAGGAAGGACCTGTGGGAGGCACTGGTAGACGTAGTGATCAGGGGAGAGGTGTAGGTGGGTCCAGTGGCCCTGACCACTGTGGTTGAAAGAGTGGTGGTCATTGGACTTGGGTGGGAGCTTTCTTCGGGGACCTGTGTACTGGATTGTGCGTTGAGGGTCTGAGAGGTTGGTGTGAGAGAGAGGGTGGAGAGTGTGGGGAGCAGAGACGTAGGTGAGGTCGGGGGCCCCGTGGGAGTTGGAAATGTGCTGCTGGTCTTGAGGGACGTTGCAGTGAGGTGGATGGAAGGGCGGGCCGTGGTGGAGGCAGACGTGGTGTACAAGGAGTGAGAGGTCGATGGGATTTGTTGAGTGCTGAGAAGGGTCTCGGAGGTGAGTCCCATCGCACTCATGGTTTGCTTGATGGTGGTGGCAGGAGGTAACGTGCTTTTCAAGTAAGTAGTGGTGGATGGGAAGGAGAGAGGTGCCGTGGAGGTTCTGGAAGTGGTGACGGAGAGGTTGGCTCGGGTCGTGGCCCTGGCAGATGTGGTTACCAGTGGTGCAGTGCTTGTGGGTCCAGAGGCCTTGACTGTTGTGGTTGAAAGACTGGAGCCTGTTGACCTCCGGGAGGAGGTGCTCCTAGGAACATCAGGGCTGGAGGGGCTGGGGATGCTCTGAGAAGATGGTGTGAGAGATCCAGGGGACAGTGTGGAAACCAGGGGGGAAGGTGAGGTGTTGGGAGTAGTAGGTGGTGGATATGGGCTGGTGGTCCTGAGGGGCGAAGCTGTGAGGTCAGGGGACGGGTGAGCAGTGGTGGAGGCAGAGGAGGTGTGTGAAGCCTGGGAGGTCCGTGGCATGTGTGGAGTGCTGTGCGGGGACAGGGAGGTCAGTGCCTCAGGGCTCCATGTTTGTGTGCTGGTGGTGGCAATAGGTAATGTGGATTTTGTGTGTGGAGTGGACGTAGGGTGTGGGAGAGGGGCAGGAGAGGTCCTGAAGGTGCTGATGAAGCTGGGGGCCTGTGTGGAGGCCCTGGTAGATGTGGTCATCAGTGGTAGCGTGGCTGTGGGTCCTGTGGGCTTGGCGGTTGTGGTTGTTGGACCGGAACCAATGTGCCTTGGGGTGGAGGTGCTCCAAAGCCCTTCTGGGCTGGAGGGGCTGCTGAGGCTCTGAGGAGTTGGTGTGAGAGAACGGGTGGACAATGGGGAAGCCCGAGAGGTAAGTGAGGTCTGGGGACCGGGTGGAGTTGGATATGCGCTGGTGATCTGGACGGATGTTCCTGGGAGGGACACGGAGGGGTGGGCAGTGTTGGAGGCAGACGCGGTGTTTGAAGACTGAGAGGTCCGTGAGGTTTGTGTACTGGTGTGAGTGGCAGAGGAGGTGTGGGCCACCGGGGTCCCCGTTTGTGTATTGGTGGTTGTGGGTGTGATGTTGGTGGACAGGGGTGATGTGGGTTTGGGATGTGGGGAGGAGGAAAGGTGTGACAGGGAGGCAGGGGAGGTTGTGGAAGTGAGGAAGGACCTGTGGGAGGCACTGGTAGACGTAGTGATCAGGGGAGAGGTGTAGGTGGGTCCAGTGGCCCTGACCACTGTGGTTGAAAGAGTGGTGGTCATTGGACTTGGGTGGGAGCTTTCTTCGGGGACCTGTGTACTGGATTGTGCGTTGAGGGTCTGAGAGGTTGGTGTGAGAGAGAGGGTGGAGAGTGTGGGGAGCAGAGACGTAGGTGAGGTCGGGGGCCCCGTGGGAGTTGGAAATGTGCTGCTGGTCTTGAGGGACGTTGCAGTGAGGTGGATGGAAGGGCGGGCCGTGGTGGAGGCAGACGTGGTGTACAAGGAGTGAGAGGTCGATGGGATTTGTTGAGTGCTGAGAAGGGTCTCGGAGGTGAGTCCCATCGCACTCATGGTTTGCTTGATGGTGGTGGCAGGAGGTAACGTGCTTTTCAAGTAAGTAGTGGTGGATGGGAAGGAGAGAGGTGCCGTGGAGGTTCTGGAAGTGGTGACGGAGAGGTTGGCTCGGGTCGTGGCCCTGGCAGATGTGGTTACCAGTGGTGCAGTGCTTGTGGGTCCAGAGGCCTTGACTGTTGTGGTTGAAAGACTGGAGCCTGTTGACCTCCGGGAGGAGGTGCTCCTAGGAACATCAGGGCTGGAGGGGCTGGGGATGCTCTGAGAAGATGGTGTGAGAGATCCAGGGGACAGTGTGGAAACCAGGGGGGAAGGTGAGGTGTTGGGAGTAGTGGGTGATGGATATGGGCTGGTGGTCCTGAGGGGCGAAGCTGTGAGGTCAGGGGACGGGTGAGCAGTGGTGGAGGCAGAGGAGGTGTGTGAAGCCTGGGAGGTCCGTGGCATGTGTGGAGTGCTGTGCGGGGACAGGGAGGTCAGTGCCTCAGGGCTCCATGTTTGTGTGCTGGTGGTGGCAATAGGTAATGTGGATTTTGTGTGTGGAGTGGACGTAGGGTGTGGGAGAGGGGCAGGAGAGGTCCTGAAGGTGCTGATGAAGCTGGGGGCCTGTGTGGAGGCCCTGGTAGATGTGGTCATCAGTGGTAGCGTGGCTGTGGGTCCTGTGGGCTTGGCGGTTGTGGTTGTTGGACCGGAACCAATGTGCCTTGGGGTGGAGGTGCTCCAAAGCCCTTCTGGGCTGGAGGGGCTGCTGAGGCTCTGAGGAGTTGGTGTGAGAGAACGGGTGGACAATGGGGAAGCCCGAGAGGTAAGTGAGGTCTGGGGACCGGGTGGAGTTGGATATGCGCTGGTGATCTGGACGGATGTTCCTGGGAGGGACACGGAGGGGTGGGCAGTGTTGGAGGCAGACGCGGTGTTTGAAGACTGAGAGGTCCGTGAGGTTTGTGTACTGGTGTGAGTGGCAGAGGAGGTGTGGGCCACCGGGGTCCCCGTTTGTGTATTGGTGGTTGTGGGTGTGATGTTGGTGGACAGGGGTGATGTGGGTTTGGGATGTGGGGAGGAGGAAAGGTGTGACAGGGAGGCAGGGGAGGTTGTGGAAGTGAGGAAGGACCTGTGGGAGGCACTGGTAGACGTAGTGATCAGGGGAGAGGTGTAGGTGGGTCCAGTGGCCCTGACCACTGTGGTTGAAAGAGTGGTGGTCATTGGACTTGGGTGGGAGCTTTCTTCGGGGACCTGTGTACTGGATTGTGCGTTGAGGGTCTGAGAGGTTGGTGTGAGAGAGAGGGTGGAGAGTGTGGGGAGCAGAGACGTAGGTGAGGTCGGGGGCCCCGTGGGAGTTGGAAATGTGCTGCTGGTCTTGAGGGACGTTGCAGTGAGGTGGATGGAAGGGCGGGCCGTGGTGGAGGCAGACGTGGTGTACAAGGAGTGAGAGGTCGATGGGATTTGTTGAGTGCTGAGAAGGGTCTCGGAGGTGAGTCCCATCGCACTCATGGTTTGCTTGATGGTGGTGGCAGGAGGTAACGTGCTTTTCAAGTAAGTAGTGGTGGATGGGAAGGAGAGAGGTGCCGTGGAGGTTCTGGAAGTGGTGACGGAGAGGTTGGCTCGGGTCGTGGCCCTGGCAGATGTGGTTACCAGTGGTGCAGTGCTTGTGGGTCCAGAGGCCTTGACTGTTGTGGTTGAAAGACTGGAGCCTGTTGACCTCCGGGAGGAGGTGCTCCTAGGAACATCAGGGCTGGAGGGGCTGGGGATGCTCTGAGAAGATGGTGTGAGAGATCCAGGGGACAGTGTGGAAACCAGGGGGGAAGGTGAGGTGTTGGGAGTAGTGGGTGATGGATATGGGCTGGTGGTCCTGAGGGGCGAAGCTGTGAGGTCAGGGGACGGGTGAGCAGTGGTGGAGGCAGAGGAGGTGTGTGAAGCCTGGGAGGTCCGTGGCATGTGTGGAGTGCTGTGCGGGGACAGGGAGGTCAGTGCCTCAGGGCTCCATGTTTGTGTGCTGGTGGTGGCAATAGGTAATGTGGATTTTGTGTGTGGAGTGGACGTAGGGTGTGGGAGAGGGGCAGGAGAGGTCCTGAAGGTGCTGATGAAGCTGGGGGCCTGTGTGGAGGCCCTGGTAGATGTGGTCATCAGTGGTAGCGTGGCTGTGGGTCCTGTGGGCTTGGCGGTTGTGGTTGTTGGACCGGAACCAATGTGCCTTGGGGTGGAGGTGCTCCAAAGCCCTTCTGGGCTGGAGGGGCTGCTGAGGCTCTGAGGAGTTGGTGTGAGAGAACGGGTGGACAATGGGGAAGCCCGAGAGGTAAGTGAGGTCTGGGGACCGGGTGGAGTTGGATATGCGCTGGTGATCTGGACGGATGTTCCTGGGAGGGACACGGAGGGGTGGGCAGTGTTGGAGGCAGACGCGGTGTTTGAAGACTGAGAGGTCCGTGAGGTTTGTGTACTGGTGTGAGTGGCAGAGGAGGTGTGGGCCACCGGGGTCCCCGTTTGTGTATTGGTGGTTGTGGGTGTGATGTTGGTGGACAGGGGTGATGTGGGTTTGGGATGTGGGGAGGAGGAAAGGTGTGACAGGGAGGCAGGGGAGGTTGTGGAAGTGAGGAAGGACCTGTGGGAGGCACTGGTAGACGTAGTGATCAGGGGAGAGGTGTAGGTGGGTCCAGTGGCCCTGACCACTGTGGTTGAAAGAGTGGTGGTCATTGGACTTGGGTGGGAGCTTTCTTCGGGGACCTGTGTACTGGATTGTGCGTTGAGGGTCTGAGAGGTTGGTGTGAGAGAGAGGGTGGAGAGTGTGGGGAGCAGAGACGTAGGTGAGGTCGGGGGCCCCGTGGGAGTTGGAAATGTGCTGCTGGTCTTGAGGGACGTTGCAGTGAGGTGGATGGAAGGGCGGGCCGTGGTGGAGGCAGACGTGGTGTACAAGGAGTGAGAGGTCGATGGGATTTGTTGAGTGCTGAGAAGGGTCTCGGAGGTGAGTCCCATCGCACTCATGGTTTGCTTGATGGTGGTGGCAGGAGGTAACGTGCTTTTCAAGTAAGTAGTGGTGGATGGGAAGGAGAGAGGTGCCGTGGAGGTTCTGGAAGTGGTGACGGAGAGGTTGGCTCGGGTCGTGGCCCTGGCAGATGTGGTTACCAGTGGTGCAGTGCTTGTGGGTCCAGAGGCCTTGACTGTTGTGGTTGAAAGACTGGAGCCTGTTGACCTCCGGGAGGAGGTGCTCCTAGGAACATCAGGGCTGGAGGGGCTGGGGATGCTCTGAGAAGATGGTGTGAGAGATCCAGGGGACAGTGTGGAAACCAGGGGGGAAGGTGAGGTGTTGGGAGTAGTAGGTGGTGGATATGGGCTGGTGGTCCTGAGGGGCGAAGCTGTGAGGTCAGGGGACGGGTGAGCAGTGGTGGAGGCAGAGGAGGTGTGTGAAGCCTGGGAGGTCCGTGGCATGTGTGGAGTGCTGTGCGGGGACAGGGAGGTCAGTGCCTCAGGGCTCCATGTTTGTGTGCTGGTGGTGGCAATAGGTAATGTGGATTTTGTGTGTGGAGTGGACGTAGGGTGTGGGAGAGGGGCAGGAGAGGTCCTGAAGGTGCTGATGAAGCTGGGGGCCTGTGTGGAGGCCCTGGTAGATGTGGTCATCAGTGGTAGCGTGGCTGTGGGTCCTGTGGGCTTGGCGGTTGTGGTTGTTGGACCGGAACCAATGTGCCTTGGGGTGGAGGTGCTCCAAAGCCCTTCTGGGCTGGAGGGGCTGCTGAGGCTCTGAGGAGTTGGTGTGAGAGAACGGGTGGACAATGGGGAAGCCCGAGAGGTAAGTGAGGTCTGGGGACCGGGTGGAGTTGGATATGCGCTGGTGATCTGGACGGATGTTCCTGGGAGGGACACGGAGGGGTGGGCAGTGTTGGAGGCAGACGCGGTGTTTGAAGACTGAGAGGTCCGTGAGGTTTGTGTACTGGTGTGAGTGGCAGAGGAGGTGTGGGCCACCGGGGTCCCCGTTTGTGTATTGGTGGTTGTGGGTGTGATGTTGGTGGACAGGGGTGATGTGGGTTTGGGATGTGGGGAGGAGGAAAGGTGTGACAGGGAGGCAGGGGAGGTTGTGGAAGTGAGGAAGGACCTGTGGGAGGCACTGGTAGACGTAGTGATCAGGGGAGAGGTGTAGGTGGGTCCAGTGGCCCTGACCACTGTGGTTGAAAGAGTGGTGGTCATTGGACTTGGGTGGGAGCTTTCTTCGGGGACCTGTGTACTGGATTGTGCGTTGAGGGTCTGAGAGGTTGGTGTGAGAGAGAGGGTGGAGAGTGTGGGGAGCAGAGACGTAGGTGAGGTCGGGGGCCCCGTGGGAGTTGGAAATGTGCTGCTGGTCTTGAGGGACGTTGCAGTGAGGTGGATGGAAGGGCGGGCCGTGGTGGAGGCAGACGTGGTGTACAAGGAGTGAGAGGTCGATGGGATTTGTTGAGTGCTGAGAAGGGTCTCGGAGGTGAGTCCCATCGCACTCATGGTTTGCTTGATGGTGGTGGCAGGAGGTAACGTGCTTTTCAAGTAAGTAGTGGTGGATGGGAAGGAGAGAGGTGCCGTGGAGGTTCTGGAAGTGGTGACGGAGAGGTTGGCTCGGGTCGTGGCCCTGGCAGATGTGGTTACCAGTGGTGCAGTGCTTGTGGGTCCAGAGGCCTTGACTGTTGTGGTTGAAAGACTGGAGCCTGTTGACCTCCGGGAGGAGGTGCTCCTAGGAACATCAGGGCTGGAGGGGCTGGGGATGCTCTGAGAAGATGGTGTGAGAGATCCAGGGGACAGTGTGGAAACCAGGGGGGAAGGTGAGGTGTTGGGAGTAGTGGGTGATGGATATGGGCTGGTGGTCCTGAGGGGCGAAGCTGTGAGGTCAGGGGACGGGTGAGCAGTGGTGGAGGCAGAGGAGGTGTGTGAAGCCTGGGAGGTCCGTGGCATGTGTGGAGTGCTGTGCGGGGACAGGGAGGTCAGTGCCTCAGGGCTCCATGTTTGTGTGCTGGTGGTGGCAATAGGTAATGTGGATTTTGTGTGTGGAGTGGACGTAGGGTGTGGGAGAGGGGCAGGAGAGGTCCTGAAGGTGCTGATGAAGCTGGGGGCCTGTGTGGAGGCCCTGGTAGATGTGGTCATCAGTGGTAGCGTGGCTGTGGGTCCTGTGGGCTTGGCGGTTGTGGTTGTTGGACCGGAACCAATGTGCCTTGGGGTGGAGGTGCTCCAAAGCCCTTCTGGGCTGGAGGGGCTGCTGAGGCTCTGAGGAGTTGGTGTGAGAGAACGGGTGGACAATGGGGAAGCCCGAGAGGTAAGTGAGGTCTGGGGACCGGGTGGAGTTGGATATGCGCTGGTGATCTGGACGGATGTTCCTGGGAGGGACACGGAGGGGTGGGCAGTGTTGGAGGCAGACGCGGTGTTTGAAGACTGAGAGGTCCGTGAGGTTTGTGTACTGGTGTGAGTGGCAGAGGAGGTGTGGGCCACCGGGGTCCCCGTTTGTGTATTGGTGGTTGTGGGTGTGATGTTGGTGGACAGGGGTGATGTGGGTTTGGGATGTGGGGAGGAGGAAAGGTGTGACAGGGAGGCAGGGGAGGTTGTGGAAGTGAGGAAGGACCTGTGGGAGGCACTGGTAGACGTAGTGATCAGGGGAGAGGTGTAGGTGGGTCCAGTGGCCCTGACCACTGTGGTTGAAAGAGTGGTGGTCATTGGACTTGGGTGGGAGCTTTCTTCGGGGACCTGTGTACTGGATTGTGCGTTGAGGGTCTGAGAGGTTGGTGTGAGAGAGAGGGTGGAGAGTGTGGGGAGCAGAGACGTAGGTGAGGTCGGGGGCCCCGTGGGAGTTGGAAATGTGCTGCTGGTCTTGAGGGACGTTGCAGTGAGGTGGATGGAAGGGCGGGCCGTGGTGGAGGCAGACGTGGTGTACAAGGAGTGAGAGGTCGATGGGATTTGTTGAGTGCTGAGAAGGGTCTCGGAGGTGAGTCCCATCGCACTCATGGTTTGCTTGATGGTGGTGGCAGGAGGTAACGTGCTTTTCAAGTAAGTAGTGGTGGATGGGAAGGAGAGAGGTGCCGTGGAGGTTCTGGAAGTGGTGACGGAGAGGTTGGCTCGGGTCGTGGCCCTGGCAGATGTGGTTACCAGTGGTGCAGTGCTTGTGGGTCCAGAGGCCTTGACTGTTGTGGTTGAAAGACTGGAGCCTGTTGACCTCCGGGAGGAGGTGCTCCTAGGAACATCAGGGCTGGAGGGGCTGGGGATGCTCTGAGAAGATGGTGTGAGAGATCCAGGGGACAGTGTGGAAACCAGGGGGGAAGGTGAGGTGTTGGGAGTAGTGGGTGATGGATATGGGCTGGTGGTCCTGAGGGGCGAAGCTGTGAGGTCAGGGGACGGGTGAGCAGTGGTGGAGGCAGAGGAGGTGTGTGAAGCCTGGGAGGTCCGTGGCATGTGTGGAGTGCTGTGCGGGGACAGGGAGGTCAGTGCCTCAGGGCTCCATGTTTGTGTGCTGGTGGTGGCAATAGGTAATGTGGATTTTGTGTGTGGAGTGGACGTAGGGTGTGGGAGAGGGGCAGGAGAGGTCCTGAAGGTGCTGATGAAGCTGGGGGCCTGTGTGGAGGCCCTGGTAGATGTGGTCATCAGTGGTAGCGTGGCTGTGGGTCCTGTGGGCTTGGCGGTTGTGGTTGTTGGACCGGAACCAATGTGCCTTGGGGTGGAGGTGCTCCAAAGCCCTTCTGGGCTGGAGGGGCTGCTGAGGCTCTGAGGAGTTGGTGTGAGAGAACGGGTGGACAATGGGGAAGCCCGAGAGGTAAGTGAGGTCTGGGGACCGGGTGGAGTTGGATATGCGCTGGTGATCTGGACGGATGTTCCTGGGAGGGACACGGAGGGGTGGGCAGTGTTGGAGGCAGACGCGGTGTTTGAAGACTGAGAGGTCCGTGAGGTTTGTGTACTGGTGTGAGTGGCAGAGGAGGTGTGGGCCACCGGGGTCCCCGTTTGTGTATTGGTGGTTGTGGGTGTGATGTTGGTGGACAGGGGTGATGTGGGTTTGGGATGTGGGGAGGAGGAAAGGTGTGACAGGGAGGCAGGGGAGGTTGTGGAAGTGAGGAAGGACCTGTGGGAGGCACTGGTAGACGTAGTGATCAGGGGAGAGGTGTAGGTGGGTCCAGTGGCCCTGACCACTGTGGTTGAAAGAGTGGTGGTCATTGGACTTGGGTGGGAGCTTTCTTCGGGGACCTGTGTACTGGATTGTGCGTTGAGGGTCTGAGAGGTTGGTGTGAGAGAGAGGGTGGAGAGTGTGGGGAGCAGAGACGTAGGTGAGGTCGGGGGCCCCGTGGGAGTTGGAAATGTGCTGCTGGTCTTGAGGGACGTTGCAGTGAGGTGGATGGAAGGGCGGGCCGTGGTGGAGGCAGACGTGGTGTACAAGGAGTGAGAGGTCGATGGGATTTGTTGAGTGCTGAGAAGGGTCTCGGAGGTGAGTCCCATCGCACTCATGGTTTGCTTGATGGTGGTGGCAGGAGGTAACGTGCTTTTCAAGTAAGTAGTGGTGGATGGGAAGGAGAGAGGTGCCGTGGAGGTTCTGGAAGTGGTGACGGAGAGGTTGGCTCGGGTCGTAGCCCTGGCAGATGTGGTTACCAGTGGTGCAGTGCTTGTGGGTCCAGAGGCCTTGACTGTTGTGGTTGAAAGACTGGAGCCTGTTGACCTCCGGGAGGAGGTGCTCCTAGGAACATCAGGGCTGGAGGGGCTGGGGATGCTCTGAGAAGATGGTGTGAGAGATCCAGGGGACAGTGTGGAAACCAGGGGGGAAGGTGAGGTGTTGGGAGTAGTGGGTGATGGATATGGGCTGGTGGTCCTGAGGGGCGAAGCTGTGAGGTCAGGGGACGGGTGAGCAGTGGTGGAGGCAGAGGAGGTGTGTGAAGCCTGGGAGGTCCGTGGCATGTGTGGAGTGCTGTGCGGGGACAGGGAGGTCAGTGCCTCAGGGCTCCATGTTTGTGTGCTGGTGGTGGCAATAGGTAATGTGGATTTTGTGTGTGGAGTGGACGTAGGGTGTGGGAGAGGGGCAGGAGAGGTCCTGAAGGTGCTGATGAAGCTGGGGGCCTGTGTGGAGGCCCTGGTAGATGTGGTCATCAGTGGTAGCGTGGCTGTGGGTCCTGTGGGCTTGGCGGTTGTGGTTGTTGGACCGGAACCAATGTGCCTTGGGGTGGAGGTGCTCCAAAGCCCTTCTGGGCTGGAGGGGCTGCTGAGGCTCTGAGGAGTTGGTGTGAGAGAACGGGTGGACAATGGGGAAGCCCGAGAGGTAAGTGAGGTCTGGGGACCGGGTGGAGTTGGATATGCGCTGGTGATCTGGACGGATGTTCCTGGGACGGACACGGAGGGGTGGGCAGTGTTGGAGGCAGACGCGGTGTTTGAAGACTGAGAGGTCCGTGAGGTTTGTGTACTGGTGTGAGTGGCAGAGGAGGTGTGGGCCACCGGGGTCCCCGTTTGTGTATTGGTGGTTGTGGGTGTGATGTTGGTGGACAGGGGTGATGTGGGTTTGGGATGTGGGGAGGAGGAAAGGTGTGACAGGGAGGCAGGGGAGGTTGTGGAAGTGAGGAAGGACCTGTGGGAGGCACTGGTAGACGTAGTGATCAGGGGAGAGGTGTAGGTGGGTCCAGTGGCCCTGACCACTGTGGTTGAAAGAGTGGTGGTCATTGGACTTGGGTGGGAGCTTTCTTCGGGGACCTGTGTACTGGATTGTGCGTTGAGGGTCTGAGAGGTTGGTGTGAGAGAGAGGGTGGAGAGTGTGGGGAGCAGAGACGTAGGTGAGGTCGGGGGCCCCGTGGGAGTTGGAAATGTGCTGCTGGTCTTGAGGGACGTTGCAGTGAGGTGGATGGAAGGGCGGGCCGTGGTGGAGGCAGACGTGGTGTACAAGGAGTGAGAGGTCGATGGGATTTGTTGAGTGCTGAGAAGGGTCTCGGAGGTGAGTCCCATCGCACTCATGGTTTGCTTGATGGTGGTGGCAGGAGGTAACGTGCTTTTCAAGTAAGTAGTGGTGGATGGGAAGGAGAGAGGTGCCGTGGAGGTTCTGGAAGTGGTGACGGAGAGGTTGGCTCGGGTCGTAGCCCTGGCAGATGTGGTTACCAGTGGTGCAGTGCTTGTGGGTCCAGAGGCCTTGACTGTTGTGGTTGAAAGACTGGAGCCTGTTGACCTCCGGGAGGAGGTGCTCCTAGGAACATCAGGGCTGGAGGGGCTGGGGATGCTCTGAGAAGATGGTGTGAGAGATCCAGGGGACAGTGTGGAAACCAGGGGGGAAGGTGAGGTGTTGGGAGTAGTGGGTGATGGATATGGGCTGGTGGTCCTGAGGGGCGAAGCTGTGAGGTCAGGGGACGGGTGAGCAGTGGTGGAGGCAGAGGAGGTGTGTGAAGCCTGGGAGGTCCGTGGCATGTGTGGAGTGCTGTGCGGGGACAGGGAGGTCAGTGCCTCAGGGCTCCATGTTTGTGTGCTGGTGGTGGCAATAGGTAATGTGGATTTTGTGTGTGGAGTGGACGTAGGGTGTGGGAGAGGGGCAGGAGAGGTCCTGAAGGTGCTGATGAAGCTGGGGGCCTGTGTGGAGGCCCTGGTAGATGTGGTCATCAGTGGTAGCGTGGCTGTGGGTCCTGTGGGCTTGGCGGTTGTGGTTGTTGGACCGGAACCAATGTGCCTTGGGGTGGAGGTGCTCCAAAGCCCTTCTGGGCTGGAGGGGCTGCTGAGGCTCTGAGGAGTTGGTGTGAGAGAACGGGTGGACAATGGGGAAGCCCGAGAGGTAAGTGAGGTCTGGGGACCGGGTGGAGTTGGATATGCGCTGGTGATCTGGACGGATGTTCCTGGGACGGACACGGAGGGGTGGGCAGTGTTGGAGGCAGACGCGGTGTTTGAAGACTGAGAGGTCCGTGAGGTTTGTGTACTGGTGTGAGTGGCAGAGGAGGTGTGGGCCACCGGGGTCCCCGTTTGTGTATTGGTGGTTGTGGGTGTGATGTTGGTGGACAGGGGTGATGTGGGTTTGGGATGTGGGGAGGAGGAAAGGTGTGACAGGGAGGCAGGGGAGGTTGTGGAAGTGAGGAAGGACCTGTGGGAGGCACTGGTAGACGTAGTGATCAGGGGAGAGGTGTAGGTGGGTCCAGTGGCCCTGACCACTGTGGTTGAAAGAGTGGTGGTCATTGGACTTGGGTGGGAGCTTTCTTCGGGGACCTGTGTACTGGATTGTGCGTTGAGGGTCTGAGAGGTTGGTGTGAGAGAGAGGGTGGAGAGTGTGGGGAGCAGAGACGTAGGTGAGGTCGGGGGCCCCGTGGGAGTTGGAAATGTGCTGCTGGTCTTGAGGGACGTTGCAGTGAGGTGGATGGAAGGGCGGGCCGTGGTGGAGGCAGACGTGGTGTACAAGGAGTGAGAGGTCGATGGGATTTGTTGAGTGCTGAGAAGGGTCTCGGAGGTGAGTCCCATCGCACTCATGGTTTGCTTGATGGTGGTGGCAGGAGGTAACGTGCTTTTCAAGTAAGTAGTGGTGGATGGGAAGGAGAGAGGTGCCGTGGAGGTTCTGGAAGTGGTGACGGAGAGGTTGGCTCGGGTCGTGGCCCTGGCAGATGTGGTTACCAGTGGTGCAGTGCTTGTGGGTCCAGAGGCCTTGACTGTTGTGGTTGAAAGACTGGAGCCTGTTGACCTCCGGGAGGAGGTGCTCCTAGGAACATCAGGGCTGGAGGGGCTGGGGATGCTCTGAGAAGATGGTGTGAGAGATCCAGGGGACAGTGTGGAAACCAGGGGGGAAGGTGAGGTGTTGGGAGTAGTAGGTGGTGGATATGGGCTGGTGGTCCTGAGGGGCGAAGCTGTGAGGTCAGGGGACGGGTGAGCAGTGGTGGAGGCAGAGGAGGTGTGTGAAGCCTGGGAGGTCCGTGGCATGTGTGGAGTGCTGTGCGGGGACAGGGAGGTCAGTGCCTCAGGGCTCCATGTTTGTGTGCTGGTGGTGGCAATAGGTAATGTGGATTTTGTGTGTGGAGTGGACGTAGGGTGTGGGAGAGGGGCAGGAGAGGTCCTGAAGGTGCTGATGAAGCTGGGGGCCTGTGTGGAGGCCCTGGTAGATGTGGTCATCAGTGGTAGCGTGGCTGTGGGTCCTGTGGGCTTGGCGGTTGTGGTTGTTGGACCGGAACCAATGTGCCTTGGGGTGGAGGTGCTCCAAAGCCCTTCTGGGCTGGAGGGGCTGCTGAGGCTCTGAGGAGTTGGTGTGAGAGAACGGGTGGACAATGGGGAAGCCCGAGAGGTAAGTGAGGTCTGGGGACCAGGTGGAGTTGGATATGCGCTGGTGATCTGGACGGATGTTCCTGGGAGGGACACGGAGGGGTGGGCAGTGTTGGAGGCAGACGCGGTGTTTGAAGACTGAGAGGTCCGTGAGGTTTGTGTACTGGTGTGAGTGGCAGAGGAGGTGTGGGCCACCGGGGTCCCCGTTTGTGTATTGGTGGTTGTGGGTGTGATGTTGGTGGACAGGGGTGATGTGGGTTTGGGATGTGGGGAGGAGGAAAGGTGTGACAGGGAGGCAGGGGAGGTTGTGGAAGTGAGGAAGGACCTGTGGGAGGCACTGGTAGACGTAGTGATCAGGGGAGAGGTGTAGGTGGGTCCAGTGGCCCTGACCACTGTGGTTGAAAGAGTGGTGGTCATTGGACTTGGGTGGGAGCTTTCTTCGGGGACCTGTGTACTGGATTGTGCGTTGAGGGTCTGAGAGGTTGGTGTGAGAGAGAGGGTGGAGAGTGTGGGGAGCAGAGACGTAGGTGAGGTCGGGGGCCCCGTGGGAGTTGGAAATGTGCTGCTGGTCTTGAGGGACGTTGCAGTGAGGTGGATGGAAGGGCGGGCCGTGGTGGAGGCAGACGTGGTGTACAAGGAGTGAGAGGTCGATGGGATTTGTTGAGTGCTGAGAAGGGTCTCGGAGGTGAGTCCCATCGCACTCATGGTTTGCTTGATGGTGGTGGCAGGAGGTAACGTGCTTTTCAAGTAAGTAGTGGTGGATGGGAAGGAGAGAGGTGCCGTGGAGGTTCTGGAAGTGGTGACGGAGAGGTTGGCTCGGGTCGTGGCCCTGGCAGATGTGGTTACCAGTGGTGCAGTGCTTGTGGGTCCAGAGGCCTTGACTGTTGTGGTTGAAAGACTGGAGCCTGTTGACCTCCGGGAGGAGGTGCTCCTAGGAACATCAGGGCTGGAGGGGCTGGGGATGCTCTGAGAAGATGGTGTGAGAGATCCAGGGGACAGTGTGGAAACCAGGGGGGAAGGTGAGGTGTTGGGAGTAGTAGGTGGTGGATATGGGCTGGTGGTCCTGAGGGGCGAAGCTGTGAGGTCAGGGGACGGGTGAGCAGTGGTGGAGGCAGAGGAGGTGTGTGAAGCCTGGGAGGTCCGTGGCATGTGTGGAGTGCTGTGCGGGGACAGGGAGGTCAGTGCCTCAGGGCTCCATGTTTGTGTGCTGGTGGTGGCAATAGGTAATGTGGATTTTGTGTGTGGAGTGGACGTAGGGTGTGGGAGAGGGGCAGGAGAGGTCCTGAAGGTGCTGATGAAGCTGGGGGCCTGTGTGGAGGCCCTGGTAGATGTGGTCATCAGTGGTAGCGTGGCTGTGGGTCCTGTGGGCTTGGCGGTTGTGGTTGTTGGACCGGAACCAATGTGCCTTGGGGTGGAGGTGCTCCAAAGCCCTTCTGGGCTGGAGGGGCTGCTGAGGCTCTGAGGAGTTGGTGTGAGAGAACGGGTGGACAATGGGGAAGCCCGAGAGGTAAGTGAGGTCTGGGGACCAGGTGGAGTTGGATATGCGCTGGTGATCTGGACGGATGTTCCTGGGAGGGACACGGAGGGGTGGGCAGTGTTGGAGGCAGACGCGGTGTTTGAAGACTGAGAGGTCCGTGAGGTTTGTGTACTGGTGTGAGTGGCAGAGGAGGTGTGGGCCACCGGGGTCCCCGTTTGTGTATTGGTGGTTGTGGGTGTGATGTTGGTGGACAGGGGTGATGTGGGTTTGGGATGTGGGGAGGAGGAAAGGTGTGACAGGGAGGCAGGGGAGGTTGTGGAAGTGAAGAAGGACCTGTGGGAGGCACTGGTAGACGTAGTGATCAGGGGAGAGGTGTAGGTGGGTCCAGTGGCCCTGACCACTGTGGTTGAAAGAGTGGTGGTCATTGGACTTGGGTGGGAGCTTTCTTCGGGGACCTGTGTACTGGATTGTGCGTTGAGGGTCTGAGAGGTTGGTGTGAGAGAGAGGGTGGAGAGTGTGGGGAGCAGAGACGTAGGTGAGGTCGGGGGCCCCGTGGGAGTTGGAAATGTGCTGCTGGTCTTGAGGGGCGTTGCAGTGAGGTGGATGGAAGGGCGGGCCGTGGTGGAGGCAGACGTGATGTACAAGGAGTGAGAGGTCGATGGGATTTGTTGAGTGCTGAGAAGGGTCTCGGAGGTGAGTCCCATCGCACTCATGGTTTGCTTGATGGTGGTGGCAGGAGGTAACGTGCTTTTCAAGTAAGTAGTGGTGGATGGGAAGGAGAGAGGTGCCGTGGAGGTTCTGGAAGTGGTGACGGAGAGGTTGGCTCGGGTCGTGGCCCTGGCAGATGTGGTTACCAGTGGTGCAGTGCTTGTGGGTCCAGAGGCCTTGACTGTTGTGGTTGAAAGACTGGAGCCTGTTGACCTCCGGGAGGAGGTGCTCCTAGGAACATCAGGGCTGGAGGGGCTGGGGATGCTCTGAGAAGATGGTGTGAGAGATCCAGGGGACAGTGTGGAAACCAGGGGGGAAGGTGAGGTGTTGGGAGTAGTAGGTGGTGGATATGGGCTGGTGGTCCTGAGGGGCGAAGCTGTGAGGTCAGGAGACGGGTGAGCAGTGGTGGAGGCAGAGGAGGTGTGTGAAGCCTTGGAGGTCCGTGGCATGTGTGGAGTCCTGGGTATGTGTGCAGCGGGACTCTCGATGTGTCTCATGTTGGTGGCTATAGGTAATGTGGTGGTTTCATATGGAGTGTTCAGTGGGAATGATAGGAGGTTAGGTGAGGTTGGAAGAGTGCTGAGCGTACTTTTGGCTTGTATGGATGCCTGCGTTGTCTTGGTGTTTGGTGATGGATTTTTTTCTGATCCAATGCCCTTTCCGATTGTGGTTGTAAGAGTGAAACCCATGTGTCTTTGGGTTGAGGTGCCCCATAGCCCTTCTATTTTAGGTGGGTTTCTGGGGTTCTGAGAATTTAGTGTGAGAGTGGGGGTGGACAGTGTGGAAATCAGAGTCACAAGTGAGGTGTCGGGAATAGTTGGTATCGGAAACGTGCTGGTGGTCTGGTGGGTCATTGTTGTGCGGGCAACGTGAGGGTGAGCATTTGTGGAGGCAGATGCATTGTATGAAGATTGAGCGGTCCACTGAATCTGCGGAGTGGTATGAGTGGCCAAGGAGGTGTTTGTCACGAGGGTCCCCTTTTGTGTGAGGGTTGTGGCTACAGCTAACGTGGATTTCAGGTATGGAGTTGACCAAGCATATGACAGTGTGGCACGGAATGTTCTGCAAGTGCTCCCTGAGATGTGGGTGAGTCTGGAGGCGTTGGTAGAAGTGGTCGTCAGTGGTGCAGTGCTTGTGGGTCCAGGGGCCTTTAGAGTTGTGTTTGAAAGACTAGAGCCCGGAGGGCTTGGGGAGGAGGTTCCTCTTGGTACTTGTGGGCTCAAAGGGCTGGTGAGACTCTGAGAAGTTGGTGTGAGAAGGAGGGTGTACAGTGTGGAAACCAGAGAGGTTGGTGATGTCTGGGTATCAGCAGGAATTGTGTGTAGGCTGGTGTTGTGTAGAACTATTCTTGTGAGGTCATTGAATGGGTTGGCGATTGTGGAGGCAGGGTCGAAATATGAAGGCCTAGGTGTCAATGGGCTTTGTTGAGTGGTGTGAAGGTCCAAGGAGTTGAGTAGCATGGGTTTTCTGGTTTTTGTGATGGTGGTGGTAAAGGGTAATGTCCAGTTCATGTATTGACTGAAGGACGGGAAGGATAGAGGGGCAGGGGAGGTTTTGGGGATGATGTTGGTGGGGAGGGGTGATGTGGATGTTTGGTGTGGGGAGGAGGAAGGTTTTGGCAGGGAGGCAGGGGTTGTCCGGGAGGTGGGGAAGGCACTGTGGGAGGCACTAGTAGACAGAGTAATCAGTGCTGCAGTGTAGGTGGGTCCAGTGGCCCTGACCATTGTATTTGAAAGACTGGTGTCCATTGAACTTGAGTCAGAATTTTCGGAGGGGACTTCTGGGCTAGAAAGGTTGATAGGGCTCTGTTTCATGGAGAGCGTGGCGAAGTTGGGAAACACAGAGGTGTGTGTGGTTTGGGGCCCAGTTGAAGCTAGTGACCTCTGGGTGGTCTTGAGGGAAGTTCCTGTGAGGGTAACTGACGGGTGGGCAGGGGCGAAGGTATACGTGGTGTGTGAAGAGTCCAGGTTCTCTGGGATTGGTGGACTGCTATGAGTGCCCAAGGAGGTGAGTACCACAGGGCTTTCAGTTTTTGTCTTGGTGGTGGCTAGAGCTGATGTGGACTCCTGGAACGGAGTGGACCAAGGGTGTGACAGGGGAGTAGGCGAGATTCTGGAAGTGCTGACTGAGCTGTGGGCGTGAGTGGAGGCCTTGGTACGCAGGGTCTTAAGTGGTGCAGTGCTGGGGTGTCCCGTGGCCTTGATGGTTGTGGTTGGAAGACTGGAGGTTTCTGGCTTTGGGGTGGAGGTCCCCCAAGGTGATTCTTGGCTGGTTGTCCTGCTGAGGCTTTGAGAAGGTGCTTTAGGAGAGAATATGGACGATGGGAAGACCGGATAGTTTAGTGAGGGCCGTTTACCTGAAGGATCTGAAAATGCACTGGAGGTCTTGAGGGATGTCAGTTTGAGGGGTACAGAAGGGTGGGCAGTGGTGGAGGCAGAGGTGGTGTATGAAGACTGAGAGGTCCGCGGCGTTCGTGTACGGGTATGAGTAGCAGAGGAGGTGTGGGCCACAGGACCTCTAGTGTGTGTATTCCTGGTTGGGGGCTTGCTGTGCATTGACAGAGGTGATGTGGACTCCTGGTGTGGAGAGGGGGAAAGATGTGACCGAGAGGCAGGGGAGAGTCTGGGAGTGTTGAATGAGCTATGGGAGGCACTGGTAGATGTAGTCTCCAGTGGTGAGGTGTAGGAGGGTTCAGGGGCCCTCACTATGGCGTTTGAATGACTGGTGTCCATTGAACTAGTTTCGGACTCTTCCGAGGGGACCTCTGGTCTGGAGGGGCTGCTGATGGTCTGTGTAGTTGGTGTGGGAGGTGGGGTGGACAGTGCGGAACCGACAGAGGTAAGTGAGGTCCAGGGACCAGTAGGAATGGGAAACAGGATGGTGTTTTGTAGGGGCAGGTCTGAGAGGTGAAAGGAGGTGTGGACAGTGGTGGAGGCAGAGGTGGTGTTTGGAGACTGAGAGGTCTGTGGGGTTTGTGTCCTGGTGTGAGTGGTAGAGGAGGTGTGGGCCCCAGGGCTCTTAGTTTGTGTATTGTTGGGTGTCGCTGTGATGTTGGTGGACAGAGGTGAGGTGTGTTTGGGTTGTGGGGTGGAGGTGAGGTGTGTCAGGGAGACAGGGGAGGCTGTGGCACTCATGGAGGACCTGTGGGAGGCACTGGTAGATGTAGTCTTCAGTGGTGAGGTGTAGGAGGGTCCAGGGGCCCTCACTATGGCGCTTGAATGACTGGTGTCCATTGAACTAGTTTCGGACTCTTCCGAGGGGACCTCTGGTCTGGAGGGGCTGCTGATGGTCTGTGTAGTTGGTGTGGGAGGTGGGGTGGACAGTGCGGAACCGACAGAGGTAAGTGAGGTCCAGGGACCAGTAGGAATGGGAAACAGGATGGTGTTTTGTGGGGGCAGGTCTGAGAGGTGAAAGGAGGTGTGGACAGTGGTGGAGGCAGAGGTGGTGTTTGGAGACTGAGAGGTCTGTGGGGTTTGTGTCCTGGTGTGAGTGGTAGAGGAGGTGTGGGCCCCAGGGCTCTTAGTTTGTGTATTGTTGGGTGTCGCTGTGATGTTGGTGGACAGAGGTGAGGTGTGTTTGGGTTGTGGGGTGGAGGTGAGGTGTGTCAGGGAGACAGGGGAGGCTGTGGCACTCATGGAGGACCTGTGGGAGGCACTGGTAGATGTAGTCTTCAGTGGTGAGGTGTAGGAGGGTTCAGGGGCCCTCACTATGGCGTTTGAATGACTGGTGTCCATTGAACTAGTTTCGGACTCTTCCGAGGGGACCTCTGGTCTGGAGGGGCTGCTGATGGTCTGTGTAGTTGGTGTGGGAGGTGGGGTGGACAGTGCGGAACCGACAGAGGTAAGTGAGGTCCAGGGACCAGTAGGAATGGGAAACAGGATGGTGTTTTGTAGGGGCAGGTCTGAGAGGTGAAAGGAGGTGTGGACAGTGGTGGAGGCAGAGGTGGTGTTTGGAGACTGAGAGGTCTGTGGGGTTTGTGTCCTGGTGTGAGTGGTAGAGGAGGTGTGGGCCCCAGGGCTCTTAGTTTGTGTATTGTTGGGTGTCGCTGTGATGTTGGTGGACAGAGGTGAGGTGTGTTTGGGTTGTGGGGTGGAGGTGAGGTGTGTCAGGGAGACAGGGGAGGTTGTGGCACTCATGGAGGACCTGTGGGAGGCACTGGTAGATGTAGTCTTCAGTGGTGAGGTGTAGGAGGGTCCAGGGGCCCTCACTATGGCGTTTGAATGACTGGTGTCCATTGAACTAGTTTCGGACTCTTCCGAGGGGACCTCTGGGCTGGAGGGGCTGCTGAGGCTCTGAGGAGTTGGTGTGAGAGAACGGGTGGACAATGGGGAAGCCCGAGAGGTAAGTGAGGTCTGGGGACCGGGTGGAGTTGGATATGCGCTGGTGATCTGGACGGATGTTCCTGGGACGGACACGGAGGGGTGGGCAGTGTTGGAGGCAGACGCGGTGTTTGAAGACTGAGAGGTCCGTGAGGTTTGTGTACTGGTGTGAGTGGCAGAGGAGGTGTGGGCCACCGGGGTCCCCGTTTGTGTATTGGTGGTTGTGGGTGTGATGTTGGTGGACAGGGGTGATGTGGGTTTGGGATGTGGGGAGGAGGAAAGGTGTGACAGGGAGGCAGGGGAGGTTGTGGAAGTGAGGAAGGACCTGTGGGAGGCACTGGTAGACGTAGTGATCAGGGGAGAGGTGTAGGTGGGTCCAGTGGCCCTGACCACTGTGGTTGAAAGAGTGGTGGTCATTGGACTTGTGTCCGAGTTTTCAGAGGGGACCACTTGGCTGGATGGGCTTGTATGGCTTTGAGAAGTTTGTGTTGGAGAGAGGGTGGACAGTGTGGAGACTAGAGAGGTCAGCGGGGTCCTGAGACCAGTGGCCGTATGAAATCCCCCTGTGAGGGTGTTTGAACTGTGCGGAGTGTCTGAGGTCGCCGTGGTGGCCGTGTGCCGTGTGTTGATGGTGGTTCCGTGTGGTTTGATGGAGGAGGCTGTTTTTTCTGTCCCTAGACTGGATGTGGCTGCTGTGGAGGTTTCAGTGTCATCGGCTTCTTGCTGTGGGGATGTTGTTCTGAGGGCACCAGGTGGCTCTGTGCTGCTGGTCCCAGGACTCCTGGTGGTTCTGAGCATTCCCTGGTGGGTTGGTGTCTCTGTGGATCAGGACAGGTATTGCCATTCAGTCCTAAGCTCCAGCCTCTTGCTCTGTCTGGAGGGCATGTCCCTGAGGGTTCGCTGGTGGGTGTTTGTGCTCAGTGGGTCTGACCCTGAAGCACCTTTCCTTGGTCACCTGTCTCTTTCTCTGGACCTCTGTGTTGGCTTGGAGGTGTGGTCCGTGTGTCCCCGTGGGTCTGCGGTCCTAAATGTGGCCCTCCTGTACCTGTTCGCAGTTCCCATGTCTGTGAGCGTCTTTCTGGCTCTGCCCCCTCCTCTCTGCCTCTGTCCTCTGTCCCCTTGGGCTCGCTGTCCCTTGTTCTTGGACTTGCCTTTCTGCTTTCTCAGGGTGTGGCCCACCTGTGGCACCCTGTGGCACGTGTGGCTGTGGGAAGCTGACCTCCCGGCCACCACTCACCTTGGCTGGGAAGCGTTCCTGTTCTTGAGCTCGGTGGAGCCTCTGTGGTCCTGGCTGTGGGCTGAGCTGTGGACTTTGTGCCTTGGCTCTCGGGAGCTGCTGTGGCCTCTGTTATGGCTTCTGTCACCGTCAGTCCTGTGGCTGTTGACCTCCGTGTGGCTGTGAGGTTAGAGGTGGCTGCTGTCATTGGAGGTGATTTTGCCAAGGACTGCCACCCAGAGTGTCACCTGGTGTTCCCACCTGCATCTCATAGGCTTGTGCCTGAGTCCCTGCCCCTTTCCTGTGAGCCAGGGTCCCTTGTGGGGTCTCCTTGGAGGAGCCCTGGCCTCTTGCCTCCCCTGGCCTTGCTCTTATGTCTTCCATCTCACTTCTGGAAATGATGGCCTTTTGGCAGTGACCATAGGTCATGTGGGGCTCTCTCTCTGCCTACTTTTGGTCAGCTGGGTGGATTAATGCTCTGTCCTCTCAGAGTCCCAGGCAGCAGGAGGTCTGCTGTGTGTGGAGGGGTGGGATGCAGATGATACCCCTCCCCACACCCACCAGATACTCCAGTGTCCCCTCCATGTTACCGCCTGAGGAGAGTGCCGATGGCATCCGTGTGGTCAAGAGTGTCCAGTCCTCAGTGGAGGCAGGGGTTGAGGGTTGGGCAGTGGGGTACGTAGCTATGGGTAGGGAGCTAGGCCCAGGGCTGGTGGTCCTGGAGGCCCCTGTGCTGGGCTGGACTTCTGTGGGTGGTGCACCTGCGTGGGGCAGACCTGCCCTCATGCACAGGCAGGGGCAGACCTGCACCCCCTTGAGTCTCGCCTTTTCCTGCCACCCAGCCCCATGGCCCCTGGACTGGAGGGATGGAGTGTAAGGCCCCGGGGATGGCTGAGCCTCTGATGGCAGCATGGGCTCCAGGTGGGGTCTTCTGGGTGACTTACTGTTGAGTCCCTGCCTCATGCTCAGTGGCCGGTCCAGCAAGGGCTGAGTGGGCAGGACTATGGAGGTAAATTTTGCACGCCCTCCCCCTTGGGACCTGGGGTTCACACTCGGGCTCCCTGCCCCCTCCCCTGCTGGGCTAGTGTGTGGGCTCTCTGTTGGAGCCAGAAAGTCCCAGCCAGCACGCCCACACCCTGTGGCAGCCAGTGAGCGCAGTCACCTGTGGTTGGCAGCAGCGGCAGGGTTGTGTTGGATGGCACTGTAAGAGGAGTGTGGTCAGATGCCACTGCCCGTGTGGCCCCCAGCCCTCGCCCAGGGGTTCCTTGAGCAGGCCCAGGCAGAGTGGTGTGCTCTCTGTGGCAGAGGCAGGGGAACGCAACCCCGGGCAGGGCGCTGGGTGGCCTGCCTCCTCCCGCCCTCCCTCCCTCTGCTCAGCTGGCTTGGAGAAGCAAGCTGTTGGGCTGCTGTGGCCCAGTGGTATCTCTTGCTGAATGACTTAGATTCCCAGGAAGATTCCCACTGGGCTCCCCAATACCCTGTCAGGCCTGGGGGCTCTGCTCTGAGCTGGAGCTGAGTGAGGACGTGGTCTGTGGAGGAGACGGGGGGCCAGAGGCGTCTCGTGCTGTCCCTCTGTCTGCTGTCTACAGCCACACTGCCTGTCTGTGGGAGTCTCAATACCTCAAGGGGCAGGGCCCTGAGGAGTGGGTGCTGGGGCTGGACAGCAGCTTGTGAGGGGCCTGGAGCACCAGGGCATCCCACGTCTGTGGCAGGCAGACACGCTGCCTGCCTGCAGCTGGACTTACTGCAGGGCACACAGGTCCCCGTGCGGTGGTCGAAGTACTCATTCTGGGAGCAGTTGTAGCAGCCTAGGGCAAAGAAGGGCCAGGCTCAGCACCAGCTGGCACCCAGCTCCCTGCCACCAGCAGGGTCCCCCTGTGGCTCGAGCCCCACCAGCCCTTGCCTTCCTCTCACTTGACTCCCAGCGCGGAAACCCCCTTCCTGGGCACCAGGGCTCTGTCCTGGTGGCCACCTCGCTCTGGCCCCGGCTGAACTGGCTCCCCGCCTGTCCCCTTCCCCGCCTGTCTCCTGGGCTCTTCCCGTCTTGTCCCCTACCAGGCTGTGCCTGAGTGTCTTGCTTCCTGGCCTGGTTTCCACGACACTCTGGCCAGAGTGGATGTCAGAGCAGCTGGTTTTCTGTGAGGCCCTGTCCCTAATCCCGCTCTGGGCCTGGGCATGGCTGAGTGAGCGTGTGTGTGGTGAATCCGTGACTGTGAGCAGGAGTACGTGAAAGGCCAGGTGGAAGGGAGGAGACTGTGGGTGAAGGAGGCTGTGGGTGCCTGAAGGTGCGGTTTGGTGTGCGAGTGGGTGTGTGTGTATGAGCGTGCAAACAATTGTGTGTGTGTGTCAGTGATGAGTGCACACATGAGGAAACAAGGTGCCTGTGCCCCCACCTTCGACATTCGTGTCTGGGAAGCTGTCCAGGCGGCCAGGGCAGAGGCAGGGCTGGTAGTGCCACGTGCAGTTGGCCTCCTGCGTGTACTGGAACTTGCCATCGCCCACCTGCGAGTGGGTGTTGTAGAAGTCGCAGTAGATGGCTGGAGGAAAGGCAGTGGTCAGTCCAGGTGGGAGGTCTGGGTTCTGTTGGCAGGGCCTCGGGGTGGGGCCGGGCATGGCCCTGCAGGACTCAGGGCTACTGGGGGTGGGGCAGGGCACTCACGGCAGAAGTCTGGGGCCCTCCAGTCCACGCACACGCCCTTGTCCAGGCAGGCCTTGGCGTAGGCGGCCACTGCGTCACACAGGCACTCACAGTCCCCACCCTTGTCGCACAGGCAGGCGTCCCGCACGCAGGCCTCGTAGTAGGGCATGCGGTAGACCTGCAGGGCCAGGGCCAGGCCTGTCTGTGCCGCTGCAGACCCGTGCTCAGCCACCCCTGCCCTGCAGGTCTGCCCAGGTCAGTGCTGCAGGGGCTCGGCTGAGGCCACGAGGCAGGATTCTGATGGGCGCTCCTGCTCCCAGAGACCGCCCCTGGGCCAGGGTCCCCCCGACCTGCCCTGACCCCCTGGGCCAGGGTCCCCCGACCTGCCCCGTGCCTGTGCTCTTGGCTTAGCATCTGCAGCCCTGAGCTCCTGGCCTCAGCGACTTTTCGCTGGCCCCTGGGCCATGAGGACCCTCCTTTCTGTGCTTGCTAAGCCTGAGAACCTGAGTGTCCAGTTCCTGACCCTGGGCAGCCCCAGGTCTCCTCCCCTGACCAGGTGCTGCAGAGTGGGCTTTCTACCTGAATTCTGCTGACACTGTTGGAGGCCACCACCCTCTTCTGGAGGGCAGAGGCCTGGGGTGCTGCTAAGCACCCTGTAGCAGTCGGACCTTAGTTCAGGGCTCCTGTCTTAGATGGTGGGTTCTGCCCTCTCCATATCCACCCCCCAACTGTGGGAGGACTTTGGCTTCTCCACTTTGGGCCAGGGTGGGTCATGAGCCCTGGGCGCTGAAGGCCGTGCCCAAGGGCCCACCTTGCTGTGGCAGGCTGTGAAGGTCTGGCTGTGGATGATGCTGCACTTGCGCTCTGCCCAGGGGCGGCGGAAGGGGTTGAGGCTGCAGGGGTCTTCTGTGTAGCTCGCGTCCCTGCACAGCGGGTTCTCTTTCCATGAGTTCACGAATTCCAGCTCGTTGGACGCCACGTACTTGCTGCGTGTCTCAAAGTCATCCTTCATGTTCCCATTGCAGTTGCCACACAAGCCACAGAGGGCGTCCTGCGGGACTCTGTGTCAGGCAGGGAGCGTGCGGCCTTCCTGATCCACCCCACCCTGAGACCACAGGGCTCTGGCTGGACCAGGGTTGTGTCTGGCCAGCATGGCAGGTACCTGGGAGGCGCGATGGACCCTGATGGAGACGCTCATGTGCTTGTTCCAGACCAGTGTCATGTTGAGCCGGTTGGGGATATCTACGTCCAGAACCAGGTTCAAGGAGCTGGGCTTCACCAGCACGTGCACCTGGGCGTTCTCCCCGCTGATGGAGTAGTTTCTGTCCGCCATCGTGATAGTCAGGCCCTGTGGAGACAGGGCTGTCACTGGCTGCCTGCTGGTTGGCCTCCGTGGTACCTGGGGCTGCCCCAGGACTGAGTGTATAAGGCAAGGCTGACCAAGTCCATCAAGGACTTGGGCAGGGGCACCTGCTGGGAGTCAGCCCCAGGCAGAAGGTTCCAGTGAGTATGGGAACAGGCTCGGACCCCCCATCTGCCCAGGTGATGCCCTGGAAGGAGGTGGTGGTCATCAGCCACTAGTGCAGAACATCAAGATGCCCACTTGGTGAATGGTTTCTGGGGGCAATGGGCACGCCCTCCTCCCTCCCTGTCATGCAGGTGAGGAGGGGGTGGGAAGGGGGGGCTGCACAACAAAGATGGGACCCGAGGGTCCTGGACACGAGGGCCCAGCTGTGTGATGGGCCCAGCCCTCTCCTGCCCTGTGGGGGGTCCCGCTGCTCACGCCCAGGAGGATCTGGATGGTTCGGGAGCAGGTTGCCCCTGACTTCCCGCAGACGACATTCTCCACCAGGATCTTGAAGCTGGGCTGGGAGTTGGCACCACAGTCATCCTGTAGGGATGAGGGTGCTGAGCAGGAGCCCTGGGTGCCCAGCCCAGCCCCGTCCCTGTCGCCTGGCTCCTGGGGTCCTGGCAGTTACCGTGGCCAGAGTGTACTTGCAGTTGCCATTAAAGACGAAGCGCTGCCCATCGAAAGTGATTATGTGGCCCTCCCCATAGAGAATGCAGGTAGATGGGCAATGGGCACTCTGCTGGCAGGTCCACCTCCCCTGTGAGCAGGTGCTGTGGAGAGGGCAGGGTGGGGTGCTGAGGCAGCTCTCTTCCCACATGTGGTGAGGTCCCTGGGGTTCTTGGAGGCCTCGGGCACCCTGCCTCTGGGGACCTCAGCTCCGGGCATCCCATTCCTGGACACTCCACCCCTGGGTCCCCCACCCTGGGTGCCCCTTGTCTGTCCAGATGGTCCCAGGGACCTGGGCTTCAAGGGTGGGGTGTGGCTTACCAGTTCTTGCAGTCGGTGCGGAGCACAGCACCCCCGGGGTAGGAGACCCCCGCAAAGTCACAGGGGCACTGCCCGGGGAGCACACACTGCCCACTGGTACTCTCGTAGAGCCCCTCAGGACAGATGCAGCCAGGCTCACACTTAGTGGGCACCTGGAGGGGGCTGGATCAGCATCGCCTGGAGGGCAGCCCCAGCCTGCCGCCCCAGCCCTGTCCTTCTTCCCAGGCACTTCCGTGAATCCTGCGGGGGTCTTTCTTGGTAGAGCCACCTCTCTAAGGGAAGGTTCCATGCTGCCTGCCTGAGGCTGCCCTGGCCCGGGGCCTGAGCGCCTGGTGCCCCAGGCTGGCCCTGCCCTCACAGAGCCCTGTAGGTGAGCATGCTCATCCAGCTGCTTGGCCACAGAGTTACTCTTGACCCCTGACCCACAGCCCACACTTACAGCTGGGACAGACAGAGATGGAGACAGAGGGGTGAGGGCAGAGCAGCCTCCTGGGCCTGTGACCACCCTTTCCAGGCCCCTGAGCGGCTTCTCACTGCCACTTACACAGGGGATGCCGGTGGCCAGCATCTGGCATGTGGGGGCACATGCGGCCCCAAACTTGTCCTCTGAGGACTGGCTGCAGGACTGGAATGTCTTGGGGGCTGGGCAGGAAGCTGCAGGAGTGGAGAGTGGGGTTAGGGTCTCAGAGGAGGGAGGCCAGGGGTGCCTCTGGTTCCCCCGTTGGGTGGCTTCTGCAGCTGTACGTACCCAAGAACACCTGCGATTGCCCTGGGCAGCTCAGCCGTCCATTGATGCAGTGGCTATAAGAAAGAGGCTGCATGAGGCTGTGTGAGCCTGCGCCCCGATGCCCCACACCCCCAGGCCCAACCCGCACCAGATGATGCCGTTGACCATGGTGGACTGGCCGGCCAGGATGAACTTGTGACTCTCCAGCAGGCAGGGGCACTGGGCCTTGCGCACACACTCATTCCTGTGGTCCAGGTAGGTGCCATCAGGGCAGTTACAGCCATCCACGGGCACTGCGCTGGGGTGGCACTCCACCTCACGGTTGGACAGGGATAGGCAGGTGTGGTCACAGGCCTGGCTCTGCTGGCTGAAGGTGCGGTTGCCGGTGCAAGGGATGGCTGCAGGGAGCTGGGGTCAGGCCCTCCACATGGCAGCTGGGGCCTGTGGTCTGGGCCGTGCTGCCCACTGGCCAGGGGGCGGCCAGGCAGAAGCGGCCTGGGACTCCATGTCCTAGCCACCCCCGACTCCACCCCCTGGCCTGCTGCACTCACTGCAGTTGTCCACGCTGTCCCTCCAGTCCCCGAGCAGCACGGCCTGGGAGGAGCAAGCGTGCACGTAGGCGCCCAGGGCTGCGCAGATGTGCGGGAAGGTCTCCTCATAGTTGCAGGCCTGGTACACGCACCTCTGCGGGAAGAGCCAGCCGTGGCGGGCCATGGCACCTCCTCTCCCTGGCCATGGCCCCAGGTGCCCAGGACTGTGTTGCCTCCCCAGGTGCCTGTAGGCCCACCTTGTAGAAAGGCTTGGGGTCCAGCACGGCGTGGCACTTCTCGAATACACCATCCTTCTTTAGCAGCACCGAGCAGTGGGTCTCTGCGTACATCTCTAGGGCGACAGACTGGCCGTGGGTCCTGTGTCCCCTCCCCAGCCCCAGGCCTGGGAGGCAGGGCAGGTGGACTCACTGTTGAGCTGGCTCATGGAGCAGGGGTCGATCTCCCGTTCCAGGGCAGCCGGGCAGTTCCCCGCCCGCCAGGAGTCCACGAAGAGCGCAGCTGTGCCCTCGTCAATGCCTGCGCTGCTTGTGAACTCATCGGTGGTGTTCCCGTTGAAGTTGCCACAGAGCCCTGCGCGGCAGACCCTGAGGGCCAAGCCCCACCTGCCCTTCCTGTGCCCCCTGGCACCCCAGCAGTGTCCTGCTGTGCCCCCATGACAGGCGACTGGCCTCAAGTGGCCACACTCCTGTGGGCTCCCTGCATGTGCAGGGCCAGTGGCAGCCTCTCGTGTGTCCTTCCCCACCTGGCCAAGGCAGGGGTGGGGGCTCACCTCTGGTCTGGCCTCTGAATTGCGGCCCGAGGGTGATGTACACCTGGAAGACGGGCTGACGCTGGACCACGATCTCTAGCCCGAAGGTGGTGGCCATCTGGAGGTGGGTAGACGTCTGTCTGAAGATGGTGATGTTGCCTGCAAGGGCAGGTGCTCAGCAGGCTGTCAGGCCTGCCCCCAGAGGCGTGGCCCAGGAGGCCCGGGAGCTGGGCAGGGACATACGGGTCTGGTAGGGGAGCCACTTGGTGTCTCCGTTGTTGGTCACCTCATCCTCGGAGATTACAATCTTGTCCTGGAGGGAGGGCAGCCTGCATCAGGGAGGGCTGAGAGCAGGCAAGAGCTGGGCCCACCTCTGTTTGTGGGGGCAGCCATACCTGCCCGGACAGGTAGACGATGGCGACCAGGGACGTCTCTGAGTGTGAGTAGCCCGACTTGTCATACACGGCCATGAGCGTGCCCTCGTTGGGAAGCTGGGGGCTCTGTGGGGGGCCAGGTTGCTCAGGGGTGGAGGGACCACACCCTCCCCACCAGCCCCGAAGCCCATCCTACCTGGAGGAGGATGTAGGTGCAGGTGCCGTGGAAGCGGTAGGGCCTGGCATCGAATGTGGTGACAAAGGAGCCGCCTTCCAGAGAGCAGTGGCCCGGGCACGGCTGCCCTGTGCACGTCCAGTGGCCCATGGTGCACTGGCTGCGGGGCCACAGGGGGTGACCCTGTAAGCGGCCTTCCTCCCCTGTGTTCCAGGCCAGCAGGGGCCCTCCCCAGTACTCACCAGCTTTGGCAGGCCGCCCTCACGACCTCCCCAGGGCTGTAGGCGACTCCATTGAGCATGCAGGGGCACTGGCTGACCGGCACGCAGGTGTGGTTGTTGGAGAGGTCATTGAGTACCATTCCTGCCAGAAAGTGGCTTCTTGGGCTTGGGTGGGACTGACCTCATCCCACCCTCCCACTGGATGCTCCCTCCCTAGCCGTCCTGCGCAGGCCTTGCTGGTCCTTACCAAGGTGCAGGCCCAGGTGAGGGGCAGGCCTGGCGAGTCTCGGATGCATAACTGCCTCAGGCCCACCTGAAAGCCCACCTATCCGCAGCAGTTCTTGGACCCCCTGACCCCCACCCCTTGGCCTCACTCACGCCTGTGGGTTTGCAAGTGTGGCTGTGGGTTCCTAGGTCCGTAGGAGCTGTGAGGTTTGGGGCTGGGCAGAGGGGCCCTGGGATTGGGGCTCCAAATGCAGAAAGTCTGTGCTCAAGTCAGGCAGGGTGTGTTGTCCCTTCTCAGGGCTCATCTCCAGGTGTTGGGGACAGTGGGAGCCAGCACCTGCCTCACCTTTGGGGCAGAAGCAGCCAAAGGTGCAGGGGCTGGAGCAGCTGTGCTGTGGGTTGGAGCAGGTCCTGATGCAGGCCGTGCCACACTCCTGATACACCTGGTTGGCTGGGCACTGGCCCACAGCTAGGAGGCACAGGGTCTGTGAGAGGCCTCACCCCAGCCAGCAGCCCAGACCCCATCCAGGAGGGGGCCTTCCTGTGGCTCCCCCAGCCCAGCCCCATCCCGCCGGGACTCACAGCAGAGGCCGGGGCCCCGCCAGTTGCTGACAGGCCTGTGTGTCATGCTGCACCGGCGGGAGTACTCTGACAGAGTGGCACAGCTGCAGTTCTGCTGGCCCGGCTGGGCACATGTAGCCATGTCCACCTGGCAGCTCAGAACCAAGGGCTTCTTGGGCACATCACACTCAGGGGACACCAGGGTCAGCAGCTGGGTGCAGATCCCGACCTGGGCAGCAGACCACTCAGGGTCACACAGGCCAGGGCACCTCCCACACCATGCCTGGGGCTTGGAAGGTGGGGTTGTTGGCTCCAAGACCCCCATCAGACCCCTTGAGGGTTGGCCCCAGCATGGCCCCACGGCCTGGCCACCTCACATACATGTGTGGCCTGCAGGACGGGGGGCCTGGGGATGGCCTCAAAGGTGCAGATCTCGTTGGGGTCATCCAGCTTCTGGAGTGCAGCGTACTTGTAGGGCTCCAGGAGTTTGCCTAGGGCATGGGGTGGGGGTCAACACCTTGGGGTCTAGCCAAGTGGGCTTGGGTCCCCACAGCCCTGCCTGCCCCTCCCCACCTACCATCCTCGCTCAGAAACTCATTGTCCGTCTTCCCGTCGAAGTTCCCACACAGCCCACACATCTGGCCCATGTACTTCCTCTCCACCAGAACCTGCAGGGTGGGTGCTGCTGGGCCCCATGGGGTGCAGGAGGGGCTCCTGCCCAGCCGGCCGGGCCACTCACTCCTGCTCCCCGGGCCCCCACCATCCCCACACCTTGTTCCCCCTCGGGGGTTCCACCTCTTGCTGGATCCTCCTTATTTTTAAGTGGGGAAACAGCTACCAAGAAAACCTAGATCCAGTCCAGGTTACTGGCCAGGGGTCAGTGCTGCCTGGCAGAAAGGGCCTGGCTGTACTGCCAATTAGGGTCAGAGCAGGTTGAGACCCCTGCCCAAGGAGGGCAGCTCCTCCTGAGACCTGTACCTTGGGCCCGTATGCCCCTGCCCAGGCCCCCAGTCCTCACCATGAGGTGGGCGTCTGGGCCCCACATGACCACCAGCTCTAGCTCCACCTGCTTGGCCACCAGCTGCACACTCTGGCCGTAGGGTGTGATTTGGAGCCCCTGGCTGGTGTAGGGCAGGCTGACCACCCTGTGGATGAGAGCAGTCAGTGTCTGCCCCAACTGCCCAGGTGGCCCCCTGGCTCACCTGACATCCTTGGGGTCAGGATCCCTAGCCCCTGACTACCTGGCTTAGCCCCTTGGCTCACCCGATGTCCTTGATGGAGATGGTCGTCTCATTCACGGTGACAACGGAGGACCCTAGCTCCACAATGATCCGAGAGATGTTCCCGTCCGCCCCTCGCCGCAGCTGGATGCTGAAGGTAGGTGAGGCGCCCTTGCAGCTGGCCGCAAAGATGTAGTTGCAGGTCCCCAGGAAGTCGTAGGCATGGTGGTCGAAGGTGGAGAAGTGGCCAGCCCCCCATGAGGAACACCAGCCCTTTTTCAGGGCTGCAGAGAGAAGGGAAATTTGCAGCTCATGGCCCCACTGAGGACCCTGGAGCCCACACGGGGAGGGGTGTAGCCTTCTGGGTGTGCTGGAAGCCTCCCCCACACCGTGGACACTGTCCCCCAGGCTGCTGGCCTGGGGCTGGGCTCCACCCCCGTCCTGGGCCTTACTGGACTGTAGGCTTCCCTCGGCCTCGGGGTCAGTGGTATTTCCAGTCGCGGGGTCTGTAAGACAGGAGGCCGCTGCTCAGCCCCCTGCAGTGTGCTCACCCAGGGGGTCTTGGCAGGGAGAGGCTGCAGGGGGTGGTGCAGCTGCCCAGGGCATCAGCCCTTGGCTCCAGACTGAGCAGTGGCTCTTCTGAGGCTTGGTGCTTTTCTGGGAGCTCCAGGCGAGGGCGTGCAGTGGCCTGGGCCCTGTCACACAGGCTGTGCTCTGGTGAGCCTGCCTGTGTGGTACATGAGTGAAGCCTGCACTCTGGGCAGAGGCCTGGTAGCAAAGGAAGCAGCGTCCAGACCTGTGCCCTGTGGTCAGTGCCAGCCCCCACGCCCTCCCAGGACCCAGGGAGCACTCGGCTTGTGGGCAGCACAGCAGCCCTGAGGAGGATGGGGTGGGGGATGCCAGCCTGAGCCTGGCTTCTGGGTGGCCTGCACAAGTCCTGTCCCTTCCTGCTGTCCTCTCCTCTCAGTTCATCTATGCAGCGTTAGCTCAACTTGTCTTCATGGAGCCCCTGTTCTGGGCCCCTGACCCAGCCAGGGGCACAGGGCAGGAGGTGCTTCCATGGACCAGTCCTGGGCAGGAGATTGCTCATGCGTGCACACAGTGCTGCAGAAGCTGCCGGCCACCATGAGCAGATGGAAGGGTGGCCAGCCTGTGCTGGGTGGGGAGAGGCTACCACCACTGGGGAAGGGTGACCTTCTGAGGAGGTGACCTCTGACTAGAGCTGGGTGCTCTAGTGCCCAGTGACTCCTGGGGGGACTCTCTGTCTGGTGGGAGGCAGAAGTGGAGCAGCCAGCAGGGCAGCCCTGGGCAACCAGTTCTGGGCCTCAGGGCAGAGCGGCCCCAAGGCATGGCTCTCTGGCATCCTCTGGCCAGGACACTTGCTGGCCTGTCTGCCAGGCTTCCCTCACCACTTGCTGCCCAGACAAGTTGGGCCCCTCCTGTGTGTCTGCAGACAGAGAGAACAGGACACAGAGATTTCTGGGCAGCTGGGGTGGGGTGGCCGCTGGAGCTGGTGAGCGGGGCCAGGAGGGTGGGCATGGGGTGTTCTGGGAAGCAGGTGATGAGGGTGGAGATAGAGCGGGTTGTCCCCTGAACCCTCTGCCTGGCTACATCCTGCTGTTCCTAGCACAACTCCTGGTGTCCCTGTGGGGAGCCACATCCAGCTCTGTGAACCGCCCAGGGGCTGAGCGAGGGCCAAGTTTGCCCTCCTGGGGCTCTGAGCTCATCCGTCTTCCTGACTCTTTCCTGCCTGGCAGCCTCCAAGACAGCCCCCTGGGTTGATCCTGGACTGGCAACTGTGACCAGGGAGATGCCCAAATAGCATGGGTCATGGTGACCATGGAGTAAGGAAGCTGGGAAGATGGCCAGCCTGTCTCCTGCAGGCTGTGAGGTGCCCTCCCTGTGGGTTTGCCTCCTGGCTCCCAACCCCTTTCCTCCCTCATCAAGGGGCAGGTTGACGCACATTCTTCCCTCCTCCCCCATCCCGCACCTTGGGGACCTGGCCCTCCTGTGGCTCCCTTGGGCCATGGCAGTATCTGAATGCCGGCTGGGCAGTCCAGGTGCTCCTGGGCCTGACCCTGCCTTGGCTCCCCACTGCTGAGTAGCTGGGTGCACACAGTGCATCCCTTGAGACAGCTCAAGGGGGTTCCCTTCTTCCCACTTCCCACCTGGAGCCCTAACCCAGGTTCTGCCCAGCTCTGGGAGGTGACGTTGCCCCTCCCATTGCTGCTAGTCACCTCCAGAGTGTGTGCATCTCTGGCATCCCCGGGAGCTGAGCTGGGTGGCTGAGGGTGGTGTGGCTGAGGTTTGAGCAGAGGCACCTAGCCACAGAGGCTGTCTGGCCCTAGGGACTGAGCCTCAGCCTGGGGGAGAGTCCTCTGGCTGGCAGGAGCGCAGGTTTGAGTGCCTGGAGAGTGGGCAGGCTGGGCGTGTGTGGGCCCACTCACGCTGGCCCCGGCCCTGAAGGTGGTTTTCGGCTGCAGTGGCATGTGCCTGCCTTCCCCTGTGGGTCTGAGGCTCATGCTGGGCTCAGGCTGGTGCCCACTCCTCACCCATCTCCACCCTAGGTCCTGGTCTTCCCTTCCAGGGTGCCCCAGGGACAGCACCTCTTGAGGGTATGGGACCTTGGTCAGTCTGCACTGGGCAAAACCCTCTGTGACTCAGTCCTCTACCTTTCAGATGGACGGTGACGTCTGGGTCCACCCTAACCTTGTATGGTGCCAATGGCAAAGGGTCAGTTCTCACCCCCTCTTTGCCCGAGACCTGTGTCTGGCTCCATGGCCCCCAGTCCCCTCATTGTTATGTCTGCCAGGCCCCAGGGTCCCTGTCCCTACCTGTGGGTGGCTCCGCTCCCCTGCCAAGCCCCTCCTTTCACCAGGCGCCAGCCTCACTGAGCCTCTGTCTCTGACTACCTGGCGCTGACCCCAGAGGTCCCTTGGAAGAAACTCAGGAGGCCGTCGGTGCTGTGGACTCTCCTTCCAGGGACTTTCTGTGCTTCCTGCTGACCGACCCGACGCCAGGCCCCCAGGCTTTCTCAGCCCTGGGCAGGTCATGGGGCGGCAGGAGCACTCACTGTTCCTGTGCACGTGTGGTGGCCCCACCTGCCACCCCTGCAGGGCCTGGGCTAACTGGCTGACTCACAGGCCTCCCTCAGCCCCAGGTCCCATGACCTGCTGTCTGACCTCAGGCTCTGCTGGCCGCTGCCCTCTCCCAGTCTGTGCACAATCAGTGCACAAAGAATGCCCACTGGGGGGGGGGGCTCCCAAGCCCAACCCTCCCCTCCTAGACCCCATCTGGGCTCTTCTACCCCACACTTTCTCCTGCCAGGTGTGCTGGGTTAGGGGGCAGGGGTCCCAGACAACCTGACTGGAGCCCTGGCCCCTCACTGTGGGGCTCAGCACTGCCTCTGGCATGACAGATGAGGCCTGCTCAGTGGGGATGGGGCTCCTGGGAGAAGGGAGTCACACTGCTGGAGTCCAGCACTGACCAGTGCTTTGGCCCCAGGCTGGGCACAGCCCCAAGGGTGCCCTCTGTCTAGCTGTTGTCCACCCCCAGCAGGCTCCCAGCTGCTGCTGAAGGGCAGTGGTCTGAGTCAGGCAGTGGACAGGCAGCTCCCCACATTTACAGAAGGGGAAACCGAGGCAGGGGCCCATTCTGCGGTCCGTCCTGTTCTCCTGGCCATGAGCCTCCCTGATGGAGGGACTTGGTCCCTGCCCCTCCACACCTGCTGGCTACCCTCAGGCCCCAGAGACCAGGGCTGAGTTGAGAGCGGGAGGGTGACAGACTGACCCGTCTGGAGCTGCTGTGTTTCAGGTCCCACATTCCTGGAGGGGCTGTGCCCAAGGGACCCCTGTCCTGTTCCTGTACCCTCCCTGGCCATTGTGCCCAGCTCCCCAGGAGGTGGACAGAACCCAGTGGCATGTGGGCCCATGGGGAGGCAGCACCTGCAGACCTGGCTGCTCCTGCTCCCATTTATCAGCACCTGCAGGTCAGTCCACTTCGGCGGAGTCAGCCAGGCAAGAGGACCTGGGAACTCGCCCACGTGTAGGGCCCGGGGGGTCCCGGCCCTCTGGCGGGTCTACCTGCCCCCACTCACCTGTGCTGAGCAGGGCTCCCCCGTGGGGCAGCAGCAGCAGCAGCCAGAGCCCCACCATGGTGTTGCTGCTGGAGAGGAACTGCTGGCCGGGCACCCCTGCTGGGCTCCCAGCCGTCCTGCCACTGCCAGCACTGCGCCTGAGTGCCAGTCCCACATGCTTTATGTAGGGGTGGTGGCCCTGCCCCTGTTGCGCCACCCGTGCCCCACACTCTGCCGTAATTGCCACTGCTGACCGGGCTCACAGTGGCCAAACAGGATCTCAGCCTCCACTTTATCAGCACCTGACCTTTCTTGGAAAATTCTGCAGCGGCTGGCCGCAGCCCGTTATCGCCCACTCCCCGGGGGAGGGGACACACCCTCCAGGGTCCTGCAGACACCTCCGTCCCAGGGGCCTCCCACTGGGTCCCTGTCTGCCCTGTCAGGGAGCACAGGGTGCTGGGTGGCTCTGGGTGAGCCCTAACCTCCACTGGGTCCCCATACCCAGAGAGTTGCCCAGGTGCTGGGCCCTCACCCCTGAGTTCCCTCCTGTGGGGCCAGGCCTGAGGGACTGCCCAGGGGAGTCTCCGTGTTGCTGCACACCTGGACACCTCTCCTCACGTGCCTCCTCTGAGGGGTGGGGATGGGGGAACCCCAGGACAGGTCACCTCCTGCGAGGTGATCCCCCAGATCTGAGCAGCTCGGCTGGCAGGGGCCACCCAACTCAGGAGCAGGACTAGGGGTCTCTTCATCCCAGAGCCCCTCCATGGGGACGAATGGTGGGCACTGGTGGACCCCCTGAGAGAGCTGCCCAACCCACTGGAAGGAAGGGTGGGCTTCTGGGACAACATCTGGAGGCGGGCAGATAGCGGCATGTGCCAGTGCCACAAAAGGTCAGGGCAATGGTGAGGTTGAAGGCCAGGACGAGGGCAGGGCTGGGGTCCTCCCTGGGGCCCTCTTGCTGCTTAGGAGGGGATTCGGGCTCTAACCAGTCACTCCTGGGGTTGTCCAGCTCTGTGGGGGGCCAGGGATCAGGTGCCTCCTCTCCTGGGGAAGGGTCTTGTATCCTACCCTGTAGGACCCTCCAGCAGCTCCCACATCAGGTTTGGTGTCCCTGCCCAGCACTGCCTCAGCCTGACCTCCCCAGATAGGACAGCACCTCATCTCACAGGAGCTGAGTCCCCTGGCCTGGACCCGGGGCCTCCCCCCAACCCCCAAGGGGCATGCCCTGGAGTGCAGCCCCCGCGCCCACCCCCCGCCCTGGAGGGGACATGCAGCACTGAGACGGAAGCAGTGGGTGTCATGTGCTCACCTTAACAAACTGCAGCTTGGAAGGGACTCTGTCCGACTGCAGTGTAGCTCAGTGGTAGGTGTGTGCTTGGCATGTCCAAGGCCATGGATCTGATTCCCAGCACACACACAACCAAAAAGCAAAAAAAAAGAACATTGCTTTCATATAAAATTACAGTTAAGTGTTCAGGCTGGTGGTGGAAGTTCTCTCTGGACTCTGCTTCTGAGTTTCCTGTTCTGGGTTATTTCTTCATTTCTTTCTTTTTTCTTTTTCTTTCCTTTTGGTATTAGGAGTTGAACCCAGGAGTGCTCAACCACTGAGCTGCATCCCCAGTCCTTTTGATATTTTCTTTTGAGATGGTGAGGGTCTTGCTAAATTGCCCAGGATGGCCTTGAACTTGGAATTCTCCTGCCTCAGCCTCCCAAGTCACTGAGATGACAGGCTGTACCACTCTGCCTGGCTCAGGGGTTCTTCCATGCTCAGCCAACCTGTTCAGGTGGGAAACTGAGGGTAAGGAGTGAAACTTTTGCCCAGTTGTGCTGAGCAGCTGCATAGCCTGGGGGACCTGCCCTTGCCTGAGCTGTGGGTGGGCTGGGGTCTTGGGCTGGTCACTGCATCAGGGCAGCCAGCATGGAAAGGGCATTTGACTGGAGGGCATGTCTGCGGGGGCTGGATGGTGTCACTGTGTGCCTGTGTCTGTGCATCTGGAAGGACACGTGTCATGTGAGGCTGTGTGTGTGCATGCACTGGGCTTGCGTCTGCAGCTGTCTGGGGTTTGTCCTGTCTTCTCTGCCATTCAGGGCATGTGCTGAGGTGGGTGGACAGCTCTGCCCAACAGTGCTATCGTGGCCCTGGCTGAGGGCCCCTCCTGGTGCGGGCCAGGGCTTCAGGCCCCCTCCTTCCCAGCACACTTGTTTGGCAGGAAACTGCTGCTGAAAGGCGTTTTTGTCTCTTGACTTGGGAGCGCTCGGGTGCACCAAGCCCACAGCTCCGAGGCTGGACGATAAGAGTGTATGTGGCCATTGTTCCTGAGGCCATCTCAGCGATAAGACCCGGTTCCGCTGCCTGGAAAGCGGAGCTTGCTGGCTATATAAGTGGGTGATGGTCCACGCTTACACCCAGCCCAGACCCCTGACTCTTATGGCCATCCATGAGCAGGGGTCACCCAGGGCCCAGGCAGGCTGTGGAGGAGGATCCGGATTGGGCCTAAGGTCCAGCGAGGTCTGCCCCAGAGTCCAGGGAGAGGTGCTTGGCTCCAGCCTCCTGGCTCCACTCTGAGGTACTGCCCATTAGGCTGTGGCTCCTGGGTAGCCGTGGGAGGACCTCTGCCTGGCGCTGGGGCTGGGGTAAGGACATGCACACCCTCCTGGGCAAGTCCTCCAGAAGGCTCCAGCACTGGGCTGGGGCCACAGGGAGCTGCAAACCCAGGGCTTATTGCTTCTCATCCACAGAAATGCTGCAGTGGACACATGGGTCAGCCTGCTCCTCCCATCCTGTACCTGCCCACTGGACCCTTCCTGGGCCATGTGTGACATTCCCTGGAGGGAGGACAGGGAAGAGCAGCCCCTGCCCCGGCCCCGGGGCTTTGCAGCTGGTCAACATCAGATCAAAGAGCTGAGGACTGGCTTTGGGGCATGTTTGGGATAGATTTTGACAGCAGAGCAGGAATTCTCTTGTGGCTGAAAAGGCCCAGGACTGGGCCCAGCTGTGACCAGGAGATCCTGTCCTGACTCCCGACCAGAGAGTGTGGACCCTGGGTTGGTCCTGGGGTATTTCAGGGCTTCCTGTGGATCAGGGTGTGAAGCTCAGGGCTGCCTGGTCCAGTCCTCAGAGGGGGACCAGGGCCACTTGGGCTGAGCATTGTGGGGTCAGGGAGTGGTAGGACCGGCCCGTGGGCACCTGCTACTTGGGGAGACGGTGGGAACCCATTGACCCTGGCATGGAGTGGCGGAGGCGTGGGAGCTATATCCCCAGGCCCTGCATGCAGCATGTGGTAGCCATCTGGGCCTGTTGCTCAGTGAGGTCTGGGCAGCAGTCACTGTCCCAGCAGGGACTCTCCCTCCTTCTCTACCCCCCCAAATGTCACAGGTAACGCCCCCACTACAGGTGCAGCCCGGCTGTCCCAGTGTGCCTCCCGAACACGGTGAGCCCTGCACCTCTGTCCACATTCGTCCTGCAGCTACCGTGGCTCCAGCTGCTGGATCCTGCTGGAGCCCCAGCCCTTGTGCCTTCTCCCACCCTGGTATGCCTGAGGTCCTGTCCACTTCCTGACCTCTGGCTCCCACCCCTGACAGCAACTGACCCTGCCTCTTCCGAGGCCCTTGCAGAGCCCCCCCCCTCCCGGCTATGATAATGGAACCAGCAGGCTCCAAGAGGGGAGTGCGGCCCTGGGGAGGGTCTCCAGGCTCCCCCGAAGGCCCTCTGCAGCTGCCTGTCTGTGGTGCTCCTGGGGGCCTTCCCTAGTCCACATGTTGGCCTTGGCCCCTGGGTACCTGGGCTGGGCTTGGGGGTGATCTGCCCTCCCCCTGGTCTTGGGGCTGCCCCGGCTGGATGGAACGTGCCCCCAGATCTACTGTGGGGCTCACTGCCCCTCCTGGCCAGACCCTGTGGTCCTTTTTGTCCACTGGTAACGGTGCTGGGGCCTGGGAAACCATGGCCAATAGGGCTGGTGTCAAAAGTGGGTAGGTGGGTGGAGCCCCCAGGGAGCTGTGCCAGGGCCAGGGCAGCCAGAGCCAAAGGTGGGCTTGAACTGGACACCACCTATTGTCCAGGCAGCCCCCACAGGATGGGGCTCTGGCCCAGTTATTCCTCCCCTCAGGCAAGGGCTTAGCTGGGGCCCGGGGACACATTGCAGCCAGCTCCCCCCTCCTGGGAGGGTTGTCACCCACCTGCAACCTCAGGTAAGCCCCCAGGGTGCCCTCTGTGACTTCAGAGCCCCGTGATGGGTGCAGGCGGCACTGCCTGCCACCACCCGTACCTCCTCCCCCTCTCTGTCCCCACCCCATGGGAGGGTGAGGTGCCCAGTCCACTCTGGGAGGAGCATGGCCAATCCGTTGGATGCCCTTCGATGTACCCTGGTGCCCAGGTTCTGGACAAACCCCGGGTCACAGCCCTTATCCAGGCTGCTCCTGGCAGGAGCTCAGGGGCTCAGGGCGCAGTCTCTCCCTAACGGGCCCCCAGGGCGAGCCCAGGCCCCGGGGCTGGGCTCCCATATCCTGGTAATATCAGCCCAGTTCCTGCTCCTAGGCCGAGTCCAAGGGCTCCCCAACCAGGGCCAGCAGGGCACGGCTGCGTGACCACAGAGAGCGTCACCCTGCTGGCTCCTGTACTGACAAGCGGATGTTGAATAAAAAGCAAACAGATAAGGCCGGCTGGGACCTGGGGCCTGGCCCCCTGCGCTGCCTGCGGCACACAGTGAACTGCCCTGCATGGCTGGGCTGTCAGGCGCCTTTGGCCCTCCCGGAGTGCCGGCCCTCCCCTGGGCAATGGGGAGGGAGCTTTGGGAGGACGGGAGGACGGTGCCTTGTCTCTGTGGCCCTGAAAGCTGTGGCCAGGTGGTGGTGGCCACCTGAATTGGGCTGGGGGCACAAGTCCTCAGTCCCCACAGGGGGTGAAGTGGTCAGGAGGCCCTGAAGCACAAGTCCAATGGCCTCTGCAGACAGATGCAGCCCAGAGCCAGGGTCCAGCAGCTCAGGGCTAGAGGAGGCTATGGGTCCTCCAGGCAGCAGCCAGGACCAGGGAGGGCCAGGGCAGGCCCCATGGGTACCCAAGGGGCTTGAGCCCAGAGCCAGCTGGGAGAAACTGGTAGAGTGAGGACCCAGAGTGGGGTGGGGAAGGGGCCCTGATGTGGCCTGAGGGCGAGTCTAGACAGGGCTGGGGGAGCTGAGCTGATCTGAGACTCCTGGATGCCCGGCCCTCACGGCACAGGGCTGGCGAGGCTGCCAAGCCACCTGGCCTCTTTGCCTCTGTCCCTTCCTCTTTCTCTTTCTGCCTTCTTTTGGTCTGTCTGGGATTCAGCTGTGTGCTGCTGTCTGGCTCTGCGGCTGTGCTCTGTGATTCCAGTGCCACCCTGGGGTTTCAGGACCAATCCTTGCTCCCTGCAGCCTCTCCCGCAGGCACCAGAATCAGAATGGGAGCCCAGAGCTCCTTTCCTCCCCCAGGGCTTCCGATATCTTTGTGCACATCTTACAGCTCGGTTACAGGCCCCACACCGCATTGCTGCTGTTCCTTATGTCCATATCTTTAAGAGGTTGAAAGAGTGAGCAGAGGGCCACTGTGGCTCAGGGGTCAGTGTGCACCCAGCACCCCAGCACCCCAGCACCTTGAAACACAGAAGGGAAAGTGGTCAGCAGAATATTTTCAGCCCCCAGAGTCCTGTTTCTGGCACTTTGTGCCCTGGTGTAGACCGGATTCCCTGGGCACCTGCTTCCTACACCCAGAGGACTCTCCCCACGTCCTGTGTGCGCACCCAGCAGGTTGGGTCAGTTTGGTTGGAAGGTGCCACCTGCTGTCCTCTCAGGTGGTGGGTGTCATCCTGGCACAGTGCGTGCTCTGCCCCACTCCAAGGTTTTCTCCTGGCACCGATGGTGGCAGCCTGCCTGAGGCTGGCCCTGGCAGAGTTTCCTCTCTGTGTTGGGGGCTCACTGAGTTCCTTGTGTGGGAAGCCTCTGACCTCAGCACACTTGAGCAGGTGTGGCCACCTTTCCACCGTCCCCCCCCCCCCATCTCTGACTCTGCTGATGTGCGCATCAGGCTGTGTGGGCCACCCTGCTCTGCTCCTGCTCTCCCTACCCCCAAGTCTCTCTAGAGCTCCAGTGGCCAGGCTCACGGCTCCTCAGTGTCTAATCAGAGCACTCACCTGGGCAGGGTCCTCTTCAACCCTGGAAGTTTAAGTTGGGACTTTTCACACCTCCAGATTCCCATGTTCACTCCTGCCCACGGCCGTTTGGTCACATCGAACATGAATGACGGCTGAGGCCACGCCTGCTAATTTTAGTGCTGTGTTGGTTGGGAAAGGTCCTGATTTGGGTCAAGCCTGCTTTCTCTTGACTTGCTGGTGCTGTTTGAGTGGGTGCCCGCCTGAGTGAGCTTTGCCTTGTTGGGAGCCAAGCATTTCTGGAGCTTTGCTCTGGACCCAGTTAAGGTGCCAGAAACAGTGGTTTGGGGTCTCACCTTTGCAATTCGTTATGCAAAGGACTGGAGCCGTTCTGTCCAGGGGCTGTTACACTGAGGCAAGACCTTATGGACTGCCCTGCCCATTACACCACGAGCCATGAGTTAGAAATGTCCTGGGTGCTGGTGGACAGATGTGCTCCCCACCTGGGGGAGCCTTAGCTGTCCCCTCTATACCTTGGGGGGTCCTCCACCCCAGGGGCCTCCTCCCAGGCATGCACTGTGGGTGTGTCAGTCAGTTTTGTGCTACTGCAACAAAACAGCTGAGATAATAAACTCACACGGAGGACAGATTCCGGTCCACGATAGGCTACTTTGGGCCTGTGGTGAGGCAGTGAACCGTGGTGGGAGCCATGTTGGAGCCACACCACGAGAAAGGGGCTGGATCCCCATATCCCCTTCCAGGGCACACCCCTGAGGACCTGTGGCCTCCCGTCAGGCTCCACCGTGTCTCCATAGCACCCAGCCGAGGACCAAGCTCTGGCACATGGCCTTTGGGGGACACTCCACGTCCAGGCCAGGGCAGGGTCTTCTGCAGGTCCCCAGGTTTCTCTGGGCAGCTCTGTCCTTGCCAGAATCCCGTGCACTGAGACAGCCTGGACCACAGGACCCAACCTGCCTCCCCTGGGCCCCTCTCACCATGCCCTGGGGACTCTGCTGAGGTGGTGACCCAGGCAGGGTTACTTTCTGGCCACTGTGGACCAGAAAGCTGTGTCCCTCAAATCCATATGGTACCAGGGCAATGGGAGGAGGAGGCGGAATTTGGGGCAGAGACAAAGTCCCCGCTGAATGGAAGAGGCCCCCGAGAGCGCCCACTGTGAATAGGAGGCCCTCACAAGTGCCCGACTTGCCACTGTGACTTGGGCTCTACCTGGGAAGCAGTGTCACCGTCCACAGCCACCATCTGTGGTGCTGTGTGGCAGCAGCCCAAACCTCCTAAGCCACCCTCTTGGGCTCCTGTGTCTGGGACTGACCCCACGTCCTGAGGATGCTCCTTGCTGGCGATGGTAGCCCTTGGGGAGCTGGAATCCTGATTAGTTTTTTAAGTTGTGATGGGACACAACACCTTTATTCTGTTTATTTAGTTTTATTATTATGTTTAATGGGTGCTGGGACCAAATCCAGTGTCTCACTGGGCAAGTGCTCTGCCGCCGAGCCCCAGCCCAGCCCTGATCAGTTCTTACAGAAGTGCACAGTGGTGCCTGGTCACTAAGTTGACCTGAAAACACAGAGGAGAGGGAGGCACCAGGAAGCCCGTGTCCAGGCCCACCCTGCTAGCCACCAACACCCCCACCTGGCCCTGTCTTTCCTGCCTGAGGTGCTGGGCAGTCCTGTGACTCCTGTGTGGCTTCCTGGAAGCACGGGAACTGGGCAGGTTCTCTCACAGGCTGGAGGCTGGACGCAGAGCTCCAGGCATTGGCCGCTGGTCCCTCCCAGCTGCGAGGGCTGTCTCTGCTTCTCTGCTTTGCTGAGACCCTGGGTCACCTGAGCTCCGCCTCCATCGTCACGTGATGTGCGCCCTGCGTGTGTCTGCGAGCAGACTTCCCCTATCACAAGGCACCTGTCATACTGGAGAGGGGCCTTCCCTAGTGACCTTGCCATCTCTGTTACCTCTGCAACCAGCCTGTTTTCAAGTGAGGGCACCCTCTAAGGTGCTGCCGTCGGACCCTGGAGATGCCATTGGACACATATTTACACAAGTTTCCACAGGTGTGAAATTTCCTCTGCTCTTTGGAAATTGTCTTGGGGACAGCTGTGGGCATCTTGTCCCACTCTGGATCTGGAAGGGCCAGCCTGTCCTTCCCAGGGCCTCTGCACCACTGTCCCCCTCATAACAAACACCTGCCCACATGCTACTGATGGGCAAGTCCAGCTCCATGGGGCTGGAACGTTGCTCACTCTGGGGGCCTCTGGCTCCCACCTTGCCAAAGAGGGGCCCCAGCTGCTGTGGTCACAGCTTCTGAGCAGACCCTGACCCCTCGGGCTGCCAGGCTCTGGGGCTCACATAGAGCACCATGGGCCGCCCCTGTGGCAGCATTATCCCCACCTCATCTCCTGGGGTCTTGGTGTCCCTGGGCTGAACAGGTGTCCTCCTGGCCCGGGCCTCTCCTGCACCCACTGCTGCAGGACATGGTGAGCTTCCCAGTGACAGCCATGGCAGCTGATGCCCACAGCCACTCACTGGCTTTGCCCCACCCCTGCCTGCCCCCATCCAGCTCTGGGGTCTGGTTCTGCAGGGCCCGGCACCCCTGGTTGGCTGCAGTTATTGGTTCCCAGTTAGGGCTTCCTTTCTATGGGAAAATGGATACCCAGGGCTCTTCCTGGACAGCACAGGGAGGCAGGGACCTTCCCAGGGTCAGGCTTGCAGGGAGCAAGCGGAGGAGCCAGGTGCCCCTGGTCTCACAGTGAATGCAGGCCCTGGTGTCCTGGGTCCCTGGGGGGCATGTGGAGTCTGGGCCTGCGGCTACTGGACAGGTTCTCCTGAGGACAGGAGAGACAAAGACCAGGTCAGGCGAGAGCAGGTCAGTCTCTGACGGTAGTGGTTCCAGAGAGAGGAAGGGTGTACCTCTGCCCTCAGGAGGGCCAGGTGGAAGGGACTCCAGGACCATGAAATGAGGGATGTGCCTGTCAGGCTGCTGCCCCATCCCCACAGCAGGGGAATCAGCACAAGCATGTGCTCACACCTCCCAGGCACTTGGCTCACAAGCATATGTCTCACACAGGGCTGCTCCCCTGCTGTGGGCACACACACGCACCCCTGTGCAGACACACACTCATGCACCCACACGCACGCCCTTTGGATGTCAAGGTGTAAGGTACTCACGCTGGAGAGTTCAGATCTGGGCTGTGCCGCCCTGGGAGCTTACACCCACACCCCTGTGCGCCTGCCCAGCTGTGCTCATCCGGCCCCGCGGTTCAGATCCCTAAACTGCTTTGCCTGTTCTAGAGTGTCCCTCGGGGGGGGCTGAGTGTACTCTCCTGGCTCCCCAGGCTCCCCAGGTGACTGCGATCCACACCCCTCAGCCCGGCACACCGGCCGGCACAGAGCCTGGGGACACAGCGGGGGTGTCAGGCGCCACCTGCTGGTGGGACTCAGCATTGTGGCGTGTCGCCCTCTGGAACCTTCTGCAGGCTCAGGGAGAGGAAATCCTGAGCTGGGTGGTGAGGATGTGGGGGCTGAGCCCCAGCCCTGCTGCCCGACTCTGGTCAGCTCTGCCGGCCTCCAGCAGCCATACCTGGTCTCCTGGGGGAGGGGGTGACGCTCAGCCCAGCTGACTCCAGGGTCCTGGGGTCCCCCAGGTCTCGAGGTTGTACTGAGCTGTTCATTTCCAGGAGGGGCCAGGCCCTAGATCTGACTTGGGAGGCTGGGCGCTGTCCCCTCCCTTCATGGCTGCCAGGCTGAACAGGACCATGGGGGCCCTCACCCTGGGGACTTGGCTCTCCAGCATGTGTCTTGGGACCGTGTGAGGCCTCCTGGCATTGCTGTCACCACGCATGTCCTTTCCACTCTGCCAGGCCCTGCCACGTGTCCCCAGTCATGACCCTTGCAGTAATGTCCAAGCTGCTGGATCCTCAGGTCCCGAGTTGCCCGACAGGCCCCACGTCAGCCCCCGTTTGCCTTCCTGTGTCCACTGAGGGTCTGGGAGCTGCTGCACTTCCCTGGGCCCCTGGGCTGCGACAGGGACATTGGCATTTCCAAGAGGCGGGGGTTCTGGGCAGATTCCCAGGCACCCTGTTCAGGGTGACTCTGGGGTGTACCCCACTCCACCCCAGGCCCGTGATCTCTGCAATTCACTGCCATTGCAGGGGCCCCTCTGGGGCAGCCCAGTGGTGGTATGACCCTTAGGAGCTGACCCCACCCTGCCAGGGCGTGGGCCTCCTTCCTGCCCTGCAGTGAAGGTCCTCCATACCTCTGCCCAGGCCACTATTTGAGGTGACCTTTCTGGAAACTGGCACCACCCCCAACCCCCTGGCCTGTGCCTCTTCCCTGGCAGCCAGGTCTCCTCCACCTGAGACTCAGCCCTGCGGCACCTTGGGGGCCAGGCCGTGGCATGGCCACACAGGCTTGGAGATGCCAGGTGGGCATCGCGTGGGCATCGCAGACCCTCGCAGGGCAGTCTCTCACTTAGTGCAGCTGCCTCAGGGCACTGGAGGGCTGATGGGGCCCCCAGGGCTTCTGGCCACTGACCCAGCAGTGTCCTCCCTTCCCCTCCCTGGCCAGCTGCAAGAGCTGGTGGGAGAGATGGGCCTGCAGGAAGTGGTCCCTGGGGGCCTTACCTGGGGAGGGAGGCACCACAGAGGTGGCCCAGAGCCTCTCCCCTCTGCATGTCAGGCCCTACCTGGGCAGGGCTGGGAGGCCGTCTGGGCACCCAACACCTGCTTGGGCCTGTGCTGTTGTGTGGCCTGAGGACAGCTGGTCTCCCTGGTGACCGCCTGGACCGGAGCAGAGGGAGTAGTCAGCCGGGTGGAGGCAGTGTTGTCCACTGCCCTGGGAGAAGCATCTCGGACTGTGATCCCATCCCTCAATTATGAACCAGTTAGCAGAGGCCTCAAAGCTGCCCAGGAGTGGACACCAGGTGCCCACCATGCTGCCCCTGTGCTCCTGGGCAATGGGTCCTGCTCCTTGAGTGGCTGCACGTGGCCTCAGTTCCTGAGCCGGGCTCCCACCCTCACACCTTGCTCTCACCTTCCCTGGGCCGAGTTCCCACCCACCTCAAACCCCGTGATTAGTCTAGACCCCAAGTCCTGCCCGACCCAGCCTCACCCTGACCTGCCTGCCTGGAGCCCTGGAGTCCCCAGACTCGCCCTCTGACCCTGCGCCCTACCTCCTCCTAGCTGACATGGTATGCGAGGTGCTGAGGGATGGTGGAACCCCCTTGCAGCTCTATCTACTGGCCAGACCCACAGAGTGGGTGACAGGGTCCTCTGGCCTCATCTGTCCTCCCTGACACTTACCCTGAGCCAGAGGATGTCCTAGAAGCCCAGAGTCAGTAGTGATGTGGAGGGGGGGGGTTCCTTGCTGCCCCACTCTGAATGGTGCTCCCCCAGCCCTGCTCCCAATGGTGCTCCCCCTCTCCCCGTGGTGCTCCCCAGCCCTGCTGTCCAGCCCCTCTCCCCGTGGTGCTCCCCAGCCCCTCTCCCCGTGGTGCTCCCCAGCCCCTCTCCCCGTGGTGCTCCCCAGCCCCTCACCCTGTGGTGCTCCCCAGCCCCTCTCCCTGTGGTGCTCCCCCAGCCCCTCTCCCCGTGGTGCTCCCCAGCCCCTCACCCTGTGGTGCTCCCCAGCCCCTCTCCCCGTGGTGCTCCCCAGCCCCTCTCCCCGTGGTGCTCCCCAGCCCCTCTCCCCGTGGTGCTCCCCAGCCCTGCTGTCCAGCCCCTCTCCCCGTGGTGCTCCCCAGCCCCTCTCCCCGTGGTGCTGACCAGCCCCTCTCCCCATGGTGCTCCCCGTGGTGCTCCCCAGCCCCTCTCCCCGTGGTGCTCCCCAGCCCTGCTGTCCAGCCCCTCTCCCCGTGGTGCTCCCCAGCCCCTCTCCCCGTGGTGCTCCCCAGCCCTGCTGTCCAGCCCTGCTCCCCGTGGTGCTCCCCAGCCCTGTGGTCTGCAGCACACATGCTGCCCGTCTCCTCCCTCTCTGGACACAGAGGAGCTGGGGGTCTCCTGGATCCTAGGTCCCCTGGCTCTTGCTATCCCCGCTGGTTCCTGGAAGATGCAGGCAGGAAGAAGGGTGCTGGACCTGTGCCCGCAACAGGACCTGGCCATAAACCCGGGCGTGGTGAGGCCTGGTGTGGGTGGCTGACCCTCCTGGTGGACTTTCCTCCCCGCCTGGCCTGCAGCTGTTGGCCCTTCCCGGGAACTGGCACTCCTGTTTGTTCCTTGAAGGACCTGTGGCGTCTCCCGCCCATGCACCGCGGGCTTCCTCGCAGGCCTGGGGGCTGTGCCTGCCTCCCCTGCCCCTGTACCCATCCCCCAGCAGTGGGTGCCTGGAGAGGCCACCAGTGACCAGGCAGGGAAGCCGAGGCTAAGGGAGCTCCTCTGGGTGGCAGGGAGGTGGTCCCGAGAGCGCTTTCAGTGGCTTCACTTGGGAATGGGCTGGGTACAGCATTTCCTGGGGCTGCACCTGGTCTGCAGAACCCCAGGAGATGACCTGTCTCAGCCTGCGGGTCTCTGGACATCCCAACCTCCTCAGGGGAGTCTGTGAACTCCAAATGACTCTCCCCACAAGGCTGAGAAGGGCTAGCCTTCTGCTTTAGTGGTGCTGGGCATGGCTCCATGACCTCGTGCATGTGGGCTAGCCTGTGCCCCCAAGCCCCACCCCAGCCCTTCCTTGCTGGCACAGACCCCCATGTGGCCCGGCGGGGCAGGCCGTGCTCCCCTACATGCTCTCAGGGGAGGAAGGGCGGAGGGAGGCGATGTCCGCGTGGCCCCGCAAGGTCAGGATCGTTCACACCCGCATGGTGCTCCAGCTGCCTCTGCCTCCGCAGGACGGGATGGGACCGCCTGTCCACACGGGCGCTGCTAGGCCCTTCCCAGGACAAAGGAAGCACAGCTGAGACCTGGTGCCCTGTGAGTCTGTGCCTGCTCGTGAAGAGCAGCGTTCTGGACACCCCCAGCCACCGCGTGGGCCTGGCGGGGCCATGACCCTGAGTGCTCCCGACCGAACGTGGGAGACCCCGGCTGCCCGGAGCCCTGGAGCCGCACCTTCAGAGAGCCTGCCCAGGGGCTCACACCTTCACCCCAGGCCTGCATCGCAGTAGGCGGGCAGGCCGGGAACCTGATGACCGGGATTCAAGACCCTGGGGGGCTGCGCTCTGGTCACCTACGTCTTTGTCTCGGAAACAGGATGATCTTCCATAAAAGTGTGACCAGGTCGGCACGTGGTGTGTTTGTCATCATGGTTTGAAGTGGACTGACACCTGTTGGGGACTCTGAGGTGGTGGTGTGGGGCATCGCCCACGCTCTCGGGACTTGGAGATCCTCCTTGTGGCCAGCGGCCATGGGAGGATGGGCCTGCTGGGGACAGAACATGAAGGACTCCCTGACGTCTTCTGGGGGCTGCACCTGGGGGGTGGTGAGGTCACTCCCATGTGGAGGTGCAGATCCCCCAACTGCACTGCCCCCAGAGTTGCCCCTGCTCTGTCACCTTCCCCGAGGGGTCACAGCAGGGGACTGGCCACCCTGGTCACTTATCTATTTACTTATTGATTATCTAAAAGGATTTTTCTCTCTTTAAAAAATTAAATTTAATGAGTTAATTCATTTTTTATGGTGCTGGGCACTAAACCCAGGGCCTCACACATGCTGACAGTTGTTCTGCCACTGAGCCACAACCATCCCCTAGAAATCCTATTCTTCACTGTGTTAAAACACACCCGACATCAGGCTCCCGACCGGACCACGTCCAGTGCCCCACCCTGGGCGCTGGGCACACTCACCTGCTGTGGCCCTCCCACCTCCAGGGCGTCCTCATCTCCTCAGTCTGAAGCTCTGTCCCTCCGGCCCTGACTCCCGCCCTCCAGCCCCGGCCCCTAGGCTCTCTGCCTCTGTGGACCTGCGGGCGGCGGGGGCCCCGCGGGATCCTGCAGTGTCTGTCCTGCTGTGCCTGGCCCCTCTCACCAAGCGCAGTGTCCTGGGGTCCTTCCCTCTGGAGGCCCAGTAGCGTCCAGCTGCACGGCTGGACCACGTCTTGTCTGTCCGCTCATGTGCCTGGTTTTGGTTCTTCTGGGCTTGCACCACAGTGGAGCTGCTGGCCACATCTGACCGTCGGCAGAGCTGCCCTGCTGGCCCCACCGCAGAGGCCCCACCTTACCTTCTCCCATCTCCCCACCTTGCCTCCTATTTCTGTTCTTTGATAATGGCCAGCCAGAGGGAGTGACCTCTGGCCTTCTGGCTTGGGTCCACGCTTGGGAGCTTGGCCTGGACACCCGGAGGTGGGTTTGCATTGGAGGCCAGATCCCCGGTGCCCTGCGCAGGCTCCTGCACCCACCTGTCACCCCTCATCTTCCTTTGGGGACCCCTGGCCCTGTCTCCCAACTGGCCAGAGGCTGATGAGTCTGACCCCTGTCTGCTCTGAGGACACCCTGTGGGAGACCTGCTGTGTTGAGGTCACTGTCCCCAGGAGGGCACCCAGAGCCAGCTGAGAGCTCCTTGGGGCCCACGTCTGTGAGCCACGGCCCGAGTGTGGCCTGGAAAAATGACTGGAATGCAGGGGGGGGCCTCCCTGCCTCTCCCCAGGTCCAGGCTCAGGCCCGAGTCGGCACCCAGGACCCGGGCTCCCCGCCCCCTTGGGACTGCGGACTGGACGTGGCTGAAAATCCGCACGACTGACGTCTGTCTTTATGGCGCTCTTCCTTTATTGCGTTGTTTGATTTTGTTAAATGGTGGTGTGGTGTGGGACACAGGCGTTTATGGCCTCCGGTGACCCTGGAGCGAGGCCCTTCCCTCTTTACTTTGTGACCCGGCGGTGGCCCTGCCCATGGCTGTGACATGGGGAGCACTTACCTCAAAGGCCGGGGAGATGCCAAACAGGGCAGTGTCTTCCACAGAACGCTGTAGAGTTGCAGACACTGGAAAATGTAGGACGGTGGGTGGGAGAAAGCGTCGCCCCCTGCCAGCCGCAGTCTCATGGCCTTCGGACCCCTCCCCTCCACACAGTCTGGGCAGCCACCGACAGCCTGGGGAGCATCCTTAGGCACAGCCCTGGTCCCTGATTCTTCTCTTTTCTTTTTAAATATTTGTGTTTTAGTTGTAGTTGACACAATACCTGAGGATCGAACCCAGGGCCTCGCAGGTGCTGGGGAGCGCTCCACCGCTGAGCCCGCCCCAGCCCTGCCCAGCTTCTCTTCATTAAACAGCCCTTGACTTTCTGAGTGTGAGGTTCAAGAATGCCCACCTCGACCTCCAGCAGGTCCCTCGGCAGCCCGGGGTGCCCTGGGAGGCCGTGTTGTCCTAGACGGGGGGGGGGGGGGTGCTGGTGGCCGAGGTCACGACCAGGGTCCCTCTGTGTTGTGCTGGTGAGGAGAGTGGACTGAGTCCCTCTGTGCTGGACCATCCTCTGGTCATGGCTTTAGGTTGCTTTAGAGCCACCTCCCCCTGTGGTGGACGGGGGGAATTAGGGGAGAGGTGAAATCCTCACCGGCAGTTGATCGGCTGTGAGTTATTCTACAGCCCAGCTGCCAGCTCTGGAGCCATCTGGCCGGTGGTGGGGCAGCTGGGCAGTGGCTGTTGCTGACTCTTCACGCAGTCTCTGGCTGCTTCCTGCTGGGACGTCCTTGGGAGAGACCAGGAGCCCCAGGATGCTGGAGTCCATCCCTCCTGTACACACAATGGTTCAGTCCCCACACCCTGACTGGGACCCCCTGGAAAACCCTGCGAGGGCCCAACCCAGGATCTCGTTCTACTTTTGGGGGGCTTTGGGATGAGCCTCTGGCCTCCAGGGCCCTCTTGGAGGGTCAAGTAAGTAAGGCAGAGGCACTGCACTTGGGCACCATGTGTGGGCGCTGTGCATGGGCACCATGTGTGAGCACTAGGTGTGGGCATCAGATGTGGCCACCATGTGTGGGTACTGTGCATGGACACCCTGTGTGGCACCAGGAGTGGGCATCATGTTTGGGCACTGTGCATGGGAACCATGTGTGGGCACTAAGTGTGGGTTCTAGGTATGGACACTGTGCATAGGCACCATGTTGGGCACCATGTGTGGGTACCATACATGGGCACCATGTGTGGGTACTGTGCATGGGCACCTGTGTGGGCACCAGGTATTGGCACTGTGCATGGGCACCATGTGTGGGCACCAGGTGTGTACACCAGGTATGTGCACCATGTGTGGGCACTGTGCATGGACACCTGTGTGGGCACCAGGTGTGTGCACCAGGTATGTGCACCAGGTATGGACACTGTGCATGGGAACCATGTGTGTGCACCAGGTGTGTGCACCAGGTGTGTGCACCAGGTATGGGTACTATGCATGGGAACCATGTGTGGGCACCAGATGTAGGCACCATGTGTGGGCACTGCATGGGCACCATGTGTGGGTACCCAGTGTGGGAACTGTGCAGGAGCACCAGGCGTGGGCCCTGTGTGTGGGCACTGTGCATGGGCCTGTGTGTGGGCACCAGGCGAGGGTTCAGCAGTGTCCCCCAGCGTGTGCTCTGGAACCTGGAGAGCAGCTGCAGAAGGGCCACAGGGAGATGGCCTGGGTTGGCGGTCCATGGACCCCGGTCTCCCACCCGTGATGCCTGCATCTCCTGGAGTGCCCGTGGCTTCAGAGCTGGTGCCCGCAGCCCCCAGCTCTGCTTCCCCAGTGCAGCTGGGGCTCTGGACAGCTGGGGAGAGAGGAACAGTCCAGGGTGCTTCTCCAGGAGACTCACCTCCCCTCTGCTCACCTCCCAGCACACCTGCAGCCACCAGGTGTTTGCTGGAACCTCCCCAGGGCCTTGCCTCCCACCTCTGCCCGGACCCTTCTCTGCATGGACCTGAGGCCACCCGCAGGACCCCTGGAACATGGGTGGTGTCTGCTCCAGGGCAGCTCTCAGGGGGGAGAACCCCCTCCCCGCCCCTTCAGTCCTGGGGGCTGACCGCAGGCTCACGGGCATCGCTGTGGCTCCTGGGCTAAGCTGCTCTTCACTCTCCATTCATGCCTCACCCTCACCTCCAGCTTGTTCTGCTTGGGATCCATCCCTGGACTGACCCAAGACGGGGACACGGTGCTCTAGCCTCTGTCCACTTCTCTGTGGTCCTCCCAGACTACTGGGCCAGCTGCTTCCAAGAGCTCTGCCTACCAGGTGGAGGCAGAGGGTGGCCGTGGGAGCAGACGGCCTTCTTCCCACCCTGGAGTGTTGGCTCCCCCCAGGTCCAGCCCCAGGCACCCCCTCAGTCTGACACCAGCTTCTGGGCCCCTGAGGCCTGGGGAGGTCACCCCAGCACCCTGCTTGGTCCTGGCACCTCCCAGACTCCCCAACAAATCCGTGGGCTAGACCCCCTCCATTCAACCCCCCTGGCACAGCTTCTGTGCCTCCACTGGAGGATGGAGCTCTGGTGGGCTCTGGGGGTCTGGGCACACGCAGCCAGCACGAGGAGCCAGACCCCGCCTCCGCTCACTGTCTGGATGACTGTGAGCCTGTTCCACAAGAGGACGTTCATCAGTGCAGATGTCACGGGAAGGGGTCTGCAGGTCCCTTAAGGGTCAGAACCAGAACTACCACATGACCCGTGATCCCACAGCTGGGTCCACAGGCACCAGAGAGGAGGGCGGTGCCTGCACCCTGGGCTTCCAGGTCCCTGCAGCCGAGGGACAGGGTCAAGCCAGTGGGAGAGTGAAAATGTGGTGCATTTTCAGTCATAGAAGGAGGGGCCTGCAGCCTGGGATGACATGGGCCACTTGGCTGAGGGGCGCCGGTGCCTTCTCTCAGCAAACTCACTATTTTGCTACTTCATAAGTGGTAAATTTCTTGGGGAAGATATTTTGAATTTATGCAAATAGCTTATTTCTCTTCAGACCTTAGCCCACTGGTTTTAGAGTCTTTAGTGGATATCAGCAGCAGCAATTCCTGCTCATGGTACTGATGGTGAGTTTTGATTTTCCCCATTTCTCCTACACCAATTAATTGGGATTCTTTTATAAAACGAGTGGATTCTGTCACTTCTTTGCACCACCGAATTCCTAGGTAGTTCATTCTTTGGGCATATCCAGTGTGATCTGTGGTTCCAGCTCTGGCCACCGGGAGCCCCTTGGCCATGGCTCTCCCTGTCCCTCTGACACGCTCTCATCCTGTTTGGAGTGCGTCCTCATTTTCCAGCATCACAAAATGCTTCAGTTTATCTTGCCATTTCCTTGCCCAGAATCTCAGCCACTCCTTGAAGGAGCTGTGGTTCCTTTTATGGGAGGAAGGTAGTTAGAAACCAAGATCTGGGCTCTAGGTGTGATCATTGCTACCATGTGACATGGCAGGCCTTCTCAGGGACACTGGAGAACACATGTGTAGACTCACCTGTGTGCATTTGCACATGTGCACACACGTGTACCCACTGTTTATTGTTTGAAACCACTGGGTTTTTAGTGCTTTCTTATGCAGCAATAGCTGACTGATACACCTGGCCAGAGATTTTCAGATAGTACTTCCAGCTTTCCTGGCCAGACAGCTTCCTGGAAGGTGCTGTGGGGGGCTGGGGATGGGTGACATTTCTCTTTAGAGTCCCTCAAGCCACCGAGGAGGGCTCCTCCTGCAGCCTTGCAGCTTCTTTTGGCACTGTCCATGCGAGCGTGGCTGAGCCCACCTGCAGACCCTCCTCTTTCTCTGTGCCTGTGTTCTGGTAAGCCTGTCTCTTCCATCTTCCTCCTGCAGCCCTGGGAGTGGAAGCTGCAGGGCTCCCGTGCTGGATGCCTCAGTGCCGAGTTCTGCTCTTCCGCTTTCCACACGGCTCCCCTCTGCTGGAAATGCCTGGTGTGCTTCCTTTCCCTGGCTGGGCAGTACTGGATCCTGGTGCGTTTGCAAGGCGCAGTGGCTGGAGAGACCCCAGAGAGCGGACGAGGGGGCAGAAGCTCAAGGAGTGGCCGTGATTTGTGGGATACTGCTACAGCAGTGTGTGGGCCAGCCTTCAGCACTGACCGCTGCAGGAGAAAACAAGAAAGAGCTCCAGCCAATGCCCCTACCTTGGGAATCGGGCAAGAAAACAGGAGCAAATTAAGCCCAATACAAACCCTGATAAAGCCGCGCAGTAACACACTAGAGAAAGACCAGCAAAGCCATCAAGGAAAGCCTTGGGCAGGCCAACAGGCAAGGAGAGACTCGTCACCACTGAGAGGAACAGGAGTGTGACAGCCACAATGCCACAGCTGCTGGAGGATCGTGAGGGACGCTCGGACAGGCCCGGGCAGGTTCAGCCCTGGAGGAGGTGGACAGGTTCCTGAAGATACATTTTACCAAAACTTGCTCATGAGCCAATGACTAGGAGGGCCCCCTGTGGTAAAGGAATCGACTGGAACTAAAACGGAACTAAACGAGGCTTTGCCTCGGAGAGAGCCCAGATGGCTTGGCTGCTGACCTCTGCCCAGTGATGAGGGAGCAACGAGAACCACCTCTACACAAACTCTTCTCCAAAGAGTGAAGAGGAGGAACCCTTCCAGCGCCCTCTGAGGCCAGCGTTGACCCCATACGAAAACCACAGAAAGACGGTCCAGGAAGAGAGCTGTGGCTGGACATCCCTCCTGAGCTCAGGGGCCGACAGGACCATGTTAACAAGTCCCATCCCATGACCTATGAAACGTGCAGCAGAGGATGTTAGGAAGGCAGGTGGGCCTAGCCTGAGGCCCTGTGTCTCCTGACCGAGGGGCACAGCTCTGCCCCCTCGGGGTGGTGGGACATGACACAAGCACCCGTCTTGCAGACACAGGAGGGTAGCTTTTTCTTTTGGTACCAGGGATTGAACCGAGGGCACTCAACCTCTGACCCATCCCCAGCCCTGTTTTGTACTTTGTTAACAGTCAGGTCTCACCGTTGCTGAGGCTGGCTTTAAACTTGCGATCCTCCTGTCTCAGCCACCGAAGTCTCTGGGATTACAGGCAGGCGCCACCGCGCCAGGCCTCCAAAGGACTTTGAGAAGCCACCGGGCCGTCCTGCGCACAGACCTGGAAGGACGGAGCTGGCTGGAACCTGAGCAGACGTCCAGGCTGGGAAGAGGCAGAACTGCCACGCGGGACAGAACGGCTGTCTAGGCAGCTAGGGTCCCGAGAGCTGCTGCCTGGGCCGGTGGGTCAGTGCAAGCCGTTCAAAGTGGACAAAGAAGTTTTGCGAATGGACAATGACAGAAAAAGAGGACGCACTCCTGGTCACCAGGAAAGTGCACACAAGACCACTGCGCGATCCTTGCCGGCATGGGGTCCGCTGTGTGGAGCGGAAGGGCACGTGCTGGGCGCTGCCCTGGAGAGGAGGTGGGAAGAATCTCCTCTCCCCAGGCCGTGTGGGCGGGGCTCGGGGGCCGTGTGGGCGGGGCTCGGGGGCCGTGTGGGCGGGGCTCGGGGGCCGTGTGGGCGGGGCTCGGGTGGGCGGGGCTCCGGGGCCGTGTGGGCGGGGCTCATGGGCCTGTGGGCGGGGCTCGTGGGCCGTGTGGGCGGGGCTCGGGGCCATGTGGGCGGGGCTCGGGGGCCGTGTGGGCGGGGCTCGGGGGCGTGTGGGCGGGGCTCGGGGGCCGTGTGGGAGGGGCTCCGGGGCCGTGTGGGCGGGGCTCCAGGCCCTGGTGAGCAGGGCTGCCAGGTGCTAGACCGTGGCGGGTGCCCGTGGGAAGCCACAGCATGGGCATATCACAAAGGGCTGAAAGTAGGGTCTTGGGAGATCTCTGCACCTTGCCAAAGCCGGGGCTGGAATGGGGCAGCAGCGCGGGGGCGTGATGGGCCAGATCCAGCGGGTCCCACAGGGAATGGTAGTCACCTGCCAAGGACAGAATCTGATGGCGCAGGCTACGGGGCACAGCCTGTCACCCCCGCGACTCGGGAGGCTGAGGCGGGAGGAGCACAAGTTCCAGGCCACCTAGGCTGACGTAGCCCCCGAAAAGACCCTTACCATAATTGAGCTTCTCCAGGGAAGCCCCTCCCAGTAATTAAGCTTCTTGTCAGCAAGATTTTACAAAGAACGTCAACAGCATTTCTGCAGAGAGGTCAATGTGGTTTGAAGATTCCTGTTTCTTGTAAAAGTCTGGTTTGCAGATAAATTGTGTAATACTCGGTTTCAAGAGAGCTTACTGTACCAAAGTTACTGTTTCTGTTTTCTTGGTGAAAACTTGTGAAGCCTCTGTCCCGCCTGAGGATTTGGGACAAAGGGTACTTGCTACATAACCACCCACTGTTATGTAAACCTGAGTGTAAATCTCAAAGGATTTCCACACCTGGGGTCCAGAAGCTTTTTATACATTAGCATCTCTGGACAGCTACAGCTGAAATAAATCTGCTTTATAAATTCCTGCTTCCTGAAAATTCCTCAGGTGTTCAGCCTCATCTGTCCTACATCAGGGCCACTTAATGAGACGTGTCTCAAAACAAACAAACAAACAAAAAGGCTGGGATCTGACACACGGGAGGAGTGCTTACCTAGCACACGTTGAACCCCCAGCACTGAAGAATGTGCAAACACACAAAAAGTGTAGACAGGAAGTAGATTGGGGTGTGCCTAGAGCGGGGAGGGGCACGGGAGTTAGTGTCTAACCCGGGCTAAGTTTGGATCTGAAAGGCAAGATTGGGGAGATGGCTGCCCATATATCTCACATGTGGAAAAACATTCTGTGTAAATGCCACAGTTAAAAAGTCCTGAAAAACTCGATTGTATTTCTGTATATTAGCAACAAACAATTGAATCTAGGAATTAAAGTGCCACTTACAAGAGCATCGGAAATATGTAGAACTTAGGGGAAAATCAGACAGAAGAGGCGGAAGACCAGGGTGCGGCAAGGTGGAGACCTTCTCTGAAGAAATCAGACCCAAGGAGCAGGACTCCCGACCGTGACTGACGCGCTAAGATGTCAGTCCTTCCCAAACGGATCTGCGTCCAATGCCACGTGTCAAAAATGCCTAGAGACGGGAAACATTTTTTAAAATTGTTTTTGAAATTGGCAAATGGGCTCTAAAATCAGGAGGTGCAAGGACAGAAGGTAGCCACGGCAATGCTGAGAAGGAGCAGGTGAGAGGGTCGCACTCGCTGGGTCAGGGTGGCACTGGCAGAGACACCGCAGGGTCCCAGCAGCTCGCCAGTGTGAACCGCGGCCAGCCTTCCCCCGGCCTAGGGAAGCTCCTGCAGCACCCTCACCTGGAGCTGCACGGTTGTTGGGGAGACGAGAGTTCCTGTCTCGCACCGAAGCCAGCGTTGTGGAAGAAGAGATCAGTTAGCTGGATTCATCAAAATCACCAGCTTTCGCTCTTCCAAATACACTGTGAGGAGAACAAAGACGAGGACCCCTCCGGCTCAGGAAAGAAAGCCAAGAGTTGACCAATGGGCAGCGTCAGATTAACAGGCTTCTGCACATTGACGGGATCAGGAATGTGGAGAGAGAACCCACAGGATGGGAGAGCTTTGTCAGCTACCGTCTGCAGGATCGATATCCAGACGGTCAGAAGAAGGCAAAAAACGTGACCCCCCAGCCCAAATAACCTGATCAGAAATGGGCGAGTGGACTAAACAGACCTTCTCAGAAGAAGAAATGCAAATGGCCAGCAAATGTATGAAAAGATCATGATCAGTTAGGGAAATGCGGATCAAACTGCAGTGAGACCTCAGGGCACTCCAGTCAGTCGGCCATCATCAGGAACACAAGTATAATGGGGAGAAAGGTCCACTGGTACCAGGTTGGTGGACTGCAAATTAGTATGTCCACTCTGGAGAGCAAGCAGAGGTGCCTCAAGAGAGGAGTGGGACCTCCATGGGACCCGCTCCCCACGACTCGGCACTCACCCTGAAGAGCTGGCATCAGCACACCACAGGGACACGTGCACATCCTGCTGACCGCAGGGACACGTGCACATCCTGCTGACCGCAGGGACACGTGCACATCCTGATGACCGCAGGGACACGTGCACATCCTGCTGACCGCAGCACGATTCTCAGCAGCCAGACCCGGGCCAGCCTAGGTGTCCGTCAGCAGAGGAATGGACTGAAACAAAGTGGTGATTCTGCTGGGCTGTGGCTCCGTGGGAGAGCACATGGGAGGCCCTGGGTCCAACCTGCAGAACCACATAAATAAATAAATAAGATTAAATACAGTTATTAGTTCATCTCCAACTAATTTTTTTTAAAGAAAATGAGGTATATATACACATGGAATTTTATTCAGCCATAAAGAAGGGTGACGTTGTGGCATTTGCAGGACAATGGTTGGAACCTGAGGCCATTCTGTTAAGAGAAATAGACCAAAGTCGAAAGGTCAAGGGGCCAGTGTCTCTCCCACATGCAGAAACTAGAGAGGAAAAGTGAAGAGAAAGAGGGGGGCAGATCTCACAAAAACCAGAGGAAGATCAGCAGAGGAAGGGCCAGAGGAGGGAGGGGGACGTGCTGGGGAGGGACGGTGGCTAAATTACTTTGTTATGTTGTGTGCATGTGTCAATCATCCATCCACCTTTCCATCCACGCATCCATCCACTCACACATTCATCCACCTGTCCATCCACCCATCCATCCATCTACCTGTCCATCTACCCATCCGCCCACGCATCCATCCACCCACCTGTCCATCCACCCATCCATCAACTCATCCATCCATCCAGCTGTCCATCCACCCATCCATCCATCTACCTGTCCATCCACCCATCCATTCACCCATCCACCCATGTGTTCACCCACCTGCACTCCATGCTCCATCCATCCGTGCATGCATCCACACCCCACACCTACCCAGCCAGAAGCAAAGTCATGGAGTGCGCCGACTGTGAGGGTGGCCATGGAAGAGCACACATAGGTCACTGCCTTCAAGGAACTCGCTGAGGGAGGACTGGAAATCGTCACACAGTGAGGACACTGGTCAGTGTGAGTCACTGTGTCACCTGTGCCACATCTTGAGGGAAAAAGGGGGTGGCTGCCCCAGAGTGGCTGAACTCCTGAAATCCAGTTTCCTGTCGGATAGCCCCGAAGGAGGCCTGCCCACTGCCCACCTGCACAGCGGATCCATGGCCTGCTCAAGGGTCCCAGCCTGCTGGGTTGGCCTCTCCCAGGCTTCTATCCCAAAACAAAGTCCTCGGTGTGCTCACTGATCCGGCCTTCACCCACGGCACTGGGGCCCACATCCTAACTTTAACCCACGCAGGAGTGGGAGGGGATGTGGGGCCGCATAGACGCTCTCCAGGTGTTCAGAGAGTGCAAAGGCCCAGGCAGCCCCATGTTGGCCACGTATGACCTCATCTACACGAGGTCTCAAGGGCACACCTGCGCAGGGAGGGAGAGGCCCTGCCAGGGCTGCATTTGGGCTAAGCCACTCTGTGCCGGTGACACTAGGGCTGGGTCTGCCTTGGAGGTAGCCCCGCGAGGCCAGTTAGGTCCAGCTGGAAGGGGCTGGGCTGCCTGGTGCTAGTACCTTGGTCCCGGGAGATGATCAGTACCATGGAGCTCAGCCAGTCTCACCACTTTATAAATAGTTTTATAGGTACATTATGACAGCATATGGGAGGGGTTTGCTGGGATGCTGCCACGGGCACCTAACATAAAGCACAGGGTGGGGATGGCTGTGATGTTCCCACATACCCCTAACATAGAGCACATGGTGAGGATCACGGTGATGTTCCACATACACCTAACATAGAGCACATGGTGAGGATCACTGTGATGTTCCCACATACACCTAACATAGAGTACATGGTGAGGATCACTGTGATGTTCCCACATACACCTAACATAGAGTACATGGTGAGGATCACTGTGATGTTCCACATACACCTAACATAGAGCACATGGTGAGGATCACTGTGATGTTCCCACATACACCTAACAAAGAGCACATGGAGAGGGTCACTGTGATGTTCCCACATACACCTAACATAGAGCACATGGTGAGGATCACTGTGATGTTCCCACATACACCTAACATAGAGCACATGGAGAGGGTCACTGTGATGTTCCCACATACACCTAACATAGAGCACATAGTGAGGATCACTGTGATGTTCCCACATACACCTAACATAGAGCACAGGGTGGGGATGGCTGTGATGTTCCCACATACCCCTAACATAGAGTACATGGTGAGGATCACTGTGATGTTCCACATACACCTAACATAGTGTACATGGTGAGGATCACTGTGATGTTCCCACATACACCTAACATAGAGCACAGGGTGGGGATGGCTGTGATGTTCCCACATACCCCTAACATAGAGTACATGGTGAGGATCACTGTGATGTTCTCACATACACCTAACATAGAGTACATGGTGAGGATCACTGTGATGTTCCCACATACACCTAACATAGAGCACAGGGTGGGGATGGCTGTGATGTTCCCACATACCCCTAACATAGAGTACATGGTGAGGATCACTGTGATGTTCTCACATACACCTAACATAGTGTACATGGTGAGGATCACTGTGATGTTCCCACATACACCTAACATAGAGCACAGGGTGAGGATCACTGTGATGTTCCCACATACACCTAACATAGAGCACATGGTGAGGATCACTCTGATGTTCCCACATACACCTAACATAGTGTACATGGTGGGGATCACTGTGATGTTCCACATACACCTAACATAGAGCACAGGGTGGGGATGGCTGTGATGTTCCCACATACACCTAACATAGAGCACAGGGTGAGGATCACTGTGATGTTCCCACATACACCTAACACAGAGCACATGGTGAGGATCATTGTGATGTTCCACATACACCTAACATAGAGCACATGGTGAGGATCACTGTGATGTTCCCACATACCCCTAACATAGAGCACATGGTGAGGATCATTGTGATGTTCCCACATACACCTAACACAGAGCACATGGTGAGGATCACTGTGATGTTCCACATACACCTAACATAGAGTACATGGTGAGGATCACTGTGATGTTCCCACATACACCTAACATAGAGTACATGGTGAGGATCACTGTGATGTTCCCACATACACCTAACATAGAGCACAGGGTGGGGATGGCTGTGATGATCCCACATACACCTAACATAGAGCACAGGGTGAGGATCACTGTGATGTTCCCACATACACCTAACATAGAGTACATGGTGAGGATCACTGTGATGTTCCCACATACACCTAACATAGAGCACAGGGTGGGGATGGCTGTGATGTTCCCACATACACCTAACATAGAGCACAGGGTGAGGATCACTGTGATGTTCCCACATACACCTAACACAGAGCACATGGTGAGGATCATTGTGATGTTCCACATACACCTAACATAGAGCACATGGTGAGGATCACTGTGATGTTCCCACATACCCCTAACATAGAGCACATGGTGAGGATCATTGTGATGTTCCCACATACACCTAACACAGAGCACATGGTGAGGATCACTGTGATGTTCCACATACACCTAACATAGAGTACATGGTGAGGATCACTGTGATGTTCCCACATACACCTAACATAGAGTACATGGTGAGGATCACTGTGATGTTCCACATACACCTAACATAGAGCACATGGTGAGGGTCACTGTGATGTTCCACATACACCTAACATAGAGCACTTGGTGAGGATCATTGTGATGTTCCCACATACACCTAACACAGAGCACATGGTGAGGGTCACTGTGATGTTCCACATACACCTAACATAGAGTACATGGTGAGGATCACTGTGATGTTCCCACATACACCTAACATAGAGTACATGGTGAGGATCACTGTGATGTTCCACATACACCTAACATAGAGCACATGGTGAGGATCACTGTGATGTTCCCACATACACCTAACATAGAGTACATGGTGAGGATCACTGTGATGTTCCACATACACCTAACATAGAGTACATGGTGAGGATCACTGTGATGTTCCCACATACACCTAACATAGAGTACATGGTGAGGATCACTGTGATGTTCCACATACACCTAACATAGAGCACATGGTGAGGGTCACTGTGATGTTCCACATACACCTAACATAGAGCACATGGTGAGGATCACTGTGATGTTCCCACATACACCTAACACAGAGCACATGGTGAGGGTCACTGTGATGTTCCACATACACCTAACATGGAGCACTTGGTGAGGATCATTGTGATGTTCCCACATACACCTAACATAGAGTACATGGTGAGGATCACTGTGATGTTCCACATACACCTAACATAGAGTACATGGTGAGGATCACTGTGATGTTCCCACATACACCTAACATAGAGCACATGGTGAGGATCACTGTGATGTTCCACATACACCTAACATAGAGCACAGGGTGAGGATCACTGTGATGTTCCCACATACCCCTAACATAGAGCACATGGTGAGGATCATTGTGATGTTCCCACATACACCTAACACAGAGCACATGGTGAGGGTCACTGTGATGTTCCACATACACCTAACATAGAGCACAGGGTGAGGATCACTGTGATGTTCTCACATACACCTAACATAGAGTACATGGTGAGGATCACTGTGATGTTCCACATACACCTAACATAGAGTACATTGTGAGGATCACTGTGATGTTCCCACATACACCTAACATAGAGCACAGGGTGGGGATGGCTGTGATGTTCCCACATACCCCTAACATAGAGTACATGGTGAGGATCACTGTGATGTTCCCACATACACCTAACATAGTGTACATGGTGAGGATCACTGTGATGTTCCACATACACCTAACATAGAGCACAGGTTGAAGATCACTGTGATGTTCCCACATACACCTAACATAGAGCACATGGTGAGGATCACTGTGATGTTCCCACATACACCTAACATAGAGTACATGGTGAGGATCACTGTGATGTTCTCACATACACCTAACATAGAGCACAGGTTGAAGATCACTGTGATGTTCCCACATACACCTAACATAGAGCACATGGTGAGGATCACTGTGATGTTCCCACATACACCTAACATAGAGCACAGGGTGAGGATCACTGTGATGTTCCCACATACCCCTAACATAGAGCACATGGTGAAGATCATTGTGATGTTCCCACATACACCTAACACAGAGCACATGGTGAGGATCACTGTGATGTTCTACATACACCTAACATAGAGCACAGGGTGAGGATCACTGTGATGTTCCCACATACCCCTAACATAGAGCACATGGTGAGGATCATTGTGATGTTCCCACATACACCTAACATAGAGAACATGGTGAGGATCACTGTGATGTTCCCATATACACCTAACATAGAGCACAGGTTGAAGATCACTGTGATGTTCCCACATACACCTAACATAGAGAACATGGTGAGGATCACTGTGATGTTCCCACATACACCTAACATAGAGCACAGGGTGAGGATCACTGTGATGTTCCCACATACCCCGAACAAGGAGCACATGGTGAGGATCATTGTGATGTTCCCACATACACCTAACATAGAGAACATGGTGAGGATCACTGTGATGTTCCCACATACACCTAACATAGAGCACATGGTGAGGATCACTGTGATGTTCCCACATACACCTAACATAGAGAACATGGTGAGGATCACTGTGATGTTCCCACATACACCTAACATAGAGCACAGGGTGAGGATCACTGTGAGGTTCCCACATACCCCTAACATAGAGTACATGGTGAGGATCACTGTGATGTTCCCACATACACCTAACATAGAGCACATGGTGAGGATCACTGTGATGTTCCCACATACACCTAACATAGAGAACATGGTGAGGATCACTGTGATGTTCCCACATACACCTAACATAGAGCACAGGGTGAGGATCACTGTGATGTTCCCACATACCCCGAACAAGGAGCACATGGTGAGGATCATTGTGATGTTCCCACATACACCTAACATAGAGAACATGGTGAGGATCACTGTGATGTTCCCACATACACCTAACATAGAGCACATGGTGAGGATCACTGTGATGTTCCCACATACACCTAACATAGAGAACATGGTGAGGATCACTGTGATGTTCCCACATACACCTAACATAGAGCACAGGGTGAGGATCACTGTGATGTTCCCACATACCCCTAACATAGAGCACATGGTGAGGATCATTGTGATGTTCCCACATACACCTAACATAGAGCACATGGTGAGGATCACTGTGATGTTCCCACATACACCTAACATAGAGCACAGGTTGAAGATCACTGTGATGTTCCCACATACACCTAACATAGAGCACATGGTGAGGATCACTGTGATGTTCCCACATACACCTAACATAGAGCACAGGGTGAGGATCACTGTGATGTTCCCACATACCCCTAACATAGAGCACATGATGAGGATCATTGTGATGTTCCCACATACACCTAACATAGAGAACATGGTGAGGATCACTGTGATGTTCCCACATACACCTAACATAGAGCACAGGTTGAAGATCACTGTGATGTTCCCACATACACCTAACATAGAGCACATGGTGAGGATCACTGTGATGTTCCCACATACACCTAACATAGAGCACAGGGTGAGGATCACTGTGATGTTCCCACATACCCCTAACATAGAGCACATGGTGAGGATCATTGTGATGTTCCCACATACACCTAACACAGATCACATGGTGAGGGTCACTGTGATGTTCCAAATACACCTACCATAGAGCACAGGGTGAGGATCACTGTGATGTTCCACATACACCTAACATAGAGCACAGGGTGAGGATCACTGTGATGTTCCCACATACAACTAACATAGAGTACATGGTGAGGATCACTGTGATGTTCCACATACACCTAACATAGAGCACATGGTGAGGATCACTGTGATGTTCCCACATACACCTAACATAGAGCACAGGTTGAAGATCACTGTGATGTTCCCACATACACCTAACATAGAGCACATGGTGAGGATCACTGTGATGTTCCACATACACCTAACATAGAGCACAGGGTGAGGATCACTGTGATGTTCCACATACACCTAACATAGAGTACATGGTGAGGATCACTGTGATGTTCCACATACACCTAACATAGAGCACATGGTGAGGATCACTGTGATGTTCCCACATACACCTAACATAGAGCACAGGTTGAAGATCACTGTGATGTTCCCACATACACCTAACATAGAGCACATGGTGAGGATCACTGTGATGTTCCCACATACACCTAACATAGAGCACAGGGTGAGGATCACTGTGATGTTCCCACATACCCCTAACATAGAGCACATGGTGAGGATCATTGTGATGTTCCCACATACACCTAACATAGAGAACATGGTGAGGATCACTGTGATGTTCCCACATACACCTAACATAGAGCACAGGTTGAAGATCACTGTGATGTTCCCACATACACCTAACATAGAGCACATGGTGAGGATCACTGTGATGTTCCCACATACACCTAACATAGAGCACATGGTGAGGATCACTGTGATGTTCCACATACACCTAACATAGAGCACAAGGTGAGGATCACTGTGATGTTCCCACACACACCTAACATAGAGCACAGGGTGAGGATCACTGTGATGTTCCCACATACCCCTAACATAGAGCACATGGTGAGGATCATTGTGATGTTCTCACATACACCTAACATAGAGCACATGGTGAGGATCACTGTGATGTTCCCACATACACCTAACACAGAGCACATGGTGAGGGTCACTGTGATGTTCCACATACACCTAACATAGAGCACAGGGTGAGGATCACTGTGATGTTCCCACATACCCCTAACATAGAGCACATGGTGAGGATCATTGTGATGTTCCCACATACACCTAACATAGAGAACATGGTGAGGATCACTGTGATGTTCCCACATACACCTAACGTAGAGCACATGGTGAGGATCATTGTAATGTTCCCACATACACCTAACATAGAGAACATGGTGAGGATCACTGTGATGTTCCCACACACACTTAACATAGAGCACATGGTGAGGATCACTGTGATGTTCCACATACACCTAACATAGAGCACATGGTGAGGATCATTGTGATGTTCCCACACACACCTAACATAGAGCACATGGTGAGGATCACTGTGATGTTCCACATACACCTAACATAGAGCACATGGTGAGGATCACTGTGATGTTCCACATACACCTAACATAGAGCACATGGTGAGGATCACTGTGATGTTCCACATACACCTAAGGTGGAGCACATGGTGAGGATCACTGTGATGTTCCCACATACACCTAACATAGAGCACATGGTGAGGATCACTGTGATGTTCCCACATACACCTAACATAGAGCACAGGGTGAGGATCACTGTGATGTTCCCACATACACCTAACATAGAGCACAGGGTGAGGATCACTGTGATGTTCCCACATACACCTAACATAGAGTACATGGTGAGGATCACTGTGATGTTGTCACATACACCTAACATAGAGAACATGGTGAGGATCACTGTGATGTTCCACATACACCTAACATAGAGCACAGGGTGAGGATCACTGTGATGTTCCCACATACACCTAACATAAAGCACATGGTGAGGATCACTGTGATGTTCCCACATACACCTAACATAGAGTACATGGTGAGGATCACTGTGATGTTGTCACATACACCTAACATAGAGTACATGGTGAGGATCACTGTGATGTTCCCACATACACCTAACATAGAGAACATGGTGAGGATCACTGTGATGTTCCCACATACACCTAACATAGAGCACATGGTGAGGATCACTGTGATGTTCCCACATACACCTAACATAGAGCACAGGTTGAAGATCACTGTGATGTTCCCACATACACCTAACATAGAGCACATGGTGAGGATCACTGTGATGTTCCCACATACACCTAACATAGAGCACAGGGTGAGGATCACTGTGATGTTCCCACATACCCCTAACATAGAGCACATGGTGAGGATCATTGTGATGTTCCCACATACACCTAACATAGAGAACATGGTGAGGATCAGTGTGATGTTCCCACATACACCTAACATAGAGCACAGGTTGAAGATCACTGTGATGTTCCCACATACACCTAACATAGAGCACATGGTGAGGATCACTGTGATGTTCCCACATACACCTAACATAGAGCACAGGGTGAGGATCACTGTGATGTTCCCACATACCCCTAACATAGAGCACATGGTGAGGATCATTGTGATGTTCCCACATACACCTAACACAGAGCACATGGTGAGGGTCACTGTGATGTTCCACATACACCTAACATAGAGCACAGGGTGAGGATCACTGTGATGTTCCCACATACACCTAACATAGAGTACATGGTGAGGATCACTGTGATGTTCCACATACACCTAACATAGAGCGCATGGTGAGGATCACTGTGATGTTCCCACATACACCTAACATAGAGCACAGGTTGAAGATCACTGTGATGTTCCCACATACACCTAACATAGAGTACATGGTGAGGATCACTGTGATGTTCCACATAAACCTAACATAGAGCACATGGTGAGGATCACTGTGATGTTCCCACATACACCTAACATAGAGAACATGGTGAGGATCACTGTGATGTTCCCACATACACCTAACATAGAGCACAGGTTGAAGATCACTGTGATGTTCCCACATACACCTAACATAGAGCACATGGTGAGGATCACTGTGATGTTCCCACATACACCTAACATAGAGCACAGGGTGAGGATCACTGTGATGTTCCCACATACCCCTAACATAGAGCACATGGTGAGGATCATTGTGATGTTCCCACATACACCTAACACAGAGCACATGGTGAGGGTCACTGTGATGTTCCACATACACCTAACATAGAGCACAGGGTGAGGATCACTGTGATGTTCCCACATACACCTAACATAGAGTACATGGTGAGGATCACTGTGATGTTCCACATACACCTAACATAGAGAACATGGTGAGGATCACTGTGATGTTCCCACATACACCTAACATAGAGAACATGGTGAGGATCACTGTGATGTTCCACATACACCTAACATAGAGCACATGGTGAGGATCACTGTGATGTTCCCACATACACCTAACATAGAGCACATGGTGAGGATCACTGTGATGTTCCCACATACACCTAACATAGAGAACAGGGTGAGGATCACTGTGATGTTCCCACATACACCTAACATAGAGTACATGGTGGCGATCACTGTGATGTTCCACATACACCTAACATAGAGTACATGGTGGGGATCACTGTGATGTTCCACATACACCTAACATAGAGTACATGGTGAGGATCACTGTGATGTTCTCACATACACCTAACATAGAGCACATGGTGCGGATCACTGTGACGTTCCCACATACACCTTACATAGAGCACATGGTGAGGATCACTGTGATATTCCACATACACCTAACATAGTGCACATGGGGATGATCAGTGTGATGTTCCACATACACCTAACATAGAGCACATGGTGAGGATCACTGTGATGTTCCCACATACACCTAAATAGAGAACATGGTGAGGATCACTGTGATGTTCCACATACACCTCACATAGAGCTCATGGAGAGGATCACTGTGACATTCCACATACACCTAACATAGAGCACATGGTGAGGATCACTGTGATGTTCCCACTTACACCTAACATAGAGAACATGGTGAGGATCACTGTGATGTTCCCACATACACCTAACATAGAGTACATGGTGTGGATCACTGTGACGTTCTCACATACACCTAACATAGAGCACATGGTGAGGATCACTGTGATGTTCCCACATGCACCTAACATAGAGTACATTGTGGGGATCACTGTGATGTTCCATATATACCTAACATAGAGCACATGGTGAGGATCACTGTGATGTCCAACATACACATAACATAGAGTACATGGTGAGGATCATTGTGATGTTCCCACATACACCTAACATAGAGCACATGGTGAGGATAACTGTGATGTTCCCACATACACCTAACATAGAGTACATGGTGTGGATCACTGTGACGTTCTCACATACACCTAACATAGAGCACATGGTGAGGATCACTGTGATGTTCCCACATACACCTAACATAGAGAACATGGTGGGGATGACTGTGATGTTCTCACATACACCTAACATAGAGCACATGGTGAGGATCACTCTGATATTCCACATACACCTAACATAGAGCACATGGTGAGGATCACTGTGATGTTCCCACATACACCTAACATAGAGCACATGGTGAGGATCACTGTGAAGTTCCCACATACACCTAACATAGAGTACATGGTGAGGATCACTGTGATGTTCCACATACACCTAACATAGAGTACATGGTGAGGATCACTGTGATGTTCCACATACACTTAACATAGAGTACGTGGTGAGGATCACTGTGATGTTCCCACATACACCTAACATAGAGTACATGGTGGGGATCACTGTGATGTTCCACATACACCTAACATAGAGTACATTGTGAGGATCACTGTGATGTTCCTCATACACCTAACATAGAGTACATGGTGAGGATCACTGTGATATTCCACATACACCTAACATAGTGCACATGGGAAGGATCACTGGGATGTTCCACATACACCAAACATAGAGCACATGGTGAGGATCACTGTGATGTTCCCACATACACCTAACATAGAGCACAGGGTGAGGATCACTGTGATGTTCCACATACACCTAACATAGAGTACATTGTGAGGATCACTGTGATGTTCCTCATACACCTAACATAGAGCACATGGTGAGTATCACTGTGATGTTCCACATACACCTAACATAGAGTACATGGTGAGGATCACTGTGATGTTCCACATACACTTAACATAGAGTACGTGGTGAGGATCACTGTGATGTTCCCACATACACCTAACATAGAGTACATGGTGGGGATCACTGTGATGTTCCACATACACCTAACATAGAGTACATTGTGAGGATCACTGTGATGTTCCTCATACACCTAACATAGAGCACATGGTGAGTATCACTGTGATGTTCCACATACACCTAACATAGTGTACATGGTGAGGATCACTGTGATATTCCACATACACCTAACATAGTGCACATGGGAAGGATCACTGGGATGTTCCACATACACCTAACATAGAGCACATGGTGAGGATCACTGTGATGTTCCCACATACACCTAAATAGAGAACATGGTGAGGATCACTGTGATGTTCCACATACACCTCACATAGAGCTCATGGAGAGGATCACTGTGACATTCCACATACACCTAACATAGAGCACATGGTGAGGATCACTGTGATGTTCCCACTTACACCTAACATAGAGAACATGGTGAGGATCACTGTGATGTTCCCACATACACCTAACATAGAGTACATGGTGTGGATCACTGTGACGTTCTCACATACACCTAACATAGAGCACATGGTGAGGATCACTGTGATGTTCCCACATGCACCTAACATAGAGTACATTGTGGGGATCACTGTCATGTTCCATATATACCTAACATAGAGCACATGGTGAGGATCACTGTGATGTCCAACATACACATAACATAGAGTACATGGTGAGGATCATTGTGATCTTCCCACATACACCTACATAGAGCACATGGTGAGGATCACTGTGATGTTCCCACATACACCTAACATAGAGTACATGGTGTGGATCACTGTGACGTTCTCACATACACCTAACATAGAGCACATGGTGAGGATCACTGTGATGTTCCCACATACACCTAACATAGAGAACATGGTGAGGATGACTGTGATGTTCTCACATACACCTAACATAGAGCACATGGTGAGGATCACTCTGATATTCCACATACACCTAACATAGAGCACATGGTGAGGATCACTGTGATGTTCCCACATACACCTAACATAGAGTACATGGTGAGGATCACTGTGAAGTTCCCACATACACCTAACATAGAGTACATGGTGAGGATCACTGTGATGTTCCACATACACCTAACATAGAGTACATGGTGAGGATCACTGTGATGTTCCACATACACTTAACATAGAGTACGTGGTGAGGATCACTGTGATGTTCCCACATACACCTAACATAGAGTACATGGTGGGGATCACTGTGATGTTCCACATACACCTAACATAGAGTACATTGTGAGGATCATTGTGATGTTCCTCATACACCTAACATAGAGCACATGGTGAGTATCACTGTGATGTTCCACATACACCTAACATAGAGTACATGGTGAGGATCACTGTGATATTCCACATACACCTAACATAGTGCACATGGGGAGGATCACTGGGATGTTCCACATACACCTAACATAGACCACATGGTGAGGATCACTGTGATGTTCCCACATACACCTAAATAGAGCACATGGTGAGGATCACTCTGATGTTCCCACTTACACCTAACATAGAGCACATGGTGAGGATCACTGTGATGTTCTCATATACACATAATATAGAGTATATGGTGAGGATCACTGTGATATTCCACATACACCTAACATAGAGCACATGGTGAGGATCACTGTGATGATCCCACATACACCTAACATAGAGAACATGGTGAGGATCACTGTGATGTTCCCACATACACCTACCAGAGAGCACATGGTGGGGATCACTGTGATGTTCCCACATACACCTAACATAGAGTACATAGAGAGGATCACTGTGATGTTCCACATACACCTAACATAGAGCACATGGTGAGGATGACTGTGATGTTCCACATACACCTAACATAGAGTACATGGTGAGGATCACTGTGATGTCCCACATACACCTAACATAGAGCACATGGTGAGGATCACTGTGATGTTCCACATACACCTAACATAGAGTCCATGGTGAGGATCACTGTGATATTCCACATACACCTAACATAGAGCACATGGTGAGGATCACTGTGATGTTGTCACATACACCTAACATAGAGCACATGGTGGGGATCACTGTGATGTTCCCACATACACCTAACATAGAGCACATGGTGAGGATCACTGTGATGTTCCCACATACACCTAATATAGAGTACATGGTGAGGATCACAGTGATGTTCCCACATACACCTAACATAGAGCACATGGTGAGGATCACTGTGATGTTCCCACATACACCTAACATAGAGCACATGGTGAGGATCACTGTGATGTTCCCACATACACCTCATATAGAGCACATGGTGAGGATCACTGTGATGTTCTCATATACACCTAACATAGAGCACATGGTGAGGACCACTGTGATGTTCCCACATACACCTAAAATAGAGAACATGGTGAGGTTCACTGTGATGTTCCACATACACCTAACATAGAGCACATGGAGAGGATCACTGTGATATTCCACATACACCTAACATAGAGCACATGGTGAGGATCACTGTGATGTTCTCACATACACCTAACATAGAGAACATGGTGAGGATCACTGTGATGTTCCCACACAAACCTAACATAGAGTACATGGTGTGGATCACTGTGATGTTCTCACATACACCTAACATAGAGCACATGGTGAGGATCACTGTGATGTTCCCACATACACCTAACATAGAGCACAGGGTGAGGATCACTGTGATGTTCTCACATACACCTAACATAGAGCACATAGTGAGGATCACTCTGATATTCCACATACACCTAACATAGAGCACATGTTGAGGATCACTGTGTTGTTCCCACATACACCTAACATAGAGCACATGGTGAGGATCACTGTGAAGTTCCCACATACACCTAACATAGAACACAGGTTGAGGATCACTGTGATGTTCCCACATACAACTAACATAGAGCACATTGTAAGGATCACTGTGATGTTCTCACATACAGTAACATAGATTACATGGTTAGGATCACTGTGATGTTCTCACATACACCTAACTAGAGCACATGGTTAGGATCACTGTGATGTTCTCACATACACTTAACATAGAGAAGATGGTGAGGATCAGTGTGATGTTCCCATATACACATAACATAGAGCACAGGGTGAGGATCACTGTGATGTTCCCACATACACCTTACATAGAGCACATGGTGAGGATCACTGTGACGTTCCCACATACACCTAACATAGAGTACATGGTGAGGATTACTGTGATGTTCCACATACACCTAACATAGAGTACATGGTGAGGATCACTGTAATGTTCCACATACATCTAACATAGAGTACATGGTGAGGATCACTGTGATGTTCCCACATACAACTAACATAGAGTACATGGTGGGGATCACTGTGATGTTCCACATACACCTAACATAGAGTACATGGTGAGGATCAATGTGATGTTCCACATACACCTAACATAGAGCACATGGTGAAGATCACAGTGATGTTCCAGATACACGTAACACAGAGTACATGGTGAGGATCACTGTGATATTCCACATACACCTAATATAGTGCACATGGGGAGGATCACTGTGATGTTCCACATACATCTAACATAGAGCACATGGTGAGGATCACTGTGATGTTCTCACATACACCTAACATAGAGAACATGGTGAGGATCACTGTGATGTTCTCACATACACATAACATAGAGCACATGGTGAGGATCACTGTGATATTCCACATACACCTAACATAGAGCACATGGTGAGGATCACTCTGATGTTCTCACATACACCTTACATAGTGTACATGGTGAGGATCACTGTGATGTTCACATACACCTAACATAGAGCACATGGTGAGGATCACTGTGATGTTCCCACATACACATAACATAGAGCACATGGTGAGGATCATTGTGATGTTCTCACATACACCTTACATAGTGTACATGGTGAGGATCACTGTGATGTTCACATAGACCTAACATAGAGCACATGGTGAAGATCACTGTGATGTTCCCACATACACCTAAATAGAGAACATGGTGAGGATCACTGTGATGTTCCACATACACCTAACATTGAGCTCATGGAGAGGATCACTGTGACATTCCACATACACCTAACATAGAGCACAGTGTGAGGATCACTGTGATGTTCCCACATACACCTAACATAGAGGACAGGGTGAGGATCACTGTGATGTTCCCACATACACCTAACATAGAGCACATGGTGAGGATCACTGTGATATTCCACATACACCTAACATAGAGCACATGGTGAGGATCACTGTGATGTTCCCACATACACCTAACATAGAGTACATGGTGAGGATCATTGTGATGTTCCCACATACACCTAACATAGAGCACATAGTGAGGATCACTGTGATGTTCCCACATACACCTAACATAGAGCACATGTGGAGGATCACTGTGATGTTGCCACATACACCTAACATAAGAGTACATGGTGATGATCTCTGTGATGTTCCAACATACACCTAACATAGAGCACATGTGAGGATCACTGTGATGATCCCACATAAACCTAACATAGAGTACATCGTGAGAATCACTCTGATGTTCTCATATACACCTATCATAGAGTACATGGTGAGGATCATTGTGATCTTCCCATATAAACCTAACATAGAGTACAAGGAGAGGATCACTGTGATGTTCCCACATACACCTAACATAGAGCACATGGTGAGGATCACTTTGATGTTCTCACATACACCTAACATAGAGCACAGTGTGAGGATCACTGTGATGTTCTCACATACACCTAACATAGAGTTCATGGTGAGGATCACTGTGATCTTCCCACATACATCTAACATAGAGCACATGGTGAGGATCACTGTGATGTTCCATGTACACGTAACATAGAGCACATTGTGAGGATCACTGTGATGTTACGACATACACCTAACATAAAGCACATGGTGAGGATCACTGTGATGTTCCCACGTAGCCTAATGTAGAGTACATGGTGAGGGTCACCGCTATGTTCCACATACACCTAACATAGAGTACATGCTGAGGATCACTGTGATGTTCACACATACACCTAACATAGAGCACAGGGTGAAGATCACTGTGGTGTTCCCACATACACCTAACATAGAGTACATGGTGAGGATCACTGTGATGTTCAACATACACCTAAAATAAAGTACATGGTTAGGATCACTGTGATGTTCCCACATACACCTACCATATAGCACAGGTGAGGATCCCTGTAATGTTCCCACAACACCAAACATAGAGTACAGGGTGAGGATAACTGTGATGTTCCCACATACACCTAACATAGAGTACATGGTGAGGATCACTCTGATGTTCTCACATACACATAACCTAGAGCACATGGTGAGGATCACTGTGATGTTCCCACATACACCTAACATAGAGTACATGGTGAGGATCACTGTGATTCTCCACATACACCTAACATAGAGCACAGGGTGAGGATCACTGTGATGTTCCCACATACACCTAACATAGAGCACAGGGTGAGGATCACTGTGATGTTCCACATACACCTAACATAGAAAACATGGTGAGGATATCTGTGATCTTCCCACAAACACCTAACATATAGTCCATGCGGGGTATCACTGTGATGTTCCCACATACACCTAACATAGAGTACATGGAGAGGATCACTGTGATGTTGCCACATACACCTAACATAGAGTACATTGTGAGGTTCACTGTGATGTTCCCACATGCACCTAACATAGAGTACATGGTGAGGATCACGTGATGTTCCACATACACTGAACATAGAGCACATTGTGAGGATCACTGTGATGTTCCCACATACACCTAACATAGAGCACAGGGTGAGGATCTCTGTGATGTTCCACATACACCAAACATAGAGTACATGTTGCGGATCTCTCTGATGTTCCCACATACACCTAACATAGAGTACATGGTGGGTATCACTGTGATATTCCCACATACACCTAACATAGAGAACAGGGTGAGGATCCCTGTGATGTTCTCACTCATCTAACATAGAGCACATGGTGAGGCTCACTGTGAAAATCCCACATACACCTAACATAGAGCACATGGTGGGGATCACTGTGATGTTCCCACATACACCTAACATAGAGCACAGGGTGAGGATCACTGTGGTGTTCCCACATACACCTAACATAGAGCCCATGGTGAGGATCACTTGGATGTTCCCACATACACCTAAAATAAAGTACATGGTGAGGATCTTGTGATGATCCCACATACAGCTAACATAAAGCACAGGGTGAGGATCACTCTGATGTTCTCACATACACCTAATATAGAGCACCTGGTGGGCATCACTGTGATGTTCATACATACACCTAACATAGAGTACTTGGTGAGGATCACTGTGATGTTCCCATATACACCTAACATAGAGTGCAGGGTGGGGATCACTGTGATGTTCAAACATACACCTAACAATAAGTACATTGTGGGGATCACTGTGATGTTCAAACATACACCTAACATAGATTACATGGTGATGATCTCTGTGATGTTCTCATATACACCTAACATAGAGTACAAGGTGAGGATCACGATGATGTTCCCACATACACCTAACATAGAGTACATGGTGAGGATCACTGTGATGTTCCACATACACCTAACATAGAGTACATGGTGAGGATTACTGTGATGTTCCCATATTCACCTAACATAGAGTACATGGTGAGGATCACTGTGATGTTCTCACATACGCCTAACATAGAGTACATGGTGAGGATTACTGTGATCTTCCCACATTCATCTAACATAGAGCACATGGTGAGGATCACTGTGATGTTCCATGTACACGTAACATAGAGCACATGGTGAGGATCACTGTGATGTTCCCACATACACCTAACATAGAGTTCATGGTGAGGATCACTGTGATTTTCCCACGTAGGCTAATGTAGAGTACATGGTGAGGGTCACTGTCATGTTCCACATACACCTAACATAGAGTACATGCTGAGGATCACTGTGATGTTCACACATACACCTAACATAGAGCACAGGGTGAAGATCACTGTGGTGTTCCCACATACACCTAACATAGAGTACATGGTGAGGATCACTGTGATGTTCCACAGACACCTATCATAGAGTACATGGTGAGGATCACTATGATGTTCCCACATACACCTACCATACAGCACAGGTGAGGATCCCTGTAATGTTCCCACAACACCAAACATAGAGTACAGGGTGAGGATAAGTGTGATGTTCCCACATACACCTAACATAGAGCACATGGTGAGGAGCAGTGTGATGTTCTCACATACACATAACCTAGAGCACATGGTGAGGATCACTGTGATGTTCCCACAACACCTAATATAGAGTACATGGTGAGGATCACTGTGATGTTCTCACATACACATAACATAGAGCACATGGTGAGGATCAGTGTGATGTTCTCACATACACATAACCTAGAGCACATGGTGAGGATGACTGTGATGTTCCCACATACACCTAACATAGAGTACATGGTGAGGATCACTCTGATGTTCTCACATACACATAACATAGAGCACATGGTGAGGATCACTGTGATGTTCCCACAACTCCTAATATAGAGTACATGTTGGGGATCACTGTGATGTTCACACATACACCTAACATAGAGTACAAGGTGCAGATCACTGTGATTCTCCACATACACCTAACATAGAGCACAGGGTGACGATCGCTGTGATGTTCCCACATACGCCTAACATAGAGTACAGGGTGAGGATCACTGTGATATTCCACATACACCTAACATAGAATACATGGTGAGGATATCTGTGATCTTCCCACATACACCTAACATAGAGTCCATGGGGGGTATCACTGTGATATTCCCACATACACCTAACATAGAGTACATGGAGAGGATCACTGTGATGTTGCCACATACACCTAACATAGAGTACATTGTGAGGTTCACAGTGATGTTCCCTCATGCACCTAACATAGAGTTCATCGTGAGGATCACGTGATGTTCCACATACACCGAACATAGAGCACAGGGTGAGGATCACTGTGATGTTCCCACATACACCTAACATAGAGCACATGGTGAGGATCATTGTGATGTTCCCACATACACCTAACATAGAGATCATGGTGAGGATCACTGTGATGTTCCCATATACACCTAACATAGAGCACACGGTGAGGATCTCTGTGATGTTCCACATACACCTAACATAGGGGACATGGTGCGGATCTCTCTGATGTTCCCACATACACCTAACATAGTGTACATGGTGGGTATCACTTTGATATTCCCACATACACCTAACATAGAGAACAGGGTGAGGATCCCTGTGATGTTCTCACTCACCTAACGTAGAGCACATGGTGAGGCTCACTGTGAAAATCCCACATACACCTAACATAGAGCACATGGTGGGGATCAATGTGATGTTCCCACATACACCTAACATAGAGCACAGGGTGAGGATCAGTGTGATGTTCCCACATACACCTAACATAGAGCACAGGGTGAGGATCACTGTGATGTTCCCACATACACCTAACATAAAGTACATGGTTAGGATCACTGTGATGTTCCCACATACACCTACCATATAGCACAGGTGAGGATCCCTGTAATGTTCCCACAACACCAAACATAGAGTACAGGGTGAGGATAACTGTGATGTTCCCACATACACCTAACATAGAGTACATGGTGAGGATCACCCTGATGTTCTCACATACACATAACCTAGAGCACATGGTGAGGATCACTGTGATGTTCCCACATACACCTAACATAGAGTACATGGTGAGGATCACTGTGATTCTCCACATACACCTAACATAGAGCACAGGGTGAGGATCACTGTGATGTTCCCACATACACCTAACATAGAGCACAGGGTGAGGATCACTGTGATGTTCCACATTCACCTAACATAGAATACATGGTGAGGATATCTGTGATCTTCCCACATACACCTAACATAGAGTCCATGGGGGGTATCACTGTGATGTTCCCTCATACACCTAACATAGAGTACATGGAGAGGATCACTGTGATGTTGCCACATACACCTAACATAGAGTACATGGTGAGGATCACTGTGATTCTCCACATACACCTACCATATAGCACAGGTGAGGATCCCTGTAATGTTCCCACAACACCAAACATAGAGTACAGGGTGAGGATAACTGTGATGTTCCCACATGCACCTAACATAGAGTACATCGTGAGGATCACGTGATGTTCCACATACACTGAACATAGAGCACAGTGTGAGGATCACTGTGATGTTCCCACATACACCTAACATAGAGCACAGGGTGAGGATGTCTGTGATGTTCCACATACACCAAACATAGAGTACATGGTGCGAATCTCTCTGATGTTCCCACATACACCTAACATAGAGTATATGGTTGGTATCACTGTGATATTCCCACATACACCTAACATAGAGAACAGGGTGAGGATCCCTGTGATGTTCTCACTCAACTAACATAGAGCACATGGTGAGGGTCACTGTGAAAATCCCACATACAAGTAACATAGAGCACATGGTGGGGATCACTGTGATGTTCCCACATACACCTAACATAGAGCACAGGGTGAGGATCACTGTGGTGTTCCCACATACACGTAACATAGAGCACATGGTGAGGATCTTGTGATGATCCCACATACAGCTAACATAAAGCACAGGGTGAGGATCACTCTGATGTTCTCACATACACCTAATATAGAGCACCTGGTGGGCATCACTGTGATGTTCATATATACACCTAACATAGAGTACGTGGTGAGGATCACTGTGATGTTCCCATATACACCTAACATAGAGTGCAGGGTGGGGATCACTGTGATGTTCAAACATACACCTAACATAGAGTACATGGTGAGGATCACTGTGATGTTCTCACATACACCTAACATAGAGTACATGGTGATGATCTCTGTGATGTTCTCATATACACCTAACATAGAGTACAAGGTGAGGATCACGATGATGTTCCCACATACACTTAACATAGAGTACATGGTGAGGATCACTGTGATGTTCTCACATACACCTAACATAGAGTACAAGGTGAGGATCACTGTGATGGTCCCACATACACCTAACATAGAGTACATGGTGAGGATCACTGTGATGTTCTCACATACGCCTAACATAGAGTAGATGGTGAGGATTACTGTGATCTTCCCACATACATCTAACATAGAGCACATGGTGAGGATCACTGTGATGTTCCATGTACACGTAACATAGAGCACATGGTGAGGATCACTGTGATGTTCCCACATACACCTAACATAGAGTACATGGTGAGGATCACTGTGATGTTCCCACGTAGCCTAATGTAGAGTACATGGTGAGAGTCACTGTGATGTTCCACATACACCTAACATAGAGTACATGCTGAGGATCACTGTGATGTTCACACATACACCTAACATAGAGCACAGGGTGAAGATCACTGTGGTGTTCCCACATACACCTAACATAGAGTACATGGTGAGGATCACTGTGATGTTCCACATACACCTAACATAGAGTACATGGTGAGGATCACTGTGATGTTCCCACATACACCTACCATAAAGCACAGGTGAGGATCCCTGTAATGTTCCCACAACACCAAACATAGAGTACAGGGTGAGGATAACTGTGATGTTCCCACATACACCTAACATAGAGCACATGGTGAGGATCAGTGTGATGTTCTCACATACACATAACCTAGAGCACATGGTGAGGATCACTGTGATGTTCCCACAACACCTAATGTAGAGTACATGGTGAGGATCACTGTGATGTTCCCACATACACCTAACATAGAGTACATGGTGAGGATCACTCTGATATTCTCACATACACATAACATAGAGCACATGGTGAGGATCACTGTGATGTTCCCACAACTCCTAATATAGAGTACATGGTGGGGATCACTGTGATGATCACACATACACCTAACATAGAGTACATGGTGAGGATCACTGTGATTCTCCACATACACCTAACATAGAGCACAGGGTGACGATCAGTGTGATGTTCCCACATACGCCTAACATAGAGTACAGGGTGAGGATCACTGTGATGTTCCACATACACCTAACATAGAATACATGGTGAGGATATCTGTGATCTTCCCACATACACCTAACATAGAGTCCATGGGGGGTATCACTGTGATGTTCCCACATACACCTAACATAGAGTACATGGAGAGGATCACTGTGATGTTGACACATACACCTAACATAGAGTACATTGTGAGGTTCACTGTGATGTTCCCTCATGCAAGTAACATAGAGTTCATCGTGAGGATCACGTGATGTTCCACATACACCGAACATAGAGCACAGGGTGAGGATCACTGTGATGTTCCCATATACACCTAACATAGAGCACAGGGTGAGGATCTCTGTGATGTTCCACATACACCTAATATATTGGACATGTTGCGGATCTCTCTGATGTTCCCACATACACCTAACATAGAGTACATGGTGGGTATCACTTTGATATTCCCACATACACCTAACATAGAGAACAGGGTGAGGATCCCTGTGATGTTCTCACTCACCTAACGTAGAGCACTTGGTGAGGCTCACTGTGAAAATCCCACATACACCTAATATAGAGCACATGGTGGGGGTCACTGTGATGTTCCCACATACACCTAACATAGAGCACAGGGTGAGGATCACTGTGGTGTTCCCACATTCAGCTAACATAGAGCACAGGGTGAGGATCACGCTGATGTTCTCACATACACCTAATATAGAGCACCTGGTGGGGATCACTGTGATGTTCATACATACACTTAACATAGAGTACATGGTTAGGATCACTGTGATGTTCCCACATACACCTAACATAGAGTACAGGGTGGGGATCACTGTGATGTTCAAACATACACCTAACATAAAGTACATGGTGAGGATCACTGTGATGTTCTCACATACGCCTAACATAGAGTACAAGGTGATGATCACTGTGATGTTCCCACATACACCTAACATAGAGTACATGGTGAGGATCACTGTGATGTTCTCACATACGCCTAACATAGAGTACATGGTGAGGATCACTGTGATGTTCCCACATACACCTAACATAGAGTACATGGTGAGGATCACGGTGATGTTCCCACATTCACCTAACAAAGAGTTCATGGTGAAGATCACTGTGATGTTCCCACATACACCTAACATAGAGTACATGGTGAGGATCAATGTGATGTTCTTATATACACCTATCATAGAGCAAATGGTTAGGATCACTGTGATGTTCGCACATACACGTAACATAGAGCACAGGGTGAGGATCACTGTGATGTTCCCACACACACATACATAGAGCACATGGTGAGGATCACTGTTATGTTCCCACATACACCTAACATAGAGTACATGGTGAGGATCACTGTGAGGTTCTCATATACACCTAACATAGAGTACATGTTGAGGATCACAGTGATGTTCTCACATACACCTAAGAGAGAGCACATGATGAGGATCACTGTGATGTTCCACATACACCTAAGATAGAGTACATGGTGAGGATCACTGTGATGTTCTCACATACACCAAACATAGAGTACATGGTGACGATCACTGTGATGTTCCCACATACACCTAACATAGAGTACATCGTGGCGATCACTCTGATGTTCCACGTACACCTAACATAGAGTACATGGTGAGGATCACTGTGATGTGCCACATAAACCTAACATAGAGCATATGTGAGCATCACTGTGATTTTCCCACATACACCAAACATAGAGCACATGGTGGGGATCACTGTGATGTTCCCACATACACCTAACATAGTGTACATGGTGAGTATCAATGTGATGTTCCCACATACACCTAATATAGAGCACATATTAGGATCACTGTGATGTTCCACATACACCTAACATAGAGCACATGGTGAGGATCACTGTGATGTTCCCACATACGCCTAACATAGAGCACACGGTGTGGATCACTGTGATGTTCCACATACACCTAACAGAGCAGAGGGTGAGGATCACTGTGATGTTACCACATACACCTAACATAGAGAACATGGTGAGGATCATTATGATCGTTCCACATACACCTAACATAGAGCACATGGTAAGGATCACTGTGATGATCCCACATACACCTAACATAAGAGTTCATGGTGAGGATCACTGTGATGTTCTCACATACACCTAACATAGAGCACATGTGAGGATCACTGTGATGATCCCACATAAACCTAACATAGAGTACATCGTGAGAATCACTCTGATGTTCTCATATACACCTATCATAGAGTACATGGTGAGGATCATTGTGATGTTCCCACATACACCTAACATAGAGTACAAGGTGAGGAACACTGTGATGTTCCCACATACACCTAACATAGAGCACATGGTGAGGATCACGTTGATGTTCTCACATACACCTAACATAGAGCAGAGGGTGAGGATCACTGTGATGTTCTCACATACACCTAACATAGAGTACATGGTGAGGTTCACTGTGAACTTCCCACATACATCTAACATAGAGCACAGGGTGAGGATCACTGTGATTTTCCATGTACATGTAACATAGAGCACATGGTGAGGATCACTGTGATGTTACGACATACACCTAACATAGAGCACATGGTGAGGATCACTGTGATGTTCCCACGTAGCCTAATGTAGAGTACATGGTGAGGGTCACTGTGATGTTCCACATACACCTAACATAGAGTACATGCTGAGGATCACTGTGATGTTCACACATACACCTAACATAGAGCACAGGGTTAAGATCACTGTGGTGTTCCCACATACACCTAATATAGAGTACATGGTGAGGATCACTGTGATGTTCCACATACACCTAACGTAGAGTACATGGTGAGGATCACTGCGATGTTCCCACATACACCTAGCATACAGCACAGGTGAGGATCCTTGTAATGTTCCCACAACACCAAACATAGAGTACAGGGTGAGGATTACTGTGATGTTCCCACATACACCTAACATAGAGCACATGGTGAGGATCAGTGTGATGTTCTCACATACACATAACCTAGAGCACATGGTGAGGATCACTGTGATGTTCCCACAACACCTAATACAGAGTACATGGTGAGGATCACTGTGATGTTCCCACATACACCTAACATAGAGTACATGGTGAGGATCACTCTGATGTTCTCACATACACCTAACATAGAGCACATGGTGAGGATCACTGTGATGTTCCCACAACTCCTAATATAGAGTACATTGTGGGGATCACTGTGATGTTCACACATACACCTAAAAAAGAGTACAAGGTGAGGATCACTGTGATTCTCCACATACACCTAACATAGAGCACAGGGTCAGGATCACTGTGATGTTCCCAGATACACCTAACATGGAGCACAGGGTGAGGATCACTGTGATGTTCCACATACACCTAACATAGAATACATGGTGAGGATATCTTTGATCTTCCCACATACACCTAACATAGAGTCCATGGGGGGTATCACTGTGATGTTCCCACATACACCTAACATAGAGTACATGGAGAGGATCACTGTGATGTTGCCACATACACCTAACATAGAGTACATTGTGAGGTTCACTGTGATCTTCCCACATGCACCTAACATAGAGTACATCGTGAGGATCACGTGATGTTCCACATACACCGAACATAGAGCACAGGGTGAGGATCACTGTGATGTTCCCACATACTCCTAACATAGAGCACAGGGTGAGGATCTCTGTGATGTTCCACATACACCTAACATAGAGTACATGGTGCGGATCTCTCTGATGGTGCCACATACACCTAACATAGAGTACATGGTGGGTATCACTGTGATATTCCCACATACACCTAACATAGAGAACAGGGTGAGGATCCCTGTGATGTTCTCACTCACCTAACGTAGAGCACATGGTGAGGCTCACTGTAAAAATCCCACATGCACCTAACATAGAGCACATGGTGGGGATCACTGTGATGTTCCCACATACACCTAACATAGAGCACAGGGTGAGGATCACTGTGGTGTTCCCACATACACCTAACATAGAGCACAGGGTGAGGATCACTGTGACGTTTCCACATACACCTAACATAGAGCACATGGTGAGGATCACTGTGATGTCCACACATACACCTAACATAGAGCACAGGGTGAGGATCACGCTGATGTTCTCACATACACCTAATATAGAGCACCTGGTGGGGATCACTGTGATGTTCATACATACACCTAACATAGAGTACATGGTGAGGATCACTTTGATGTTCCCACATACACCTAACATAGAGTACAGGGTGCGGATCACTGTGATGTTCAAACATACAACTAACATAAAGTACATGGTGGGGATCACTGTGATGTTGAAATATACACCTAACATAGACTACATGGTGATTATCTCTGTGATGTTCTCACATAACCATAACATAGAGCACATGGTTAGGATCACTGTGATGATCCCACATACACCTAACTTATGGTACATCGTGAGGATCACTGTGATGTTCTCACATACACCTAACATAGAGCACGGCGTGAGGATCACTGTGAAGTTCCCACCTACACCTAACATAGAGTACATGGTGAGGATCACTGTGATGTTCCCACATTCATGTAACATAGAGCACATTGTGAGGATCACTCTGATGTTCCACGTACACCTAACATAGAGCACATCGTGAGGATCACTGTGAGGTTCCGACATACACCTAACATAGAGTACATGATGGGGATCACTGTGATGTTCCCACATACACCTATCATAGAGTACATGGTGAGGATCACTGTTATATTCCCCATACACCTATCATAGAACACATGGTGAGAATCAGTGTGATGTTCCCACATACACGTAACATAGAGCACATGGTGAGCATCACTGTGATGTTCCACATAACTTAACATAGAGTACTATGTGAAAATAACTGTGATATTCCCACATTCACCTAACAAGAGTACGTTGTAGGATCACAGTGATGTTCCCACATACACCTAACATAGAGTACATGGTGGGGATCACTGTGATGTTCCACATACACCTAACATAGAGTACATTGTGACGATCACTGTGGTGTTCCACATACAACTAACACAGAGCACATGGTGAGGATCACTGTGATGTTCCCACATACACCTAACATAGAGTACATGGTGAGGATCACTGTGATGTTCCCACATACACCTAACATAGAGCACAGGGTGAGGATCTCTGTGATGTTCCACATACACCTAACATAGAGTACATGGTGCGGATCTCTGTGATGTTCCCACATACACCTAACATAGAGTACATGGTGGGTATCACTGTGATGTTTCCACATACACCTAGCATAGAGAACAGGGTAAGGATCCCTGTGATGTTCTCACTCACCTAACATAGAGCACATGGTGAGGATCACTGTGAAAATCCCACATACACCTAACATAGAGCACATGGTGGGGATCACTGTGATGTTTTCACATACACCTAACATAGAGCACAGGGTGAGGATCACTGTGATGTTCCCACATCCACCTAACATATGCACATTGTGAGGATCACTGTGATGTTCCCACATACACCTAACATAGAGTACATGGTGTGGATATTGTGATGATCACACATACAGCTATAATAGACCACAGTGTGAGGATCACTCTGATGTTCACAAATACACCTAATATAGAGCACCTGGTGGGGATCACTGTGATGTTCATATATACACCTAACATAGAGTACATGGTGAGGATCACTGTGATGTTCCCACATACACCTAACATAGAGTACAGGGTGGGGATCAATGTGATGTTCAAACATACACCTAACATAAAGTACATGGTGGGGATCACTGTGATGTACAAACATACACCTAACATAGAGTAAATGGTGATGATCTCTGTGATGTTCTCACATAACCCTAACATAGAGCACATAGTGAGGATCACTGTGATGATCCCACATACACCTAACATAGGGTACATCGTGAGGATCACTGTGATGTTCTCACATACACCTAACATAGAGCACGGGGTGAGGATCACTGTGAAGTTCCCACCTACACCTAACATAGAGTACATGGTGAGGATCACTGTGATGTTCCCACATACATGTAACATAGAGCACATGGTGAGGATCACACTGATGTTCCACATACACCTAACATAGAGCACATGGTGAGGATCACTGTGATGTTCCCACATACACCTAACATAGAGTACATGGTGAGGAACACTGTGATGTTCCCACATACACCTAACATAGAGGACATGGTGGGGATCACTGTGATGTTCCCACATACACGTAACACAGAGTACATGGTGAGGATCACTGTGATGTTCCCACATACACCTAACATAGAGCACATGGTGGGGATCACTGTGATGTTCCCACATACACGTAACATAGAGTATATGGTGAGGATCACTGTAATGTTCCCACATACACCTAACATAGAGCACATGGTGAGGATCACTGTGATGTTCCCACATACACCTAACATAGAGTACATGGTGAGGATCACTGTGATGTTCCCACATACGCCTGACATAGAGCACAGTGTGAGGATCACTGTGATGTTCCACATACACCTAACATAGAGCACATATTAGGATCACTGTGATGTTCCACATACACCTAACATAGAGCACATGGTGAGGATCACTGTGATGTTCCCATATACGCCTAACATAGAGCACAGTGTGAGGATCACAGTGATGTTCCACATACACCTAACATAGAGCACAGGGTGAGGATCTCTGTGATGTTCTAACATACACCTAACATAGAGCACATGTGAGGATCACTGTGATGATCCCACATAAACCTAACATAGAGTACATGGTGAGGATATCTGTGATGTTCCCACATACACCTAACATAGAGCACATAGGGAGGATCACTGTGAAGTTCACATATTCTCCTAACATAGAACACATGGTGAGGATCAGTGTAATGTTCCCATATACACCTAACATAGAGCACATGGTGAGGATCACTGTGATGTTCCACATACACTTAACATAGAGTACAGGGTGGGGATCACTGTGATGTTCCCACATACACCTAACATAGAGTACATGGTGAGGATCACTGTGATGATCCACATACACCTAACATAGAGCACATGGTGGGGATCACTGCGATGTTCCCACATACACCTAACATAGAGCACATGCGGAGTATCACTGTGATGTTCCCACATACATCGAATATAGAGCACATTTTGAGAATCACTGTGATGTTCCCACATACACCTAATATAGAGTACATGGTGAGGATCTCTGTGATGTTCTCACATACACCTAACATAGAGCACATGTGAGAATCACAGTGATGATCCCACATAAACCTAACATAGAGTACATGGTGAGGATCACTGTGATGTTCTCATATACACCTAACATAGAGTACATGGTGAGGATCACAGTGATGTTCTTACATACTCCTAACATAGAGCACATGTGAGGATCACTGTGATGTTCCCACATAAACCTAAGACAGAGAACATGGTGGGGATCACTGTGATGTTCTCACATACACCTAACATAGAGAACAGGGTGAGGATCACGGTGATGTTCTCACATACACCTAACATAGATCACATGTGAGGATCACTGTGATGATCCCACATAAACCTAACATAGAGTACATGGTGAGGATCACTGTGATGTTCTCACATACACCTAACATAGAGCACATGGTGAGGTCACTGTGATGTTCTCACATACACCTAACATAGAGAACAGGGTGAGGATCACTGTGATGTTCCCACATACATCTAACATAGAGCACAGGGTGAGGATCACTGTGATGTTCCCACATACACCTAACATAGAGTACATGGTGAGGATCACTTTGAGGTTCCACATACATCTAACATAGAGTACATTTTGAAAATCACTGTGATGTTCCCACATACACCTAACATAGTGTACATGCTCAGGATCACTATGATGTTCCCCATACATCTAACATAGAGTACAAGGTGAGGATCACTGTGATGTTCCCACATACACCTAACATAGAGCACATGGTGAGGATCACTGTGATGTTCCACATACACTTAACATAGAGTACAGGGTGGGGATCACTGTGATGTTCCCACATACACCTAACATAGAGTACATGGTGAGGATCACTGTGGTGATCCACATACACCTAACGTGGAGCACATGTTGGGGATCACTGCGATGTTCCCACATACACCTAACCTAGAGCACATGCGGAGTATCACTGTGATGTTCCCACATACACCGAACATAGAGCACATGGTGAGAATCACTGTGATGTTCCCACATACACCTAATATAGAGTACATGGTGAGGATCTCTGTGATGTTCTCACATACACCTAACATAGAGCACATGTGAGAATCACTGTGATGATCCCACATAAACCTAACATAGAGTACATGGTGAGGATCACTGTGATGTTTCCACATACACCTAACATAGAGCACATGTGAGGATCACTGTGATGATCCCACATAAACCTAAGATAGAGAACATGGTGGGGATCACTGCGATGTTCTCACATACACCTAACATAGAGAACAGGGTGAGGATCACTGTGATGTTCTCACATACACCTAACATAGATCACATGTGAGGATCACTGTGATGATCCCACATAAACCTAACATAGAGTACATGGTGAGGATCAGTGTGATGTTCTCACATACACCTAACATAGAGCACATGGTGAGGATCACTGTGATGTTCTCACATACAACTAACATAGAGAACAGGGTGAGGATAACTGTGATGTTCCCACATACACCTAACATAGAGTACATGGTGAGGATCACTGTGATGTTCCCACATACATCTAACATAGAGCACAGGGTGAGGATCACTGTGATGTTCCCACATACACCTAACATAGAGTACATGGTGAGGATCACTTTGAGGTTCCACATACATCTAACATAGAGTACATTTTGAAAATCACTGTGATGTTCCCACATACACCTAACATAGTGTACATTGTGAGGTTCACTGTGATGTTCCCACATACACCTAATATAGAGTACATCGTGAGGATTACTGTGATGTTCCCACATACACCTAACATAGAGAACAGGGTGAGGATCACTGTGATGTTTCATATACACCTAACATAGAGTACATGGTGAAGATCACTGTGATGTTCCATATACACCTAACATAGAGCACATGGTGAGTATCACTGTGATGTTCCCACATACACCTAACATAGAGCACAGGGTGAGTATCATTGTGATGTTCCCACATACACCTAACATAGAGTACATGGTGAGTATCACTGTGATGTTCCCACATACAGCTAACATAGAGTACATGGTGAGAATCACTGTGATTTTCCCACATACACCTAATATATAGTACATGGTGAGGATCACTGTGATGTTCTCACATACACCTAACATAGAGAACATGGTGGGGATCACTGTGATGGTCTCACATACACCTAACATAAAGCACATGGTGGGGATCACTGTGATGTTCCCACATACAGATAACATAGAGTACAAGGTGGAGATCACTGTGATGTTATCACATACACCTAACATAGAGTACATGGTGAGGATCACTGTGATGTTCCCACACCGACCTAACATATAGCACATGGTGAGGATCACTGTGATGTTCTCACATACACCTAACATAGAGTACATGGTGGGGATCAATGTGATGTTCCCACATACACCTAACATAGAGTACAGTGTGAGGATCACTGTGATGTTCTCACATACACCTAACATAGAGTACATGGTGGGGATCAATGTGATGTTCCCACATACACCTACCATAGAGTACATGGTGAGGATCACTGTGATTTTCCCAAATACACCTATCATAGAGCACATGGTCAGGATCACTGTGAAGTTCCCACCTACACCTAACATAGAGTACATGGTGAGGATCACTGTGATGTTCCGCATACACCTAACATAGAGTACATGGTGAGGATCACTGTGATTTTCCAACATACACCTAAAATAGAGAACATGGTGAGGATCACTGTGATGTTCCCACATACACCTAATATAGAGGACATGGTGGGGATCACTTTCATGTTCTCACATACACCTAACATAGAGTACATGGTGGGAACACTGTGATGTTCTCACATACACCTAACATAGAATACATGGTGAGGATCACTGTGATGTTCCCACATACACCTAACATAGAGTACAGGGTGAGGATCACTGTGATGTTCCAAATACACCTAACATGGAGCTCATGGTGAGGATCACTGTGATGTTCCCACATACACCTAACATAGAGTACACGGTGGGGATCACTGTGATGTTCCACATACACCTAACATAGAGCATATGGTGAGGATCACTGTGATGTTCCACATACACCTAATATAGAGTACATGGTGAGGATCACTGTGATATTCCCAAATACACCTAAAATAGAGTACATGGTGGGGATCACTGTGATGATCCCACATACACCTAACATAGAGCACATTGTGAGGATCACTGTGATGTTCCCACATGCACCTAATATAGAGGGATGGTGAGGATCACTGGATGTTCCCACATTAACCTACCATAGAGTACATGGTGAGGATCATTGTGATGTTCCTACATACACCAAACATAGATTACATGGTGGGGATAACTGTTATGTTCCCACAAACACCTAACATTGAGGGCATGGTGAGGATCACTGTGATGTTCCACGTACAGATAGTAGAGAGTACATGGTGAGGATCACTGGGATGATCCTATATACACCTACATAGAATACATGGTGAGGATCACTGTGATGTTCCTAAACACACCTAACATAGAGTACATGGTGAGGATCACTGGGATGTTCCCACATACAACTAACATAGAGTATATGGTGAAGATCACTGTGATGTTCCGACATACACCTAACAAAGAGTACAAGGTGAGGATCACTGTGATGTTTCCACATACACCTAACATAGAGTACATGGTGAGGATCACTGTGATGTTCCCACATACACCTAACATAGAGTACATGGTGAAGATCACTGTGATGTCCCGCATACACCTAACATTGAGTACATGGTGAGGATCACTGTGATGTTCCCACACACACCTAACATAGAGCACATGGTGAGGATAACTGTGATGTTCTATCATACACCTAACATAGAGTACATGGTGGGTATCATTGTGATGTTTCCACAACACCTAACATAGAGCACATGGTGAGGATCACTTTGATGTTCCCACATACACCTAACATAGAGTACATGGTGAGGATCACTGTGATGTTCTCACATACACCTAACATAGAGCACATGGTGAGGATCACTGTTATATTCTCATATACACCTAACATAGAGCACATGGTGAGGATCACTGTGATGTTCTCACATACACCTAACGTAGAGTACTTGGTGGGGATGACTGTGATGTTCCCACATACACCTCAGATAGAGCACATGGTGAGGATCACTGTGATGTTCCCACATACATCTAACATAGAGAACATGGTGACGTTCACTGTGATGTCCCACATACACCTAACATAGGGCACACGGTGAGGATCACTGTGATGTTCACACATACACCTAACATAGAGCACATGGAGAGCATCACTGTGATGTTCCACATACACCTAACATAGAGCACAGGGTGAGGATCACTGTGATGTTCCCACATACACATAATATAGAGCACATGGTGAGGATCACTGTGATGTTCCCACATACACCTAACATAGAGTACAGGGTGAGGATCACTGTGATTTTCCCACACACACCTAACATAGAGCACAGGGTGAGGATCACTGTGATGTTCCCACACACACCTAAAATAGAGCACATGGTGAGGATCACTGTGATGTTCCCACATACACCTAACATAGAGCACAGTGTGAGGATCACTGTGATGTTCCCACATACACCTAACATAGAGCACCTGGTGAGGATTACGGTGATGTTCCCACATACACCTAACATAGAGTACATGGTGGGGATCACTGTGATGTTCCCACATACACCTAACATAGAGTACATAGTGAGAATCACTGTGATGTTCCCACATACACCTAAATAGAGCACATGGTAATGATCACTGTGATGTTCCAAATACACCTAACATAGAGCACATGGTGAGGATCACTGTGATCTTCCCACACACACCTAAAATAGAGCACAGGGTGAGGATCACTGTGATGTTCCCACATACACCTAACATAGATCACAGGGTGAGGATCACTGTGATGTTCCCTGATACACATAACATAGAGTACATGTTGAGGATCACTGTGATATTCCTACATACAGATAACATAGAGTACATGGTGAGAATCACTGTGATGTTCCCAAATACACCTAAAATAGAGTACATGGTGAGGATAACTGTGATGTTCCCACATACACCTAACATAGAGCACATGGTGAGGATCACTGTGATGTTCTCATATACACCTAACATAGAGTACATGTTGAGGATCACTGTGATGTTCTCACATACACCTAACATAGAGTACATGGTGGGGATCAATGTGATGTTCTCACATACACCTAACATAGATTACATGGTGATGATCAGTGTGATGTTCCCATATACACCTAACATAGACCACAGTGTGAGGATCACTGTGATGTCTCACATACACGTAACATAGAGTACATGGTGAGGATCACTGTGATATTCCCACATACACACAACATAGAGCACATGGTAAGTATCACTGTGATGTTTCACATACACCTAACATTGAGCACATGGTGAGGATCACTGTGATGTTCCCACACACACCTAACATAGAGCACAAGGTGAGGATCACTGTGATGTTCCCACATACACCTAACATAGCCCACAGGGTTAGGATCACTGTGATGTTCCCACATACACATAACATAGAGTACAGGGTGAGGATCACTGTGATTTTCCCACACACACCTAACATAGAGCACAGTGTGAGGATCACTGTGATGTTCCCACATACACCTAACATAGAGCACCTGGTGAGGATTACGGTGATGTTCCCACATACACCTAACATAGAGTACATGGTGGGGATCACTGTGATGTTCCCACATACACCTAACATAGAGTACATAGTGAGAATCACTGTGATGTTCCCACATACACCTAAATAGAGCACATGGTAATGATCACTGTGATGTTCCAAATACACCTAACATAGAGCACATGGTGAGGATCACTGTGATCTTCCCACACACACCTAAAATAGAGCACAGGGTGAGGATCACTGTGATGTTCCCACATACACCTAACATAGATCACAGGGTGAGGATCACTGTGATGTTCCCTGATACACATAACATAGAGTACATGTTGAGGATCACTGTGATATTCCTACATACAGATAACATAGAGTACATGGTGAGAATCACTGTGATGTTCCCAAATACACCTAAAATAGAGTACATGGTGAGGATAACTGTGATGTTCCCACATACACCTAACATAGAGCACATGGTGAGGATCACTGTGATGTTCTCACATACACCTAATATAGAGCACATGGTGAGGATCACTGTGATGATCTCATATACACCTAATATAGAGTATATGGTCAGGATCACTGTGATGTTCCCACATACACCTAACATAGAGCACATGGTGAGGATCACTGTGATGTTCCCACATACACCTAACATAGAGCACATGGTGAGGATCTCTGTGATGTTCTCACATACACCTAATATAGAGCACATGGTGAGGATCACTGTGATGTTCTCATATACACCTAATATAGAGTACATGGTGAGGTTCACTGTGATGTTCCCACATACACCTAACATAGAGCACATGGTGAGGATCACTGTGATGTTCCCACATACACCTAACGTAGAGCACATGGTGAGGATCACTGTGATGTTCTCACATACACCTAATATAGAGCACATGGTGAGGATCACTGTGATGTTCTCATATACACCTAATATAGAGTACATGGTGAGGATCACTGTGATGTTCTCACTTACACCTAACATAGAGCACAGGTTGAGGATCACTGTGATGTTCCACATAACCTAACACAGAGTACATGGTGAGCATCACTGTGATGTTCCCACATACACATAATATAGAGCACATGGTGAGGATCACTGTGATGTTCCCACATACACCTAACATAGAGTACAGGGTGAGGATCACTGTGATTTTCCCACACACACCTAACATAGAGCACAGGGTGAGGATCACTGTGATGTTCCCACACACACCTAAAATAGAGCACATGGTGAGGATCACTGTGATGTTCCCACATACACCTAACATAGAGCACAGTGTGAGGATCACTGTGATGTTCCCACATACACCTAACATAGAGCACCTGGTGAGGATTACGGTGATGTTCCCACATACACCTAACATAGAGTACATGGTGGGGATCACTGTGATGTTCCCACATACACCTAACATAGAGTACATAGTGAGAATCACTGTGATGTTCCCACATACACCTAAATAGAGCACATGGTAATGATCACTGTGATGTTCCAAATACACCTAACATAGAGCACATGGTGAGGATCACTGTGATCTTCCCACACACACCTAAAATAGAGCACAGGGTGAGGATCACTGTGATGTTCCCACATACACCTAACATAGATCACAGGGTGAGGATCACTGTGATGTTCCCTGATACACATAACATAGAGTACATGTTGAGGATCACTGTGATATTCCTACATACAGATAACATAGAGTACATGGTGAGAATCACTGTGATGTCCCCAAATACACCTAAAATAGAGTACATGGTGAGGATAACTGTGATGTTCCCACATACACCTAACATAGAGCACATGGTGAGGATCACTGTGATGTTCTCATATACACCTAACATAGAGTACATGTTGAGGATCACTGTGATGTTCTCACATACACCTAACATAGAGTACATGGTGGGGATCAATGTGATGTTCTCACATACACCTAACATAGATTACATGGTGAGGATCAGTGTGATGTTCCCATATACACCTAACATAGACCACAGTGTGAGGATCACTGTGATGTCTCACATACACGTAACATAGAGTACATGGTGAGGATCACTGTGATGTTCCAGATACACCTAACATACAGCACATGGTGAGGATCATTGTGATGTTCTCACATACACCTAACATAGTGTACATGGTGAGGATCACTGTGATGTTCCACATACACCTAACATATAACATATGGTGAGGATCACTGTGATGTTCCCACACACACCTAACATAGAGCACATGGTGAGGATCACTGTGATGTTGTCACATACACCTAACATAGAGTACATGGTGAGGATCACTGTGATGTTCCCACATACCCCTAACATAGTGGACATGGTGAGGATCATTGTGATGTTCCACATACACCTAATATAGAGCACATGGTGAGGATCACTGTGATGTTCCACATACACCTAACATAGAGCACATGGTGAGTATCACTCTGATGTTGTCACATACACCTATCATAGAGTACATGGTGAGGATCTCTGTGATGTTCCCACATACCCCTAACATAGTGTACATGGTGAGGATCACTGTGATGTTCCACATACACCTAACATAGAGCACATGGTGAGGATCATTGTGATGTTCTCACATACACCTAACATAGAGCACATGGTGAGGATCACTGTGATGTTCCCACATACCCCTAACATAGTGTACATGGAGAGGATCAATGTGATGTTCTCACATACACCTAACATAGTGTACATGGTGAGGATCACTGTGATGTTGTCACATACACCTAACATAGTGTACATGGTGAGGATCACTGTGATGTTCACATACACCTAACATAGAGCACATGGTGAGGATCACTGTGATGTTCTCACATACACCTAACATAGTGTACATGGTGAGGATCACTGTGATGTTCCCACATACCCCTAACATAGTGTACATGGTGAGGATCACTGTGATGTTCCACATACACCTAACATAGTGCACATGGTGAGGATCATTGTGATGTTCCCACATACACCTAACATAGAGCACATGGTGAGGATCACTGTGATGTTCCACATACACCTTACATAAAGCTCATGGTGAGAATCACTGTGATGTTCTCACATACACCTAACATCGTGTACAAGGTGAGGATCACTGTGATGTTCCCACATACACCTAACATAGAACACATGGTGAGGATCACTGTGATGTTGTCACATACACCTAACATAGAGCACATGGTGAGGATCACTGTGATGTTCCCACATACACCTAACATAGAGTACATGGTGGGGATCACTGTGATGTTCCACATACACCTAACATAGAGTACATAGTGAGAATCACTGTGATGTTCCCACATACACCTAAATAGAGCACATGGTAATGATCACTGTGATGTTCCAAATACACCTAACATAGAGCACATGGTGAGGATCACTGTGATCTTCCCACACACACCAAAATAGAGCACAGGGTGAGGATCACTGTGATGTTCCCACATACACCTAACATAGATCACAGGGTGAGGATCACTGTGATGTTCCCTGATACACATAACATAGAGTACATGTTGAGGATCACTGTGATATTCCCACATACAGCTAACATAGAGTACATGGTGAGAATCACTGTGATGTTCCCAAATACACCTAAAATAGAGTACATTGTGAGGATAACTGTGATGTTCCCACATACACCTAACATAGAGCACATGGTGAGGATCACTGTGATGTTCTCATATACACCTAACATAGAGTACATGTTGAGGATCACTGTGATGTTCTCACATACACCTAACATAGAGTACATGGTGGGGATCAATGTGATGTTCTCACATACACCTAACATAGATTACATGGTGAGGATCAGTGTGATGTTCCCATATACACCTAACATAGACCACAGGGTGAGGATCACTGTGATGTCTCACATACACGTAACATAGAGTACATGGTGAGGATCACTGTGATATTCCCACATACACACAACATAGAGCACATGGTAAGGATCACTGTGGTGTTTCACATACACCTAACATTGAGCACATGGTGAGGATCACTGTGATGTTCCCACACACACCTAACATAGAGCACAAGGTGAGGGTCACTGTGACGTTCCCACATACACCTAACATAGCCCACAGGGTTAGGATCACTGTGATGTTCCCACATACACCTAACATAGAGTACATGGTGAGGATCACTGTGATGTTCCCACATACACCTAACATAGAGTACATGGTGAGGATCACTGTGATGTTCCCACATACACCTAACATAGAGTACATGGTGAAGATCAATGTGATGTTCCCACACACACCTAACATAGAGTACATTGTGACGATCACTGTGATGTTCTCACATACACCTAACATAGAGTACATGGTGAAGATCACTGTGATGTTCCCACATAAAACTAACATGGAACACATGGTGAGGATCACTGTGAAGTTCCCATATACACATAACATAGAGCGCATGGTGAGGATCACTGTGATGTTCCACATACACCTAACATAGAGCACATGGTGAGGATCACTGTGATGTTCCCACACAGCTAACGTAGAGGGCATGGTGAGGATCACTGTGATGTTCCACATACACGTAACATAGAGTTCATGGTGTGGATCACTGTGATGTTCCCACATACACCTAAAATAGAGCACATGGTGAGGATCACTGTGATGTTCTCATATACACCTAACATAGAGTACATGGTGAGAATCACTGTGATGTTCCACATACACCTAATATAGAGCCCATGGTGGGGATCACTGTGATGTTCCCACATACACCTAACTAGAGCACATGGTGGGGATCACTGTGATGTTCCCACACACACCTAACATAGAGCACATGGTGAGGATCACTGTGATGTTCCCACACACACCTAACATAGAGCACATGGTGAGGACCACTGTGATGTTCTCACATACACCTAACATAGAGTACATGGTGGGGATCAATGTGATGTTCTCACATACACCTAACATAGAGCACATGGTGAGGATCAGTGTGATGTTCCCACATACACCTAACATAGAGTACATGGTGAGGATCACTGTGATGTTCCCACATACACCTAACATAGAGCACATGGTGAGAATCACTGTCATGTTCCCACATACACCTAACATAGAGTACATGGTGAGGATCACTGTGATGTTCCACATACACCTAACATAGTGTCCATGGTGAGGATCACTGTGATGTTCCCACATACACCTAACATAGAGTCCATGGTGAGGATCACTGTGATGTTCCCACACACACCTAACATAGAGGGCATGGTGAGGATCACTGTGATGTTCTCACATACACCTAATATAGAGCACATGGTGAGGATCACTGTGATGTTCCCACATACACCTAACATAGAGTACATGGTGAGGATCACTGTGATGTTCCCAAATACACGTAACATAGAGCACATGGTGAGGATCACTGTGATGTTCCCACATACACCTAACATAGAGAACATGGTGAGGATCATTGTGATATTCCACATACACCTAACATAGAGTACATGGTGAGGATCTCTGTGATGTTCTCACATACACCTAACATAGAGCACATGGTGAGGATCACTGGGATGTTCTCATATACACCTAACATAGAGTACATGTTCAGGATCCCTGTGATGTTCCCACATACACCAAACATAGAGGACATGGTGAGGATCACTGTGATGTTCTCATATACACTTAAGATAGAGTACATGGTGAGGATCACTGTGATGTTCCCACATACACCTAACATAAAGCACAGTGTGAGGATCACTGTGATGTTCCAATTACACATAACATAGGGCACAGGGTGATGATCACTGTGATGTTCTCACATACACCTAACATAGTGTACATGATGAGGATCACTGTGATGTTCCCACATACACCTAACATAGAGTATATGGTGAGGGTCACTGTGATGTTCCCACATACACCTAACATAGAGCACATGATGAGGGTCACTGTGATGTTCCCACATATACCTAACATAGAGTATATGGTTAGGATCACTGTGTTGTTCCCACATACACCCAACATAGATCACAGGGTGAGGATCACTGTGATGTTCCCACATCACCTAACATAGAGTACATGGTGAGGATCACTGTGATGTTCCCATATACAGCTAACATAGAGCACATTGTGAGGATAACGGTGATGTTCCCACATACACCTAACATAGAGCACAGGGTGAGGATCACTGTGATATTCCACATACACCTAACATAGAGCACAGGGTGATGATCACTGTGATATTCCACATACACCTAACATAGAGCACAGGGTGATGATCACTGTGATATTCCACATACACCTCACATAGAGTACATGGTGAGGATCACTGTGATGTTACATATATACCTAACATAGAGTACATGTGGGAATCACTGTGATGTTCCCATACACCTAACACAGAGTACATGGTGAGGATCACTGTGATGTTCCCACATACACAGAACATAGAGCACATGGTAAGGATCACTGTGATGTTTCACATACACCTAACATAGAGCACCTGGTGAGGATCACTGTGATGTTCCCTCACACACCTAACATAGAGCACATGGTGAGGATCACTGTGATGTTCCCACATACACCTAATGGAGCACAGGGTGAAGATCACTGTGATGTTCCCAAATACACCTAACATAGAGTACATGGTGGGGATCACTGTGATGTTCCAACATACAGCTACCATAGAGCACATGGTGCATCACATGATGTTCCACATACAACTAAAATAGAGCACAGGGTGAGGATCACTGTGACGTTCCCACATACACGTAACATAGAGTACAGGGTGAGGATCACTGTGATGTTCCCACATACACCTAACATAGATCACAGGGTGAAGATCACTGTGATGTTCCCACATACACCTAACATAGAGTACATGTTGAGGATCACTGTGATGTTCCCACATACAGCTAACTTAGAGTACATGGTGAGAATCACTGTGATGTTCCCACATACACCTAAAATAGAGTACATGGTGAGGATCACTGTGATGTTCCCACATACACCTAACAGAGAGCACATCGTGAGGATCACTGTGATGTTCTCATATACACCTAACATAGAGTATATGGTGAGGATCACTGTGATGTTCCCATATACACCTAACGTAGAGCAAATGGTGAGGATCACTGTGATGTTCCCACATACACCTAACTTAGAGCACATGGTGAGGATCACTGTGATGTTCTCATATACACCTAACATAGAGCACAGAGTGAGGATCACTGTGATTTCCCACATACACCTAACATAGAGTACATGGTGAGGATCTCTGTGATGTTCCCACGTACACCTAACATAGAGCACATAGTGAGGATCACTGTGATGTTCCCGTGTACACCTAACATAGAGTATATGGTGAGGATTACTGTGATGTTCCCACATACACCTAACATAGAGTACATGGTGAGGATCACTGTGATTTCCCACATACACCTAACATAGAGTACATGGTGAGGATCTCTGTGATGTTCTCACATACACCTAACATAGAGCACATGGTGAGGATCACTGTGATGTTCTCATATACACCTAACATAGAGTACATGGTGAGGATCACTGTGATGTTCCCACATACACCTAACATAGAGGACATTGTGAGGATCACTGTGATGTTCTCACATACACCTAACATAGAGTACATGGTGAGGATCACTGTGATGTTACACATACACCTAACATAGAGTACATGGTGAGGATCACTGTGATGTTCCCACGTACACCTAACATAGAGCACATAGTGAGGATCACTGTGATGTTCCCGTGTACACCTAACATAGCGTATATGGTGAGGATTACTGTGATGTTCCCACATACACCTAACATAGAGTACATGGTGAGGATCACGGTGATGTTCCCACATACACCTAACATAGAGCACAGGGTGAGGATCACTGTGATGTTCCCACATACACCTAACATAGAGTGCATTGTGGGGATCACTGTGACATTCCCACATGCAGCTAACATAGAGCACATGGTGAGGATCACTGTGATGTTCTCACATACCCCTAACATAGAGCACATGGTGAGGATTACGGTGATGTTTCCACATACACCTAACATAGAGTACATGGTGGGGATCACTGTGATGTTCTCACATACACCTAACATAGAGTGCATGGTGATCATCACTGTGATGTTCCCACACACACCTAACATGGAGTACATGGTGAAGATCACTGTGATGTTCCCACACACACCTAACATAGAGTACATGGTGAAGATCACTGTGATGTTCCCACACACACCTAACATAGTGTACATGGTGAGGATCACTGTGATTATCCCACACACACCTAACATAGAGTACATGGTGAAGATCACTAGGATGTTCCCACATACACCTAACATAGAGTACATGGTGAAGATCACTGTGATGTTCCCATATACACCTAACATAGAGTACATGGTGAAGATCACTGTGATGTTCCCACATACACCTAACATAGAGTACATGGTGAAGATCACTGTGATGTTCCCACATACACCTAACATAGAGCACATGGAGAGGGTCACTGTGATGTTCCCACATACACCTAATATAGAGTACATGGTGAGGATCACTGTGATGTTCCCACATACACCTAATATAGAGTATATGGTGAGGATCACTGTGATGTTCCCACATACACCTAACATAGAGCACATGGTGAGGATCACTGTGATGTTCCACATACACCTAACATAGAGCACAGGGTGAGGATCACTGTGATGTTCCCACATACACATAACATAGAGTACATGGTGAGGATCACTGTGATGTTCCCAAACACACCTAACATAGAGTACATGGTGAGGATCTCTGTGATGTTCTCACACAAACCTAACAAAGAGTTCATGGTGGGGATCACTGTGATGTTCCCACATAACCTAACATAGAACAAATTGTGAGGATCACTGTGATGTTCCCACATACACCTAACATAGAGCACAGGGTGAGGATCACTGTGGTGTTCCCACATACACCTAACAGAGAGTACCGGGTGAGGATCACTGTGATGTTCCACATACACCAACATAGAACACATGGTGAGGATCACTCTGATGTTCCCACATACACCTAACATAGAGCACAGGGTGAGGATCACTGTGGTGTTCCCCCATACAACTAACATAGAGCACATTGTGAGGATCACTGTGATGTTCCCACATACACCTGACACAGACCACATTGTGAGGATCACTGTGATGTTCCACATAAACCTAACATAGAGCACATTGTTAGGATCACTGTGATGTTCCACATACACCTAACATAGAGCACATGGTGAGGATCACTGTGTTGTTCGCACATACACCTAACATAGAGAACATGGTGAGAATCACTGTGATGTTCCCACATACACCTAACATAGAGTACATGTTGAGGATCACTGTGATGTTCCACATACACCTAACATAGAGCACATGGTGAGGATCACTGTGATGTTCCAATATACACCTAACATAGAGTACATGGTGAGGATCTGTGATGTTCTCACATACAATTAATATAGAGCACATGGTGAGGATCACTGTGATGATCTCATATACACCTAATATAGAGTATATGGTCAGGATCACTGTGATGTTCCCACATACACCTAACATAGAGGACATGGTGAGGATCACTGTGATTATCTCATATACACCTAATATAGAGTACATGGTGAGGATCACTGTGATGTTCTCACTTACACCTAACATAGAGCACAGGGTGAGGATCACTGTGATATTCCACATAACCTAACACAGAGTACATGGTGAGCATCACTGTGATGTTCCCACATACACCTCACATAGAGTACATGGTGAGGATCACTGTGATTTTCCCACATACACCTAACATAGACCTCAGGGTGAGGATCACTGTGATGTTCCACATACACCTAACACAGAGTACATGGTGAGCATCACTGTGATGTTCCCACGTTCACCAAACACAGAGTACATGGTGAGCATCATTCTGATGTTCCCACATACACCTAACATAGAGCACAGGGTGAGGATCACTGTGATGTTCCACACACACCTAACACTGAGAGCATGGTGAGCATCACTGTGATGTTCCCACGTACACCTAATACAGAGTACATGGTGAGCATCACTGTGATGTTCCCACATACACCTAACTTAGAGCATAGGGTGAGGATCACTGTGATGTTCCCACATCCACCTAACACAGTGTACATGGTGAGCATCACTGTAATGTTCCCACATACACCTAACATAGAGCACAGGGTGAGCATCACTGTGATGTTCCCAGGTACACCTAACATAGAGGACATGGTGAGGATCACTGCGAGGTTCTCATATACACCTAACATAGAGTACATGGTGAGGATCACTGTGATGTTCCCACATACACCTAACATAGAGCACAGGGTGAGGATCACTGTGATGTTCCACATACACCTAACAAAGGGTACATGGTGAGCATCACTGTGATGTTCCCACGTACATCTAACACAGAGTACATGGTGAGCATCACTGTGATGTTCCCACATACATCTAACATAGAGGACATGGTGAGGATCACTGTGATGTTCTCATATACACCTAACATAGAGTACATGGTGAGGATCACTTTGATGTTCCCACATACACCTAACATAGAGCACAGTGTGAGGATCACTGTGATGTTCTCACATACACCTAACATAGAGTACATCGTGAGGATCACTGTGATGTTACACATACACCTATCACAGAGTACATGGTGAGGATCACTGTGATGTTCCCACATACACCTAACATAGAGCACATGGTGAGGATCACTGTGATGTTCCCACATACAGCTAACATAGAGTACATGGTGAGGATCAGTGTGATGTTCCACATAGACGTAACATAAAGTACATGATGAGGGTCACTGTGATGTTCCCACATATACCTAACATAGAGTATATGGTGAGGATCACTGTGATGTTCACACATACACCTAACATAGAGCACAGGGTGACGATCACTGTGATGTTCCCACATACACCTAACATAGAGTACATGGTGGGGATCACTGTGATGTTCCCACATACAGCTAACATAGACCACATGGTTAGGATTACTGTGATGTTCCCACATACACCTAACATAGAGCACATGGTGAGGATTACGGTCATGTTTCACATACACCTAACATAGAGCACATGGTGAGGATCACTGTGATGTTCCCACACATACCTAACATAGAGCACATGGTGAGGATCACTGTGATGTTCCCAAATACACCTAACATAGAGCACAGGGTGAGGATCACTGTGATGTTCCCACATACACCTAACATAGAGGGCATGGTGAGGATCACTGTGAAGTTCCCATATACACATAACATAGAGTACATGGTGAGGATCACTGTGATGTTCCCAAATACACCTAATATAGAGCACATGGTGAGGATCCCTTTGATGTTCCCACATACACCTAACATAGAGCACATGGTGAGGATCACTGTGATGTTCCCACATACACCTAACAGAGAGGACATGGTGAGGATGACTGTGATGTTCCCATACACCTAACATAGATCACATGGTGAGGATCACTGTTATGTTCCCACATACACCTAACATAGAGCACATGGTGAGGATCACTGTGATGTTCCCACGTACACCTTACATAGAGTACATGGTGAGGATCACTGTGATATTCCCACGTACACCTAACATAGAGTACATGGTGAGGATCACTGTGATGTTCCCACGTACACCTAACATAGAGTACGTGGTGAGGATCACTGTGATGTTCCCACATACACCCAACATAGAGTACATGGTGTGGATCACTGTGATGTTCCCACATACACCTAACATAGAGCACGTGTGTGGATCACTGTGATGTTCTCACATACACCTAACATAGAGCACATGGTGAGGATCACTGTGATGTTCCCACATACACCTAACATAGAGCACATGGTGAGGATCACTGTGATGTTCCCACATACACCTAATATGGAGCACATGGTGAGGATCACTGTGATGTTCCCACATACACCTAACATAGTGTACAGGGTGAGGATCACTGTGATGTTCCACATACACCTAACATAGAGTACATTGTGAGGATCACTGTGATGTTCCCACATACACCTAACACTGAGTACATGGTGAGGATCACTGTGATGTTCCACATACACCTAACATAGAGTACATGGTGAGGATCACTGTGATGTTTTCACATACACCTTACACAGAGTACATGGTGAAGATCACTGTGATGTTCCCACATTCATCTAACATAGAGCATATGGTGGGGATCACTGTGATGTTCCACATACGCCTAACAGAGCACATGGTGAGGATCACTGTGATGTTCCCACATACACCTAACATAGAGTACATGGTGGGGATCACTGTGATGTTCCCACATAGGCCTAACCTAGAGCACATGGTGGGGATCACTGTGATGTTCCCACATACACCTAACATAGAGCAAATGGTGGGGTTCACTGTGATGTTCCCGCATACACCTAAGATAGCGCACATGGTGAGGATCACTGTGATGTTCCCACATACACCTAACATAGAGTACACGGTGAGGATCACTGTGATGTTCTCACATACACCTAACATAGAGTACATGGTGAGGATCACTGTGATTTTCACACATACACCTAACATAGAGCACATGGTGTGGATCACTGTGATGTTGCCACACGCACATAACATAGAGCATATGGTGAGGATCATTGTGATATTCCCACATACACCTAACATAGAGCACAGGGTGAGGATCTATGTGATGTTGTCACATACACCTAACATAGAGTACATGGTGAGGATCACTGTGATGTTCCACATACACCTAACATAGAGCACAGGGTGAGGATCACTGTGATGTTCCCACATACACCTAACATAGAGCACAGGGTGAGGATCACTGTGATGTTCCCACACACACCTAACATAGAGCACATGGTGAGGATCACTGTGATGTTCCCACATACACCTAACATAGAGCACAGGGTAAGGATCACAGTGATGTTCCACATACACCTAACATAGAGTACATGTTGAGGATCACTGTGATGTTCCACATACACCTAACATAGAGCACATGGTGAGGATCACTGTGATGTTCCACATACACCTAACAGAGCACATGGTGAGGATCACTGTGATGTTGTCACATACACCTAACATAGAGCACATGGTGAGGATCACTGTGATGTTCCCACATTCACCTAACGTACTGTACAGGGGGAGGATTACTGTGAGGTTCTCACATACACCTAACATAGTGTACATGGTGAGGATCATTGTGATGTGTCCCACATACACCTAACATAGAGTACATGGTGGGGATCACTGTGATGTTCCACATACACCTAACATAGAGTACATGGTGAGGATCATTGTGATGTTCTCACATACACCTAAAATAGTGTACATGGTGAGGATCACTGTGATGTTCCCACATACACCTAACATAGAGCACATGGTGAGGATCATTGTGATGTTCCCACATACCCCTAACATAGTGGACATGGTGAGGATCATTGTGATGTTCCACATACACCTAATATAGAGCACATGGTGATAATCACTGTGATGTTCCCACATACCCCTAACATAGTGTACATGGAGAGGAACACTGTGATGTTCTCACATACACCTAACATAGTGTACATGGTGAGGATCACTGTGATGTTTTCACATACACCTAACATAGTGTACATGGTGAGGATCACTGTGATTTTCCACATACACCTAACATAGAGCACATGGTGAGGATCATTGTGATGTTCTCACATACACCTAACATAGTGTACATGGTGAGGATCTCTGTGATGTTCCCACATACACCTAACATAGAGCACATGGTGAGGATCACTGTGATGTTTTCACATACACCTAACATAGAGCACATGGTGAGGATCACTGTGATGTTCCCACATACACCTAACGTACTGTACATGGGGAGGATCACTGTGATGTTCTCACATACACCTAATAGTGTACATGGTGAGGATCACTGTGATGTTCCACATACACCTAACATAGAGCACATGGTGAGGATCATTGTGATGTGCTCACATACAACTAACATAGTGTACATGGTGAGGATCACTGTGATATTCCATATACACCTAACATATAACACATGGTGAGGATCATTGTGATGTTCCCACATACCCCTAACATAGTGGACATGGTGAGGATCATTGTGATGTTCCACATACACCTAATATAGAGCACATGGTGAGGATCACTGTGATGTTCCCACATACCCCTAACATAGTGTACATGGAGAGGAACACTGTGATGTTCTCACATACACCTAACATAGTGTACATGGTGAGGATCACTGTGATGTTTTCACATACACCTAACATAGTGTACATGGTGAGGATCACTGTGATTTTCCACATACACCTAACATAGAGCACATGGTGAGGATCATTGTGATGTCCTCACATACACCTAACATAGTGTACATGGTGAGGATCACTGTGATGTTCCCACATACACCTAACATAGAGCACATGGTGAGGATCACTGTGATGTTTTCACATACACCTAACATAGAGCACATGGTGAGGATCACTGTGATGTTCCCACATACACCTAACGTACTGTACATGGGGAGGATCACTGTGATGTTCTCACATACACCTAACATAGTGTACAAGGTGAGGATCACTGTGATGTTCCACATACACCTAATATAGAGCACATGGTGAGGATCATTGTGATGTTCTCACATACACCTAACATAGTGTACATGGTGAGGATCACTGTGATGTTCCACATACACCTAACATATAACACATGGTGAGGATCACTGTGATGTTCCCACACACACCTAACATAGAGCACATGGTGAGGATCACTGTGATGTTGTCACATACACCTAACATAGAGTACATGGTGAGGATCACTGTGATGTTCCCACATACCCCTAACATAGTGGACATGGTGAGGATCATTGTGATGTTCCACATACACCTAATATAGAGCACATGGTGAGGATCACTGTGATGTTCCACATACACCTAACATAGAGCACATGGTGAGTATCACTCTGATGTTGTCACATACACCTATCATAGAGTACATGGTGAGGATCTCTGTGATGTTCCCACATACCCCTAACATAGTGTACATGATGAGGATCACTGTGATGTTCCACATACACCTAACATAGAGCACATGGTGAGGATCATTGTGATGTTCTCACATACACCTAACATAGTTTACATGGTGAGGATCACTGTGATGTTCCACATACACCTAACATAGAGTACATGGTGAGGATCACTGTGATGTTCCCATATACCCCTAACATAGTGTACATGGTGAGGATCATTGTGATGTTCCACATACACCTAACATAGAGCACATGGTGAGGATCATTGTGATGTTCTCATATACACCTAACATAGAGTACATGGTGAGGATCACTGTGATGTTCCCACATACCCCTAACATAGTGTACATGGAGAGGATCAATGTGATGTTCTCACATACACCTAACATAGTGTACATGGTGAGGATCATGTGATGTTGTCACATACACCTAACATAGTGTACATGGTGAGGATCACTGAGATGTTCACATACACCTAACATAGAGCACATGGTGAGGATCACTGTGATGTTCTCACATACACCTAACATATTGTACATGGTGAGGATCACTGTGATGTTCCCACATACCCCTAACATAGTGTACATGGTGAGGATCACTGTGATGTTCCACATACACCTAACATAGAGCACATGGTGAGGATCATTGTGATGTTCCCACATACACCTAACATAGAGCACATGGTGAGGATCACTGTGAAGTTCCACATACACCTAACATAGAGCACATGGTGAGGATCACTGAGATGTTCCCACATACACCTAACATAGAGTACATGGTGGGGATCATTGTGATGTTCCACATACACCTAACATAGAGTACATGGTGAGGATCACTGTGATATTCCCACATACACCTAACATAGAGTACAGGGTGAGGATCCCTCTGATGTTCCCACATACACCTAACAAAGAGTACATGGTGAGGATCACTGTGATGTTCCCACATACACCTAACGTACTGTACATGGGGAGGATCACTGTGATGTTCTCACATACACCTAACATCGTGTACATTGCGAGGATCACTGTGATGTTCCCACATACACCTAACCTAGAGTACATGGTGAGGATCACTGTGATGTTCCCACATACACCTAACATAGAGTACAGGGTGAGGATCCCTGTGATGTTCCCACATACACCTAAAAAAGAGTACATGGTGAGGATCACTGTGATGTTGCCACATACACCTGACGTACTGTACATGGGGAGGATCACTGTGATGTTCTCACATACACCTAACATAGTGTACATGGTGAGGATCACTGTGATGTTCCCACATACACCTAACATAGTGTACATGTAGAGGATCACTGTGATGTTGTCACATACACCTAACATAGTGTACATGGTGAGGATCAGTGTGATGTTCCACATACACCTAACATAGAGGACATGGTGAGGATCATTGTGATGTTCTCACATACACCTAACATAGTGTACATAGTGAGGATCACTGTGATGTTCCCACATACCCCTAACATAGTGTACATGGAGAGGATCACTGTGATGTTCTCACATACACCTAACATAGTGTACATGGTGAGGATCACTGTGATGTTCCACATACACCTAACATACAGCACATGGTGAGGATCAATTTGATGTTCTCACATACACCTAACATATTGTACATGGTGAGGATCACTGTGATTTTCACACAATCACCTAACATAGAGCACATGGTGTGGATCACTGTGATGTTCCCACACGCACATAACATAGAGCATATGGTGAGGATCACTGTGATATTCCCACATACACCTAAAATAGAGCACAGGGTGAGGATCAGTGTGATGTTGTCACATACACCTAACATAGAGTACATGGTGAGGATCACTGTGATGTTCCACATACACCTAACATAGAGCACAGGGTGAGGATCACTGTGATGTTCCCACATACACCTAACATAGAGCACAGGGTGAGGATCACTGTGATGTTCCCACACACACCTAACATAGAGCACATGGTGAGGATCACTGTGATGTTCCCACATACACCTAACATAGAGCACAGGGTAAGGATCACTGTGATGTTCCACATACACCAAACATAGAGCACATGGTGAGGATCACTGTGATGTTCCACATACACCTAACAGAGCACATGGTGAGGATAACTGTGATGTTGTCACATACACCTAACATAGAGCACATGGTGAGGATCTCTGTGATGTTCCCACATTCACCTAACGTACTGTACAGGGGGAGGATTACTGTGATGTTCTCACATACACCTAACATAGTGTACATGGTGAGGATCATTGTGATGTTCCCACATACACCTATCATAGAGTACATGGTGGGGATCACTGTGATGTTCCATATACACCTAACATAGAGTACATGGTGAGGATCATTGTGATATTCTCACATACACCTAACATAGTGTACATGGTGAGATTCACTGTGATGTTCCCACATACACCTAACATAGAGCACATGGTGAGGATCATTGTGATGTTCCCACATACCCCTAACATAGTGGACATGGTGAGGATCATTGTGATGTTCCACATACACCTAATATAGAGCACATGGTGAGGATCACTGTGATGTTCCCACATACCCCTAACATAGTGTACATGCGAGGAACACTGTGATGTTCTCATATACACCTAACATAGTGTACATGGTGAGGATCACTGTGATGTTTTCACATACACCTAACATAGTGTACATGGTGAGGATCACTGTGATTTTCCACATACACCTAACATAGAGCACATGGTGAGGATCATTGTGATGTTCTCACATACACCTAACATAGTGTACATGGTGAGGATCACTGTGATGTTCCCACATACACCTAACATAGAGCACATGATGAGGATCACTGTGATGTTTTCACATACACCTAACATAGAGCACATGGTGAGGATCACTGAGATGTTCCCACATACACCTAACGTACAGTACATGGGGAGGATTACTGTCATGTTCTCACATACACCTAACATAGTGTACATGGTGAGGATCACTGTGATGATCCACATACACCTAACATAGAGCACATGGTGAGGATCATTGTGATGTTCTCACATACACCTAACATAGTGTACATGGTGAGGATCACTGTGATGTTCCACATACACCTAACATATAACACATGGTGAGGATCATTGTGATGTTCCCACATACCCCTATCATAGTGGACATGGTGAGGATCATTGTGATGTTCCACATACACCTAATATAGAGCACATGGTGAGGATCACTGTGATGTTCCCACATACCCCTAACATAGTGTACATGGAGAGGAACACTGTGATGTTCTCACATACACCTAACACAGTGTACATGGTGAGGATCACTGTGATGTTTTCACATACACCTAACATAGTGTACATGGTGAGGATCACTGTGATTTTCCACATACACCTAACATAGAGCACATGGTGAGGATCATTGTGATGTTCTCACATACACCTAACATAGTGTACATGGTGAGGATCACTGTGATGTTCCCACATACACCTAACATAGAGCACATGGTGAGGATCACTGTGATGTTTTCACATACACCTAACATAGAGCACATGGTGAGGATCACTGTGATGTTCCCACATACACCTAACGTACTGTACATGGGGAGGATCACTGTGATGTTCTCACATACACCTAACATAGTGTACATGGTGAGGATCACTGTGATGTTCCACATACACCTAACATAGAGCACATGGTGAGGATCATTGTGATGATCTCACATACACCTAACATAGTGTACATGGTGAGGATCCCTGTGATGATCCATATACACCTAACATATAACACATGGTGAGGATCACTGTGATGTTCCCACATACACCTAACGTACTGTACATGGGGAGGATCACTGTGATGTTCTCACATACACCTAACATAGTGTACATGGTGAGGATCACTGTGATGTTCCACATACACCTAACATAGAGCACAGTTTGAGGATCACTGTGATGTTCCACATAACCTAACACAGAGTACATGGTGAGCATCACTGTGATGTTCCCACATACACCTCACATAGAGTACATGGTGAGGATCACTGTGATTTTCCCACATACACCTAACATAGACCTCAGGGTGAGGATCACTGTGATGTTCCACATACACCTAACACAGAGTACATGGTGAGCATCACTGTGATGTTCCCACGTTCACCAAACACAGAGTACATGGTGAGCATCATTCTGATGTTCCCACATACACCTAACATAGAGCACAGGGTGAGGATCACTGTGATGTTCCACACACACCTAACACAGAGTACATGGTGAGCATCACTGTGATGTTCCCACGTACACCTAATACAGAGTACATGGTGAGCATCACTGTGATGTTCCCACATACACCTAACTTAGAGCATAGGGTGAGGATCACTGTGATGTTCCCACATCCACCTAACACAGAGTACATGGTGAGCATCACTGTAATGTTCCCACATACACCTAACATAGAGCACAGGGTGAGCATCACTGTGATGTTCCCAGGTACACCTAACATAGAGGACATGGTGAGGATCACTGCGAGGTTCTCATATACACCTAACATAGAGTACATGGTGAGGATCACTGTGATGTTCCCACATACACCTAACATAGAGCACAGGGTGAGGATCACTGTGATGTTCCACATACACCTAAAAAAGGGTACATGGTGAGCATCACTGTGATGTTCCCACGTACACCTAACACAGAGTACATGGTGAGCATCACTGTGATGTTCCCACATACATCTAACATAGAGGACATGGTGAGGATCACTGTGATGTTCTCATATACACCTAACATAGAGTACATGGTGAGGATCACTTTGATGTTCCCACATACACCTAACATAGAGCACAGTGTGAGGATCACTGTGATGTTCTCACATACACCTAACATAGAGTACATCGTGAGGATCACTGTGATGTTACACATAAACCTATCACAGAGTACATGGTGAGGATCACTGTGATGTTCCCACATACACCTAACATAGAGCACATGGTGAGGATCACTGTGATGTTCCCACATACAGGTAACATAGAGTACATGGTGAGGATCAGTGTGATGTTCCACATAGACGTAACATAAAGTACATGATGAGGGTCACTGTGATGTTCCCACATATACCTAACATAGAGTATATGGTGAGGATCACTGTGATGTTCACACATACACCTAACATAGAGCACAGGGTGACGATCACTGTGATGTTCCCACATACACCTAACATAGAGTACATGGTGGGGATCACTGTGATGTTCCCACATACAGCTAACATAGACCACATGGTTAGGATTACTGTGATGTTCCCTCATACACCTAACATAGAGCACATGGTGAGGATTACGGTCATGTTTCACATACACCTAACATAGAGCACATGGTGAGGATCACTGTGATGTTCCCACACATACCTAACATAGAGCACATGGTGAGGATCACTGTGATGTTCCCAAATACACCTAACATAGAGCACAGGGTGAGGATCACTGTGATGTTCCCACATACACCTAACATAGAGGGCATGGTGAGGATCACTGTGAAGTTCCCATATACACATAACATAGAGTACATGGTGAGGATCACTGTGATGTTCCCAAATACACCTAATATAGAGCACATGGTGAGGATCCCTTTGATGTTCCCACATACACCTAACATAGAGCACATGGTGAGGATCACTGTGATGTTCCCACATACACCTAACAGAGAGGACATGGTGAGGATGACTGTGATGTTCCCATACACCTAACATAGATCACATGGTGAGGATCACTGTTATGTTCCCACATACACCTAACATAGAGCACATGGTGAGGATCACTGTGATGTTCCCACGTACACCTTACATAGAGTACATGGTGAGGATCACTGTGATATTCCCACGTACACCTAACATAGAGTACATGGTGAGGATCACTGTGATGTTCCCACGTACACCTAACATAGAGTACGTGGTGAGGATCACTGTGATGTTCCCACATACACCCAACATAGAGTACATGGTGTGGATCACTGTGATGTTCCCACATACACCTAACATAGAGCACGTGTGTGGATCACTGTGATGTTCTCACATACACCTAACATAGAGCACATGGTGAGGATCACTGTGATGTTCCCACATACACCTAACATAGAGCACATGGTGAGGATCACTGTGATGTTCCCACATACACCTAATATGGAGCACATGGTGAGGATCACTGTGATGTTCCCACATACACCTAACATAGTGTACAGGGTGAGGATCACTGTGATGTTCCACATACACCTAACATAGAGTACATTGTGAGGATCACTGTGATGTTCCCACATACACCTAACACTGAGTACATGGTGAGGATCACTGTGATGTTCCACATACACCTAACATAGAGTACATGGTGAGGATCACTGTGATGTTTTCACATACACCTTACACAGAGTACATGGTGAAGATCACTGTGATGTTCCCACATTCATCTAACATAGAGCATATGGTGGGGATCACTGTGATGTTCCACATACGCCGAACAGAGCAGATGGTGAGGATCACTGTGATGTTCCCACATACACCTAACATAGAGTACATGGTGGGGATCACTGTGATGTTCCCACATAGGCCTAACCTAGAGCACATGGTGGGGATCTCTGTGATGTTCCCACATACACCTAACATAGAGCACATGGTGGGGTTCACTGTGATGTTCCCGCATACACCTAAGATAGCGCACATGGTGAGGATCACTGTGATGTTCCCACATACACCTAACATAGAGTACACGGTGAGGATCACTGTGATGTTCTCACATACACCTAACATAGAGTACATGGTGAGGATCACTGTGATTTTCACACATACACCTAACATAGAGCACATGGTGAGGATCACTGTGATGTTGCCACACGCACATAACATAGAGCATATGGTGAGGATCATTGTGATATTCCCACATACACCTAACATAGAGCACAGGGTGAGGATCTATGTGATGTTGTCACATACACCTAACATAGAGTACATGGTGAGGATCACTGTGATGTTCCACATACACCTAACATAGAGCACAGGGTGAGGATCACTGTGATGTTCCCACATACACCTAACATAGAGCACAGGGTGAGGATCACTGTGATGTTCCCACACACACCTAACATAGAGCACATGGTGAGGATCACTGTGATGTTCCCACATACACCTAACATAGAGCACAGGGTAAGGATCACTGTGATGTTCCGCATACACCTAACATAGAGTACATGTTGAGGATCACTGTGATGTTCCACATACACCTAACATAGAGCACATGGTGAGGATCACTGTGATGTTCCACATACACCTAACAGAGCACATGGTGAGGATCACTGTGATGTTGTCACATACACCTAACATAGAGCACATGGTGAGGATCACTGTGATGTTCCCACATTCACCTAACGTACTGTACAGGGGGAGGATTACTGTGAGGTTCTCACATACACCTAACATAGTGTACATGGTGAGGATCATTGTGATGTGTCCCACATACACCTAACATAGAGTACATGGTGGGGATCACTGTGATGTTCCACATACACCTAACATAGAGTACATGGTGAGGATCATTGTGATGTTCTCACATACACCTATAATAGTGTACATGGTGAGGATCACTGTGATGTTCCCACATACACCTAACATAGAGCACATGGTGAGGATCATTGTGATGTTCCCACATACCCCTAACATAGTGGACATGGTGAGGATCATTGTGATGTTCCACATACACCTAATATAGAGCACATGGTGATAATCACTGTGATGTTCCCACATACCCCTAACATAGTGTACATGGAGAGGAACACTGTGATGTTCTCACATACACCTAACATAGTGTACATGGTGAGGATCACTGTGATGTTTTCACATACACCTAACATAGTGTACATGGTGAGGATCACTGTGATTTTCCACATACACCTAACATAGAGCACATGGTGAGGATCATTGTGATGTTCCCACATACACCTAACATAGAGCACATGGTGAGGATCACTGTGATGTTCCACATACACCTAACATAGAGCACATGGTGAGGATCACTGTGATGTTCCCACATACACCTAACATAGAGCACATGGTGAGGATCACTGTGATGTTTTCACATACACCTAACATAGAGCACATGGTGAGGATCACTGTGATGTTCCCACATACACCTAACGTACTGTACATGGGGAGGATCACTGTGATGTTCTCACATACACCTAATAGTGTACATGGTGAGGATCACTGTGATGTTCCACATACACCTAACATAGAGCACATGGTGAGGATCATTGTGATGTTCTCACATACAACTAACATAGTGTACATGGTGAGGATCACTGTGATATTCCACATACACCTAACATATAACACATGGTGAGGATCATTGTGATGTTCCCACATACCCCTAACATAGTGGACATGGTGAGGATCATTGTGATGTTCCACATACACCTAATATAGAGCACATGGTGAGGATCACTGTGATGTTCCCACATACCCCTAACATAGTGTACATGGAGAGGAACACTGTGATGTTCTCACATACACCTAACATAGTGTACATGGTGAGGATCACTGTGATGTTTTCACATACACCTAACATAGTGTACATGGTGAGGATCACTGTGATTTTCCACATACACCTAACATAGAGCACATGGTGAGGATCATTGTGATGTCCTCACATACACCTAACATAGTGTACATGGTGAGGATCACTGTGATGTTCCCACATACACCTAACATAGAGCACATGGTGAGGATCACTGTGATGTTTTCACATACACCTAACATAGAGCACATGGTGAGGATCACTGTGATGTTCCCACATACACCTAACGTACTGTACATGGGGAGGATCACTGTGATGTTCTCACATACACCTAACATAGTGTACAAGGTGAGGATCACTGTGATGTTCCACATACACCTAATATAGAGCACATGGTGAGGATCATTGTGATGTTCTCACATACACCTAACATAGTGTACATGGTGAGGATCACTGTGATGTTCCACATACACCTAACATATAACACATGGTGAGGATCACTGTGATGTTCCCACACACACCTAACATAGAGCACATGGTGAGGATCACTGTGATGTTGTCACATACACCTAACATAGAGTACATGGTGAGGATCACTGTGATGTTCCCACATACCCCTAACATAGTGGACATGGTGAGGATCATTGTGATGTTCCACATACACCTAATATAGAGCACATGGTGAGGATCACTGTGATGTTCCACATACACCTAACATAGAGCACATGGTGAGTATCACTCTGATGTTGTCACATACACCTATCATAGAGTACATGGTGAGGATCTCTGTGATGTTCCCACATACCCCTAACATAGTGTACATGGTGAGGATCACTGTGATGTTCCACATACACCTAACATAGAGCACATGGTGAGGATCATTGTGATGTTCTCACATACACCTAACATAGTTTACATGGTGAGGATCACTGTGATGTTCCACATACACCTAACATAGAGTACATGGTGAGGATCACTGTGATGTTCCCATATACCCCTAACATAGTGTACATGGTGAGGATCACTGTGATGTTCCACATACACCTAACATAGAGCACATGGTGAGGATCATTGTGATGTTCTCATATACACCTAACATAGAGCACATGGTGAGGATCACTGTGATGTTCCCACATACCCCTAACATAGTGTACATGGAGAGGATCAATGTGATGTTCTCACATACACCTAACATAGTGTACATGGTGAGGATCATGTGATGTTGTCACATACACCTAACATAGTGTACATGGTGAGGATCACTGTGATGTTCACATACACCTAACATAGAGCACATGGTGAGGATCACTGTGATGTTCTCACATACACCTAACATAGTGTACATGGTGAGGATCACTGTGATGTTCCCACATACCCCTAACATAGTGTACATGGTGAGGATCACTGTGATTTTCCACATACACCTAACATAGAGCACATGTTGAGGATCATTGTGATGTTCCCACATACACCTAACATAGAGCACATGGTGAGGATCACTGTGATGTTCCACATACACCTTACATAAAGCTCATGGTGAGAATCACTGTGATGTTCTCACATACACCTAACATCGTGTACAAGGTGAGGATCACTGTGATGTTCCCACATACACCTAACATAGAACACATGGTGAGGATCACTGTGAGGTTGTCACATACACCTAACATAGAGCACATGGTGAGGATCACTGTGATGTTCCCACATACACCTAACATAGAGTACATGGTGGGGATCATTGTGATGTTCCACATACACCTAACATAGAGTACATGGTGAGGATCACTGTGATATTCCCACATACACCTAACATAGAGTACAGGGTGAGGATCCCTCTGATGTTCCCACATACACCTAACAAAGAGTACATGGTGAGGATCACTGTGATGTTCCCACATACACCTAACGTACTGTACATGGGGAGGATCACTGTGATGTTCTCACATACACCTAACATCGTGTACATTGCGAGGATCACTGTGATGTTCCCACATACACCTAACCTAGAGTACATGGTGAGGATCACTGTGATGTTCCCACATACACCTAACATAGAGTACAGGGTGAGGATCCCTGTGATGTTCCCACATACACCTAAAAAAGAGTACATGGTGAGGATCACTGTGATGTTGCCACATACACCTGACGTACTGTACATGGGGAGGATCACTGTGATGTTCTCACATACACCTAACATAGTGTACATGGTGAGGATCACTGTGATGTTCCCACATACACCTAACATAGTGTACATGTAGAGGATCACTGTGATGTTGTCACATACACCTAACATAGTGTACATGGTGAGGATCAGTGTGATGTTCCACATACACCTAACATAGAGGACATGGTGAGGATCATTGTGATGTTCTCACATACACCTAACATAGTGTACATAGTGAGGATCATTGTGATGTTCCCACATACCCCTAACATAGTGTACATGGAGAGGATCACTGTGATGTTCTCACATACACCTAACATAGTGTACATGGTGAGGATCACTGTGATGTTCCACATACACCTAACATACAGCACATGGTGAGGATCAATTTGATGTTCTCACATACACCTAACATAGTGTACATGGTGAGGATCACTGTGATTTTCACACAATCACCTAACATAGAGCACATGGTGTGGATCACTGTGATGTTCCCACACGCACATAACATAGAGCATATGGTGAGGATCACTGTGATATTCCCACATACACCTAAAATAGAGCACAGGGTGAGGATCAGTGTGATGTTGTCACATACACCTAACATAGAGTACATGGTGAGGATCACTGTGATGTTCCACATACACCTAACATGGAGCACAGGGTGAGGATCACTGTGATGTTCCCACATACACCTAACATAGAGCACAGGGTGAGGATCACTGTGATGTTCCCACACACACCTAACATAGAGCACATGGTGAGGATCACTGTGATGTTCCCACATACACCTAACATAGAGCACAGGGTAAGGATCACTGTGATGTTCCACATACACCAAACATAGAGCACATGGTGAGGATCACTGTGATGTTCCACATACACCTAACAGAGCACATGGTGAGGATAACTGTGATGTTGTCACATACACCTAACATAGAGCACATGGTGAGGATCTCTGTGATGTTCCCACATTCACCTAACGTACTGTACAGGGGGAGGATTACTGTGATGTTCTCACATACACCTAACATAGTGTACATGGTGAGGATCATTGTGATGTTCCCACATACACCTATCATAGAGTACATGGTGGGGATCACTGTGATGTTCCATATACACCTAACATAGAGTACATGGTGAGGATCATTGTGATATTCTCACATACACCTAACATAGTGTACATGGTGAGATTCACTGTGATGTTCCCACATACACCTAACATAGAGCACATGGTGAGGATCATTGTGATGTTCCCACATACCCCTAACATAGTGGACATGGTGAGGATCATTGTGATGTTCCACATACACCTAATATAGAGCACATGGTGAGGATCACTGTGATGTTCCCACATACCCCTAACATAGTGTACATGCGAGGAACACTGTGATGTTCTCACATACACCTAACATAGTGTACATGGTGAGGATCACTGTGATGTTTTCACATACACCTAACATAGTGTACATGGTGAGGATCACTGTGATTTTCCACATACACCTAACATAGAGCACATGGTGAGGATCATTGTGATGTTCTCACATACACCTAACATAGTGTACATGGTGAGGATCACTGTGATGTTCCCACATACACCTAACATAGAGCACATGATGAGGATCACTGTGATGTTTTCACATACACCTAACATAGAGCACATGGTGAGGATCACTGAGATGTTCCCACATACACCTAACGTACAGTACATGGGGAGGATCACTGTCATGTTCTCACATACACCTAACATAGTGTACATGGTGAGGATCACTGTGATGTTCCACATACACCTAACATAGAGCACATGGTGAGGATCATTGTGATGTTCTCACATACACCTAACATAGTGTACATGGTGAGGATCACTGTGATGTTCCACATACACCTAACATATAACACATGGTGAGGATCATTGTGATGTTCCCACATACCCCTAACATAGTGGACATGGTGAGGATCATTGTGATGTTCCACATACACCTAATATAGAGCACATGGTGAGGATCACTGTGATGTTCCCACATACCCCTAACATAGTGTACATGGAGAGGAACACTGTGATGTTCTCACATACACCTAACATAGTGTACATGGTGAGGAACACTGTGATGTTTTCACATACACCTAACATAGTGTACATGGTGAGGATCACTGTGATTTTCCACATACACCTAACATAGAGCACATGGTGAGGATCATTGTGATGTTCTCACATACACCTAACATAGTGTACATGGTGAGGATCACTGTGATGTTCCCACATACACCTAACATAGAGGACATGGTGAGGATCATTTTGATGTTCTCACATACACCTAACATAGTGTACATGGTGAGGATCACTGTGATGTTCCACATACACCTAACATATAACACATGGTGAGGATCACTGTGATGTTCTCACACACACCTAACATAGAGCACATGGTGAGGATCACTGTGATGTTGTCACATACACCTATCATAGAGTACATGGTGAGGATCACTGTGATGTTCCCACATACCCCTAACATAGTGGACATGGTGAGGATCATTGTGATGTTCCACATACACCTAATATAGAGCACATGGTGAGGATCACTGTGATGTTCCACATACACCTAACATAGAGCACATGGTGAGTATCACTCTGATGTTGTCACATACACCTATCATAGAGTACATGGTGAGGATCTCTGTGTTGTTCCCTCATACCCCTAACATAGTGTACATGGTGAGGATCACTGTGATGTTCCACATACACCTAACATAGAGCACATGGTGAGGATCATTGTGATGTTCTCACATACACCTAACATAGTGTACATGGTGAGGATCACTGTGATGTTCCACATACACCTAACATAGAGCACATGGTGAGGATCATTGTGATGTTCTCACATACACCTAACATAGAGCACATGGTGAGGATCACTGTGATGTTGCCACATACACCTAACGTACTGTACATGGGGAGGATCACTGTGATGTTCTCACATACACCTAACATAGTGTACATGGTGAGGATCACTGTGATGTTCCAGATACACCGAACATACAGCACATGGTGAGGATCATTTTGATGTTCTCACATACACCTAACATAGTGTACATGGTGAGGATCCCTGTGATGTTCCCACATACACCTAACATAGAGCACATGGTGAGGATCACTGTGATGTTTTCACATACACCTAACATAGAGCACATGGAGAGGATCACTGTGATTTTCCCACATACCCCTAACATAGTGTACATGGAGAGGATCACTGTGATGTTCTCACATACACCTAACATAGTGTACATGGTTAGGATCAATGTGATGTTGTCACATACACCTAACATAGTGTACATGGTGAGGATCACTGTGATGTTCCACATACACCTAACATAGAGCACATGGTGAGGATCATTGTGATGTTCTCACATACACCTAACATAGTGTACATAGTGAGGATCACTGTGATGTTCCCACATACCCCTAACATAGTGTACATGGAGAGGATCACTGTGATGTTCCCACATACCCCTAACATAGTGGACATGGTGAGGATCATTGTGATGATCCCACATACCCCTAACATAGTGGACATGGTGAGGATCACTGTGATGTTCCACATACACCTAACATATAACACATGGTGAGGATCATTGTGATGTTCACACATACCCCTAACATAGTGGACATGGTGAGGATCATTGTGATGTTCCACATACACCTAATATAGAGCACATGGTGAGGATCACTGTGATGTTCCCACATACACCTAACATAGTGTACATGGTGAGGATCACTGTGATGTTCCACATACACCTAACATAGAGCACATGGTGAGGATCACTGTGATGTTTTCACATACACCTAACATAGAGCACATGGTGAGGATCACTGTGATGTTCCCACATACACCTAACATACTGTACATGGGGGGGATCACTGTGATGTTCTCACATACACCTAACATAGTGTACATGGTGAGGATCACTGTGATGTTCCACATACACCTAACATAGAGCACATGGTGAGGATCATTGTGATGTTCTCACATACACCTGACATAGTGTACATGGTGAGGATCACTGTGATGTTCCATATACACCTAACATATAACACATGGTGAGGATCACTGTGATGTTCCCACACACACCTAACATAGAGCTCATGGTGAGGATCACTGTGATGTTGTCACATACACCTAACATAGAGTACATGGTGAGGATCACTGTGATGTTCCCACATACCCCTAACATAGTGGACATGGTGAGGATGATTGTGATGTTCCACATACACCTAATATAGAGCACATGGTGAGGATCACTGTGATGTTCCATATACACCTAACATAGAGCACATGGTGAGTATCACTGTGATGTTGTCACATACACCTAACATAGAGTACATGGTGAGGATCTCTGTGATGTTCCCACATACCCCTAACATAGTGTACATGGTGAGGATCACTGTGATGTTCCACATACACCTAACATAGAGCACATGGTGAGGATCATTGTGATGTTCTCACATACACCTAACATAGTGTACATGGTGAGGATCACTGTGATGTTCCACATACACCTAACATAGAGTACATGGTAAGGATCACTGTGATGTTCCCACATACCCCTAACAGAGTGTACATGGTGAGGATCACTGTGATGTTCCACATACACCAAACGTAGAGCACATGGTGAGGATCATTGTGAGGTTCTCACATACACCTAACATAGAGCACATGGTGAGGATTACTGTGATGTTCCCACATACCCCTAACATAGTGTACATGGAGAGCATCAATGTGATGTTCTCACATACACCTAACATAGTGTACATGGTGAGGATCACTGTGATGTTGTCACATACACCTAACATAGTGTACATGGTGAGGATCACTGTGATGTTCACATACACCTAACATAGAGCACATGGTGAGGATCACTGTGATGTTCTCACATACACCTAACATAGTGTACATGGTGAGGATCACTGTGATGTTCCCACATACCCCTAACATAGTGTACATGGTGAGGATCACTGTGATGTTCCACATACACCTAACATAGAGCACATGGTGAGGATCATTGTGATGTTCTCACATACACCTAACATAATGTACAAGGTGAGGATCACTGTGATGTTCCCACATACACCTAACATAGAACACATGGTGAGGATCACAGTGATGTTGTCACATACACCTAACATAGAGCACATGGTGAGGATCACTGTGATGTTCCCACATACACCTAACATAGAGTACATGGTGGGGATCACTGTGATGTTCCACATACACCTAACATAGAGTACATGGTGAGGATCACTGTGATGTTCCCACATACACCTAACGTACTGTACATGGGGAGGATCACTGTGATGTTCTCACATACACCTAACATCGTGTACATTGTGAGGATCACTGTGATGTTCCCACATACACCTAACCTAGAGTACATGGTGAGGATCACTGTGATGTTCCCACATACACCTAACATAGAGTACAGGGTGAGGATCCCTGTGATGTTCCCACATACAGCTAACAAAGAGTACATGGTGAGGATCACTGTGATGTTGCTACATACACCTAACGTACTGTACATGGGGAGGATCACTGTGATGTTCCCACATACACCTAACATAGAGCACATGGTGAGGATCATTGTGATGTTCCAACATACCCCTAACATAGTGGACATGGTGAGGATCATTGTGATGTTCCACATACACCTAATATAGAGCACATGGTGAGGATCACTGTGATGTTCCCACATACCCCTAACATAGTGTACATGGAGAGGAACACTGTGATGTTCTCACATACACCTAACATAGTGTACATGGTGAGGATCACTGTGATGTTTTCACATACACCTAACATAGTGTACATGGTGAGGATCAATGTGATTTTCCACATACACCTAACATAGAGCACATGGTGAGGATCATTGTGATGTTCTCACATACACCTAACATAGTGTACATGTTGAGGATCACTGTGATGTTCCCACATACACCTAAAATAGAGCACATGGTGAGGATCACTGTGATGTTTTCACATACACCTAACATAGAGCACATGGTGAGGATCACTGTGATGTTCCCACATACACCTAACGTACTGTACATGGGGAGGATCACTGTGATGTTCTCACATACACCTAACATAGTGTACATGGTGAGGATCACTGTGATGTTCCACATACACCTAACATAGAGCACATGGTGAGGATCATTGTGATGTTCTCAATACACCTAACATAGTGTACATGGTGAGGATCACTGTGATGTTCCACATACACCTAACATATAACACATGGTGAGGATCATTGTGATGTTCCCACATACCCCTAACATAGTGGACATGGTGAGGATCATTGTGATGTTCCACATACACCTAATATAGAGCACATGGTGAGGATCACTGTGATGTTCCCACATACCCCTAACATTGTGTACATGGAGAGGAACACTGTGATGTTCTCACATACACCTAACATAGTGTACATGGTGAGGATCACTGTGATTTTCCACATACACCTAACATAGAGCACATGGTGAGGATCATTGTGATGTTCTCACATACACCTAACATAGTGTACATGGTGAGGATCACTGTGATGTTCCCACATACACCTAACATAGAGCACATGGTGAGGATCACTGTGATGTTTTCACATACACCTAACATAGAGCACATGGTGAGGATCACTGTGATGTTACCACATACACCTAACGTACTGTACATGGGGAGGATCACTGTGATATTCTCACATACACCTAACATAGTGTACATGGTGAGGATCACTGTGATGTTCCACATACACCTAACATAGAGCACATGGTGAGGATGATTTTGATGTTCTCACATACACCTAACATAGTGTACATGGTGAGGATCACTGTGATGTTCCACATACACCTAACATAGAGCACATGGTGAGGATCATTTTGATGTTCTCACATACACCTAACATAGTGTACATGGGGAAGATCACTGTGATGTTCTCACATACACCTAACATCGTGTACATTGTGAGGATCACTGTGATGTTCCCACATACACCTAACCTAGAGTACATGGTGAACATCACTGTGATGTTCCCACATACACCTAACATAGAGTACAGGGTGAGGATCCCTGTGATGTTCCCACATACACCTAACAAAGAGTACATGGTGAGGATCACTGTGATGTTGCTACATACACCTAACGTACTGCACATGGGGAGGATCACTGTGATGTTCCCACATACACCTAACATAGAGCACATGGTGAGGATCATTGTGATGTTCCCACATACCCCTAACATAGTGGATATGGTGAGGATCATTGTGATGTTCCACGTACACCTAATATAGAGCACATGGTGAGGATCACTGTGATGTTCCCACATACCCCTAACATAGTGTACATGGAGAGGAACACTGTGATGTTCTCACATACACCAAACATAGAGTACATGGTGAGGATCACTGTGATGTTTTCACATACACCTAACATAGTGTACATGGTGAGGATCACTGTGATTTTCCACATACACCTAACATAGAGCACATGGTGAGGATCATTGTGATGTTCTCACATACACCTAACATAGTGTACATGGTGAGGATCACTGTGATGTTCCCACATACACCTAACATAGAGCATATGGTGAGGATCACTGTGATGTTTTCACATACACCTAACATAGAGCACATGGTGAGAATCACTGTGATGTTCCCACATACACCTAACGTACTGTACATGGGGAGGATCACTGTGATGTTCTCACATACACATAACATAGTGTACATGGTGAGGATCACTGTGATGTTCCACATACACCTAGCATAGAGCACATGGTGAGGATCATTGTGATGTTCTCACATACACCTAACATAGTGTACATGGTTAGGATCACTGTGATGTTCCACATACACCTAACATATAACACATGGTGAGGATCATTGTGATGTTCCCACATACCACTAACATAGTGGACATGGTGAGGATCATTGTGATGTTCCACATACACCTAATATAGAGCACATGGTGAGGATCACTGTGATGTTCCCACATACCACTAACATAGTGTACATGGAGAGGAACACTGTGATGTTCTCACATACACCTAACATAGTGTACATGGTGAGGATCACTGTGATGTTCCACATACACCTAACATAGAGCACATGGTGAGGATCATTTTGATGTTCTCACATACACCTAACATAGTGTACATGGTGAGGATCACTGTGATGTTCCACATACACCTAACATAGAGCACATGGTGAGGATCATTGTGATGTTCCAACATACCCCTAACATAGTGGACATGGTGAGGATCATTGTGATGTTCCACATACACCTAATATAGAGCACATGGTGAGGATCACTGTGATGTTCCCACATACCCCTAACATAGTGTACATGGAGAGGAACACTGTGATGTTCTCACATACACCTAACATAGTGTACATGGTGAGGATCACTGTGATGTTTTCACATACACCTAACATAGTGTACATGGTGAGGATCAATGTGATTTTCCACATACACCTAACATAGAGCACATGGTGAGGATCATTGTGATGTTCTCACATACACCTAACATAGTGTACATGTTGAGGATCACTGTGATGTTCCCACATACACCTAAAATAGAGCACATGGTGAGGATCACTGTGATGTTTTCACATACACCTAACATAGAGCACATGGTGAGGATCACTGTGATGTTCCCACATACACCTAACGTACTGTACATGGGGAGGATCACTGTGATGTTCTCACATACACCTAACATAGTGTACATGGTGAGGATCACTGTGATGTTCCACATACACCTAACATAGAGCACATGGTGAGGATCATTGTGATGTTCTCACATACACCTAACATAGTGTACATGGTGAGGATCACTGTGATGTTCCACATACACCTAACATATAACACATGGTGAGGATCATTGTGATGTTCCCACATACCCCTAACATAGTGGACATGGTGAGGATCATTGTGATGTTCCACATACACCTAATATAGAGCACATGGTGAGGATCACTGTGATGTTCCCACATACCCCTAACATTGTGTACATGGAGAGGAACACTGTGATGTTCTCACATACACCTAACATAGTGTACATGGTGAGGATCACTGTGATTTTCCACATACACCTAACATAGAGCACATGGTGAGGATCATTGTGATGTTCTCACATACACCTAACATAGTGTACATGGTGAGGATCACTGTGATGTTCCCACATACACCTAACATAGAGCACATGGTGAGGATCACTGTGATGTTTTCACATACACCTAACATAGAGCACATGGTGAGGATCACTGTGATGTTACCACATACACCTAACGTACTGTACATGGGGAGGATCACTGTGATATTCTCACATACACCTAACATAGTGTACATGGTGAGGATCACTGTGATGTTCCACATACACCTAACATAGAGCACATGGTGAGGATGATTTTGATGTTCTCACATACACCTAACATAGTGTACATGGTGAGGATCACTGTGATGTTCCACATACACCTAACATAGAGCACATGGTGAGGATCATTTTGATGTTCTCACATACACCTAACATAGTGTACATGGGGAGGATCACTGTGATGTTCTCACATACACCTAACATCGTGTACATTGTGAGGATCACTGTGATGTTCCCACATACACCTAACCTAGAGTACATGGTGAACATCACTGTGATGTTCCCACATACACCTAACATAGAGTACAGGGTGAGGATCCCTGTGATGTTCCCACATACACCTAACAAAGAGTACATGGTGAGGATCACTGTGATGTTGCTACATACACCTAACGTACTGCACATGGGGAGGATCACTGTGACGTTCCCACATACACCTAACATAGAGCACATGGTGAGGATCATTGTGATGTTCCCACATACCCCTAACATAGTGGATATGGTGAGGATCATTGTGATGTTCCACGTACACCTAATATAGAGCACATGGTGAGGATCACTGTGATGTTCCCACATACCCCTAACATAGTGTACATGGAGAGGAACACTGTGATGTTCTCACATACACCAAACATAGTGTACATGGTGAGGATCACTGTGATGTTTTCACATACACCTAACATAGTGTACATGGTGAGGATCACTGTGATTTTCCACATACACCTAACATAGAGCACATGGTGAGGATCATTGTGATGTTCTCACATACACCTAACATAGTGTACATGGTGAGGATCACTGTGATGTTCCCACATACACCTAACATAGAGCATATGGTGAGGATCACTGTGATGTTTTCACATACACCTAACATAGAGCACATGGTGAGAATCACTGTGATGTTCCCACATACACCTAACGTACTGTACATGGGGAGGATCACTGTGATGTTCTCACATACACATAACATAGTGTACATGGTGAGGATCACTGTGATGTTCCACATACACCTAGCATAGAGCACATGGTGAGGATCATTGTGATGTTCTCACATACACCTAACATAGTGTACATGGTTAGGATCACTGTGATGTTCCACATACACCTAACATATAACACATGGTGAGGATCATTGTGATGTTCCCACATACCACTAACATAGTGGACATGGTGAGGATCATTGTGATGTTCCACATACACCTAATATAGAGCACATGGTGAGGATCACTGTGATGTTCCCACATACCACTAACATAGTGTACATGGAGAGGAACACTGTGATGTTCTCACATACACCTAACATAGTGTACATGGTGAGGATCACTGTGATGTTCCACATACACCTAACATAGAGCACATGGTGAGGATCATTTTGATGTTCTCACATACACCTAACATAGTGTACATGGTGAGGATCACTGTGATGTTCCACATACACCTAACATATAACACATGGTGAGGATCACTGTGATGTTCCCACACACACCTAACAAAGAGCACATGGTGAGGATCATTTTGATGTTCTCACATACACCTAACATAGTGTACATGGTGAGGATCACTGTGATGTTCCCACATACACCTAACATAGAGCACATGGTGAAGATCACTGTGATGTTTTCACATACACCTAACATAGAGCACATGGTGAGGATCACTGTGATGTTCCCACATACACCTAACATAGAGAACATGGTGAGGATCACTGTGATGTTCCCACATACACCTAACGTACTGTACATGGGGAGGATCACTGTGATGTTCTCACATACACCTAACATAGTGTACATGGTGAGGATCACTGTGATGTTCCACATACACCTAACATAGAGCACATGGTGAGGATCATTTTGATGTTCTCACATACACCTAACATAGTGTACATGGTGAGGATCACTGTGATGTTCCACATACACCTAACATATAACACATGGTGAGGATCACTGTGATGTTCCCACACACACCTAACATAGAGCACATGGTGAGGATCACTGTGATGTTGTCACATACACCTAACATAGAGTACATGGTGAGGATCACTGTGATGTTCCCACATACCCCTAACATAGTGGACATGGTGAGGATCATTGTGATGTTCCACATACACCTAATATAGAGCACATGGTGAGGATCACTGTGATGTTCCCACATACCCCTAACATAGTGTACATGGTGAGGATCATTGTGATGTTTTCACATACACCTAACATAGTGTACATGGTGAGGATCACTGTGATTTTCCACATACACCTAACATAGAGCACATGGTGAGGATCATTTTGATGTTCTCACATACACCTAACATAGTGTACATGGTGAGGATCACTGTGATGTTCCCACATACACCTAACATAGAGCACATGGTGAGGATCACTGTGATGTTTTCACATACACCTAACATAGAGCACATGGTGAGGATCACTGTGATGTTCCCACATACACCTAACGTACTGTACATGGGGAGGATCACTGTGATGTTCTCACATACACCTAACATAGTGTACATGGTGAGGATCACTGTGATGTTCCACATACACCTAACATAGAGCACATGGTGAGGATCATTGTGATGTTCTCACATACACCTAACATAGTGTACATGGTGAGGATCACTGTGATGTTCCATATACACCTAACATATAACACATAGTGAGGATCACTGTGATGTTCCCACACACACCTAACATAGAGCACATGGTGAGGATCACTGTGATGTTGTCACATACACCTAACATAGAGTACATGGTGAGGATCACTGTGATGTTCCCACATACCCCTAACATAGTGGACATGGTGAGGATGATTGTGATGTTCCACATACACCTAATATAGAGCACATGGTGAGGATCACTGTGATGTTCCACATACACCTAACATAGAGCACATGGTGAGTATCACTGTGATGTTGTCACATACACCTAACATAGAGTACATGGTGAGGATCTCTGTGATGTTCCCACATACCCCTAACATAGTGTACATGGTGAGGATCACTGTGATGTTCACATACACCTAACATAGAGCACATGGTGAGGATCACTGTGATGTTCTCACATACACCTAACATAGTGTACATGGTGAGGATCACTCTGATGTTCCCACATACCCCTAACATAGTGTACATGGTGAGGATCTCTGTGATGTTCCACATACACCTAACATAGAGCACATGGTGAGGATCATTGTGATGTTCTCACATACACCTAACATAGTGTACAAGGTGAGGATCACTGTGATGTTCCCACATACACCTAACATAGAACACATGGTGAGGATCACTGTGATGTTTCACATACACCTAACATAGAGCACATGGTGAGGATCACTGTGATGTTCCCACATACACCTAACATAGAGTACATGGTGGGGATCACTGTGATGTTCCACATACACCTAACATAGAGTACATGGTGAGGATCACTGTGATATTCCCACATACACCTAACATAGATTAGAGGGTCAGGATCCCTGTGATGTTCCCACATACACCTAACAAAGAGTACATGGTGAGGATCACTGTGATGTTCCCACATACACCTAACGTACTGTACATGGGGAGGATCACTGTGATGTTCTCACATACACCTAACATCGTGTACATTGTGAGGATCACTGTGATGTTCCCACATACACCTAACCTAGAGTACATGGTGAGGATCACTGTGATGTTCCCACATACACCTAACATAGAGTACAGGGTGAGGATCCCTGTGATGTTCCCACATACACCTAACAAAGAGTACATGGTGAGGATCACTGTGATGTTGCTACATACACCTAACGTACTGTACATGGGGAGGACACTGTGATGTTCCCACATACACCTAACATAGAGCACATGGTGAGGATCATTGTGATGTTCCCACATACCCCTAACATAGTGGACATGGTGAGGATCATTGTGATGTTCCACATACACCTAATATAGAGCACATGGTGAGGATCACTGTGATGTTCCCACATACCCCTAACATAGTGTACATGGAGAGGAACACTGTGATGTTCTCACATACACCTAACATAGTGTACATGGTGAGGATCACTGTGATGTTTTCACATACACCTAACATAGTGTACATGGTGAGGATCACTGTGATGTTCCACATACACCTAACATAGAGCACATGGTGAGGATCATTGTGATGTTCTCACATACACCTAACATAGTGTACATGGTGAGGATCAATGTGATTTTCCACATACACCTAACATAGAGCACATGGTGAGGATCATTGTGACGTTCTCACATACACCTAACATAGTGTACATGTTGAGGATCACTGTGATGTTCCCACATACACCTAACATAGAGCACATGGTGAGGATCACTGTGATGTTTTCACATACACCTAACATAGAGCACATGGTGAGGATCACTGTGATGTTCCCACATACACCTAACGTACTGTACATGGGGAGGATCACTGTGATGTTCTCACATACACCTAACATAGTGTACATGGTGAGGATCACTGTGATGTTCCACATACACCTAACATAGAGCACATGGTGAGGATCATTGTGATGTTCTCACATACACCTAACATAGTGTACATGGTGAGGATCACTGTGATGTTCCACATACACCTAACATATAACACATGGTGAGGATCATTGTGATGTTCCCATATACCCCTAACATAGTGGACATGGTGAGGATCATTGTGATGTTCCACATACACCTAATATAGAGCACATGGTGAGGATCACTGTGATGTTTCCACATACCCCTAACATAGTGTACATGGAGAGGAACACTGTGATGTTCTCACATACACCTAACATAGTGTACATGGTGAGGATCACTGTGATGTTTTCACATACACCTAACATAGTGTACATGGTGAGGATCACTGTGCTTTTCCACATACACCTAACATAGAGCACATGGTGAGGATCATTGTGATGTTCTCACATACACCTAACATAGTGTACATGGTGAGGATCACTGTGATGTTCCCACATACACCTAACATAGAGCACATGGTGAGGATCACTGTGATATTTTCACATATATCTAACATAGAGCACATGGTGAGGATCACTGTGATGTTCCCACATACACCTAACGTACTGTACATGGGGAGGATCACTGTGATATTCTCACATACACCTAACATAGTGTACATGGTGAGGATCACTGTGATGTTCCACATACACCTAACATAGAGCACATGGTGAGGATCATTTTGATGTTCTCACATACACCTAACATTGTGTACATGTTGAGGATCACTGTGATGTTCCACATACACCTAACATAGAGCACATGGTGAGGATCATTTTGATGTTCTCACATACACCTAACATAGTGTACATGGGGAGGATCACTGTGATGTTCTCACATACACCTAACATCGTGTACATTGTGAGGATCACTGTGATGTTCCCACATACACCTAACCTAGAGTACATGGTGAGGATCACTGTGATGTTCCCACATACACCTAACATAGAGTACAGGGTGAGGATCCCTGTGATGTTCCCACATACACCTAACAAAGAGTACATGGTGAGGATCACTGTGATGTTGCTACATACACCTAACGTACTGTACATGGGGAGGATCACTGTGATGTTCCCACATACACCTAACATAGAGCACATGGTGAGGATCATTGTGATGTTCCCACATACGCCTAACATAGTGGACATGGTGAGGATCATTGTGATGTTCCACGTACACCTAATATAGAGCACATGGTGAGGATCACTGTGATGTTCCCACATACCCCTAACATAGTGTACATGGAGAGGAACACTGTGATGTTCTCACATACACCTAACAGAGTGTACATGGTGAGGATCACTGTGATGTTTTCACATACACCTAACATAGTGTACATGGTGAGGATCACTGTGATTTTCCACATACACCTAACATAGAGCACATGGTGAGGATCATTGTGATGTTCTCACATACACCTAACATAGTGTACATGGTGAGGATCACTGTGATGTTCCCACATACACCTAACATAGAGCACATGGTGAGGATCACTGTGATGTTTTCACATACACCTAACATAGAGCACATGGTGAGGATCACTGTGATGTTCCCACATACACCTAACGTACTGTACATGGGGAGGATCACTGTGATGTTCTCACATACACCTAACATAGTGTACATGGTGAGGATCACTGTGATGTTCCACATACACCTAACATAGAGCACATGGTGAGGATCATTGTGATGTTCTCACATACACCTATCATAGTGTACATGGTGAGGATCACTGTGATGTTCCACATACACCTAACATATAACACAAGGTGAGGATCATTGTGATGTTCCCACATACTACTAACATAGTGGACTTGGTGAGGATCATTGTGATGTTCCACATACACCTAATATAGAGCACATGGTGAGGATCACTGTGATGTTCCCACATACCCCTAACATAGTGTACATGGAGAGGAACACTGTGATGTTCTCACATACACCTAACCTAGTGTACATGGTGAGGATCACTGTGATGTTTTCACATACACCTAACATAGTGTACATGGTGAGGATCACTGTGATTTTCCACATACACCTAACATAGAGCACATGGTGAGGATCATTTTGATGTTCTCACATACACCTAACATAGTGTACATGGTGAGGATCACTGTGATGTTCCCACATACACCTAACATAGAGCACATGGTGAGGATCACTGTGATGTTTTCACATACACCTAACATAGAGCACATGGTGAGGATCACTGTGATGTTCCCACATACACCTAACGTACTGTATATGGGGAGGATCACTGTGATGTTCTCACATACACCTAACATAGTGTACATGGTGAGGATCACTGTGATGTTCCACATACACCTAACATAGAGCACATGGTGAGGATCATTGTGATGTTCTCACATACACCTAACATAGTGTACATGGTGAGGATCACTGTGATGTTCCACATACACCTAACATATAACACATGGTGAGGATCACTGTGATGTTCCCACACACACCTAACATAGAGCACATGGTGAGGATCATTTTGATGTTCTCACATACACCTAACATAGTGTACATGGTGAGGATCACTGTGATGTTCCCACATGCACCTAACATAGAGCACATGGTGAAGATCACTGTGATGTTTTCACATACACCTGACATAGAGCACATGGTGAGGATCACTGTGATGTTCCCACATACACCTAACGTACTGTACATGGGGAGGATCACTGTGATGTTCTCACATACACCTAACATAGTGTACATGGTGAGGATCACTGTGATGTTCCACATACACCTAACATAGAGCACATGGTGAGGATCATTTTGATGTTCTCACATACACCTAACATAGTGTACATGGTGAGGATCACTGTGATGTTCCACATACACCTAACATATAACACATGGTGAGGATCACTGTGATGTTCCCACACACACCTAACATAGAGCACATGGTGAGGATCACTGTGATGTTGTCACATACACCTAACATAGAGTACATGGTGAGGGTCACTGTGATGTTCCCACATACCCCTAACATAGTGGACATGGTGAGGATCATTGTGATGTTCCACATACACCTAATATAGAGCACATGGTGAGGATCACTGTGATGTTCCACATACACCTAACATAGAGCACATGGTGAGTATCACTCTGATGTTGTCACATACACCTATCATAGAGTAAATGGTGAGGATCTCTGTGTTGTTCCCACATACCCCTCACATAGTGTACATGGTGAGGATCACTGTGATGTTCCACATACACCTAACATAGAGCACATGGTGAGGATCATTGTGATGTTCTCACATACACCTAACATAGTGTACATGGTGAGGATCACTGTGATATTCCACATACACCTAACATAGAGTACATGGTGAGGATCACTGTGATGTTCCCACATACCCCTAACATAGTGTACATGGTGAGGATCACTGTGATGTTCCACATACACCTAACATAGAGCACATGGTGAGGATCATTGTGATGTTCTCACATACACCTAACATAGAGCACATGGTGAGGATCACTGTGATGTTCCCACATACCCCTAACATAGTGTACATGGAGAGGATCAATGTGATGTTCTCACATACACCTAACATAGTGTACATGGTGAGGATCACTGTGATGTTGTCACATACACCTAACATAGTGTACATGGTGAGGATCACTGTGATGTTCACATACACCTAACATAGAGCACATGGTGAGGATGACTGTGATGTTCTCACATACACCTAACATAGTGTACATGGTGAGGATCACTGTGATGTTCCCACATACCCCTAACATAGTGTACATCGTGAGGATCACTGTGATGTTCCACATACACCTAACATAGAGCACATGGTGAGGATCATTGTGATGTTCTCACATACACCTAACATAGTGTACAAGGTGAGGATCACTGTGATGTTCCCACATACACCTAACATAGAACACATGGTGAGGATCACTGTGATGTTGTCACATACAACTAACATAGAGCACATGGTGAGGATCACTGTGATGTTCCCACATACACCTAACATAGAGTACATGGTGGGGATCACTGTGATGTTCCACATACACCTAACATAGAGTACATGGTGAGGATCACTGTGATTTTCCCACATACACCTAACATAGAGTACAGGGTGAGGATCCCTGTGATGTTCCCACATACACCTAACAAAGAGTACATGGTGAGGATCACTGTGATGTTCCCACATACACCTAACGTACTGTACATGGTGAGGATCACTGTGATGTTCCCACATACACCTAACCTAGAGTACATGGTGAGGATCACTGTGATGTTCCCACATACACCTAACATAGAGTCCAGGGTGAGGATCCCTGTGATGTTCCCACATACACCTAACAAAGAGTACATGGTGAGGATCACTGTGATGTTGCCACATACACCTAACGTACTGTACATGGGGAGGATCACTGTGATGTTCTCACATACACCTAACATAGTGTACATGGTGAGGATCACTGTGATGTTCCAGATACACCTAACATACAGCACATGGTGAGGATCATTTTGATGTTCTCACATACACCTAACATAGTGTACATGGTGAGGATCACTGTGATGTTCCCACATACACCTAACATAGAGCACATGGTGAGGATCACTGTGATGTTTTCACATACACCTAACATAGAGCACATGGTGAGGATCACTGTGATGTTCCCACATACCCCTAACATAGTGTACATGGAGAGGATCACTGTGATGTTCTCACATACACCTAACATAGTGTACATGGTGAGGATCACTGTGATGTTCCCACATACACCTAACATAGTGTACATGGTGAGGATCACTGTGATGTTCCAAATACACCTAACATAGAGCACATGGTGAGGATCATTGTGATGTTCTCACATACACCTAACATAGTGTACATAGTGAGGATCACTGTGATGTTCCCACATACCCGTAACATAGTGTACATGGAGAGGATCACTGTGATGTTCTCACATACACCTAACATAGTGTACATGGTGAGGATCACTGTGATGTTCCACATACACCGAACATAGAGCACATGGTGAGGATCACTGTGATGTTCTCACATTCACCTAACATAGTGTACATGGTGAGGATCACTGTGATGTTCCCACATACACCTAACATAGAGCACATGGTGAGGATCACTGTGATGTTGTCACATACACCTAACATAGTGTACATGGTGAGGATCACTGTGATGTTCCACATACACCTAACATAGAGCACATGGTGAGGATCATTGTGATGTTCTCACATACACCTAACATAGAGCACATGGTGAGGATCACTGTGATGTTCCCACATACACCTAACGTACTGTACATGGTGAGGATCACTGTGATGTTCCCACATACACCTAACATAGAGTACATGGTGAGGATCACTGTGATGTTGTCACATACACCTAACATAGAGCACATGGTGAGGATCACTGTGATGTTCCCACATACACCTAACATAGTGTACATGGTGAGGATCACTGTGATGTTCCCACATACACCTAACATAGAGCACATGGTGAGGATCACTGTGATGTTGTCACATACACCTAACATAGAGCACATGATGAGGATCACTGTGATGTTCCCACATACCCCTAACATAGTGTACATGGAGAGGATCACTGTGATGTTCTCACATACACCTAACATAGTGTACATGGTGAGGAGCACTGTGATGTTCCCACATACACTAACATAGAGCACAGGGTGAGGATCACTGTGATGTTCCACATACACCTAACATAGAGTACATGGGGAGGATCACTGTGATGTTCCACATACACCTAACATAGAGCACATGGTGAGGATCACTGTGATGTTCCACATACACCTAACATAGTGCACATGGTGAGGATCACTGTGATGTTCCCACATACACCTAACATAGAGTACATGGAGAGGATCAATGTGATGTTCTCACATACACCTAACATAGAGTACAGGGTGAGGATCCCTGTGATGTTCCCACATACACCTAACAAAGAGTACATGGTGAGGATCACTGTGATGTTCCCACATACACCTAACGTACTGTACATGGGGAGGATCACTGTGATGTTCTCACATACACCTAACATAGTGTACATGGTGAGGATCACTGTGATGTTCCACATACACCTAACATACAGCACATGGTGAGGATCATTGTGATGTTCTCACATACACCTAACATAGTGTACATGGTGAGGATCACTGTGATGTTCCCACATACACCTAACATAGAGCACATGGTGAGGATCACTGTGATGTTTTCACATACACCTAACATAGTGTACATGGTGAGGATCACTGTGATGTTCCCACATACCCCTAACATAGTGTACATGGAGAGGACCACTGTGATGTTCTCACATACACCTAACATAGTGTACATGGTGAGGATCACTGTGATGTTGTCACATACACCTAACATAGTGTACATGGTGAGGATCACTGTGATGTTCCACATACACCTAACATAGAGCACATGGTGAGGATCATTGTGATGTTCCCACATACCCCTAACATAGTGTACATGGAGAGGATCACTGTGATGTTCTCACATACACCTAACATAGCGTACATGGTGAGGATCACTGTGATGTTCCACATACACCTAACATAGAGCACATGGTGAGGATCATTGTGATGTTCTCACATTCACCTAACATAGTGTACATGGTGAGGATCACTGTGATGTTCCCACATACACCTAACATAGAGCACATGGTGAGGATCACTGTGATGTTGTCACATACACCTAACATAGAGCACATGATGAGGATCACTGTGATGTTCCCACATACCCCTAACATAGTGTACATGGAGAGGATCACTGTGATGTTCTCACATACACCTAACATAGTGTACATGGTGAGGATCACTGTGATGTTCCCACATACACTAACATAGAGCACAGGGTGAGGATCACTGTGATGTCCCACATACACCTAACATAGTGCACATGGGGAGGATCACTGTGATGTTCCACATACACCTAACATAGAGCACATGGTGAGGATCACTGTGATGTTCCCACATACACCTAACATAGAGTACATGGAGAGGATCACTGTCATGTTCTCACATACACCTAACATAGAGCACATGGTGAGGATCAGTGTGATGTTCCCACATACACCTAACATAGAGTACATGGTGAGGATCACTGTGATGTTCCACATACACCTAACATAGAGCACATGTTGAGGATCACTGTGATGTTCCACATACACTAACATAGAGTACAGGGTGAGGATCACTGTGATGTTCCACATACACCTAACATAGTGCACATGGGGAGGATCACTGTGATATTCCACATACACCTAACATATAGCACATGGTGAGGATCATTGTGATCTTCCACATACACTAACATAGAGTACAGGGTGAGTATCACTGTGATGTTCCACATACACCTAACATAGTGCACATGGGGAGGATCACTGTGATGTTCCACATACACCTAACATAGAGCACATGTTGAGGATCACTGTGATGTTCCACATACACTAACATAGAGTACAGGGTGAGGATCACTGTGATGTTCCACATACACCGAACATAGTGTACATGGTGAGGATCACTGTGATGTTCCCACATACCCCTAACATAGTGGACATGGTGAGGATGATTGTGATGTTCCACATACACCTAATATAGAGCACATGGTGAGGATCACTGTGATGTTCCACATACACCTAACATAGAGCACATGGTGAGTATCACTGTGATGTTGTCACATACACCTAACATAGAGTACATGGTGAGGATCACTGTGATGTTCCCACATACCCCTAACATAGTGGACATGGTGAGGATGATTGTGATGTTCCACATACACCTAATATAGAGCACATGGTGAGGATCACTGTGATGTTCCACATACACCTAACATAGAGCACATGGTGAGTATCACTGTGATGTTGTCACATACACCTAACATAGAGTACATGGTGAGGATCTCTGTGATGTTCCCAAATACCCCTAACATAGTGTACATGGTGAGGATCACTGTGATGTTCCACATACACCTAACATAGAGCACATGGTGAGGATCATTGTGATGTTCTCACATACACCTAACATAGTGTACATGGTGAGGATCACTGTGATATTCCACATACACCTAACATAGAGCACATGGTGAGGATCACTGTGATGTTGTCACATACACCTAACATAGAGCACATGATGAGGATCACTGTGATGTTCCCACATACCCCTAACATAGTGTACATGGAGAGGATCACTGTGATGTTCTCACATACACCTAACATAGTGTACATGGTGAGGAGCACTGTGATGTTCCCACATACACTAACATAGAGCACAGGGTGAGGATCACTGTGATGTTCCACATACACCTAACATAGAGTACATGGGGAGGATCACTGTGATGTTCCACATACACCTAACATAGAGCACATGGTGAGGATCACTGTGATGTTCCACATACACCTAACATAGTGCACATGGTGAGGATCACTGTGATGTTCCCACATACACCTAACATAGAGTACATGGAGAGGATCAATGTGATGTTCTCACATACACCTAACATAGAGTACAGGGTGAGGATCCCTGTGATGTTCCCACATACACCTAACAAAGAGTACATGGTGAGGATCACTGTGATGTTCCCACATACACCTAACGTACTGTACATGGGGAGGATCACTGTGATGTTCTCACATACACCTAACATAGTGTACATGGTGAGGATCACTGTGATGTTCCACATACACCTAACATACAGCACATGGTGAGGATCATTGTGATGTTCTCACATACACCTAACATACTGTACATGGTGAGGATCACTGTGATGTTCCCACATACACCTAACATAGAGCACATGGTGAGGATCACTGTGATGTTTTCACATACACCTAACATAGTGTACATGGTGAGGATCACTGTGATGTTCCCACATACCCCTAACATAGTGTACATGGAGAGGATCACTGTGATGTTCTCACATACACCTAACATAGTGTACATGGTGAGGATCACTGTGATGTTGTCACATACACCTAACATAGTGTAGATGGTGAGGATCACTGTGATGTTCCACATACACCTAACATAGAGCACATGGTGAGGATCATTGTGATGTTCCCACATACCCCTAACATAGTGTACATGGAGAGGATCACTGTGATGTTCTCACATACACCTAACATAGCGTACATGGTGAGGATCACTGTGATGTTCCACATACACCTAACATAGAGCACATGGTGAGGATCATTGTGATGTTCTCACATTCACCTAACATAGTGTACATGGTGAGGATCACTGTGATGTTTCCACATACACCTAACATAGAGCACATGGTGAGGATCACTGTGATGTTGTCACATACACCTAACATAGAGCACATGATGAGGATCACTGTGATGTTCCCACATACCCCTAACATAGTGTACATGGAGAGGATCACTGTGATGTTCTCACATACACCTAACATAGTGTACATGGTGAGGATCACTGTGATGTTCCCACATACACTAACATAGAGCACAGGGTGAGGATCACTGTGATGTCCCACATACACCTAACATAGTGCACATGGGGAGGATCACTGTGATGTTCCACATACACCTAACATAGAGCACATGGTGAGGATCACTGTGATGTTCCCACATACACCTAACATAGAGTACATGGAGAGGATCACTGTCATGTTCTCACATACACCTAACATAGAGCACATGGTGAGGATCAGTGTGATGTTCCCACATACACCTAACATAGAGTACATGGTGAGGATCACTGTGATGTTCCACATACACCTAACATAGAGCACATGTTGAGGATCACTGTGATGTTCCACATACACTAACATAGAGTACAGGGTGAGGATCACTGTGATGTTCCACATACACCTAACATAGTGCACATGGGGAGGATCACTGTGATATTCCACATACACCTAACATATAGCACATGGTGAGGATCATTGTGATCTTCCACATACACTAACATAGAGTACAGGGTGAGTATCACTGTGATGTTCCACATACACCTAACATAGTGCACATGGGGAGGATCACTGTGATGTTCCACATACACCTAACATAGAGCACATGTTGAGGATCACTGTGATGTTCCACATACACTAACATAGAGTACAGGGTGAGGATCACTGTGATGTTCCACATACACCGAACATAGTGTACATGGTGAGGATCACTGTGATGTTCCCACATACCCCTAACATAGTGGACATGGTGAGGATGATTGTGATGTTCCACATACACCTAATATAGAGCACATGGTGAGGATCACTGTGATGTTCCACATACACCTAACATAGAGCACATGGTGAGTATCACTGTGATGTTGTCACATACACCTAACATAGAGTACATGGTGAGGATCACTGTGATGTTCCCACATACCCCTAACATAGTGGACATGGTGAGGATGATTGTGATGTTCCACATACACCTAATATAGAGCACATGGTGAGGATCACTGTGATGTTCCACATACACCTAACATAGAGCACATGGTGAGTATCACTGTGATGTTGTCACATACACCTAACATAGAGCACATGGTGAGGATCTCTGTGATGTTCCCAAATACCCCTAACATAGTGTACATGGTGAGGATCACTGTGATGTTCCACATACACCTAACATAGAGCACATGGTGAGGATCATTGTGATGTTCTCACATACACCTAACATAGTGTACATGGTGAGGATCACTGTGATATTCCACATACACCTAACATAGAGTACATGGTGAGGATCACTGTGATGTTCCCACATACCCCTAACATAGTGTACATGGTGAGGATCACTGTGATGTTCCACATACACCTAACGTAGAGCACATGGTGAGGATCATTGTGAGGTTCTCACATACACCTAACATAGAGCACATGGTGAGGATTACTGTGATGTTCCCACATACCCCTAACATAGTGTACATGGAGAGGATCAATGTGATGTTCTCACATACACCTAACATAGTGTACATGGTGAGGATCACTGTGATGTTGTCACATACACCTAACATAGTGTACATGGTGAGGATCACTGTGATGTTCACATACACCTAACATAGAGCACATGTTGAGGATCACTGTGATGTTCTCACATACACCTTACATAGAGTACATGGTGAGGATCACTGTGATGTTCCACATACACCTAACATAGTGCACATGGGGAGGATCACTGTGATATTCCACATACACCTAACATATAGCACATGGTGAGGATCATTGTGATCTTCCACATACACTAACATAGAGTACAGGGTGAGTATCACTGTGATGTTCCACATACACCTAACATAGTGCACATGGGGAGGATCACTGTGATGTTCCACATACACCTAACATAGAGCACATGTTGAGGATCACTGTGATGTTCCACATACACTAACATAGAGTACAGGGTGAGGATCACTGTGATGTTCCACATACACCTAACATAGTGTACATGGTGAGGATCACTGTGATGTTCCATATACACCTAACATAGAGCACATGGTGAGGATCATTGTGATGTTCCACATACACCTAACATAGTGCCCATGGGGAGGATCACTGTGATGTTCTCTCATACACCTAACATAGTGTACATGGTGAGGATCACTGTGTAGTTCCATATACACCTAACATAGAGTACATGGTGAGGATCACTGTGATGTTCCCACATACACCTAACATAGAGTACAGGGTGGGGTTCGTTGTGATGGGCAGAATGCCCTCTCCTCAGAGTTTTTGCTGGACTGGGCAATGCCACCTCGCTCAGGTGGGCCTCCTGCTCACATCTGAGACCTTTGCAGCATCCTCAGGACTAACATCTGACACACCTGGGCCCCACGGCCCAGCCAGGTGGACCGCACAGGGTGTCCTACCTGCTTTCCCCACCGCTGTCCCCCTCCAGCACCTCTACCCAGGCATCTGCTTCCTGATGAGTCAGTGGTGGACACACCAAGTGGAACAGTCACCTCAGAAGCCCGTGACATCCTTGCTGCTCCTCCCTGGCTCAGGCTGTAAACCCCACATCCTCCCTGGGAACAGCGTCTAGTCTAGGTAAACACTGCGGGGCGTGGGGCCGGCAGGGAACCCAGCACTCTGTCCCCCGGCTCTGGGTCTGGCCTGCCCTGAGTTCGACGTGGCTAGCTGGGCTGTCGCTCTCACCTTGGCACCACGTTCTTCCCACAATTTGCTGTGTCAAGGCCCCCTCCCCGTCACCATGCCCTTTTGCCCTGTGGGAAGCTACACTGGCAGAGGACCCCGGGGCCCAGGGCTGAAGTCAAGCTGAGGCGGTGGCAGCTGCCCACACTGCACCTGTGCTGAGGAGAGGGCTGACCAGCAGACAGTCACGGACCTTGTGTCTGTCCACTTCAGGGCCGTCTGATATTCTGACCTTGTGCATCTCCACCTCTGCAGCCCCGGTGGAGCGTTTCCCAGCTTATTTTTACCCTGCGTCTCCTCCCTGACTCTGAACTGTCCTGGTCCACGACATAAGCTAGGGGCACTGTGGTGACCTCAGCCAGCAATAGAGAAGCTGGCAGTGAAGCCACCTGGGCTGACTGTGCTGTCCACCACCATCTGCTTCAACACCAGCCCCTTCCCACCATCGCTGCCTCCCCCTGCCAGCTCCCTGCTGGGCCACCTGACACCACATCTCACACAAGCCTATCTGAGACCCTGTGAGGAGCCAGAGGGCTGGGGTCACCGACTCTGTCCTACCTAAAGGGGATACAGGTTGACCTTGTCCACCCAGCGAGGACCCACCTTCTCTATACAGGGAGGACCCACCTTCTCCATCAGGGAGGACCATCTTCTCATCAGGGAGGAACCACCTTCTCATCAGGGAGGACCCACCTTCTCATCAGGGAGGAACCACCTTCTCCATCAGGGAGGACCCACCTTCTCCATCTGGGAGGACCCACCTTCTCCATCAGGGAGGATCCACCTTCTCCACCAGGGAGGACCCACCTTCTCATCAGGGAGGAACCACCTTCTCCACCAGGGAGGACCCACCTTCTCCATCAGGGAGGACCCACCTTTTCCATCAGGGAGGACTACCTTCTCTATACAGGGAGGACCCACCTTCTCTATATATGGAGGACCCACCTTCTCCATCAGGGAGGACCCACCTTCTCCATCAGGGAGGACCCACCTTCTCCATCAGGGAGGACTACCTTCTCTATACAGGGAGGACCCACCTTCTCTATATATGGAGGACCCACCTTCTCCACCAGGGAAGACCCACCTTCTCCATCAGGGAGGACCCACCTTCTCATCAGCGAGGATCCACCTTCTCATCAGGGAGGAACCACCTTCTCCATCAGGGAGGAACCACCTTCTCATCAGGGAGGACCCACCTTCTCATCAGGGAGGACCCACCTTCTCCACCAGGGAGGACCCACCTTCTCCACCAGGGAGGACCCACCTTCTCATCAGGGAGGAACCACCTTCTCATCAGGGAGGACCCACCTTCTCCACCAGGGAGGAACCACCTTCTCCTCAGGGAGGACCCACCTTCTCCATCAGGGAGGACCACCTTCTCCATCAGGCAGAACCCACCTTTCTCATCAGGGAGGACCACCTTCTCATCAGGGAGGACCACCTTCTCCATCAGGGAGGACCCACCTGCTCTATACAGGGAGGAACCACCTTTTCCATCAGGCAGAACCCACCTTTCTCATCAGGGAGGACCACCTTCTCATCAGGGAGCACAACCTTCTCCATCAGGGAGGACCCACCTTTCTCATCAGGGAGGATCTCACATTCTTTATCCAGGGAAGATCTATCTTCTCTCTAAGATCTACCTTCTCCATCAGGGAGTATCCACATTCTCCATCAGGAGGATTTCCCGTTCATCCAGAAAGGACCCACCTTCTTGGAGCTAAGGGCAGGGGGCTGCTGTGCTCAGCATCCCATCTGGTAGAATTCCTCTAGTCCCTACCAAAGCAGAGAAAGCCTGGCATGGAAAATCACTGCCCCTTGGGTTGCTCCTTGGATTCCCTCAGGGCTTGGTGCCAGCATGTACAGCCTAGACAGGGAAGTGGTGCAATAGTGTCCCATCAGCCAGCTCAGTTCCCTAATCCCTCCCAGGCCACCCACTCAGTGTCCCCTGCGCTCAAGCCCTGGCTGAGAGGATGGACCCCAGGCCGGAACTAGTGGGCACAGTGGGACCAGGTGAGGGGCTTCCTCCCCGGCCCCTGGCATCCTTGGAGTGCAAGGACTCCCCTCCAGCCCAGGTCCCCACCTGTGTGGACCTTGACCAGGGCAGCAGTGTGGCCGGGGAAGAGGCACAGTGCCCTTGATCCAGTTCCTCCACGACCAGTGGGCGAATGCCTCCTCACAGTTTCTGGAGCTCAGGACCCCGCCTGGCATCCGAGGCTGACTTGAGCCCCCTGTGAGCATCCCGGCTAAACTCTGAAACTAAATTCAGGATTGTCTGTTTTCAGGAGGATGAAAATGCAGTCAGGGGAGGGACTCCAGATTCTAGTTTATCTCCTGCTCCAGGGGGGAGGGTGGTGCCAGTGGGTGCCTCCCCCTCTCTGTGTGGCCTCGAGAGCCGGCCTCCTCGGTGGGTTTGGGTTTGGGGCTGGTATAGGCTCAAGGGCTACACTCGGTTCCTGGGGGGGATTTTCAGGAACCCATGTCCAGCTTTGGGCTTGGCTCAGAGAGCCCAAGGTTCATCAGAGGCCACTGTCCTCCCTGGAGCCGGATCCACTGCCTTGATGAGGTTGGCCAGGGGAGCCTGGGCAGGTTGCCCTTCCAGACCGCTGTCCTCATGCATCCCCAGGGGAAGCAGCAGCAGGCGGGGGCGTCTGCGAGGGCAGGGCCTGCTACGGGGGCTCCCTACCTGGGCCTCATTCCTTCGGGGACAGTCATTCCAGGCACTGAGCCAGTTCTCCATGCTCCAGGGGACCGGGTTCCAGCAAGTGTCCCTGGCTGGACTGGTGCTCCTCAAGTTCTAATTACATGTAATTCCAGAGACTGGCTTAGGCTAGGAAAACAGGGGGATTAGGGAGGGGACCCAGCTGGGCTCTGACCCAGGCGAAGAGCTCCCTGCAGCGGGGTGGACCCCAGGCCCCACAGGAGCTCACAGGCTGCCTGCCCACGGGGAGGTACAGGTGGCCAAGTCCTGCCCGCTCCCCAGAGTTGTGACCCCTGATGGGGGGGCTTGGCTACCCTGGGGTGACAAAGGCCTGAGCTCTTTGGGGACCTGTGGCCATCTCAGTCCACACTGCCTGGGGAGGAGTGGGGTCCTGGGAATGAAAGAGACTGGTAAATGCTGGTCATGGATCTTCCAGCCCAAAGCCCCTGTTCATCCTGGACTTTGTTGTCGGGGGCGGGGGGCACTGGACTGTGGTCGGCAGGGCTGAGTGGGCCCATAGAGACTGCCAGGACACGCTTCCGGTGGGAAAGCCCCTACCCTGTCCCCTTGGGCCTGGTCCGCTAGTGGCTGGGAGGGGTGGGAGGGTCACCCTGGGTGTGTTCTGCATTTGGGTAATTGGGCTGCTGCATCCTGAGGAAGGCCGAGTTTGCCCAGGGAGTCATAAAAAGATAAATGCAGATAACCTGAATCAATATTTTCCCACTGTGGTCTCCACGAGCCCCCACAGCTGTTTTCTTGATAATCTGGCCAACGCCCCCACCCTCTGCCCCTCCCCTGCCCTCCGCCCTCTGACGGCCCACTGGGGCATATAAGTCCCAGACTCCAGGCCGGGGTGCTCTCCCACAGTGCCCTTCAGAGCCGCCATGGGGCTGCGACTGGCCCGCCTAGTGGCCATCTGCCTGGCCCTGGCCTTGGCTGGAGGCTCTGAGCTCCAGAGAGGTGAGAAGCCCGGGAGGTGGAGGGGATGGGCAGACAGTGCTGGGACAGGAAGGCCAGGCATCCCGGAGCAGGCACAGCGCCTGGGAGTGGGCTGGTCCCCTCTGCCTGGCATCCGCTGGACTGCGTACACTGGACAACCAGAGTAGCTCCTGCCTGGATGAATTGTTGCGGCCCTTGCTGTCCCTCTGAGCTTGAGAGCCTGGCCAGAGGGGCCCAGGGGACCCCACGCCCAGTGGAAGATCAGCAGGACACCTGAGGGGTGCTTCCGAGGTGGGGGAGTGTGGGGTCCCAGGACAGCCCTGGCGGGTCAAGGCCTGGGCGGCACCTCTGAAGAGGGGCTGTGTCCACCTGGTGAAGGGTCACTTCAGCCAAAAAGACTAGGGAACCTCCATTCCATCAGGGCTCTGCACCAGGTGGACAGAGTGACCAGGGTGCCTGACAGTCCCTCGGCCCTCACCACCCGCTGGGTCACACCCCAGGCCAGGCAGCTGGAGACGTGCTCCTGGGGCTGAGACCCCGGGCCATGACCCAGGCCTAAGAGGTCCTCCTGCAGTGGGGGGGGGCCTTCTGGACATGGCTACCTCTGGGGCCAGCTTGGGGTGGACTGGGGCAGAACTCCCTGGGCCTGGGTGGCTCACCCCGTGCCCCCACGGTCCCCACAGAGGCCAGACCCCGAAGCCATGGTCACAGCGTCTGCAGCACCTGGGGTGACTTCCACTACAAGACCTTCGATGGTGACGTCTTCCGCTTCCCCGGCCTCTGTGACTACAACTTCGCCTCCGACTGCCGAGACTCCTACAAGGAATTTGCCGTGCACCTGAAGCGCAGCCAGGGCCAGGGTGGGGGCCATCCTCAGGTGGAGTCCATCCTGCTGACCATCAAGGATGACACCATCTACCTCACCCACCAACTGGTTGTGGTGAATGGGGCCATGTGAGTGGGCTTGGGCAGCATCCATCCCGTAGCCTGGGGAGGGCTCTGTGGTCCAGATAGCCCCTGTGAGGCCCGGCTGCTCCGGCTGGTGGCCAGGGGGAGAGCCCTGAGGGTGGACTCGGGTCACAATTCCCTCCGCACACACTGGTGAGGCCCCTGGAGGTTGGCAGGGGTCTTCACCCGGGGAGCCCCTAGCTGTCCCTCCCCTTGGAGCTGGCCAGTGGTCCTGGACTGGGGTGCCTGGAGGCTGCCAGAGCTGCTCCCCAGGGTAGAGTTACAGGAGCTGCCCACCCTGGCTAGCTATTGTCCGTTCATTGTCTCTGGGACAATGAGGCCCTCTTAAATGTCCAGCGGGTCCCCACCTGCGGGCCTGCCCTCTTCCTGCTCCAGGGCTTCTGTTTCCTACACTAGACTCTAGCTGAGCTCCTACCCTGCCTGGCCTGCTCGGCCTGGGTCATGGTGGGTGGAGAGCAGGAGGGCCCCTGGGTGAGGCAGGTGCCCGGGGGAGGTCCCCGAGAGCCTCAAGACTGTCTGGGGTGATGGGAGAGGGCCTGGAAGGGGGGTGGGTGGCCTGGCCTCCTTCTTCCCCCACTCTCAGAGCTCCTGGGAGGGCCCTGCCCAGGACGGTGCCCACAGTGTGAAAGGAGATGAACAGTCTGAGCTGGTCCTGCCCCAAGGAACCTGGCCAGCCCAGAAGAGGTGTTCTCATGTGCCCCCTGGGCCTGGCCAAGTCTGTTTGTGGCCCCAGTGTGAGGCCAGGCCAGCAGCTATCCCCCATCTCCCACCATGCACCCAGCCTCAGTGCCCTCTGGGCAGCAGGACCCCGAGAGGACAAGAAGGGTGGGCCCTGGGCCAGGTGCTGGCAAGTGACTTGTGGTGCCCCCGCAGGGTCAGCACCCCACACTACAGCTCTGGGCTGCTCATCGAGAAGAATGAGGCCTACACCAAGGTCTACTCCCGCGCTGGTCTCTCCCTCATGTGGAACCGAGAAGACGCGCTCATGGTGGGTACCAGCATCCTGGCCCCTGGGGTGCAGGGTTCCTCCACCAGCCAAGTCCTGGTTGCCCTTAGGAGGGTGGAGGTGGTGGAGACAGTGGGCAGCACCAAGCCCTGGGGTGGCCTGGCCCTGGGGCTGCCTGGCCCTGGGGGCTGCCTGGCCCTGGGGTGGCCTGGCCCTGGGGGCTGCCTGGCCCTGGGGGCTGCCTGGCCCTGGGGGATGTTTGACCCTGGGGCTGCCTGGCCCTGGGGTGGCCTGGCCCTGGGCTGTCTGGCCCTGGGGCTGTCTGGCCCTGGGGTGGCCTGGCCCTGGGGCTGCCTGGCCCTGGGGGCTGGCCCTCAGCTTCCCCCCCCCAACACGCTGCTTCTCGGTGGTAGATGCCCCTCTTCCCTGCTGCTCCTGATTAAGGTGCCAGCCTGGCCTAGGGCTTCCCAAGGCCTTGGGCCCACTCACCTGCCCACTTCCCCACAGCTGGAGCTGGACAGCAGGTTCCAGAACCACACCTGCGGCCTCTGCGGGGACTTCAATGGCCTGCCGTCCTACTCGGAGTTCCTCTCTGAAGGTGAGCACTGGGCTGGGGTTCTGTGGGGTGGAGGCAGGGGTGGAGCTGCTGACCGCTGACCGGCTGTGCCCCCAGGCATCACATTCAGTGCCATTGAATTTGGGAACATGCAGAAGATCAATAAGCCTGAGGTGGTGTGCGAGGACCCCGAGGAGGTGCCCGCACCTGAGTCCTGCTCCAAGCACGTGAGTCCCAGCCTGGGGGCCCTTCGAGTTTCTGGGTGGGGCCCCCATCTCTGGGTGCTCTCAGGAACCCTGCTGCGGGGTGAGAGAGGGGAGCTGTGAACAGTTGCCCACCCCTACGTCCTTCCTGCCAGCGTGCTGAGTGTGAGAGATTGCTGACCGCTGCGGCCTTCCAAGACTGCCAGGCCCGGCTGCCGCTGGAGCTGTACGTGCAGGCCTGCATGCAGGATCGCTGCCGGTGCCCGCAGGGGGGGGCCTGCGTCTGCAGCACCCTCGCCGAGTTCTCCCGCCAGTGCTCCCACGCTGGCGGCCGGCCTGGGAACTGGAGGTCGGCCTCCTTCTGCCGTAAGTGGCCTAAGACAGAGCCAGTGGCAGCCTCCCTGGGTCTGGGGAGCCCCGGGAAGGTGTCTGTGCCAAGTACCCAGGGGCCACAGCTGTGGGGAGCCAGGTGACTCCAGTGGCCGAGACTGAGGCCCTTGGACATGGCCACCTGCCACCGGGCTGTGCCCTGGTGGGATGGCCTGTTCACGGAGCTGCCTTCACTTCCAGCCAAGAGCTGCCCTGGGAACATGGTTTACCTGGAGAGCAGCTCACCCTGTGTAGACACCTGCTCACACCTGGAGGTCAGCAGCCTGTGCGAGGAGCACCACATGGACGGCTGTTTCTGCCCAGAAGGTTGTGCTCGGGGGTGGGGGGGTGCCTGCTGAGTTGGGGTGGGAGCCAGGCTGGCAGCCCCGCCCTGGGGACTTCACCTGAGCCGCCCAGGGTGACTTCACCTCCCCTGCTATCCCAGGCACTGTGTATGATGACCTCACGGGCAGCGGCTGCATCCCCGTCAGCCAGTGCCACTGCAAGCTGCACGGGCACCTGTATGTGCCGGGCCAGGAGATCACCAATGACTGCGAGCAATGGTGAGTTGCCGGTCCAGGGCACAGGGCCCGGAAGGCTGGGGCGTCCCCGAGCCCTGACCCTGTGTTCTGATGGCCGACAGTGTCTGCAATGCTGGCCGCTGGGTGTGTAAAGACCTGCCATGCCCTGGGACCTGCACCCTGGAGGGTGGCTCCCACATCACCACCTTCGATGGGAAAAAGTTCACCTTTCATGGGGACTGCTACTACGTCCTGACCAAGGTGGGTGGGGTGCAGCTGGGGCCCCGGCCCTCCCAGCAGGGGACTGGCTGGCCCTTGAGAAGAGGGGGCCTGGGGCTGTCTCTAGGGTGGTGAAGGGTGTTGAGAAATGGGCTTCCCTTCTCAGTCACTGTGGAGCCCTGGGTTCAGGGCTGGGCCCGGCCCCTGGGCCACAACCCTCCCGTCTTCCCCACACAGGGCGACCACAACGACTCCTTCACCCTCCTGGGCGAGCTGGCCCCCTGCGGCTCCACGGACAAGCAGACCTGCCTGAAGACAGTGGCCCTGCTGATAGACAGGAAGAAGAACGTGGGTGCCCACGCTGGCAATGTTCCCCCCAGGGCTCCAGGGTCCTCGAAGCCTTCTCAGCCCTGGACACCCTTGGCCTTTCTTGCAGGTGGTGGCCTTCAAGTCGGATGGCAGCGTGCTACTCAACGAGCTGGCAGTGACCCTGCCCCACGTGGCTGGTGAGGGGAGGGGACCCAGAGCTGGTCTGGTTGGCTTGACCTGCTGGGATGTGGGCAGCTGGGGGCCTGGGGCCCAGGAGGCCGGGCAGGGGAGGGTCCCTGTTCCCTGGGCCACGCGGGCCTCTATGTGGGTGGAGGGAGCCCCCTGCTGCACCAGGGTGCTGTGCCCTCACTGCGCCCTCCTTGCAGCCAGCTTCTCCATCTTCCAACCCTCCTCCTACCACATCGTGGTGAACACGGCCCTCGGGCTGCGGCTGCAGGTGCAGCTGGTGCCCGTCATGCAGCTCTTCGTGACGCTGGACCAGGCTGCCCAGGGGCAGGTGCAGGGTGAGTGGCCCCGCCTGGCTCTCCCCGCCCAGGTGCCCCCCCAGCCCAGACCCCTCCCAACCGTGTCCTGGCCCCTCAGGGCTCTGCGGGGACTTCAATGGCCTGGAAAGTGACGATTTCAGGACGGCGGGTGGCCTGGTGGAGGCCACGGGGTCCAGCTTCGCCAACAGCTGGAAGGCCCAGGCCAGCTGCCACGACAAGCTGGACTGGCTGGACGACCCCTGTTCCCTCAACATCGAGAGTGGTGAGGCTCGGCTCCGCCGGGCGCCACGGCCTGCCGTCCCTGAGCTCCGGCCAGCGAGGCGGGCAGGCGGGGCTCCTGGTGGGACAAGGGGTGGGTGAGGGTGGGTGGGTGTTGGCAGCCTGCCAGGCTGGGTGCCAGCCCCTCCACCTGCTGTGTCCTGCTGCCCGGTTGGCTTAGGGTGGCCCGTGGTGGCAGCCTGCCAAGTGACATGGCGGGGGGTGACTGGCTAATGACTGGGTGGTGACCCTCGTCCAGAGATTGGCCTGGAGCCAGGACAGTGTGCCTTCCACCCAGCACCCCAGGTGGTTCTTGGCCCCTTGGGGTGGAGAGAGAGGAGGTAGCAGGGTGCACCCTGCCCAGAGCTTCCAGGGTATTTGACCAGAGGGACTGAGGGGCCAGGGCTGGGGGCCACATCTGCTCCAGCCTGGGCGAGCCAGCCGCTGGACCCGGGGCGTGTGAGGGGCCTGGCCTTGCTGAGGCTCCCACCTGCCTCCCCAGCCAACTATGCGGAGCACTGGTGCTCCCTCCTGAAGAAGACGGAGACCCCCTTCGGCAGGTGCCACCTGGCCGTGGACCCCACTGAGTATTACAAGGTCGGTCCCCTCCCCCATGCCGTGTGCCACGCCCAGAGCCTGCCTGGCGTGCCCAGTGGGTGAGGGGCGTGTGTGCTGAGTGCACAGGGAGCCGGGTCGCGCCCAGGGCTCCACCTCACTGCCCCCGTTGGCTTTCCAGAGATGCAAGTATGACACCTGCAACTGTCAGAACAACGAGGACTGCCTGTGCGCGGCGCTGTCCTCCTACGCGCGGGCCTGCGCCACCAAGGGCGTCATGCTGTGGGGCTGGCGGGAGCGCGTCTGCAGTGAGTGCCCCCTGAGGCTGGGCCCTGAGCACGGGTGGCCCAAGGGAGGGTCACCTCCTGCAGCTGGCTCCTGGCGGGCACCTTCAGGGACCAGGGATGGGGGTGGTCAGGAGCTGTGGCAGCTGAGTTCAGGGTGGGCGTCCCTGGGCGGCTGCCCTCCCTGGTCTTGGTTGGATGGGTGCTGCTGCCCTGATGGAGCGAGGCTCAGGGACAGTCTTCGGGGATGGAGCTGGGAGCTGGTCTCTCCTGCGCCTCACTCTAGTCCCTTGGTTCTCTGCAGACAAGGACGTGGGCTCCTGCCCCAAATCTCAGACCTTCCTGTACAACCTGACCACCTGCCAGCAGACCTGCCGCTCGCTCTCTGAGGGGGAAACCCACTGTCTCAAAGGCTTCACGCCCGTGGATGGCTGTGGCTGCCCTGACCACACCTTCTTGGATGAGAAGGGCCGCTGTGTGCCCCTGGCCAAGTGCTCCTGTTACCACCGAGGCCTCTACCTGGAGGCGGGGGATGTGGTCTTGAGGCAGGAGGAGCGCTGGTGGGTGTCTGGCCTGGGCAGGGAGGCCTGGGGTGGGGCAGGTCTGCCTCTGGAGCTCTGCTCTGAGCTGAGACGTGGGTGCAGATGGGCCTGGGGCGGGGGACTGGGAGGGGCCGCTTCCCTTGACTGTCCCGAGTGAGGACTCCTGGGCCCTGTTTACCCCCTCTCCTTCGCAGTGTCTGCCGAAATGGGAGGCTGCACTGTACGCAGGTCAAGCTGATCGGCCAGAGTAAGTGGATGCTGCTCTGTGCATGGCCACCGGCCCTTTGGCTTGCTCCCCTGCTCCTTCTCCTCCCCACCCGTGCCCGCTCACTTCAGCGTGAGCTCAGGCAGCCCCTCTGTCCCACAGGCTGTGCGGCCCCAAAGATCCTTGTCGACTGCAACAACCTGACTGCCCTGGCCACCCGAGAGCCCCGCCCCACCAGCTGCCAGACGCTGGTCGCTGGCTATGTGCGTGCTGGGGAGGGTGGTGGTGGGTGGGCTGGGTGGGGCCTTTGGGTGGACTCCTCTACGCCCTGTCCACCAGGTCCGGTGAATCCTATGGATACTGGATTTTGTTGACACAAGTGGTGGCCTCTGGGCCCCCTGGGAACAGAGGCCAGTTTAGCGGCTCTAGGCAGGCCACCTTCACCTGTCTTCCTGCCCACATGTGGGCCGGAGGGGAGAGGCCTGGGGCCAGGGAGAGCTTCTCCCACCTCCCAGAGGGAGCTTTGGTCTCACTGAAGCCCCCTCTGCTGCCCCCAGTACCATACGGACTGTGTCAGTGGCTGTGTGTGCCCTGAGGGGCTCCTGGATGATGGCCGGGGTGGCTGTGTGGTGGAGGAGGAGTGCCCGTGTGTCCACAACAAGGACCTGTACTCCCCTGGGGACAAGATCAAGCTAGACTGCAACAACACCTGGTAAGTGGCCTGGCTGAGGGTACCCTGCCGGGTCCTACAGGGCCGGGGTGGCTCTGGCTCAGCTGATGGGCAGTCTCTCCTGTCTGCCCCTGGTCCTGGAGCAGAGGTGGGGTGCAGGGCATGTTTGGGCTGCTGTGGGTGCTGGTCGGTGTCCTGCCTGGGCTGCCAGGAGTGTCTCCACCAACCCAGGGTCTCAGCCAGGTTGGTGTCTGAGCAGGGGTGGGCCCTGGGCTCTGGCCCCTTCAGTTTCTCTCCTGTTCTCAGCACCTGCCAGAGAGGACGCTGGCAATGCACCGAGTTCCTGTGCCACGGCACCTGTTCCATTTACGGGAGCGGCCACTACATCACCTTTGATGGGAAGCACTATGACTTTGATGGACACTGCTCCTACGTGGCTGTCCAGGTGAGGCCTGCCCTGCCCCACGGTCCCCACGGTCCTGCTCTACCTGCTCTGAGGTGCAGGAGACCTTGTGGGAGGGCCAGCCCGGGCTCTGCCCCAGGCCCCACCTGGTCAAGGTTTGGGCTTCGGGCTGGGAGAGGGGTGGGCACGGTAAAGCCCCCTCTCCAGTTCTGTGACCCTCCTGCTGAAGTACCTGTGTGTGCACACGCATGTGTGATCAGGACAGGCCTGGCGGCTGGCCCAGCCCTGGCACCCCCGGTGCCACTGTGATCCCCAGCCACCCGACGAGGGGCTGCCCTCGCCAGGTCTGAGTTGGAGCTAGCTGACCTCACCCACTGGCCCCCAGGACTACTGCGGCCAGAACTCCTCAACAGGCTCCTTCAGCATCATCACTGAGAATGTCCCCTGTGGCACCACTGGTGTCACCTGCTCCAAGGCCATCAAGATCTTCATAGGGGTGAGTGCTGCCCATCCCTGGGGTTCCGAGAGCCCTTGGGGACCCTCAGACACTGCTAGTGACCTGCCTCTCCTCTGGGCAGAGGACGGAGCTGAAGCTGGAGGACAAGCGCCGGGAAGTGGTCCAGCTTGAGGAGGGCCACCATGTGGCCTACACCACGCGGGAAGTGGGCCAGTACCTGGTGGTTGAGGCGAGCACCGGCATCATCGTCATCTGGGACAAGAAGACCACCATCTTCATCAAGCTGGCTCCGTCCTTCAAGGTGGGCCGCCCCTCTGTGGCCCCTGAACTGTGCCGCCCCCCGCCCCCCCAGCTGCCTGGCCTGTGAAGCCTATGCTCCTTCCTCACAGGGCACTGTGTGCGGCCTGTGCGGGAACTTTGATGACCGCACTAGCAACGACTTCACCACGCGGGACCACATGGTGGTGAGCAGCGAGCTAGACTTCGGGAACAGCTGGAAGGAGGCCTCCACCTGCCCAGACGTGAGCACCATCCCGGACCCCTGCAGCCTGAACCCGCACCGCCGCTCCTGGGCGGAGAAGCAGTGCAGCATCATCAAGAGCAGCGTGTTCCGCGTGTGCCACAGCAAGGTGGGTGGGGCTGCGGGCCTGGGCGGGGCCACAGCGGGTGGGCGGGGCCGGGCGAGGGGCGTGGTCACGGCCCTGCCGGGCTCTACCCTGCGCTGAGGGAGCTCTGGGGCGTGGCGCGCTGTGGAGTACTTGTCCTTGAGTTTTCTCCTTTCTCATTGTTCTTTGGACACCTGAGGAGATGACCAGGTGATCCTCTGAGACTCCTGGTTGGACCCAGCGTCCCTCTACCTCTCTGCCTTACATGCTCACAATGGAGGGAGGGAAGGCAGGTAAGGGGCTAATGACCAGATGGCCCCAGATACTGGCAACAGTGGGCAGGGCCGGTTTTAGGTTGGCCATCTTGTCCTGAGACCTTCGAAGCCCCAGGGCTGCACAGTCAGGGTGCCTTTGGACACCCCCAGTTATGAGTCACTTCGGAGCCCTGGGACGACCAGGGCCAGACGCAGGGTCCTGGCCTCACGAAGGCAGCGCGGGCCCAGGGCACACCACGTCTTCTCCTCAGGTGGACCCCAGGGTCTTCTACGAGGCCTGCGTGCAGGACTCCTGTGCCTGCGACACGGGGGGCGACTGCGAGTGCTTCTGCTCTGCCGTGGCCTCCTACGCCCAGGAGTGCACCAAGGCGGAGGCCTGTGTGTTCTGGAGGACACCGGATCTGTGCCGTGAGTGCCCACTGTCCTGACCAGGGGCTGCAGTGAGGGCTGGGGGCAGGCGGCACTCCCTCCCCTCCAAGTGACAGCATGTATATCATTAACCCCATGCTTCCTGGGATCACTGTGAGACCTGGGTTGTCCAGACCTGGCTGGACGTGTCCCTGCCCACTCCCCCATCCCAGCCTCACCTTTGTCTGGGCCCCTGCCTGCATCCTGCTGAGTCTGACCCTGTCCCTATCCTCCTGTCCTCCCTTCAGCCATATTCTGTGACTACTACAACCCCCCGGACGAGTGTGAGTGGCACTATGAGCCGTGTGGGAACCGCAGCTTTGAAACCTGCAGGACCATCAACGGCATCCACTCCAACATCTCTGTGTCCTACCTGGAGGGTGAGCGGGGAGGGCCTTGGGGGCAGGGGTAGCCCTGCTGGTAGGCGTCAGTGGGGCTTGAAGCCGCCATTGGCTGGAGACCCAGGGGACCCTGGCGGGAAGCCTGAGGTCTGGAGATCTGAGGCCCAGGGGGCGGCCAGGCTCACCTGTGGCAGAACGTGTCCTTCGAGCAGTGGGCTTGGGCTGCACTGAACCTCCTCAAGGAGAATCAGAGAAGCAGCAGCTAACAGCCCTGAGAGGGGCTGGCTGTGCAGAGGACCCCCAGGGGTGGGGAGACCCAGCCCTCTCTGTCCCCTGGCCTTGCCAGAGGAACACCCCAAGAGACACAACTGATGGGTGGGGATGCTGGGGAGGCTCCAGTGGACCTCCCTGGAGGTCCAAGGCCCTTGCCCTGTGCCCGCCAGGTTGCTACCCCCGATGCCCTACGGACAGGCCCATCTACGATGAGGACCTGAAGAAGTGTGTCACTGGGGACAAGTGTGGCTGCTATGTTGGGGACACCCGCTACCCCCCTGGAGCGCAGGTTCCCACGAAGGACATCTGCACATCTTGGTACTCAAGCCCACAATGCAAGGGTTCAGGCAGGGGCTTGGTGCACACGCAGGCACGCCACACACACACACATAACAAGCACACACATGCCTGCACACACACACAATCCCATGCTGCTCCATGCAGGTGCACATACCCATGCGTGCGCACACAGCCACATGCATCTCATACACACACGTCCACACACAGAGTGCGTGCCTGTACTCATGCATGGACACAGTCCCGCAGGTGCACGCAGTCACTCATGCACATGAATGTCACCTGCCTGTTCCAGCTTTTTCCCATCTTACCTGTCCCGTGCCTCTGCCCGCATTTAGAACCTGATGGGTGGGGCTCCTCTGGAGCTGGTTTTTGGGACGGGGTCTACACTGGGAGCAGGCCTGGAGGGAGGGGCAGGAGGCCTGCAGCCACTGTGCTTGCTTTGCAGTGTGTGCACTGACTCCTCACATGTGGTCTGCCACCCGGAGGAAGGTAAGCTGTCCTCTGTGGCTACCTCTGCGGCAGGAAGCCTGCAGCCTGCCCCGTCCCTGAATCCATGGGCCTGGCCTGCGTGGGGTTGTCCTCTTGGGTTCTACCTGTTTGGTGCCCAGACATGTTCAGACCTGCTCTGCTGTGCAGCAGCCCATGGGCTCCTGTGACATGATAGTCCCTTCTTATGGGAGCCGGTGCCTCATGGTGAACATCGGCTGCCCCTCCCCTCTGTGTCCCCTATGTTCTGATGAGGCCCCTTCTTCAAGGGGAGGAGATCCAGGAAAGGGGTCCTGCTGGGGCACTTGTTGGAACTGGGGGCACCCAGTGTCTCCTCAGGTGTGACCTGCCAGGCAGCGCTGGGGAGTGAGTCTGCCTCCACCTGCCGCACTGATGGCTGGCCTCCTCCCCCCCAGGGAAGATTCTCAACCAGACTCAGGACGGTGTCTTCTGCTACTGGGAGTTCTGTGGCCCCAATGGGACAGTGGAGAGGCAGTTCAACATCTGTGAAAGTACCACGGCACCCCCGTCCACGCCGACTTCCTCCACCACCTCTGTCCCCACCACCACCTCCTCTGTCACCACCACCACCACCACCACCACCACCCCCTTCACCAGCTCAGGTGAGGCCCCATGGCTGCAGATCTCTGCTGGGGACCTTGCCTTTCCCCAGCAGCCCACGTGGCCTGGGTGGCCAGCTTCTGTCTGCAAATCAGCTGCCAGATGAGGTAACATCCATGTGCCTCTGTCCCTGCAAAGATGCCCTTAAGGCCTAATCACAGGACTTCCTTAAACCCCTGTTTGTTGTGGTCAAAATCGTGGACACACTGGGCAAACCACCAGGGTGTGACAAGACACAGGAAGGCACACTGAAAAGTGAAGAGAGTTAAAGGGTCTCGGCCTGGGTAACGAGACCCTTCCCCTCTCTATTGCAGTTCCCTCAACTTCAAGTAAGTGACGCTGCAATATGTCACGGTGACAAACAGGGCCAAGATGAGCAAAATCTATAGAACCCCCAGGAGACTGCTGGGGGCCTGCGAGGCTGGTGGGCTTATCTGCTTAAGGACCAGTGATGGTGTATTTGGGCAACTTTACTGTCTGCTCAGGCCAGGGACTAGTGAGGAGGGGCTGGACCTGCGTGAGGGACCCTGCGGTTGGCCAAGAGTAGAGACAAGGCCTGTCCATACTCCCCCTTCCTGGAGCTGTGGCTCTACGGGTTCCTCCTTTTGTTCCTTTTTAAATTTTCTTTTTTTTTTTAGTCGTAGTCAGACACAGTACCTTTATTTTATTTATTTTTATGTGGTGCTGAGGATCGAACTCAGTGCCTCCACGTGCTAGGTGAGCGCTGTACCCTGAGCCACAACCACAGCCCCCTCCCTTTTGACACTAGGATTTGGAACAGCTGTGGAAGGGGTGCCTACCTGAACCTTCAAGGTTTGAGCCTGTCAGACCCAGACATGGCCCGGGGTGGCCTCTGCCCTCTGGGCCTCAATATTATGTTGTAAAATGAGGGTGAAGTCAGTTTCAGCCCTGTCCTGCAAACTGGTCCTTTAGTGATGACAGGAGGAGCAGCCATATCTTAAGGATAGGCATGGAGGTCCCAAGCCCTTCGGGGCATGGAGACCTTGAAGGTGCCTCTGCCCAGATGCAAATAACCACTGGGGGGGGGGTTGCTTCTAGAGCCCTGCTGCTTCTGGACTGACTGGATCAATGAGGACCACCCGAGCAGCGGCAACGATGGTGGTGACCGAGAGACCTTTGACAGTGTCTGCAAGGCTCCAAAGGACATCCAGTGCAGGTCGGCCACGGAGCCGCACCTCTCCTGGGAAGAGCTGCGCCAGAACGTACAGTGCAACCTCTCCGTTGGGTTTATCTGCAAAAACGAAGACCAGTTCGGGACCGGACCATTCGAACTCTGCTACGACTATGAGATACGGGTGAATTGTTGCGTACCATGGTGGGAATGCCCCACCTCGCACACGCCCAGGACCACGCCCACACCCACGGCCACGCCCACACCCACGACCCCGCCCACATCCACACCCACGCCCACGACGACAGCCACACCCACACCCACGACCACGCCCACACCCACGCCCACGACGACGACCACACCCACACCTACACCCACGACCACACCCACGACGACGGCCACACCCACGACAACGCCCACGCCCGCAATCACAACTACGCCCACGACAACACCTATGCCTACAACCACAACTCACGCCACACCAACGCCATCACCGACCACGCCCACACCCACACCCACGACCACGCCCACACCCACAACCACAGAGTCCCCAAGTCCAACGCCCACCCCCACGGTGACAACAACCCCAATATCCACCACCACACAGACCCCAACCCCACCCTCTACCATCACTACCACCATCATTACCACAACATCTACACCCACCACCACAACCACAGAGTCCTCAAGTCCAACGCCCACCCCCACGGTGACAACAATCCCAACCTCCACCACCACCATGTCAACCACCCCTCCTTGTCTGGACTGCGAATGGACTGGCTGGCTGGACTCCGGAAAACCCAACTTTGACAAGCCAGGAGGAGATTTTGAACCAATTGGAGGTGTCTGTGCCCCGGGCTGGGCAGCTAACATCTCCTGCCGAGCAGCCATGTATCCTCAGGTTCCAATCCAGCAGCTTGGTCAGGAAGTGGTGTGTAACCGCTCAGTAGGACTGGTCTGCAGAAACGAAGACCAAAGGCCAGGCGGAGTCATTCCCATGTCCTTCTGCCTCAACTACGAGATCAACGTCCTGTGCTGCAGACCCTGTGGCTCCACAACAGCACCGCCTACGACCGCCACCACTGAGACCACGACACCTACACCCACCACCACGACCACAGAGACCCCAAGTCCAACGCCCACCACCACGGTGACATCAACCCCAATATCCACCACCACACAGACCCCAACCCCACCCTCTACCATCACTACCACCATCACTGAGACCACAACACCTACACCCACCACCACAACCACAGAGTCCCCAAGTCCAACGCCCACCACCACAGTGACACCAACCCCAATATCCACCACCACACAGACCCCAACCCCACCCTCTACCATCACTACCACCATCATTGAGACCACAACACCTACACCCACCACCACAACCACAGAGACCCCAAGTCCAACGCCCACCACCACGGTGACATCAACTCCACTATCCACCACCACACAGACCCCAACTCCACCCTCTACCATCACTACCACCATCATTGAGACCACAACACCTACACCCACCACCACAACCACAGAGTCCCCAAGTCCAACGCCCACCACCACGGTGACATCAACCCCAATATCCACCACCACACAGACCCCAACCCCACCCTCTACCATCACTACCACCATCACTGAGACCACAACACCTACACCCACCACCAAAACCACAGAGACCTCAAGTCCAACGCCCACCACCACAGTGACATCAACCCCAATATCCACCACCACACAGACCCCAACCCCACCCTCTACCATCACTACCACCATCACTGAGACCACAACACCTACACCCACCACCACAACCACAGAGTCCTCAAGTCCAACGCCCACCACCACGGTGACATCAACCCCAATATCCACCACCACACAGACCCCAACCCCACCCTCTACCATCACTACCACCATCACTGAGACCACAACACCTACACCCACCACCACAACCACAGAGACCCCAAGTCCAACGCCCACCACCACGGTGACATCAACCCCAATATCCACCACCACAGGGACCCCAACCCCACCCTCTACCATCACTACCACCATCACTGAGACCACAACACCTACACCCACCACCAAAACCACAGAGTCCCCAAGTCCAACGCCCACCACCACGGTGACATCAACCCCAATATCCACCACCACACAGACCCCAACCCCACCCTCTACCATCACTACCACCATCACTGAGACCACAACACCTACACCCACCACCACAACCACAGAGTCCTCAAGTCCAACGCCCACCACCACGGTGACATCAACCCCAATATCCACCACCACACAGACCCCAACCCCACCCTCTACCATCACTACCACCATCACTACCACAACACCTACACCCACCACCACAACCACAGAGACCCCAAGTCCAACGCCCACCACCACAGTGACACTAACCCCAATATCCACCACCACAGGGACCCCAACCCCACCCTCTACCATCACTACCACCATCACTGAGACCACAACACCTACACCCACCACAACCACAGAGTCCTCAAGTCCAACGCCCACCACCACGGTGACAACAACCCCAATATCCACCACCACACAGACCCCAACTCCAACATCTACCATCACTACCACCATCATTACCACAACATCTACACCCACCACCACAACCACAGAGTCCTCAAGTCCAACGCCCACCCCCACGGTGACAACAATCCCAACCTCCACCACCACCATGTCAACCACCCCTCCTTGTCTGGACTGCGAATGGACTGGCTGGCTGGACTCCGGAAAACCCAACTTTGACAAGCCAGGAGGAGATTTTGAACCAATTGGAGGTGTCTGTGCCCCGGGCTGGGCAGCTAACATCTCCTGCCGAGCAGCCATGTATCCTCAGGTTCCAATCCAGCAGCTTGGTCAGGAAGTGGTGTGTAACCGCTCAGTAGGACTGGTCTGCAGAAACGAAGACCAAAGGCCAGGCGGAGTCATTCCCATGTCCTTCTGCCTCAACTACGAGATCAACGTCCTGTGCTGCAGACCCTGTGGCTCCACAACAGCACCGCCTACGACCGCCACCACTGAGACCACGACACCTACACCCACCACCACGACCACAGAGACCCCAAGTCCAACGCCCACCACCACGGTGACATCAACCCCAATATCCACCACCACACAGACCCCAACTCCACCCTCTACCATCACTACCACCATCACTGAGACCACAACACCTACACCCACCACCACAACCACAGAGTCCCCAAGTCCAACGCCCACCACCACAGTGACACCAACCCCAATATCCACCACCACACAGACCCCAACTCCACCCTCTACCATCACTACCACCCTCACTGAGACCACAACACCTACACCCACCACCACAACCACAGAGTCCTCAAGTCCAACGCCCACCACCACAGTGACACCAACCCCGATATCCACCACCACACAGACCCCAACTCCAACATCTACCATAACTACCACCATCATTGAGACCACAACACCTACACCCACCACCACAACCACAGAGTCCTCAAGTCCAACGCCCACCACCACAGTGACACCAACCCCGATATCCACCACCACAGGAACCCCAACCCCACCCTCTACCATCACTACCACCATCACTGAGACCACAACACCTACACCCACCACCACAACCACAGAGACCCCAAGTCCAACGCCCACCACCACAGTGACACCAACCCCAATATCCACCACCACAGGGACCCCAACCCCACCCTCTACCATCACTACCACCATCACTACCACAACACCTACACCCACCACCACGACCACAGAGTCCTCAAGTCCAACGCCCACCACCACAGTGACACCAACCCCAATATCCACCACCACACAGACCCCAACTCCAACATCTACCATCACTACCACCATCATTGAGACCACAACACCTACACCCACCACCACAACCACAGAGTCCCCAAGTCCAACGCCCACCACCACAGTGACACCAACCCCAATATCCACCACCACACAGACCCCAACCCCACCCTCTACCATCACTACCACCATCACTACCACAACACCTACACCCACCACCACAACCACAGAGTCCTCAAGTCCAACGCCCACCACCACGGTGACACCAACCCCAATATCCACCACCACACAGACTCCAACTCCAACATCTACCATAACTACCACCATCACTACCAGAACACCTACACCCACCACCACAACCACAGAGTCCTCAAGTCCAACGCCCACCACCACAGTGACACCAACCCCGATATCCACCACCACACAGACCCCAACCCCACCCTCTACCATCACTACCATCATCACTACCACAACATCTACACCCACCACAACAACCACAGAGTCCTCCAGTCCAACGCCCACCACCACAGTGACATCAACCCCAATATCCACCACCACACAGACCCCAACCCCAACATCTACCATCACTACCACCATCACTGAGACCACAACACCTACACCCACCACCACAACCACAGAGACCCCAACCCCACCCTCTACCATCACTACCACCATCACTACCACAACACCTACACCCACCACCACAACCACAGAGTCCTCAAGTCCAACGCCCACCCCCACGGTGACATCAACCCCAATATCCACCACCACACAGACCCCAACTCCAACATCTACCATCACTACCACCATCACTGAGACCACAGCATCTACACCCACCACCACAACCACAGAGACCCCAACCCCACCCTCTACCATCACTACCACCATCACTACCACAACACCTACACCCACCACCACAACCACAGAGACCCCAAGTCCAACGCCCACCCCCACGGTGACATCAACCCCAATATCCACCACCACAGGGACCCCAACCCCACCCTCTACCATCACTACCACCATCACTACCACAACACCTACACCCACCACCACGACCACAGAGTCCTCAAGTCTAACGCCCACCCCCACGGTGACATCAACCCCAATATCCACCACCACACAGACCCCAACCCCAACATCTACCATAACTACCACCATCACTGAGACCACAACACCTACACCTACCACCACAACCACAGAGTCCCCAAGTCCAACGCCCACCACCACAGTGACACCAACCCCAATATCCACCACCACACAGACCCCAACCCCACCCTCTACCATCACTACCACCATCACTACCACAACACCTACACCCACCACCACGACCACAGAGTCCTCAAGTCCAACGCCCACCACCCCGGTGACATCAACCCCAATATCCACCACCACACAGACCCCAACTCCACCCTCTACCATCACTACCACCATCACTACCACAACACCTACACCCACCACCACAACCACAGAGACCCCAAGTCCAACGCCCACCACCACAGTGACACCAACCCCAATATCCACCACCACACAGACCCCAACCCCACCCTCTACCATCACTACCACCATCACTGAGACAACAGCATCTACACCCACCACCACAACCACAGAGTCCCCAAGTCCAACGCCCACCCCCACGGTGACATCAACCCCAATATCCACCACCACACAGACCCCAACCCCACCCTCTACCATCACTACCACCATCACTGAGACAACAGCATCTACACCCACCACCACAACCACAGAGTCCTCAAGTCCAACGCCCACCACCCCGGTGACATCAACCCCAATATCCACCACCACACAGACCCCAACTCCACCCTCTACCATCACTACCACCATCACTACCACAACACCTACACCCACCACCACAACCACAGAGACCCCAAGTCCAACGCCCACCACCACGGTGACATCAACCCCAATATCCACCACCACACAGACCCCAACTCCAACATCTACCATAACTACCACCATCACTGAGACAACACCTACCCCCACCACCACGACCACAGAGACCTCAAGTCCAACGCCCACCACCATGGTGACATCAACCCCAATATCCACCACCACACAGACCCCAACTCCAACATCTACCATAACTACCACCATCACTGAGACCACAGCATCTACACCCACCACCACGACCACAGAGACCCCAAGTCCAACGACCACCACCACGGTGACACCAACCCCAATATCCACCACCACACAGACCCCAACCCCATTCTCTACCATCACTACCACCATCACTACCACAACATCTACACCCACCACAACAACCACAGAGTCCTCAAGTCCAACGCCCACCACCACGGTGACATCAACCCCAATATCCACCACCACACAGACCCCAACCCCATTCTCTACTGTCACTGTCCCGGTCACTGAGTCCACAGCTACTAGCACAGCCACTCCTACTGCTTCGAGCACTGTCACCCCTACTCCCACTCCCACCAGCACTGGCACAGAGGTTCCCACCCCTACGGGCACAGTACCCACTACCGTGTCCACCACGTCCACACCTGCAACTTCACCCTCCACCCCCGTGACCACTCAGTCAACCCCCTCCCTTTCCACGGAGTCCACCACCCTTCCCACCACCCCTCTGACCACCAAGGAGCCTTCTAGCTCCCCAACGTCACCCAGAACGACACCCCCTGTGGCCGCTGTGACTTCGGGCAGCACTCCTGGACCTGAGGCCTCCACTTCGGGCACCACCCCAGCCTCGCCAGGTAAGGAGACGCATCCCACCCTCCTCTCCCAGGAGAGCCGCCCTCTGCCGGGGATTCTCACAGCTCTGGGCTGGCCTGGCTCAGGGCCTCGGGTGGCTGCCCTGGCTCTGCCCAGGAGGGTGGGCCCTGGGAAGGCCGAGGCTGGCTCCGCGTGCCTTTCCCTCTGAGCACCCTCACTGAGTGCAGGGAGCCCCGACCGTCATCTGTGCCTGGGCCGCGTGGGCAGAGCCCCTTGGTGAGCCTTGGGCTGTGTAGAACAAGGCCTGCCTGGGCCTCCCTGCCTGGGCCTCCCTGCCTGGGCCTCCCTGCCTGGGCCTTTGGAGCCTTGGCGTGGCAGAGGAGGCCGGAGGGGCCAGCACGCTCAGCCTGAAGCCCTGCAGCCCCTCCTGCAGCTCTGCTGCTGTCCTGAGCCTCGGCCTCCCCTGCAGTCCTCCCATGGCACACAGTGTGAGTGGTGGCTTCCAGAGCCTGGGTCTCCAGCCGGCCGGCCACCTTCCCCTGTGTGTCCTGTTGTCGGGCCCCCGTGGCACCTAAGAGGAGTGACGGCCTCAGCTCACGACCTGTCCTTACAGGCACACCCTTCTCGAAGACCACTCCCGGCACTGTGCCGACAACCACCGTCGGGACCTCCACCAGGACAGGGCCCTCTACCATGCCGACCACACTGGAGACCACCCTGGCCACGTCCACCCCGATCGAGTCTCCCAGCACCCCGTGGGAGATAAGCACTTCCACCACCTGCTGCGTGTTGAACGACACGTACTACATCCCAGGTGTGTCTGGCCGTCCACCCCCACACTCGGCAGCCGAAGCTGGGTCTGATCCCTGTTTAATGTGACAGGTGAAGGACCAGGCAAGGTCCAAGCCAGGAACTTGCTCAGGAGGCGGGAGGACGAGGGTGGAATGGGACATCTGGCTGGAAAGAGGGACCAGGGTCCCTCAGCTCGTGAGCATGGTCAGGGTGGTTGGTCCATTTTCTGTTGCCATGACAGACTGCCTGACACTAGATCATTTTTAAAGATGAGAGGTAGGTTTATTTGGCTCACGGTTCTAGAGGCTGGGAGGAGCGTGGTGTCAGCACCTGGTGAGGTCGTCTGTGCATCCTGATGTGGCAGAGGGCATTCCCAGGCGAGCGGGGCAAGCAAGCTGGCTCCAGCCTTGTTCTCTTCTTCTGAAGCCACTAATACCACCCCAGGGCCCCACCCCGAGGACCTCATCTAAGCCTGGTCACCTCCCAGAGGCCCCTTCCCGACCCTGTAGCATGTGCCCAGGGACAGTCACACGGGAACCCCTGGGGCACATGACTGGGCCCACAGCAGTGCCTTCTCTGTCTTCCACGGGACCTGTGTCCCCTAAGGTGGCCACCCTGCCTCTGGGTGGCATGGGGACTGGACCTGTCTCTCCCGCAGGTGACGTGGTGTACAACAACACCATCGGGGACACCTGCTACTACGTGAACTGCTCCGTTGACTGTGAGTTCCAGTACTTCAACTGGTCCTGCCCGTCCACGCCTTCCCCCACGCCTACATCCTCGGTGCCCACTCCGTCCTCGGTGGCCACGCCTTTGACACCCTCAACACCCAAGCCCTCCACGCCAACAACCACATCCTCCAAGCCGACACCCGGCACCACCAAGCCCACTGGGTGCCTAGATTTCGATCCTCCGAGACAGGTCAGTGGGCCAGGGTGGCCTCGTTCCCCCGGCGCCAGGGGTGTCCAGGCGTCCGAGGCCTGAGGGGTCCGAGATGCTCCTTCCCCCCCCTGCACCATCTGCAGTGCAGGGTCCGCTGCAGCCCTGGGCCTTCTCCAGGCCTGGCCAGGTGGCTGGCCGCCACGAGGCCCTGCGCTGCCGGCGGCCCCTCTGGGGTGGAGTGGACTGCCATGCTGCCCACGTGCAGCCTGTTGACTCCCAGGGCCTGGTCCTGCAGGAGAACGAGACCTGGTGGCTGTGTAACTGCACCATGGCCATCTGCAAGCACGACAACGTGGTGGAGATCGTGGAGAAGGAGTGCCAGCCCCCGCCCATGCCCACCTGCTCCAATGGCCTCAAGCCTGTGCAAGTCCTGGACCCCGACGGCTGCTGCTGGCACTGGGAGTGTGACTGTAAGTCCCTCCCAGTCGCTCGGGGACTGCCTGCCACTCCCTCTCTGGTGGAGGGTGGCGTGACTGGTCTCCTGGGAGCACGCGGGCCCTGGGGGCAGAGTCCGAGGGCTGAGCACCTGCTGCAGGCTTGGCGCAGGGCCCAGGGACTTCTCGCACTCCTTCCTGCCCCAGGTCTGGGGACCTCCCCAGAAGGAGGAGGCCTTCCAGGTGAGAGGGGCCCCTCTGGCTCCACACCGAGGCCCTGTCCTGCGGAAGGGCCCTGTGGAGGGTGGGGAGCCAGGTCCAGCCTGCTCTCACACCCAAGGGCACCAGGCTTTTCAGGCCCGCTCTCCCGACCTGACCCTGAATCCTGACTGTGACCCGTTGCCGTCCCCACCCCTGCCCGCCAGCTCACTGAGCTTCTTCTGCAGGCTACTGCACGGGCTGGGGGGACCCGCACTACGTCACCTTCGACGGCCTGTACTACAGCTACCAGGGCAACTGCACCTACGTGCTGGTGGAGGAGGTGACCCCGCAGGTGGACAACTTTGGGGTCTACATCGACAACTACCACTGCGACGTCAACGACCAGGTGTCCTGCCCCCGCACACTCATCGTGCGCCACGAGACCCAGGAGGTGCTGATGCAGACCACGCAGATGATGCCCCTCAAAGTGCAGGTGCGTGGGGTGGGCCTGGCGAGTGTCCACAGCGGGCCAGCAGGCCGGGCTCTGAGCGAGGTCCCCCCAGCAGAGGATGGCAGCAAGGGCCCTACATAGCCTCCCCGGAGCCGGGCTGGAAGGTGGGATGGGGCGGGGTCTCCTGGGGACACAGCGTGCTCTTCTCAGGCCCTCCAGGTGGTGTGTTCAGGGACCCTGCGTCCCACCACTCAAGCCCCGCCCGGGCACAGGTCTCGGCAGAAGCTCCTCCCGGGGACAGGGCGGGTGGTCAGGGCTGCCCTCCTGCAGGTGCAGATGGGCCTCTGCGTCACACACGGCTCCCAGAGGTGACAAGGCAGGGCAAGGCAGGCCTCTAGCTGGCTGCCCCCTGCTCCTGCCGGGGCGCCTGACCAGGAATGCTGGCTGCAGGTGCAGGTCAACAAGCAGGCGGTGGCCCTGCCCTACAAGAAGTACGGGCTGCAGGTCTACGAGTCAGGCATCAGCTTCGTGGTGGACATCCCCGAGCTGGGCGCTCTCATCTCCTACAATGGGCTGTCCTTCTCCATCAGGCTGCCCTACCGCCTGTTTGGCAACAACACCAAGGGCCAGTGTGGTGAGCTCCACAGCCCCCACCCGCCCCACCTTGGGAGCTGGGGGCCTGTTCAAGCGGCGGGCAGTGGGCCTTCTGCCCCTCTGTTGGGGCGCTGTGGTGTGGTCCTGGGTTTGGTCCCTGTGGGGAGCCCACAGGAGGGGGCTGGCCATGAGGGACCTGGGTGGGGGGAGGGGTGGTCTCCCAGGGACGACCCTGGCCCCGACGGTCCAGGCTGGTGCTGGTGCCATGGGACCATCCTTGCCGCCACAGGCACCTGCACCAACAGCACTGTGGACGACTGTGTGCTGCCAAGTGGAGAGATCACCTCCAACTGCGAGGCCGCAGCTGACCAGTGGGTGGTGAATGATCCCTCCAAGCCACACTGTCCCCACGGCAGCTTCACCACCAGGCGCCCGGCCCTCACAACGCCAGGGGGCAGCCACTCCACACTGCCCGAGAACTGCACCACGTCTCCACTCTGCCAGCTCATCAAGGACAGGTGACCTGCCTGGGCCTGTCGGGCCTGGCCACTGGGCAGCTGTGGGCCCCAGGAAGCAGCCTAGCCTACCAGGAGGATGCGAGGCCCAGCCGAGTGGGGAGCTGGAGGGCTGAGCACGGTGCTGTCTGGGCCAAGTCAGGGCCCAGGCCCAGGCCCCTGTTCCCACAGGCCAGCAGCGTTCCTGGGCACCCTGCTCTCCTGGCCTCCTGGGTGGTGCCAGCTTAGCTGCCCCAGAGGCCCTGCGTGGCCCAGCCGGCCGAGCACAGAGCTTGCACTCAGGGCTGACTCTGGGGAGCCAGGTTTGAGCTTAGATGGAAGGGGGCCTCCGGAGGCAGGCAGCAACGGACAGGTCGGTGCTGGATTGGGCTTCAGGGGGCCTTCCAGGGCTGCTGGGGAGGCTCAGGGCACCCAGCGCTCCCCCTGGGGCCCAGTGGGTGTGGGCCTCCTGTCCTCCAGGCTGGTCCCTTCCTGCTGCTCCTGCTGTCAGCCACAGGCACCCCCTGATGGCCACAGGCTGAGCCTGCCAGGGGCAGCCAGGGTGGAGGCATGGGAGAGGCGGGTGTGGTCACCTGGCCTGGAGCCGACCAGAGCGTCAACTCGCCCCGCAGCCTGTTCTCCCAGTGCCACGCCTCCGTGCCGCCCCAGCACTACTACGAGGCCTGCGTGTTTGACAGCTGCTTCGTGCCTGGCTCTGGCCTGGAGTGCGCCAGTGTGCAGGCCTACGCGGCCCTCTGTGCCCAGCAGGGCATCTGCATTGACTGGCGGGACCACACCCATGGGACCTGCTGTAAGTGCCCCTGCCCCTGCCCCGCACGGGGGGCCTGCAGGCCAGAGGAGGCTCCCAGATCTGCTGGTTGTGAAGCCTGGAGTTAGACCCCATGGGCTGAGCCAGGCGTGCAGGGACAGCCAGGGCTGAGGCTGGGTCCCCAGGTGGGGAAGGACAGCCCGGAGGCCGGGTGTGGAGTTCTGCACCCAGCTGGGTCAGGGTGAGGGTTAGGTAGGTGGGTGTGGGCCTCCTGTCCTCCAGGCTGGTCCCTTCCCGCTGCTTCTGCTGTCAGCCACAGGCACCTCCCTGATGGCCACAGGCTGAGCCTGCCGGGGGCAGCCGGGGTGGAGGCGTGGGAGAGGCGGGTGTGGTCACCCAGCCTCCAAGCTGACCAGAGCGTGACCACGCCCCCCCCAGCCAGGCACCCACCAGGCACCCACCAGGGCAGGACAGAGGCCACAGCACTGAGTCATTGGCCACCTCTGCTGGTGTGGGGAGGTGCTGGTTGGGACGGAGCGGGCAGCTGTCACTGGGCATGTGCCCTCCTGAGTGGCCCTCTGGTCCTTGCTTTCTGCAGCTGTGACATGCCCATCTCACAGGGAGTACCGGGCCTGTGGCCCCTCACAAGAGCCCACCTGCCAGTCCAGGTACGTCGTGTGACGAGTCCCCGACGGATGGGCTGGCAGGTGGCTCCCTCCCCATCCCACCGCCCTGGGCCAGAGGCCCCCCTGAGGATCCTCTTCCTTCAGCTCCTCCCCGCAGAACTCCAGCAGCCTGGTGGAGGGCTGCTACTGCCCCGAAGGCACCACGAGCTACGCCCCGGGCTTCGATGTCTGCGTGAAGACCTGCGGTAGGCCACCCACCGCCCTCCTCAGGGTCCATGGGGCTGGGCCCAGGGCGGACCCTGCTCCCTACAGTACCAAGCTGTGCTAACAGGTGTTTCCTTCCTCTCCCAGGCTGTGTGGGACCCGACAATGTGCCCAGAGAGGTAGGTCTTCCCCTTTGTGATGGGGATCTCCCAAAAACCCTGAATTTGGGGGAGTGGAGTGGGGTCCGGTGGACATGAGACTGAGTAATCAGTCACTGAACCCTGGGATACTGATTTAGCAGGGACGCCCATGCACTCATTCACTGTCCATTTCTTTGTCCATCTGTCCATCCAAACATCTCTCCACCCACTTGTCCATCCACTCACCACCTGTCCATCTGTCCATCCATCCATCCTCTTATCACCTGGTCATGGATTTATTCATCTGTCCATCATCCACACCCCCAGCTGACCCTCTCTCTATGCATCCACCTGCCTGCCCACCATCGTGTGGTCTGTCAGCACTGGGGTGACACCTAGGCCACTGGGTGTGGTCTGCCTCCAGGGTAGGGTCAGGGCCCTGAGGCTCACTCCTGGCTCAAGTCTGCACAAACCTAAGTGATTTGAGAGGTGCCTTGGCCCCACACCAGTCCCGTGTTGGTGGGTGCTGGTGAGCAGGTCACGGCTGTGGATGGCAGCCTGGGACCCCGAGAGCAGCTGCTGTCCTTCCCAGAGCCTGGCCTGTGAGCCAGGGGTGGGCAGGGATGTGGCTTCCCCTCAAGACCCCTTGGCCAGCTGCCTAGGACAGCCCTTTCCTGCTTGGCTGGCCACAGATGGGTCACCTGCAGCCCTGGCACGGTGGTGGGCGGGGCCTGGTGGGGCCCTTGGCTTCAGCAGCCCACGCGCTTCCTCCGCAGTTTGGGGAGCGGTTTGTGTTCGACTGCAAGGACTGCGTCTGCCTGGAGGGTGGCAGTGGCATCGTGTGCCAGCCCAAGCAATGCAGCCAGAGGGCTCCGGTCAAGTGTGAGGAGGACGGCACCTACCTCGTCACCGAGGTCGACCCTGCCGACACCTGCTGCAGCATCTCCCTGTGCAGTAAGGCCAGCTGGAGCGGGAGGCAGGACCCTGGGCCCCACTGTCATGCAGCGGGCACCCTGTGGGCAGCCCCTGCCCTGGGAGCTCAGGATGTGGCCATCCCAGAGGCTGTGGGGCTCCACTGGACCTCCCCCTGCAGGGGCTGGCCTGGGGGGGGTGACGGGGAACCCCCCGGGGTGCAGGGGCCCTGTGCTATGTGGCAGGAGGTGGGGCTTTGCCGGTGGGAAGCACCCGCCTTAGGAGTCTGCCTCACCTTCAGAGTGCAACACCAGCCTGTGCAGAGAGGAGCCCCCCTCGTGCCCGCTGGGATTCCAGGTGAAGAGCCAGATGGTGCCCGGAAGGTGCTGCCCTGTCTACTCCTGTGGTACGTAAGGCTGGCTGGCGTGGCTGGGCTGTGCGGGAGGGCTGGCTATGGGAAGCGGCACCCTCGGGGGTCCTGTCTGTGGATCTGTCCTGAGCTGGGGCTAGGCCAGGTGGCCACTCAGGACAGCCTCTGAGGGCCTCTCCTGCTCTCTCCCAAGTGCCCAAGGGTGTGTGTGTGCACCAGAACGCAGAGTACCAGGTGAGCCCTGGGCTGGCAGTGGGGAGGTGGAGGAGGGAGGGGAGGTGACGGCCCTTGCTCCCCGTGGGTGGGGAGGGGTGTGGTCGGGGCCTGGGCAGGTCCTCACCGCCTGCCTGTGCCTGCAGCCTGGCTCCCCAGTGTACTCCTCCAAGTGTCAGGACTGTGTGTGTACCCACGCCGTGGACAACAGCACCCAGCTCAACGTCATCACCTGCACCCATGTGCCCTGCAACATCTCCTGTGACCCTGTAAGCCCCAGCTGCCCTCCTTCCCCGCTCCCCATCTCAGGGCACCTCCTCCCCTCTCCCTGAGAAGCACACAGGCCCTGACGCTTCCACAGAGTTGGTCACACTTCCTCCATGCTCTCCTGGCCCACTCCGTCCCCGCCTCTCCACCTTGGCACCTACCCGGACTGCAGCCTCTCCAGGCAGGCAACCCCAGCAGCCCCAGGTGCCTCTGGGGTGCAGGACAAGCCTGCAGCTGGGCCTGGGCCTTGTCTGTCCACAGGGCTTTGAACTTGTGGAGGCCCCTGGCCAGTGCTGCAAGAAGTGTGAGCAGACCCACTGCATCATCAACAGGCCCAAAAGCCAGTACCTCATCCTGAAGGTGCGCCAGGGACACCCCCCACGGCTGGGAGGTTCCACAGGCGGGTGGGAGCAGAGAACAGGGGAACCCTGGCTCTGCTGGCCAAGTCCCCCAATTCTGGGTACAGCTGTGGACAAGGGTCCTGGGGCTGCTGCAGCAATGTACACAGTGCGGTGGCTTAAGCCAGCAGGACTCGATTCTCCCAGTTCTGGAGTGCCCAGCTCTGAGGTCCAGGCTCACAGGGCTGGGCTTGCTTGCTCTGCAAGTACAGGGGGAGCCACGGGGAGGCTCTGCCTCCGTCTCCAAGTGGCTCCTTCCCTGCGTCTGTGTCCTCCTCTGCCTCTCATAAGGATGCTGCCCCTGGCTTTGGGGCCACGCTAATCCAGGATGACCTTGTCTCAAGATCTTTTGTTTAGCTTCATCTTTAAGTGTCCCTCTCCCAAATGGGGTCAGTTCATAGGTCTGGGCACAGCTTCCTGGTGATGTGGGCTGCAGGCAGGTGCCTGTCCCGAGACCCCTGGTCCTCTTGCCTGGTGCTGCTGGGCCTGTAGCTGGTCTGGTCTGAAAAGCTGCTCTTGTCGTGTCCCCACTCTGTCCTGGTTTGTGTCTCTGGGCTGCAAGACCTTCCCACGTGTCCTCACTGATGCTCTCTGCCTGCAGCCCGGGGACATTCAGAGCAACCCCAACAACAAGTGCATGTTCTACAGCTGCATGAAGGTCCACAACCAGCTCATCTCATCCGTCTCCAACATCTCCTGCCCTGACTTTGACCCCAGCCGCTGTGTCCCAGTGAGTGGGCCCCTGGGCGTGGGTCTACCAAGCTCTGCCCAGAGTGGGGCCCCCAGTGTTCCTGAAAGGCTGGTCCAGTGCTGGGACCTGGCCTCAGGCCTGGCTGCAGCTGCCCAGGAGGCTTTGTCCTGGGCTCCTGCAGGAACCACCCCTTCCTAACCCCGTGTCAGGAAGGGGGTGTCCGTCCACTTGGGAAGTCTGGGGGACCCAGGCTCATTCTCCTTTCCCCCCAGGGCTCTATCACACTGATGCCCAATGGATGCTGCCAGAGATGTGAGTACCGTCTGGCAGGCACGGCCTAGTGGGTGGGTGCCACAGAGCCCCTGGAGGGAGGAAGGTAGAGAGGAGGGTGTCCCAGAGCCTGTGCCTGCTGTGCCGTCCTCTCTCACACTATGCCCAGGAAGAGGCAGGAGGGAGCCCAGCTGGAGGCTGAGGGCTGCCCCTGGGGGATCGGTGGCGCCAGGTTGGGGGCTGCTGGACTTGGGCAGAGGAGAGGAAGTGAGAGCTGGTGTGAGACCCCTGCCCCTTGGGCTCCTCCCAGGCATCCCTCTCAACGAGACCAGGGTCCCCTGCGCCACCATCCCAGTAATCAGGGAGATCTCAAGGGCCGGCTGCACCAAGAATGTCACCATGAACTACTGCTCCGGGTCCTGTGGGACTTTCGCCATGTGAGTCCCAGGCTAAGCCCGTGCCCTGGTGGGGAGCCCGGAGGAGTCCAAAAAGAGGCGGGGGGCGGGGCGAGGCTAGCCCCGCCTCCGGGGAGGCGGCCCCTCACCCGTCCTCGCCCCCAGGTACTCGGCGCAGGCCCAGGCCCTGGACCACAGGTGCTCTTGCTGCAAGGAGGAGCGGACCAGCGAGCGCGAGGTGGTGCTGGACTGCCCCAACGGTGGCACGCTGGCTCACACCTACACGCACATCGAGAGCTGCCTGTGCCAGGACTCCGTGTGCGGGCTCCCGCTGGCGCAGCAGGGCCGCGTCCGCCGCTCCAGCCCCCGGCTCCTAGGGAGGGCGTGAGCCGGGAGGCGCTGCCCCCACCGCTGACCTGCCTCGCCCCTTCCCCCTGAGCTTGGATTCCTCTCTGCGGATATTTATTTTCTGAGGCTTTGTTGGATCTTTTGCTTTCTGATAATAAACTCAGGCAGAGATACTGTACTGTACTGTGTGGTCTGAGTTGATGCCCGTGGGCCACTGGGCGGCAGGGTCCAGGGGTGTGGGGGTGGGGTGCCTCAGAGAGGACCCTGGGCCCCCCACGGTCCGGCCACCAGTGTGTACACAGGACCCAGGGATCCTGGCTTTGCCCAGTACTGCCCAGAAAAACCAGCCCCTAGCTCTCTGCCTGTGCCAAGCCCTGGCTGGGCAGCTTGACCTCAGGCTGTGAGACGGTCCCAGGGTCTTTCATGGCCGTTTCCCAGGCTTTCTGCGGCTGGGGTGATTTCAGTCCAGCACGAGCTGTGGGGTCAGTGTGCCTGTGTGTGTGGATCTCTCTGGGTTTCTACCCCGGAAAAGCCAAAGAGAATCAGCTCCCGCTGCAAACTAGCCAGAAGTGGCCGTGGCTGGCTGGCCAGGGTTGCAGGCCGCTTCCAGGCAGAGCCCGCCAGGCCTCCCACTGACCTGAAGGCACAGTGGACGGCTGGCCACGCGTACGTGTGTGACCTCAGACACCGTGCCCTCCCGTGTTTGGGAGCTGAGGCCCTGGCTTTCTGGGACTCATGGAGGCTGGTGGAGGCTGCCCATCTGTGGTCGGTGCGTGCAGAGAAGCCCCCACCTCCTCTCTCAAGGCAGCAGGCAGTGCTGGGGGAGCCCCAGGTGTCCCGGAGGAGGCCAGAGCCCCAGCACCCAGTCTCACTGCGAGCCTTGCTGCAGTGCCTCAGGGCTCACGGCACCTGTGTGGGGGGGGGTCCAGAGCTGCCCGCCAGAGGCCAGAGCCCCTCTTCCTTCTCTCTACTCGAGGCCTCCTCGGGGCTGGGCTGAGACAGCTGCCCTCCCAGGCTGTCCGACCTCCGCCTGGTTTCCTCCCCACCTGACCTCCGGACCCCAGGCAGGGCAGCGGGCCGAGGGCCTGTCGGGTGCCCGTGCCTTGGTGTCTCCCTGGTCCTGGAGGCTGCTCAGGTGTGGCAGCCTTCCCAGTGCTCCCAGCTGTCCTGGCCACCCCCTCTGGGGACCTAGAGCCCACAGTGTCGAGGCCTACGGACTTCTTGGGAAGCCAGAGGGCCTGGGCCCACCCTAGAGCCACTGGGTCCTCTGGCAGAGCAGATGTGCTGAGGGGACGTGGGCGGCCACCTCTGGCATGGCCATGCGGGGCCTGGTGCTTCAGAGCCTGGGCTTCCACGAAGTCTTCAAGGCCCGAGTCCCAAAGCCACTCCAGGCCGCGTCTGGTGCTGGAGGACAGGGGCCCTGAGCCGCGTGTGTGGCCCGAGGCTGTTCTCCTGGCCCGTCCTGGCCATGTGTCACTTCTCTGCCAGAGTGTGCCCTGATGGCAGCCCCAGGATGGCGGTGACCTGCAGGGTGGGATAGGGTGCTGTGGACAGAGCCCTGGTCAGGAAGAGGAGGAAGGTGCTGGCAGGTCCCTGGATCTATCTCTGGGCCTGCCACTGTGAAGCGGGTGCTCCAGGGGCAACCGAATGGGTGAGGGTGCAGCTGGGCCCCTTCATAAAGGGACCCCACCCCAGAGCAGCCCACCCCTTCCCAGAACAGGCCCCTGGCCAACATAGGCCATACCACCCCCGGACATTAAACTCCACGTCACACAAAAGGTGTTAGCCACCGTGGAACTGAGGTAGACAGTAACAACCCAGGCGACTGGAAGATCCCCCTAAATTTGGGGATTGGGACACACACTTGTTTTTGTTTGTGGTGCTGGTGACAGCACCCAGGCTAGGTGAGCACTTACCACTGAGCAACACCCCAGCCTCTGGGACACACACTAAATAACCGACGGGTCAAAGAGGAGGCTCAAGAGAAGTTAGGAAATGTTTTAAATAGACTAAAAACGAAAGCAAAACTTATCAAAAAGTATTCCTTAGACCTTCACAGCATGTTTTCTTGTGTTGGTAGGAGGGAAGTCTCGATGGCCTATGTTCTACCTCAACACTGTAGCGGAAGACGAGCAGGTGGAGCTGGAACAAAGGAGGTAGCACACCCGTCCAGTGGCCTCCGGGAGCACCCACTTCACGGCTTCAAACCCCAGACTCCGGGCACACAAAACCGAATGGGTAGAATCAGTGAGATGGAAAACTGGCTCCTGGAAGAGATAAAAGTGAAACTGAATGAACCTCATCAAGGAGGATCATGCCAAAAAGAACGAGATCTATACACAGACGAAGCGTGGGCCAGGGCTACACATCCCACAGACCTCTCAGGGACCCGGAAAGGGAGGCCGTGGTGTAATGGGGTTGACAACTGGATGAGGCGGACACGTCCCTCCACAGAAGCAAGTTCACAAAACTGACCCAAGAAGAAACAGGAATCAGCCCCATCTTGTCTTAGAAACCGAATCCATCACCTGCAGGCCTTCCTCAGGACGCCTTATCTGTGATTCTGTAAATCTCTAGAGAAGAAATAGCACCGACCCCATTCAAACTCTTCCAGAACGAAAGTGAAAAGGGAGCACTGTTGACCACTGAGCCCTATCCCCAGCCCTCTTTATATTTTGTATTTGGAGACAGGGCCTTGCTAAGTTGCTGAGGCTGGCTTTGAACCCATGATGCTCCAGCCTCAGCCTCCTGAGCTGTTGAGGGAAACTCTCTCAACCCATCTTGCAGGTTTGCATCTCTCCAGATTCCAGAAGCAGCGATGTGGTGAGAAAGAGCTGTCGGTGCCTGCCAGGAGCAGAGATACAGAACCCAGAGAGGAATGTTGTGAGGCCGTCCGGCAGCGCGTCCAGGAAGGGGTGGCCAGGGTGACTCCTGTCAATACAGCACAGGAGAAAAGCAAAGTTAGAGGACGGGCAGCCCTGAGGACCCGCAAGAGAGCTGAAGGACACATGGACCACAGAGCGGGAGGGCCACCCAGGGGGGCAGAAGACAAAGTGTGTGGGTAGGTGGCCCCGCAGAACCCACAGAGCCCCCACCAACGAGCTCCGCCTGCAGGAGCCATTCGTGTGTCTATGTAAAGGGATTAAGTCAAAGCAAACAACTCCACTTACAATAGTATAAAAACACAACACGTGGGAAGACATTTAACAAGATGGTGCAAGAAATGTAAACTGAAGGCCACAACACATCCCAAAGCTAAATTTAAAAACACTTAAATAAGAGGAGACGTAGGCCAAGTTCATGGCCAAGAAGGTTTGGTATTGGTGAGATAGCTGCCCTCTTGAATCTACCTGAAGAGTCACGAAATACCCATACAATCCCTCACGGTCCTTTTGGAAGCAATTGGCAAGCTACTTTTGTTTATTATTATTATTATTACTATTATCATTATTATTATTAGTTTTCTCTGTTTTTCCGTATTTTAAACAGGTGCATTGTACTTGTACAGGTTGTTGTTGCAGGTTCAATATGTGATGTTCACACACACAATGCAGCAGCATGGCCTGGCCAGTGTCCCTCCCCTGCACTTCCCCTTCCTCCCTTCCCCCCACCCCTGGTCCTATCCTCTACTGACCTTCCTTTGATTTTCATGAGATACACCCACGGTTTCTTCTCCTTTTTCCTCCCGAGCCTCTGCTATGAGAGAAAACATATGACCCTTGACCTGAGTTTGGCTTATTTCACATAACACAATGCTCTCAAGCTCCGTCCATGTTCCTGCATGTGCCATAGTTTCCTTTTTATGGCTGACTAAAACTCCACTGTGCATGTCCACCACATTTTCTTTATCCACCCGTCCATCGAGGGACACCTAGGCTGGCTCCTTCGTCTGGCGGCTGTGAATAGTGCTGCTATAGTATCACTGTAGTGAGATGACTCTGACTCCTCAGGGTCAATAACAAGGAGTGGGACAGCTGGGTCACATGGAGGGTCCCTGCCTGGTCTTTTGAGGAGCCTCCCTACTGATTTCCACGGGGTCGTGCTGATTCACAGTCCACCCACAGTGTAAAAGGGTTCCTCTCCCCGCATCCTCCAGCATGTGTTGTTCACACCCCTGATGGCTGCCCTCCTGACGGGTGTGGGACACAGCTCAGTGTGGTTTTGAGTTGCATTTCCCTAATTGTTAATGATGTTGAACATTTCCCATGATTTCTTGCCCATTTGCACTACTTCTTTTGAGAAGTGTCTGTTTAGCTCATTTGTCAATTTATTAATTGGGTTATGTGGTTATTCAGTTTTCAGTTTTCTGAGTTCTTTTTAGTTTTCTAGATATCAATCCTCTGTCAGAAGAAGAGTTGGCAAATACAAGTGGGAAGGTGCATCCTGTGTCCAGAGGGCACCAGAAGTCTTGTGGCCCATTGCAGCGGGATGGACAAAGCATGGGCCTAGGGCTTCATGGGGCTCTTATAGAAGGTGGTACCTTTACCAGTTGGCTGGTAAGTTCATGAAAAGATGCTTAGCGTTAGGACCTGCCCAGTAATCTCAGGGGAAAGCCACGGGGTGAGGCAGCTGGGAGCGTGGAGCGCTCCTGTGCCTCAAGGCCATGGCGTGTCCAGCCAGCCTGCCCCAGCCAGGAGTTTACCAGGAAGGGAGCCCAAGCCGCACGGCTGGTCCATGAATGCTTAAGGCAGCCGCATTCAAAACTCCCAGACCCAGGAGCAACCTGGGGCCCGAGGCAGCGAGGTCTGCGACGATGGGTGCTCAGCCCCGGGAAGGAGCCAGGGCCAGGGCGGCCGGCAGGGGCCTCCCGGCGTCATACTGCGGGAGGACACGAGGAAGACCGCGGGGTCTGCACTTAGGCTGTTGCGTGGGTAGAATCCCAGAGACGGAGGCCAGGCGACACCTAGGACCGGGGAATGGACTGCCGGTGGCACAGATGAGCTCTTTGGGTCCCTTGCCTTGTGTGTGGTGCCGGTAAGACAACTGCATGCCATCACTAACCTCATAACACCACACTCCCCGGTGGAGCGTCCTGATGGGTGTACGCGCGATCGCAGAAGAGTAAGAATAAGGCAAGCCTAGCTCCTGGGACAGCCATGCTCTTCAGCTCCTGTCTGCAGACGGCCCCTGGGCTGGCTCAGCGGCCGTCCCCACTGTCCCCTGTGGGTCTGTCCCAATGCCTGGCAGCAACAGCTGGGAGCTGGGGCCACGTCCTCCCCGTGTCCAGCAGGGCCAGGGCTCAGGTGGCCTGCACAGGGCATGCACAGGGCTGCGTGGGTTCCGGGGCAGCTGGAGCACAGGAGCACAGGATCCGCGGCTTAAGGCAGCACAAGTTCGTTCCCAGGCCCTGGAAGCCAGAGCCGAGCCGAGGTCTCCCCAGGACTGCCCTGCTCTGGAGGCTCAGGGGGGTGCTTCCCGCCTCCAGCTTCTGCAGCCCCAGGTGCTCTGTGGCTGTGGCCACGTGGCCCCAAGCTCTGCCTCTGTCTCTGCAGGAAATTCTCCTTTGTGCGTCTCTTATAAAGACTGTCCTTGGGTTCAGAATGATCTTACCTTGAGATCCTTCTTAATCACATCTGAGAAGACACTTTTTCCAAATAGTGTCACATTTAGGGGTTCCAGGGAAGAGGACATGGACAGATATTTTTTGGGGCCACCATTTGGCCCATGACCACAGCCAAGCCAGACCCGTATGGTTGTGGGTGTGGGTGCAAGTGTGAGCGGGGGCCTGTGTGACTGGAGGCCCTGACGGTGCTCGTCTTACCCAGACTCTTCCAGATGGCTGACTGGAAGAGTAGGAAAAGTGGGGACGCTTAGCCATCTTGTTTTTGAAACTAGTATAATCTCGATGCCAAAGGTCGTCTCTGAGATCAGCACAAGGGGAGAACGTGGCAGCTGAATCTCACTTCTTCACACCGTGCTGCCTGGCGAGGGAGTGTACCAGCATGTGGGATCCCAAGCTGCGGCCAGGGGCCGACTGGGCCACGCTCCTCCCTGCCCTTCTCTACGGCACCCCAGGAGGGTGGGACGACGTAACAGACCGCCATCTTTGAACATGGCGACAGAAGTGCACATCCAGGTCTTCTCTCTCCCCTTCTCTGGGGCTTCGCCCACCTCGCATGTGCCTGTCCCCATGTCCCCTTGGGCTGCCTGTGGCTGGAGGCTGGCCTCACTGGTTCAGGGGTTCAGAGCAAGAAGCACATGTACCCACAAGCACAGCCTAGCACTGGGCAGAATTAGTGGCCCTTGGCTGGTCCTGCCAGAGACGCCAGCTCCTTCACCTGGTCAGACACTCAGGTAGACGGGGGGGGGGGGGTGTGGGGGGCTGTGTGCAAAGCCCCTCCCACTCTCCCATCCAAGACATGGGCCAATAGGGCTTCTCTCATGGAATTCAGGGATGGTTCAACCACAGAAAACTGGCTATATTAGGAACTGGTCAGGATGGGCCCTGCGGTGCCAGAGGGGACAGAGGCTGCCTAGTCCTGGGGCTTGTGACAGTCATGGTCTCCTCAGGCATCCTGAAGCTACAGCTTGGCTGGCGCCTGCTCCACATCTGTGTCCAGGACCCAGGCAATAAGACCACTCTCACCTCCAAGGTGGCCATCAGTCCTGGTAGAGAAAGCCACCCAGTGGGTCTTCCCAGTGTCCAGGACCCAGAGTGGTCCAGCCCTGGCTGTGGCCCTGGGCGCAGAGATGGCAATACCTCCACTGGGCAGCAGGGGGAACCAGAGACACTTGGTGGCTCCTGAAGTTTTAGGAATGTCACAGGACATTTTAGGAAATACGTTTTATTGGGTACATTTGAGGTTTGCAGCATGATGCCAGGGGAAGCAAACACTAAATCGTCACCATAGTGAAGTAGACGGACACATCTATCATCTCACACATTTTTTGGGGTGTGGCAGGAGCAACTAAATATACTGGTGCATTTATTTTTAAGTTAAATGTAATTTAATTTTTATTTTTGAGACGGATCTTGCTAAATTGTCTAGGCTGACCTCACACTTATGATCCTGGGGTGACGGTGAGTGCCACTGGGCCTGGCTGATCTCAGTGGAGGCAAAACAGGACCAAGGGACCCACAGGGGAGCAGGGTCCCTCACAGGAGGAGGGGCCTCTTCCAAGGAATCGCAGGGACGTGGGCTCCCTGGGGGCCTCTGCCCTTCCCAAGGCAGTTGGGAAACAGGTGGCTGCAGCCCTGTGCTTTCAGTCTTTGCCAAGGGCCATAAAGCCAGAAAAGAGGTGAGGACCTCAGGACGGGAAGGAGAGGGCTGTCGGAGGCTCTGCTGTGGAGGTGGTAAGAGGGCTGGCCTGGGCCCAGTGGGACTCATGGAGGAAAACCCACCCCCCAAGCAGAAAGCCCATCTATTCACACCAGTGCGCCAAGTGAAAATGTAATAGGGAAGACCCCACCAAGAGAGCCGCAAAACCCGTGCAGATCCCTGGAGTGAGCCAGACCCCGCGTCCTGAGAAGACCGAGGCCTTGCTGGGAGGAGCCGGGTTGGGCCTCGGAACCTGAGGTCAGGTTCTCTGGCCGGCTCCAGGGACCCGTGAGAGGTCTTCACGGCCCCTGTCTTCCCTGGGGCTGGGCAGGCTGGTCCAAAAGTCTGCGAGGAGCCCGAGGGTGTGGAAGAGCCAGGTGGAGGCGTGCCCCAGGCAGCTGGCCCAGGCGCAGGGACAGGAGCCGGTCCACATGGAGAGCACGCCACTGTCCTCAGGACCAGGCCGACTCAACAGTGAGCTGTGAAAACGAGACGCGGAACCCCAAGAGAAACACGCAGTGTCCACGTGTGGCCTGGGGTGAGGAGGGCTGTCAGGAGGCCCCGCTGAGGCCTCGTGGGGCCCACGGGTTACTGCAGAGGCCGCCGGAGGGATCCTACGGGTCTCCGCTGTTCTGCGAGCGCGGGTTGCTGCAGAGTGAGGGGCGCTCACCCGCCAGCCCCAGGGTCAGTGGTTTTCTCAGGACGGCCTGACGTCGCCACTTGATTCTTGGGGCTCTGCACAGGTTGTGTGGCTATTTTAGTGGAGTTTTGTTCTCTTCTGCTTTCAACTTGGGTTTTCTGCTGCAAATAAATGCTTTTTTTCCATTAACCTTGTACTATTTCTCTTCTTGCTTTCCGGCCGTGCTGTGAGGCAGCTGGGGGCCGCATCAGAGGCAGAACAGATGCAGCTGCTTGATCTTGGACTTCAGCCTCCAAAACTGTGAGCTAAACCCCTTTTCTTTCTTTATAAAGTTCCTACCCAGCATTGGGTATTTTGTTATAGCATCTGAAAGTAGACTGAGACCTGGAATCACTAAAGCCACAAGTCATTAGAGACTGATCCATTTGACTACGTTACACTTGAGAAATTGTGTTTGAAAACTATCAATGTGATGAGGTAAAAATATAAGCCAGGAAGTGAAAAAAGATGATTTCCACGTGTTCTGTGATCATCGAGGACCAGTGTCCAGAGTGTCTTGTGTCACTCAGTTTGCACCACTGCAACAGGATATTCCAGATGACCAACGTAATGAGGAAAAGGTGTATTTTGACTGACTGACGGTTTCAGGTTTCCATGGTCACCTGGGAAGCAGGCGCATCCTGGCAGAAGTGGGTGGCGGAGGAGACTTTTCCCAGTGGTGGCGGGAAGCAAAGGGGGCGCAGGAAGGGGGTGAGGACTCCCTTCAGGGCTCACCTCCAGTGACCGACTCTCTCCAGCAGGCCCCACCCACAAAGGCCCCACCACCTCCCCACAGCTCACAGGCGCCTGGTGGCCCCCTGCCTGCGGACAGTGGACGCCTATCCTACCCCGCCATCACCTGGGAACACCAGTGGCCAGCAGCAGAGCCAACCCGTCGAGTCCACACGTCTCCGGCTCCTGGAGGCGCTGCAGAGCGCCTAGGCTCGGTCACAGCGGCCCCTGCAGCCTCGGCCGGGCCTGCGCAGTGACCCCTTTCCAATACTAACGTGGCAGGCGCGTGAAGATGTCTGAGGACCTCCTGGCCCCATCTTTGCTGGGACCTTTGATCTACCAAAGGAAAACTGGCGGTGTGCTAATGTGGCGAGTGCTGCCAGGTCAGTAGGTGGGGTGCGTGCTGCCCTCCTCTGTTCCTTGGGGTGCTTGAGACGCTCATCTTGAAAAGCCTGGGCCCCGGGAGCTGCAGCCACGCGGCTGGAGCACCGAGCCCCTCCCACCTCGGCCAGGGCCTGTCGCTCTCTGGGCCCTGGTTCCCTTGAGGACAACTTCTCCCTGGACTGAGCCCTCCTGGCTGAGGCCCTGGCCAGTGACCAGACGCCAGATCCGAGCAGCTTGCCCCTGGAGTGGCGTGACTGGCCCCTAGAGCCTCTGCGGGGCCAGGCAGACCTTGGAGAGGAGCCCCAGGAAGGCTTACAGGATGGACAGTGTCCAGTTGGGACCTCCCTGGCAGGATCCCGCCGGCCACCCTGGCCTCCCACTCTGCTCTGGCGGACTGATACGGCTGCCCGGGTCTCCTGCTCGGCGTCTGCATCTTGGAGCCTCCCCCCTGGGCTGGGAGACAGGTTCTTTAGGGGGGATGAAGCTGAGGGGGCATGGGGTGGTGTAATCCCATACCAAGGTGTTCTGCTAAGAAGGGAGAACAGGGAGAAGATTCAGCCCCAGGCCCCTTGATCTGCGACCTCCAGCCCTGGGTGTGGGGCAATGGACTCTGGAAGCACTGGTCAGTACTGCCTCAGTGTCCAGAGCCGACTTCTGCACCGTGGAGCTTGCTAGCTGCTCCTCTGGAGACTGGGCAGAGCGGGGGGTATTGATCAGCCTTGCTCCCCTCCCTGACATCCAAGCCACGGTCTCAGGAGTTGACGGGTCAGCAGAGCCCTAGGCTGCTGGCCTGGGGGACCCTGCTATGACCTCAGAGGATGATGGCCTTCACGCCCTGGACAGCAGAGGCTGCCTGGATTCACGGCATTACTCCTGAGCTCCACAAGTTCCCAGCTTCCAGTCTCAGGGTGCTGACCACCTGCTGGGCAGCCAGCCGGTAGAGCCACCCTGCCTCCCTCTCCCCTCCCTCTGCTTCTTGGCAGTTTTAAGCCTGAACCAAGCCCACCCTGCCCTTTCACAGCATTTGGGCATTTCCCCGGCCTCCTCCAGGTGGGCGGGCCCATCTGCCAAGGCCAGCAAGAGTGGTCCTGGTCCTGTGCTGACGGGGCTCCTCCCTGCGTCCACTGAGCCATCCTGTGGGCCCTGACACCCTGCTTCACCTAGCCAGTGCCTCACCCAGGTGTCCCCACACTCCCTGGGCAGGGGAGGTGGCTCTGTGGCCCCACGTCACAAGAGCAGCCTGGCTGGTGGGTGGGCAGTGAACCAAGAGCCTGGGTCCCCCAGGGCTCTGACATGTGGCTTCAGGGGCCTCCGGGAGAGACGGGCACCCAAGGCTGGCTCACCACTTGGTCTGGCTGCCCTCACTGACTCTGAGGCCCTTCAATGCCACGGCCTAAGTGACTGGCCTCAGTCTGGGCTTAGAAACAGGAGCCACATGGGTCAGTAGGGCAGGCACAGCCCCCGACCAGTTGCCCTCACCAGGGGATGAGGCAGGCTGCCCACATGGACAGCAGGACGGTCAGTCACAGAATAAGTTGGTGTGGCCTGCACCAAGGCCCTGTTGGCCCCTGCGCCTACGGGTACCTGTCTGCCCAGTGTTCCCACACGAGGACCAAAGGCCCCAGTGCCACCTGGATACCAGCCTGAGCCATCCCGACCCAGCCCACATGGGGGCAGGCCTCAGGCCCTGCCTGAGAAGTAGCCCAGGATGGGGGTCTCTGGTGGTGGGCAGAGCGTGCGCTGTGCAGAGTGCAGCTCCCCAGAGCCTCCGGCCCATGGCACGGGCCCAAGCAGAGCCTGGATCAGGACAGCCACTCTCTGCCAGACGTGGGCACCTTGGGGCCTTCCTGGCCAGGTGTCGGGGGATGGCCACGCTCCAGGCCACGGAAGTTTACCCAGCGATGGAAAGGACTTCCTGTGCGCCTTCCCGCGTGAGCTGTGGTCAGCTCACTGATAAGCCAGATAAGCGTGTGCCAGGGGTACAGGGTGCCGTCTGGGGCTGGTTACCCCCCCTCACCGCTGGTGCGGCTGTCCCTCTCCTGCCACTTCCCCCGTGGCTGTGACAGGGAAGTGGCAACTCCACAGTGACCACGTGGCCGTGTGGCCCAGTCCCAGCCCTGCCCGGGAGCCCAGGGGAGCTCTTCCCCAGGTGCAGGGCGGAGAGGCCCCCAGGAGCAGCCGGAGGGCATCTGAAGGCAAAGGCCGCTCCCCCCCACCCCAGCTGCCTGTGTGGTGCTGGGTGCAGGGCCCAGTGCCGGTGTGCAGTGGCTCCCGTGGCCGCCTTCTTACCCGGCCTCTTCTGAGGGCAGCTGAACTTCCCGGAGGTGTCTTCCTGCCCTGCCTGCGGACGCTGCAGAGCCTCTCAGACGTGCTCCTGTGTGGGGTCCTCCCCGGATGCCTGCTGGAGCATCGGTTTTGAGTCTCCCAGGCCAGCACCTTGCCTGGAGTGCAGGGTGGGCTCAAAGTTCTTTCAGCACTTTAACAATGTCACTGCTCAGCCAGGTGCGGTGGCCACGTCTGTCATTCCAGGGACTCAGGAGGCTAAGGCATGAGGATTGTAAGTTGAAGGCCCAGCCTCAGCAACTGGCAACTTAGTGAGGCCCTCAATTAATAAATTGAAAGGGCTGGGATGTAGCACAGTGGTAAAGCATCCCTGGGTTCAGTCCCCCATACCAAACAAGTGAACGAATGAATGAGTGAATAAGTAAATAAATAAAAATAAGTAAGTAAATAAAACAAATTCCGATTGTGGCAAAATCACACAGCAAGCTTCCCCTTTAACCACTTTGCCTACCATTCTGTGTGCTCAGCACCCCTGCCCCAAGTGACCGTCCCCATCCACCCAGAACCCAGGGAGGGACTGCCTTCTGTGTCCACACACATGTTGCTGCCTCCTCCTGGCGGCAGTCCTCATCTGCAGCTGTCTCTGTTTTGATGTCTCTCTGTCTCTGTCTCCACTGTGGTCTCTCCTCCTGGCTGTCTCTGCATTGTGTCTCCCTCTCCATCTCTCTCTCTGCTTCTCGTCCCTGAGGTCCATCTTGCCTGGGGTCCCTCCTTCCTGCAGGGTTGGTGTGGGTGGGGGCTGTGGCGTCCTGTGCTCCCCCAGGTGGCCTTGCTGTGCAGGAGGGCAGGGTTGTGAGAGCTGTGGGCAGCCCCCACCCGTGTCACCCCCTGTGGCCTAGTCGGAGCCCCATCACCTTCTGGAGGTCTGGCACGAGCCCCACTCTGCTGACCACAGTGTCGGGCCCAAGGCCTTCAGCCGGCTCTCAGTGGACAGGCTAGAGGCTTTTGGGGAATTTCATCCCTGGGTGAATTCAGCCAGGGCCCGGCACTGGACCTGACCCCCGACTGTCCTACCTGCAGAACCTGCTGGGCCCTGTGGTGCCTCGGAGAGAGACTGGATGGCAGGCTCCCCACCCGCCACCCTCCCTGATGGGTCTGGGGCCTGGCTCACCTGTCTCCTTGGGGACAGAGCCGCGTGTCTCTCTGGTCTGCTAACTGCCCCCGCCATGCAGGTGCAGGGACACCAGAGGTGCAGGTAGCCCTTGGGCTCTTGTGCTCTCCTTTGCCGCCTTGGTCGGTGGAGAAGCCAGGGGCTGAGCCACACTCGGGCAGCCACTGGGAGGTGCTGCTGCGGCCTGCACGGAGTCCCCCCCCCCCCCCCCCCCCCCCCCCCCCCCCCCCGGGCCAGAGCCTCCTCCAGGCCAGGCTGTCTGGCACGCTCTGGAGCCTGCCTGCCTGGCCCCCAGGGTACGTGGAGGATCCCCGGGCTGCTCCGGACAACGGGGGGGGGGGGGGGGGGGGGGGTAGGCTGGGCCACCCAGGTGGTGAGACCCCAGAACCCAGGCCGGCCCATGGAGTGGGTCCCGAGCCCTAGGTTCAAATCCCAGCCCACTGTCCCCACGCCTGTCCTCACCCCAAATCAGGCCTGTAGCAGCTTCGTGCAGCCGGTTCAGCAGGTGCCCTGCACCCTGAGTCCCAGAGCCTGGTTGGTGGGTGAACAGCGTGGGAGAGGGGAGGCTCAAGGCGCTGACAGAGACTGGACACGGAGGCTGCAGAGGAGGGAGGGTCCTTTGAGCCGTGCCCCATTGGAGGCCAGCCCTGGCCCAGCCCCCACCTCAGGTAAAGGGCCGAGGAACAGGGCCCAGTGTTTGGGGATTGTTGAGGACCAGGAGCAGCACCCTGGGGCATGTCCCTCACAGATGTGTCAGAGGGACACCCCTCCCTGAGGTGCTTTGTGCAGGGTCAGCAGGAATGCAGAGACCTAGGGCCAGTTCCCACAGACCAGCTTGTACTACTCACCCCTGGCCAGCACAGGTGTGCACCGAGGCCTCGTGGGGGCCGAGAAGGGGGAGGCCCAGTGTAAAGGCTGCTGTGATGTCACTGGTCATCCACAACCTTCCTCTTCCTGGGGTGGACAGGGTTGGCAATGCAGGGTGCAGTCGGGGCAGGCAGGGCTTCCAGGCAGCTCCCAGGGCTGGGCCTAGAGTGGACTCCCAGGCACATTCCAGGAATGGAGCAGGGTTGGGGTTGGTGGAGGAGGGCGGTGAGGCTCTAAGGGAGGAGGATGGTGGGTGGCCAGGGTGAGGGCCACTGGGCGTCCAGCTGAGTGGGACCAATCAGGGGAGGGAAATGGGGAAGCCCATGATTCTGGAAGAATCTGCCAGGGGCTGAGAGAAAGAAGGCGGGGTGGCAGGGGCTCGAGAGAGCTGCCAGGGGCCACTGGGTGCAGCCAGGCCTGGGCCCTCCCTGAAGGCCTCTGAGTGTCCGGCATGGGGAGGCTCCGGTGGACCCCAGCGCTGGCTCCGGGGTGGGGCTCTGGGTGGGGGGGCCTCCTGGTGCTCAAGGGAGACTGCACCGAGTGGGAAGCTCCCCACTGCCCACCAGTCTGGGCGCTGACCAGCACCTGGTCATTAGAGCTTCATTGAAACCCCACAAATCCCATAGCTAAACAGGAGCTGGGCCAGCCCTGTGTGCAAACAAGGTGCGCCCGCGTGGCCCGGCCACGTTGTCTGGGGGGCGCGGGTCCCCGCCCCCTGCCCTCCTGCCTCCAGTATTCCCACACGTCCTTAGATGTGCCCTTCCCCACGTGGACGCTGCTGGCTTGGAGTCCTCTGGAGCAGAAGGGGGCAGCATCCTGCAGGGCCAGTGGCTGGGCCTTGCTTGTCTGGGGGACGGATGGGGCCAGGGGACAGTATGGTCGGGGGCCCCATGTGGTGACTCACGGAGGAGGAAAGGCCCACCATGGGAGGGGACCGCTGGGCTGGGGGCGCCCTGTGGAGGGTGGGTTACAGCCTCACGGGGCCACAGGCTCAGGCCCTGGGCTGGAGCCCCGTTCCCCCGCCCCGAGGTGGGCCCTCAGTTCCAGGCAGGGGCTCCTCCTGTTCAGCAGGCCGTGGCTCTGCCCTGCGGGCTGTGAGGGCAAGTGCTGGCCCCGGACCCGGCTTGGCCACGTGAGCTGAATTGACTGTGGCAGCCTGGAGGGTGACAGGAGGAGTAGACCAAGAGCCAGGAACATGACCCGCACCTGCCACGCGGAGCTCCCACCAGCGTGCAGAGTGTGAGTGAGGTCTCGAGTCTGGGGGTCCATGGGGGCTTGGGGCTGAGAGGCACCGTCCTCCCAGGACCTGCCACCCCCTCAGCAAGGTTGGGCCTCCACCTCCCAGGGAGGCCCCTGCCTCTGGGGCCTGCGTGATGGTGCTGGACAGGAGCTGGCCTGCTGCCCGTGGCCCTGGCCATCCCAGAGGTCGGCCCAAGGCTTCCTTTCTGGCTCATCTGCAGAGACCCCGCTTTTCCTTCCGGCACCCACGGCCACCTCATCAGTGCTGTCCCCACTCCCAGGACCAAGCGGACCCCTGCTGCCCCTGCCTTCTCCTCACATGGCCCTTGGCTGTGTGGTCACTGCCTGAGGACCATTCTCTCACATGAGCTGAGGGGCCTGGGTCCATCTCCCACTGGCATCCTCCCACCCTGGGTGGGGCCCTGACACCGCTCCGTGTCTGCTGGACGAGGGAGAGTCCCCAGACTAGTACAGCCCTGGGGGGGGGCAGTTCCCAAGGCCCTCCGGTTGGAGTCCCTCAAGCTGGGCAGGCCTTGGAGGTGGCTGAGGGCAGCCCTGTCTGCTCTGCGGCCATGGCACCCGCTCTTGGGCCTTGGTTGGCATCTGAGTGAGCATGGCCCCCCTGCCTCCTGCATGGCCAGAAGTGGACTAAGAATCCCAGTCCACATGGTGCCCAGCACCCGGTGGCACCCACGGGGACACCCCTGCTCCTGGAATCTGCTCCTGGGCCAGGGCTGCCGCCTAGAGGGGATGGACTGCCGAGGACTCAGCTCCAGTTCTGGGTGTTGTCCTTACGTGTGTCCCTCAGAAGGGTCCTCTGCTGCCCTCAGCTTCCCCTGACCTCACCCCCTCTTGGCCTGGATCAGCATGGCTCCAGAGACACTGGTCAGCTGCAGCGGTCCTCCTTCCCAGGGCCTGACCTCTGCGCCCAGGGCCCATTCCCATGCCCAGGGGAGATAACCTGGGCGTTTGTTTTCCCAGGGAGGAGGGTGACCGGAGAAGATATTTTCCTTTTCTGTGAATAAATGTGTCTGTTGCTGGCACTGGTGCCAAGGTACACGGCTCACGGACCCAAGAACCCTGCTGGGCTGCAGCCCCATGACTCAGGCTTCCCCAGGGGACCCGGAACCACTGGACCTGAGCTGCAGGAGACCCGGATTAGCCCTGAGGGTGCAGTGCCTTGTCATCCCTGGGCTGTCCTCCAGGCGCCCCCAAGGGAGCAGCTGCCACAGACCCACCTGCAGCAGCAGCAGTGGCCCAGGGGCTGGTGCTGAGCTGCCCTGGGGCCCCTCTGCCAAGCTGCCTGGCCCGTCCTGGACAGTCTGTGGGTCAGCCGGCGGGCTCTGCCCGCAGCCCCCAGTGAGGCTCTCCAAGGGCACAGTGGCACAGGTGTGTGGTCAGAGCTCAGTAAATATTTGCTGAATCAGAGACAGAACGAATGGCCTCAACCCTGGTCAATTGCACTGGACGCACAGCCCGACGGACGCCCCCAGCCCTCTTGCTCTGGTGGCCTCAGTCAGGTCGGTCTAAGTCAGGTCGGGCACCGGGGCACTGCAGTAGTCAGGGAAGGCTCCGTGACCCCACGCACATGCAGCCCCGGGGGCAGGTCTGCCCTCCGTCTTCCTCTCTCGCTCCCTGGTCAGTTCCTCATGATGTCCCCGTCACTGTCTTGGGCGTGACACATGTCGGCTGAAGGCCGGCGGAACCATGTTTTGGACGGTCCTCTCACTGGACTCCTCCATGGAGTTCAGGATTTGGTCCCGCAGCTCAGATGTAGCCTGGGCTCTGCTTGGACGCACGGGACAGGCTCCGTGGGTGCAGCTGGTGGCAGCGCTTGAGCACTCGGAGCCACAGAGCCGAACGTGGCCCTGACGTGTGGTCACGGTGGCAGATTCTACTGTGAAGTTCACCACGTTACAAAACACAGTATGAACAGAGGGAGGTGGGAGACAACCCCATCCTGACCACGTCCAGTGCCCCACCCTGGGCGCTGGGCACACTCACCTGCTGTGGCCCTCCCACCTCCAGGGCGTCCTCATCTCCTCAGTCTGAAGCTCTGTCCCTCCGGCCCTGACTCCCGCCCTCCAGCCCCGGCCCCTAGGCTCTCTGCCTCTGTGGACCTGAGGGCGGCGGGGGCCCCGCGGGATCCTGCAGTGTCTGTCCTGCTGTGCCTGGCCCCTCTCACCAAGCGCAGTGTCCTGGGGTCCTTCCCTCTGGAGGCCCAGTAGCGTCCAGCTGCACGGCTGGACCACGTCTTGTCTGTTCTTCCGGCAGCTGAGGGATACTTGGTGGTATCTGCCTTTCGGGGTGATGGTTGATGATGTGTGGACAGGACTGTAAGGACTGAGCACATGTCAGTGACCCATGAGATCACACCCAAGTCAGCAGATGGGCTGCCCCAAGGATGGGCTCTGTCCCCTGCTGGGTGGGGCTGGAGCTGCCTATGTGAAGGATCTGAACTGCTTTGGCACGGCCAGGCAGACCTGGCCCTGCCCACCAAGCACCCCTGGCAGTCTCCTGGCCCATGTGGCCAGGCCCAGGACAGCATGCTGGGCACCAGGACCAGTGGTCACTGTCCCCAAGGTCCTGGTCACTTCATATCTCCTGAGCAGAGCCACCTGGGGAAGTCACAGCCAGGGGTGAGTGGGGAGGGGCACTTGACATCACTGGGGTCACCAGCGACACGCAGACTGCCTGAGCTGGGCTCAAGGGGTCTTAGAGACCAACTGTGCAGAGCACCTGACGTGCTGCTCGACTCTGTCCCCCTTCCTGCTCTTCATGGGGTCCGCTGGGTGGTGCTGAGGCTGTCCAGCCAGGCCTCCATGCCCTACCCAGCTGAGAAGCCACACGGGGCTCTGACTGTGGACATGAGCTGCCCATCGGTCTTCAGCCCTCTGCCCCATCCCCATGACCTCTCACTCCCGTCCTGTCCAGTCGCCTCCTGGAAGCCTGACCCTATTTACAACACTGGGCTCCTGTTCTGGCCAGTAGGAGGGCTGGAGGAGGGACAGCAACTCCACAAGCTCTGAGTTCTGGGACCATCCCAGCCCTCAGCAGAGAAAGGGAGGAAGGCACACTCAGGACACAGCCCAGAGCAGTGTGGCCAGCAAGGGCCAAGCAGGCCACATCCAGGCTGCCCAAGCCAACTTTCCCCAGACCTACTGCCTCTTCATACCTGTCCAGGGTCAGAGGAGGCACCTGCCCCGGGGTCAGAGGAGGCACCTGCCCTGGGGTCAGAGGACGCACCTGTCTCCAGGGTCAGAGGACGCACCTCCCCAGGACAGGGCCCTGCGTCTGCTCTCTGCTCAGGGGTGATCTGGACATGGGTTCAGGGCTCAAGCTTTCTGGGTCTGCGTGGAGGAGCGTTTTTCTGTCACTCTTAGCTGTCTGTCTGCTGGGGGCAGGCTGTGCCCAGGAGGGACTCGGACATGGTCTCAGCTCTAGTGGACCCTACAGCCTTTCCTGGGTCTTCAGTGCGTTGGCCACTGCATGTCTCTTGGGTCTGCTGTAACAAATGACCACAAACTGGTGGTTGAAAAGGACAGGAATTTGTCTTCTTGGTCCAGGAGGCCTCCATTGGACTCAGGAGGTGGAAGGGTCCGTCCCCCGGCTCCCGGCAGGAACTCGTCACTCACCCAGCCTCTGGGGGCTCAATTGTCTTCTTTCTTCTGATGATTTTTGAGTCCTGAATCCCTGTCTGCCCTTCCCTGGTAAGAACACTGGTCCTAGCATTTAGCCCCCACCTGCCGGGTGATCTTTGGGATCTATACCTGCCAATATTCCCCCAGAAGGAAATAGCCACAGGCTCAGGGGTGAGTATTTGGGCTTATCTTTTGGGTGGGTGTCCTGGGGGCTCCTGAGCTGGGTGTCCTGGGGTTCATGAGCTGGGTGTCCTGGGGGTTCCTGACCTGGGTGTCCTGGGGGCTCCTGAGCTGGGTGTCCTGGGGGCTCCTGAGCTGGGTGTCCTGGGGGCTCCTGAGCTGGGTGTCCTGGGGGTTCCTGACCTGGGTGTCCTGGGGGCTCCTGACCTGGGTGTCCTGGGGATTCCTGACCTGGGTGTCCTGGGGGTTCCTGAGCTGGGTGTCCTGGGGGTTCCTGAGCAGGGTGTCCTGGGGGCTCCTGAGCTGGGTGTCCTGGGGGCTCCTGAGCTGGGTGTCCTGGGGGTTCCTGACCTGGGTGTCCTGGGACTCCTGAGCTGGGTGTCCTGGTGGCTCCTGACCTGGGTGTCCTGGGGGCTCCTGAGCTGGGTGTCCTGGGGGCTCCTGAGCTGGGTGTCCTGGGGGCTCCTGAGCTGGGTGTCCTGGGGGTTCCTGACCTGGGTGTCCTGGTGGTTCCTGAGCTGGGTGTCCTGGGGACTCCTGAGCTGGGTGTCCTGGGGGTTCCTGAGCTGGGTGTCCTGGGGCTCCTGAGCTGGGTGTCCTGGGGGTTCCTGAGCTGGGTGTCCTGGGGCCTCCTGAGCTGGGTGTCCTGGGGGTTCCTGAGCGGGGTGTCCTGGGGGCTCCTGAGCTGGGTGTCCTGGTGGCTCCTGACCTGGGTGTCCTGGGGGATCCTGACCTGGGTGTCCTGGGGCCTCCGGAGCTGGGTGTCCTGGGGCTCCTGAGCTGGGTGTCCTGGGGGTTCCTGAGCTGGGTGTCCTGGGGGCTCCTGAGCTGGGTGTCCTGGAGGTTCCTGAGCTGGGTGTCCTGGGGCCTCCTGAGCTGGGTGTCCTGGGGGTTCCTGAGCGGGGTGTCCTGGGGGCTCCTGAGCTGGGTGTCCTGGTGGCTCCTGACCTGGGTGTCCTGGGGGCTCCTGACCTGGGTGTCCTGGGGGTTCCCGAGCTGGGTGTCCTGGGGCCTCCGGAGCTGGGTGTCCTGGGGCCTCCTGAGCTGGGTGTCCTGGGGGCTCCTGAGCTGGGTGTCCTGGGGGCTCCTGAGCTGGGTGTCCTGGGGCTCCTGACCTGGGTGTCCTGGGGGTTCCTGAGCTGGGTGTCCTGGGGGCTCCTGAGCTGGGTGTCCGGGGGTTCCTGAGCTGGGTGTCCTGGGGGTTCCTGAGCTGGGTGTCCTGGGGGTTCCTGAGCTTGGTGTCCTGGGGGCTCCTGAGCTGGGTGTCCTGGGGGCTCCTGAGCTGGGTGTCCTGGGAGTTCCTGACCTGGGTGTCCTGGGGCTCCTGAGCTGGGTGTCCTGGGGGCTCCTGAGCTGGGTGTCCTGGTGGTTCCTGAGCTGGGTGTCTTGGGGGTTCCTGAGCTGGGTGTCCTGGGGGCTCCTGAGCTGGGTGTCCTGGGGGTTCCTGAGCTTGGTGTCCTGGGGGCTCCTGAGCTGGGTGTCCTGGGGGCTCCTGAGCTGGGTGTCCTGGGAGTTCCTGACCTGGGTGTCCTGGGGCTCCTGAGCTGGGTGTCCTGGGGCTCCTGAGCTGGGTGTCCTGGTGGTTCCTGAGCTGGGTGTCTTGGGGGTTCCTGAGCAGGGTGTCCTGGGGGCTCCTGAGCAGGGTGTCCTGGGGGCTCCTGACCTGGGTGTCCTGGGGGTTCCTGACCTGGGTGTCCTGGTGGTTCCTGAGCTGGGTGTCCTGGGGGTTCCTGAGCTGGGTGTCCTGGGGGTTCCTGAGCCTGGTGTCCTGGGGGTTCCTGAGCTGGGTGTCCCGGGGGTTCCTGAGCTGGGTGTCCTGGTGGTTCCTTAGCTGGGTGTCCTGGGGGTTCCTGAGCCGGGTGTCCTGGGGGTTCCTGAGAAGGGTGTCCTGGGGGCTCCTGAGATGGGTGTCCTGGGGGCTCCTGAGCTGGGTGTCCTGGGGGCTCCTGACCTGGGTGTCCTGGGGGTTTCTGACCTGGGTGTCCTCATGGTTCCTAGGCTGGGTGTCCTGGGGGTTCCTGACCTGTGTGTCCTGGGGGCTCCTGACCTGGGTGTCCTGGGGGTTCCTGACCTGTGTGTCCTGGGGGTTCCTGAGCTGGGTGTCCTGGGGGCTCCTGAGCTGGGTGTCCTGGGGGTTCCTGAGCTGGGTGTCCTGGGGGCTCCTGAGCTGGGTGTCCTGGGGGTTCCTGAGCTGGGTGTCCTGGGGGTTCCTGAGCTGGGTGTCCTGGTGGTTCCTTAGCTGGGTGTCCTGGGGGTTCCTGAGCCTGGTGTCCTGGGGGTTCCTGAGAAGGGTGTCCTGGGGGTTCCTGAGCTGGGTGTCCTGGTGGTTCCTGAGCTGGGTGTCCTGGTGGTTCCTGAGCTGGGTGTCCTGGGGGCTCCTGAGCTGGGTGTCCTGGGGGCTCCTGAGCTGGGTGTCCTGGGGGCTCCTGACCTGGGTGTCCTGGGGGTTTCTGACCTGGGTGTCCTCATGGTTCCTGAGCTGGGTGTCCTGGGGGTTCCTAACCTGTGTGTCCTAGGGGTTCCTGAGCTGGGTGTCCTGGGGGCTCCTGAGCTGGGTGTCCTGGGGGCTCCTGAGCTGGGTGTCCTGGGGGCTCCTGAGCTGGGTGTCCTGGGGGCTACTGAGCTGGGTGTCCTGGGGCCTCCTGACCTGGGTGTCCTGGTGGTTCCTGAGCTGGGTGTCCTGGGGGCTCCTGACCTGGGTGTCCTGGGGGTTCCTGAGCAGGGTGTCCTGGGGCCTCCTGACCTGGGTGTCCTGGTGGCTCCTGAGCTGGGTGTCCTGGTGGTTCCTGAGCTGGGTGTCCTGGGGGCTCCTGACCTGGGTGTCCTGGGGGTTCCTGAGCTGGGTGTCCTGGTGGTTCCTGAGCTGGGTGTCCTGGTGGTTCCTGAGCTGGGTGTCCTGGTGGTTCCTTCGCTGGGTGTCCTGGGGGTTCCTGAGCTGGGTGTCCTGGGGGTTCCTGAGCCTGGTGTCCTGGGGGTTCCTGAGCAGGGTGTCCTGGGGGTTCCTGAGCTGGGTGTCCTGGTGGTTCCTGAGCTGGGTGTCCTGGGGGTTCCTGACCTGGGTGTCCTCATGGTTCCTGAGCTGGGTGTCCTGGGGGTTCCTAACCTGTGTGTCCTAGGGGTTCCTGAGCTGGGTGTCCTGGGGACTCCTGACCTGGGTGTCCTGGGGGTTTCTGACCTGGGTGTCCTCATGGTTCCTGAGCTGGGTGTCCTGGGGGCTCCTGACCTGGGTGTCCTGGGGGTTTCTGACCTGGGTGTCCTCATGGTTCCTGAGCTGGGTGTCCTGGGGGTTCCTAACCTGTGTGTCCTAGGGGTTCCTGAGCTGGGTGTCCTGGGGGCTCCTGACCTGGGTGTCCTGGGGGCTCCTGAGCTGGGTGTCCTGGGGGCTCCTGAGCTGGGTGTCCTGGGGCCTCCTGACCTGGGTGTCCTGGTGGTTCCTGACCTGGGTGTCCTGGGGACTCCTGACCTGGGTGTCCTGGTGGTTCCTGAGCTGGGTGTCCTGGGGGCTCCTGATCTGGGTGTCCTGGTGGTTCCTGACCTGGGTGTCCTGGTGATTCTTGTGCTGGGTGTCCTGGTGGTTCCTGAGCTGGGTGTCCTGGGGGTTCCTGAGCTGGGTGTCCTGGGGGCTCCTGAGCTGGGTGTCCTGGGGGTTCCTGAGCTGGGTGTCCTGGGGGTTCCTGAGCTGGGTGTCTTGGGGGTTCCTGAGCTGGGTGTCCTGGGGGCTCCTGACCTGGGTGTCCTGGGGGCTCCTGACCTGGGTGTCCTGGGGGTTCCTGACCTGGGTGTCCTGGGGGTTCCTGAGCTGGGTGTCCTGGGGGCTCCTGAGCTGGGTGTCCTGGGGGCTCCTGAGCTGGGTGTCCTGGGGCCTCCTGACCTGGGTGTCCTGGTGGTTCCTGAGCTGGGTGTCCTGGGGGCTCCTGACCTGGGTGTCCTGGGGGTTCCTGAGCAGGGTGTCCTGGGGCCTCCTGACCTGGGTGTCCTGGTGGTTCCTGAGCTGGGTGTCCTGGGGGCTCCTGACCTGGGTGTCCTGGGGGTTCCTGACCTGGGTGTCCTGGTGGTTCCTGAGCTGGGTGTCCTGGTGGTTCCTGAGCTGGGTGTCCTGGGGCCTCCTGAGCTGGGTGTCCTGGGGGTTCCTGAGCTGGGTGTCCTGGTGGTTCCTGAGCCTGGTGTCCTGGGGGTTCCTGAGCAGGGTGTCTGGGGGTTCCTGAGCTGGGTGTCCTGGTGGTTCCTGAGCTGGGTGTCCTGGTGGTTCCTGAGCTGGGTGTCCTGGGGGCTCCTGAGCTGGGTGTCCTGGGGGCTCCTGAGCTGGGTGTCCTGGGGGCTCCTGACCTGGGTGTCCTGGGGGTTTCTGACCTGGGTGTCCTCATGGTTCCTGAGCTGGGTGTCCTGGGGGTTCCTAACCTGTGTGTCCTAGGGGTTCCTGAGCTGGGTGTCCTGGGGGCTCCTGAGCTGGGTGTCCTGGGGGTTTCTGACCTGGGTGTCCTCATGGTTCCTGAGCTGGGTGTCCTGGGGGCTCCTGACCTGGGTGTCCTGGGGGTTTCTGACCTGGGTGTCCTCATGGTTCCTGAGCTGGGTGTCCTGGGGGTTCCTAACCTGTGTGTCCTAGAGGTTCCTGAGCTGGGTGTCCTGGGGGCTCCTGAGCTGGGTGTCCTGGGGGCTCCTGAGGTGGGTGTCCTGGGGGCTCCTGAGCTGGGTGTCCTGGGGCCTCCTGACCTGGGTGTCCTGGTGGTTCCTGACCTGGGTGTCCTGGGGACTCCTGACCTGGGTGTCCTGGTGGTTCCTGAGCTGGGTGTCCTTGGGGCTCCTGATCTGGGTGTCCTGGTGGTTCCTGACCTGGGTGTCCTGGTGATTCTTGTGCTGGGTGTCCTGGTGGTTCCTGAGCTGGGTGTCCTGGGGGCTCCTGAGCTGGGTGTCCTGGGGGCTCCTGAGCTGGGTGTCCTGGGGGCTCCTGAGCTGGGTGTCCTGGGGGCTCCTGAGCTGGGTGTCCTTGGTGCTCCTGAGATGGGTGTCCTGGGGGCTCCTAAGCTGGGTGTCCTGGGGGCTACTGAGCTGGGTGTCCTGGGGGTTCCTGAGCTGGGTGTCCTGGGGGTTCCTGAGCTGGGTGTCCTGGGGGCTCCTGAGCTGGGTGTCCTGGGGGCTCCTGAGCTGGGTGTCCTGGGGGCTCCTGAGCTGGGTGTCCTGGGGGTTCCTGACCTGGGTGTCCTGGGGGTTCCTCACCTGGGTGTCCTGGGGGCTCCTGAGCTGGGTGTCCTGGGGCTCCTGAGCTGGGTGTCCTGGGGGTTTCTGACCTGGTGTCCTCATGGTTCCTGAGCTGGGTGTCCTGGGGGTTTCTCACCTGGGTGTCCTGGGGTTCCTGAGCTGGGTGTCCTGGTGGTTCCTGACCTGGGTGTCCTGGTGGTTCCTGAGCTGGGTGTCCTGGGGGCTCCTGACCTGGGTGTCATGGTGGTTCCTGAGCTGGGTGTCCTGGTGGTTCCTGACCTGGGTGTCCTGGGGGCTCCTGACCTGGGTGTCGTGGTGGTTCCTGACTTGTGTGTCCTGGGGGTTCCTGAGCTGGGTGTCCTGGGGGTTCCCGAGCTGGGTGTCCTGGGGCCTCCTGAGCTGGGTGTCCTGGGGCCTCCTGAGCTGGGTGTCCTTGGGGCTCCTGAGCTGGGTGTCCTGGGGCCTCCTGAGCTGGGTGTCCTGGGGGTTCCTGAGCTGGGTGTCCTGGGGGCTCCTGACCTGGGTATCCTGGTGGTTCCTGAGCTGGGTGTCCTGGGGGCTCCTGACCTGGGTGTCCTGGGGGCTCCTGACCTGGGTGTCCTGGGGGCTCCTGAGCTGGGTGTCCTGGGGGTTCCTGAGCTGGGTGTCCTGGGGGCTCCTGAGCTGGGTTTCCTGGTGGTTCCTGAGCTGGGTGTCCTGGGGGCTCCTGACCTGGGTGTCCTGGGGGCTCCTGACCTGGGTGTCCTGGGGGCTCCTGAGCTGGGTGTCCTGGGGGTTCCTGAGCTGGGTGTTCTGGGGGTTCCTGAGCTGGGTTTCCTGGGGGCTCCTGAGCTGGGTGTCCTGGGGGTTCCTGAGCTGGGTGTCCTGGGGGTTCCTGAGCTGGGTGTCCTGGGGGCTCCTGACCTGGGTGTCCTGGGGGCTCCTGAGCTGGGTGTCCTGGGGGTTCCTGAGCTGGGTGTCCTGGGGGCTCCTGAGCTGGGTGTCCTGTGGGTTCCTGAGCTGGGTGTCCTGGGGGTTCCTGAGCTGGGTGTCCTGGTGGTTCCTGAGCTGGGTGTCCTGGGGGCTCCTGATCTGGGTGTCCTGGTGGTTCCTGACCTGGGTGTCCTGGTGATTCTTGTGCTGGGTGTCCTGGTGGTTCCTGAGCTGGGTGTCCTGGGGGTTCCTGAGCTGGGTGTCCTGGGGGCTCCTGAGCTGGGTGTCCTGGGGGTTCCTGAGCTGGGTGTCCTGGGGGTTCCTGAGCTGGGTGTCCTTGGGGTTCCTGAGCTGGGTGTCCTGGGGGCTCCTGACCTGGGTGTCCTGGGGGCTCCTGACCTGGGTGTCCTGGGGGTTCCTGACCTGGGTGTCCTGGGGGTTCCTGAGCTGGGTGTCCTGGGGGCTCCTGAGCTGGGTGTCCTGGGGGCTCCTGAGCTGGGTGTCCTGGGGCCTCCTGACTTGGGTGTCCTGGTGGTTCCTGAGCTGGGTGTCCTGGGGGCTCCTGACCTGGGTGTCCTGGGGGTTCCTGAGCAGGGTGTCCTGGGGCCTCCTGACCTGGGTGTCCTGGTGGTTCCTGAGCTGGGTGTCCTGGGGGCTCCTGACCTGGGTGTCCTGGGGGTTCCTGACCTGGGTGTCCTGGTGGTTCCTGAGCTGGGTGTCCTGGTGGTTCCTGAGCTGGGTGTCCTGGGGCCTCCTGAGCTGGGTGTCCTGGGGGTTCCTGAGCTGGGTGTCCTGGTGGTTCCTGAGCCTGGTGTCCTGGGGGTTCCTGAGCAGGGTGTCCTGGGGGTTCCTGAGCTGGGTGTCCTGGTGGTTCCTGAGCTGGGTGTCCTGGGGGCTCCTGAGCTGGGTGTCCTGGGGGCTCCTGAGCTGGGTGTCCTGGGGGCTCCTGACCTGGGTGTCCTGGGGGTTTCTGACCTGGGTGTCCTCATGGTTCCTGAGCTGGGTGTCCTGGGGGTTCCTAACCTGTGTGTCCTAGGGGTTCCTGAGCTGGGTGTCCTGGGGGCTCCTGAGCTGGGTGTCCTGGGGGTTTCTGACCTGGGTGTCCTCATGGTTCCTGAGCTGGGTGTCCTGGGGGCTCCTGACCTGGGTGTCCTGGGGGTTTCTGACCTGGGTGTCCTCATGGTTCCTGAGCTGGGTGTCCTGGGGGCTCCTGACCTGGGTGTCCTGGGGGTTTCTGACCTGGGTGTCCTCATGGTTCCTGAGCTGGGTGTCCTGGGGGTTCCTAACCTGTGTGTCCTAGAGGTTCCTGAGCTGGGTGTCCTGGGGGCTCCTGAGCTGGGTGTCCTGGGGGCTCCTGAGGTGGGTGTCCTGGGGGCTCCTGAGCTGGGTGTCCTGGGGCCTCCTGACCTGGGTGTCCTGGTGGTTCCTGACCTGGGTGTCCTGGGGACTCCTGACCTGGGTGTCCTGGTGGTTCCTGAGCTGGGTGTCCTTGGGGCTCCTGATCTGGGTGTCCTGGTGGTTCCTGACCTGGGTGTCCTGGTGATTCTTGTGCTGGGTGTCCTGGTGGTTCCTGAGCTGGGTGTCCTGGGGGTTCCTGAGCTGGGTGTCCTGGGGGCTCCTGAGCTGGGTGTCCTGGGGGCTCCTGAGCTGGGTGTCCTGGGGGCTCCTGAGCTGGGTGTCCTGGGGGCTCCTGAGCTGGGTGTCCTTGGTGCTCCTGAGCTGGGTGTCCTGGGGGCTCCTAAGCTGGGTGTCCTGGGGGCTACTGAGCTGGGTGTCCTGGGGGTTCCTGAGCTGGGTGTCCTGGGGGTTCCTGAGCTGGGTGTCCTGGGGGCTCCTGAGCTGGGTGTCCTGGGGGCTCCTGAGCTGGGTGTCCTGGGGGCTCCTGAGCTGGGTGTCCTGGGGGTTCCTGACCTGGGTGTCCTGGGGGTTCCTCACCTGGGTGTCCTGGGGGCTCCTGAGCTGGGTGTCCTGGGGCTCCTGAGCTGGGTGTCCTGGGGGTTTCTGACCTGGTGTCCTCATGGTTCCTGAGCTGGGTGTCCTGGGGGTTTCTCACCTGGGTGTCCTGGTGGTTCCTGACCTGGGTGTCCTGGTGGTTCCTGAGCTGGGTGTCCTGGGGGCTCCTGACCTGGGTGTCATGGTGGTTCCTGAGCTGGGTGTCCTGGTGGTTCCTGACCTGGGTGTCGTGGTGGTTCCTGACTTGTGTGTCCTGGGGGTTCCTGAGCTGGGTGTCCTGGGGGTTCCTGACCTGGGTGTCCTGGGGGCTCCTGACCTGGGTGTCGTGGTGGTTCCTGACTTGTGTGTCCTGGGGGTTCCTGAGCTGGGTGTCCTGGGGGTTCCCGAGCTGGGTGTCCTGGGGCCTCCTGAGCTGGGTGTCCTGGGGCCTCCTGAGCTGGGTGTCCTGGGGGCTCCTGAGCTGGGTGTCCTGGGGCCTCCTGAGCTGGGTGTCCTGGGGGTTCCTGAGCTGGGTGTCCTGGGGGCTCCTGACCTGGGTATCCTGGTGGTTCCTGAGCTGGGTGTCCTGGGGGCTCCTGACCTGGGTGTCCTGGGGGCTCCTGACCTGGGTGTCCTGGGGGCTCCTGAGCTGGGTGTCCTGGGGGTTCCTGAGCTGGGTGTCCTGGGGGCTCCTGAGCTGGGTTTCCTGGTGGTTCCTGAGCTGGGTGTCCTGGGGGCTCCTGACCTGGGTGTCCTGGGGGCTCCTGACCTGGGTGTCCTGGGGGCTCCTGAGCTGGGTGTCCTGGGGGTTCCTGAGCTGGGTGTCCTGGGGGTTCCTGAGCTGGGTTTCCTGGGGGCTCCTGAGCTGGGTGTCCTGGGGGTTCCTGAGCTGGGTGTCCTGGGGGTTCCTGAGCTGGGTGTCCTGGGGGCTCCTGACCTGGGTGTCCTGGGGGCTCCTGAGCTGGGTGTCCTGGGGGTTCCTGAGCTGGGTGTCCTGGGGGCTCCTGAGCTGGGTGTCCTGTGGGTTCCTGAGCTGGGTGTCCTGGGGGTTCCTGAGCTGGGTTTCCTGGGGCTTCCTGAGCTGGGTGTCCTGGGGGCTCCTGAGCTGGGTGTCCTGGGGGCTCCTGAGCTGGGTGTCCTGGGGGTTCCTGACCTCGGTGTCCTGGGGGTTCCTGAGCTGGGTGTCCTGGTGGTTCCTGAGCTGGGTGTCCTGGGGACTCCTGAGCTGGGTGTCCTGTGGCTTCCTGAGCTGGGTGTCCTGGGGGTTCCTGGTCTTGAACCAGGCCAAGTTATGCCTGGCTTCCCTCAAGGAAGCCCACATGTGGATATGGGACTCTGATGGTATTTTGGAGTGGACAGTGTCTTACTAAGGGCCTGTCCCAAGACAAAGTCATCGTCACATGTACCAGGAGTCACCTGGGTACATTTGGCCTCTTCTGCATAGCATTTGCTTTCTGACAACCTCAGGGCAGACAGGTGGCACCGCTGGCTTGGTAGACAGAGAATATACACTGTTCACTTCCACATAAAGACAGGGACAGAAGGAGTCCCAGTGGGCAGTGTCCCCTGCTGCTGGGAGTTGGCAGGCCGTGGAGAGGTAAGGACCGATGGATGTCTTCCCAGAGCTGCTTGGGAGTGCAGGGCTGTCTCCGCCTTGCCGGCCCGTGCACCTCCTCAAGGACACCATCTGGGAGAAGGCCGCTGGGCTGGAGACCCTCAAGCCCCCTTCTCCAGCCGGCCAGCAGCCTTCCCCACTGTCCAGGGGGTACACAGTCTGTGGCTGGGCACTCTGTCCCATCACCCACTTGGCATCTCACCCCAAGGTCCTGGGAATGGAGCCCCCCGAGCTGGCTGTGCATGGGACAAATCTGCTCACCCCAGGGACAGCAGTGTTTTGGGCCAGGGTGTCTGTTCTGAGGTCCACATCTCTGTCCAGGGACGTGACGGAAGCCTTGTAGCCATGGCCTGAGGTGGCCGCCGGCTTTGCCGCCCTCAGACCCTGCTCCAAGGCCTGTGCCAGCTGAGCTGTGAGCCTGGCTTACGGTCTGCCTGGACCTCGGTGCCAGGAGGCGGGCCCTTTGGTTCTGCGGTGTGCCCCACACGCCGGATCAGGTCAGCTGAGACGGACCCCCAGCTGAGATGCTGACAAAGGCAAGAAGGAAGTGGGGGCCACTCACATACCCCCGCTTGGCCCTGGTGACCCATGACGAAGACAGAGTCCCCCGGGGCCAGTGAGCCAGGCAGACACCACCCCTGCAGCAGGAGTGGCCATGCTGCCCAACCCCAGGCTGCCCTGAGCATCCTGGCCCCGCCTTGGCCTGTGGTGGGGCAGTGGGGTGGGGGTAGCAGGGCGGGTGGCCCTGTGTCCAGGTGACAGGCCCTGCCTCTCACCCCCAAGGGCATTCTTCACTCCTGGCCTCAGCAGGTGACTGCTCTGGTCTGGACCCTGGCAGAGGCTCCTGGAGTCTTGGGAGGACCCTGGGGGCCTAGCTCTGTGGTCCTCCAAGGCTCTGACCCCGCCCACGACTTGAGGATTCAACAGGGTCATGGAGCGCCCCAGCTGGGAACCAGGGGCACCCCAGTCTTTCCAACCAGAGGCCCACCAGGCTCCACTCCCACGCAAATCAGGGCGGGTGGCAGAGGGGCCTCTGGATGCAGGTCCGATGGGTCGAGAGCACCGGAGGTGAAGGACGCCACGCGCATGTGGCCAGTATTTGAGGAGAGCACACGGCCAGCTGCCCAGGGCCTGTCCATGCTGTTCTGGACCTGGGTTGCCTGCTGCTCCAGATGTTCACACGGGAACACAAGTGAGTCGGGCAGGCAGACATGCCCCCAGCCGGGCCTGCTGAGCTGTGACGGGTTCTGCCCACCATGTGCCCCCTACGTCCCTACACGTGTCCCACTGCCCAGCCAGACGGGCTCTCTGAGCTCTCTGAGGTCCACCTGAGGTCTGGGTTCCTGAGGTTTGCAGGCAGGGATCAGTGTGGACTCTCAGGGTGCCACTGGAGGGCAGATGGACAGACTGAGTGCTGAGCCAGGCACCCTCCTGGGGCGGTGTCAGCCTGGGCTGCGGGGGTGCAGTGTGACCCTGGGCAAAGCTGCTCCCCAGGGAGGATGGCCAGTCCCTCAGGCTCAGTGCTCAGTGGCCTGGGTCTGGAGGGGGCTGGGCGGTGCCTCCCGGGGTCCAGGCCTCTGGCAGCCTGGGAGCACCTTCTCCTCTCGGCTCTCACCTCCCCCTGATGCAGGTACCTGGAGCTCAAGCGGGTGGGCCTGGCCCTGAGCGGGCATGGGGCAGGCAGGGGGGTCAGTGTGTGACAGGGGCACTGAGGTCTAGTGTCATCTGCCTCAGGCCTGCCACTCAGCTCAGAGCTGGACCTTGGCCATAGCTGAGAGACTAGAGAGGGGATCCATGTTGGAGACTCCCTGGCTTCCCCTCCGAGGCATGGACACTTCCCTGGCCACTAACATGGACAGTGGCCATCTCCCAGGGCCACTGTTTTGTATCTAGACCAGGCTCCAAGATGACCCTTGCCTGCGTGGTGCAGGGAAGGGGGATCAAAACCGTTTGCCCCCTGAGTTGGGCAAGGGGCCTGTGAGGCCTGGGCCCTGGCCTTGCTGGACACCTGGGAGTGGCCCCTGACCTGTCCCTTATCTAGGCCCCTGTCGGGCGTGGCCTGCTGGCAGCAGATAAGCAGATTAACGAGGTGTGCACCTCCAGCTGGGGCCAGGGCTTTATCAGGCCAGGATGTTGTCTCAGGTGGAGCCGGGCGGGCGGGCCCAGGCAGGAGGGCGTTCCCCAGCCCCTGAGAGGCAGCTCTGCCCAGCTCCCACCTGGCGGGGGAGGGCAGGGCACCAGACCAGGGTCCTGCTGTCCAGTGCGTGGGGGCACCCAAGGCAGGAGTGGAGGGAGCTGCGGGTTGGTGCTGCGCTAGGCCTGGGTCCCTCCCAGGACCATCGACCTGGGCGTCCCCCACATGTGGAACAGGGATGGGGGTCCAGGGGGCCAGCAGGGGGCCTCAGGCACCAGTGTCTGCTGCTGGGCCAGGGTCCCCCAAGGCTGAGAATGTCCCCACACGTCTGTGGCCAGGTCCCAGAGGGGATCCTGCTGTGGGGGAGACTGCCCTGGAGTCCCTGCCGGCTGTCAGTCAGACCGCGTCTCAGGACGGGTGCCTGTCGCAGTGACACCCAGCCAGGAAGAGTGAGCAGCTAGGAATGTACGGAAGACAGCCACAGGGAGGTGTCCCCTCGAGTGGCGGGACAGGGACAGGACGGTGAGGTGGCCCAGGGAGGAAGGGGCTGAAGCTGGCTGGGAGGGGTCGGGCCTGGGCGCACCTGGAGAGGCCCAGGGTGCTGAGTGGGGAACTTGGGGGGTCAGGCACAGGGGCTGGGGGCCCCTCACGTCCTGCCTCGCCCACAGTCAGCCTGGCTTCCCACCTAGGCCTGCACGGCCAGGGCGGCCCTGCCCACCCCTTCCCCAGACGTCTCTGTCTGCGTCTGTGCAGCCCTCCAAGCCCCATGATGCTCTCCCAGCCTCACGGTCACTCGTCCGCGTCCTGCTCTGAGCCCAAGACCCTCCATGAGGCCCCCACCCCCAGCAGGAAGTGCAGCTCCCGAGCCTGTCCTCACCCACCCAGCCCCGTGGCTCCTCACCCACCCAGCCCCATGGCTCCATCCTGCCCTCAGACACAGCAGCGGCCTCCGGTCTGCCCCTCTGGTGGGTGGGCCCAGGGCCCCGAGGCTGGCCAGGAGCCAGGGTGCAGGAGTGGGAAGGCAAATACCCTTTTGTGTGCTGCAGGCGCTCTGGGGACAAAAGCTGGGGGCTGAGGAGCCCCACAGTCTAGACAGCCAGCCTCACCCGGGGCAGGGGAGAGGGCACCAGCAATGAGGCAGAAGCTGTCTGGGCAAGGCTGCTGGCCCCTGGTCCATGGAGGCCAGGGCAGTGAGGCTGCAGGAAGGCAGCTCCAGAGCCCCTCTGGACTCTCAGGCCCCAGGGAACCTACTGAGGGGCCAGAGGAGGGCAGCTGGGGCTGTGGTCCTGGGCTGAGGCCAGGTCTTGCTGCCCATCTTTCTAAAGAAAGGCCTTCAGACCTCGTGTCTGCGAGGGGCGGGTCAACATCAGCAAAAGCTCTGGCCAAAGTTCTCCCTCAACCTCTCCATCCCTCCTTCTCCATCCCTCCCTCCTTCTCCATCCCTCCCTCCTTCTCCATCCCTCTCTCCTTCTCCCTCCCCCTCCTTCACCCTCCCTCCCTCCCTCCCTCCCTCCTCCAACCTCTCCCTCCCCCATTCTCTGCTGTCCTTGATCCCCTCCTCTCTTCCTTCCAACCTCCTCCCCAGACACCTCTTTGAGGTGAGGCAGACATGAGCCTGCCTCCTGAGGTTCTAGAGACCCACCTCAAAGCCCCAGTCCTGCGCTGCCAGCCTCAGAACCCCCCAGTAGGGCCATGAGAGCCGGGGGCCAGGGGCTGGGGCAAAGCCAGGAGGTGGGAGGGGTGAGACCGTCCCGCAGTCTGGCTGCTGGTCACTAGCCATTTGTTCCCTCCGTGGCATGCGGTGCCCCCAAGGTTGGCAGTCCCACTGTAGCCCCAGGGAGGCACGGTGCCCCCCCCCAGACTCCTGGGCCTCCCTTCACTCCTGTGGCCTCTGTTGTTGTCCACGCTGGCCTTGCCTCCCCAGCCCAGGTGCAATGCCGGGTGGACACTCAGCCCCCTCAGGTCCGCCCTCCCTGCGGTGCTCTGCCTACCCCACCCCCGTCCCTCACTCTTGACTGCTGGCCATGCACCTGTGAGGTGCCCGGCCCCTGGCCCTGTTGCCCACGCTCTCACCGCAGGTGGCCACCCTGGGCCCAGCCTGGTCCTGGAACTGCTCTCAGAGGCTCTGCTCCAGTGGGTGCGGAGCCCCGGCCAGCTCACAGCTCATGCCCCGGAGCCTGGGGTGCGCCTTGCTCCTTTAAGTCACAGACTTTTATGTCCAGGACAGATTTCCCAACCCACTGGTGACCCAGGGACCCAGGAGACCCACTCCAGTGAGCGCTCCAGGGAGGCCACAGCCTTGTGCATGGCCAGCAGACTCCCAGCTGCCGGGGCCCGTGGAGAGTCCCAGAAAGCCGCGTGGAAAGGGGGCACTGCACCCCACAGAGCAAGGCCCCAGGGCACCGGAGCTCCTGAGGACCAGGAGGGAACTCCCGGAGGGAAGGCCCCGTGGGCTCCCTGTGCGGCTAGGAACGGCCCCACCTGACAAACACGCCTGCCACTCAGCCGCAATCAGAGGGGGCAGCATTGGGGGGGACTCAACCCTTGATGACGCCCGTGGACGGGGGTGAGGTCCGTGTTGGCTGCTCTCCTTGGAGCCTCCCTGTATGCAGGCACCCAGAGAGAGAGCTCAGGCCAGAAGCAGCAGCTCGCTGGGCAGAGCAGACTGAGGTCAGCTCCATGCCACCAGACAGACTGGAAGTCCGGAGAGCCTACAGACAGGATGGCTGCTTGAGTGGCCGCTGACCACAGGATGACACTACACATCTGAGTCAAAGGAACAGCTGGAGCACAGCAGGCAGGGGCCTGGGCAGAGTGTGCAGCTCATGGTGGCTGTGGGGGCTGCTGGATCAACCTGGGCTTACCCTGAACTCAGAAAGGTGACAGCCCAGGGACAGACTGCTAGATCGAAGGATAAGGGCCACGCCAAGAGAGACCAGACAGCAGGGACTGCTCCCAGGACCAGGTCGATCCACCAAGAATGTAACCAGCTGCTGGAACAGAACTTGTGCTCGCGAGGAGGGTGCCAGGTCTCAGGGCTCTGCAGCACATCATACCCAAGTCCAGTGCACAATGAAGACGTCCAGACGGCGAAGTCCAGACAGCGTGATGGAACCAAGAACAGAGCAATCATGGACCTGCCCCACAGAGAGCCCAGTAAAGCAGCCGTTATAAACACACCGGATCACTCACAAGGGAAAGCAGAGAGGAGACGGGAGCTTGGGGACAGATGTGGAAACTCTAGAAAAGGAACCCAGTGGAAATCCTGAACAGAAAACCAACCAACACAATCTAGAAACCCAATATCTGAAATATAATAGTCCTCGAATGGACTTGACAGAGAATTAGAGCTTCAGAGGAGAGGACTAAAGAGGGTGGGAAAAGATGTAAGAGAAAAAGATTTGACTAGAGCCACCAACCCTGAGAAACAGACTCAAAGTGCAGTAAATACAAAGAAACTAACTGTACCTACACACGGGATAGACACATGGCTGCAAAAACAAAAGGCCAAAGAAGACCTTTCGAGCAGCCAGGAACCACCCAGAACACAAAGAAAACAACTCTAACAGGTGGATATGAATCCAATCAATCACATAAAATCACACTAAACGTAAGTGAACTAAATACTCTATTAAAAGGCAGAGATTTTTTAGGTTGGATCAAAAAGCAAGACCCAATGTTATGTGATATATGTATTTTGCCAAAGATCTTCGAATAGTCACTTTAAATGTATTGATTTTATTATACTAAATTAGACTTCAATAAAGTTTATTTTAAAAGAAAACTATTGGTTCCCTGAAAGGAGAGCAGGCACAGAGGAACGCAGGAGCAAAAAGCAGGGTGACCTGCAGACAAGTGCAGACCCAGACCAGGACACAACCACACCAGGGGGTGCTGCCCAGCCGCCTGGCCCAGGGGCTCCTGAGAACCCCCGTCACCCATCCAGGTGCACACAGACACACAGGACCTGTGTGTGGCTGGGTTAGTGGGATTACAGCCCCAGCAGTGAGGGTTCAGCCACACAGAAGGGGAGTCAGGGGTGGCCATAGGGACAGGCAGGGAGTGGCAGGCCCCAAAGGCTGTAAAAGCTCAGGGCCAGCAAGTGTTTTCTGAGGCTATCCTGCAAGTCCAGGGCCTGGAGGACAGTGGTGACGCGGCTGGGGGACGCACATGAGCCAGTGGTGACGCGGATGGGGGACGCACGTGAGCCAGTGGTGACGCGGATGGGGGGACGCATGTGAGCCAGTGGTGACGCGGATGGGGGGACGCACGTGGGCCAGTGTTGACGCGGATGGGGGACGCACGTGGGCCAGTGGTGACGCGGATACCGACTCAGCGAGAAGACGAGGGGGTGTTACCTGGGAGCACAGCAGGGGGCCTGGGGCGATCCGTCCACCTGAGGTGACCTCACGGAGGGCAGGGAGCACACTGTCTTGGGGTGACCCGGAGGCCCGGTCCTTCCCACCCTGTTGGGAGTGGTCCAGAGTGCGCATTCGGAACACACCTGGAAGGCGGGCGGGACCCAGGGGCGGGAAGCCGTTTCCCCTCCACACAGAGCTGGGAGTTTAGAGAGCGCCTCCCCGTGGCTCGGAAGAGAGAGCAGGGAGCACCCGCCCAGCTGCACAAGGGCAGACCAGAGGCAGGGGTGGGTGCTCAGGCCAGGGCGGCCATCACAGGGAAGAGGCCCTGGCCCGAAGGAAGGCGAGCTCACCTGGACGCCGCGAGGAGGGCAGGAGGGGCAGACCAGGTGAGGGAAGGAGCAGCCAGGGAAGGTGTCCAGCGTGGAGCAGTGGTCCGCCCTCGCTGCCTTTCCTCCACCTGCAGCGAAAACCCCAACCTGGGCGAGCGGAGGGGAGGGCAGGGAGTGGGCAGCTCCGCCTGGGGACAGCTCCCTGGGCCTCTGCCCCTGGAATGAGCTGATGATGAGGGAGTGAGGAGGAGCGGATACCTGTGTCAGGAAAGGGCACCCGGCCAAACTCGGGGACTCTGGGGGCACTGCAGAGGGCCAGAGGCCCTAGAGGTCCACTAGAGGTCCACCCAAACTGGGGGCTTCCTGCTTCTGTGTGCCTGGCGGGCTCTCCAGGGGCTGTGCTGGAGCTGGCTCTCCTCTCTGTCCCCACCCCACTCGGGGCAGCGCAGGCCCAGTGGACAGTCAGGACTTTAGCACCCCTTGGTGGGACCGGTGGGGGCTGTGAGCCGTTTCCTCCCCGCAGCCTGGCCAGGGAGGTCCATGAGGCCCACCGGGAGCAGAGCTCCCCACCCCTGCAGTGAGCAGACCCCTCCCCCAGGTGTCACGAGAGGGCCTGTGCAGAGTGGAATGCCCACCCTGGGGCCCCTCCCCAGTGTCCATGCTAGGAGGTCAGCTAAAGAAGGTCAAGGTCCAGAGCCTCATAACAGCATCCAGAATGTTCAGGTTTCACCAAAAAAGGCTCCACAGCCCCAGAACCAAGAGCATCTCCACCCAATATCCATGGCGGTCAGCAGAGACCAGCAGGGAGAAGATGGGTGTTGCATCCAGCAGAGACAGGGCAGCTGCTGCGAGGCCTCAACTGTAAAACACCAACAGACTAAGAAATAAGACGTCTCCATGAAGAACCAGAAAGTCCCGGCTGAGAAGCAGAAGTATGAAGGAGAACCCGGGAAAGTCAGAGCTGAGATTACCATAGTCAAAAGGATAAAAGCAGCCGGTGCGGTGGCCCAGCCTGTATCCCAGCCGCTCAGGAGGCCGAGGCAGGAGGATCACGAGTTCAAAGCCAGCCTCAGCAAAAGTGAGGCTCTAAGCAACTCAGTGAGGCCCTGTCTCTAAATAAAATGCACAAGAGGCTGGGAATGTGGCTCAGTGGTCCAGGGCCCCTGAGTTCAATCCTTGGTACCCTGCCCCCACCAAAAAAAAAAAAAAAGAGATAAAAAAGCAAAGACCAAACCCCAGTGGTTGGGCCCAGAGACGGGGTGGAGGGAAAGAGCCCCGGAGTGGGCATCAGTGCACTGCAGCCAGAGCAGCTGGCCCACACCCTGGCCAGCAGGAGGTCAGCCATAGGGATCACGGTCATGCAAACGAGGCTCTGACACTGGGGCCTGAGAGGCCATGGCTGGGAGGTGTCCTGGAAGCCCGTGTGCCGAGGCCTTGGTCCCCAGGGTGGCTCTGCCGGAGGAGAGCTCAGGAGGCTGGGCCGGGGGAGGCCTTGGGTGGCCGGCCCGTGCCATGCAGGGGTTGGGGGGACCTGGCCCCTTCCTCCGTCTTCTGCTTCCACTAGGACAAGCACCCAACCCCAGGCCTTCAACAACAGGGCCAATGGGTCCTGACCGGGGCCTCCAAAAGGGTGAGTCAAAGCCCACCTTATCTCTTCCTAAGTGGCTTATCTCGGGAATTTGTTACATTGACGCACAGCTGATAACTGGAGAGGGGACCGGGTGGCTGAGAGGGCAGTGGAGCTGCAAGGTGGAGGTCCTCCCGGAGGGCAGAACGTGAAGCCCAACCAGGAGAACCCCAGCAGGCCACTCCAGGAGGCCTCAGGGCCAAGCCTGTGGGGACCAGAGAGCAGGTTGGAAGCCCAGGAGACGGCGTTGTACCCACTGCAGGATAGCCAGACTGACCGCAGGCCGCCTCGAACCCACAAGGCCGCAGGGAGCAGGACCATTTCCCAGGGTGGGCAGAGAGGAGTGGGCAGCCCAGGATGACGCACCTGCCGAGACACCCTGGAAAGGAAGGCTCAGAACCCGTCCCCAGGAGGCCAGGAGCCGGCAGGAGCAACAGAGGTGTCCACTGCCCTCCGCACACCAGCAGAGCATTCGGCCGAAGCCATCAAGCATGCAGAGGAGCCAAGCACCATGGCCAACCAGCTGTACCAAGTTGGCACTGGACACTCTGCCTGCGACCGGGGGACACATACTCCTTCCAGAGGTCCACGGAGCGTGCCTGGGACAGACCTGCCTGGGACAGACTTGCCTGGGACAGACCTGCCTGGGACAGACCTGCCTGGGACAGACCTGCCTGGGACAGACCCTGCCTGGCCGACACAGCCTCATGTGGAGCTCGACAGCGAGTCAGGGCTCAGCACAGGGTATTCGATGTGAGAGTCCCCCAGCACCTTCACTGAGGACCCCCCTCCACGTGACCCTCTGGCCAGGAAGGAGTCTGGCTGATTGGCAGCAGCAGAATTCCACACGTACCCTTTTTAAAAAATGTATTTGTTCTTTTTAGATATCCATGACGTGAGAGTGTTTTGGCATACACACAGGGAGGGTGACTTCAACACCATGTGGAGCTACCCCGTGTGTATTCACACGTGAGAACAGGAAGCTTGGTCCCACTTCTCCTGTCTTCCCATGCCCCTTCCCGGGTCCTCCCTTCATTCCCCTTTGTCTAACCCAGTGAACTTCTATTCCTCCCCCTTATTGGGAGTCAGCGTCCGTCTGTACATCAGAAAGAACATTCAGCCTTGGTTTTTTGGGATCAGCTTATTTCACTTAGCACAGTAGTGTCCAGTTCATCCATTTACCTACAAATCGGCCATCACTCTTCAGAAAGCCCCAGGAAGCCAGGCACAGGGCCTCGCCTGGGATTCCAGACTCGGCCGCGAGGCCAGAGGATCGCCAGTTCCAGGCTAGCCTTGGCCACTTAGCCAGGCCCTGCCTCAAAATAGAATAAAGAGGGCTGGGCTGTGGCGCAGCGGTAGAAACGCCCTGGGTTTCCGTCCCAGTGCCCCAAACAAAACAAAACAAACACCTCAGGAAAACAGGGATTTCTCAGTGAGATAGAGAACAGGGACCAGAGTACAACCCAGACCAAACAGCCCTGGCACTGACCCTGTCCTGGGAGGCGAAGGGTGTGGGATGGGCGAGGACTCGGCTCAGCGGGAGAAGGGGAAGGGTCCCGGGAGGCGGAGCCTGTTGGCAGGTGACGTGGTTGTCTGGGTAGGAAATCCACGGGCTCCACCCCAGTTCAACCAGAGCCGGCGTGTGCTCAGGAAGAGGAAGGGTGCAAGATGCCCACCCAGGTGTGACTCGGGGTCGACGCTGGCCACAGTCATGCCGTCACTGGCCTGAAGCACTACCATCCACAGTTGCTCAGACAGCACGGAAGGACCAGGGCTGGAGGGTGCCCGGCACGCGCTTGGTGAGAACGAAGAGCACCCACGGAAGAGCTCGGAGGTGTGCACAGGGACTCTGTGCTCAAGAGTGCCCAGCGGAATTCAAAGTGGTCAAGCTGTCGATTCTCCCCAAATTAAAGTTTAAAATAGTTTCCATCGAAATCCCAGCAAGAATCTTTATAGCTGGAGACAGATCATTCTAAAATTCATATGGGAAGGTGGGTCCTAGACTAGTGTGTTAGTCTGTTTCCCGGGACTGCAGCAGAATACCTCAGCTAATCAGCTTATAAAGAGAAAAGTTCTGGAGGTTCCAGCCTGTGGGCTGCTGAGCCTACTGTTTCGGGTCTGTGTCCAGATGGCCCTTCCTGGCCTAAGCCCTGGGTGGAGCAAAGCTGCTTGCCACAAGGCCAGGAAGCAGAGTGGGAGGTGGGAGGTGGCACCGCCGGGCACTGAGGGGGCAAGGCAGCTAACTGCGTTGGACATAGCTGGCCACCAGCCCCACTGAGGGCACCGGGCCATCCTGCATGCTGGAGCAGCCCCGAAGCCCCTCAGCTGGCCTCATGGGGTGGAACCTGACCAGCAGGGAGGATCAGACTCCGTGTAGCGGTGCACAGAGCGAGGGAGCAGGCTCCAATGGTCACCTGTGGTGTGCTTCTAGAAAGGCCATCTCCAGGGACAGCAGCAGCAGTGGCTGCCAGGGCGAGGGCACACACAGGGTGGTGGGGACACTGTCCACTGCTGGTGGGCTGCTGCCCTCACCAGCCGCAGATGCAGAGGAAGGGTCCACAGTCCACCTGAAGAAGCCGCTCACAAGCCACGCTCCCCGTCACATGAGGCTCCGCCGTAGGCGCCCCACCAGGACCAGGGTTGATCTCATCAGGCCCCAGAGGGAGTGTGACTGACCCATAGGGGAGCTGCACAAGCAGGGTCTCTGGGCAAGGCGCCACTGGGGCTCCATGGCAAGACAGAACAGCACCACGGCCCTGGCCTCCAGGTGCCCATGGAGTGGGCATCTCCCTGGAGCGCCATTCGAACCCTGCACAAGGGGTAGCACTTGGGTCCCCGAGGGCTGCCTAGGGTGCGTCTGCCGTGTGCGTCTGAGCCACCAGCATGGCTGTCTGTGTCACCGTTAGGCTGTGACGCGTGATCACAACTCCGTCTGAAGGAGGCGGGGGCAGAAGCGAGGCAGCAAGCCTCGACTCCGAGCCCGGGGCTCCTCTGACCTGCCTTCTTTTCTGGCCTTCCCTCTCCTGTTTGGGCCACTGTCATGGCTGCAGGCCGCCAGGAGACCCAGCGCCCCTCTGGAGACCTCCCCTGACCTCCTGCAAGTCCCTTTCGCCACCTAAGCTAGCGCCTCTGGCGCCAGGAGGGCGCTCACCTGTGGGGCCGCCCGTCAGATGACGGGGTCGGTGTGGTGCATCCCCGCTCTTCTGCACACTGCAGCCACAGGAGAAGGGCAGAGCCCATCCCTGGGAACACACTCCTGGGACCCAAGGCCAGCGGGCCAAGACACAGAGCTGCCAAGGGAGACTGAGGCAAAGCAGGTGGGCAGTGGCCACACAGGGGACAGCAGCACATGCTCAGGTTTCCCCAAGACTAGGGACACGGTGGAGGAGGGGCCCTGGGTTAAGGGGACACAGCGGAGGAGGGGCCGTGGGAGGGGGGGACCTGGATTAAGGGGACAGGGTGGAGGAGGGGCCCTGGGTTAAGGGGACACAGTGGAGGAGGGGCCGTGGGAGGGGGGGACCTGGATTAAGGGGACAGGGTGGAGGAGGGGCCCTGGATTAAGGGGACAGGGTGGAGGAGGGGCCCTGGATTAAGGGGACACGGTGGGGGAGGGGCCCTGGGTTAAGGGGACAGGGCGGAGGAGGGGCCCTGGATTAAGGGGACAGGGCGGAGGAGGGGCCCTGGGTTAAGGGGACAGGGTGGAGGAGGGGCCCTGGGTTAAGGGGACAGGGTGGAGGACGGGCCCTGGATTAAGGGGACAGGGTGGAGGAGGGGCCCTGGATTAAGGGGACAGGGTGGAGGAGGGGCCCTGGATTAAGGGGACACGGTGGGGGAGGGACAGGGAGACCTGGTGGAGGAGGGGCCCTGGGATGGGGGGACACGGTGCAGGCAGGGGCCTAGAGTCTCCAGGGAGGACCAGGGTCACAGGAGGCCCCTCTGCACACCCCCGGCAGAGCAGGCAGAGGCTGAGGCTGAGGCCAAGGCTGTGGTAGCCCATGGAGCGACGAAGGCTCTCACAGAGCTGCCAGGTGCTGGCCACGGGAGGGGCCAGGCAGCACGTGGAGGCCGCAAGGCAGACTGGGCTCACCTGCTCCCTTCCCACGTTCTTCGCACCTGGGTGTGTGTTGTGTGTCTATAGGTGTGTGTTTGGTAAGTGCATCTGCATGTGGTCTGCGCTTGTGTTTGTGCATTTGTGAGTACATGTTGGTATGGTCGTGTGTGTTTGCACATTTGTGAGTGTATGTGGTTGAGGTGTGTGCGTGGTTGTGTGTGTGGTTGTGCATTTGCATGTGTGTGGTTGTGTGTTTGTGTGTGGTTGTTTGTGCATGATCATGTCTGTGTGCAGTTGTGAGTTTGTGTGTGTTGTGCATGTGTGATTGCGTGGTCGTGTGTGTGATTGTGTGTTTGCGTGTGTGGTTGTGCCTATGTGTGCATCTGTGCCCCAGGCCGTGGCCCATGCTCTGGGCAGTGCGTCCACCTCTGCCCTCCCTGAGCTGAGCTCCTGGTCCTTGCTGTGCCCTTCACCTCTCCCCCTCAGCTTCACAACTCTGAGCTTGTGCGTGATGAGTGTGCACTGCTTGGCACAGTGCCGTCCTTTCCTGAGGTTTCTCCCCAGGGCCACTGCTGGCTGCCGGCCCTGATGTCTCTGACCCTGGTCCTTCTGGGTGTGTGTGGGGGTGCCCCCACTTCCCTGGGGGCTTGGTCACATGAGGTGGGCCCGAGGTTGCGGTGCAGGGCTGAGCTGCTGGCCGACCCCCTGGGCCCCAGCCTGGAAGGTGGGCAGGCAGAGTCCAGGAGGGGTGCCCGCATCCTGGGCACCCGGGCTTGTCTACCTGTGTGCTCCTCAGGGGTCCAGGCAGGGTGAACATGGGACACCTGGCTGTGGCATCCAGGATGGCTGCCCACACCTCTGGACTCACGGCCCTAGAACATGGCGTCCCAGGCCTGCTGCTTTGGGAGCTGGGCCTGGCCCCAGCCCTGGGGAGAAAGCCCTTCCCCAGGACAGGAAGGCCCAGGAAAATCAGCCCTGAAGGTCTGGGGCGGAGGGTGAGGCTGAGCAGGAGGACAGCAGGACCCCAGCTGTGGGCGGGTGCGTGGCGCCTCCTCTCAGAGGGCCTTTCCGCAGAGTCCCGAGAAGACCCTTCAGGCCTCAGGTGTGGGAACGCGTCTCCAATTTATTCAAGCAGGTCAAGTCCACAAACCCCAACTGCCCATCCTGACCTCGTTCAAGCTCAGTCCGAGGGTGCTGGGCACATGCCCCCTGCTGGGTGGCCACCTCCAGAGCTTCCTCACCTCCCCAGGCCCCAGCTCTGCCCCATGAAACTGCTCCGCCCCCAGCCCGCTCCCTCCTGCCTCTGTCAGAGGATCTGGGGGCTCGAGGGGCCCGCAGCAGCGGAATCCCGCAGGGCTTCTCTCTCTGGTCCTGCCTGTGTCCAGGAGGGCCCGTCCCTGCAGCAGGTGCAGAATCCCCTCTGAAGGCTGAGCCCTGCTCCTCCTGGGCATGCCCTGCACTAGGTGTACACGTCCATCCTGTAATGGACAGGGGTTACTTGCCCATTTGGGTTGGTGGCTAATGGGCTGTGACCCGGGTGTGTGAACAGGTCTTCCGGCTACTGTGGGTGCACACCCACAAGGGCCTTCTGAACTCGTCAGTGTGCTTCACCTGGAGAAGCGGTCCCTTCCGTGTGCCGGCCCTGGCCCCTGCACGTACTTCTCTTGTCCAGGGGTCAGACATTCTCGCTGGGCCCCAGTGGCCTGGGATCAACAGTGAGAACATTTGGAGGGACTGGGCACTGTGACCCTGAGGTGGCCCTGTGGTGCTCCAGGTCCCCTGCCCAGGGTGGGAAAACAGCTGTGGAGGGTGCTTGGGCATGGTACCAAGTGCGCCTCCCACTACCAGGGACTCCTGAGGGTCTCAGGGTGGGGAGGAAAGGTCTGGGCTGAGGAAACTGGCTGAGCCCTGGTCCCAAAGGAGGACCTGGTCAGTGGATCTGTCCCAGGGTCTGTGACCCTCCACCCCAAATTTATCTGTAGGCACACACACACTTGGAGCTGCTCTGAAGGTGCTGGGGACATAGGAGGGTGACAGGTGGTCAGGGGCTGGAGGACTGAGGTCTGGGAGCCCTGGGGACAGGAGGAGCAGGACGAAGACCAGGTTCCCAGGAGCCAGCACCAGGCCTGCTGGTGGGGGCAGCAGGAGACCCGGGCAGACAGGACGGGTGCAGGTCAGGCTCTGGGAGACACGGGGCTCAAGGCCAGCATCAGCCCCTCTCAGCAGCCGACCCTGTGGTCCTGGCTGTGGACATGGACGCAGGCAGCTGGTGCTTTGGCCAGAACCATGGGTCTGAGGGGGACAGGACTTCCTTCAACTGCCCAGGCCAGATCTTGGGAGGAATCCTGTTTGCCCAGTGATTCAGAGAAAACAAACCCGTGCGAAAGGGCTCAAATCAGAGTGGCCCCACCAAAAACCAAAGTCACACCGCTCCTTTTCTCCCTGGTGCTGAGGTGCTGACCCCGCCCAGCCAGGCCAGGGCTCAGCTCCCTCTGTGCAGGGCAGGGAGGCCCCGCCGCCCGCGGCCATCGCCCTCTCTGGCCCCCTAAGCGGAGCAGGGAGAAACTCAAGATGACGTCCGCTTATCAAGGAAGTTCCTGGCTTGGTGAAAATCCACTGGGGAGCCTGCCCCTTCTGTCAACACAGCCGTGATTCCTCAAAGTGTCAGGTTGCCCCACTGGGCTGCAAGGGGCCTCCCCAGGGCCAGGAGGAGCCCGCTTCCTCCTCGAGAGCTCACGAAATCACTCTCCAGTTTTCACACAAGCTCTCATCAAACAGGACGTCATGTCCTCCCCGCAAACTGCTGACTTGGCAGTCAGAGTGCTGGTCTTGCTGGTGGTCTTGCTGGTGGGCCCATCCCTGGACCCTTGGGCATGCGCCATGCATCAGTGACCGGGAGTCCTACGAGCCTGTTAGTAAACCTACCGTTATTTCACATGCCGCCATGTAACCAAGAAAGGGGTGGGTGCCAGAGTGGTTCAGCGTGTCTGAGCGGTGCCAGGTGCCGGCCCCGGGAGCAGCAGGCAGGAGCGTCCTGGCCTCTGGGCCTCTGGGCACTGTCCAGGACCAGGATAACCCAGAGCATGCCGCACTGACCTTGTCCTCTGCACAGTGGGTCCTACAGCCAAGGATCCCGAGGCCTAGAGAGGGTGAAGGAGTGGTCCACGTAGGCACAAGGGCCATCGCCTCCTGCCCTGGAGGGCGACATGCCAGCCCCACGGAGCCCTGTGGCCCCACAATGGGGAGCGTGGGAAGCTGCCCACCCCTGGCCTTACAAGACAGAGCCCCTTGCCCTTCATTCCTGGGCAGGAGAAGGAAGGCTGAGGCCTGGCTAGCCTGGCCAGAACTGGTCTGACCCAATGTCCTGCTGACCCAATGTCCTGCAAATGAAGGTGACAAGCTGGGACAGTGGGGGGGACCCCAACTTGGGCCTGGAGTTATTGAAACCAGAGGCCCATCCCACTCACCTGGGCCCGTGACAGTTGGGCAGGGCCAGGGTCAGGCAGGGCCAGGGTCGGGCCGGGCCACGGGCCTTGTTTTCCTGACCTGAGCAGAGTCTTGCTGTTCTGGTGGGGATGGAGAAGCAGAGTGGGAAGGGCACCCTAACCATGCGGCTCTGCTTGAGGGGACTGGGGCCAGTCATGTTCATCTCACACATCTGAGGGGTGCCGGGCTGACCACTCTGCCCATGAGGAGCACCTGGCATCCTTGGGGTCCTGGGGGTCCTGGGACAGATCTATTTTCATCCCCGAGGGAAGTAGGGCCACCGTAGGGGTCAGTGGCCCTTCCTTGTCCCCCAGGCCTCACTCCCCACCTCTGTGGGGTGCAGGATACCCAGACTTGGCATTCCTTGCCCCAATATGGGGCCCGACACCAACCGGATATGGGCTGGCCTGGGGCTTAATCTCCACTGAGTCACCTGGGCACAGCCTGCCAGGACAGAGGGGCGGTTGGGTGCTGGCTTCCTGTCCCGGGGGCTGGAGGCAGGATTAGCAGCCTGACCACGATGCTCTGGGACGTGCCCGGCCCCCGCCCTGCCCAGGCCCCAACATTTTCCCTATCTCCATGGTAACTCCAGGGGCCACTCCGTCAGGGCCACAACCCCAGCCCTTCCTTGCTGGGCTCTAGCAACACTCGCTTATCTGATCCTGGAGGGAGGGCCCTGGCTCAGCCAGGCCCAAGCCCAGCGCTGAGTGGCCTTGGGGCTCAGCGGGGGTGAGGGCTTGCAGGGCTGCTGCCTGGCCAGGTGCCCCACGTACTTCATGTCCCCCAGGGTGAGTGAGATTCCACTGGCCTGGCACAGTCCCTGTCCCAATGACCTTCCTTTTGCCAGCCATGGGAGAAGGGCCCTGACATTTAGGGACTAGTCATTGGGCCACACGCTCCTAACGCTGGCCTAAAAACTGACTCTGCCCCCCCCCCCCCAAGGCTGGGCAGGTTCTGCCCCAGGGCAGGGAGAAGCCATCAAGGAGCCAGTGGATCCCCACACTGTGGCAGGCAGAATGTGCCCAAGAGGCCGTGTGGAGCCCCTCAGCATGGGCAGGACTCCTGGTGCTCAAACCTGTAGGCCTCAGGGACAGTCTGGGGACCCCTGAGGCCCTCCTCCAGGTCTGGCAATGCTCATGATGTGATTGATGGCACCTTCTCAGCCAGAGCCATCAGGCCAAGTCGGCTAGGGCCCATCAGTAGCTCTCCAGCCCAGTGGGCATCAAGCTCTTCACAGCCAGAGGCCACCAGTGAAGGCCACTGGCCCTCTGCTGCCCAGGGCCTGCGAGGGGCTGGGAGCCTGAGGCATAGCTGGGTCTTGGGCAGGTAGGGCTGGGGGCTGCCCTGAGGAGGAAGCGAGGATAAGGATGACCCCCAGCCAGGCCTGTGGCAGTCTCAGGGGGCACTGGCCAGCTGGGCAGATGCTGTGGTTTCTCGAGGCACCAGGAACTCAGGGGTTAGGCAGCCAGACACAGAAGGTGTCAGGGAAGGTCCCCATGGGGAGACAGGTGGGGAGAACTCCCCGCAGCAGGACTGGGGGACCCCTGGGAAGCCAGGCCCCACCCACAGACACACCCCTGTCTGCCTGCTGCCGGCTACTGAGCAGCCAGCGCCCACTGTTTACCTGGGTGAGGGGGGACCAGAGGCTGGCTCCGCCCACCCACGTGAAGCTCCTGGGGCTGGAGCCAGCCCCGGGGCTATAAAAGCCTGCGGCTGACCAGAGTCACTCCCCAGAGGCCGCCTGTGGGGACATCTCCCCACTCTGCACACCATGGCTGTTGGCCGGAGGAAGCTGGCCCCACTCTGGGCCCTGGCCTGGGCCCTGGCCTGCACCCGGCACCCAGGTAGGCTGGGACCTCCAGCTTCCCCAGGTGGCTCCCCAAAGCCCCGGGGAGGCCCCGGCCCCAGGTGGGCAATGGCAGCTGAGTCCTGGCCCGGGTCCTGGGCTAGCTAGGTGTGTCCATGAGGGGCTCCAGCCATGAGCCCTGCCTGTGGCCTTGACCACCCTCAGCAGTGCCTGGCTTGGTGGGCCGGGTGGGCTCTGGGCTGCCAAGCTTCTGAGGGGAGAAGCAGGAGCCCATTTTCAGAGTCCGCTCAGGCCTGGTCGGGGCCGGCTCTCTGCCCTTTGGACACCCCACAGGCCTGGTTCACCGGCTGCTGCCTGTCTAGGCTCCTGGGGGTGGCCTGGGGTACGTCTTGGGGTAGGTGTGATGTCCAAAGGGGAACCGTCTCACCCACCCCTCCACCCCTGAGACTTCTGTGGTGTCCCCGCCTCTGCTGACGGTGCCCCGGGTGATGTCCAGGGGTGGGAGAGACCGGGCTCCTGGAAGGGCGGGTGCCTTCCCGCCCACCTTCCCCTCCACCGGGCAGCCCCAGAGTCTAAGCCTCGGCTCCTGCCTCCTGCATCTCTCCGAGAACGTGCTGGGCTCCCTGCCCCTCCTGGCCACCCCCTTTCCTTCAGCGTGGCTCTCCCTGGGCTCAGAAGTCTCCCAGGACCCTTGAAGGGGTGCGGGGCCTGCAGGGAAGGACAGGGTGGATGGGGCTCCCAGGGGAGCTGCCCGTCTCAGCCAGCGCCACCCGAGTCCCCGGCCCCCCTGACCCTCCCAGTGGCCTCCTGCAGCACATGTCCAGGGCTAGGACTGCTCCCTGATGCTGGGGGCCTGGACCTCACCGGCCCCTCCCAGGCCAGGCCCCCCGCAGCCCACTGTGGGGGTGTGGAGCACGGCTGGGTTGTGCTGGTGAGGAGGGGGCAGCCTCTGGGGGATGGCACATCTGGGTCCCACTCTTTCTCTGTCTGTTCCCCTGGGCTGGCCAGTTGTCACCTCAGAAGACCTCTGGGCAGCAGGGCACCAGGGAGATGAGGGCCCCCAGCCTGGCCCGAGGACCCCAGGGGCAGTGTAGGATCTGGGAGGTGGGCTCAGTGGAGTGAGTCCACGCTCTGCCCCAGCCCCTCTTGTGCACGGCTGTGGGTGGGCCAGGCCCCTCCCCCCACCCTGGCTCGGGGGGGGGCCTCAGGCCAGTGTCTGGGATCATCTGCACATTTGTGCAGCCATGGAGGACCCAGTCTCCCTGCAGGCCCTGCTCCAGCTGCCCTGGCCATCCTGGCCCATCCAGACACTGGGAGCCCCGGCTCACCCTGGCCCTCAGACCCCTGGCCTCCTGGGACAAGCTGTCACTGAGCCACCTCTCTACTCCTGATTCCCAGTGGAGTCCCTTCCCAGGATGAGCATGCTGGCTCTGTTCCCACATCCCACACAGAGGACAGGACCTGGCACAGGGCAGACACACAGGGACTGAGGGAACAGGAATGAAGGAATGGTCCCTGGAGATGCAGGGCCAGGGTGAGGTGGCCCGTACCAAGGGCTCAACGGGGCCAGCAGAGGGAACGCCCCCAGGGGTCTCTCTCTAGCCACCAGCCCGACTCAGACAAAGCCCACATGGACGGAGATGTCCAGCCCCCAACAGGGCAGAGGGAACGTCCTGCGCTGGCCACCCCGCACCTCCCTCTGTCTGCAGGCCTGGTGGCACGGCTGAGGCACCTGTCTGCACGTCTCCTCAGGTTTTCCCCCTCTTCCGCAGGCCAGGCCCAGCAGGGCTCTCTGCAACCCGGCCCTGAGCACAGCGCCGACCTCTCCCCCCTTCCAGGGCACAGCGGTGAGTCTCGGCCTCTGTTCCTTAGCCCTGCCTGCAGAGCACCTGACCCCACCTGGGTGGGCACAGGGTCCCCAGGGGCCACTTGTCGTGGGCTGGCTCTACAGCAGACAACAGCTGTGGTGTCAGAACTTGGGGCCGGAAGACATGCTGGTGTACATCACCTGGCCAGTCCCGGCCCAGCCTCTCTGGCCCAGCCCTGTACCGGTCATGGGTGGGTCCCTGAAGCTCAGGCTCTGAGGGACCTCAGAGGCTGCTGGCTCCATTGCCACAGGGCCAGCGGGGTGCTGGGGCTGGGGGCCGGGCCCCCCGTCTCCCCCTGTTTGACTCTGCTGCAGCGACACGCACACCTTTCAGGCTTTGGTGCTGGCTCTGGAGGGTGGCCAGAGGTTTCAAAGCAGGAGGTTTTGGGGTGTTTCGGGTTAAAGCCCCGTCTGTTTGCCTTTCCCACACCAGTCCAATCCAGGAGCAGCAGTGCTAATCTCCCAATCTCCTTAACCCGGGCTTTTTTGCCTCCCAGGAGCAAGAGACCCCACATACAAGCAGCAGGTTCCGGGCCCTGTGGCCGTGAGGGCCAACAGCCCGGGGCTCTGCAGGGAGACGGATGGGGAAGGCCCAGGAACGCTGGGTGTGGGCCGGGTGCAGCGCTCGGTGCAGGTCTCCACAGCAGCTGCCAGACTGGGCTTACAGAGCTTGGATCCGCTGGCCCTGGCCCATCTCCTCAGGGCAGTGGCTTCCCTGGCTCCTGGAGGCACATCCCACGAGCTGCTGTCTCCACAGGTGACCCCCTCCTCAGGACGACTGACACCCCGCCTCTGGGGACCATCCCTGTGGTCCAAGGTAGCGAAACCCGAGGCCGGGAAAGAGGTGTGGGTTGGCTGGGCTCCCCTCCCTCACACCTGCAGGGGCTGGTTGGAAAGGGAACCCCACTCCAGGTGTGAGGAAGCATGGGAAAATTGTCCCAAACTGCCATGGCCGGTTCCCAGAGTTCCCTGGGTGCAGAGGGGACCCCAGATGCCTTACCCTGGGCAGCAGCACCAGGGGGGACTCCGGGGGCAGGTGGAGGGTCATCCCTGGTGGGTGCAGTGGGTGCAGGGCAAGCTCCTCCAAAGGCCACGGCTGTTGTTCTGCAGCCCCAAACCCAGCCCACAACGGGCGGGTGTGCAGCACCTGGGGCGACTCCCACTACAAGACCTTCGACGGCGACATCTTCCGCTTCCCCGGCCTGTGCAACTACGTGTTCTCTGCCCACTGTGGAGCCGCCTACGAGGACTTCAACGTGCAGCTGCGCCGCAGCCGGGCGGCCAACACCACCACGCTGAGCAGGGTCATCATGAAGCTTGATGGTCTGGTCATCGAGCTGAATGAGAGCTCCGTCCTGGTCAATGGCCACCCGTGAGTCTGAGCCCCGGGTGGCACCCTGTGGGGTGACGGTGGGGGTGAGCAGGGCGTCACCTGTGAGGGAAGAGGCCGCGGTGCTGGCCAGGCTCTCTGGGCCCTGCACACAGCCACCTGCCCTCCAGGGCCCTTCTCGGTTCCTCCAGAACACCAGGGCCTCCGGGTGCTCTTTCCTGTCCCTCACAAGGCTGGGGACCCTCCTGGCGGGACCCCCTCCTCGCCCTGCCCCGGGCGCCTCAGCCCCACCCTCTCTCCACAGGGTCCAGCTGCCCTTCAGCCAGTCTGGGGTCCTGATGGAGCGCAGCCATGGCAACCTGAAAGTCACGGCTCGGCTGGGGCTCGTCTTCATGTGGGACCAGGACGATGACAGCCTCCTGGTGAGGCTGCAGGGTGGGGAGGACAGGCCTCCTGTGAGGACAGGGTGGACAGGCCTCCTGGGAGGACAGGGTGGTCCTCTGGGTGAGGCTGGTCAGGCGGAATGGATGGTCAGCTGTCCAGAGGGTGGAAACTGCCCTGGGCCAAGGGGGCAAGAGGGTGAGACCCTGCCCCACAGGAGGTGAGGGGCAGGACCAGCAGAGCCCCTGGGGTCTGCTCCCACAGAGGAGCCCTGCTCAGGGCTGAGCTTCCTGCAGCTCCTGGGGTGGGCCTCACGCTGGGGTCTCTCTGGGACACGTTCCCATCCTGGGCTTCCTGGGACTGGCTCTGATGTCTCCTCCCATTCCAGCTAGAGTTGGACAGCAAGTTCGCCAACCAGACCTGCGGGCTCTGTGGGGACTTCAACGGCATCCCTGTGTTCAGCGAGTTCTTTTCCCACGGTGAGGCTCCTCGCGGCCACCTGTCCCCTCCTCAGCTCCCTGGAAGGCCCAGTCTCCCAGAGTCCCACAGCCCCTGCCAACACACTCTCACACCGCACACCTATGCCTGACCCGGGCACAGGCGTGTGCACATGCAGACCTGCTCACAGGCACGGTTCTAGCACACACCCTACACACTCGTGCGCAGACACACGTGCCCACTCAGTCCTGGCGTCTGCCTGCCTCAGGGGTGCGTGTGGGAAGCTGAGAGCCAGTCAGGACCCTGTCCTCCATGCCGCTGCTCTGGACAGGGGCCCAGGACCCGCAGCCTCCCTGGAAATTCGCACCTGCTTCCTCAATGCTCGCGTCGTTGCCACGAGAAGTGGCGTTCCAACTGTGGCTGCACAGCCAGCCTCCCTGACCGTCCCCCAGCGGCCAGGCCCACCCCCAGAAGGGTTGTCCAGTCAGGGGCATGGAGCCTGCCCAAGCCTCCAGCTGCCCCTGGCCAGCGAGGCCCTGTGCAGGGCTGGCCAGGGAAGCGCAGGCTCACTTTCAGCCCCTGGTGCATCCCAGCCCAGCGGCAGGATCAGCCTCCAGGCTCCTGCTGCTTCCTTGAGTCATTTCAAGACCCCCCGAGTGTCCCAGGGTGGGCAGGATAGGGAAGCCCACCTGGGGGCTCTGGCCCCTGGGACTTCATGGCCTGGGTGCTGGGCTGCAGGGTCTGGGGCCTGCAGGAAGAGCCAGCTCCTGTTTCCTACAGATGTCAGGCTGACCCCCATTGAGTTTGGGAACCTGCAGAAGATGGACGGGCCCACGGAACAGTGCCAGGACCCCAACCCTGCAGCCCAGAACTGCTCCACCAGCTCCGTGAGCCTCAGAGGGCAGGGCAGAGGTGGGGGGAGGGGCTGTGGGTGGTCCTCCGATCTCGCAGGGCGTCCCCGAGCCTGGCCTCCTGCCTTGCCCCAGGGCATCTGCGAGGAGCTCCTGCGAGGCCAGCTGTTTTCGGGCTGTGCGGCCCTGGTGGACGTCAGCAGCTACGTGGAGGCCTGTCGGCAGGACCTGTGTCTCTGTGAGCAGGCCGACCTGCCCAGCTGCATCTGCCACACGCTGGCCGAGTACTCAAGGCAGTGCGCCCACGCAGGGGGCCTGCCCCAGGACTGGAGGGGCCCCGACCTCTGCTGTGAGTGCCCAGCCCTGCCCAGCCCCCAGTGCCCATTCCCACCACGCTGTCCTGAGGGAAAGGAACAGGATGTGATGACCTGTCCGGTGGCCCTGCAGACCAGACGTGCCCCCTGAACCTGCAGCACCAGGAGTGTGGCTCCCCCTGCACAGACACCTGCTCCAACCCCCAGCGCTCCCAGCTCTGCGAGGACCACTGTGTGGCCGGCTGCTTCTGCCCTGAGGGTCAGTTGGGGGCCCACCCCTGCCAACCCAGGCACAGGACCCCCCAAACATAGATGCCTTCTGGGTGCCAGATGGCTATGGCTGAACCACAGAAAAAAGACCCCTCAGACCCTGCTGGGGGTGCCCCTGGGCCTCAGGTTGGCTGGGCCCTGGAGTACCTGTGTCACAGCTGACCTGCTTCCTGCAGGGATGGTGTTTGATGACATCGGCCAGACTGGCTGTGTCCCCATGTCTCAGTGTTCCTGCATGTACAATGGGACCTCCTACGCCCCAGGGGCCAACTACTCTACAGACTGCACCCGGTGGTAGGTCCCTCCCTGTCCCCAGCCTGCCGAGGGCCAGTTCCTCTGGGAGCTCAGGGCTAGGCCTAGGTTGCAGGTCTGCTGTGGCCTCGCAGCCTGCCGGAAGCCCCGTCTGGAGGGGTGCGGCAGGCCTGGTGCCCTGGGCAGCACACACTGTGCTCCTTCTCCTCTGCTCCTAGCACCTGCTCCGGAGGCCGCTGGAGCTGCCAGGAGGTGCCGTGCCAGGGCACCTGCTCTGTGCTGGGCGGCTCCCACCTGTCCACGTTTGACGAGAAGCAGTACACCGTGCATGGGGACTGTAGCTACGTGCTGACCAAGGTACGGCCCTGGGCACCTGGGATGGCCAGCCTCCTGGGGCCCCCCCAGCCTGGGCTTCACCAGGGGAGACCATGAGGGAGAGCCTGGGTCACTTGGATGCTGGTTGGAGTGTAGTGGCTCCTGTCCAGTGCCCTGACCCCTCTGACCTGGCATTTGGGTTTTCAGTGGCTTTATTTTTAGAGCAGTTTGGGGGTCATTTGTTGGTCGGGCAGAAAGTACATTGAACCCCAGCTGCCCACCTCCCCGCCCAGCTTGCCCTCTTATCATCTTGGGTCAGCGTGGTGTGGGCAAAACCCACGTGCCCTGGTCCCTGTGTCGTGGCCTCCAGCAGGCTCTCTGGCGAGGTGCATCTGTGGGGTGGACGAGGCCTGGTGTCCTGCATCCATCATGGCAGTGTGGTGGGGAGCCGCTGCCCCGGATGTCTGCTCCCTGTCCCTCTGCTGGCCCCTGGGACCCTGGTCTGCCTCCCCTAGGGCCTCCCCAGCCTCCCCAGCCTCCCAGGGCCTCCCCCAGGATCTGTTTGGAGGCAGTGCTTTCCCTCAGACGGTGAACAGAGTTTCCTCCCTGGGTGCCTGGCTGTGCCCTCGGGGCCTTCTAGCCAGGGGCAGTGTGGGCTGGAGGACAGGGGCGAGGCCGATGAGGTGAGCACCACGTGGCTCCCCACAGCCCTGCAACGACGATGCCTTCACGGTGCTGGCCGAGCTGCGCAGGTGCGGTCTGACCGAGAGCGAGACCTGCCTGAAGGGCGTGGAGCTGCGCCTGGGCGGGGGCCCAACGGTGAGTGTCGCCCGCGGGTAGGACGGGGCGCGACCCCCACTGCCAGGCTTCTCCGCCCAAGCCCTGGATCTGGCCACAGCAAGTGGACTCTCTGCCGCGGCCGGCCGTGTCCCTGCTCGTAGGTCCTCTGAGGGACTGTCCCTAAGTGGAGCAGCTCAGTGCCAGCCCCACCCGGCCCCAGGAAGGAGGGACACACCCCTGGCCAGCAAGGTCTCTGCTGGGTTTTTACGTTGCTAAAAGCACGTGTGACCCTCGGAAAGGTCAGACTCAGAGCGAGTCAGGAGCAGAGCTCAGGGTCGCCGCCCTGTGGGCTGTAGGCACACTCCGCAGCCTCTGCAGGGACCAGGGGGCGGTGGTGGAGGCCGCCCAGGCCCCCGCTGACTTGCTGGCTGCCTGCAGGCTGTGGTGGTGAAGGCCAGCGGGGAAGTGTTTGTGAACCAGATCTACACGCAGCTGCCGGTGTCCACAGGTGAGGGCACTGGCCCACTCCCGCCCTGGGGCTGCCTGTGGGTCCTGCCCGGCACCTCCCAGTGAGACCCCTGTGCTGTGTCCGCAGCCAACGTCACCCTCTTCAGACCCTCGACCTTCTTCATCATCGTGCAGACCAACCTGGGCGTGCAGCTGGCCATCCAGCTGGTGCCCACCATGCAGGTGTTTGTGCGGCTGGCCCCTGAGCTCCGGGGGCTGACCTGCGGTAAGAGGTGGCACCCCGGGGTCCTTGCACCCACCCCGTCCCTGAGCCTGCACAGGGCCTCGACATGACTTTCCTCCTCAGGTCTCTGCGGGAATTTCAACAGCATCCAGGCCGATGACTTCCGGACCAACAGCGGGGTGGTGGAGGGCACGGGTGCCGCCTTCGCCAACACCTGGAAGACCCAGGCTGCCTGCCCCAATGCCAAGAGCAGCTTCGAGGACCCGTGCTCGCTCAGCGTGGAGAACGGTACGTGGCCATCGCTGGCTCCCTGAGGACCACTCAGGGCCTAGTGCACTGTTTGGGTGTCTCCTGACTCTGTCCTGGGGTACAGCTGTCCCCGCCTCAGGCTAGTGGTGAGCTGGCCATCATGTGTACTGTCACCCGAGAGGTGAGTCTGGGAAGAAGGAATGGGGGGGCAGAGCGGAGCCCAGTGTGTCTGCCGGCCGGTCGTCAGGTCCGGAGGAGCCTCGGGCCGACCAGGCCGCTCACCTGCTGTGGCTGCAGCCTGCAGCTCTGGGGCCGGCTGCAGGGTGGAGGGGAGTACGCCGTCTTCCTGCGCTGCTGACCGTCCAGCCCCTGCCCCGGGCAGGCATTCAGCCAGCAGGTCCTGGCTTATTTGCTCTCCCTGTGTGGCCCACCCCTACCCAGAGAAGGGGTGGAGAGGTCTTGTCACGTCTGTCCCTGGTAGTGGCTACCCACGTCCCTAGAAGGTGGTGGCACTGGGGGGCTGGGCTGGGGTCCCAGGAAAGGAGAGAAGCAGTAGCCATGGCGTCTCCAGGCCTCACGGGCCCTCTGTGTCCGAGTGCCTGCTCTATCTGCTGTGGGCAGGAGCAGCCCCGGGTGGGTTGCCCAGGAGTGACCATGGACAGCCTGCCTTTCGCCCACAGAGAAGTACGCCCAGCACTGGTGCTCACAGCTGACCAGCCCTGACGGCCCCTTTGCCCAATGCCACGCCACCGTGAGCCCCAGCACCTACTATTCGGTAATGCCCACCCACCACTCCTACAGTCAAGGTCCTGCTGCTGGGCTATGGGGACGCCCCCAGGGAGTCAGGGGACACTGAGAAGGGGCGCTGGGCAGCGAGCCTTCTCGGGACTGTAACGGCCCAGCAGGCCGCAGGTGTGGGTTCCAGGACCAAGCCGGTCCCTGGGCTCGGTTCCCATGGAGCTCCTTCACTAATTCTCCCCCTGACTCATGCACTGGGCCTGCCTGGGACTCCAGCCCTGTACTGGACGCAGGAGCTAACCCAAGCAGGGAATCATTCGGGGCAGGGGCTGGACCCCCTGGGCCACAGAGATAAAGGGCCAAGGTCTTGCTGGAGCCCCCAGCCCCATGGGTGGCCAGCCCTGCATGGGGCTCTGCTCAGCTGCATGTGGGGTGTGAGGGAGGACCCAGGGAAGCGTCCCAGGAGGCCAAGATGGGGGCCCAGGCAGGGACTGGAAGGGACATTGGCCACATGTGTGCTGAGTCCCTGACCCGGATGTCTCTGGCCCCCAGAACTGCATGTTCGACACGTGCAATTGCGAGAAGAGCGAGGACTGCATGTGCGCGGCCCTGTCCTCCTACGTGCAGGCCTGTGCCGCCAAGGGTGTGCTGCTGCGTGGCTGGAGGGCCGGCGTCTGCAGTGAGTGCCGGGCAAGCGGGCCCCCCCCCCCTCAAGGCCCGTCCTCTGCCCAAGGCCATCACAGTCTGGGGCTCTGTCCAGGAGGCCTGGGCCCCTGACTACCCATTGCTGCCCACCTGGCTGTGCCCATCAGCATCCTGAGTGTCCCCTCTTCCTGGCTTCCTGCAGCAAAGCCCACAACCACCTGCCCCAAGTCGATGACCTACCACTACCACATCAGCACCTGCCAGCCCACCTGCCGTGCCCTGAGCGAGGAGGACGTCACCTGCCATGTCAGCTTTGTCCCTGTGGATGGCTGCGCCTGCCCAGAGGGCATGTTCCTGGACGCCTCGGACAAGTGTGTGCCAGCTGCCAGCTGCCCCTGCTACCACAGGGGCTCCATGGTCCCCAACGGCGAGTCTCTGCACGACAGCGGGGCTGTCTGGTGAGATGTGCCGCGGGGGTGTGGGACAGGGGCTCACTGGCCAGAACACACCTGCTGACCATCTCCTCCTCACAGCACCTGCACACAGGGGACGCTGACCTGCATCGGGGGCCCAGCGCCCACCCAAGGTGAGCTCGGAGAGGGGCATGGCTGTCCTCAGGACCGTCCTCTCCAGGGGAAGCCCTGAATGGCTTCTTTGTCCCCCTCCAAGCTAGGGGGCAGCGGCAGCTGACTGGCCTCTGTGTCTAGCGCCGTCTGAGCCCTGGGCTCTGCCCGGGTCGGCGGAGTGACACGCACCAGTGTGGCACTCCACACTCCCACCACCTGCACGGGCAGGCTCCTCCGCCCCTGGGGGCCATGTGCAGCGGAGCCTGGCTGGAGGGGCTTAGGGTCCCCTGCACCCCTCCTTTTCCCCAGTGTGTGACGCACCTATGGTCTACTTCGACTGCCACAATGCCACACATGGGGCCACCGGAGCTGGCTGCCAGAAGAGCTGTCATACCCTGGACATGGCCTGTGTGAGTGACTGGTGGCCCCAACAGTCTCCCTGGTGGTAGCCAGGGTCCCCCACGACCCCTCCTGCCAGGGTCCCTCAGAGATGCTCCTGGGGGAGGGGTGGCCGAGCCGGGCCAACCGCTGGACCGGGTCCTTGGAGGATCCCTGCCTGCTGACTGGGCTCACCTACCCTTGGCCCCGTGGAGGACGACGCAGGTCCAGGCAGCTGTCCCCACCACTCACTGTGTCCATGTGCCCTACAGTACAGCCCCCAGTGTGAGCCGGGCTGCGTGTGCCCCCCGGGGCTGGTGGCTGACGGGAGCGGGGGCTGCATTGCCGCTGAGGACTGCCCCTGCATGCACAACGGGGCCAGCTACAGGCCAGGGGAGACCATCTGGGCAGGCTGCAACACCTGGTATGTGGCTCAGCGCCCCAGGGGACGGTCCTTGTCAGAAGCCAAGGAAGCCCTGGCAAGGCCCCGGGCCGACACATATGGCCCAGGTTCTCAGGGGGACTCTGGGTGGCCCAGGCCGCGAGACCCTCTGGGCATCTGTTGGTCTACTGGGTCCTTCCTCTTGGGGAGGGGTGGCTGCCAGGACGCACCGAGGGTCCCCGCAGAGCCCCTGGAAGCACCCTGACCTGACCCCTTGTTCTCTGCAGCACCTGTGAGAACAGAATGTGGCGGTGCACAGAAGAGCCCTGCCCGGCCACCTGTGCCCTGTACGGGGATGGCCACTTCCTCACCTTCGATGGCCAGCGCTACACCTTCAGTGGGGACTGCCAGTACACGCTGGTGCAGGTAGGTGGTCTGCCGCCTCTGTCCATAGCCACGCCCGGCCCTGGGGGGCAGCTTCCCTGGGGGCTGCAGGCCCACCCGAGCCCCGCCCTGACAGCCTCGCCTCCCCAGGACCACTGTGGCGGTAATGGCAGCACCAAGGATGCCTTCCGTGTGGTCACCGAGAACGTCCCCTGTGGTACCACGGGGACCACCTGCTCCAAGGACATCAAGATCTTCCTGGGGGTGAGTGAGGGACACAGCTGGGTGGGGCACTCTGGGGGCTCCATGGTGGCACAGAGCACCTAGAGGGCAGGGTCCCCCAGGCCTAAGGGACGCCTTGCCTCACAGAGCTATGAGCTAAAGCTGACCAGTGGGAAGGTGGAGGTGGTCCAGAAGGGCGCAGGCCAGGAGCCGCCCTACACCATCCGCCAGATGGGCATCTACCTGGTGGTGGACACCGACGCAGGCCTGGTGCTGCTGTGGGACAGGAGGACCAGCATCTTCCTGAGACTCAGCCCTGAGTTCAAGGTGAGGCCGAGAGGAGGCCCCTGCTGTCGCCCCTGCTGGGGGCCATGGGACATACCGGAGGGGCAGAGGGACAGAGTCAGCCAGAGAGAGGGAGAGATGGGGTCTGAGAGCAGATTGAGGGGCTGAGCCTCCGGGCAGCCGTGAGGAGGGAGCCCCTGGTGTGTGAGTCCTGCAGCGTCCCAGCCCAGGGAGGGCAGGCTGCGGATGCCCTCAGTCTGGACACTGGGAGTCCAAGCCAGGTGCAGGCTGAGCTCCCGGGAGAGACCTTTCTGTCGCAGCTTTGGGCAGGGCGTCCTTGTCAGGTGGCTGGGTCACTCCCCATCCTCTGTCATCATGTGGGCCCTCCCTGGGTGCCTGTGTCCACATCCTCCCTTGCATAAGGACAGTGGACATTGGATTGAGGGCCCATTCTACCCTAGTGTGACCTCAACCTACCACATCTGGAAAGGTCCTCTCTCCACGAAGTCTCGGTCCAGCCCCCGGACTGAGTCAGAGCCACTGCCCAGCCCACTACAGGACACACAGGGCTGGCTGCTGTGGCCCCAGCACAGGCAGGAGGCTGGAGGGAGGGCAGGCTGGGTGGCCCCTGGAAAGTTTGCAGTCTCTGACGCTGTGTGGGCAGCAGGCGGAAGCAAGGCCCTGAGGCCACCCTGCGAACCTCGCACCCCTCCCCTTCGGGGGACCATCCTGCTGGATGCTCAGGTGGCGGTGGGCTGAGGAAGAGGCTCTGTGCCCAGCCTCCCTTCTCCGTGTGCTTCTGCAGGGCAGGGTCTGCGGCCTGTGCGGGAACTTCGACGGCAATGCCCTCAATGACTTCACCACGCGGAGCCAGGCCGTGGTGGGGGACGCACTGGAGTTTGGAAACAGCTGGAAGCTCTCCCCGTCCTGCCCGGACGCCCCGGTGCCCAAGGACCCCTGCACCACCAACCCTTACCGCAAGGCCTGGGCCCAGAAGCAGTGCAGCATCATCCACAGTGCCACCTTCGCCACCTGCCATGCCCATGTATGGCCAGCCAGGCAGGGCAGGGGGTCTCTGGGCTGAGAAGGGACCACGGGCAATGGTCCCAGGAGGCAGAGGGGACAAGAGGGGGAGGGCAGCATCAGCTAAGAGCGCAGAGAGCTGGGGCTCGGGGGCCCATGTGGACATGCCACAGTGGCCGGGCTGGTTCTGTGGGGTGTTGCTCTGAGCACTGCCCCAGAAGCCCCAGGCGGGCAGGAGCCTGTGGGCCAGGTGGGAGCTGGCCTGTGGGCACAAAGGCAGAGCCGGGAAACCACTGTAGGCCATGCATTTGCTCTCTTGAGCTCCAGTGGAAACTGGCCCAGGTCAGGGGCCACAGGCCAGATCCCCCAAAGCCCAATGGCTCCCGGAGTCTGAGGCCTGTCTCCCTCAGGTGGAGCCGACCAGGTACTACGAGGCCTGTGTGGGTGACGCGTGTGCCTGCGACTCGGGGGGAGACTGTGAGTGCTTCTGCACCGCTGTGGCCGCCTATGCCCAGGCCTGCCATGAAGCCGGAGTGTGCGTGTCCTGGAGGACGCCGGACGTCTGCCGTGAGTACACGGGCCAGGGGCTCCAGGACCCGAGGTGGCAGCGCTCAGCACCGTGTGCCTGGCTGCATGCATGGTCCCTGGAGGAGTAAGAAGGCCTCCAAGGAGGAGGGAAGGGGTGGACGGGCTCCCTCGGGTGGAGCGCTCAGCAGAGCTTCCGCCTGGCCCAGAGAAGCCCCGGGGACGAGGGCCCAGCTGGGCTGCTCTGGCTGGAGACCCTGCCCTGGCGCCTCCCTGGTCTGTTTAGAAGGCCCCAGGTGCAGGCCGCTCTGACCACCCTCCTTGCCCCCCCAGCGCTGTTCTGCGACTACTACAACCCCCAGGGGGAGTGTGAGTGGCACTTCCAGCCCTGCGGGGCGCCCTGCATGCGCACCTGCCGGAACCCCAGTGGGCGCTGTCTCCACGATCTGCGGGGCCTCGAAGGTGGGCAGGGACCGGCCTGAGGGGTGGGAGAGGCCTGAGGCTCAGCTGCCCAGGCCTGAGCACCCTCACGGGGCTGTGCTCTCCTGACCCCGCAAGGAGCCCGTGGCCTCAGCCTCTAGTACACGGTGGTGTCGTGGACAAGGCTGAGGGCTGGGGACAGTGCTGAGGCCCTCCTGGGGTGGGGTGGCCAGCTGGCCTCTGTGGCTGGGACTCAGTCCTCTCTGTCCCACAGGCTGCTACCCCAAATGCCCACCGTCGGCTCCCATCTTCGATGAGGACAAGATGCACTGTGTGGACAAGTGCCCAACCCCAACACCCCCCCCACCCTGCCGCATCCACGGGAAGTCCTACCGGCCCGGGGCCACCGTGCCCTCAGACAAGAACTGCTACTCTTGGTGAGTCCCTTGGCAGGAGGCCACAGAGCCTAGAGCACGTGGGGGATCCAGGCCCCTAACCAGCAGCCCCCGAGACTCGGGCCTGCAGGACCCAGAGGGTGCTCTGGGCCGGTCTCTGGGGGAGGGACCTCAGCTCTCAGGGGTGGTGTCTGCCATGATGGGCCGGTGGCTCTGGGTCCGGGTTCTGGACCATGGCAGGCAGTTCTCAGGGCTATCCCCCTGATTCCCCAGGCTCAGAGGTGAAGCTGAGTGTTGGTGCTTGTTGGTCCGGGGACTCTTGGGGTGCGGGGACCGGCAAACAGGCGGGTGGTGGGGGAGCTGAGGCCAGATGATCTGCCAGGGACCCAGGGGTGGGCAGCTGGGTAGAGCACCAACAGCTCCTGGGCCCCCCACCCGGCTTCCACTTGTGTGGACTGGGGAGTCCTCCAGAGGGTGGGACTTCGGGAAGCTAAGTTTGAAGTCCCAGGCCTGGGCAGGGACTCCACCCCCGGCAGTGGGCATGGCCCAGGGCAGGCTGTGCTGGCGCCTGTACCCCAGCCCTCCTTCCCTCTCCCCAGCATCTGCACCGAGAACGGCGTGCACTGTGCCTATGACAGTGGTGGTAAGCAGCCGTGGCCTCCTGGGTCTGGGGTCTGGTGGGGAGGGTCTCTGCCTCGCCTCAGCCATCTCACGGATGGCTGCTGTGTTCCCACAGCCTGCATCTGCACCTACGACGGGCGGCACTTCCACCCCGGGGATGTCATCTACAACACGACAGACGGCATGGGCAGCTGCATCTCTGCCCACTGCAGGGCCAACGGCACCGTGGAGAGGAGGGTCTTCACCTGCAGCCCCACCACCCCCAGGCCCCCGACCACCTTCTCCTTCTCCACGTCCCCACACAGTAAGGACAACGTGTGATGGCAAAGGGCCCTGGGTGTCCTGGGGGGTGTCGCTCTCCCAGCGGACTGGCGTGGCTTCTCTTGCTGGAGGCCAGGTTCATGCCTAGCTCTGGGCAGCCGTGGCAGTCTCTGGGTATCGGGCACGGCAGTGGCTCACTCTCTCCTCCTTCCCTGCCAGGGGAAGGGGCTAGCTCCAGGGTTTCACTCTGGCTGACCTGGAATCCACAGCTCCTTGGGGAGCTCAGGCCCAGGGTCGAGGCTTCCAGCACCAGGCAGCCATAGGCATGTGGCTTCTGCTCAGGGCAGGCCCAGGGGGCAGATGCCCTGTACTGAGGTCAATTCACTTGTTTATTGAAGAACTGTGATGCCCACCTGCCCACTGTGGGGCAGGTTCTGAGCAGACAGGTTCACTTGTGTGTCCCTGGTCATTCAAATTTCAACATTGGCCCATTGGCTGTGGGGAAGCCCACCAGGCAGCTCACAGGACAGGTCATCAGAGCCAGGACCCAGTGAAGCCAGCCTCCGTGTGCCCCAGGCTCAGCCTGCAACCTTCTTTTCCCACAGCATTCAGTTCGAGGCAGACCACAGGTGTGGGCTCCAGCCCCACCCAGAGCACGGTGCACACAGCCTCCTCCACAGCCACGGGCACGCCCCTCAGGACCACGCCTGCCACACCCCCTGTTTCGTCCTCTGTCCACTGTGGGGAGAAGTGCCTGTGGTCCCCCTGGCTGGATGTGAGTCGTCCCGGGCAGGGCGTGGACAGCGGTGACTTCGACACGCTGCAGAACCTCCGTGCCCACGGGTTCCGGGTTTGCCAAGTGCCGAGGGCAGTGGAGTGTCGAGCTGAGGACGCGCCCGAGGTGCCGCTCCAGGCCCTGGGTCAGCACCTGGAGTGCAGCCCGACGGCTGGGCTGACCTGCCACAACAGGGACCAGGCATCAGGCCTGTGCCACAACTACCAGATCAGGGTCCTGTGCTGCAGCCCCTTGCCCTGCCCCACCTCCAGCCCTCCAGCCAGGCACAGGACGACCAACACGGTCCCCACGACCAGTGACACCGTGTCCTCCACACCTGTCAGAACATCGTTCCTGAAGTCTAGCCCAACTCCAAGGCCAAAACCAACTTCAGGAACATCCTCTGCCTCTGCATCATCCCCGGGGACTTCCCAGGTCACGGATGTGCCGACCACCTCTGGAATCAGCCCGGTGAGTTGCTTACGGGAGTCCTGCACTTGGACACAGTGGATGGATGGCAGCTACCCCGGGCCTGGAAGAGACAGTGGAGATTTTGACACTTTTCAAAACCTGAGATCCAAAGGGTATAAGTTCTGTGAAAGGCCCACAAGTGTGGAGTGCAGGGCTCAGTTCTTCCCCAACACGCCCCTGGCAGAGCTGGGACAGCAGGTGACCTGCAACTCTGAGGAAGGGCTGATCTGCTGGAACAGGGACCAGCTGCCACCAATCTGCTACAACTATGAGATCCGGATCCAATGCTGTGAACTGGTGGACGACTGCAGGAATGAGACCATAGGGACCCCGAAATCCATTGCCACACCCCCCAAGTCCCTAGAGGCCAGCACCACCACCAAGACCACTGTGACCACGGGAAGTCAGGCCACCTCGAAAGGGCACACTATCCACCCAACACCAGTGCACACAACTAGAGGGACGTCAGTGGGCACAAGGGTCACCCAATCCCAGACCACCGACTGCCAGCCACAGTGCACCTGGACCAAGTGGTTCGACGTGGACTTCCCAGACCCCGGGCCACATGGCGGAGACACGGAAACCTACAGCAACATCCTGAGCAAGGGAGAGAGGATCTGTCTCCAACCTGAGGACATCACCCGGCTGGAGTGCCGAGCCGAGAACCACCCCGAGGTCAGCATTGAGGCCCTGGGCCAGGTGGTGCAGTGCGAGCCCCACCTGGGCCTGGTGTGCCGCAACCAGGAGCAGCAGGGGCCCTTGGGGATGTGCCTCAACTATGAGGTGCGTGTCCTGTGCTGCCACACCCCCGACGGCTGCCCGACCACAATACCCGTCACACATTCCAGCACCTCAAGAGAGACCCTGACCAGCCAAGTTCAGAAGACAGACTCTGCACTCACAGTCAGCCCAAGCTCCACGAGGGAGACCAGTTCTACCTCTGTGCACAGAGTCAGCCCAAGCTCCACCAGGGACACCAGCTCCACCTCTGTGCACACAGTCAGCCCAAGCTCCACGAGGGAGACCAGTTCCACCCCTGTGCACACAGTCAGCCCAAGCTCCACGAGGAAGACCAGCTCCACCTCTGTGCACACAGTCAGCCCAAGCTCCACGAGGGAGACCAGCTCCACCTCTGTGCACACAGTCAGCCCAAGCTCCACGGGGAAGACCAGCTCCACCTCTGTGCACACAGTCAGCCCAAGCTCCACGAGGGAGACCAGCTCCACCTCTGTGCACACAGTCAGCCCAAGCTCCACGGGGAAGACCAGCTCCACCTCTGTGCACACAGTCAGCCCAAGCTCCACGGGGAAGACCAGCTCCACCTCTGTGCACACAGTCAGCCCAAGCTCCACGGGGAAGACCAGTTTCACCTCTGTGCACACAGTCAGCCCAAGCTCCACGGGGAAGACCAGCTCCACCCCTGTCCCTACAAGCAGCAGCAGCCACACTCCAGCACCTGAGAGTACCCACTCCACCCCCCAGACCACCGACTGCCAGCCACAGTGCACCTGGACCAAGTGGTTCGACGTGGACTTCCCAGACCCCGGGCCGCATGGCGGAGACACGGAAACCTACAGCAACATCCTGAGCAAGGGAGAGAGGATCTGTCTCCAACCTGAGGACATCACCCGGCTGGAGTGCCGAGCCGAGAACCACCCCGAGGTCAGCATTGAGGCCCTGGGCCAGGTGGTGCAGTGCGAGCCCCACCTGGGCCTGGTGTGCCGCAACCAGGAGCAGCAGGGGCCCTTGGGGATGTGCCTCAACTACGAGGTGCGTGTCCTGTGCTGCCACACCCCCGACGGCTGCCCGACCACAATACCCGTCACACATTCCAGCACCTCAAGAGAGACCCTGACCAGCCAAGTTCAGAAGACAGACTCTGCACTCACAGTCAGCCCAAGCTCCACGAGGGAGACCAGCTCCACCTCTGTGCACACAGTCAGCCCAAGCTCCACGAGGGAGACCAGCTCCACCTCTGTGCACAGAGTCAGCCCAAGCTCCACGGGGAAGACCAGTTCCACCTCTGTGCACACAGTCAGCCCAAGCTCCACGGGGAAGACCAGCTCCACCTCTGTGCACACAGTCAGCCCAAGCTCCACGAGGGAGACCAGCTCCACCTCTGTGCACAGAGTCAGCCCAAGCTCCACGAGGGAGACCAGCTCCACCTCTGTGCACACAGACAGCCCAAGCTCCACGGGGAAGACCAGCTCCACCTCTGTGCACACAGTCAGCCCAAGCTCCACGAGGGAGACCAGCTCCACCTCTGTGCACACAGTCAGCCCAAGCTCCACGAGGGAGACCAGCTCCACCTTCGTGCACTCAGTCAGCCCAAGCTCCACGAGGGAGACCAGCTCCACCCATGTGCACACAGTCAGCCCAAGCTCCACGGAAAAGACCAGCTCCACCTCTGTGCACACAGTCAGCCCAAGCTCCACGAGGGAAACCAGCTCCACCTCTGTGCACACAGTCAGCCCAAGCTCCACGAGGGAGATCAGCTCCACCTCTGTGCACACAGTCAGCCCAAGCTCCACGGGGAAGACCAGTTCCACCTCTGTGCACACAGTCAGCCCAAGCTCCACGGGGAAGACCAGTTCCACCTCTGTGCACACAGTCAGCCCAAGCTCCACGGGGAAGACCAGCTCCACCTCTGTGCACAGAGTCAGCCCAAGCTCCACGAGGGAGACCAGCTCCACCTCTGTGCACACAGACAGCCCAAGCTCCACGGAAAAGACCAGCTCCACCTCTGTGCACACAGTCAGCCCAAGCTCCACGAGGGAAACCAGCTCCACCTCTGTGCACACAGTCAGCCCAAGCTCCACGAGGGAGATCAGCTCCACCTCTGTGCACACAGTCAGCCCAAGCTCCACGGGGAAGACCAGTTCCACCTCTGTGCACACAGTCAGCCCAAGCTCCACGGGGAAGACCAGTTCCACCTCTGTGCACACAGTCAGCCCAAGCTCCACGGGGAAGACCAGCTCCACCTCTGTGCACAGAGTCAGCCCAAGCTCCACGAGGGAGACCAGCTCCACCTCTGTGCACACAGACAGCCCAAGCTCCACGGGGAAGACCAGCTCCACCTCTGTGCACACAGTCAGCCCAAGCTCCACGAGGGAGACCAGCTCCACCTCTGTGCACACAGTCAGCCCAAGCTCCACGAGGGAGACCAGCTCCACCTCTGTGCACACAGTCAGCCCAAGCTCCACGAGGGAGACCAGCTCCACCCCTGTGCACACAGTCAGCCCAAGCTCCACGGGGAAGACCAGCTCCACCTCTGTGCACACAGTCAGCCCAAGCTCCACGAGGGAAACCAGCTCCACCTCTGTGCACACAGTCAGCCCAAGCTCCACGAGGGAGATCAGCTCCACCTCTGTGCACACAGTCAGCCCAAGCTCCACGGGGAAGACCAGTTCCACCTCTGTGCACACAGTCAGCCCAAGCTCCACGAGGGAGACCAGCTCCACCCCTGTGCACACAGTCAGCCCAAGCTCCACGGGGAAGACCAGCTCCACCCCTGTGCACACAGTCAGTCCAAGCTCCACTAGGGAGACCAGCTCCACCTCTGTGCACACAGTCAGCCCAAGCTCCACGAGGGAGACCAGCTCCACCTCTGTGCACACAGTCAGCCCAAGCTCCATGAGGGAGACCAGCTCCACCTCTGTGCACACAGTCAGCCCAAGCTCCACGGGGAAGACCAGTTCCACCTCTGTGCACACAGTCAGCCCAAGCTCCACGAGGGAGACCAGCTCCACCTCTGTGCACACAGTCAGCCCAAGCTCCACGGGGAAGACCAGCTCCACCCCTGTGCACACAGTCAGCCCAAGCTCCACGGGGAAGACCAGTTCCACCTCTGTGCACACAGTCAGCCCAAGCTCCACTAGGGAGACCAGCTCCACCTCTGTGCACACAGTCAGCCCAAGCTCCACGAGGGAGACCAGCTCCACCTCTGTGCACACAGTCAGCCCAAGCTCCACGAGGGTGACCAGCTCCACCTCTGTGCACACAGTCAGCCCAAGCTCCACGGGGAAGACCAGCTCCACCTCTGTGCACACAGTCAGCCCAAGCTCCACGAGGGAGACCAGCTCCACCTCTGTGCACACAGTCAGCCCAAGCTCCACGGGGAAGACCAGTTTCACCTCTGTGCACACAGTCAGCCCAAGCTCCACGGGGAAGACCAGCTCCACCCCTGTCCCTACAAGCAGCAGCAGCCACACTCCAGCACCTGAGAGTACCCACTCCACCCCCCAGACCACCGACTGCCAGCCACAGTGCACCTGGACCAAGTGGTTCGACGTGGACTTCCCAGACCCCGGGCCGCATGGCGGAGACACGGAAACCTACAGCAACATCCTGAGCAAGGGAGAGAGGATCTGTCTCCAACCTGAGGACATCACCCGGCTGGAGTGCCGAGCCGAGAACCACCCCGAGGTCAGCATTGAGGCCCTGGGCCAGGTGGTGCAGTGCGAGCCCCACCTGGGCCTGGTGTGCCGCAACCAGGAGCAGCAGGGGCCCTTGGGGATGTGCCTCAACTACGAGGTGCGTGTCCTGTGCTGCCACACCCCCGACGGCTGCCCGACCACAATACCCGTCACACATTCCAGCACCTCAAGAGAGACCCTGACCAGCCAAGTTCAGAAGACAGACTCTGCACTCACAGTCAGCCCAAGCTCCACGAGGGAGACCAGCTCCACCTCTGTGCACACAGTCAGCCCAAGCTCCACGAGGGAGACCAGCTCCACCTCTGTGCACAGAGTCAGCCCAAGCTCCACGAGGGAGACCAGCTCCACCTCTGTGCACACAGACAGCCCAAGCTCCACGGGGAAGACCAGTTCCACCTCTGTGCACACAGTCAGCCCAAGCTCCACTAGGGAGACCAGCTCCACCTCTGTGCACACAGTCAGCCCAAGCTCCACGAGGGAGACCAGCTCCACCTCTGTGCACACAGTCAGCCCAAGCTCCACGAGGGAGACCAGCTCCACCTCTGTGCACACAGTCAGCCCAAGCTCCACGAGGGAGACCAGCTCCACCTCTGTGCACACAGTCAGCCCAAGCTCCACGAGGGAGACCAGCTCCACCTCTGTGCACACAGTCAGCCCACGCTCCACGAGGGAGACCAGCTCCACCTCTGTGCACACAGTCAGCCCAAGCTCCACGGGGAAGACCAGCTCCACCTCTGTGCACACAGTCAGCCCAAGCTCCACGGGGAAGACCAGCTCCACCTCTGTGCACACAGTCAGCCCAAGCTCCACGCGGAAGACCAGCTCCACCCCTGTCCCTACAAGCAGCAGCAGCCACACTCCAGCACCTGAGAGTACCCACTCCACCCCCCAGACCACCGACTGCCAGCCACAGTGCACCTGGACCAAGTGGTTCGACGTGGACTTCCCAGACCCCGGGCCGCATGGCGGAGACACGGAAACCTACAGCAACATCCTGAGCAAGGGAGAGAGGATCTGTCTCCAACCTGAGGACATCACCCGGCTGGAGTGCCGAGCCGAGAACCACCCCGAGGTCAGCATTGAGGCCCTGGGCCAGGTGGTGCAGTGCGAGCCCCACCTGGGCCTGGTGTGCCGCAACCAGGAGCAGCAGGGGCCCTTGGGGATGTGCCTCAACTACGAGGTGCGTGTCCTGTGCTGCCACACCCCCGATGGCTGCCCGACCACTGGGACACCTGCCTGGACTGCACCCCCCGAGACCTCCTCTTCAGTGCCCTCCACCTCAGCTGTGGCCTCCCCGTGGTCGCCCAGCTCTGTGCCATCATCCACCCTTCCCTGCTTCTGCAGCGTGCTGGACCAGCTGTACCCTGCAGGTGAGTGTCCCTCGGGCCAGCCTTGGAGGCCCACTCTTGACTCCCTCCTGCCCAAGGCCGTGGTGTTCCGGAGTCGAGTGGGCCTTTCTTGTCGGGGCTAAATCTTGCCATGGCCTGTAGCCAGAGCCCCTGTGCACTCTTGCCTACCACATTCAGGTGGGGGCTCTCTGCCCCCTGGGGGTCGGCCAGTTTGCCTAGGGTGCTGCTGTTTTGCAACCCAGCTCTGCTAACCTCCGGTGTCTCCTGTCGGCAGGGTCCATCATATACCGCCAGAGAGACCTCTCTGGCCATTGCTATTATGCCCTGTGTAGCCAGGACTGCGAGGTGATCAAAGGGGTTGACCACGACTGTCCCTCCACTACGCCGCCCCCTACCTCAGTTTCGTCCCTGTCCATGTCTACCCCTGAGACAGGGTGCCCAAATGTGCTTCCCCTAAGAGAGGTAAGCCCACCTCCTGCCCAGCAGGGCCCTGTGGATACTGCAGAGCCTCCTCACCCCAAGTCCTCATGAGGGTCATGCTGACCCTTGGGAGCTGACCCTGCTGTGCACTGGGGGGTCCTTCCCCCAGGATTTTGGATGGGTGGGCTTGCAGGTCAGTGGAGCCTATGGGGTCTGAGGCTGAAACACCACTTGCTGAGGGTGAAGTGGGGGCCAAGCAGGTGGCCATCACTGTGGACTGGGCAGCACACCCAGGGCCGGTGGCTGGGGATGGGCTCCTGCCCACAGCACCTCCCCTCTGGGCAGCTTGGTGCTGTGGCGGGGCACATGGTGGGTATGGGCACGAGGCTGGGAGGATGGGGCTCAGAGAGTCCTAGACAGCATGGTGGCCATTCCCTGTTCCCATGAGGACCTCAGGGACTGTCCCCCTGGGCACCGAGGGGAGGGCCCACCCACCCCCGGGATCAGACCCTGCAGCTGCCCTTCTTCTGCAGAAAGGCGAGACCTGGCCCATGCCAAACTGCACCCAGGCCACCTGCGAGGGCAACAGCATCATCTCCCTGCGTCCACGCCAGTGTCCAGAGGTGAAGGAACCCACTTGTGCCAACGGCTACCCAGCCCTGAAGGTGGCTGACCAGGACGGCTGTTGCCAGCACTACCAGTGCCAGTGTGAGCTGGGGACCCGGAGGGGGGCCAGGAGAGAGGGTGGAATTGGGTCAGACTTCAGGCAGAACATGTCAGCCCCGAGGCTGGGATGGGTGTAGTTGAGACCCGCACCTTGGGGTGTCCAGGGAAGCCTGCGGAGCCTCTGGGCCCTGCCCGCTGGGATAAGGGGAGGGGCATCCACTCCTGCTGCTCTGAGGCCTCATCAGCTCCTGCTGGCCACTTGCCTCTGGACGGTGAGGACCGGCTCCCAAGCTGCCCGTGTGGGGGGAGTGGGGGGCCAGGCCTGCAGGAGCCCTGGAGCCTCTGGTGAGCCCCCGGCACCCGCAGGTGTGTGCAGCGGCTGGGGCGACCCCCACTACATCACGTTCGACGGCACCTACTACACGTTCCTGGACAACTGCACCTACGTGCTGGTGCAGCAGGTGGTACCCGTGTTCGGCCACTTCCGCGTGCTCATCAACAATGACTTCTGTGACCCCAAGGACCAGCTGTCCTGCCCACAGGCCATCATTGTGGAGTACCACCAGGACCGCGTGGTGCTGACCCGCACGCCCGTTGGCGGGGTCATGACCAACCAGGTGGGGCTGCCCTGACGTGCAGGCGGGAGGTCGGCCTGCAGCTGCCCACCCCTGCCCACGTGCTGACTTCCTGGTGGCTGTCCCCATGTCCAGATCATATTCAACAACAAGGTGGTCAGCCCCGGTTTCCAGAGCAACGGCATTGCTGTCTCCCGCGTGGGCATTAAGATGTACGTGACCATCCAGGAGATTGGTGTCCAGGTCATGTTCTCGGGCCTCATCTTCTCTGTGGAAGTGCCTTTCAGCACCTTCGCCAACAACACCGAGGGGCAGTGTGGTGAGCCTGCCTGGGGACCTGGGCAGCAGGCTCGTGGGCTGGGGCACCTGGCTGGGCTGCATGGGCTCCTGCGTGGGGTTGCTGGGCGCACACCCATTCACCCTGAGGGAACCCCCTAGGGTTGGCTTCTCAGAGGGACAGTGCAGCCCGGGAAGGGGAGGGGCCTGGGCAGGTCCCACAGTGAGGGTGGAGATGTCTGGCCAGACCCAGCAAGGACACACTGGGTGCTGCAGGCACAGTCTCCGTGGTCCAGCTCTCTGACCACCTCCGTCTGGCCAGGTACCTGCACCAATGACAAGAGGGACGAGTGCCGCCTGCCTGGAGGCACAGTGGCCCCCTCCTGCTCCGCAATGTCAGGCCACTGGAAGGTGGACGTCCCCGGCCAGCCGCACTGCCATGGGCCTCCCCCGACACCCCCCTCAACCACACCCCAGACCACTCCTGTCCAGTGCCCCCCATCGCCACTCTGTGAGCTGATCCTGAGCAAGTAAGGGTCTGTAAGGGGTGGGCAGCCCGCTAGGCCCCCTGCCAAGGGCAAGAGGGCCTTCGGGAGGCTTCTGGGAAGGCCCAGAGCTGCCCTGTCACAGGCCTAGAATGCTGTCCTGGAGCTCTGGGTAGGGTGGTCACTGCCGGAATGCCACCACAGGGCTTGGCTGCAGCCAGGCTGGTCAACCTCTGAGGGCCTTTGCTGTCCGCTCTCACGGATGCAGGCCTTGGTCACTTCCCCAACACCTGGTGATAGGGAGCCTGGTGGAGAGGCACTTGAAGGAAGGGGTGGGGGCCCGACACCGTCCCTCGTGCGTGCAGAGCTGAGGAAGGCCACTGTCCTCGCCTGGTGCTCTATGGGGCGTCCTGTGTCGGGAAGACCCCGCTGTGGAGCTGGCTGGTGGCCCACACCACGCCTGCCCCCTCTGCCTGCAGGGTCTTCCAGCCCTGCCACCACGTCATCTCCCCGCAGTCCTTCTATGAAGGCTGCGTCTTCGATCACTGCCACATGACCCCCCCAGACGTGGTGTGCTCTGGACTGCAGCTGTATGCGGCGCTGTGTGCCTCAGAAGGCGTGTGCATCGACTGGCGGGGCCACACCAACCATGCCTGCCGTGAGTGTCCGGCAGATGATCTGGGTGGGCTCAGGGGGGTCAGGCAGGGCTTCCTGGAGGAAGAGGGGACACCCAAGTCAGGGTCCTATGGCCTCTGGAGGGCTGGATGCAGGTGGTCATGGGTGGGCAGCAGCAGAGCCTGAAGGGCCCAGAGCCTGGATGGACGGGTACCACTGAGAGTTACTGAGGGCTCCTGAGTGGTGGTGCTCGGCCAGAAGTTGGGGTCAAGAGCCCAGAGGCACAGCCTCGAGCTGGTCCTCAGGGTGGCTTCTCTCCCTACAGCCTTCACCTGCTCGGCTGGCAAGGTGTACCTGCCCTGTGGCCCGTCCAGCCTCCCCTACTGCTATGGGAAGGACAGCCTGTATGTGCACCCTCACCCCACCCACCGTGGGTCCAACAAACCCCAGAGCCCCCCTGGGGGCCCCCTCCCTGGCCAGGGCACTGCTGCCCTGGGGAGCAGGGGCTGCAGCCCACTCTGCCTTCCTGCAGGGCCCTCCCGGAGGCCGGTCCCATCACCGAGGGCTGCTTCTGTCCTGAGAACACGATGCTTTTCAGCAGCGACGCCCAAGTCTGTGTGCCTGCCAACTGCAGCTGTACGTCCCCAAGGGCTTGGTGGGGGTGGCAGGGTGACCGTGCCTGCCTGGTGGCAACCTCTGATCTCTCCCTCTGCAGGGTGCCTGGGGCCCCATGGGGAGCCAGTGGAGGTAAGTGTGGTGGGTGGCCTGACCCTGAACCCCAGGAAGCTGAGGCAGGAGGTCCCTGAAAGCCCTGGAATGGCCAGAGTGGGCTTGGGTTGGGGGCTTCCTCTCAGTGCCAGAGGCCAGAGGAAGGGCAAGGAGATTGGCCAGTGGCCCGACAGGACATAGGAGGCCCCTCTTCTTAAGTGCCCTCCCTGCCCAACTTGGGGTGACGCTGGAGCTGCTCTGTGGGTACGGAGCCCCTGCCTGGCCGTGTCCTCCTCTTCTTGGGACCCCGTCCACCCTCATGGGGCAGGCCACCCCACAAAGCCCTTCCCACCTCAGCTCCGGCCCTCCTGGGGTCTCCAGGACAGTGCCAACCTGAGCTCCTGTCACTTCTGAGTGCTGCCCCAGGTGTCCCCCGCGGGCCCCACCTTGTGAGCCAGCCTGGGCCCAGGCTGACCTGTGGCAGGCTCACACCAGCCTCCTCCGCAGCCGGGCCACACCATCAGCACCGACTGCCAGGAGTGCATCTGCCAGGACAGCTCCCAGAACATGACCTGCCACAGGAAGCCCTGCCCCCTGCCCCCCGCCTGCCCCTTGCCCGGCTTAGTGCCTGTGCCCACGGCCCCAAAGGCCGGACAGTGCTGTCCCCAGTTCGTCTGCGGTGAGCCCTTGCCTGGTGGGGAGGGCTGGAGGGGCCAGGGCAATCCCCTGCTGGGGTAGGGAGACCACTCCCTCCAGCCCCTCTGGGGACCCCAGCAGGGGTGTGGGGGAGGGTGGGGTCTGCCAACCCTCCTGGGAGCCCGGGGGAGCAGGCCCTGAGGCTGGGTGGGGACGGGGGCAGAGGGGCCCGTCCCTGACTCCCTCGCTCACCTGCAGCCTGCAACACCAGCTACTGCCCGGAGCCCCAGCACTGCCCCAAGGGCTCCCGCCTGGTCCTGACCCACGAGGAGGGGGCCTGCTGCCCAAGCCAAATCTGCCGTGAGTGTCCTTGGCCCTTGCACATGCCATGCTGGACTCTGCAGGCTGGGGACTCTGGCCAGGGGTTCCTGGGGCATAACTGGACGAAGCTGTGGTTTGTGGGGGCCGAATGTTGGCACAGATCAGATCTGATGACTCCAGCAATGAGCATCAGAACTTGCTGGTGCCCAGGAGGCCAAGGTGGCCAAACAGGGGAGGTCTCGGGTGGCATGGTGGGGTGGGCTGGGTCCCTGCCTGCCAGGGTGACAGCCTGTGTATCTCCTGGACAGGTGGAATCGGCTGCAATGTCAACGGGACCGTCTACCAGGTAAGGCCCGTCCAGCATTCGGACACCCCACAGCCACAGGGACTGGGTCTCCCACTCCTGGGCTTCCTGACGGCCCCTTGGGGTAGAAGTAGAGTTCAGAGCAGACCCCCCGCAGACCATGTCTCAGAACCCTGCCCGGACCAGGGAACCGAGTCTTCATGGGCCCAGTCTGCAGCTTGGTGTGGCTGAGGCCCAAGCCTGGCCCCAGGCCCCCAGAGGTGCTGATACTGGGTCCCTGGCCTCACTGGGGTCCCAGCAGCTGGCCACTCCTTGGTATCCTCCTGAGTACACCAGGCCTCTATCCGCATCCACAAAGTATGTGACCCCAGAGCCCCTATGGAGGGCTCATCCTTGTGACAGGCTCTGCACCAGGAGGTGACACCAAGGGCCACCCCAGGGGTGTGGGTTCGCCTGTGGGCAGGCTGGGGAAGCTGACCTGTGAGGGCTGGGGCCTGTCCCTGGCACTGACACCTGGCCTCACTCCCCAGCCTGGCGCCGTGGTCTCCTCCAGCCTGTGTGAAAGGTGCTGGTGCGAGGCAGCCGGCAGCCCCCCGTCGGGCAGTTTCCTGGTCAGCTGTGAGACCCAGATCTGCAACACCCACTGCCCCCTGGTGAGTGCCGGCCCCACCACTGCCCTCGTCCCCTGGGCAGACAGCCCGAGCTCAGGCCGTACATCCACTGTCCCTGCAGGGCTTCGAATACCAAGCTCAGAGGGGGCAGTGCTGTGGAGAGTGTGTGGCAGTGAGCTGTGTCGTGAACACCAGCAGAGGTCATGACCACTTCCTCCACGTGCGTAGCTGCGGCACCTGGGGCTCAGGGCGGGGGCTGGGAGCCTGGTCAAGCAGGTCTGGGGCTCCTGGTGGGCGGGGGCCAAGGCTGCCACTCCCCTGTGGGAGCTCCAAGAAGGCCCAGGCAAGGCCCTGCCCATGGATATGCAGGCAGAGAAAGCATTGTGTCCTGAGCAGGCAGGGTCCTGGGCACTAGGCACTGAGTGGACAGGGTCTGGGGTCCAGGCACTAAGTGGGCAGGGTCCTTGGCACTGAATGGACAGGGTCCTGGGGCACTGGGCATTGAGCAGGCAATGTCCTGGGGCACTGGGCACTGAGTGAACAGGGTAATGAGGGCACTGGGCACTGAGTGGACAGGGTCTGGGGGATATTGGACACTGAATGGGCAGGTCCTGGGGGGCAGGTCCTAGGGGTTCTAGGCACTAAGTGGGCAGGGTCCTTGGCACTGAATGGACAGGGTCCTGGGGCACTGGGCATTGAGTGAACAGGGTCCTGGGGTACTAGGCACTGAATGGACAGGGTCTGGGGGGCCCTGGACATTGAGCAGGCAATGTCCTGGGGCACTGGGCACTGAGTGAATGGGGTAATGGAGGCACTGGACACTGAGCGGATATTGGACACTGGGGGATATTGGACACTGAATGGGCAGGTCTTGGGGGGCAGGTCCTAGGGGTTCTAGGCACTAAGTGGGCAGGGTCCTGGGGATTATTGAGCACTGAATGGACAGGGTCCTGAGGGCACTGGGCACTCAGTGAACAGGGTCCTGGGGCATTGACCACTGAATGGGCAGGTCCTGGGGGGCACTGGGCACTGAGCAGGCAGGGTCCTGGGGCACTGGGCACTGGGGGAGTTCTCTCCAAGGCATGTGCCTGGCAAGGCCATGATCTCCCCGTGAGGGGCACTTACCCTGCCTCCTTTCAGCCTGGTGAGTCCTGGTCAGACCCCGAGAACCGCTGTGTGACCTACCGGTGTGAGAAGCACCAAGACAGGCTTGAGGTGGTGACCGTGGAGAAGCAGTGTGCAGCACTCAGCTGTGCTCGGGTGAGCTCCAGGCCTCACCCAGTGAGGGGAGTCCTATGGGGCCAGCGGGCCTGTGGCCCTCCTGTAGGGGGCCACACCCATCTTAACCTGGTCTGCATCTCTGCACCTCCATTTCTGGGTAGGCTGCTGAGTGGCCTCCCTGGTACTAACAGCTGTCCCTTTTTGGCACAGGACCAGGCCCGGCTGAGCTCCGACGGCTGCTGCTTCGTCTGCCCACACGTTGGTAAGAGGGCTGGTCTGCTGGCAGGTCTGACTCCAGCCATGGAGGTCCAGGAAACAAGTGGGTGGTGTTGACACTGCCTCACCTCCTGTGTCTGTCTGTCCCCAGAGACGTCCTGCACGCTGCACCACAGGAACCAGACCATCCGGCAGGGCAGCTGCAGCTCGGTCGGGCCCGTGCGCCTCTCCTACTGTCAGGGGAACTGCGGAGACAGCACCTCCATGTACGGGACCCCTGTCCGTGGCGCCCTCCCCGATCCACAGGGAGTCCCTTGGGGCAGTGTTCACAGATGTGATCGGCAGTGGGGTGCAGTTAGGTCCACCCAGCTGGGGTGGGGCAGATAGGCAGGACCATGAAGGGAGAGGAAGAGGGCTGGAGGCCCCCAGAGGGATACCTTGAGGGCCACTGGGAGTTGGGGTGGGGCAGCAGGATTCTGAGACCCACAGGCCTGGCCTGTTTGGAATCAGCTCTTGTGTTTGCTGAGACCCCAACCCAGCTCCCCTTTGTTAATTTGCTACAGCCAGCCATCTGGGTGTCCCTCCCGACCCTGGGACCTGGGACACACAGTGATGGCTGGAATCAGCCCTGATGGGAGCATCTGCCCCCAAGCAATTGGTGAATGAGAACTGGAAGCTCAACACTGGCCACAGGGCATGTGCAGCCTGGTTGTGTCAGGGTCTTGGCATGGGTGGCCCATGGCAGCAGCTACCACTGTGGCACCTGTGGCAGGGCACCTGGTGCTGAGCAGACTCTGCCCGCAGGTACTCCCTGGACGCCTACACAGTGGAACGCAAGTGCCAGTGCTGCCAGGAGCTGCGCACCTCCCAGAAGAAGGTGAGCCTGACCTGTGCCGACGGTTCCAGCCGGACCTTCAGCTACACCCAGGCAGAGGCCTGTGGCTGCCTGGGCCAGCAGTGCCACTCACCAGGTGACACCAGCCACTCAGGATCATCGGAGTCTGAGTCCAAGAAGAGCAAAGAGCAGAGCCAGGAGTCAGAGAGCAGTAGCTGGGAGGGACTGCCCAGGCCTCCCCAGTGAGCTGGTCAGTGCTGCTGTGTCCTCTGGGACTCTCCAAGGAAAGCATCCTTCGAATCCTCCAAGGCCAGTAGAACATGCACCCTCGTCAAGGTGGCTGCCGTCCAGGACATGCTGTCCACCCACCATGTTCTTTTCAAGGGAGATCGGACCCTTGAGATGTCCATGGAGGTGGGGAGGCCCTCATCCACCTGTGCCCCCCTGTTCAGGAATGTGGGGTCAGGGGGGCTCTTCTGGTATGACTCTGACCTGCTCCTTGGGACTTCAGCATCACACAAAGCTCTCACTAACGTGGGATGTGGGTATTGGCTGCCCTCCTACCTCAGCCATGGGCCCATGTCCCCCTCCTCAGGAAATGACCAATCTGTTTCATAAATACACTTGGAGCATTTTGCAATTTGTGGACAATGTGAATTCTTGAACTTGGACATAAACCCAGGAATAGGGTGGGGTCAGCCCCAGACCCGAGAGCTCATACCCCAGGCTGGACACTAGGGGCTGAGGAGCCTAGTGAGGGCTACCTGGGGAACCCTGCTGCCTCCAGCTCCTTGGGGTGCCCATCTGTTTCAAAAGGAAGATAGGAGTGACTTTAGGTTTGTCCAGAGGTGATGGTCACTGTGTAGAGGCCACTGACAGTCCAGCTACTGCCCAGAGTCAAAGAGGCATCTGGTCACAGCACAGGAAGGGTCAGAGAGTGCCTCATGAATGAATGAATAAATGAAGTGAGTGAAAAAAATCAGTGAATGAATGAGCTAATGAGTGAATGAATGAATAAATGGGCAAGGAAATGAGAATGAGAATATGAATGAATGAGTGATTGAATGAATCAGTGGATGAGTGAATGAGTGAGTGAATGATCAGTGAATGAATGATTGAAAGATCAGTGAATGAATGAGTGAATAATCAGTGAATGAGTGAATGAATGAGTGAGTGAATGAGTGATTGAATAAATCAGCGAATGAATCAGTGAATGAGTGATTGAATGATAAATCAGCGAATGAATCAGTGAATGAGTGATTGAATGAATCAGTGAATGAATCAGTGGTTGAGTGATTGAATGAATCAGTGAATGAGTGAGTGAATGAGTGAGTGAATGAGTGATTGAATAAATCAGTGAATGAATCAGTGAATGAGTGATTGAATGAATCAGTGAATGAATCAGTGGATGAGTGATTGAATGAATCAGGGAATGAGTGATTGAATGAATCAGTGGATGAGTGATTGAATGAATCAGTGAATGAGTGATTGAATGAATCAGTGAATGAGTGATTGAATGAATCAGTGAATGAGTGATTGAATGAATCAGTGAATGAGTGATTGAATGAATCAGTGAATGAATCAGTGGTTGAGTGATTGAATGAATCAGTGAATGAATCAGTGGTTGAGTGATTGAATGAATCAGTGAATGAATCAGTGGTTGAGTGATTGAATGAATCAGTGAATGAGTGAGTGAATGAGTGAGTGAATGAGTGAGTGATGAATGAGCATTAGGGCATGGATGAATGACTCAATGAGTGAGTGGGTGAGGAACTGAATCCAGGCAGCCCCACAAGTGGCATCAGGACATGTCCATGTGCCCAGGAGAGGACCTCTGAGCTGTGGCTTCAGCTGGTGAACCCACACTCCCAGGGTAGGCTCCATAGAGAGCCTCTAGATGCTGCTGCCTAGTGCCCAGCTTGGTGTGTGTGCATGTGTGGTACCTCCAAGGGCACAGGGAGCTCAGCAACTCCACAGAGGACCCAGTGACACTTTGCAGAGTGTGGACAGAGTCCTGGAAATCCACCTAGCTCCTGCTCCTCCCTGTGCCCGCCATCCACCCTCCAGAACTGCCATGATCTTAATGGATCCCTCCTCTGTGAAGACCCAGAGAATGAGTCAGTGAACGAGTGACACCTGGCACACCTGAGACACCTGGCTATAGTCACTCAGCACCAGTTACACCAGAGGTGGAGGTGGTAGGCACTGCTGGCCCCAGGCTCCAGAGCTGGTGGAGGAATTCAGACAGGCCTGGAATGGGCAGGGAACCTGTCAGCCCAGGGGCCACATCTTACATCAGTGCCCAGCGGGTTCAGACCTGGCCCAGCCCCAGCCTAGGGCAGGCGGGGCAGGGGGAGTGCAGTCAGAGCAGATGCCAAAGAGCAAGGTGTCAGCTGGCTGGGTCCTGGCCACATGTGGGGAGACCTGGGCTGGACCTTAGAGGATGGGGGCTGACACCTGGGCACACATCCTGGGGCTAAGGGTCCTGCCTAAGCCTCCTAACATCTAAGGGGTCCCAGAGCCCCTCTGTCTAGGCAGAAAGTCCTCTGACCTGTGGACACTGGGCAGGGCACATGGAGTAGTTGGAATACGGCAGGGCGAGGTCAGACATCATCTAGATGTCCCTGTGACATCAGGAGGGCAGGGACATGGTCCTCATGTCTGTTTCTTGTCTCTCAAAGGGAAATATGAGGCCCAGAGAGGCTGCATGCTGGCCGTCAGCAGCATGGACGTGGGAAGCTGGTCTCGAGTCCCTTGTTTGTGTGGGCAGTTTCCCTGGTCCCAACTCCTGGAACTTGATGTCACTGTTTTGACCACCTGCTGCCTCAGTTATCAGAACCAGGCCCAGCTGGGGAGGGGCTAGGGGCCCAGCCCTGACCCTGCCCTGACCCTGCCCTGACCCCCAGGGCTAGGCTTCTGGGTCTGAGGTCAGAGCCGGGCTGGCACACTTTGTTGGCAGGAGTGTGGCTGCATGTCCTGAGCCTGCCACACGGGGGACAGGTCAAGCCAAGGGCTCAGGTCCTGGGGCTGGACTTAGGTTCTTGGCAGGCCTTGTCCCTTGAGGCAGCCCCGAGTGGGGACCCAAACCACCTGGAATCTCAGGGGTGTGGCCCCTGGAGAGGGTGAGGTTGGCTTCTTAGGGTTCACAGAGCGACCCCCTGGGCAGGGACTGGCTGGAGGACCACGGCCCTCCCACCCCTTCTGCCCTGTGGCCCCCGAGGCCCTCCAAGCTCCTCCTGCTCTGAGAGGTCAGGGAGTGCAGCTGGACCCAGTCCTCCCTGGGCTCTGGGTTTACAAGGGGTTCACCCTGATAGCTGGCCTAATGACAGGCGGCCTCCATGGGTGTGGGGGGTCACTCTGGCAGGGCCTGCCAGCATGGAGGCTGAGGGTGCCCAGTGTTCTCCCCAGGATCTTGTCCCCCATCTGCCTCACCTGATTTGGGCTATCTGCTCCCAGCTGTGTGGGCCACAGAGTTGATTTGGGGGGTCAACTCTGTTAGTAACCAGGTGAGGGCAGCAGAGGGGCCTTCCAGGCATGACCACTGGTGGCAGGGCAAAGCACAGCCTGGGAGCGTGGCCAGTCCTGCAGGCCTGCTCTGGGTGCCCTGCTGACCCCACTGACCTCCCATCACCCTGATGGGTGATGCTGCCCCCTGGAGAGGATCAGGTGTCCCGGCAAGCCACCTCTTCCGCTCAGGGTGGGGTGGGCACTGCAGTGACTAACCCTCCACCCCCCGGAGCCCTCAGAGGCCTGCGTCACCTCCCTGCCTGGAACCGTGGCATGGTAGCAGGAAGTAACCGGATCACACGTCCCTGGGTGGCAGCACCCGCCCACCCTGGCCCCCACAGTCCAGGCCAGGTTATGCAAGTCACTGTTTCCAGAAAGAGACACAGAAGCATGACATGTCCCAATTGTGTGGTGGGGCCATTTGCTCTGCCCGCAGTGCGGCCCCTCTTTCCCATTCCTCCTGAACACGGGAAGGGGTGGAATGACCGGTCACGCTTGAAATGAGCAGGAAGAGGCTGTGGGCCCAGCCTGGCTTGGGCAGCTGCTAGTGCCCCTGAGGCCCAGTGGAGCCTGGCCCTGGGGCTGGGACCGCTGTGGGGGCTGCCCGCAGAGGCCCACAGACTTGAGTTCCACCTCCTTCATGCTTGGGACCCATGCCGGGGAAGACCCTCTGTCCCAGGGCTTCTTGGAGCCTGGCAGACCCGACCCAGCCCTGGCCCCCAGGGGTCAGAGCCAGGGCACTGAGGCCCCTGCAGTCATCTTGGCAGGGCAGCGTGGGGTGGCACAGGTAGGAGGGGCAGACAAAGCAGGGACAGGGGGGAGGGGAGAGTGGTTGGGGGCGGAGGAGAAGGGGTCTCCAGACCCCTGCCACCCCCTAGAGGTCAAGGTGACAAAGCCCTGGAGCAGGGAGGGGGGCAGCCACGCAGAAGCAGGGAGGTCTCTCAGGCTTCGATGGGCCAACGCAGAGGGGTTCTGCCCACAGGGTCCCAGGACAGGGTGGCCAGGACACGAGACCCCAGCAGGCCGCTCTCGCTGTGGTAGCTTCCTCTCTCCCCTCAGAGGAGAATGCTCTGCTCCTAAAGCCCAGCTAGTGGGCTGCGCCCAGGACTTCACCTTTTCACAGACAAAGCAAAACTGAGGCCGTGGAGGGCCACCCCTAGCGTGTCCTGTGGGTGGTCTCCAGGGCTGGGCAGGGGGCTGGCAAGGGTCGGAGCAGCTGCGGGGGCAGGTCCAGCGCGTGCTCTGCTCTCTCTTCCGTCACGGAGTGACTCAGTTCACCTGCTGGTGACGGTCCTGCTGCCATCTCACCCACCTCTGCCTGCCACCACTGTCCCAACCTGCACACCCTCAGCTCAGAGCCCTACCCCAGGGGTCCCAGCCTCGGTGGCCTTACCTGTGACCCTGGGGCAGGGTCTCCTGCATTGGACTTTGCCCTGGCTCAGCCTCCACCTGGCACAAATGGACAAGCAAGTTCAGGACTCCTGAGCCCTGGCTGAGCCCTGGCTGAGCCCTGTCCCTCCGGGTGCTTTCCTCATCACCACTGTCCCCACAGTCCACCCCTAAGCCCCAGGCCCATCCGTGACGGTCGGGGTGGAACTTGATGTCCTGTATCCCAAACTGGGGTGGCACTGTCCCAGCACAGACCCCGCCCCCCGTTCTCCCCGCTGCCCTGGCGAGTGAGGATGGCCCCAGGACCTGGGTCTCTGCCTGTGCTCACTCCCTGGTGGGGGGGGGGGACCAGCCGTCGTCCCAGGAAGGAGTCCATGCCAACTGCTGCCTTGCCAGCCCCAGCACCCGACGTGGGGCTTTGTGGGCTGAGCTGGGCTACAGGAGGGTGCCCAGAAGGGCCCCTAAAACAGATCAGACCTGTTCCTCCTCCAAGGCAAACCACCGAGACTCCGTGACATTCCATCTGCTGCTGAAGGTGAGGTACCAGAGGCCTGCTAGCGTCTGACCCTCTGCACCTGGCCCGTGCCAAGCCAGGACTTGTTCTGTGAGTGTCTTGGTGCTTCCGAATTGAGGAGCAGGCCCGCCACAGCCTCAGAGACCCAATTTCCAAAGACCCCAATCTGGGCTGTGAGGAGTGGACCTCTGGGCACTCGGCAGGGCAGCCCTTCCCACCCACTGGTCCCTCCCATGACCCTTCCACTTTGGCTCGAATCTTTCAGCTTCCATCCAGAGGAGTACCCCCTTCAGGAGTCCCCCAGGGACATCTGAGCAGGGAGCCAGGTGGGCTCCCAGGAGCCTGGAGCCTTACCTGTCCCCAGACGAGGGCAAAGCTTGTGCCTCCATCTCAAGACCCAACTCTCCCAATCACCCAAGAGGAGGCTGTGAGGCGGGGCTCCCGACTGTCCCCACACCCGGCCTCTTCCTGCACCCTCGGTCAGCCTCAGCCTCCAATGGGACCGGGATGGGGCAGTTCCTCTCCGTCCCTCCGGCTCCATCTTTAGGGGTCTGTATTTCCTACTGAATCAGTTCTGTCTTGGCTGAGGGCTATGCTCTGGGGCCTTCCATGAAAGGAACCATGAACAAACACTGAGGGTTCTGGTTCTGCTCAGAGCAGGCCTGCAGGCGGTCCCACGTGGATGGTTCTGTATGGAAACGGTGGGGCTGAACCTTAGTGGCAGGTCATGCCTTGAGTCCCCTGCTCCTTACACATGTCTGCCATGGACTGGGCACCTGAGCCAGGCTCGGGAAGCCCCTGCACAACTCCATACAGACCCAGCCTCTTCTCCAGGATGTCACGGGCAGCTGTTCCCAGAGTGATGTCCCCAGGGCCATGTCCATACCTCTAACAGGGACCGCAGCAGCAATGGCTGGACCACTTTCCCAAACTGTTTCTGGAGAGGCCGGTGACACTTGGGCTGTTGGCACGTGGGGGTGGACGTGCCGTCCTGTGCTGCAGGTCTCCAGCTCCTGGATGTGCACACTCAGGGTTCACCCAGGGGTGTGGACCTACAGGAAGGGGGCTCTCCCCTGGCTGGGACCCTTCTTCCAAACCACAATGCATGGGTCCAGTATTGCCACCATCCTGAGGGGGACCTGGTGGCAGCTCTGTGTCCCTAGCAGCTGGGGGCGGAGGAGAGGCCCTGTGACCTCACCCCAGCCACCCCCAAGCCAGTCCTCACCACACCCTTCATGCTTCCTGATCACCCAGGGTACCGTTCAGTGTTGTTTCCTGGCCACTGACCTTGGGCAGCCTGACCCCGTGACCCTCCGGAGCAGACACTCACCTCCAGCCATCTGCGAATTTCTTTCCAAGCATCCACATTTGTCATGTGGTGATGTGGCCCTGGGAGGCCAGGAATACAGGACAGAATACAGGGACCCAGCCAGGCACAAAAGGAGGGCCGAGGAGCCACACCTGGGCCTGGGCCCCTGCAAGGGTCAGGCCTGTGGGTCGGGCTGTGTCTCCCCTTCCCCAGGTCCAGACCAGGACTGGGGTGTATCTCTTGGGCTGGGTCAGGGGCCCAGGCAGGTAACGGGGGAGCGGGGCCAGCAGCCTGGGTGTGGATGCCCAGCCAGCCTGGGTACCAGTTCCTCTCAGCACCAGGCCTTTGGGGAAGGCAGCCTCGGCTGCCCCAGGCCCTCTGCAAACCCCACAGTCACTGAGTCAACACCAGGTTCCTGGAGAGAAGGGAGGGCCTGTTTGCCGACTGACACTTGGCACCTCTGTCCAGGGACAGGACACGGGGGCCCCCGCTCATGTTTGCTTCCCTCTTGTTGTCTAATCCTGAGCAAATGTGTTGGCCGCAGGGCCTGCCTCTGGCTTTGTCCTGCACACACACCCGCTGCATCCGCTCCCACTTCTCGGCCCCTGTGCCCTGCCTGCCCACTGCCGAGAGCCAGCCCCAGGCCACGGCCCTCCACAGGGTGCTGGTGGGACAGGGGAGAGGAGGGCACACCAAGTACCGGGGTGGGCCGGGCGTCTGGAGCAGCTGCCCGGTCCTGGCCCCTCTGCTACCTGCTCAGGTTGGCTCTGCCCCAAGACAGCCGTCCCCCCACCCTCCAGTTCACCCCTTTCCCCTTTGCCCTCCCCACCTCACACTGGGGTCCATGTCCACAGGAGGCTATTGCGGGGCCCCTCTTGGCCTCCCACTGGCTCATTCTTCAAATCACACAGAGCTTGTGGGACTTTATTGTTTTTATTTTTTAGTTGTTGATGGACCTTTATTTTATTTGCTTAGTTACATGTGGTGCTCGGAATCAAACCCAGTGCCTCACACGCAGGAGCAAGTGCTCTGTCGCTGAGCTACAGCTCCATCCCGGGGACTTTTTATCTTGATACAATTTTGAATTTACAGGTTAGTTGTGAAAACAGAACTCGGGGCTCCCCCATGCCCCCTGCCCCTGCACACACTTGGCTCTGTGTGCCACTATTTGCACCTACAGGTTTTTTTCTGAATTTCTTGAGTGTAAGAAATATACCGCTTCACCCCAAAGAGGCCGGTGTGTCCACAGCACCACAGACCTGACGAGGGACCCCACGAGCCAGCCATGTCCCCCACAGCTGCTCACCTCCCACGCAGGCTGATCCAAGGCCACATGGCACAGGAGTGGCCTCTTTAGTCTCCTCTCTGGAACCTGTCCTAGCCCTCCTGTTTCTCGACCTCGACGCTCGCTCGTGTGGCCTGCGGGCTGGTCTTGGCGCACAGCACCACCCCTGGCCTGCCACACTTAGGTTGGGAGCCCCTGGGGCAGAGACTCGGTGCAGACAGGCCCTCCCAGAGCTGCCCATCAGACCCGCCAATGGGAGGGCCACGTCACCACTTGGTGCAGCGCTTCCTGGGGAAACTGCCCAACCCTGGGAATTAGTAAGAGCCTGTGGGAGACGCTGGGGACCATGCAACCTCCTGCTCCCTCAGCCTTCCTTTGCTACTCTTCGTGTCTGCCAGGATCTCCCTTTTCCCTCCACTTTTCTTAGTAGACATTCTGCCATAGAAAGGGCTTTCTCCTCTCTTCCATTTGCTTATTTTTCACTTATCAGTATAGACTCCTATTTCAGAATGGAGATTTTTAAAGCTATACATTAGCTAGCAAAGTAGTGGGCTAGAAAGCTCTAAGGTTCCTCCTTTACGGAAACATTCACACCACCAACAACAACAACCCCCAAAGCAAGAAGAATCTGCCCGACCACCTTTGCCAGGGCTCTGGAGAAGAGCTGAGAGTCAAACTGAGCAACTAGCATACGCCCAACATGCAGAAGCCACTGGAGGAGAGGAAGGGTGTTTGCAGCACTTGACTCGCACACCCGAGCCTCCCCAGACACCGGTGAGTCGGTCTGAAGAGTTGCCCCCTGCCCAAGGCCAGTTGCTCCAACATGGAACTCTTGGAAGACTGGTGTGACATGCCCAGCTCCATCTGGAACTCCAGTGGGAAAAGCTTCAAGAGGCTTCACAGACTCCTGGAACAAGAGATTAAGGGTGAAGACATCCAACAGACCACAGGCCTAGATGAGCTGAGGGAGAATCTGGGAAATCAGGACATCCAAGGCAGCCTGTATACAGGGGAATGTAGGAGGCCCCAGTCATGCCCAGGCAAGACCTCATCACATGCTGATCCCTGTGCTTGGAATGAGCTGACCTCAGTGTCAAAGGACGGCTTCAACCCACAGCCAGGGAGCAAACTCTGGGGACACGTCTGTCAGTCAAGGAGATCTCTTTTAAAACATTAGTGAAGAGGGGAGTGGAGTGCTGGGGAGTGGTACTGGCCAAATTATATGATTATGTTGTGTGCATGTATAAATATGTAAGAACAAATCCCATAATAACCTACAGCTATAATGCACCAATAAAAATGTCTTAAAAAATCAGTGGAACACAAGCTAAAGGAACTGCATCTTTAGCAATCACTCATGACAAAGAGTAGTCCTTGCAAAACTCGTTTGGAAACATCTGAAAAACAGTGGATTTTTACAACCTTCAACAATAAGAAAGAAAAATAAGAATAGCAAACACTGGAGAAGTGGAAGAATCCAATTTCCAGGGTTATCACCTAATAGTCAAATCCCTGATTTTTTAACAAAAACAAAATCACATGGCTTATAAAGAAACAGGAAAACATGACCCATTCAAAGGAACAAAATTAACTGACATAAATCATCCTTGAGAAAATTCAGACATCAGGACAGAGACTCTAGGACAGCTGTGTTAAGTGTGCTGAAAGGGCTGAAGGGAAACATGAATAAAGAAACAAAGGAGATCAGTAAGACAAAGCTGGCATAAGGCCAGAAAATCAACAAAAAGATCGGAACCATAGAACCAAACATAAATTCTGGGGCCGAAAACTCTAATAACTAAAATGAAATCATGGCTAAAGTGTTCAAAAGCAGACGTGAGCAGGCAGAAGGGACTCAGAGAAGCTGAACATAAATTGGAAGGATCAAGCCTGAAGAGAAGAATTAAAGGCTGGAGAAGAGTGCATAGAGCCTGAGTGATGGTGGCGCAGCCCCCAGGGCCACATCAGAGTCCAGAGGAGAAGACAAAGGGAGGAAAATCATCCAAGGAGACAAGAGCCAACCACTTCTTAAATCTGATGAGACACACAAATCTGCAAATCCAAGAAGTTGGCAACCTCCAAGTAGGATAGACTCAAAAAGATCCACCTTGAGACACGTGATAGACTGTCAAAAGATGAAAACAAAGAAAGAATCTTGAAAGCAACCAGGAGGGAGTGACATGTGCCATTTGAGGGCTGCAGAATTAGCACCAGATTTGCCATCCGGAACCTGGGAGGCCGGAAGGGCAGTGGAGCATGTTTAAATTGCCAGGAGAGGAACCACCTGCCAGGAATTCCCTATCTGGCGAAAGTGTTCTCCAGACACCAGGGAGAAGGTACAACATTCTCAGATAAGCAACGGCTGTGGGGTGCCTGGCCCCTGGACACGCCCAAAAGAAATGCCAAAGAAAGTCGTCCAGGCTGGAATGAAAGGGTACTAGAGTAACTCGGGTACCTGGAGAAATACCTCCAGGAGACTTAATGCATGGGAAACATGAAAGGCCAGCGTTGTTGTCATTTTGGTTTATAGCCCCACTTTTATTTTCTATAGGCTTTAAAAGGCAAATGCAGCTGGGTACAGTGGTGCACACCTGTAATCCCAGAGGCTCAGGAGGCTGAGGCAGGAGGGTTGTGAGTTCAAAGCCAGCCTCAACAACTTAGCAAGGCCCTAATCCACTCAGTGAGACTCTGTCTCTCTAAATAAAATACAAAAAGAGGCTGGGGATGTAGCTAGTGGTTGAGTGCCCCTGAGTTCAATCCCCAGTACCCCCCCCAAAAAAAGGGCACATGCATAAAAATAATTATAAACCCAAGTTTTAAAGCTGAAATGTGGGAGATGCAAAGGGAGGTGACAGGGCAGTGTAGAAGTAGAGTTCTGTAGGCAGTTGAAGTTGTTATCAATTCAGATCAGACTATTATAGCTTCAAGAGGTTATATGTAATCCCCACACTAACCTCAAAAAAATCTATACAATACCCACAAATAAAATGAGGTGGGAATTGAAATTTGTCACTTCAAAAATTCAAATAGACACAAAAGGAATGTTGAAGGGAATGAGGCTCAAAAAGACAAGCCGACTCAGGCAGCAAGGGGAGGCAGCACCCGCTTCACAATCCTGTGATGAAGAGGTTGACACTCGCCCCTGGAAAGAGTGATCGGCAGACTTGGGACCAGAGCCCACCGCTGACCTCCGTGCTGTCCACAAGAATTCCCAGAACCGAGATTTCAAATAGGCAGAGAGCAAGAGGACAGAGGGAAGAACGATGATCCCTGCAGACTGTCACCAGAAGAGAGCTGGGGAGGCTGCACTATGGGAAGAGAATCCACACTCAGGCTAAAGAGACCAAGAAAGACCTTATGTGGGACGCAGGAAGAGTCGCTCAACCTGTGAATGTGTGTGCACCAGGCACCGGGCTCCAAGCCGCCCAGCCCTAACCTGGGCAGAACCGGAGGGTCAGACGCTAGCAGGCCTCTGGTACCTCACTTTCAGCAGCAGATGGAGAAAGGGGACAAGACGGATGCCCAGCAGAGGCCTGGTGCACCACCACGGCCAAGATGCACACACAACCCAACGGCAGAACACACGGCTCAAGCAACGAGCAACAGGCTCCATGGCAAGCCACGGACTCTGAGCCCCAGGAGCCAGAGTGAAATTAAAGACTGAAATCATATGGAGTGGGCTTTGCAACCACAAAGGCATGAAGCAACAGATCAACAAGAGGAGGAAAATGGACCTTCGCAAATATGTGGAGATAAAACACGTCACTCTTCAGCACCCAGGCAGTGGGAAGAGGGGTCGGAAGGGACGGCGGACCATTCCTAAGGCAAGAGAAACAACGCGGCCCCAGAACACTGGGCTTCAGAGTGGGAAGGTGCGCAGCCTGTGCGGGCATTGGGAAGGAAAGCCCTCTCATGGCAGCTGACCCTGCGCCCGCGGGAGCCAGGAGGGGAAGGGAAACCAGACCTAAAGCTGGCAGAGCGGGGTGACCAAGGTCGGAGCAGTGACGAGCCAGCAGAGACAGGAAAGCAGCACGGGAAGCCAGCAGAACCAACGGGCTCTCTGGAAAGATCCGGGAAAGGACAAGCCTGTGATGGAAGGGCTAGGAACAAAGGAGCAGGTTCGATGGCTGAAATGGGAAAGGACAGTGGCAGGGCAGTGAGTGACCCCTTGCTTGAACTGATCCCTGGACAGAGCTGAGGCCACTCCTGGGAATTCCCCAGTGGAGCTCACTGACTGAAGACTGCCCACTTGATGGTGGGCTCTGTCAGGAGGGAGGGGTGTGTGCCTGCCGTGGAATTCTGTAGTTCATGGCTTTGAGTTCAACGCCAGCTCCCGGGACAGAGGCAGGGACGGAGGAGGCTGGCAGAGCAAGCTGACCGCAGGCTCCCCAGTGCGATCCTGAAGCCTGCCCGCTCAGCAGATGCTCTTAGCAAGGGCTGCCTGGGTGCCACAGGAAGCCCCACACACCGCAGCTGTGAAGTGGCAGCACGTGTGTCTCTAGCCCTGAACTTTCTGGTGCAGAAAGAACCACGCCGCCATAGCCTTTGACCCTCTGATTATGAGCCCCTACATCAGTAGACTTGCTGGCCAGCTCCTGAGTCCCTGTGTCTCCACCAGCGTGCACGTTCCCCATCCCAGCTTCTCTCTGTACCTGTGTGTGGTTTTCTTATCTCCCGTCAACTCTCGCTGGTTTCTTGGGTTCGGCCATGAAGGCTGTGGCATTTGGTGGCCCATATGATTAGATGAGAGGATGCTCCCAAGGATACACGTCAGACAGAAAAGGCAAGGAGCCCAAGTGTGTCGTCAGGTGTGAAATAGGGGTCAGCTGGGATCCATAAAAGGGATCTCTATGTTACTTTGCTTAAGACTCTGCTTAAAACAAAGAAGGCACAGTTGTTAAAAGTCTTTAAAATTTGTTACCTGCCCCTGGTTGCCGCAGTCCGGCTGCAGCAGAATAGCGGGGGGGGGGGGGGGGGTGACCAGCAACTTGTGCAGATTGATACAGCAGGAGTGGGAGCCGTTTATTGTAGGACAGGAGCGGTATTTATACATTCCACACAGCTTATCTTAATTAGCATAAACTAGATACAGCAGTCAACCAATCAGGAATCTCCACACTTAATGGCTCGCTGGTGTTACTTCACAAACCACTCCCTCTGGCAAAATGCCAGGCGCCATCCTGACTTGTTCACAGACCCTAACACCTGGTCCCCTAAAGAGGGAGCAGTAATCTAGAGACATGAGCAATTGACACCCTACTTAAAGTAATGCTTAAGGCTGGGGGGGGGGGGAAGCGGCTCTCCAGAGGAGACATAAACTATACACCACGCTTTAGGAGAATGGTTTTATAAAAGAATGAACAGCTGAAGAACAACAGCCTTCCTTGCTTCTTGGTTTCTGTTGGATCATGTGAATTACACAGCCTGCAAGATTCACAAAGCTTATGGAAAACCAGTTAAGACAAAAGGAAAAAGAAAAGTCTCTTTTAAATGTAAGCTGCTTGGCCTTGACTGGCTGTCTTATCTGCTTTCACACTCTACCAGCCTGCTCTCTTAACCAGTTCCTCCCTAATGCTACAGCTCAGAAAGAGAAAAAAAGGAAAGATTCCAAATGTACCAACTCTTTTTCTTAAAACATTTTTCCTGAGGATTTCACAGGCTCCCACATTCTTTAAATACGGGAACTGATTCTAATCTCAGATAAAGTAGACTCTGGCTTGATAAAGATGTTCTCTGGGTTCTTTTACTAAAAGAAAGATGCTCTTCATGTTCTTTTACTAAATTACAACCATGTAATTTTTAAAATAACTTTTATTTTTTAAAAATCTATACTTTTGAGCTTGTGATTTTATGGTACATTCACATTTGATCTTGTGTGTCTAAAATAATGTATTTTTCCTGATAACTTCTACTTTATCTAATTATGGAGGTTTTACACTTTGTTTGGAGGCCAATTTTTCTAGGGATGGTGGTGTTGGGAGTGGATCTGATAGCCATCAAGGACAGATGGCCAGCTCTCTGAATGCTTAATTTCAGTGTCCATCATGGCTGTTAGATTTTACACCTAGCATTTCCAATTGTATAGGCCTGTCCTATATTTAAGTCATAATATAAGTCTGATGGACTTTATTTTAATTTATAATAGGTTAAATATAATAGAAATTTTATAAACATCTATAAAATTGTCTGTTACTGTGGAGCTCCCCTTACAAAAAAGTTACAAAGAACTTTTTGTTTTGTGTATGTGTGCACACCTGTGTATTGTGTTTATATATGTACTTGTGTCTATATATATATTATATACATGGCATCAAAATTGGCATATAGATAAAGGAATGCTCATAACTTAAAATTTAAATAAGAAATGGATCCACATATTTTTTAGTTTGCATGACTTAAAAAAGAAGTACAGTGTAAATTGGGTAAAGATAAAAATAAGGATGTCTTAAAAAAAGTCTTTCTGGGTGGTCAGACAATAAAGGGTTGATTTGTATAAAATGTAATATCCATTGCTTCTAGAATTTTTCTTCAACAAGAAAGAGATGGTTAATAATGTTAACTACATTTGTCTGATATTTTGGCTTTTACAGTTAAAAATAGGAAAATTAGACTTCACATAAATCAGATTAATTTTCATAAATGTGTTTGTTAAAGGAGACATCTGATTAATTTACAAAATTAAAATGCAAAAACGTCAACTGCTAAATATAAAATCAAGCACTGTTAACTTCTTAAATTCCTTAAGATATTTAAACATTAAATATGTTTTCATAAATTGGTAAATGAAAAAAGTAAGATTGCTTTGTTTCTGGTCTTTACTAAAAACAAAATGATTAAGGACTAAACTTCTACTTTCATTTATTGTACTAGAAACAAGGATTAAGAAAATATCCTCAAAGGATGATAAAATAATACTATTTTATTTGGACCTAAAGAGCCTTCAGTTTTCAGAGTCGGGCTTTGGGGCCCCTCAAGGCCAGCGCTCTCTGCAGCAATGTCAGCAACGAGGGAAAGAAGAGTCTGAGCCGATTACAGTGATCCCCACTCCTCCACCTGCCCTGTATCCTTCACTGTCCAGGCTAAAAAAAATTAAATTTGTATATACCAGTTTGTCTGTTTTAAAGATTCTAGGTATAAAAACATATTCGGGGATAAAAAGTTAAAAAAAAGTTTCTAAATAAAAAAGTCTTTTGTGTGAAAAAGTGAAAAAGTTGAAAAAATGTCTAAGTAAGACACAAAGGGTTTGTGGAGGGTGAATCTAAAAAAATGTGTGTAATTAAATTGGTATATATACTTAACATAATATGCAATTTAAAGACATTTCCTCTTTTAAAAGGAAAATTCTTTTTTTTAATTTTATTTTTTTTATTGGTTGTTCACAACATTACAAAGCTCTTGACATATCATATTTCATACATTAGATTGAAGTGGGTTATGAACCCCCAATTTTACCCCAAATGCAGATTGCAGAATCACGTCGGTTACACATCCACATTTTTACATAGTGCCCTATTAGTAATTGTTGTATTCTGCTACCTTTCCTATCCCCTACTATCCCCCCTCCCCTCCCCTCCCATCTTCTCTCTCTACCCCATTTACTGTAATTCATTTCTCTCCTTGTTAATTTTCCCATTCCCCTCACAACCTCTTATATGTAATTTTGTATAGCAATGAGGGTCTCCCTTCATTTCCATGCAATTTCCCTTTTCTCTCCCTTTCCCTCCCATCTCATGTCTCTGTTTAAAGTTAATCTTTTCTTCCTGCTCTTCCTCCCTACTCTTTTCATAGTTGCTCTCATTATATCAAAGAAGACATTTGGTATTTGTTTTTTAGAGATTGGCTAGCTTCACTAAGCATAATCTGCTCTAGTGCCATCCATTTCCCTGCAAATTCTATGATTTTTTCATTTTTTATTGCTGCATAGTACTCCATTGTGTATAGATGCCACATTTTTTTTTATCCATTCATCTATTGAAGGGCATCTGGGTTGGTTCCACAGTCTAGCTATTGTGAATTGTGCTGCTATGAACATCGATGTGGCAGTATCCCTGTAGCATGCTCTTTTAAGGTCTTCAGGGAATAGTCCGAGAAGGGCAATAGCAGGGTCAAATGGTGGTTCCATTCCCATCTTTCCCAGGAATCTCCAAACTGCTTTCCAAATTTGCCGCACCAATTTGCAGTCCCACCAGCAATGTACAAGTGTACACTTTTCTCCACATCCTCGCCAGCACTTGTTGTTGTTTGACTTCATAGTGGCTGCCAATCTTACTGGAGTGAGATGGTATCTTAGGGTGGTTTTGATTTGCATTTCTCTGACTGCTAGAGATGGAGAGCATTTTTTCATGTACTTGTTGATTGATTGTATATCCTCCTCTGAGAAGTGTCTGTTCAGGTCCTTGGCCCATTTGTTGATTGGGTTATTTGTTATCTTATTGTCTAATTTTTTGAGTTCTTTGTATACTCTGGATATTAGGGCTCTATCTGAAGTGTGAGGAGTAAAAATTTGTTCCCAGGATGTAGGCTCCCTATTTATCTCTCTTATTGTTTCTCTTGCTGAGAAAAAACTTTTTAGTTTAAGTAAGTCCCATTTGTTGATTCTTATTAACTCTTGTGCTATGGGTGTCCTATTAAGGAATTTGGAGCCCGACCCCACAATATGTAGATCGGAGCCAACTTTTTCTTCTATCAAACGCAGAGTCTCTGATTTGATATCAAGCTCCTTGATCCATTTTGAGTTAAGTTTTGTGCATGGCGAGAGAAAGAGATTCAGTTTCATTTTGTTGCATATGGATTTCCAGTTTTCCCAACACCATTTGTTGAAGATGCTATCCTTCCTCCATTGCATGCTTTTAGCCCCTTTATCAAATATAAGATAGTTGTAACTTTGTGGATTAGTCTCTGTGTCCTCTATTCTATACCATTGGTCCACCCTGTTTGGTACCAGTACCATGCTGGTTTTGTCACTATTGCTCTGTAATATAGTTTGAAATCTGGTATCGCTATACTGCCTGATTCACACTTCCTGCTTAGAATTGCTTTTGCTATTCTGGGTCTTTTATTTTTCCATATGAATTTCATGATTGCTTTATCAATTTCTACAAGATATGCCGTTGGGATTTTGATTGGCATTGCATTAAACCTATAGAGAACTTTTGGTAATATCGCCATTTTGATAATGTTAGTTCTGCCTATCCATGAACAGGGTATATTTTTCCATCTTCTAAGATCTTCTTCTACTTCTCTCTTTAGGGTTCTGTAGTTTTCATTGTATAAATCTTTCACCTCTTTTGTTAGGTTGATTCCCAAGTATTTTATTTTTTTTGAGGATATTGTGAATGGAGTGTTTTTCCTCATTTCCGTTTCAGAAGTTTTGTCGCTGATATACAGAAATGCCTTTGATTTATGTGTGTTGATTTTATATCCTGCCACTTTGCTGAATTTATTTATTAGTTCTAGTAGTTTCTTTGTAGACCCCTTTGGGTCTTCTAGGAATAGAATCATGTCGTCCGCAAATAGTGATAATTTAAGTTCTTCTTTTCCTATTTTTATGCCTTTAATTTCTTTCGTCTGTCTAATTGCTCTGGCCAGTGTTTCGAGAACTATATTGAATAGAAGTGGAGATAGAGGGCATCCCTGTCTTGTTCCAGATTTTAGAGGGAATGCCTTCAACTTTTGTCCATTCAGAATGATGCTAACCTGAGGCTTAGCATAGATAGCTTTTACAATGTCAAGGTAAGTTCCTGTTATCCCTAGTTTTTCTAATGTTTTGAACATAAAGGGATGCTGTACTTTGTCGAATGCTTTCTCTGCGTCTATCGAGATGATCATATGGTTCTTATCTTTAAGTCTATTGATGTGGTGAATAGCATTTATTGATTTCCGTATATTGAACCATCCTTGCATCCCAGGGATGAATCCTACTTGATCATGGTGCACAATTTTTTTGATGTGTTTTTGTATTCGATTCGCCAGAATTTTATTGAGGATTTTTGCATCTAGGTTCATTAGAGATATTGGTCTGTAGTTTTCTTTCTTTGAGGTGTCTTTGTCTGGTTTCGAATCAGGGTGATGTTGGCCTCATAGAATGAATTTGGAAGAGCTCCATCTTTTTCTATTTCCTGAAATAACTTGAAAAGTATTGGTATTAATTCTTCTTTAAAGGTTTTGTAAAACTCCGCTGTATACCCATCCGGTCCTGGGCTTTTCTTGGTTGGTAGTCTGTGGAGAGCCATTCTGACACGTGATTGGGTGACTCCCGTTAAGGGCCTGAGGCGCTCTGGCTGTGTCGGAGCTTTCCCGACCCTTTCCTGATGAGAGAGCCCATCCGTGTGGGGGTGTGCGTGACCACTGACCCCGGAGACCCAATCACTGACCCTGACCTTGGAGTGCAGCCCCCCCTCAACCTTCATTGGATGGAATTCTCCCCTGAATCTCTTGTTCCCCAAATAAAAGGCTACTTCCAGGCGTGTTCTCTCTCTCTCTCCTGCTAGCCCAGAGTAATCCTCGCTGCCCTGCTGGGCGGCTAGAGGCGGGATCCAGGGAGGCGAGCCGTCTCGGACCTAGCAATATAAATAAGGTAGCTGGTCTGTGTGTTTTATTTCGATCTCTTCTAACTAACTTAATGCCTAGAACCTCATTAATGAAACCACTGCACAGGCCGCGTGGTAGAATTGGCGCCCAACGTGGGGCATTCTGAATTAGTTAGATTGAGTGGGAGCACGCGCTAAAAAGATAAGGAAAAGAATAAAGATAAAGGAAAATAAGGAATAAAGATAAAAATAGAGGAAGAGGTAACATTTGGGTCACAAAAGTACCTGGAGATATTGAAGGAAAGAGATGTTAAATTACTTAAAATGGGAAATTCTACTTCTTCGGATAAGGAAATGTATCTGACTATTTTAGACAGTATAATTAATCAGAAAGGAAAACAGATAAAGAAAACTCAGTTATTACAATTCTTAAAGATTGTAGGTGAATATTGTCCTTGGTTTTGTGACCAAGAGTCTCCAAATTTACTTACTTGGGAGAAATTAGGAAGGAAAAAAGTTTGTCTTTTTAAATACATGGGCCAGAGTTCACGGCCCCCTGAAGACCTTTTAAAAGGCATTCAAGGAGCTATTAGGTCTATTCAAATGGAAAGTCAGCCTGAGGCTAAGTTAATTTCCTTTCCCTTGAGCCGTTTAAGAACAAAAGCACTAGGGACCAAAGTTAGAAATGTGAACTTAGACTCGCAGCCCCATGCGGATCAGCCTGCCTTCTCGCCGCCGCCGGCATTCCCTCCTAGTGGGAGCCCGGGAATTCCAGGAACTGTCACACAGTGTGACGTCACTGGCAGCGCCGACCAAGACAGTCCGCGATTTTTACCGGGACAGGGACAGGGATCACAGACAGTTTTCTTAGGACCTTCAAAGACAGTTGAATTAGATCCTGAAACGGGGCCAAAACAAATTCCTACTGGGATTTTCGGGCCACTTCCTGAAAATACTGTAGGTTTGATTTTGGGGCGTGATAATTTGAAGGGAGCCATTGAGGTCATACCTGGTGTGATAGATTCAGAATTTAAAGGGCAGTTATATGTTACTGTAAGATCCAATTATGCCCTAAGGCTCACCCCAAAGGATATTTTTGCTCAATTAATATTATTGCCTTGTGTCTCAGAAAGGCACCTGCCGGTAGATTCAGTTTCTAAACCGCTGGACAGACTATATTGGTCCCAGTTGGTACAGCAAGAACGCCCTTTATTAAAACTTAGAATTAATAATAAAAATTTCCTAGGCATCATAGACACAGGAGCTGATAGCTCGGTATTGTCCAGTCGGTTTTGGCCTAGGAACTGGCCTTTACATGTAGCACCAGCTAACCTAGAAGGAATAGGACAGGTTTCACAGCCTGCTCAAAGTGCCAACTATCTCCGTTGGGAAGATTCTGATGGGAACAGTGGAGTATTTAAGCCTTATGTGTTAGAGTCTTTACCAGCTAACCTGTGGGGAAGAGATATATTAGCCAAAATGGGATTGTTATTAGTTACTCCAAATTCTATAAGGTCAGTTGAGGAAGTTAATCAGAGGTATTTTCCTGGAGATGATAAGGAGACCCTTCACAAAGAGTATCTGTTTATAAGCCAGTCTCCACGACAAAGATTAGTAAATACTCCAAACCAAAATTTTTACTAGGGGCCCTAAGTACTTCCCCGATCCCTAAGACAGCTGAAAAAATCACGTGGCTCACAGAGGAGCCTATATGGATTTCTCAGTGGCCCATCTCCGGGGAAAAACTTAAAATAATTCATAGATTAGTTGAGGAACAACTTCAGGCTGGTCATATTGAACCAACACTTAGTCCTTGGAATACAACTATTTTTGTTATTAAGAAAAAGTCAGGAAATTAGAGATTACTACCGGATTTAAAGGCAATAAATCAGGCAATTCAGCCTATGGGATCATTGCAGCCAGGGCTTCCCTCCCCCACAGCTATTCCTTTAGATTATAGCTTGATGGTAATAGATTTAAAAGACTGTTTTTTCTCTATAAGGTTACATCCTGAAGATTGTGAAAGATTTGCTTTCACTGTCCCAGCAATTAATTTTAAGGAACCTGTTAAAAGATATTGTTGGAAGGTACTTCCTCAGGGGATGCGTAATAGTCCTACACTGTGCCAAAAATATGTTGACCAGGCAATAGATCCCATTAGAAATAGCTTCCCTGATGCATATATTATTCATTTTATGGATGATATATTATTGGCTCATGCTAATCCAGAAGTACTTTCAGAAATTTTTACTCAGTTAGAGACTTCGCTTACAGCAATGGGTTTATGTACAGCTCCTCAAAAAATTCAAAAGGTATCTCCTTTTCAATATCTAGGTCAAATAATTCAGGGACGTACAATCCGTCCTCAAAATCTTCAGATAAGAGTTAAGGAGTTACATACCCTTAATGATTTTCAAAAACTATTAGGAGATATTAACTGGCTAAGACCATCCTTAAAGTTAACTACTTCTGAGTTAAGTCCTTTATTTCAGATATTACAAGGAAATCCTTCTCCAACCTCTCCACGTCAACTAACTTTAGAAGCCAAGGCAACCTTAAGGAAAGTGGAAATTACAATTAAAAATGCACAGCTTACTAGAATAGATCCTAAAGAAATAGTGTATTTATTAATATTTCCAACTGAGCATACCCCAACAGGAGCCATATGGCAAAGATTAGGAGTTATTAAATGGATTTATTTAGCCCATTCCCCTCAAAAAACATTAATTCCTTTTCATGATTCTATAGCTCAATTAGTAATTAAAGGTAGGACTAGGATTTTACAATTAATTGGATCTGAGCCTGATATCATAATTATTCCATTTTCTGTTCAACAGACTAATTGGCTTTTTCAAACTTCTAGCTCCTAGCAAATAGCTTTTGCAGATTTCCCTGGCCAGATAAATAGCCATTATCCTCGTGATAAGATTGTACAATTTGCATCATTAACATCACTTATTTTTCCAAAGATTGTACGTTCTCATCCAATAGAGGAAGCTTTATCGGTGTTCATGGATAGTTCCAACTCTGGTAAGGCAGGTTTCTTCAGCCATGTTCACACAGAGGTAATACAAACTTCTTATACTTCTGCCCAAAGAGCAGAACTTCAAGCTCTGATTTGTGCCTTAGATTATTTTTCGAATGAGCCTATTAATATCTATTCTGACAGCTTATATGCAGTCAGAGTTACCAAAAATATTGAAACCTCAGTTATTGGATTTACTTCATCACAGGAGTTATTTGAATTATTTCATAATTTACAAAAGACAGTGCTAATGCGAAAGTACCCATGTTTCATAGGACACATCCGTGCCCATACTAACCTTCCTGGACCTCTAGTTGCAGGTAATGACAAAATTGATAAATTAGTAGCTTTTTGTCAACAGATGTCTTCGTATGATTGTGCACTAGCTTCCCATTCCTTGCATCATCAAAATGCTTCTAGCTTACGTAAAAAATTTAGTATTACCAGAGAACAAGCTCATCAGATTGTAAGCCAATGCCCTAAGTGTGTTATTCACACTCCATCTCTGCCATCAGAGGTAAATCCCTGTGGATTAAAACCAAATCAAATATGGCAAATGGATGTAACTCATATTCCTCAATTTGGTAAACAATGTTATGTGCATGTCATAATGGACACTTATTCTAGATTTATTTTTGCCACAGCACGTACTAAGGAAAATACTCAACATGTAATTTCTCATTGCTTAGCAGCTTTTTCCGTTTTAGGGTGCCCTATACAGATTAAAACAGATAATGCTCCAGCTTATGTAAGCTCTTCTTTTCAACAATTTTGCCAAGAGTTTCAAATTAATCATAAAACAGGAATTCCTTATAACCCCCAAGATCAAGCCATTGTAGAACGAGCTCATTTATCTATTAAGCTTCAATTACAAAAATTAAAAGGGGAGAATAAGATAGTGACTCCCCAAAATAGCCTTAATCATGCCTTATTTGTTTTAAATTTTTTAAACTGTGACACACGTCACACTGCTGCTGAGAGGCAAATGTCTCACTCAGTGACAGGCCCCTTAGGCAGAGTTCTATGGAAAGATTTACAGACTGGTCAGTGGAAGGGTCCGGACCCCGTAATAACATGGGGCCAAAATCATGCCTGTATCTTCCCAGAAGGTGCTTTCCGTCCCATTTGGGTGCCTGAACTTGCTATCAGACATGGAGGAAATAGAACCCAGACTCAAGCGACTGAGGATCGACCCAGAGGAGCCACAACCCAGAAGGAGGAGATATCGGAAAAAGATGAAGAAAGACCAGATTGAACCAGGCGAGAAGCTGATTTCGTGGAAAGATGTGAAGAAATTGACAACCCAGGCCTCCCAAATACTTTGACGCCTAGGAAAGAACAGGACCCCAGTCTTGATGGTAGCAACAGTAATTGCCCTACTGGGCTGTCAGGTAAAAGGGAATCAAGTAGACACTTATTGGACTTATTTCCCAGATCCACCCCTGGTACACCCAGCTGTGTGGACTGGAGAATCTATTCCAGTATTTACTAATGACTCATTCATGATGGGAGGATTTACAGTTACTCATATTACTCCCAATCATGTGGCTAGATTTAATTATTCTGGCTACAGTGCCCAATTACCTTTATGTTGGTCACATGATAAACATGCTGGCTGTCTGAGAGTATCATTTGAAGAAAAGACAGTGATTGGTAAACCTAGACTGACAAATAATTCTATTTATGGGGACTTAAAACCTAATACTAGATCAGTAATTAAGATGGGACTTTCCCATAACAAGCCAGTCATTTCTGCAAAACCTCCACCGGTACCCCACTGTCCAAATAGTTCTACAATTGAAATTGGCACCTTTCCTAAATGGATGGATTATGTAAATACCTTTCCTGTACAACATAAGGTGTCTAAAGCTAGTGGGTATATTTTAGACTGGTCTCCAAAAATTGATAAGAGACAATTACGAAGAAATTCTGCTATGACACCTGCAGGATTTGTTAGTAATATTTTGACTTATAGTGAAGGAGGTATTCAAAAAGATGTTTGGCGTTTAATTGCTGCCTCAGAATATTTACATTTTACAGATAAACCTTTACCAAAATTTGTCAGCAAGAACTGTAAAGAGGGATCTTGCTATGGCTTAAGAGCCTGTGTCCAATCTCCTTATGTTTTAATTATTGGAAATGTAAAAGTTAAATGGATAGAAGACAGAAATGTTGTTACTTGTAATAAGTGCAACCTAACTAATTGTATTTCTAGGTATAATGGAGGAAAAGGAGTGCTGATACTTCATCAGCCCTCTTTTGTTTTATTACCTGCTAATATTTCAGAGCCATGGTATGCTGATGCTGGTTTACAAGTCTTGCAGCAAATTCATGCCCAGCTAACAAGACCTAAGTGTGCTATTGGAGTCATAATTGTTGGTGTTTTAGCACTGGTCTCATTTATTGCCTCAACTGTCTCTGCATCTCTGACATTGTCTCAGAATATTCAGCATGCAAAATTTCTTAATAATTTAGCTCAAAACACTTCCAAGGCTCTGCGTAATCAAGTAAATATTGATGAAAGGATTGAGACTAAGTTAAACGCCTTAGAGGCGACTGTTATAAACATTGGTAATGAACTTTCAGCCTTAAAATTTAAGGAAAGGCTTAAATGCCATGCTAATTATAAGTATGTATGTGTTACAGCTGCCAAGTACAATGCTTCTCTCTGGGATTGGGAGAAAATTAAAAACCATTTATTAGGTATTTGGCAAAATAGTAATAATAACTTGGATATTCTGGAAATTCATCACCATATCCAAGACATTCAAAATAATAGAGCTGATTTTTCAGATCCTTCTTCTTTGGCTAACCAAATATTGAAGGAGTTAAATGGATTCAACCCTGGAAATATTCTTAAGCACTCCGCTTGGTACATTATTGGATTATTCTCTTTGCTGTTAATTCTCTTTTGTATTGTAACTATAGAATGGCGAGTCTTCCAATCAAGAATCCAGGGACTCCAGAGAGTGAACCGCCGCCTCATTGTTAAGAAAAGAAAGGGGAAATATGTGGAAAGCCATTCTGACACGTGATTGGGTGACTCCCGTTAAGGGCCTGAGGCACTCTGGCTGTGTCGGAGCTTTCCCGACCCTTTCCTGATGAGAGAGCCCATCCGTGTGGGGGTGTGCGTGACCACTGACCCCGGAGACGCAATCACTGACCCTGACCTTGGAGTGCAGCCCCCCTCAACCTTCATTGGATGGAATTCTCCCCTGAATCTCTTGTCCCCCAAATAAAAGGCTACTCCCCGGCGTGTTCACTCTCTCTCTCTCCTGCTAGCCCAGAGTAATCCTCGCTGCCCTGCTGGGCGGCTAGAGGCGGGAACCAGGGAGGCGAGCCGTCTCGGACCTATCAATATAAATAAAGTAACTGGTTTGTGTGTTTTATTTCGATCTCTTCTAACTAACTTAATGCCTAGAACCTCATTAATGAAACCACTGCACAGGCCGCGTGGTAGAGTAGTCTTTTGATGGCTTCTTCAATTTCATCCATTGATATTGGTCTGTTCAAATTGTGTGTATCCTCCTGACTCAGTCTGGGCAAATCATATGACTTAAGAAATTTATCGATGTCTTCACTATCTTCTATTTTATTGGAATATAGGTTTTCCAAATAATTTCTAATTGTCTTCTGTATTTCTGTAGCATCTGTTGTGATATTGCCTTTTTCATCCCGTATGTTAGTAATTTGAGTTCTCTCTCTTCTTCTCTTCATTAGCATGGCTAAAGGTCTGTCGATCTTATTTATTTTTTCGAAGAACCAACTTTTAGTTTTGTTAATTTTTTCAATAGTTTCTTTTGTTTCAATTTCGTTGATTTCTGCTCTGATTTTAATTATTTCTAGCCTTCTGCTACATTTGCTTTTGTTTTGCTCTTCCTTTTCTAGGGCTTTGAGATGAAGTGTGAGCTCATTTATTTGTTGGTTTTTTCTTTTTTTGAGGAATGACCACCAGGTGATGAATTTCCCTCTTAAAACTGCTTTCATTGTGTCCCATAGATTCCGATATGTTGTGTCTGTATTTTCATTTATCTCTAAGAATTTTTTGATTTCCTCCTTTATGTCTTCTGTAACCCATTGATCATTCAGTAACATATTGTTCATTTTCCATGTGATGTAGGATTTTTCCTTCCTTCTTTTATCATTTATTTCCAGTTTCATTCCATTATGATCAGATAAAATGCATGGTATTATCTCCACCCCTTTATATTTACTGAGGGTTGCCCTATGGCATAATATATGGTCTATTTTTGAGAAGGATCCATGTGCTGCTGAGAAAAAAGTATATCCATTTGATGATGGTTGATATATTCTATATATGTCAGTTAAGTCTAGGTTATTGATTGTGATATTGAGTTCTATAGTTTCTTTATTCAACTTTTGTTTGGAGGGTCTGTCCAATGTTGAGAGAGGTGTGTTGAAGTCACCCATAATTATTATGTTGTGGTCTATTTGATTCTTGAACTTGAGGAGAATTTGTTTTATGAATGTCGCAGCACCATTATTTGGTGCATAAATATTGATAATTGTTATGTCTTGTTGGTGAATGGTTCCTTTTAACAGTATATAATGCCCTTCTTTATCCCTTTTGATTAACTTAGTCTTGAAGTCGATTTTATTCGATATGAGGATGGCCACCCCTGCTTGCTTACGAGGACCGTGTGCGTGGTATATTTTTTCCCATCCTTTCACCTTCAGCCTGTGCATGTCTTTTCCAATCAGATGTGTCTCCTGGAGGCAGCATATTGTTGGATTTGTTTTTTTAATCCATGATACCAGCCTATGTCGCTTTATTGGAGAGTTTAAGCCATTAACATTCAGAGTTACTATTGATATATGGTTTATACTTCCAGCCATGTTTGATTATTTATCCTTTTTTAAAAAATATTAGTTTGTTTCTCCATGATTATCTTTCCCCTCGCCCTCTGTCTTTACCGAGGCACTTCCCACTGATGGTTTTGGTTATTGTTTTTCATTTCTTCCTCGTGTAGTGTTTTGCTCAAAATGCTTTGCAATGCTGGTTTTCTGGCTGCAAATTCTTTTAACTTTTGTTTATCATGAAAGATTTTTATTTCGTTGTCATACCTGAAGCTTAATTTTGCTGGATACAGAATTCTTGGTTGGCATCCATTGTCTTTCAGTGTTTGAAATACGTTGTTCCAGGATCTTCTCGCTTTCAGCGTCTGTGATTAAAAATCCGTTGTTAACCTTATTGGTTTACCCCTGAATGTAATCTGCCTCCTTTCTCTTGTAGCTTTTAATATTTTCTCTTTGTTCTGTATATTGGATATCTTCATAACAATGTGTCTTGGCGTTGGTCTACTGTGATTTTGTGTGCTCGGTGTCCTGTATGCATCTTTAATTTGTATATCTGTTTCCTTTTTTATTTCTGGAAAGTTTTCTGTAATTATTTCATTCAGTAGGTTACTCATTCCCTTGGTTTGAATCTCTGTACCTTCTTCTATCCCGATGACTCGTAAGTTTGGTTTTTTTATGTTATCCCATAACTCTTGGATGTTTTTCTCGTGATTTTTTACCAGCCTTTCTGAGTTGGCTAGACTCTTTTCAAGATGATATATTTTGTCTTCATTATCTGATGCTCTGGCTTCTACTTGCTCCACTCTGTTAATGATACTCTCAATTGAGTTTTTAATTTGGTTTATCATTTCCTTCATTTCTAGAATTATTGTTTGATTATTTTTATAGTCTCTATCTCCTGATAAAGATGCTTAACTTCTTCTTTTATCTGTTTATGTAATTCATTCTCAATGTGTTCTTTCGCTGCTTGAATTTGCTGTCTTGTATCCTCTTTAAGGTTCCATTCCATCTGTCTAAGGTGTTCCTTGAGTTCTTTATATGACCATTTTTCTGATGACTCTAGGTCCTCCTGAATATTTAGGCTGTCCTGCATTGTTTGTACTCCTTTTCTTCCTTGCTTTTTGAAGCTGCTCATGTTACTTCTTGTTCTGTTTGACTGCTGAGTTACTGTTTACTCCTATAAATTTATTTGATGCTTGGGAGGAAAGGTATTAGAAGGGAAGGGAAGAAGTCACTAAAGAGAATGAGAGTAAGCAGGTAGAATTCAAGGAAGGGGAATAAGAAAATTGAAAAGAAATGAAAAGACAAAAAAAGAAAAAAATAGGAAATAAAAAAAGAAAAAAAAAATTAAAAAAAATAATAATAAAAAAATTAACATTAAAATTAGAAGAAAAAAATTTAAAAAAATTGTAAAAAAATTTAAAAAACAACAAGAAAGAAAAATGAAAATGAAAGAAAAACCCAAATCAAAAAAAAGAGAAAAAAAAACTGATAAATGCCGTTTTAGAGTTTGATTAACTTCTCTTCCAGTAGGTGGCGCTGTGCCCACCAGGCCAAGTTTCTCCTGTCAATACGCGGGAACCAATCACTGTGCAGCAGCTCCTCCCAGACTGGGCGAGTCTCCAATCCTGAGTGCCTAGGGCCTCCTCTTGTGTCTAGTCACTTCCCACTTTTCCTCTAGCCAGGCCCCTCTCACGGGTGCCGCTCACCACAATACTGGCTACACGCCAGGTCTGTTGCTCCTGGGAGCCCTGTTTTCATGAACGACTGGGCACACTCTTCCAGTTTGCCATTCCCTCAAACCCTAAGTTTGTAGAGCTTGGGGCTGAGAATCCTCAGCGAATTTTACTTGCCCTCCGGTAGCCACTCCCCCGGTAGCTGGTGCAAGAGACCTCAGCTGTCAGCCCTGGTGGGAGCGGTAGCCGGGAGTTCTGCGCCACAGGTCCCGCGCCACTCCTGATTCCCTCGGTCTGGCTATCGTGCTCACGGGAGAGCTGGGAGGGGCCCTTACGGGAGAGCTGGGAGGGGCCCTTAAGGTTTCCCCAATGTGTGGAGAGGGAAGGCTAGGGGATTACACACCTGTAGCCGCAGGATTCAATGAAGTTATCTCCTCCGCCACAGTCTGGTGACGTCAGTTCTCTGCCATGGTGGTGTCTCTTGCAAATGGCGACAGTTTGTTTCCCTTTGCCGGACGACCAGTGCAACGGGTGGGTCCTTACTGTCTCTCCCAAGCCCCGTTTCAAACCTGTGGCCACTACCTATGAAGGCTCGGTGGGCATTTACCTCCGTAGGATGAGAAGGGCTGACCAGTTGTTTCAGCCGGATGGATTAGTGCTGAGTCATAGCTGTTTGTCTGCGGGAAGCAGGTGAACGGGAGCTTGAATTCAGCTGATCCGGGCTCAGTGTGTGTTCTGAGAGGCCCAGACTGATCGCCCCAGATCCACGTCAGCTCAGCATTGCCTAGTGATCCTGAGCAAACAGAATTTAGATTGTTTACGACTCCCTATGCCCACACAGCTGAAGAGGTCAGAGACTTGATCTCTCTGCGCCTGCCGCCATGTTGGAATCCTAAAAGGAAAATTCTTAATCTACATGGCTGAAGGCCTTGAACAGGTCTCTGGGATGGAACATCTTACAAAAATGAATAAGAAAAAACTGACATTTTCACAGACATTTGTTGCCGTCGAGTCGCTTCACGCACCCTCTGGTAATGAAAAGTATTCAGTAATAGCCTTTTGCTGCAACTTTCTTCCTGATAATCCTTTCTTCTGAACTTTCTTTTTCTTTCTGACTAGAGTTCCTGGGCTTCAATCAACACATGTCCTAACTGCTCTTGGTTCCACTGGGGTGCCTCCTTCCCTTAGTAATTTACATAACACCCCTTCCATATTTTCATCACAAAGACAATACAATACACCAAGACAAAACAAGACACAAACATACTGCATCAGTCTTCTCCATTTTCTCAAAATGGCCATATTTCCTCTCGCCCTATCTAGGGACGAGCAGATTTGCTCCCGTCCTATCTAGGGACGGGCAGCTTTTCCTCGTCACTTATCCCCAAGTGTCCCAAGGTTCCCCGGATGGGCCACCATCTGCTGCAGTCTGGCTGCAGCAAAATAGCCGGGGTGGGGTGGGTGTGGGGTGACGAGCAACTTGTGAAGATTGATACAGTGGGAGCCGCTTTATTGTAGGACAGGAGGGGTATATATATACATAACTGAATACACAGCTTAACTTAATTAACATAAACTAGATACAGCAGTCAACCAATAAGGAATCCTCATCATCTTAATGATTACACACAGTTTAACTTAATTGACATACTCTAGACACAGCAGTCATTCATTAAGGAATCTCTATCATCTTAATGGCTCGCTGGCGTTACTTCTGAAACCACTCCCTCCAGCAAAGTGCCAGGCGCCATCTTGACTTGTCTGTGGTCCTCATCAATTTGTTACACTTCAGGAGGGAGTAGGCAGACTCCTAGGAGAGCTGCTTCCATACCAATAGGTAGGGACCCATGGTTAACCAGGCTTCCTGGAAAAATCAGAGAGGGAGGGGAATCTGACTCTTTCCATAAGTCAAATATTAATGTACTGATGTATACCAAAGTTTGATCCTCTATATGTTAAAGTAATAAGAATTTCTGAAAATATTAATTTGCTCTTACTTATCAAGATAATTTCTTATGTCTGTTAAATTTTATTAATCAGAAAAAAATAGTCTTATTTTTTTCTAATTAATAAAATTTGTCCAACTCTGGTTAAACAACCACTGTTATTTTGGAGGATTATACCACATTGCTAAGCCAAAATTCTTCTTCAAAAGCTAAACCTAGTTAATATAAAAACATCAGTGTAATTGTGGTACTGTTACCAGCTTCTTTGTATTCTAAAAGTATTCCTATACAAGTTTTCAAAATATAAGGTTTAAGAGAACACTTTACCAAGCTGGTGCTCTCCAAACTGAAGTTCTCTGTAACAGTGGTCTCTTACAGACTTATATAAAAATATCAAATTTAGTCGGAAATTTATGTCATTTAACATTTTGAAATTAGATAAGAATAATGTAAGTTATAAAATTTTGTGTTACTCTCTACACTAAGATGGGAATTTGAGTGCATTTTTAAAAGGCAATAAGGAGAGCCTTATTGGTTCATTTAAAATTTTATTATTTATTTAAAAGTTAACAGTATGGGATGTAAAGATATTTTGCCACTTTCCAAAAAAAAAAAAAAGAGGTCAAAACCTCTCTTGTTTGATTCATGTAATGCTAAATTATGTTAAGTGATTCAGATAGACTCAAAAAATCATATTTAAAAAAAATTATAAAATGATATTTGAGAAAGAGATTAAGGTCAGTTTCATAAGTAAAACACCTAAGATGTATCAAGAGGTCACTTCACCTGAGTTAAGACTCTGCCTCTCACCTTGTTCCCTGTTAAGATAACCACTCAAGTTCACTTAAAGTCAAGTTCAGAAGAGAGTACAAAGATAACTGCGATCTTAAAATAAACAGAAATTATAATAAGTAGCTAAATAAGGGTTTTGATTACAAGTCCTCTTCTTCTTAATATTGGAGCAGCCTAATTATAAGACTGTGATTTGTCCACAAAACTTTAAAACTAAAACTGATGTTTTACATATTCTCAGTGAATTTCAAGTCATTGGGAGACATCACCTAGAGATTGAAGACCTTTATTCGCCACCGTGTGTGGCGTTCCCGCTCTGGCCTCTCCTGGACGGCTCACTACAGGAGCAAGGCTACATTCACAAAGGTTGAAACTGCCCTCAAGGCTGCAAGACTTACTAGAATCAATTCACAGGAGCCGATACGCCTGTTGATGCTTCCTACGTCTCCTCTCCTCCAGGGGCTGTACGGCCATCTTCAGGAGTTCTTGAATAGCCTTGCTCACGCTCCTCCAAAATCTTTAACCCCCTTTCAGAACTTGGTTGCTCAACTTACTATAAAAGACAGAAGCCGAGCCTTCCTTCATTGTGGTGCCCTTTTCTGTTGAACTACAACGTTGACTTTGACAATCCCTACAGGGAGGTGAATTTGCTAATTTTTCTGATCAGTAAAATGTACACATTAAGCCATTGCTCTCTTGGTTTTAAAGTGTGATGCCAAGGGTCGCAGTGCAGCTCAGCGACACACGGCTCTGACTTCAGTAGGCCCGCAGGTCTGGCCTGGGGAGAGACTCACAGGCACAATAGTGGGACAGGCCGGATCCAGCCATCGTGTGGGGTAGAAGTCAGAAACAGCAGCTGACCCTATTTGGGTACCTGAACATGCTGTTAGTCATCGTCATGAAGGTTCTTGAGCCACAGTTCAAATGACTGAAGCTCCTTCAGGACATGTTGATCCCAACATCCATGGGGAACACGAGGTTGAAGAAGAAGAAGTGGAAGAGGACTCACCAGACCCGGAATCCCACACTGCCAGCCTGGGAGTAGAGAAGAACCCGTGCATCAGGCTGAACAGTGGTCAACCAGCGGGGAGGCCCCAGTCCCCAGCTATGCTGGCTTTTCAAACTCTCAGGTAAGTAGGGTTCATGGGGAAACCTATTGGATTTATGTCCCAATCCATCTTTAGTACATCCAGCTGTGTGGCCCATATTTACTAATGATACACACACGATGGGAGGCCTTTTAGATAAACATATTACCCCTGTTCATTCAGCTGGATTTAATGATACTGGATGCCGTGGGAGTCTACCTATATGTTGGTCCCACAGTCACATACTGGATGTTTAAAAGTGGTCCCAAGGGCTGGGGCTGGGGCTCAGTGGTAGAGCGCTTGCCTAGTGTGTACAAGGCCCCGAGTTCAATCCTCAGCACCCCATAAAAATGAATAAATAAAACAAAGTATTTAAAAGAAGTGTCCACAAATGATGAGACAGTATATGGGGGAGCCAAGTAGCCAGTCACTGGCCCTTGGAATGTAACTAAATATTTCCAAAGTTATAAAAAATGGGACACCCCAATGACCATGTTTCCTACAGAGCACCCACCAATACCTTACTGTCCTAAACATACTACTACAGTGGTATGTTTCCTAAATGGGTGGAGTGTGCCAACATGTGGCCAGGATGACATAGTGTCTCTTGTTTTGTTGTATTTGGAATAGTCACTTTGATGTCTGTTTTAGTCTCTCTCATGACCTCTACTACAGCTTATCCAAAATGATTCAAGATGCTCACTTTCTTTATGATTTAGCTCAGAATACTTCCAAAGCTTTACAAAACCAGGCAGATATTGAAGACAAGTTAGGGATTAAATTAAATGCCTTGGAAGCTACAGTCATTAATATAGGTAATGAACTGGCTGCTCTAAAATTTAAACAGAAGCTTCACTGCAATGATAACTACAAATATGTCTGTGTCACAGCAGCAAAATATAACACTTCTTAATGGGATTGGGAGAAAGTTAAGAATCATCTTATGGGCATTTGGCAGAAGAATGAAAGTCTGGACCTTATGGAGTCACATCATCATATCCAAGATAGTCAAGAAAGTCAAATTGATTGTGTAAGTCCCACATGGCTTGCTGATCAAATACTTAACTACTTCAATGATTTTAATCCCTGAAATATGTTAAAAAGACATCTAAGAACTTCAAAAAATAGCCCATTGCTTACACTTAAATAATAAAAAGGGGAGAGATGTCGGGGGCAGTGAGTGACACCTTGAACTGATCCCTGGACAGAGCTGAGGCCACTCCTGGGAATTCCCCAGTGGAGCTCACCGACTGAAGACTGCCCACTTGATGGTGGGCTCTGTCAGGAGGGAGGGGTGTGTGCCTGCCGTGGAATTCTGTAGTTCATGGCTTTGAGTTCAACGCCAGCTCCCGGGACAGAGGCAGGGACGGAGGAGGCTGGCAGAGCAAGCTGACGGCAGGCTCCCCCAGTGCGATCCTGAAGCCTGCCCGCTCAGCAGATGCTCTTAGCAAGGGCTGCCTGGGTGCCACAGGAAGCCCCACACACCGCAGCTGTGAAGTGGCAGCACGTGTGTCTCTAGCCCTGAACTTTCTGGTGCAGAAAGAACCACGCCGCCATAGCCTTTGACCCTCTGATTATGAGCCCCTACATCAGTAGACTTGCTGGCCAGCTCCTGAGTCCCTGTGTCTCCACCAGCGTGCACGTTCCCCATCCCAGCTTCTCTCTGTACCTGTGTGTGGTTTTCTTATCTCCCGTCAACTCTCGCTGGTTTCTCAGGATCAGCTGTACAAGTTGCAGCAAAAAGGGACACGACTGCCACTCTACAGAGATAAAACTATCCCAAGAGGGCACCGTGAACAGCACAGGCCACGATGCCCACTCCCAGGACACCACCTGACAGTCAGTTCTGAGGAGTGACCAATAGCAAAAGCACAATCCTCAGGGGGCAGAGCCAGAACGTTCCAGGAGAGGTCCCAGGACCCCACAGTCTTCCCAGGAGTGCCTTCAAATATTTACGAAAGAGGGACACCAGTGCTTCTCAAATCCTTCCAAAATACTGGAGAGGAAGGGTGCTCATCTGTGAAGCCATCCTAGGGCACTGCAGGAAAGAAGGAGAGAGACCAACACCCCCTGCACATTTATGTAAAGACCCCAGAAAAATGCTAGTGGACTAATGCAATGGGATTTTAAAGCATTAACCCCCACCCCCGGCCAAGGGCGTTCTATCCCTGGGAGGCAAGGATGGCTTGAGATCTGGAGATCAACCCATGAAGTGCACCACATTAACATCCTCACATGGCAACCACACACAGAGAACGTGACCTGGGAGGGAAGCACTGAATATGACAGAGACTCTTCCCCCAGGGTCAAGTGAGATGCAGGTTCCCCATTGATCATTGTTCAAGGCAGAAGTGGGAGCTTTAGCCAGAGCAACAAGGCAGGAGGAAGGCATGAGCCACCCAAATTGGGAAGGGAGAAGTGAAACTACCGTCACAGGCGAGGTCAGCCTCAGGCAGAACACCCTGAAACCTCCACAGAGGATCGTGCTGCTAATAGAAGCCCTACAAGCCACCAGGCATTGGCAAGGGACACAGAAGGAAATGGCTCCACTCACAGAGCACCAACAAGGGAAGACTCGTGTGTCTAACCAAGCAGGCAAAAGGTCTGCACTCCAAAAACTACCGAATGTGGTTGGAGAAGCATTTTGAAGACAAAAAAAAGTGGGAAACAACCTGTATTCATGGATCTCGAGACTTGGTATGGATGAGATGGTGATGTTACCCAAAGAATCTACAGAGTCCAGGCATCTGGAAAGAAATTCCGGTGGTGCACTTAATAGGACCAGAAAAATCCATCCAAAAATTCATATGCAATCTCATAGGACTCTGAGTAGCCAAAATATTCTCAAGGAAGAAGAAGGAATTTGGAGGACTCCAACCTGCTGATTTCAAAGCTTAATTGATACAAAACTTCAACAAAGGAAACCGGTGCGGTGCTGGCATACAGCAGCTGGGAATGAACCCACATGGCCAACTGGGTCCAGACTTGTGTGCAAGAGGGCAGCTAGACCCTCGCCTCACACCCACGAGCTCAGGAGTGCACCAAACAGCCTAGAGGCAGACACAAGAGCTGAACCATGAAACTCCTAGTTAAGAACCGAGGGTGCTCGTGTCATTGAACCTGGCAGTGGCTCATCAGACATGACAACAGAACACAAGCCACACAAGACAATCGGTTAGTGGGACATCAGCACTAAAAACACAAAAAGGTGAGGACCAAAGAAAATGCCTTTAGATCACTTACCTGAGAAGGACCGGCACCGGAGACACAGAAAGAACTAAACAACTAATGCCCAAACAGCAGAAAACCCACTCATCAGTGGACAGAGGACCTGGCAGACACTATCCCAAAGAAGACATGTGGATGGGCAGTGGGCTCATGGAAAGAGCACCACATGGAGAGGCTTAGGGAATGCACACCCAAACCAGAGGTTGCCTCTCGCCCCAGACAGAAGACAGCCAGCTGGGGACTCGAACGGCATCCCTGTGGTGTGACTGTAAAATGGAGCAGCTGCCGTGGCAGAGGGACAGCTCTCAAAGCCACCACATGGCCCTGCCAGCCCACTCCTGGCACGGCCAGGGACGGAGAGCTGGGGACTCCTGCAGGTTGTCACCACAGCATTGGCCACAGCACAAGGGCCATGGGCCATGTGGACAATCCTATGTCGGGGCTGAGCCCTCAGGGCCGTCCACCAGGGCTGAGGGTGAGCAGGGCTGGGCAGTTGGTGACAGTGGGCGGTGGCTTGGGCTGGTGGCAGCTGTGGCAAGAGGTGGCTTATGTGGAGACGGCCTCTGGAGGGGACTGGGGAAGGTGTCATGGCCCACAGGGTCAAGGCAGGCCCTCACTCCTCATGGGATGAGTCCAGGGCGATGTGCCCTCCCGAGGCTCTGTGCAGTCCCCTTTGTCTGGGCTCAGAGGCTAGAATGATGGACAGGGACTTGCCCCAGGCTGGGCCAGGTTCCACCGTCAGAGCCACAGGGCAGGTTCCTGGCACAGCCCGGGGGGCCGCTGGCCAGCTCCCCCTTCCCAGCAGGAACAGCCGTGTCCCTTCCTCCTTATCCCTGCTCCCTGCTCCTTCAACTGTGAAGAGGTAAACTGGCCCCGGAGGCTGAGCAAACAGGCTGGGTGGCTGGCCACATCCGGGTGTCTCAATAGCCGTGACCCTGACCGGCCACTCTGGGCCTGTCCTGCCCTGTCCATGGGAGGGTGCCCAGGCAGTACGAGGGCAGGACCTGGGTTGGGGCTGCAGCTGCCCCCCTTACCACCAGGCTTTGTTGAGCGCTGAGTGAACACAGGGCTGAGCCCACCCCTGAGGAGCTCCGTCTAGGAGAAGGTGAGCAAGGACAGGCAGGACACCCTGACGCAACCAAGGGCTGGAGTACGCCGGACCCCAGGTCAGCAAGGACAGAGGCCTCAGGGCTGCTGGAGCAGAGGAGAGGTGGCCACCCAGGCAGTGGACCCACACCTAGCAACATCCAGGGTGGTGCCCAGGTGTTCTTGCCACCAGCTTTTTGCCCAACCTGTGGGAAGACCGAGGAGAATGGGGTCCAGCGAGTGAGCAGCCCATGAGCACAGAGGGTCCAGGCCAGGGTACCAGCCCACCCCACGCCAGGGTGGGGGTCCTTCCAGCCCTGCAGCCGTGGGCTGGATAGGAAAGAAAACTTTGGAGACCATGAAAACCTTATCCCTGGGAACCTGCAACTTGGGAATGACGGGGTGGGGACGAGCCAGTGGGAACACTAGCCTGGGATCCTGAGGTCAGAGCCCATGCTCACTAGGGACAGCCCAGGACCAGGCTGTCTGCCTTGTGGGATCCTGAGGCCTCCCCACAGCAGGCCTTCATTAAAGGAACAGTGGACAAAGGGGAAGACAGGTCCCGGCCTGGCCAGCAGCCCTCTTGAGCCCAGGGGCAGTCTGTGGGGCCACTGGTCAAGCAAGGGGTGATAGTCAGCAAAGTGTGTCAAAAACTTTTGAAATCATTATTATGGTACAATGTCCAAGACACAGAAGTCCCCATCCTGACCACATTTAGTGCCCGGGGCCTTAGGCACTCACGCTGCGCGGCTGTCGGCGCTTCCTCACCTCCCAGCTGGAGCGCTGCCCCGCTGAGCACCACTCCCTCTCCCAGTCCCTCTCCTCCTCCTCCGTGTCTGTGATGGACCACAGAAGGGACCTCATGTGAGTGTCCTTCTGTGATCCTCTTAGCTCACCCAGCTCGGCCCTCAGGTTTGTAGGATGCATCAGAGTGCCCTCTGGAACCTCGTACTCCCCTGTGCAGCTGGACCACATTTTGTTTGTCACTCATCCACCGTGGGCTGCTCCACCTCTCAGGAGCTGGGGAGGGTGCTGTGAGGACTACAGGGTGCCAGGATCTGAGTCCCTGCTTTTGATTCTTTTGGGCAAGTACCTAGGAGTGGAATACTGGATCACACAGAGATTTTAGTTTCATCTTTTTGAGGAACCCAGGGAGTACCCCTTTTTGAGGGCTGTTCTTCACGCGGCCACGCCCTTCTCCAGCCCACCCTCAGCATGCAGGATTCTGCTTTCTCCAAGTCATTGCCAGCCCTCGCTGTCCTCTCTCTCTCTCTCTCATCACAGCCAGCCTAGTGGGCATGGAGTGGTTCCGTTTTTAAGATGGGTTACCATTTTCCCAGTAATTCCACCTCTACAAATTCATCCTCAGAGATACACAGGGGAGCAGGGTGCGGCTACGGAGATGCTGATCTTGCAGCAAACAAAACAAGCAGACCTAGAAAACTCCCGAGTGCTCCAGCAGCTGGCTGAGCCACAGGCCCTGGTGCTCCCTAACCTGGGGTCCACTCCAGGGCAGATTCTCAGACTGCAAGACAGGGAACGGAAAGCCCAGTGTCTGTCAAACAGGGAAGAAGCGCTAAGCCAGGGCATCCGCGTATGCATCCTGTAGAGGGTGCTGGTAGAGGCTGTTCACGGTCCAGCAGTGGCCACCCTGTGCCTGGGAAGCTTGACCAGCACATTTAAAGGCTGGGGCCAGGAAACCCCAGCGGCCCTCATTGCCACCACTCCCCAGCCTGTGTGCAGCACCCTGGCATGTCCAGGATCCCGGGAGTGCACACTCCTTCACCCCCACACAGGTGTGACAAGCTGGCTCTGGAGGAGGTACGGGATGCAGGCACTTGTGGCCTGCCTTGGCCAGCCAGCCTTGAGCCTCTCTCCCCAGTAGAGTGAAGCCTCGTGCCTTCCCAGAGGGCTCTCCCAGCTGCACATGGATCCTCCACCCAGGAAGCCCGTGAGTCACAAAGATCAGGTACAGATGACCAAGGGGCATTCCTGAGCTGAGCAGGAGCCATGGGGCCAAGCCAGGCAATGACCCTAGAGAAGTCAGTCTGCCCACAGTGCCTTGTCACTCATCAGGGATCTTGAGCTGACGCAGGCTAGGCCCTCCACCCCTCCAGCCCACTCCTCCGTGGGCCAAGTTCCAGGAGGAGCTGACGTTGGGCAGGTCTGTGACTGCCCTCCCCACAGGTTCAGGAGCTCTGTATCCAGAGCAGCCCGGGCCAGTGGCCCTGCCCTCTCCCTCCCAATCATCAGAAGCTGCAGGGGGTGGAGAGGGTGACCCCTGTCTGGTGGCACAGAGCTGCAAATCCTTCCTCCTCCAGGCCTCTTTCCTGCCCCGGCCCCTCCCCAAGAACAAACACCCTGGCTGCCTGGAACAGACAGGGCCCTACCTGGCCTTGAAGCTGGGCCAATGTGCTCCACTACATAAGCCCAGGCCCCCAGAGACGGAGCACCTTGCCCCACTCCCTCCTCGACTGCGGCCCGCCGTGCCAGCCCCAGGATGGGCACCAGCAGCAGGAGCTGGGCACTGGTGTGGGCCCTCGAAGCCCTGCTCATGGTGTGGCCGGCAGGTAAGGCCAAAGCCCCTCGCTCTCTCGATGCTGTTTTCCCGTAGGGTAGCCTCTACCTGGGCATTTTCCTGACCAGCTGGACACAATGCCCTCTCCACATGTCTGACACCATGCCTCCTGGCCTCATGGGACTCCTGGGTCCTCAGCCCACGTCCCACTCGGGCCAACATAGTGCCAGGAACCAGAGACCAGCTGGGCTGAGGGTGTTGGGGAGAAGATCCTCAGCCTCGGGGCAGGGCCCTGGGAGGAACCCCTGAGGATCTTGGCTTCAGGTTGGAGCAGGAGAGGCCATGGGCAAGAGGCCTGGCTGGGGTCTCCCCGGGGCTCTGAGAGGCCCAGCTTCACAGTGAGGAGGGGCAGCCCCGACATGGTCCTCTGCCCAGGACCAGCCTGTCCCCCACAGCTGGGATAACAGCTGGCAGAGCACCCCCAGTGGGGCTGGGCCTCCTGGTAAGGGGGGAACTATGTCTGGGTAATAGGGCTAGAGCCAGGTGGACAAGGAAGGCCCAGAGCTGCCACCTGAGCCCAGGGCTGACCTGGGTTCCTAACATCCTGCCTGCCTGCCATGCATCTTAGGCCACACAGGCTGCATGGCCCTTGTCACCCAGCTGTTTCTCTTAGCTGTCTATTCTTGGGAAAGCCACGGTGCTAATACTTACTGTCATCAGGGAAAGACATGGCCCCAGTGAGCTGGGCATGGCTGCCTGGGGCCCAGCCTCCCCAGCTCTGCTCCCACTGGAGCTCAGGGCCTGGGCAGACACGAGATCACCTCCTGTGACCAGGAGGCATGGGGGTTCTTAGAGGACTGGGGCTGGGGTGATTCCTTCTCCAGGGCCGGGGAAAGCTGTGGAGGCCATGCCCGCTGCCAGGTTTGGATGCTAGCCTGCTCTGCTCAGACATGTGCCCTTCTATCCAGGCTCTTGGGGGCCTGAGCAGGGTGGGCCTGCCTCATGAGTGGCTTCCTCCTCTCTGGTTTGGTGGGGGCAAGTAAAGCCAGAAGTGGACTTGATTTTTGTCACAGCTGTGGCTGATGGGGTAAGCTGGACCCTGCAGAGGGATTCAGGTCTCTCCTAGACACGTCAGCTCATGGGAGTGTGTATCCAGACCAGGTGCTCCCAGTGGCTGACAGCTGGCATTTCTCTGCCAGTGACAGAGATGGAGACGCAGGCTGCCTGGCCTGAGGAGGGCCTGCACAGGGCAGATGCACACAGGTTGGGGGTGGTTTGATCCGGGTGTGACACCTGGCATTGTTGAGACTGAAACAGTAGGTGGCAGGGGCCAGGCTGGGCCATCTGTGCTGGGGAGGGGCTGTGGGTCTGGGGCTAGGGGTGCTGAGAGGGAGTGGCCGTGCTTCTGGGAAAAGCAGTCAAGCAGGGTCCTTGAATGGGATTCATGCACGGCCAGTCCCTGCGGTTTCCGGTCTCCAGCAGGACATGGCTGGGAAAATCAAACAGGAGGCTGAGCTGCTGTGGCATCGAGTGAGTGTGGCTGTGTCCAGGCCTGAGTGCCAGAGGGGGGACCTGGCCCCTTGTAGAGCAGCTGGCCTCACCTGAGCCACCAGGGCCCTGGGAGCCTGTGAGGTTGAAGCTGCCCCCTCCAGGCTCCCCAGAAGTCAGGCTGGTGGACGCAGCTTTGCCGAGAGGCAGCGGGCAGTTCAGGTCACCTTGGACAACCATCCCCATACCGGGAGCCGGATACCTGATCTGACTCATGGTTCCAACTGGGACCTGGTTCTGGTCTTGGGTTTCTGCTAGGTCACACCTGGAAATCTTCAACTGTGGTCCACCCTCACAAAGCTGGTCTTTGTCCCCTGGGACAGGAGGGATGGGGCAGAACCCCCTAGATGGTAGCCATGGTTCAGGGACCAGGACCATTTCCCGATTCCATTCTCTTCCTTGAGCTGGTGGGGGCACCTGCCCTGTCACTCGAGAGACGAGTGTCACTGGCAGGGCTCACTTTGCCTGGGGGCAGCACGGAGCTCCCAGGCAGCCAGCCAGCTTCTGTGTGTTGAGTGGCAGGGTTGGGGCACACAGTAGGCAGGGCTGCCGGTGCTGGGCCGAGTCCTGTCCAGTTCCCAGAGCTGCTGTGCAGAGATGGGCCTCAGGCCAGAGCCTGTCATGGTCAAGGCTGCTGATAGGTCTGGCTTCTCTTTGGTTTCCATCCCCTTTCCTGCAGAGACGCAGGGCCATGAGGAGCTGAGCTTGGGGAACCCAGAACCCACCCAGGACCATCACAGGACAAATAGTGGTATGTGTCCTAGGCTCTGGTATGAGGGCTCCTGACCAGGCAGAGGGTTCCAGCCAGGCAAGGTGACACCTTTTCACATAGCCATGTGTCCCACCAAGACCCTCCTGGATGGTGCCAGGCATAAGGAGTTCCAGAGAAGACAGAGTGTGGAGCACAGGATCAGATGCTCCCATGTGTGTGAGCGAGCACGTGTGCACACACATACACACACAACTCATGCAGACAGAGACACACAGGGTAGGAGTGCTTCCAGGGTCTGGGAGTGTCCAGAGGTGAGCAATGAAGAACAGGACAGCCCTGCCACCTGGACCAATGCATTAGTCCTGGGCTCCCCAATGTCCCCGGGGTGGGTATCACAGAGGGCAGGGGCCTGGGAAGGGCACTCCAAGTGACCTGGCCCTCCCTTGTAGTCTACCTCCCGTCTTCGTCTGCCTGGCCTGTGGTCGTTCCACCTACCACCATCATGCCCAGCACAAGCTGTAAGTAGGCGGCACCCCCACCAGCTGGGGTGGGGGTCACGGACCCGGGGGTCAGGGTGGTACAGTGTGGGGCAGCCAGGCAGCTCTGGGCAGGGCCCGAGGCTTCCCTGTGGACAGCTGCTGAGCACCCTGGGGCAGAGCGCCCTGTCGCAGGTGGGAGGACTGGTGTGTCAGCGCAGCTCCAAGAGCAGCGTGGCCGCCAGCTTTCCTGCTCCAACACAGGTGCCTGGTCTCTGTGGGGTTGGCACAGAGTGGGCAGAGGGCGTGGGGTGGGGACATGCAGAGGTGGCTCCATCACACGGCTCCCTGCAGCCCTGAACCGGGCCCACAACGGGCGGGTGTGCAGCACCTGGGGCGACTCCCACTACAAGACCTTCGACGGCGACATCTTCCGCTTCCCCGGCCTGTGCAACTACGTGTTCTCTGCCCACTGTGGAGCCGCCTACGAGGACTTCAACCTGCAGCTGCGCCGCAGCTTGGCAGGCTCCAGTTCCACCATCAGCCGCATTGTCCTCAAGACCCAGGGGCTGGTGCTAGAGCTGTCCCACAGCTCTGTGCTTGTCAATGGACAGCGGTGAGCAGGGCCCTGGGGAGCCACCACCAGTCTTCTGGGCCCCAATCCCTCGCCACTACCACGACTCCCAGGTGGGGCCAGGACCAGAGCTGGCAGGGCACTGGGACCCACTCATGCCCTGCTGAGGGAGGATTGGAACTTTCTTCCCAGGGAGGAGCTGCCCTACAGCCGTGCTGGCTTCCTGGTAGAGCAGAGTGGTGACTATGTGAAGGTCAGCGTCCAGCTGCTGCTGACCTTTCTGTGGAATGGGAGGGACAGTGCCCTGGTAAGCATCATCATCATAGGGACATACAGGGGGTTGGAGGGGACCTTTCTGACCCCCAGGGCAGGTGGAATGGGGGGACATACCAGGCAGGCCCTGGAGCCAGGGGCCATGTGACCAAATGGAGCTGCCCCTGTTCTGCCCTCAGCTGGAACTGGACCCTAAGTATGCCAACCAGACATGTGGGCTGTGCGGAGACTTCAACGGGTTCCCAGCCAGCAATGAATTCTTTGTCCACAGTGAGTGCTGCCTGGAGGCCAGGGACCAGGGACCAGTGTGCCCAGCCAGCCAAGGGCCAACAGTCCCAGGGAGCCCAGGAAGGCAGATTTGGGCAGGGGCACCGGCATGGAGGGAAGTGGGGCGGGTATGCCATTTTGGGGGTGTGGGATTCTGGGTGTGGGATTCTCCTGTTGGCTGACTGCAGAGGGTCTGTCTCCCGGCTCCTGAGCCTGCAGCTCTACCCACACACCATCTCCCCAGCTCCAGAGCCGGCAGTTCTACCCACACTGTGCTTTCTCTCTGGTAGACACCAGGCTGAGCCCTCTCCAGTTTGGGAACCTGCAGAAGCTGGATGGTCCTACGGAGACTTGCCAGGACCCCCTGCCCTCACTGGACAACAACTGCACATATGAAGTGAGTACTTTCTCCATGTGACCCCAGGGGGTAGGAACAGCAGGAGCCTTGGCAGCTGATGTGGGACCATGGCACAGTCAGGCCATGGTCTCAGGTCTGAGGAGCGTCCTGGCCTGACAGAGGAGAGTGGGTCTCTGGTTCCCACACAGTCAGGGGCTGGGCACTGGTGTTCGGACCCCAGGAAGGCAGTCAGCCCAGCGCCCACCAGCAGAACAGAATGGGCCAGGGAAGTTGGGTGAATCTAGGGCACACAGGCTCCAGGTGGGTGGGTGGCAGACACCAGAAGCCCAAGTGCCTGCCTCTATCAGGTTGGGCCCAGGAGGCACCCAGAGATCCCAGAACAAGAAGCCCTTACCAATATCACAGAGGACTCCTCCTTCGGATGTGGCCTGGAATGGGTAGGTGGGTGGGTGGGTGGGTGGAAGGAATCTCAAGGGGAAGGAGGGATTCCTTGGTCTGGTCTGTAAGGGGCAGTGTCCCCCGATAAGCACCGTGGCAATCCTACAGCCTCCCTGTCCCCCCCAGGAGGACATCTGCCACTGCACCCTGCTGGGCCCGGCCTTCGCTGAGTGCAATAAGCTGGTGGACCCCGATCCGTATGTGACCGCCTGTGTCCAGGATCTGTGCCACTGCCCCACATGCCCCTGTGCGACCATTGCCGAGTATTCCCGCCAGTGTGCCCAAGCAGGGGGCCAGCCACAGAACTGGAGGGGCCCCAAACTCTGCCGTGAGTGCCCCCCACAGGGCCCAGGGCATACACTGGGAGCCAGTGCCCGGCATCTGGCTGGAGAGACAACAGGGAAGAGATGGCTACTCAGGGGCCCCAAAAAGAGGAGCAAGTGAGGAGAGAGGCAGGTGCGGGATAGCTGTGGAGACAACACGGAAGTGAAACCTCGGGGGCTGGGGGCCCAGAGGGAGGACCTGGACCTCAGGCACAGTGAGCAGACATGTGTCAGGGCCTCAGGGCATGCTGGGAAGAAGGGCATGTGGGAGGCATGGGGCCCAGGCGTCCCTCACATCCTGCCTCTCCCAGGAGACACCTTTGGGGGACCTTGGTGGACATGGAGGCAGGGAATGGGTGCAGTCCCAGCTGACCTGAGTGGTTGGCTGGGACGCCTGGGCTAAGGGCCGCCTCCCTATTGCAGCACGGACGTGCCCCATGAACATGCAGCACCAGGAGTGTGGCTCGTCCTGCACAGACACCTGCTCCAATCCCCAGCGCTCCCAGCTCTGCGAGGACCACTGTGTGGCTGGCTGCTTCTGCCCTCCAGGCAGGCCTGTGCCCTTTGCCCCACCTTCAGGGTCACTGTCTCCAACATCTGACCCCTGCATCTGCTGAGGGTCCAGGACAGCCCTCCTCACCTTGGAGGGCTGGAGGGCCCTACCTGGGGTCCCACCCAAGGGTCAAGGTTGGGGTGGGCACTGTTAGGAAGCCAGAGACCTGATGTCCTGTGGGAGGAGGCAGCACAGGTGTCACAGAGCCCAGGAGCCAGGTGGAGAAGCAGGCCAGAGGACACAGTGCTCACCCCAAGCCACCAGGGTTCAGGCAGGGGTAGTGTCCCAGTCTAGGGGCTCTTCTTCTACTTCTGAGGCTGTGGTCTTAGAGGCAAGATGCCCCCACACCCTGGGAAGGTGACCTTTCTCTATGCCTCAGTGTCCCCATCTGTGCACAGGGGGGCCCTGTGCTCACTAGCCCCCTCATCCCTTCCCCAGGCATGGTGCTGGACGACATCACGCACTCTGGCTGCCTGCCTCTGGCACAGTGCCCCTGCACCCACAGCGGCCACACCTACATGCCCGGGACCTCCTTTACTACCACCTGCAGCTCCTGGTGGGCCCCTGGCCTTGACAGGGTGGGAGGGGTGGGCCCGCCTCTTCCCCACACCTCTCCTGCTTATGGTCTTTCCACCCAGCACCTGCTTTGGGGGTCTGTGGCAATGTCAGGACCAGCCGTGCCCTGGCACCTGCTCTGTGCAGGGAGGGTCCCACATCTCCACCTATGACAAGAAGACATACGATGTCCACGGAGACTGCAACTACCTTCTGTCCAAGGTGCGGCCCTGGCAGGCCCTCTGAGTCCCTCAGCCCTCCCACCCTAGTGAGGGTTCCTGGTGGCTGTCTGCTTGGGGGCACTCCCCTGCTGGGAGGGAAGCCCCAGGCCCCGAGACAAGCTGCCTGGAGGTGACCTGGTGCCAAGGCCACTTTTCCACGGGGTCACATCCAGCCCTCATCAGCATTGGGCATAGGGATGCTCCTGTCCCACACTCAGCTCACACACACGCGGTCTCCCAACAGAAGTGTGCCGACAGCAGCTTCACTGTGCTGGCTGAGCTGCGGAAATGCGGCCGGACAGACACAGAGAACTGTCTCAGAGGAGTGACACTCAGCCTCAACGGTGGGGACACGGTGAGAGACCAGTCCTGTGCACCACCATGCCCTGGGCTGGGAGTAGCAGAGGGGGAGGCCTGGGAGATGAGTCAGACCCCCTGCTTTGGCTCCCGGGGCAGCCACTTCCCAGGTGGACAGTTCTGGGGCCCACCACGCCTGTCACCCTGAGCTTCCCTCTGGCTCTGTCCCTGTGGGGTCCCCAGGCCAGAGCTCGCTCCCCTTTGGGTGGCCAGCTGGGGCTGGCTGCCACAACAGCTCCTCCAGCCACTGACCGTGACCCTGCCCCTCCAGACCATCCGGATCCAGGCCAGCGGTGGCGTGTTCATGAACTCCATTTACACCCAGCTGCCTGTGTCAGCAGGTGCGTAGCTTCCTGAGACACCGGGCTAGGTTCAGCACCTCCCAAGTAGGGTCAGCCCCTGAGCCCAGCAGGTCCAGCTCTTCCCCCGCAAGTCCTTCATGGCCTCTTACCTACAACTTGGGGGTGGCAAAGGTCCTGCCCCAGGATGCTGTGGGGACCTGCCCTCTTGGGAGGTTAGCAGTCCTTCAGGACCTGTGAATACTGTGGGCCACAGGCAGGAGAGCTCCTGCCTCTGCTGCAGGATCCAGCAGGGTGGCTGGGTCCAGTTGCTACCTGTCCCAGGCAGCACTGCCTGTCTGGCTAGCCAGGCTCCAAGTACCCCTGACAATCCACCCCTCCACCACAGCCAACATCACCATCTTCAGACCCACGTCCTTCTTCATCCTGGTGCAGACAGGCCTTGGCCTGCAGGTGCAGGTGCAGCTGGTGCCCCTCATGCAGGTGTATCTCAGGCTGGACCCCGCCTACCACGGCCAGATGTGTGGTGAGGCCCTGGTGGTTTGGGGGCTGGGCTGGGGTGGAGGTCTGTACACAGCTGGAGGCTGCAAGGCAGTGGGTAGACAGAGGCTGGCAGTGGACAGGAAGTGCTGGAGACCCCAGCATCAGCCCAGGATGCCTGAGAGCTGACTGGTGGCCAGGGAAGTGGCCAAAAAGCAGAGAGCAAGCTGTGCTGTCCCAGCTCAGGCCAGCCTCTACCCAGCTTATCTGCAGATGGTTCTGGAAGCAACCCCAGGGGAGTTCCCCCTTGATCTGCCTTGAGGACTGGGGAGGACAGGCTGAGTGGACAACTTGCTGTACCTGCTGCCTGGCTCCTGCCCCCAGGGCTGTGTGGGAACTTCAACCAGAACCAAGCTGATGACTTCATGGCCCTCAGTGGCGTGGTGGAGGGCACAGGTGCCGCCTTCTCCAACACCTGGAAGACCCAGGCTGCCTGCCCCAACGCCAAGAACATCTTCGAGGACCCCTGCTCACTCAGTGTGGAGAACGGTACCCTCTCCCCCACAATCCCACCAGGCAGCCCTGACTGACCCTGGGACCACAGGGACTCTGGCAGGGCTTGAGTGGCCTTATGTAGGCAGATAGCATGAGCGGGTTAGAGTTAAGGAGGGAGGCCCCCTGGGCATGATGGTGGAAGCCCCACATTGCAGCCCCATTCCCTGGCTGAGAGGCCAGTGAGGGGCAGTAGCCACTTCTCTCCCTCTCCAGAGAACTACGCCCAGCACTGGTGCTCACTGCTGACCAACCGCACAGGCCCCTTCTCCGCTTGCCACTCCACCATCAACCCCTCATCCTTCTACTCGGTCAGAGTCCATGAGCGGCTGGGGTGGGCTGTGGGGGGCGGCTGGAGAGGAGCCCTGGGAGCTCCCCTGCCTCATCAGGGCCTCATCCCCCCCCCACACCCTGCCTCCCGCGGACTGGGAGAGCCCTGAAGGGAGAACTGCCCATTTGGAGCTGACGGACAGCATTGGCATGTAGCCAGAAGCAAGAGTCCTGGAAGCTCCCGGAGAGGGTCCTTCTGGCCTTAGGCTCCATGTGGACGTCTGCTCTGTGTCAACACTTCACTCTCATGAGGACGCCAGTCACTGGAAGAGGGCCACGGCTTGGCCTTGACTTTACTCCGTTCTTTGCACACTTGGCCTGTCCATAGGAGCTGGGCAGAACTCTGGGGCACCTTTTTGCAGACACAATTTAACCCACAACAGGTGGCTTGGGGGTCACTTTTCTGGAAGTCCAAAGTTCTAAAAAGCATGTAACCCTAGCCCTGGGGGTGTTCTCTGATGACAGAGCCCAGCTCACCCCCATGCCCATCCTGTTGACACTGCCTCTCACCAGACCCTTCCTCAGTTTCCCCTTCCCACCTAGCCACACATCCCCCCACAGATCATCCTGAGTGAAGTATCTCCACGCAAGTTGGGCCTGTCCTAGTCCTGTGGACCCCAGATTTACCCAGTCCCGACCTGGCCTTCAGAGCAGACTCCACTCTGCTGGCCTGCCACCACTTCTCCAAGATGACCTCAAGCTCTGCTCCTAACATGAGGCCCTCCTGTCAAATCCCCCACATGGGCCATCTGTCTTTGAGTCCTGACCCTGGGTGGATGAAGGGGGGAAGAAATAATGGGGATGAGGGACCCTGGGGACCAGGTCCCTGAGCCTGATGTCTCTGGCCCCCAGAACTGCATGTTCGACACGTGCAACTGCGAGAAGAGCGAGGACTGCATGTGTGCGGCCCTGTCCTCCTACGTGCAGGCCTGTGCTGCTGAGGGTGTGCTGCTGCGTGGCTGGAGGGCCGGTGTCTGCAGTGAGTGCCAGCTGGGGTACCCCCTCAGAGGATGGGGTCCCCTCAACAGCTGTCTAGGCCTCATGGGTGGGAGTGGGGCTTGCGGGCCTTGGTGGGGGACAGTGATGGCTTACTGGATTCTTGGCCAAGAGCTTTGTGTGTCCCCACCCAACCTCATGAGGACGTTCACCGTTCCAGTCAGAGGAGGTGGGGGGGTTGGGCCAGGTGGCCAGCCACTGACTGTCCCTCACCCTGACCCACACAGCCAAGTACATGAGCAATTGCCCCAAGTCTCAGAGCTACCAGTATGTGGTGGACACCTGCCCGCCCACCTGCCATGCCCTGAGTGAGGCCGACACCACCTGCAGTGTCAGCTTTGTGCCTGTGGATGGCTGCACCTGCCCCGAGAACACCTTCCTGAATGACGCAGGCGTGTGTGTGCCCCCCCAGAAGTGCCCCTGCTACTTGCACGGCACCATGGTGGCCAATGGGGAGACCGTGCAGGAAAACAGCATGGTGTGGTAAGGAGGGCCATGGATGGGGCGGGCCTGAGCTCCCTGTACCCCTCGCCCCTCCAAGCCACCCTCACAACTCATTGCTGCCCTCAGCCCAGGCAGGCAGGGTCCGGCTGCAGGTCTGTCCATGCCAGATATTTCTGTGCCCCATCCCATCCCCGAAGGGGTCTGAGACACAAAGGGACCAGGCTGGGGGAGGACACCTGCCAGGCCCTCTACCAAGAGGTCTGGAGGTTGTGTGAGGGTCTTGGGGACCAGAGAGTGGTGGCGGTGTAGGCCTGGTGGGCCTCCTGCCAGGCAGTTCTCACTGGGGCCAGCAGGGTGTGCCCGACCCCACTCTTTCCCTGCCTTGAAGGCAGTTTCTTCACAAGCCCCGTCAGTCAGTTTCCATCACCGTGACATGAAACCTGAGGCCAACCTATGCCGGGGGTTACTCTAGCCACAGTTTTGGAGGTTGCAGGCTGGCTCTGCTGCTGTGTGAGGCAGGATGTTGTGGCAAACTTGCACACTGCATGGCGGGGAGCCAGAGAGTGAGAGAGGGGCCAGGGTCCCACATCCCCTCAACATCCCCTTTACCTGCCCCAGTGACCTCGCTCCTCCACTCCTCCCCATAGCTCCAAAGACTGGCTGCCAAGCCTTTGGCATGCAGGCCTTTGAGTGACATTCTGGGTCCAAACGGTAGGACAGGCTGAGGGCCATGTCCTCCTCCCTATGTCCAGCTGCCTTCCTGAACATGCACCTGCCTTTTCTGGGTGGGGACCTCCACAGAGGCCCCAGGAGCAGCTTCCCCGTCTCTTCAGGAGGTGGGGCGGCCTGGAGAGGGCCGGCCCTTGGGGGGTGCAGGAAGCCTGGGGTGGAGTCTGTGGGAGACGCTGGGTCCAGAGCAGGCTGGCCTGTCTCTTGCAGCTCATGTGCAGATGGGAAGCTGAGCTGCCTGGGAGCCCTGACGCAGACGGCCGCATTGGGTAAAGCACCCGCCCTGCCCAGCGCCCTGGGGCCATCAGTCCCTGCCTAGACCCTGCCTCAGGCCCAGCAGAGTTGCTCAAGTTGGAGAAAGGCCAGGAGTCTGTCCCACAGTGCGGAGGTTGCCCTTGAGGTTGGGGTCCTGGGCTACACCACCTGGGCAGCATTCAGAGTGACCTGGGCAGCATTCACAGCAGCAGGATGGAGTCAGCCGACTGGGGGTCCCTGGGCCTCTCCCACGTGCTTGATCTCCCCAGGGTGTGTGGCGCCCATGATGTATCTGGACTGCAGCAATGTCTCAGCGGGCACCCCAGGGGTCGAGTGCCTCAGGAGCTGCCACTCCTTGGACATGGACTGTGTGAGTCTTTCCGGGCACAGCCATGGCACAGCCCATGGCCCCAGCTGAGATCCTAAGCTAGGGGGATGCAGCCTGTGATGATCCTGGGTCCTGATGCCTCTGGGGGACCAATGGCTGTGAGCTTTGTGGACCCAGATACTCCACACCTGTGTGGCTTCTGTTTGGACACTCCTAGGATGGACAGTGTCCACTTGGTGTCCTAAAACCCTGAACTGGGGCAAACAGGCCTCTCCTAGTCCCTGACCCAGACTCCCTGTGCCCCATAGTTCAGCACACACTGTGTCTCAGGCTGCATGTGTCCCCCGGGGCTGGTGGCAGATGGGAGTGGGGGCTGCGTTGCCAAGGAGGACTGCCCCTGTGTCCACAATGAGGCATCCTACAAGCCGGGGGCCACCATCCGGGTCGACTGCAACACCTGGTAGGTCTTGATCCCCTTAGAGTCACCGGGCTTGGGGGTGTACATGGGGACAGTGACTTGAAATGGCCTGGGTGTAGCAGAGCCTTGGCAGGTGGCCATGCTTATAGGACCCCATTCTGTGGAGAAGGGGCCTGGGTTTCTGACCCAAGGTGACAGGATGCATGCCCACAGCAAGGTTGCCCTTGCCACAAGTATGCCCCTGAGCCTGGAGGGGGCAGAATGCAGGCACAGGCATGGCCAGCAGCCTCAGAGGGCAAGCTCTGTGAGCAACCCCCCACCCCACCGTCTAACAGCACCTGCAGGAACCGCCGGTGGGAGTGCAGCAGCCAGCCCTGCCTGGGCACCTGTGTGGCCTATGGGGATGGCCACTTTATCACCTTTGATGGCGAGCGCTACAGCTTCGAAGGCAGCTGCCAATACACCCTGGCCCAGGTGGGTGCTCCCACCTCTCTCCAAGGCTGGTGGCTGGGGCCCATGACCCTGGCCCAGGTGGGTGCCCCCACCTCTCCCAAAGTCTGATGGCTGGGGCCCATGACCAGCGTCATCTCTTCCTGCCCAGGACTACTGTGGGGGCAATGGCAGCTCCAGCGGGACTTTCCGCATCACCACTGAGAATGTCCCCTGTGGGACCACAGGAACCACCTGCTCCAAGGCCATCAGACTCTTCCTGGGGGTGAGAGCACATGAGCAACCCCTGCAACCCCCCAGCCTGAACTCCATCCTGGGCTCTCTGCCACAGTGCTGTTCCCGTGGTGCTTGTTCGTAGCGGACACGCCCAAGCCCAGGACTCAGGACAGCAGATGCTTGCTGCCTCTCCATCCTGGGGCCAGAGGTCCCAGATCAGAAATGCAGGGCCAGGCTCCTGAGAGGCCTGGGAGGGCCCTTCATGGCTTGTCAGGTCTAGGGACCTCAGTGTCCTTGTCCTGTGGCCATTCCACTGCAGTCTCTGCCTGTGTCCCCTCATGGCCTTCACTGTGTGTGCTCTCCTCTCTCTCATAAGTACATTGCCATGTAATGCAGGTTGATCCCATTTGAAGATCCTTCTCTGAATCACCTGCAAAGACCCCCTTCCCCATAAGGTCACAGGAACATAGCCTGGGGATTCAACTGTGGACCAATTTTTTTTTGGGGGGGGGGCATAATTCACCCTACCATGCCTGGGGCATTCCTTTCAGAAAAAGCATTCACGAGGCAGAAAGAAGAGCTCTGGATCAGGGCGCTTCCCCCTCGAAGGATGGGGAGGAGCTGAGAAGGCAACAATAGGTTGGACGAGGGGAGTGAGAGGTGGCATGGGGCACAGGGCTGGACAGAGTGGGCCTTTGGGGGCTCCTCAGCTAGTACACAGCCTGACATTCCCACAGCCTCCCCTAGCTACCAGCACTTCCTGCCATCCTCCGGCCAAACTCCCTCCACCAGGGTTCCTTACACCTCAGTCCCCTGTGCGCGTGAACTCCCTGGCTGGAGAGGGTCCTCAGGGTTGGCAGGCTGGCTTCTGGCCCCTAGTAACCTGCAGCTGTTGTCCCTGTGTGCCTCCATCTGCAGAGCTATGAGATGATCCTCCACGAGGGGGGCTTCAAGGTGTTGGAAAGGGGGCAGGGTGGGGATCTGCCCTACAAGATCCGCTACATGGGCATCTTCCTGGTCATCGAGACCCGCAGTGGGCTGGTGGTGTCCTGGGACCGGAAGACCAGCGTGTTCATTGGTCTGCATCAGCATTACAAGGTGAGTGCAGGCCAGCAAGGGCTTCCTCCTCACCTGGCCTGGAAGGAGAGATCACCTACACAGCCAGGTTCCAGAGTGAAGAGTTGAGCCACACTCACCGACAGGTGCTTTGGAGCCTGGGATGGATGCTGGTTCTGTCCACTGGCCTTTGCTATGGCAGAGGGCTCTCTGGGGTACCCCAGGACCTGCTTCACACCTTGTGCCCATGCAAGTTCCCTTGGTGCTGCCCAGGGGAGCTGGGGGCCCTCCCTCTTCTGCTCCTGGCCAGGTTCTGTGCCCAGCCTCCCTTCTCTGTGTGCTTCTGCAGGGCAGGGTCTGCGGCCTGTGTGGGAACTTCGACGGCAATGCCCTCAATGACTTCACCACGCGGAGCCAGGCCGTGGTGAGTGATGTGCTAGAGTTTGGAAACAGCTGGAAGTTCTCCCTGTCCTGCCCAGATGCCCCGGTGCCCAAGGACCCCTGCACCACCAACCCTTACCGCAAGGCCTGGGCCCAGAAGCAGTGCAGCATCATCCACAGTGCCACCTTCGCCACCTGCCACTCTCAGGTAGGGCTCAGAAAGACCCACAGCTCTGGGCCTGGTGGGCAGGGGCAGCAGATCGTAGCCTCTGGGTAGGGGTGTGGATGCGGCGGGCCTCGGAGGATAGTCTTGACCTGACTGCATCCCACAGCACAGGGTCCTACATTCCGGGTTCCAGTCTGGCTCTCCCACTAGGCAGGCTGTGTGATCTTTGGGCCAAGCATGGAAGTGTCTTCATTGTTTTGGGACCCATCCTTGAGCACAGCTCTCTTCAAAGCTTCCCAGGGAGGGATCCCTGACATATCCTGTGACAATCTCCAGAACTGCCCAGGCCGCAACACTAACAGAAAGCTAGCAGGGGTCTCCTAGAGGAAGTGGGGGTAGTTTTCAGTAGAGACTTCCAAATATCATTTCCCGTGGCTTTAACAAATACTGAAGTATCCACTCAGGGGCATGGCTTCCTCATTCAGGATCCTAAGTGGTAGTGAGAGGAGGGTAGCCCATGTAGGAGCAGCTGCTAGCTAACACACAAAGTGGCCTTTGCTGAGGTCACTCCCCACGGCCCATCCTTAGATGCAGGTAGCTGCATGCGGGTAACTTCCACTGACTTGCAAGATGCCTAGTGGCTGACAAAATTGACCTCAGCTTTCAAGGCTACCATGTTGAGGGAAGGGAGAATCGGATCCACCTATGGGTCTACTGTCCAGAAGAGTGTGAGTTGGGGGCTGCCCCTCCTCGACCTAGACAGTGGGCAGCTCCTTGTCCAGACAGGTTAACCATGTGGCCCAAAGTGCAGTTTGGAGTTAAGCAATACCTGTAATCTGGCATGAGCTGTCCAACCCAGTACTTCCTCAGGGCACATCCTGGGTGCCAGGCTCAGCCCAGCGAATGGGAGCAGAACCTGCTAGCATGGAGCTCACCTTTGGGAGTGAGACAGCCGGGCAGTCAGGGTGGGCTCTGCATAGGAGCCTGGCAGGGAGTCACCAAGGCCATGGGAGCAGCAGTCCAGGGAATGAGTCAGCTAGCAGGATGGTGGAGGGGGCCAGGAGGCTTGTGGGCTGGAGCAGAGCAAACCAAAGGCTCGAGAGCAGAGAGGCAACCAGGGATGGCTCGTGTCCCTGGCAGGTCTGGAAACTGCACCACATGAGCAGGTTCCTATAAGAAGTTCTGAGGAGCATGAGTATGGGTGCCCAAGTGGGCAGGTGCCCAGGTGGGCTGCAGAGGTGGTGCTGGGCAGCTCCCATTTGGGATACTCTAAAGATACTTGAAGCCCAGGATCCAGGATCTTGGACCACTGGTGTGGGATTGACCTACCACTGGCTGCAGAAACTTGCCCAGGGCCAGCTGGCTCCTGACCACGGCACACATTGCCCTCTCCCTTTGCTCCAGGTCGACTCCACCAAGTACTACGAGGCCTGTGTGCATGATGCGTGTGCCTGCGACTCGGGAGGAGATTGTGAGTGCTTCTGCACCGCTGTGGCTGCCTATGCCCAGGCCTGCCACGAAGCTGGCGTGTGTGTGTCCTGGAGGACACCGGACGTCTGCCGTGAGTAGGGGCTCTGCCCATGTGCTGAAGGGCATGGAGGTGGGAGGTGGGGCTGTAGCCTCTGTACCCACATGCAGGCTCTGGGACTGCCTGGGAAGCAGACACACAGACACCCAGTGTGTGTGAGACTGTACACACATGCGCGTCCACCTGCACAGCTGTAAACATAGGCAGATCAGACAGACTCTCCACAACAATGTGGTTCCCAATAAAAAAGGAGCTACAAAGGCAGGGCCAGGGATGGCACCTCAAGCCCTACATACCTGGGCTCAACCCAGGATGGGCCCTGGGGACATGCCAAGGGAGGTAGCCTGGCAGGCACACGCTTAGCCTCCTCTTTGTGCCCAGCGCTATTCTGTGACTACTACAACCCCCGTGGGGAGTGCGAGTGGCACTACCAGCCCTGTGGGGCCCCCTGCCTGAGAACCTGCCGGAACCCCAGTGCACACTGCCTGTTTGACATGCCTGGCCTGGAAGGTAAGAGCAGTGTCCTGGGGGGACCTCCAGGGCCCACTGCCAGGGCGGGCCCACAACTCTTGAGATGTCTGCTGCCAGGGTTGGGGATGCTAGGCTGCCCATAGCTGACCCGAGAGGGCTTGAGACTCAGTGAGAACCCATACCCATCCTAGGCTGCTACCCAAAGTGTCCACCCAGCAAGCCCTTCTTCAACGAGGACCAGATGAAGTGTGTGGCCCAGTGTGGCTGCTATGATGAGGATGGAAACTACTATGACATTGGCATGCAGGTCCCCACAACCCAGAACTGCCAGAGCTGGTGAGGCAGGGGATGGCGGGGGTACAGGGAAGGGGTGGCCCCTGCAGGCACTCAGCCTCCCCTCCCTCCTGCAGTCACTGCACCCCTGGCGGCCTCCAGTGCTCTCACAGTCCCTCGGGTAAGGAAGGGCTGCTGGGTTGGGTTGGGGCTGGGTTAGAACCTGGGAGTGAGCCCATACCTGCCGGCCCCCAGCCTGCACATGTTTCTACGAGGGCCGGACTTACGGCTACCAAGACATCATCTACAACACCACCGACGGCCTCGGTGCCTGCTTAATGGCCATCTGCGGAAACAATGGGACTATCATCAGGAGGGCTGAGGAATGTCCTGGAATCCCATCCACAACACCCTTCACCTTCACACCCTTCACCACAAGTAAGCCCTACCTGGCTCGACAGAAGCCCCTGGCCTGGGCCATCATGTCGCCTGTGGCCAAAGTGATGTTTGGCTGTATCTGGGACAAGGGAAGACCCCGGGGACACAGGCTGCAGGAGACCCTCTTGCAGAGGACCCCTGGGTCCTGAGCCATGACCTGCTGGAGAGACTCTAGCAGGGGTCCATGTTCTCATGCCAGGAAGTCTAGGCACAAAGCTGGCAGGGCTTCCACAGGCACCATAAAGATCTCCCAGGTCCCAGCTGATCCTCAGCAACTGTGTTTCCTTGCCTGGACACGGGCAGCCAAGCCCAATGCCCCAGTAGGCAACAACCCTGAACAAGGTGTGGGCCGGCCCTTGTATGAGGGGCTCACTATCACCAGCTCCTACTGGGCATGGTGAGGACCAGGCTCATGGACCTCTCACTCCATGCAGGCACAGTGCCCACAGCATCCACGGTGTGTGTTCGCGAGGTTTGCCACTGGTCCAGCTGGTACGACAGCAGCCGTCCAGAGCCTGGTGTGGGAGGTGGTGACATGGAGACACTTGGGAACCTGAGGCAGAAGGGGTACCAAGTGTGCCAGGCCCCGGCAGCCATCGAATGCCGTGCAGAGAAGTTCCCCAGCACGCCACTGCAACAGCTGGGCCAGAAGGTGAACTGCGACCCAGACAGAGGTCTGACATGCTTCAACAGTGAGCAAAGCCCCCCGCTCTGCCACAATTATGAGCTGCGGGTGTTGTGCTGCACCCATGTGCCCTGTGGTCACACCCCGTCCCCGGGTACCAGCACCATCGAACCTCAGTCAACAACAATAGGAACCTGCCAGCCTCAATGTGAGTGGACAGAGTGGTTCGACACAGATTATCCCAAATCTGAGGAAGACGGGGGAGACAGAGAGAGCTACGACAGGATTAGGGCTATGGGGGGCAGCATCTGTGAACACCCACAGGACATAGAGTGTGAGACAGACCTCTACCCTGGAAAGAGCCCAGAAACGTTGGGACAGCAAGTAAAGTGTGACATCCACTACGGCCTGGAGTGCCACAACAAGGACCAGACAGGGCTGTTCCCCATGTGCTACAACTACAGACTGCGAGTCCTCTGCTGCGGCACAAGCCACTGCACAGAAACAGCTAGCAAACACCCACTGGCCACAGTGCCACGCAACACGACAAAGAACACACACACACTAGGGTCAGGGTCAACAAAACCTACCAACCACATCCCCCAGCCTCCAACGGCACACACGACCACCCACTGCCAACCCAGGTGTGAGTGGACAGAGTGGTTTGACATAGACTTCCCCACCTCTGGGGTCGAGGGCGGGGACATGGAGACCTATGAGAACATCAGGGCTGCCGGGGGCAAGATGTGCCAGGAGCCCCAGAAGATACAGTGCAGGGCAGAGAACTACCCTGAGGTCAGCATCGACCAGATCGGGCAGGTGGTGACCTGCCACCCCCAGGTCGGGCTGGTCTGCAAGAACAAGGACCAGAAGGATGAGTTCACCATGTGCTTCAACTACAACGTGCGAGTACTCTGCTGCGACTCCAGCCACTGCCCCACCACGGCCACCCCACTGCCACCCTCTCCTTTGTCCACCACGCTGGCGCCCACCACCGCACTGCCCACTACCACTGCTCTGCCCACCACCACCGCCCTGCCCACCACAACCAAGACCACCACCCACTGCCAACCCAGGTGTGAGTGGACAGAGTGGTTTGACACAGACTTCCCCACCTCTGGGGTCGAGGGCGGGGACATGGAGACCTATGAGAACATCAGGGCTGCCGGGGGCAAGATGTGCCAGGAGCCCCAGAAGATACAGTGCAGGGCAGAGAACTACCCCGAGGTCAGCATCGACGAGATCGGGCAGGTGGTGACCTGCAATCCCCAGCTCGGGCTGATCTGCAAGAACAAGGACCAGAAGGATGAGTTCACCATGTGCTTCAACTACAACGTGCGAGTGCTCTGCTGCGACTCCAGCCACTGCCCCACCACGGCCACCCCACTGCCACCCTCTCCTTTGTCCACCACGCTGGCGCCCACCACCGCACTGCCCACTACCACTGCTCTGCCCACCACCACCGCCCTGCCCACCACAACCAAGACCACCACCCACTGCCAACCCAGGTGTGAGTGGACAGAGTGGTTTGACACAGACTTCCCCACCTCTGAGGTCGAGGATGGGGATATGGAGACCTATGAGAACATCAGGGCTGCCGGGGGCAAGATGTGCCAGGAGCCCCAGAAGATACAGTGCAGGGCAGAGAACTACCCCGAGGTCAGCATCGACGAGATCGGGCAGGTGGTGACCTGCCACCCCCAGGTCGGGCTGGTCTGCAAGAACAAGGACCAGAAGGACGAGTTCACCATGTGCTTCAACTACAACGTGCGAGTGCTCTGCTGTGACTCCAGCCACTGCCCCACCACGGCCACCCCACTGCCACCCTCTCCTTTGTCCACCACGCTGGTGCCCACCACCGCACTGCCCACTACCACCGCTCTGCCCACCACCACCGCTCTGCCCACTACCACCCTCCTACCCACCACCACCCAGACCACCACCTACTGTCAACCCAGGTGTGAGTGGACAGAGTGGTTTGACACGGACTTCCCCACCTCTGGGGTCGAGGGCGGGGACATGGAGACCTATGAGAACATCAGGGCCACTGGGGGCAAGATGTGCCAGGAGCCCCAGAAGATACAGTGCCGGGCAGAGAACTACCCTGAGGTCAGCATCGACCAGATCGGGCAGGTGGTGACCTGCCACCCCCAGGTCGGGCTGGTCTGCAAAAACAAGGACCAGAAGGACGAGTTCACCATGTGCTTCAACTACAAGGTGCGAGTGCTCTGCTGCGACTCCAGCCACTGCCCCACCACGGCCACCCCACTGGCACCCTCTCCTTTGTCCACCACGCTGGCGCCCACCACCGCACTCCCCACTACCACCGCTCTGCCCACCACCACCGCTCTGCCCACTACCACCCTCCTACCCACCACCACCCAGACCACCACCTACTGTCAACCCAGGTGTGAGTGGACAGAGTGGTTTGACACGGACTTCCCCACCTCTGGGGTCGAGGGCGGGGACATGGAGACCTATGAGAACATCAGGGCCACTGGGGGCAAGATGTGCCAGGAGCCCCAGAAGATACAGTGCAGGGCAGAGAACTACCCTGAGGTCAGCATCGACGAGATCGGGCAGGTGGTGACCTGCCACCCCCAGGTCGGGCTGGTCTGCAAAAACAAGGACCAGAAGGACGAGTTCACCATGTGCTTCAACTACAACGTGCGAGTGCTCTGCTGTGACTCCAGCCACTGCCCCACCACGGCCACCCCACTGGCACCCTCTCCTTTGTCCACCACGCTGGCGCCCACCACCGCACTGCCCACTACCACCGCTCTGCCCACCACCACCGCTCTGCCCACTACCACCCAGACCACCACCCACTGCCAACCCAGGTGTGAGTGGACAGAGTGGTTTGACACAGACTTCCCCACCTCTGGGGTCGAGGGGGGGGACATGGAGACCTATGAGAACATCAGGGCTGCCGGGGGCAAGATGTGCCAGGAGCCCCAGAAGATACAGTGCAGGGCAGAGAACTACCCTGAGGTCAGCATCGACCAGATCGGGCAGGTGGTGACCTGCCACCCCCAGGTCGGGCTGGTCTGCAAGAACAAGGACCAGAAGGACGAGTTCACCATGTGCTTCAACTACAAGGTGCGAGTGCTCTGCTGCGACTCCAGCCACTGCCCCACTACGGCCACCCTACTGCCACCCTCTCATTTGTCCACCAGTCTGGTGCCCACCACCGCCCTGCCCACAACCACTGCTCTGCCCACCACCACCCCCTTGCCCACCACAACCAAGACCACCACCCACTGCCGACCCAGGTGTGAGTGGACAGAGTGGTTTGACACGGACTTCCCCACCTCTGGGGTCGAGGATGGGGATATGGAGACCTATGAGAACATCAGGGCCGCCGGGAGCAAGATGTGCCAGGAGCCCCAGAAGATACAGTGCCAGGCAGAGAACTACCCCGAGGTCAGCATCGACGAGATCGGGCAGGTGGTGACCTGCCACCACCAGGTCGGGCTGGTCTGCAAGAACAAGGACCAGAAGGATGAGTTCACCATGTGCTTCAACTACAAGGTGCGAGTGCTCTGCTGCGACTCCAGCCACTGCTCCACCACGGCCACCCCAGTGCCACCCTCTCCTTTGTCCACCACGCTGGCGCCCACCACCGCACTTCCCACTACCACCACTCTGCTCACCACCACTGCTCTGCCCACTACCACCCTCCTACCCACCACCACCCAGACCACCACCTACTGTCAACCCAGGTGTGAGTGGACAGAGTGGTTTGACACGGACTTCCCCACCTCTGGGGTCGAGGGGGGGGACATGGAGACCTATGAGAACATCAGGGCTGCCGGGGGCAAGATGTGCCAGGAGCCCCAGAAGATACAGTGCAGGGCAGAGAACTACCCCGAGGTCAGCATCGACCAGATCGGGCAGGTGGTGACCTGCCACCCCCAGGTCGGGCTGGTCTGCAAGAACAAGGACCAGAAGGACGAGTTCACCATGTGCTTCAACTACAAGGTGCGAGTGCTCTGCTGCGACTCCAGCCACTGCCCCACCACGGCTTCCCCACTACCACCCTCTTCTTTGTCCACCAGTCTGGCGTCCACCACCGCCCTGCCCACCACCACCGCTCTGCCCACCACCACCGCTCTGCCCACCACCGCCCAGACCACCACCCACTGCCGACCCAGGTGTGAGTGGACAGAGTGGTTTGACATAGACTTCCCCACCTCTGGGGTCGAGGGGGGGGACATGGAGACCTATGAGAACATCAGGGCTGCCGGGGGCAAGATGTGCCAGGAGCCCCAGAAGATACAGTGCAGGGCAGAGAACTACCCTGAGGTCAGCATCGACCAGATCGGGCAGGTGGTGACCTGCCACCCCCAGGTCGGGCTGGTCTGCAAGAACAAGGACCAGAAGGATGAGTTCACCATGTGCTTCAACTACAAGGTGCGAGTGCTCTGCTGTGACTCCAGCCACTGCCCCACCACGGCCACCCCACTGGCACCCTCTCCTTTGTCCACCAGTCTGGTGCCCACCACAGCCCTGCCCACAACCACTGCTCTGCCCACCACCACCCCCTTGCCCACCACAACCCAGACCACCACCCACTGCCAACCCAGGTGTGAGTGGACAGAGTGGTTTGACATAGACTTCCCCACCTCTGGGGTCGAGGATGGGGATATGGAGACCTATGAGAACATCAGGGCTGCCGGGGGCAAGATGTGCCAGGAGCCCCAGAAGATACAGTGCAGGGCAGAGAACTACCCTGAGGTCAGCATCGACCAGATCGGGCAGGTGGTGACCTGCCACCCCCAGGTCGGGCTGGTCTGCAAGAACAAGGACCAGACCGGCAAGTTCACCATGTGCTTCAACTACAACGTGCGAGTACTCTGCTGCGACTCCAGCCACTGCCCCACTACGGCCACCCTACTGCCACCCTCTCCTTTGTCCACCACGCTGGCGCCCACCACCGCACTGCCCACTACCACTGCTCTGCCCACCACCACTGCTCTGCCCACTACCACCCTCCTACCCACCACCACCCAGACCACCACCCACTGCCAACCCAGGTGTGAGTGGACAGAGTGGTTTGACACAGACTTCCCCACCTCTGGGTTCGAGGGGGGGGACATGGAGACCTATGAGAACATCAGGGCCACTGGGGGCAAGATGTGCCAGGAGCCCCAGAAGATACAGTGCCGGGCAGAGAACTACCCTGAGGTCAGCATCGACCAGATCGGGCAGGTGGTGACCTGCCACCCCCAGGTCGGGCTGGTCTGCAAGAACAAGGACCAGACCGGCAAGTTCAACATGTGCTTCAACTACAATGTGCGAGTGCTCTGCTGCGAATCCAGCCACTGCCCCACCACGGCTTCCCCACTACCACCCTCTTCTTTGTCCACCAGTCTGGCGTCCACCACCGCCCTGCCCACCACCACCACTCTTCCCACCACCACCGCTCTGCCCACCACCGCCCAGACCACCACCCACTGCCGACCCAGGTGTGAGTGGACAGAGTGGTTTGACATAGACTTCCCCACCTCTGGGGTCGAGGGGGGGGACATGGAGACCTATGAGAACATCAGGGCTGCCGGGGGCAAGATGTGCCAGGAGCCCCAGAGGATACAGTGCAGGGCAGAGAACTACCCTGAGGTCAGCATCGACCAGATCGGGCAGGTGGTGACCTGCCACCCCCAGGTCGGGCTGGTCTGCAAGAATAAGGACCAGACCGGCAAGTTCACCATGTGCTTCAACTACAACGTGCGAGTACTCTGCTGCGACTCCAGCCACTGCCCCACTACGGCCACCCTACTGCCACCCTCTCCTTTGTCCACCAGTCTGGTGCCCACCACAGCCCTGCCCACAACCACTGCTCTGCCCACCACCACCCCCTTGCCCACCACAACCCAGAACACCACCCACTGCCAACCCAGGTGTGAGTGGACAGAGTGGTTTGACACAGACTTCCCCACCTCTGGGGTCGAGGGGGGGGACATGGAGACCTATGAGAACATCAGGGCCACTGGGGGCAAGATGTGCCAGGAGCCCCAGAAGATACAGTGCCGGGCAGAGAACTACCCTGAGGTCAGCATCGACCAGATCGGGCAGGTGGTGACCTGCCACCCCCAGGTCGGGCTGGTCTGCAAAAACAAGGACCAGAAGGACGAGTTCACCATGTGCTTCAACTACAAGGTGCGAGTGCTCTGCTGTGACTCCAGCCACTGCTCCACCACGGCCACCCCACTGGCACCCTCTTCTTTATCCACCACGCTGGCGCCCACCACCGCACTCCCCACTACCACCGCTCTGCCCACCACCACTGCTCTGCCCACCACCACCCTCCTACCCACCACCACCCAGACCACCACCCACTGCCAACCCAGGTGTGAGTGGACAGAGTGGTTTGACACAGACTTCCCCACCTCTGGGGTCGAGGGGGGGGACATGGAGACCTATGAGAACATCAGGGCTGCCGGGGGCAAGATGTGCCAGGAGCCCCAGAAGATACAGTGCAGGGCAGAGAACTACCCTGAGGTCAGCATTGACCAGATCGGGCAGGTGGTGACCTGCCACCCCCAGGTCGGGCTGGTCTGCAAGAACAAGGACCAGACAGGCAAGTTCAACATGTGCTTCAACTACAAGGTGCGAGTGCTCTGCTGCGACTCCAGCCACTGCCCCACTACGGCCACCCTACTGCCACCCTCTCCTTTGTCCACCAGTCTGGTGCCCACCACAGCCCTGCCCACAACCACTGCTCTGCCCACCACCACCCCCTTGCCCACCACAACCAAGACCACCACCCACTGCCGACCCAGGTGTGAGTGGACAGAGTGGTTTGACACAGACTTCCCCACCTCTGGGGTCGAGGATGGGGATATGGAGACCTATGAGAACATCAGGGCTGCCGGGGGCAAGATGTGCCAGGAGCCCCAGAAGATACAGTGCAGGGCAGAGAACTACCCTGAGGTCAGCATCGACCAGATCGGGCAGGTGGTGACCTGCCACCCCCAGGTCGGGCTGGTCTGCAAGAACAAGGACCAGACCGGCAAGTTCACCATGTGCTTCAACTACAACGTGCGAGTACTCTGCTGCGACTCCAGCCACTGCCCCACTACGGCCACCCTACTGCCACCCTCTCCTTTGTCCACCACGCTGGCGCCCACCACCGCACTGCCCACTACCACTGCTCTGCCCACCACCACTGCTCTGCCCACTACCACCCTCCTACCCACCACCACCCAGACCACCACCCACTGCCAACCCAGGTGTGAGTGGACAGAGTGGTTTGACACAGACTTCCCCACCTCTGGGGTCGAGGGGGGGGACATGGAGACCTATGAGAACATCAGGGCTGCCGGGGGCAAGATGTGCCAGGAGCCCCAGAAGATACAGTGCAGGGCAGAGAACTACCCTGAGGTCAGCATCGACGAGATCGGGCAGGTGGTGACCTGCCACCCCCAGGTCGGGCTGGTCTGCAAGAACAAGGACCAGAAGGACGAGTTCACCATGTGCTTCAACTACAAGGTGCGAGTGCTCTGCTGTGACTCCAGCCACTGCCCCACCACGGCCACCCCACTGGCACCCTCTTCTTTGTCCACCACGCTGGCGCCCACCACCGCACTTCCCACTACCACCGCTCTGCCCACCACCAGTGCTCTGCCCACTACCACCCTCCTACCCACCACCACCCAGACCACCACCTACTGTCAACCCAGGTGTGAGTGGACAGAGTGGTTTGACACGGACTTCCCCACCTCTGGGGTCGAGGGCGGGGACATGGAGACGTATGAGAACATCAGGGCCACTGGGGGCAAGATGTGCCTGGAGCCCCAGAAGATACAGTGCCGGGCAGAGAACTACCCCGAGGTCAGCATCGACCAGATCGGGCAGGTGGTGACCTGCCACCCCCAGGTCGGGCTGGTCTGCAAGAACAAGGACCAGAAGGACGAGTTCACCATGTGCTTCAACTACAAGGTGCGAGTGCTCTGCTGTGACTCCAGCCACTGCCCCACCACGGCCACCCCACTGCCACCCTCTCCTTTGTCCACCACGCTGGCGCCCACCACCGCCCTGCCCACCACCACCGCTCTGCCCACCACCACCGCTCTGCCCACTACCACCCTCCTACCCACCACCACCCAGACCACCACCCACTGCCAACCCAGGTGTGAGTGGACAGAGTGGTTTGACATAGACTTCCCCACCTCTGGGGTCGAGGGCGGGGACATGGAGACCTATGAGAACATCAGGGCCACTGGGGGCAAGATGTGCCAGGAGCCCCAGAAGATACAGTGCCGGGCAGAGAACTACCCTGAGGTCAGCATTGACCAGATCGGGCAAGTGGTGACCTGCCACCCCCAGGTCGGGCTGGTCTGCAGGAACAAGGACCAGAAGGACGAGTTCACCATGTGCTTCAACTACAAGGTGCGAGTGCTCTGCTGTGACTCCAGCCACTGCCATGTCACAGCATCCATTTCTTCCTCTAGTGTGCCCTCCACATCTGGCCCCACCAGTGGCCTGGGCCCCACTGTTCTCGTCAGCACAGGCACCTTCCCTGAGCCCTGTTTCTGCGAAGCCTTTGGAGGGCTCTTCTCACCTGGTGAGTTGGATCACAGGCCTCCCTTTCTTTCCCTGGTGTGTTCAATCTTCTCTTATGGTCCCCCTACCTTTGGTGTAGTCTCCCCATGTCCTTGTCTGGCCTTCCTTCTCCTCATGTGGCTGCCCCCGTGCCCCTAGCCTTGGCAGTTGGCTTCAGGTAGTTAGCTTCCTTTGGGTGAGTGCTCTTGATTTTGTTTTCTGTCTCGTAGGCGATGTCATCTACAACAAGACCGACAGAGCTGGATGCAACTTCTATGCCATCTGCACCCAGGAGTGTGGCATTGAGCGCTTCCATGGCACTTGCCCCACCTCCTCACCCACCATGTCCTCCATCCCTGTGCCCCCACCCTCACCGCCTCTTGGCTGTGATAATGCTGTTCCTCCCCGACAGGTAGGCTTTTCTTACCCTGTTTTGTAGGGATTTTGTCTGAGACCTCAGGTTTCAGAATAGGGCCAGTACTTGCAATTGTTCTCCTGCCCTTAGCGGTGGCCCAGGACCAGCAGCACCACCACCGGCATCCCCTCAGGCTTCGTTAGTGACCCATAACCTGGTATCTTTTTGGGTGCAGGCGCTGAAAATCCAGGGTGTTGGTCATCACAGTCTTTTTTCCCTCTGGTGGCTCATGTGCATGTGACCTCAATCTTCGGTGTGCTGGGTGATAGGACCCCATGAGCCGCCCCAGGTTGGCACCCTGCTTGTCCTCTGCTCCAGGTGAATGAGTCCTGGACCCTGGAGAACTGCACTGTAGCCAGGTGTGAGGGAAACAATCGTGTCGTCCTGCTAGAGCCATCGCCTGTGGCCAGCATCACCTGTGTGAACCAGCACATGCCCATCAAAGTGTGGAGCCAGAGCCAGCCTTGCCTCTTCCACTACGAGTGCGAGTGTGAGCAGGCAGTGGGTGGGGAACAAGCTGAGGCAGAGGAGCAGGCCCTGCGTGCAGCAGGCTGGGAGGTGGCCAGCCATCACTGACTGTAGACTGACTGCACAGCGAACACGCTTGCTCTGTTAACCTGCAGGCGCATGTCCTCTGGGAAGGGCTAAGGATGCAAACCACGACCAGAGGGGATTTTTCTGGGGGTCTTGATGATCTGCTTCTGTTACCAAGGGCACAGGGCATCACAGTCCTGCTGGCTTTAGGACAGCAGACACCCACAAGCCTCTCCGTCCTGAGGCCAGAGGTCCCAGATCAGGATGCAGGCCAGGCACCCTGAGAGGCCTGGGAGGGCCCTTCCTGCCTGTTAGTTCTAGGGGAGCCAGGCGTCCTTATCTTGAGGCCACACCACTCCAGTCTCTGGCTGTGACTTGTCATGGCCTTCTCTGTGTGTCCTCTCCTCTCTCACTGGATTCAGGCCCACCAAGGTAATGCAGGTTGATCCCATTTGGACCCCTTTCCCCATAAGGTCACAGACACAGGTCCAAAGGTACATATGGCTTATGGGGACAAAATTCAAGTCATGACACACCTTTTGTATATGAGGCAACTGAGGCCTAGAGACTTGTGTGGCTGCCCTGAGTCACAGTGGGGCTGAGGAAGAGGACCTCCAGCCTGTGTGTCCCACAGGTTTCTGCAGTGGATGGGGCCACTGGAACTTCATGACATTCGACGGTACCTCCTACTCCTTCCGGGGCAACTGTAGCTACACCCTCATGAGGGAGATCCACCCTCGCCACGGGAACCTGAGCATCCTCATTGACAACCACCACTGCAGGGCCCACGACATGGCCAGCTGCCCCCAAGCCCTCCGAGTGCACTACGAGTCCACAGAGATCATCCTCACTACCACCAACACCAGCGCAGGAGAGGAGAGCCTGGTGGGTCCCTGGGCAGTTGGAGCAGGCCCTCCCCATGCAGAGGCCAGGAGTGTGCCTTCCTCCCTGCGGTGGCAGTCCCCAGGGGTGCAGGAGGACCCATGGGGCAGGCTGCCTGAGGCAGAGCATATCTGTAGGCCCCATGTCCCTGAAGGAAAATCCAGTCTCTAGGATGGAGGTGTACATGCTGGCCTCCAGTGCTTAGGGATCAGAACCCCTAAAAGCTGCCCGGACCTGCCCCTGGCTAGGGTTTCCTGCACTTCCCCAGATCCTTTTCAACCAAATGCGGGTGAGCCGGGGCTTCAGCAAGAACGGCATTAGCGTGTCGGTGACGGGGGCCACCACGATGGGCGTCCACATTCCTGCTGTTGGCGTGAGCATCACTTTCAATGGGCACACCTTCCAGATCCAGTTGTCCTATGGCTACTTTGGCCACAACACGGAGGGCCAGTGCGGTGAGTGGGTGCAGCCTGGCTCCCAGCTGTCTGCTCTCCCCCAACCACCTCCCCAGGCCAGAGCCAGCTCTGGGCCTCTCAGTCGGTAGAAGGACTTGGGTCAGAGGATACAGCCAGAGGCTTCCTGGGCTCCAGCCTGCAGTGACCTCTGCCCCACTCCCCAGGCACCTGCACCAACAGCCAGAGTGATGACTGCCGCCGGCCTGATGGCACCATCGCCCCCACCTGCCAGGACATGGCCAAGACCTGGGTGGTGCCTGACAGTAGCCGAGAGGACTGCCAGGCAGTACCCAACCTTCCTGTCACCACCAGCCCCCCACCCCCAGTGTACAGCACAACTAGCTCCACCCCCTGCCCCATCTCACCCCTCTGCAAACTGATGCTGAGCGGGTGAGTCCTTGGCTTTGATATGGTGGTCGTGGGCAACAAGCCCTGCCCAGCTGGATTCTGCTGGGCACAGAGCACTTAGCCCTGCAACCTCTTGTCTGTAGGGTCTTTGCTGAGTGCCACAGCCTCATCCCACCTGGTCCCTTCTTCCATACCTGCGTGAGTGACAGCTGCCAGGCTGACACCCTCATGCTTTGCCAGAACCTGGAGGCCTATGCGGCACTGTGCCGCTCCCGGGGCGTGTGTGTGGACTGGCGCAACGCTACCAGTGGGCTGTGTGGTGAGTGGAGCAGACCCAGGCTTCCAGCCTCCTGAGCCTGCCTGATGCCCATCTAACACCTGTCTCTGCCCACAGACCACCCCTGCCCACCCACCAAGATGTACAGGCCATGTGGCCCCATGCAGCCTGCAGCCTGTGACTCCAGGTGAGCTCAGGCTAGGCAGTGGCTTCCTGGGCTCCAGCAGTCTTCCAGGGGCAGCAGTCTCCTTGGTCTGTGTAGGCCAGCCGGAGGTCCAGAGGAACCAGAAGACCAGAGCACATTGGGGCTCTGACCCTGAGCTCTGTGGCCCCCAACTCCAGGACTCCCTGGAACTCCTCCAGAGCTTCCAATCCCTTGGGCAGGGCAAGACACCAGGGAGGATGCCCATCTACATTCTGACTCTGGCCACTGTGGCCATCCCCACCCTTCCTTGGCTGCTTGTAAGGGGCTCAGAATCCTGCTCTTCTTCCCTGTAGGACCCACAGTCCCCTGAGCTCACGACTGGCTGAGGGCTGCTTCTGCCCTGAGCACCAGCTCCTCTTCAGCTTGAGCGCAGACATCTGTGTGCCCGAATGCTGTAAGCATGTTCCCCGCTACAGAACGTGGAGCCCATCTTCACCTGCACAGACAGGGTCCCCTGTGTCACAGGTCCCATTCTGCCAGGCCAGAGCATAAGGTGGCCACAGCAAGGCCTACAGTCTTGCAGAGCCCCAGTGGCCCCCTGGAGCCAGCTGTACAGGACATAGAGCTCTTGTGCTTGTTACTGCTCCTGTCCTGGGCCACTCAGGACTGGAGTAGCAAGGACCCCTGGAAAACTCCCCACCCCAAACCCTGTCCCAGCAACACCACACCCATGAGTTCTCCCAGGGCTTCTGCTCCATCCTGGTGGGAAGACAAAGGCCTAAAGTGGGCGGGCGACCAGTCCCAAGAGCACACACAGTCCGTGGCCTGGGTCCCATCTACCCAGCACCCTGAGTGACTCTTCCCTTCTTCCAGCCTGCGTGGGACCAGATGGGTCTCCTAAATTTGTGAGTGGTTCTGCCCCCACCTGCCCCTACCCCAACCTGAGATGAGGGAGGGAGGGAGCGAGCACCCTACCTTGAGTGGCCAGCTCTGCCACAGTCCTGGGGCTGACATCCTTCCTGCCCTGTCACTCAGTCTGCGAAAGGCCAACCCTGCTGATGGGGACCTGGCTTGCTCTTGCGCAGCTGGGAAAGCTGAGACCTCATCTGGAGCCAGCCCTGTAGCCTGTAGTGACCCTGGCATGGTCTTTTGCAGCTGGGAGAGCAGTGGATCAGCAACTGCCAGTCCTGTGTGTGTGATGAGGGCTCAGCATCCGTGAGGTGCAAGCCGGTGCAGTGTGAGGTCCAGGACCTGCCCCTGCAGTGTGGGCAGCCTGGTTTCATGGCCCTAACCAGGCCCCAGGCCGACAACCCCTGCTGCTCTGAGACACTGTGTGGTGAGCACCCAATAGCAGGAGTCGGGGTTGGGGAGCAGAGGGGATGTGTGTCCTGGCCTGACCTTAGCTGGACCACTTGGTGGGGCAGCCTCCAGGCGCTTCGGTTTTCCACCTGAAGATGAGGCTAGTACCTCTGGCTTGACCCCTAGATGGTCCCGGGCTTGGGAAGGGTTGGGGGTGAGAAGCATAGCAGCCCCTGAGAACCAGAAGCCTACACATCCAGGAAGGGACAGAAGCATGCCACTGGGCGGCTCCCCTGACAGGCCCCCTTCTCCACAGTCTGCAATGTGACCACCTGCCCCCAGGACCCACCTGAGTGTGGGCCTGGGCAGGAGCTGACCTACACCCAGGAACAGAGCAGCTGCTGCCCCAACTTCAGCTGCCGTGAGTGGAGTGGGCAGGGTGGGGCAAAGCTGCACCCCAACCCCCTCTGGGACCTTGTTGCTTAGGGGAGTGGGCAGGGCAGGGAGGGACCCAGGTGCACTCAGCCCTCCTTTTCCTTTCAGGACCTAAACTGTGCAACTACAATGGCACTGTCTATGGGGTAAGGGCTTGGCCTGGGCACGGTGCTGGCAGGTCTGGGGGGGCAGGTGGGGTGCCCATCTTCCTCAGTCCCCTGCCTCACCTCCACATTCCTGCCTCGAGGGTACATCTCTGCACCCTGTTCTCAAGAGCACTGGAAGGCTGGCCTCCATACCTGTTCATGCATTTCAGCTTTAGGGACCTTGCAGAAGGCAGTCAAGATGAACTCTGGGGTCCCTGCCCATGGCAGCCCCTGCCCACCAAGTCCTGTGCTCTGCTAGGGACACATTTACATTCCAGTTGAGGAAGAAACAGTTCCTCTGTGCCCCACCTGGCCACAGGGAGGGTCCTGGCCCTGAGTCCCACCCAGGACCCTTGGTGCACCCCCTGATCTACTCTAGGTTGGAGCCAACTTTCCAGGGGTCATTCCCTGCCACACATGCATCTGCGTCTCCATGGGAGCCCAGGCCCCAACTGTGCAGTGTAAGGAGGTTGCCTGTACCACATCCTGCCCCCAGGTGAGCCCGAGACTCGGAGACCCAGCTCCAAATGCCTACCTGGTGACAGCCACCAGGAGGATATTCCAGCTCAGCCTTCACTGGGGCCTTATTTTTCGCCACAGACAGGATATGAAGTAGGAAGAGTGGAAGGGGGATTGAAGGGACAAGACCTGTGGGCTACTGGGACAGGGGTTAGGCTAAGCAGGGACCAGTAGGAAGGGGGATATAGCACTGGGAAGGGACATGGCCTCACAGCAGGTGGCTACCAAGGAGGTATGCAGGCCCCCTGGCGTGTGGTAGGAAGGCAGGCTGGGCTGGAGGAGAGAGACCTGACCATCCCTTCTGCCCTTCAGGGCTTTGAGTATTCAAGATCAGACAGACAGTGTGTTCCGATCAGCTGCTTCACACCGGAGGGCCAGTCAGTCCAGGTAATTTAAGAAGGCTTTAGAGGTGGGACTCTCCTGGGAAATCGTCACCTCAGTGGGGCTCAGCTCCAGGCATTAACCCCCGCAGTGCCTTCCTTCCCTGCATTTCAGCCCAATGAAACCTGGGTCAGCAGCCATGTGGACAACTGCACCGAGTACCGCTGTGAGACCAAGAGTGGGATCCCCGTGCTGACCCCACGGCCCAAGCCTTGTCCTGACGTGTCCAACTGCAGTGTGAGCATCTGGGAAACCCCGCCCCAAGAGGCCCTACCCATGGGGAATTACCACCCCAAAAGACCCCAGTCCCGCCATGCCCAGGGAAGGTCTCCTGGAGTCCATCCCACTCCAGGAATGTTCCCTATCCTTGGCCCTGCAGGGGACCCTCAGGAAAGCTGGCTGCTGCTACTCCTGTGAGGAAAGGGGTGAGTCGAGGCTCCTTCCTACCACCTTCCAGTTCTGCCCAACGACTCCTGCCAGAGCTGACAGTCTTCTCACATGAGGCGGCAGTGGGACCCCAGGTCCCAGATCCATCCCTAGGAACGGAAGGGGTGGTTATGCATGGAGGGGAGGCTCCCCTGGTCCAGGGCCTTGCAGTGAGGATCTGGACTGTCTTTTTCCAAGCCTCGTGCCAAGTTCGTGGCACCCTGACCATCCTGCGGTACCAGGGCTGTGAGACGGAGACTGTGGTCAATGTCAGCTTCTGCGAGGGCTCCTGTCCTGGAGTGTCCAAGTGAGTGGACAACGTGGTCTGTCAAGAGGATGGCAGAGCTAATAGGCCACCCACAGTCACCCAGGGCCTGTCTGTTGGCCTGCTGACCAGCTCTGAGTCAGGAGGCCACACCTGCTACAGGAAGGAGGGAACAGGCTTCCAGCAGGGTGCCCTCTCCATGTCCATCTGCGCATAGCTCCATCCCTAAGGAATGGAAGGGGTGGTTATGCATGGAGGGGAGGCTCCCCTAGTCCAGGGGAGCTGAAGAGGCCAGGGGTAAACTCCAGGGCCTAGGGAGGATCCAGAAATATCTGCCCAGAGTTAGTGAGATGGAAGAGCCAGTTCATGGTCAGGGATCTTTGGGGTCCACAGAAGGCAAAACAGGGTGCAAAGTGACCCTGAACAACCAGAGAGCCCAGGAAGGGAAAGCCTGTGTGCTTGGGGAGATGACCAGGGGCCACTTGTGGACAGATGGGGCAGCTATCAAGAGCATAGAGGCCCATAAACACTGTAGTTGCTAAGAGAAACCTCAGGGATAGGGGGCCATCCTGAGGGTAGCACCATGTCCACAGGTACTCAATGGAGGCCCAGGCCATGCAGCAAAAGTGCACCTGCTGCCAGGAGAGGAGGACCCACCAGGAGGCTGTGATCATGCGGTGTCCCAACGGCACAGACATTCAGCACACCTACACCCAAGTGGACGAGTGCAGCTGCTCCCTGTCCTGCCTCTCCTTAACCCAGGCTCCCATGGACACACACATCTAGGGGACACTGGTGGGGAACATCCTGGTCCCCATCCCTGTGCCCCTCCTCCTGGAGCCAGAACACGCATCACTGACTACGAAAACCTTGGGTGGGCCTGCTCTGAGGGGCCTGTGAGCCTTTGTGGCTCCCAATGCCTCTGTCCTACTTCTCCCTGCCAGTGCCCTGGAACATTATGGACAGTGAGGATCCACTTGAGGAGGGCACAGGCAGGTGTCCTGTCCTCAGAGACCCTCCAGCCAGTCTGGGTCACTTACCATCAGGCCCCACCCTGGCCTTATGCCTTCCTGATGGCATCAAGATGCCCTGAAGCAAAACTGAGCACCTGCTGCTGCCATCTCACCACAGACCTGGGGGCCCCAACCCACAGGGCTCTAAGAGGCAAGATTTTCTGCCAGGCGCCAGGGAGCTCCATCAGGCATGGGGGCTACCTGTCCATGTCTGCACCCTAGGGCTGGCAGGAGGGGACTTGGGGGCTGCTAAGGGTGGGATGGAGGGGAGCCCCCAAGTACCCCTCTGCTCACTTAGCCTCAAACTACAATAAACCCTGGCATTGTGTGTCTCCTTCCTGAGTCTTTATCTGCCAGCTCTATCTGTGGGCCTGTTCTAGCTGCTGAACCGGCAGGGCCACACACACAAAGAGCCTCTGGGAGGGACAGGCAGCAGGGCAATGGGAATCTGTGGGTCATGTGCAGGCCCCTGGGCACCACTGGATGCCAATCTTGGGCTGTGGGTATACTGGCCAGGCCTGCAGACACCAGCCTAGCCATTATAGGGATGGGGGGAGGGGGGCAGCTAACGTATGTGAGACTGGATCACATGCAAAGACTGAAGAGTCTGTGGACAGCAGAGAGGCAACCCTGACCCCAGACATCATGGAGGTGTGGCTGCCTCCCAGCACGGGAGTATGAGGTGGGGGCCGGATATGTGCACAGCCTTGCTCAGGCCCCAGGGGCTGCAACTGATGCTGGCACTCCATGTCCACCACCACCTCCAACTCAAAGGCTGGGGATATGGAGGTGGGGTGCAACAGGAAATCTACCAACGAGGACACATAGTGTGGGACGCAGGGTACCCTAACTGGGCTTGGCTGCATAGGAAGGGCAAGAAATGAAAGCAAGAAATTAAGTGGGCAAGGGCCTACTATAGGTGGTGCCGCATCCTGGGGAGGCAGAGACCATGCTGGCTACCATGCTGACCAAGAAGCCTTTGAAGGGGCAGGGAGTCTCTGCCTCAGGCTGTCCAGCCCCCAGGACGTGGCAGTAGTCAGGCCCTGCAACATAGAGCTCCTGCTCCTTCCTAGGGCCTGATGAAGAGCATCTGGTTTCCCCTCATGGCCATGGCCAAGCCTGGCAGGCAGGCCACCCCACAACTGGACCAGAGGTAGTCCAAGGGACTAACAAGGCCGCAGGTGAACAGCAGGGGCACATGTGGTCACTGGGGTCACCTTCTTCATGTTTACTCTACATCTCGGAGTCTGACCTCCTAGAAAGTGTGGCAAGTCCCTTCTCTGTCTGGGTCTCTATCACACCAGTCATTCCCGTGACAGTCACCTGCCTGGGTCAAGCACACATGCCAAGCTTTCAGTGTGCCAGGGCATCATCCTTTCATCCCGACCAAGGTCTCATGCAGTGTGTGCTATTACTGTTCCCACTTTACAGATGGGAAACTGAGGACAGAAATAAGAAGATGCTTCAGAAGGGGTAAAAGTCCTCTCTAAACCACAGGTTCATTGCAGTGCCAGGGGAGGTAACTGCAAAAACAGACACAAGGAATAAAATCAAGAGTGCTAGTTACTTTAAATATATTTAAAGGGATTTCTGGCTTCTAGATGGAAAAGTGGGCACCTCTTTTCCCAAAGATAAAAGCATGACAATGAGAGGAACTTTAAAGTAGGAGCAACTGAAAGTGACAGTGAGTTAGAGGACAGATGCCCTCCTGAGAAGGACGGACTCTGGAAGCACTGACGGTGAGCTTACAGGAAGTGCACTCTTGGCCCCAGCCACCAGCCCCTCAGGAAGCCAGCACTCTAGAGTGCCAAAGCTCCAACAAAACGGGTGAAAGGCCCGGTAGTAGGATTTCTCCCCCAAGATTTAAGGATACTGAGGACAGATCTCAAGTTTTGATATCTTTCTATTGAGCTCCATAGAAAGGAACAGAGAGGGCAGAGAGGCAGTATATGACGAGGTAGTGACCTTCCAGAAGGAGAAACAAAAGCCCCGGGACTGAAGGCACTCCAAGAATGCCACAGAGATGGAGAAAGGCAGTCCACTCCTCACTCACGCGGTGAGACTCTGGAACACCAAGCACAAACATCAAGGTTGCCAGGTAGAAACAGCAGGTCACCTGCTGAGGAGCACAATTCTGGTGGCCTCTGGCCCCATGTCAGTTGTGCTGGACGTCAGGAGACAGTGTGCAGTGCCTGAAGGTGCCAAGGAAAAATGTCTCTAAGCACAAAGTTCCACACCCAACAAAACTCTTCTGTAAGAGTGGCAGGAAGACACTGGTGACAAAGAGTCAGGCAGATGCCTTACACAGACCCTGCATGAACTAGGGGTGAAGCTGGCCTGTGGCAAGAAGAGTGACAGAGAGCAGCCATCCTGAAGCACTGTAAGAAGAAGCACCCAGAAATCACGCAAAAGCTCACCCTCTCAATAGGCACACTGGTCTGCGTCTTTCTCTGTGGCTAGTGCTTCCGGGAAAGCACTTGCCTGCGCTGGGGCCCTCTTTGGAAGTGCTACAGTTACACCTTCCACCTTACACTCTGCATCCACCAGGGGTGGTGTCGGAGTGGTATGAAGGAGGGTCTGAGCCACTGTATTTCCTTCCTCTGGCCCATCACCCTGGGCCAGGTCTTCCTACAGTGGTGTCAACTGCCTGGGCTTTGTGATCTCAGTGTCAACAGCAGCCTCTGCCATCTCACAGCTGAGGGTCTTCACTTTGAGCTATTCCCACAAGATGCATCCATCTCTTCAGCCTTCCCAATTGCTGCATAAGGAGCTTCCAAAGAGCCACAACAAAAAGAAACAAAACAAAAAAACTGGCTTGCAGGACTTTGATGGGGTTGTGTATTGTCAGCGAGGACAGCATGCAGACCAAGGCAAGGTGGCCATGGGGATGACTGGGTAGCAGCTAGGAAATGGCAGGCTTGGACCCATTCTTCACACATCAGCCCTTCTGCTGCTGTGGTTTGGCAGTGCTGGAGGTGGAACCCAGGGCCTCAGGCACACTAGGCGCACACTTTACCACTGGGTACGACCTAACCCCATCCTTCATGCCAAGGACACATCTACTTGGATGGATGACCCAACACCAAAGAAATAGAAGTTAAAGTATACAAGCAGTAGAAAAAAATATGGGTAAACATATTTAAGCCCTGAAAATGGAAAAGGCTTTGCTAATTATGAAGAGAAATCCAGAAACTCTAAAGGAGAGAATAAAAAATTTGACAACATTGGGTGGGGGGTACTTTTTGGGCTGGGATTGTGGCTCAGTGGTAGAGCGCTTGCCTCACATGTGCGAGACTCTGGGCTCAATCCTCAGCACTACATAAAAATAAATAAGTGAAATAAAGGTATTGTGTCCAACTCCAACTAAAAAAATAAATATTAAAAAACAAAACTTGTACATGAAACAAAATCAACAGCAAAATAAAAGGCAAAAGGCAGACCAGCAACACAGCCATAGCCCCCAATACAGAAGAGCAGCTAAGAACAGAGAAGAGCCCAGTGGTCCTGAAGACAATAGACAATGTAAGCCAGAAACAGAAGAGATTCTTTGCAAAAAAAAAAAAAAAAAAAAAAAAAAAGGAAAACAAGCATCCCTCAAACTCACTCAATCTCACTCTCTGAAAGAGATTCAAGTAGAGAGGCTGCCCTGGCAGGCGGGGTTGGAGGGGTCTGGAAAGGCCTGAAGATCTCAGGTCCCTCCTGGGCTCAGAGAACTATTTCAAACGACTCAAACACAGCGACTGAACAGACCCTCCAGGGGAATCCACTCCAGTAGGCCACAGCCCTGCCTAGCTCTGCTGCCCCCCTCAGGCCCCTTCCTGTTCTGCACCACCTCCCAGGGCCTGTACTTTTCTGCCCCAGCTCACACCTGGCATCTCTCTGAAGGGCTGTGCTCAAGTGCCTGAAACTGCCTCCCTTGGGAGGAGACGTTAAGCCAAAGTGACTGAGACGGGACTACAGGAAAACCTGGCTGGTTAAGGGCTCCCCTGAAGCTGCCCTTTCTGTCGGCACCCCACTCCCTCCCTCCTTGCATTCCCCTGAGAGTACGTCCTTAAAAAATTACACACTAAGGGTCCTCTGACAGTCTGCTTCTGCAGAACTGTATCCAAGACCTACAGCACCAGAAGCAGTTCTGGTGAGCAACCAGTAGCAATGGGACTCTGGGTAGGATCTGTTGTCTCAGCCAGAGGGCAACATAGGCCTCCTACAGAGCCTGAGATGCTCACCTGTTCCGAGTGGGGGTGCAGGCATGAGATAAGCTGCTGGCCCAAATGCCCTGGCACAAGAGGTGACAAATATGGCCCAGGAGCTGATGGGCTGGGGTCACACACCACTGAGGTTGGAGAGAAAGACAATAGGCTCTTGTCTGTCAATGCAGGTGAAGGCCTGGTAGGAAAGCCAGACCTCTGGCATATTTAAAGCCAGACCATCTCCTGCAGCTGGAAGGTACTGAGTGCTGGTCCAGAACTCAAGTTCAAGAGGGCAGGAGGTGAAAATGCATGCACCACTGGGTCTCCTCTGCTGATGCCAGGCCCTGATGGAAAGAGTGGGACCCTGAGACCCAGGGTTGGGATATCACCTAGAGGCCCCTGAAAATGAGGCCCCCCAGACCTGCAGAGCCTACTGATACAGCCTCACTGGTTGCTTGATAGAGCTGCCCCCTTGCTCAGACTCCATGAAGGAGCCCCACCTTGCTGGAGGCAGATACCTGGCAGAGCACTGCTGGCACTGCAAGTCTACCCACACCTCTGCTCCTTGCAATAGTCCAGGAACTCAGGCCCAAGCACAGCTGGGCTGAGGAATGGGGACCTCCTGGGTATGAGGGAAGGAGCCAGACAGGGCCTGGGAAAGATGCCTCACCTACAAAGGCAGTGAGGAGGAGGTAGAGGAGGCCACCCAGGAGGAGCTGTCCTCTGCAGGGGGTGCTGAAGGTGCAATATCTGCCACAGAATCAGGCTCCCTGAACAGCAGCAGAGGTAAGAGGAACCTGAGAGCAGAGCAAGGTGGCAGCACCTCAATGCCAGAGGTCCCAGAGGTAGCTAACAAGAACAATGCACAGAGCAAGAACAGAGAGTGCAGGCTGATATCAGTCCCCTCGTGGAAGGCCCTGACCCCTCCACCCACTTCCAAGTCACTGGTAACGGAGAGGTGGGTTCCCTTATTATAAGGGCCCTCGCAGTCATCCAAGGTGTTGGGAACCTGGGCCTTCCCATGGCACCACTGTGACCTCTGCTAGGTAAGGCTGTGTGGGGTCAGATGCTGGAGTCCTGGCCCAGGTCTGCCTTTTTGTCCACCTCATAACAGACCTACCTCATTTCCCACACAATTGGGATACTCAGTAGCCAGCACCAACCCAGAGACTGCTGTACCTGTTCAGTAAAAGAAACCACAGCAGGAAGGCCAAGTGGGACCTGAAACCACCACACTGCAAGTGCACTGACCTGCAAGCCAGAGCCTGAGCTGACAACCCAAGCCCAGAGGTCAGAGCCCGTGGCCCAGGCTGAAGTTAATCATCTCTTCTCTCCTTTAAAACACAAGGAGAGGACTGGGGCTATAGCTCAGTTGGTAGATGCTTGCCTTGCATGCACTGAGGCCCTGGGTTCAATCCCCAGCATCACGCTAATTACATAAATAAATAAAACACGAGGAGAACCTACTGTCCCTCCAATTACCCAACATGTCCCTCTTTTGCATTGTTGCCAAGTATTAAGATTACTTTATCCCACCTTAAACATTATGGTTTACATTGTTCACATAGTCATGCTCTGTTCACTGTGACTATTATTCTCTCATTAGACCCAAGATATTCTTGGCCTCTGTCCTTTCAGACCCTGAGTCCCTCACTGACCCCACCATCCATTCAGAGGCCAGGTCTCATCTCCTACCTCTCAACCTGTCCACGTGTCTCTCCTCTATGCTGCCTGCCAGAGGACCCACGTCTGCAGAGATGTGCACTCTGGGGTGGCAGTGCCCACTGTTAGGCATTCTCGGGTTCTTCCCATGCCGTGTGCTTTAACAGTCCCTTCTTGTTCACACTGCACCTTAGTCTATAAAGGTCAGGGAACCCTGAATGCCCGGAGCCCAAGGGTCTGACTGCTTGCTGCTTCCTTGTGGAAGACGCCTCCGGTGCTCTCAAACTGGTAAATGCATGTTTGGCAGCCCATGTCAACCACACGTTCCTATAGGAAGACGTGCTTTTGCTTCTACCACCCTGTGGGGACACCCGTGGATCTCACAGAGGCTTCCTGAGCTGCACAGGAGCATGGACCAAACTCCAAGTCAGTAGGGAGGACTGGGTCATGAACTTCCAATGCCCTGGCAAGCCCCTTTCCTTCTCGTCTGTGTGTGCCCACAGGTGGGTGTTTCCATACACTAGGGATGAGGTTCCATACACTAGGAGAGTATTGCCTCCTCTCCAATGTCCTGGCTTGAATGAGGTCTGATCCTGATCCAGGCCTGTCATCAGCTAATGCCCTGTATGTTTCAAGGCATCAGACCTCTACGCCCGTCCACAAAGGGAAGCCAATGGAGTGTCTCCCAGTGCTGGCACTGTGACACATCCTGAAGAAAATGCAGCCAATGGAGACCAGGCCCTCCTCTGAGCCCTCGACGGTTCCATACACAACTCACCCCCACCTTGGGGACTTCCCCACTTTCCTGTGGGCCCAGCTCTACACTCAGAAAAGTGTATTTGAGCTTTTCCCCCTGGAATTTTAGGTATTCTGTCATGAGGGGCTCTGCCCCATTGCTCCCAGGTGGACAGCTGGTTCCTTAACTAGTCTAGTCATCGTCTGAGGCGCACTGTCCCTGAGCAGGGAGTCACATCAGACCCCCAAGAAACAAGTGGTGGTACCCAGTTCTGGCACACTACCAAGTCAAAGTAGTCTGGAAGAAAGAAATTACAAAAAATAAGAAAGGTGCTTGACAACAGGGAGCCAGTAACAACTGCAATCCACGCCTATGGCCACTTTAGAGCCAGAGCTCCAATTCTCGTACCTCTAGTGGGAACAACAAAAAGGCCAGGCCTTTACGGTTCTGCCTCCCTCACTTTCAGTTTTCATCCTTACAACCCTGAAGCAAGTTGCTATTACTGAGTGCATCTGCCGATTCTGACCAGGTCATCACCACTGCACACCAGGAGCCTCATTAAAAAACACTCGAGAATGAAGATGGCAAACTTTCCCTTAGGGGACTTTATTTCTCTATTTTTGTATGGACCGTTTATTAAATAAGAAGACTGAAAAGTAAAAATATATTTTACAGTCAAAGAAAAATCTGGATATGGATTCCCCCACACATAGCAAATATCCAGGGACACACAGTTCTGAGACGACCCCACCAACACCCGCACAGCGGGTTTCAGCCAACGGCAGAGAGTCCATTAAGGGAAGAGACGGCCTCGAGAGGATGCGGCGTAATCAAACTACACAAAGTCCTTCTCATCACACAGAGGGCGAGGTGGAAGCCAGAGGGCACAAGCTCTAGCGCACAGTGGGGCTGACAGGGAAGACCAGCCTCACTGAACACTGGGTGTGGCTTGCCATAGCCTGCATCCTCAAACACAGGGACAGGAGCAGCCAGACCCAGCAAGAGCTTGCCCCCAGCCAGGAAGGAGCCCGTGTGCTCTGCCCTGACCTCTGCCTTTGAGCTGGGTCAAAACACTCCTTCCAAGCATGGCAACCTTTTACCAATACTGGACACAGGTTGCGACATGGTGAGTGAACAAGAACTGAGAGCACGACACCTCCCACTGCCCCGGACTCCCAACAGAAGATGACACACAGTGAATGGAAGAAGTCCTACTTAACTAATGGCCTAAGAAAATGTGGTCTTTTTTTGGTCTATTAAAAAAATAAAGTGTTCATGAAAAAGAAAAGGAAGAAACCACAGGAAGTTCAAAGTCATCTTAAAACTGCCACTCTCCTCACATGAGTGCCAACCCACGAGAGCTGCCTCCATAGGTGCTGTGGTGGCAGCTCTGGGGTTGGTTCTGTGACGCTCTCCCTAGGACATGCCCAGCAGCAACACATGCATTAGACAGACAGCAAAATTATGACAGGACCCAGGAGCTGCAATCATACCTAGGCCCTGGAGGTGGGTGCTGCAAGCCAGCGAGCCCCATGCCAAACCTGCTGAGAGCACTGAGCCAGCTGCCTGGGAAGTCCTGTGCTGCCCACCACGCCCCCCTCACAGGCCCACCGCAGCCTGGGGTGGAGAATTCCAGCGGCTGGCTGGCGTGTTGAAGCAAGAGTCTATCAAAAGCACATGGATCTTCTGTACCCTGCAATTCAGAGCCTTATCAAAGGGGTACCTCCTCCTGCCCGTACCACCACGCTGCCTCAGGGTTACGGAAGTAAACACTATGAAGAATGCACTGTCCTCTAGTGAACCTCCAAATGCAGTTTTAGAGGGACAGAGGTTGAGACTTAAGCACGTCCTCCATCTAAATGTTTCAGGTAAGTGCGAACTGATAGGATGCACCTTCACACCTGTATCTCACAGCCAAAGGCTAGGTGCAAACACTTAAGAGAAGCAAAAGCAACTGCAATTCAATGCAAAAGGCAACACCGAAGCCTGGCTTCTCGGCACACAGTTTAAAGTGATAGTGCATCACTGGTGACCTGAGTCGGGCCTATCACCACATGTCACCCAGTCTGCCCCCACAGCAATGCTCACCAGAACATGGGTCCCACCACACTCCAGGGGGCTGCATGACAGACAAGTGCAGCTCCAGCCTAAGAGGTCTCCAAACACTGACGCCAGCTGGGTTTCCACTTCTGCCACCCACTGGACTACGGTCCTGGTGCACAGCATTCGCCTATGTCACGTCAGCAGCAGCCAGGGACCGGAACACGTAGGAGCAAAAGCAGTGCTGCACTCTCTTCCCTCCCCAACATCAGGCCCAGTGGTGAGGGCCTACCAGGAGGAAGAGAAGCCCTGGCATAGCAACCACAGAGTCAGAGATCAGCCTCCAGCAGGCGAAGGGCACAGTAGACACTCAGCAATTTCTAACACCCTGGCAGAGGCAGCTGCTTTCTGTAAGAATGCTTTCCACAACAGTGTGAGAAGGGGAGACACAGGTCCTTAAGCAATAGGAGCATGGGTCTGTGTAGTGACACGGCTGCCCATCACCCCCAACCCAAGATGAGGAGGGAGCTGCTCCACCCCACCAACAGTCAACAGGACTGCCGGGAACTGAAAACCCACATGCATCTTCAAGAACAGTGGGGAGGGTCAGCAAAGACGACCAAGGAAGGGGTATGTGGGTGGTCTTCATAGGAATCTTGTTGGGATGGTGACCCTGGGAAACCCTGGGTCACCAAGTCCAAAGGGCTGGTGGCAAGAGGCCATGAAAAACAGGCGGGTCTAGGACTCTTCACCCATCTGCAGCAGGGAGTTGATGGCTGCGTCCTTGTTCCCTCTCTGGGCTTCCAGCACAGAGCGGATCACCTCCCTGTCCATGTTGGGGAACATGTCCTGGATGGCCTTCAGGTCCTCCTCGCTGCAACGGGGCTGAGCGGTCACAGCTGGTGCAGGCATGGCCACGGGCACCATGCCAGGGCTGCAGACAGCAGGCATTCCTGAAAGCAGAAAATTGAGTGTGGAAGAATATGAGTGTCACAGCAGTGTGGTGTCCATTTCTGCTTAAGAAAAAACAACACACTTGCTTGGCTCCTGAGGGGACAGGTAACCTCAGATCTCCTTGAACACTGATCTGCAGGCATACCCACAGACCCAGTGGCCTCTCACACCTACCACAGGCAAGCTGGGCTAGATAATTTGTTTTCTTTATGCACAAAACCCAAGTCAGATGTCCCAAATCTCACATGAAGTTACCGCACAATTACAGGTGACCACACATTCTGATCCCCCAATACCTCAGGGACTCCCACTCCAGACGAGAATCCTGCCTGACAGAGGCCCCGACACAGGTCTCAGCTTGGAAATGAGCACATGCCCTCATCAGGTGTCTCTAGGACGCCCTCTGCAGTAGGGCAAGGACATTATTAATGGGGGAGAACAGCATGGCAAGCCCTCAACAGCCAGCAAGGCCACACATTGACCCCAGGACCAACACCACACTCACCAAAACCCACCAAGCAAATGCTCACGAGTGCCTTCAGGGTGGCTCTGCCACGGTGCCTACAGCAGCTCGTCACCTAGCCTCAGGCCCACACTGGGAGGCGGAGTCTGCCACAGAGGCTCAGGGACCACTGAGCTCAGCCCTGCTGTCTAAGACAGGACAGCCCAGCCTGCAGGAAGCACTGGAAGGGCTGGGTGACTAACGACGACAGTTCCCTTTGAATTTCTCTCTAAAGTTACAAGGGGTCACAACGTCATCAATTCTTTAAGCTTTAAAAGTGTGAACAAGCCTCCCAACCAGATTCCAGGGAACAAACTTGATTTTAGGACACAGCTTTCCTTTCCCAGATAAATTCAGAAGACCCTAAAGGCCACATTCTGAGGCAGAAAAGGCCACAGGGCACTAAGAGGTGCTAATGGGTGGAACTGGGCTGCGTGACTGCATGTCTCCACCCCCAGCACTCTTGCCCAACCAGCCAGCCTAAAGAGAAGGGTCGCAGAAAACCACCACTCCCACAGCCCTCGGCACATGCTCTCCTTCACACCACACACCTGCCTAGCTGATCTGAGTCACCTGGAGTTGTTCAGCTTCCATAACAAGAAGGGAGGAAACCACAGCAGGGTGTGGTAGTGCACACCTGTCATCCCAGCCACTCTGGAAGTTGAGGTGGGAAGATGGCAAGTTCGAGGCCAGCCTCAGCAACTCAGAAAGGCCGTGTCTCAAAATAAAAATGTAAAAAGGGCTAGGGAGCCAGGGGTGGTGGCGCATGCCTATAATCCCAGAGGCTAGGGAAGCTGAGACAGAAGGATCTTGAGTTCAAAGCCAGCCTCAGCAATGACAAGGGACTAAGCAACTCAGTGAGACCCCGTCTCTAAATAAAATACAAAATAGGGCTGGGATGTGGCTCGGTGACCGAGTGCCCCTGAGTTCAATCCCTGGACCAAAAAAAGAAAGGGGGCTAGGAACGCAGCTCAGTGGTTGAGCACCCCTCAGTTCACTCCCCAGTACGTATACAACAATGAAAACAGAAATGAAAATGAAGATCTTGCTGTTTAAGAAAGCAAGCAAAAACCACACGTGGCCAGGTGAGGATGACACAAGGCTCACAGAGCACAGACTGGATGTTGCCTGGCTCAGGCACTGGAGGGGCCCGCGTGGCCTCACTTGGGCTACTACAGAAGCACGAGGAAGCCCATGTAAATGCAGCCAGCTATACATCTCCCTGCAACCCTCCAGGCTGACTGTATCACAGTGAGGCAGGCTCCAAGAAGCCCAGTTTGTTGTCCCCTGCTCTCGTGAATCAGGACATGTGAGGTGGCACAGCAACTCAAAAGCCTGTGGCACCTCAGGGATCAAGCTACAATGAACAGAATGAGCCTGAGATGACATGCTCCTCCCTCTTCCAGGGTGGACCCTACATACTTGACCTACATTTAACCTGTCACCATGATGGACTGTGGATGTGTCTAACACTTGGTAAATTGTGAGGGCAGATTTTTGGGGTCTAGCTGGGGATGCTGTGGGGAAAGAATGGACAGAAGCCTTGGGGCCTTGGTGGTACACAAACAAGGTCCACTGTGGCTCAGGCAGTGGAGGTAGGGAGCCACAGGAGAGGAGGAAGGGCCTCAAGCCAGCCATTTCCCCTGGCGCATTGATACAAATCAGCATTGTCGGACAGGGCAGGACCTGCCTCACTTAGCTACAACAGACACACTGTGGGGACCTGTGGTAGGCACATTTCAGCAAAGTCCGATTCTCTACTCACAAACAGAAAGTTGAGAAGAGCAAACGCAGCAGTGTTTTGATCAAAACGAGCTGGTGCTTAATGCACGAGCATGCAGAAAACACAGGCAGAGGCAAAGGCACACCAACTCACGTCACTTGTAACCCACCATGACCTCACGAGACGCCCAAATACACAGGGCACGCAACACCCATGCCACGGCCTCCGAGGTCCCCTTGCACAGGAGACATGGTGCAGAATGAAGTCCGCAGAACACCTGGGGTCGGGCCACCCGGCTCCAGGACTGCTTTGTGAGCTCAAGGCTTGTTAGCCGTCCAACACAATGGAGCATGCCCAGAACAAAATACTATGTAATCTATGTAATGATGTTATGTCTTGAGCTTTCTAGTTGGTGGAGTCAGAAACACAGAGTAGCAGCCAAAAGGAAAAGAATTCTAAGCAAAACTTACAAGTTAATAAAAACCAAATCCTCCAGCAATGGCAAGGTGCTAAGAAACTCAGTGAGACCCTGTCTCTAAATAAAATACAAAATAGGGTTGAGGATGGGGCTCAGTGGTCAAGCACCCCTAAGTTCAATCCCCAGTACTCAAAAAAAAGTAAAGAAAAGAAAAATAAAAAGCAAAATGCTCACTCTAAATGGAACAAATCATTTATGTAGGCTTCAAGTCCTCTGATACTGTGAACATGTGTGCAGAAGACGGTGATGGGCATCTGTGCAGCACCTGCTGGACTCACCAAAACAGGGCGTGGCCTCAGAGCTGGCTGCTCACATTGAAGCTGCCAGGTACTGTTTCTTCTAGATTCCTCCCTCACCTGCCCCAGGAACAGAAGAGAGGGGAAAAAGTGGATGCAGACTCAGCTCTGCTTTTGTGCTGTATTGGGGGCATCAACACTGGTAGCTAGCAGCCCCACGGAAGCCCAAGGATGCCAGCCACGAGGATAAGAGACTGAGCTGCAGGGAACAGTGGGAGCAGCTCTGCTCACCTGCCTAGATCAGAGCACTCCAGGCCTATGGTGAAATGAGGCACGGGAGGAAACAGAAACTGCCACACTGGGACGCCTGCTAGCGCTAGCCAGTGCAGGGACCCAAACCCTGTGTTCACACCCAGGGGTGTCTGTCAGAGGCCCACCTGGCGAGACACCTGAAAATAAACTTTCCACTCAACTTTCTCCACACCACATGGAAAAAGGAAGCAGAATAGCAACACAGAGGAGTAGGAAAGTTATAAAAGGTCATTTTTCCCCAAAATAGCACATGGGTGGCTGCTGCCTGCCCCTCAGTGGCTCACAACCTCATGGAGCCCCTCTGTATCAATTAATGGGACATGCAGTCTGAAGCCTAGGACAAGCAGTTGCCAGGGGCTCCCAAGGTTAGGGGCAGGGTCACCTTTTCTCCCCAACTTGCACACATGGGCAGGTGGCCAAGCAGCAGCTCCTCCTCTCCCCACTCAGATCACAGACTCCCCCAGGACCAGCAGCAAGAGGAGGAAGAGAGTGCACCCAATCCCCCACAGGTAGGACCTGCTGCTCCTCACAAGTGGGAAACACTTGGGGAACTCGCAGCAGGCTGGTGTCCACCAAACTGGCTCTCTCGGTCCACTGTGTATCGCCAAGGAAGGAGCTCCACAGCACACATCTTCCAGCACTCCACCTCAAGAAGGCTCTCAAAACCAGGTTAAAAGCCCCAATAGAACCATGTGATCAATCGTATCGGTTAACTATCTGAATCTGAAGGAAACTAATCTGGGAATCAAAATGCTCCTTTATTTAAAAAGCACACACACATAAACTCTTATCTTCAGGCTATAACTGATGGCCAGAAAGCTCTAATCACATTTCCCTTTTCCACCCTCACCTCGCTTCAGTGCTGTGGGGTCTGCACTTCCAGGAAATGCAGAGGGAAAAGAACCTAAAGGGGACAACCCAGTTCTGATGGGCTCACAGTCCGCGAATCATGGGACCCCCGGTCTTTTAACCAGTGAAGTGGTTGGTTCCTTCCAAAGAACAGGTGGAAGGGTCCGTGGCTTTCGTCCCATGGTCTGGAAAGGCAGCAGTGGTAATTCTGACTTCAGAGCCTCAAACACAGACATTGAGAGGGGTTTTCAGGGCTGGGTCCATCAGCACACAAAGGCAGCTGCGCACCACCCCCTGTGCACACGTCAGGTGAGGGATGACAGGTAGCTAGGGCTAGCTGAGAAGTCGGCCTCCCCATTCCTGCTCTGCTTCCTGCAGGGCTGTGTCTCATCACTGGCCCGAGAGTGTGCACACACGCCGAGAGCCATAGCCGAGCTGGAATGACGCATGGCATTTTTGCCAAAATACTCCTGTAGGAATATTTTTTGTTGGTAGTACAATAAATAATAAAGGCAAACTTATATCAATTCTATCCAAATGCATATTTTTCATATATGTTTCAATGATTTTTAATGCCTTTCTTGCTTCAGGCATTAACATGCGGGGTGAATTTGGATCTGATGGACCTTTTAGGATATCAAATAAAGGTCCCAACTCTCCTGTTGGTATGCCTAGATAAGGCCTTATCCAATTTATGTCTCCTAATAACTTTTGAAAGTCATTAAGTGATTTGAGTTATCTACTCATATTTGAATTTTTGGTGGACGGACCATGGTTGAGGATAATAGAACTCCTAAATAATTAATTGGAAAATTTAATTGTATTTTATCTATTGCTATCTCTAGATTATAATTTTTTAATAAATTTGTAAGTGTGGCATAACATTCTAGCAATGTGTTTTTATCTTTATGTGCTAATAATACATCATCCATATAGTGAAAATATTTGTAGTTCAGGATATTGATTTCTAAGTGGCTGGATTGCTTTGTTAACATAAATTTGACACATAGTTGGGCTGTTAACCATCCCTTGAGGGAGTACTTTCCATTCATATCTCTGATCAGGACCTTCATGATTTAGTGCAGGGATAGTAAATGCAAAACGTGGACTATCCTCGGGATGAATTGGAATTGAAAAAAAAAAACAATCTTTAATATCTATAGCTAAAACATACCAGGTTTTTGGCAAAGCAGACAATTGGGGAATCCCCGATTGAGCAGGTCCCATAATAACCATCTCATTATTAATGGCTCTTAAATCTTGCAATAATCTCCATTTACCAGATTTCTTTTTGATGACAAAAATGGGAGTATTATGGGGAGATATGGAAGGTTATATATGTCCCTCTGCTAATTGTTGTTTGACCAGGTCATGGGCTACTTGTGTCTTTTCTTTAGTCAGGGGCCACTAAGGAAGCCATACTGGTCTTTTTGATTTCCAAGTAATTTTTTTGTCTCAGTGACCCCTTCTGAAAACCCAATCCATGTCTATTTATTCCTTGATCTATTTGACTTGGTGCTGCTATACCTTGTTCTTGTTTTCCTAATCTTTTTTCTTTCCTAAAACCTTGTCTAGCCCTAGTAGTGGGCACATTAGGATTGATGTTATTTGTTAATGTCAAACCTAATTGATCTAGGACATCTTGTCCCCATAAATTTATAGGAAGATGATCCAATACATATGGCTGTATAGTTCCTTCACATCCTTCAGGATCCTTCCAATCTAATACCATTGCACTTCTATGGGGATTAGTCGCCACTCCTAGGCCTCGAAGCGTTTGAGTGCCTTGTTGTAATGGCCAATGTTTCGGCCATTCTTGACGAGATATGATGCTAAGGTCTGCACCTGTATCCATTAGCCCATTAAATTCATGTCCTTGAATATTTAGTTTTAGCATTGGGCGAGAATCTAAATTTAAAGACAGCATAGCCCAATCTACACCTGTGGAGCCTAATCCCTTGGAACCTCTTTCTACAGTACGACTGGAAAATTTATCATGCAGGCTGGGTATTATTAATAACTGCGCTATTCTATCTCCTGGTGAAATTACTGATATACCTCTTGGAGAACTAGCTATAATTTTTATTTCACCTTCATAATCGGGATCAATTACCCCAGGACTTATCATTAAGTCCTTTTAGAGTGGAAGAACTGCGTCCCAATAATAAGCCTACTGTTCCTTGGGGAAGAGGTCCTTTTACTCCTGTGAGAATTATTTGAATTCCCATCTCTGGAGTTAGTACTGCTCTGGCGGAGGCGCAGATGTCCAACCCTGCACTCACTCTGGTTTGTCTGATGAGGGATCTAATGGATAATGTGTCCTGGGCACTACCCTGATGGTGTTGCTGGGTTCCTCCATTGCCCCGTATATTTGTGGTTGTGGGCCCCGGAGATTGGGCCCCCCTGTCCATTTTTTTGGCAATGGAGCCCAATGCTTTTCTCCACGATATCGTGGGTAAACACCTGGTCCTTGTCCATTTTTTGAGAACAGAGTAACCTCTATGGTGGTTTGAGAACAGCATTCATTAGCCCAATGTCTCCGTCTACGGCATCGTAGGCAAATACCCAGTATTCTACTTCTTTGATACTTAGTTTTGTTAAACCCTCCTCCTACGGGGCAACTCCTTTTAAAATGTCCTGTTTGTCCACAATTGTAGCATGTTTTTGGCCTGGCATCTAAAGCCTGTTGTACTGCAACTGCCCTTGTTCATTAATGTCTCTACGTAATTTAATATATGTGTTTAAATCTTCATGTTTCCATGGTCTAATGGCCTCCTTGCACAATCTGTTTGCTTGCTCAAAGGCTAGCTGTTTAATTAATGGCATTGCTTGCTCTGTATCCCCAAAAACTCTGGTAGCTGTTTGAATAGGCCTATCTACAAATTCAGCGTAAGGTTCATTAGCTCCTAATATTACCTTAGATAATTGACCTTGTAAATCTCCATGTCCTTGTAAAGTCTTCCATGCCCTCACTGCATCTGCAGCAATTTGTGAGTATACAGCAGGATCTTATGCAATTTGTCGCAGCTGATCCTCATAAGGTCCTTTTCCTAACAACATATCTAGATTTCTCTGAGGATAACCAGCTGCTGCACTTCGCCTGTCTCCGTGCAAAATTCCTCATTGGCAACCTTCCATAACAGGTATTGTCCTCCGTTTAGCACAGCTTTACACATACTAGCCCAATCTGCTGGTGTCATGTCCAAGTTGGTAATGGATTAGACCAGGCTTATGGTGAAGGGTGCTTGAGGACCATAGGTTGTTACAGCCTCTTTCAGCTGCTTCACTGTTTTGAAATCTAAAACATGGTGAATTCGCTGCCTTCCTGCCTGTTCAAATACAGGGCATGCTAATCTTTGAGGTCCTGTCTCAGGATCCCATCTATCAACTACGGGGGTTAAGGGCCCCATAGGCGGAGCTGTTGGTTGGACACTTACGCCCTGTGGTGATAGAAAGGTGTTAGTAGCAGCCTCCTGTTGTAACTTTTCCCCTGATGGCTTTTTCTGCTCTAAACTTTCTTCCCCTTTCTGACTATCTCGAGAGGCCTCCTCTTTTTCCTGATCTAATATGTCTTCTACCATAATCTGAACTGAAAGGTTTGGACTAGGCAAACAAAATCATATCATCATCCACAATGGCAATGTGCTAACAGGCAGAGTTCCTGGGTTTTTCTTTTCCCTGTCCCTTAAATCTTCACCACGATGATCCCATTGTGATATATTCAACAACTCCTCCTTAAAAAGCCATGGGCTACATTTTTGTATTGTATCAACGTATGCCCTGACTCTCTTAACATGTACAGCATGGCACGTGCGTGTGTGCACCTCACCCAGAGTCACGGACTGAGTCTTCACAACAGAGACTTTGCAGCACAAGCTCAGAGCTACAACAGTGACAAAAAAACATCAAATGAACTGAATACAGCCTTGTATTTTCAAGGCAGGAGAGGAGTAGGAATGCACTGGAAAATATGCACTTCTGAGAGTTGACTTTGGAGAAAAGAAAACCCTGATGTAAGTGCTGCTGCTCCCACCTGGTCGGCCTGAGACTCTGGGTGACTAGTGGATGGCACCCTCCTTCACCCAGCAAGTGCCAGCTCAGGAGAGACAGTGTTGCCATCACAAACATTCAGGAATGATTTGACTCAGGGGACACTGGGCATCAACTTCTATCAGATAGGGCACTTCAGCACCAGCCAACACTACCAAGTTAACTAAGAATGGACCAAAACTTCCAGAACCTAGGAGAAGCAGCTAACTCCAGGACAGAGGGAGGGAATACATACGAGCTGGGTCCTTCCAGTGGTGCCAGAGTCAGGAAGCACTCAGAGAAGGTGGAACACATCAAAAGGACAGAGTGTCCAGACTACAGCCAAACCTGGAGTCACTGAAAGACAGTACAGTAACAGACTCCAGCCCAGGGAGCAAAACCAACCAGGCCCACACGGCTACAGCTAAGTCAGGGGACAGCTCAGACTCACGACAACTAGGCAGCAGCGGTGACCACAAGCAGACACCAGGAGGGTGTCCAGGCTCAGTCCATCCATGTGCAAAAGGTAGTCACCTCATCTCCCACCCACACAAGCATGGAGGACTAAGCAGCAATGAAGAGGGAGGGCAGCCTTCCAGGGCAGAAGCTGGGCATACCCACAGAGGTGGTGGGCGAGGGGCAGCACAGCCCTGGGGCAGGTGGTGGTGTCACAGGGCCTGCCACAAGGCCCTAGACACACCCAAAAGTCTCAGCCCAGGGCCTGGATGTTGCCCTGAGATGTCTGGTGGGGTCTCATCAACAGACGGCACCATCTGCTTGCTCTGTGGCAGACCCCAGCATGGATGCTGTCCTGAGCAATGGGAATCCTTACTTACAGGAGATGCACACTCGCGTGGGGGCAAAGGTGGGCACCAGGAGGCTATAGTCTCCAAAGATTCTGGCAAAACGTTCTTTTTTTCTATTTTTTAACTTTTCTATAAGAGAGTATTTCAAAATCTAAAAGTATATGTCAAAAGTAAAGTTCAAAGTCTCTGTTTATAAGAAACATAGCCTTTCCTAAAATAAACATTTTACGGCAAACTTTAAACACATTTGCAAAAAGAATAAAGGATAGGAAGCAGAAAGATAAACAGGTCAATAGCTTTTCTTTTATCCAGAAGTTGATTTCCTATTAACCAAATATGTTCTGGTGATGGTAACTAAAGCAGACACAATAGTGTCCCCACAGAAGATGTTCAGGTCCTGACTCCTAGTGCTGTGAATAAGGGGGCCATGTTTGGAAACAGGGTCTTTGCAGATGTACCTGAACTAAGATGAGGCCGTGCTGGAGCAGGCTGAGCCCTTGTTCAAGACAGGAGAAGACACCCCAAAAGGCGGGGAGGTGGGGAGGCCCATGCAAGGGAGGCAGCACTGGAGTGACACAGCTATGGGCCCAGAAGCTGGGAGAGGCAGGAGGGACCCTCCCCTCCCCCCGCCCACCAGGGGCCTCTGAACAGAGTGGTCTTGCCACAGCTTGTTCTGGACTTCCGGCCTCAGGAATTGAAAGAGAACAGATTTCTGTGTTTTAGTTCCCTACCACCTCCCACCTGTGGCCCTAGTTGCACCTTCCCTGGGACATGAAAAGCCTGTGTTCCTACAAGTCCCTGCTCCTGTCCCAGACCTTCAACTCAGGATAACTGGGCGACAGAAATTTCACATAAACAGGATATGATGCGCTGGATATAACACGGTGGCAGCCCAAGTCGATGCTCCAAGGACAGAGCCCTCCAGACCTCAGGGCCCTGATGCTGAGTGTGACAGGTACCAAACTTCCATCTGGGTCTCTTGAGAAGACGAGGTTCCCTGCTGAGACACCCTCTCTGTCCACTTGCCAAGGTTCTCTCCTTGAGCTCTTGATGACCATGGCTGCTTTAAAGCTTCTGGATCACCCTGGGCAACTCTGTCAGCCTCATGCTCTGGTCTTGGCAGACATTCCCAACACTGCAAGAGTCCTGCCCTGGGCTCTAAAGACCATTTCCCTAGGTTCTCATAAGCAACTTCATCAAGGTTGAAGTCCCTAAGCTCTACCCGCTCTTGTCAGGGCTGGCTTCAGCACATGTAGGGGCTGACGAGCCCCTCTGCTCTGACTGGGCAAGATCCCAAGTGCCCCACATTGCTCTGTCCTGCACCAGCCTGGAGCAGCACCCTAGGCACCCACCACTGGGTGTCTTACAAACCCAGGACCCTCTCACATGGCCCCTGCCCCACAGAGTCTCCACTCCCACTGCCGCAGTCTCTGGCCTTTGCCCCTTCAGGGCAGTAGAACTCCCCACTCTCTGCTTAGATCTAAACTCTCTGGACTGTGGCAAAGAAACAGGATGACTACAGTCTGTCCTGTTGTCTTTCCTCTCAGGATGACATGGTCTTTTCTTGCCTAGTGGCTGACACTGGAAAACAGCTGTCACCCTGTCCACCTTGCCCAGTTTCATGGCTATTCTAGAACAAGGGCCAGTTAGGCACCAGGTGCTATCATGGCCCCAGATGGAAGGTAACCAAAGGTTACCATGAAAACTCAAAAACAGGCACACAAAGGTGCCTTCCAGCTGATGTGACTGCCACCATGATGGCTAACTCGTATAGGCGAGCAGGTAGCAGACAGGATGCTGAAAGGCAGGGTGTGCTTCACCAGCAGAAGCTGCCTACCACAGTGTCTCCCACACCAGGCACTGAGAGATCTCATTTCCACTTCTCCAAAACTTTCAACATTCCTTCTATGCACAAACAATTAGGGAAAACACAAACTGCTTCCTACACACACATAGTAAGTTCCAAGGCAACCCTGGACTCTGCTTCAAAAGGTCTGTCTACAAGGCCACCACCCTCACAGTTCTACACTAGCCCAAGCCCCATATGCATGCTCTAGGGTCCCTCCCTCCTCTTTCCTACTCTCTGCCCCAGGGCCTTTGACTAAAGGAGAAGCAGCACACAAACCTGCTATGGGTACGTAGCCAACGCCCTGCTGGTACACAGTTGGCATCAGGACCACAGGCTGGGGTGGCATCATCATGGCAGCCGGCAGCGACTGAAACACACCGAAGACAATCAGGGGGTCAGGGAAGAAGGACTACACCACATGTAAAAGCTTCTTTACTTCCAGTCTCACCAGAACCCAGACACAAGAACTCACTCCACAAGAAAGTGGAGTCCCAGTGTGGGTGCTGTGGCCTCAGCCATTGTGCCTACTCACACCAACACACCAGCTCTCCTGGGCTGGGAGAGCAGAGGGTGAGGGGCTTGGGCAGGAGGTACTACAGACCTGCAGCACCAGGTTTACAGGGTGCAGCGGGGAGCACAGGCTTAAGAAGGCACATCTAAGTGTAATTTTAGGGTCTGTTTTTGAGAGCTCATACCTACCCTAGCAGCTTCTCTCAACAGTCCTGGAGTTCAGTTCAAAACAAAGTATGAGCCGGGTATGGGGGTACACATCCATAATCCCAGCAACTTGGGAGACTTAGGAAGGAGGGTGGCAAGTTCAAAGCCAGCCTCAGCAACTTAGTGATGCCCTAAACAAGTCTAGCAAGACCCTGACTCTAAAATATTAAAAGGGTTGGGGATGTGGCTCAGTGGTTAAATGCCCCTGGTTTCAATCCCTGGTATCAAAAAAAAAAAAAAAAAAAAAAAAAAAACCACAAAAACAAACCAAAGCACCTGAATTAGTTAAGTAAACAATGGTTCTGTGCTCATGAAAAGGCCGGTTAAAGATGTGAACATCTAGCAGTAAAGACAGGAGACCAGAAGGTGTCACTGCTATGCCACCTCATCACACATATGGGCTGACCATGGTCCTCTCCACTCTCATAGCTTAAAACTTTCCCAGTAAAAGTTTAAAAAAAAAAAAAAAGGAAAAAGCCCTGGGTGACACAAAAAAGATGGGGAAGTCTAAGAACCCAGACCCTAGCCCAAGGAGTACAGGAGCCACAGTGGCCCTGAGGATGGGAGTGGGCAGGAGCCAGGGGGCCCAACATGCTGGGCCCACTGCTCCAGAGCCAGGCTTCTGCTCCATCCTTGAGGCACCCAAGCTACCTATGGTCTCTCTCCCCAGCACCTCACCACTTCATGGTCAGTCAATGCCTCCTGGGGAAGGACTCACAGGCCCCAGAACCTGAGGCCTGGGCTGGCTGCGTCACATCACTTGCATGGTGCGACCCCAGGGCACCAGGGCCTACAGGGACAGTGGAGGTCCCCTAGGGCAGGCTGCTCCCTCTGTAGACTGACCAGTGGGCATGCTCACCGTGTAGGACATGACCAGGTTGATCATGCCTTCCTTGTCGTCTCCCTGCCTCCCACTCAGGCTGTACCACTCGTCCTCCACCTGGCCCTGCTTCAGGGACTCAGGGATTGTGATGTGTGTCCAGGCAATGCGGTCGTCCATGGAGAAGGCTCGCTGAGGACAAGAGGAGACCCCATCAAGGCCCATGTGATCCATGTCATAGAAACCAGAGCTCTTGCTGCTGCGTGCCCCTTGGACCAGCCTGCATCAGATGCAGATCTCACCAGTAAGACAGAATCCCTCCCAGCCTTCCTGATGGAGCACCCTGTCCAGTTGGATGTCAGCCCTCCATGATTATCTGAGAGGCCCAAGGCCCAGCTCTCTGTACCTCCTGCCTAGTCATCAAGACAGGATAGACCAAGCTCTCTGCAGAAAAGGGAGAATCCCCAGTGCCGCTGTCTTTCTCCTGCTATGCCCAGATGCCTACTGCTCCTCCCTAGTCTCTAATGGCCCAACCCCTGCTCCACCAGATGCCATTTCTGCACTCCTGCAAGCATAAGACCAGAGGAGAATGCTGAGCTGCCACTCAGACCCATTCTGTTTCCCCTGTGCTCCTCTGTGGGCCAAAGAAAGCAGTGGGCAGGAAGGAATAAGAGGAAAAAAGACTGGAGAAAGAGGCAGAGGGAAGAGGATAAGGGGAGGCTGTGCCCCAGCTCCTCCTGGCCCTCACACTGCAGCCCCAGCTTTTGAGGCACATGAGGCCTGAGCCAAACCTCAAAGGAACCTCCTATAGCCACCTGAACTTCCTGACTGGCCCTCAAGAATGCTACACACCTGGCTACTGACCTGGTCAGGGGACACTTGAGGGATAATGCTGGTGGGCTCTGTGCCTTGTATCAGTAAGAATACTATTACTACCACAGGCAATGGAATCTAACCAGCTTAAAAACTCAACCTCCTCATGAAAAGCTGTCCATAAAGTGGCCAGTGTTTGTGTCACTGGTGAAGTTTCCAAATAGTTGCTGTCGAAGGAGCTGAAAACCAGGGGAGAGTCGAGGCCTGTGGCACAGTCCCACCTACTATCAGGTGTACAAAGCAGCCTAAAGCCAGTGGGTGGCCTGTGTTGACCATGGTGTGTTGCTCACCTCATCAAAAATTTCAAGGTAGAGCGAGTCCACGCCCGGGGGCACTGTGCACTGGATGACCTTGTTCCAGCGAGGATTCTTGGCACCATTGTGGGCCGTGGGTGTCTCGTACACTGCATAGCCCAGGCGCAGGCGGCAGTAGGGGTCCATGCGCGTCATGCCGTAATTCTTAGCCAACTTTGCCTGAAATGAGCCAAGTTTAGCAAGATGAGTGCCCACCACCCCACTGCCACAGGAAAAGCGAGGGCTGTCAATGTCCCACCGAGGCGTTTTGCTGGCGTGAACTTCAGCCACCAGAGCTCACCTGAGCTTAGCTGTGACTTGTTCCCAGGGTGCCAGAAGCAGGAACTACTGATGGGCTTGTCCAACTGTGACAAAGCACTCAAGGCCATGCTCAACCTAAGGTGCCTACCCGCAAGGTACACTTCCAATATCCTCCTCAAAAGGGGTGAAGGGAGAAAATGAAAGGAAAGGTGCCCCGGAAGGAATGAGCCAACCCAGAGCCCTAGAACCTGGTGACACCTGCTGCACAGGTTTCAGGACACTGTGGCCAGAGCTGCCTGGGGCTCCGGACTCTTCCCTTCACGAATGGGAGTGCTAGGAGCAACCTGGACCCTGTTCTACTATGGTACTGGCTCACAGGGACAAGAAATGGTCTTTCCTGTGTTACGGGTCTCTGAATCACAGACCACAAGTCCCTTACTTCAGGCCAGATGGTCTGCTCGGCGGGAGTGAGTGTGCTACAGGGAACACCACAAGCAAAACTGAGAATGGGACGAGATGCTGACAAACAAATCACTGTACAGCAAATAGGAACTCAAAACGCATCAAGGTTCCCAAAGCTATAAAACCTCTACCACAAAACAGGAAAAAATCAGAGCACTGCATTAGGCAAAAAAAAAAAAAAAAAAAAAAAAAAAAATCTCTTAGGTAGAACCAGCAAAAGAGCAGAGAAAAATCTTAAAAACCGGACTTCATCAGAATTATGAATACCCATTCTTAGAAAGAAACTTCAGGACCATACAAGACAGGAAGGAAATATTTGCAAATATCACATGTGATAAAGCACTTGTATCCAGAACATGGAAACTCTCACCAAGACACACAACTCTAGGAAAAAATGAGCAAAAGATCTGAAGAGATATTGATAGTGAATAAATACAGGCAGCACAGTAAAGAACAGTTAATATCACAAGACATCAGAGGGATGCAAAATAAAACTCCAACCACCACAGAGACTACTACAAACCTATTAGAATGGCTACAATGGAACAAAAAACAAGACAATGTCTGACCAAGCCCCATGCTGACAAGAGGTGGGGCCACTGGAGCTCTATGTGCTGTGGGCAGCAAAGCAAGATGGCATAGCTACTAGGGAACCTGCCACATGCCCCACTCTGGTAAACTAAAGTGCAGACTTTGGTTCACACAGAATGCCACCTGCAAACACGTTCAGGGAAGCTTCAGCCCTATTGCCAAGAACTGGAAACAACCTTGTGTTCTCCAAGTGGGTGAACAAACAATGGTGGTGCAGCCACACAAGGCTGGGGGAGGGTAGACTACACACTGCAGCAAACACAGCCAGACACTGCCACTCCAGGGGCGCTAGCTCTAACCACAGTTCAGGGTGGGTGGGGGTGCTGAATGCTAAAGGGATAGAGAGAACAGTATGAGGTGTTGGGGAAGTTTTCAGTATTGCTTATACTCATCAAAACTCATTCAAGTGCACAAAGCCAAAATTAATGCATTCTAATGTTGATATTCTCAATAAGGCCAACTTTTGAAAAGCACTGCAAACCACAGAAAAACCTGTCACCTGCCTGCCCTTTCCAGCCACTTCGTTTCTTTCTTTCCCCTCTGAAACACCAACAAAAGCCTTTCCACGATGCCTGCAGACTCTCCCGACCTGCCCACACACTTTCTTCCTTGATCCAATGCCACCACGGAGCTTGTGCCAAGGACACCACTAAAGGTACCTCTGAGCCCAGCTCACCTCCGTCAGGACAGGCTTGCCCTCCCCAGGGAATCCACTTACCTCTAAACCATCCTCAAGTGAACTGTGACTCTCCTTCCTCACCATTTGTTCAACCCCACTGTTCTCCTGGGGCCAGCAAGAGACCTCTTTCCCTCACACCTAGCATGCATTCTACCAAGTGTGGCTGGTCTCCCTTCCCAGTGTGCGAGAGAAAGATCAGTACTGGAAGTGAGCCCACCCTGTCAAGGTTCCCGAGGCTAGGTTGGGACAGAAGGTGGGTGCAGGGGCTCACTGAGGGGCAGGGAGCAGGGGGCAAGAGATGGAGAAAAATCCTTTGGCCTCCACTTCTAGAAGATAGGACTGGGGAGATGGGAGAGTGACACCTACTAGGACTGAGGAGAAGGCAAGGTTGGACACGTGAGTTTCACTGGAGTTTGTTGTATCTAAAATGACCACTAGACACCAGAGAAGTCAGGGCCCTGATCTGTACCGAGGAATCCAGCTGTGGTCAGGATCTACATGGGCTACTGGAGCTGCTTGCCCTGAGTGAATGGCTGGGAGGAGGAAGGCTACCGACATGACCCCTGGGGGTCCCAGGAGATGAGAATCCAACAGGGACTCTGAGCAGCCTGAGCGGCCTCCCAAAAGCTGAGAGAAGGAGGTCTGTCTATCAAAAGGGAAGAGGAGGACCGGGGTTGTAGCTTGTGGAACAGCATTGCCTAGCATAGGTGAGACACTGGATTCAATCCCTGGCACCAAATTGAAAAAATACACAAAATAAAGGTTAAATTCTATTAAAAAAAAAAAAAAAAAAAAAGGTAGGGGGGCAGAGAAGGATACCAGGAGGACCAGAAGTGCTCCTCAGCAGCGCCCCTGATGACACAGCCTTAGGCAAGCTGGTGCATGGGGTGCAGACAGGCTGCTGCAGAGGGCTCCAGGACTCTGGAGGGAGGGAGGAGGGCCAGGGGCAGTGGACACCTCTGAGGCTCAGCCAGCTCTGGTGCTTGCACTGTGAGGCAGGGCACCTGCAGCCACCCTGCCCTACCAGGCAGCAGTGCTCAGGATGTACCAGCTACAGGTGGGCCAGGAACTTCCTCAAGGTAGTGGGAAGCAGCATGCTATTTTAGAAACACATACCTCAGCAAATGTTTGAGATGAGTTATGAGGAAAGGAGGCTGGCTGTGAACACCCTAACAGCAGACTAGCTGAGCACCCAGGGCAGTCGAGCATCCCAGCTGGGCTACATGTTATCTGATGGCCCTCCTATAATCCTACCTCTCCATTTTCCTCCTGGCTCTGTAGGACACCCTGGGTAGTCATAATGAGCTTCAGCCCAACAGTGTACTTTAGCTTTCATACGAAAGTCCTTTGAGCCATCCAGAGACATATACTGTTTGTCAGCATGGAGCTGTAGGGCTGAGCAGGGGCCACTGACTGCAGGGCAGCAGGGCAGGGCCAGGTGAGAGAGCCGCCCACGTGGCACATGCTGGTGGGGCCACGGGCAATGCCAGTTTCCCCCTGCTGCTCTGAGGACAGGCTCTCCACATGAAGGAGTAGTATCGGCATGGAGCAGACACCCACCAACACTCAGTAAATTATTTCAATTAATTTAGACAGAACCCTGGAAAATCATCACTAATTTTCATATGTGTTTTTTTCCACACTAGACAGGTATTTCAGGAAAATCTGGAACCAGAAAAATTCATTTGTCTACATGGGAAAAAAGGTATAAAGGCCAAAATCCACACCCCCCCACCTGAGTATGGCCTACCTCTTGTCCTCCCCTACCCATGCCAGCTGCCCACAGAATAGAGAGCCCTGGCACCCACCTGCACCACAGTGATGCTGAGGCGGCCCACAGTGCCCACTGCCCCTCCATACTGCAGCTGCTGGGCTGCCTGGGCGTCCAGTTGAATCTGCTGCTGCTGCTGCGTGGGCGTGATGCGGAGGAAGTCCTGTGGGAGCTCACCAATATATACCTTTGGGCAAGGAGAAAAGACAGAATGCATGTCACAGGCCTATGAATCAGAGCAGGGCATCAAGCAACCCCACAGCACTCCCCCTACATGCTGGGACCAGCGTCCAGCCTCCCTCCCCCGTTCCTGACCAAGCACCAGCTTGTGCTCAGCCTCAGTTTCTCCATCTACAAATGAGAGCCAGGGAACCAATCTTTCTGGCCTGATCCTTTCCAAGACTTCCCTGCTCAGAAAGTTTTCAAAAACATATCACAGCTAAGGAAAGCTTAGAACATGTTTTAGCCACTAAAACCGAGTTCTCATTCTCAAAAAAGGCTTACTAGATGGTTTCTCGGAGTCTCCCACACTCCATGTCTGTGTGCATGATCCACATTTCCTTGCACCACAACTAAAAACAAGGCCTGTGTACTGCAAGTCACTGGGTCAAACAAATGAGATGAAATTAGAACCTAGATGTAAAGTTATTTGAAAAACACTTTGTCTGATAAACTTCAAGTATTTCCACTTGAAACAGTTCAAATTCAAAAGGGGCCTAGAGGATAACAAGAGGCACACAGATTCAGAGAAGGCCTCACTGCTCTGTTTTGGCCTCTTGCCTAACCCTGTTGACCCACTTGCCCAGCTTTGAGGATAAGTGGGAGAGGGAAGGCCGGAGGACAGGAAGACATACACTCCAGAGCAGGGATTTTCCAAGATCTAAAGGGCTCCAAGAATATCAGAGTTTACAAGAAAAACAGAGGAGACCAAAGCAAGAGTCAGCAGGAACAGACTCCTAGAGGTAGCCCTGGCTGAGATACCTAAGGCAAGAAGAGGTCAAGATCCACTAGGCACTGAGGACCCAAGTGTGTATGTCCAGAGCCAGGCACCAGTGGCTTCACAGAAAGCCAGCACTGAAATTGGTCCACCTGTCTGAGGTCTTACAGTGAGAGGGCCCAGGAACAAAGGTTGGCCAGGGCAGCCCTGGAGTAAGCACAAGCCTCCTAGGAAGTACATGCCCCTAACTGCAGCAAGGTGGGCCACCTGAGGTATGACACTGCTTTTCCTATGCATAGCTGGGGCACCTTCTAAAGTATCATGAGCAAGAAGTGCTGAGGAAGCCTGCCAGCCCCCAAAATTCCTGCAGGAGGGAGGGCAGGCAGGCCTGGCTGCTGGAGGAGGAGCTCGAGCCCTAGTGGGTCCAGCCACCTGCCAGCATCAGTGTTGCCTATGGTGGTCCTGCTGGCCAGGATCATGCTCAAAAGAAGCCTGAGGGTCACAGAAGCAAGCACAGCCAAGCATGTTCACTGAAAACTGCTACAAGGAGCACTCAGTGGCCCAGGTGACACAACACCAAATGTCTCCACTGTGCAAACCAGTCACTCATGCTTGTTCGTTGTGGGCTTCCACTGACATATGCCAGGTAGGCTTCCAGAAAGTTCTGCATGTGGCTGAACTCCTGACATGCCCGGGAAGCACCTCTCCCCAATGGCTCTGGTCATGAAGTTAGGTTAAGTTTCATTTTTTTTCTAATAAGCTGATTTGGGAATAATTTTGTATTTAAAGAAAAACTCCTTGCCTGACTCCCCATCTCTGGGTTTCCAGAGAAGATAAACCAGTCAGAGGTCCAGAACAATGGGAGGGCAAGGCTATCTTTATCAGGAGTGTCTGAGCAACCCCACCCACTCTGAGGAGAGCACACACCCTCCACACCTCTAAGCTCTAGCACAGGCTGAGGCCAGGAGGGACCTCACCCTCACAGAAGCTCCTGCTGGAAGGGGATGCCACCGTTGAGGCCGCCGTTGCCAGGAGATAGCTGCAGCTCCCCAGACGTGCGGCAACCTCTCCTGGGACCCTCTCATGGTGTGTTGCACAGGTTACAACGAGTCTGGGCAGAGCCTTGAGAAAGGTCCCGTGGCAGGAGACGCCAAGAGCCTGTTCTTGCCGGCACATGGGAAATGCTGACAAATCCCACAGGGGCTCAGGGCTCAGTCTCCCAGGCATCTGGACCACATATGCCCGTGTCTTGTGGTCCTCACACACAGCCTGCATCTCCAAGATCTGTCACCAGCTTTGTCTACTCACCATGAATAGATTATTTTGCAGAAACAAACACATAATTGGCCAAGCACAATCATGCATGTCTGTACCCCAACCTGGGCAACTTTGTGAGATCCTGTCTCAAAATAAAAAATATAATGGACTGAGAATTGGGAATGTAGCTCAGTGGTATAGCTCCAGGATTCTATCCCCAGTATAGCAAGGAAAGAAGAGAGGGAAGGAGGGAGAGGAGAGGAGAGGAAAGGAAGAGAGGAGAGGAAAGGAAGAGAGGAGATGAGAAAATACAATACTCACAACAACCAAGCTCTTGGAGTCAACACACACAGGCTAAATTCCCACCTACTAATCTGAGAGGCTGCCTACCACATGCCATATACTATAGCTCTAGGGTTGCTGTCGAAAACATCTGCACCTCCTGGGAACACACCCAGTGGCAGGCAGACAGGTCAGCAGGTGTCCCAGCACTGGTCAGTGTGTGGGGGTGGTCCTGGCAGCTGCTGCAAAAATGGGAGTCAGGAAAAGCTGCTCACAGGGAGTCAGGATGAGTCTCTTCTTCATCAATCTCTTGTCTGTCCCCTTCTTAGGAAAGGGACCTCCAGGCAGTGGGATTCCTTTTTACTGTATTCTTCTAGGTTTTTGCTACAGAATGGGACTGCTTTTCAATGGGGCAAAAGTATATCTAAAGAGCAACTATACTGTTACTTTTCAAAAGGTTTTCTTTCATCTTAAGGTTACAAACAGGAAAGGGTAACAAGGAGAGTCTGTATGACTAGGCAGGGGAAGGGGAGCAAAGTCTGTTTACAATGGAGAAAGCCACCCACTCTGCCTAGGCCAAGTGACCATGTCTCACACTAGGGACATACTGCAGAACTCTGCCCAGTCTGCCTTCTCCAACCACCAAGATCCCCCCCAAAACAAGAGAAGCCTGAAACTCACAGATTAGAGGAGAGGCAGCAGTCACATATGAGTACAGGGTAGGGACCCCAACAGATACAAGGAGCAAGCAGAGTGTGGGGCTGACAGGCGAGGACCAAAGCCAGCTCTGCTCACAGTGATAGGCACACTGATAGTAAGTGAACTACATGAGGGTCATGGGGTACTCTCTACCATCTCTGGAGTTTTTCTTTAAATACAAAATTATTCCCAAATCAGCTTATTAGAAAAAAAAAATTAAACTTAACCTAAAGAAAGAGAGGGGAGGGGTGTCAGCCATTGCCAAACAACAAGCAAACTGGTTATGCAACCAACACGCTGTCCACAGAAGAAAGATAAGCTTGCCTGCTGGTGCAAGTTCCTGCTGGTTTCTCAATTTAGAATGAATCCGTCCAAATGAGGACACATTTCTATACCTTAAAAAGCTACCACTGCTAACAAAATAAGTTAATGCTTCACAATTCATGGGTGGGTCCAGGTGCTGACGCAAATTCCCTCAAATTAGTGGCAGTTCTGGAGAATGTCATGAATAATCATGTATTTCAAATGTATTTTTAAAATTCAGTGCTAATCCTAAAACATATTTTTGCCATATTATGACAGAGATGTTTGGCCACATGAAAATATATGCTTTATCCTGCTCAAAGATGTGGGAATGTAAAAAGAAAATGATTAAACTTGATATCAGACACAAAATGGGTCTTTTTAATATGGTTTTGCTTAAAGTTTCAAAATAAGTAAACTGAGTTCAACACTAACAAATGATTTTAAAGCCCTTTGTAAAAACTCCAAAATTCCACTTCCAAGGACCAGTCCTGAGAAAATGCTTGCTTACAGGTGTATGAGCACAGGTATGCTTGCTGCCTCTTTGCTTGGGAAAAGGAACAGTCATCTGGGGTGCCAGCATGGCTGGTTCTCCCAGCCAGGAGCATCTGCCTGACATAGACCTACAAGCCTTGAAAAGGAATGAGGTGCTCCTATCTTCCTAACATGACAAAGAGACTCCTGGGTCCCTGATGGAAAAGAGGGTGGGCAGAAGGGACATGCTGGGCCTCACACCTGGCACTGCCTTGTGCCTAGCCATTGAGTACAGAGCAGTGAACCAGTGGAGAGAGTATTTGAATCCACTCCTGGGTGTGCTTGAAAGGCAGAGCCCATGGATTTTCTGGCAGATGAAGGAGACAAGGTGGTCCCAAGGTTTTTGTCCTGAGCAACATGAAGGGAGGATTTGCCCACCTGCATGTCTAAAACATTCCAGATGAAAGCAGAGAGCTTCTGGACTACAGGTTCTGAGTTTAGGAAAGAGGTAGGAGAGGACAGGCACCATCACCAGCACACATAAAGCCATGGCACTAAGAAGACCTCCAAGGGAGTGAGGGAGAAATTGGCCAGGTGAATGTGGTGTTGGAGCTTCTGTGATGCCTGAGTCAGAGCCAAGGGCTACTGCCCCTGGGTGCAGCCTTCCAGAGCCAGAGCCCACTGGGGATCTCTGAATACAAGACAAGCTGCTGCTGTCCCTCCTGCCAGTTCCATAGCCATGCTGCCTCCCTGCCTCTTGCAGGTCCCCAGCCCCATAAACCATCGTATACCTACCTCTACTGTCTAGCTGGTGTCAAAGCAAAGATAGTTAGGGATTTGGCCACAGTAAAAGCCAAGTTTCTGAGAAATGAAAACTGAACCATAGACACTCAGCAAGTTCACTAGTCCACAGTAGTCCACCAGGCCTGGGGCAGGCACTGCCCACACACCAACTCCACCCATCCTCTCTTAAGCCCTGAAAACAATTTTGTGAATGGTGACCAGATCAAAGACTGAGAGTTGTTGCTGTACTTAAAGTCTCAAATAATTTACATATCCAAAATTTCAATGGGCAAAAAAGGTTTGAAAGGCAGGAGGAAGACAGCAAGCTGACTTTCAACATACCCAGAGGAGAAGCAAATACCAACCACAATACCACACACAGCAGCATGGGTCCTTAGGAATTAAGATCTAAAAGAGGAACTTTAAGCAAAGGTAAAGAAAGCAGCATATATTTCAGCAAATCTCAACAAGCACTGACTGCATAAAAATGCTGTTGCTCCCTGTGGGAGGGTCAAAAAGAATGCAGGAACTATAACACAGAGCATATACAGCACCCAGGCTAGGAAGAACTCATCCAAGGCTGCACTGAGGTCTTGGCACTGCCAGGCAAAACAACTATGATGATTGACTTCAGAGCTTCATCTGCATGTTAACATCTCTAGGGTAACCACTCAAGAGAACAAAACACATTATGTTTTTCCAAACCAGCACAGAATTTAGTAATGAACTGAATGTTTTTAAACCTATGTATAATAAATCAAAAAGGAACAAATAAAATAAATAAAAGCACAAAAGTGTTAAAAACATGTATATATACTCATATATATAAATATATTCATATATAAATATATATACACACTCACACACACACACACAAACACGTATATGTAACAATAAAAACTAAAGAGTTTTTGGGCTGGGGATGTGGCTCAAGTGGTAGTGTGCTCGCCTGGCATGCGCGGGGCGCTGGGTTCAATCCTCAGTACCACATAAAAATAAAAAATAAAGATGTTGTGTCCACTGAAAACTAAAAAATAAATATTAAAAAAAAAACTAAGAGTTTTTATTGTTACATAAGAGGTTACTGGAGATTGAACCCAGTAACGCTCTACCACTGAACTATATCCTCAGCCCTTTTTATTTTTGAGACAGGGTCTCACTAAGTTGCTGAAGCTGGCCTCGAACTTGCAATCCTCCTACCTCAGCCTCCTGAGTCACTGGGACTACAGGTTTGCACTAACACACTGGACCTAGATATTTGGCTTTTTAAGAATGCAGCTGTGGGCTGGGGATGCAGCTCAGTGGTAGAGCACTTGTCTAACATGCATAAGGCCCTCGGTTCTATCCCCAGTACTGTAAAAAAGAAAAAAGAATGTGCCTGTTTGCTATTGATGATGGATATATCTTAAACATAGATTTTGAGTAAACTGTAAATCAAAGAAAAACAAACAAATAAACACTCTCTTAAACATAGATTTTGAGTAATCTGTAAATCAAAGAAAAACAAATAAACACTCCCTAGAAGGAAAGCAAAGTAGCCATCCTAGTATCAGACAAATGAGCAAAGGTAAAAGGTCAGAGAGGCCACCACTTCCTGGCCACAGCCCCACTTATTGGAGGATCAGCAATGCTAAGTATGCATGTACAATTAACCTGGCCTCAGATTCCCAAGCAGACGTTCACAGCAGCCAGAGATCCAAGCCAATGACCCAGCTGGTGAGCACCACTCAGCCTGCTCAGGACCTGACCATAAACATGTAGCTAGGGATGAGAGCCAAAGACTCAGGCACAGAAGGCTTGAAAACCATGGGCTCTTGGTACACTCAAGAAAGAGACAGCCAATACAAACCTCAAAAGAAAACCAACCCCTTCCTCTATCCCTATAATAAGGGGAAAGACTAGGCAATTAACTTTGCCTGCCCTGACACACGCTCCTTCAAGACAGACAGACAGCTCTGGCTGATGGCAAGGCTTATCGTTACAGACTAGTTCACAAATGAAGAATAGAAGACCATTTTTGAACACCACCCCTTGCCATCCCTAATGAAGCCACAAGCTTAGCAAGAGTCATCAATGAAGTCAGAGACCAACATAACCCTGGACAGGCCTGTGCCACCAGGGACCATCTGAGAGACACCCAGAGAAAAGGGCAGAGCTGGCCACTGATCAACCAGCATCTCCGAAAGCAGGACAAGGAACCAGAAGCAGATGACCCCACATACTGACCACTCCTGACATGAATGCCAGCCAGCCTTAAACAGGTCTCCTGCCTACATACCCACACACCCACAGAGAAACAGGACCCTCTGTCACTTCTTGTTGGAACCCCTTTGGAACTTTCTAATAGAACTAAGCAGAAGAAAGGTAGTCATTCCAAAACAGCAGCATTTTTCAAAAGTAAGGCAGATGCAATACAGGGTGTGGCATCCCTTAGTGGCTATTCAAGAAAAACTACCCTGAAGATGTACGTGCTGCTTCTCCTGAAGCAAGAACTGCACTGGTTCTGCTAACAGAAGCAAAGACTCCTTCCTTCAGACCTGTAGGATGCTAGGTATATACATGTCCTCCCCTCACCATTCCTAGCTCAAAGAAGGGACAAAGGGCCCTACCATACCCTTGTCAGATTGTCCTCTGCCCCTTTATAGCCCACAGGATTCTGCATGGGAATTCCACCCCCACCCACGGGAAGCAGTAGTCAGCCAGAGTCAGCTGCCCAAGCACAAGTTCAGGCTCCCAGGCTGGAAGACCTGAACCATGACCTAAACCCCACCAGGGGCTGACACGCAGGAGGCTGCCTGCCAGATTCCAGGACTGACTACACACACTCACTGTATCACAGGTTCTGTTTGGAAAGCCAGCACCCTGTTAATCTTCACATCTCCATAACTCCGTTTCTTGTAACAGAAAAAGTAGGGATGTAATAAACATCAATACATCCTGGCAAAAGTAAGAATTTTACTGGATCCTAGTCACTGTTGCAGCAGGGGCTATGGGCAGGTCAGCTAGCAGCAGCAGCTGCTGGAAAGGGTGAAGCTGCAGAGAGCATGTGTCCACCAAACTCACAAAAACACTGTCACTGGCCAGATAAGGCTCAAGGGTCATTTCAGTCTTCCATCTATAAGACAGCTTGCTCATGGCCAAACAACATACCCCCTTCTTCATCTCCAGAACTTCCTGTTTCCAGTGGCTCCCCTCCTGGTCCACTCCATGCTTCTGTTTCCCTTTCAAGACTCAAGTTGGATATACTGCCTCAATGAGACTTACATACCCAGGCTGGGGAGCAAATTTCACAGCACCTAACTCCTGAATTGAGGCCTGGATCATCTGAGTCACCACTTACAGCCACCTGTTCCGGTGCTACACACCTGTGGTTCACTGAGCCATGGGTGCTCTGAATGTCATGATCATTCACACTGCTGAATATTTTAGTCACCATGTACCCCAAGTAGAGTCCAAGACTCCAGTTCACTAATAATGCCGCCTTAGAGCCCAGACCCAATGTTACTGCATGCTTGCAAGTCATTAGGGTGCCCCTAAAACACTTGCTTTGTCTACATGTAATACAGATAGGGAACCATGTGACCCCTCAGAACACTGTCAAGTAGAAAACTGGACCAAGCCACAGAACTGGACACCACAGATCCACCAACTTTGAACACTGCCTGCATTCCCAATAACTCATCAGTATGTACATTATTCCAGTTCACATGGTCACAGCAACAGAGACAGTTCCCCTCAGTAATGGTGAAGGCTAACATTGGTTGCTCACTTCATTCCAGACAGATTGCACCAGTGTACTAACTCGAACTCAGTCCCACCCCAGACTGAGTTTACAGGAGGTCAGGACACTTCCAGACCACACAGCAATGGAGGGGCTGTCCTGCCCTGCTGGTCACTTGCTTCAGTGGAGGATATGGACAGGGGAAAGCCCACATCTCTGTTGAGCAAGCCAGGTAGAAATGAGAAAACTGCCAACATGACCTGCTGTTGTTCCCTAGGGTGGCTCTGGACGAAGACATGGAAACAGTGAGCAAGGGAGGCAACCCTGACTCTCCGTACTGACTCTGGAAAGCTCCCACACCAAGTGTGACAAGTATGTCGGGAGGTTCACATCAAAGACCTCAGAAAAAGTCTGCAGCAGAGAGTCTGCTCTCTGACAACACTGTCAACACCCAGCTGTGAGGGTGGGACCTGTAAACCCAGCTTCTCTAGACTCAGTTCTGCACTCCAGGGGATGGACACTGAGCACCCTCAGCCGCGGCTCAGTCAGCCGCTGGGAGACCATCCCGGCCAGCTCTCCAGAGCACACAGCATCACTTCGGAAACCAACACAGGGCTCCAGAGAAAATTCCAGCCAGAAGGGTCTTCCATCTTCCAACTTCCCTGATCCCACTCTCTCATTTGCAAAGGAAGAAACCGACTTGGAAAGGTGACCACTAACTGGGCCCAGAAACGGTCCCCACTGCCCTCGCTGCGTGTGGAGGGGTGAGGGAACTGCCGCATCCGGGGCCCGCCCGGCTGGGGGTCCTGAAGGCGCCAGCTCCGGCCTAGCACGCGCCCAGCCCGCGAGTGGGTCCAGCCCCACCCCGAGCTTCCGCGCAGCCCCGCGGGCGCGCGCGACGACCGAGGAAAGCCGGCGCCGGACCGCCCGCGCCGCTGACGGAAGAAGCGGCCCGAGGCCGTGGCTTGAGGTCGCCGCCCCCGCCCGGCCCTCTCCGGTGGCCTCACCGGCCCGCGCTGCGTGCTGACGGTGGTTGCCATGGTGGTTCGGCGGCCCCCCACACCTCGCCGACCCGACAGTGACGCGCAGGATAAGCTCTTCCGCCCCGCCGGAGCCTGCGTGCCGACGGTTGTCCCCCAGGCAGCCGCCGTCCGTCAGGTGACGGCCGCCGTGCCCCGCCCCCGGCGCGCTCACTGCGCAGGCGCAGCGCAGGCACCGCCCCTTCCGGCTTCGCCGCGCACGCGCGCTCCAGGTTCAGGGGGGGCCGGGAACGGCCGCTGGAAGGCGCCTGCGCCGTGGCTCTCTCCCGCCCCGGCCGCCCTGCGAATGGCTCCCCCTCGCCTGCCTTCTGCGCATGCCTACACTGCAACAGCGTAGGGAACTCCTCACTTCCGGCAGGTCAGGCTACCAGCTGGGGTCTGGAGATACCATCTCCCCTGGCAGTTTCTGATGCGCTGGAGAGGATTGTTTGAGATTGAGAACAAACCATGGGCAGCTGTCCCTGCAGTCCTTATTCACTCAGAATCCCTTGGAGGTAGAGCATTTACGTGGGAACGCTAAAGAAGTGGACCCAGGGGAGACCGGCCCAGGCCTAGGGGTGGTGGGGGCCAGGCAGACCAGAGCGATAGGCGCTGGAGGCTGAGGGAAGGGTTCTGTAGACTGTACTGAACCGCATCTTTCCTTTCCAAGAAGCGATTTACTCCCAGCCCTGCCTGGCTACAGTGGACACAGCCTGTGTGGACACAGCAAACGACCTGCTGTCTGCAGGAGAAATGCCCAAGATAATGTCAAAAAGAGGAACCTGAGCTACCCTGAAGGAGAGGCTTTTGTGACCCTTTCCACAGAATAGATCCTGGTACTCAGGAGGCTAAGGATAATTCCCTCTAACCAAAAAATCTGTAAGAACAGGTTCCAATTAGAACTGGTCAGCATGGGCCAAAGTGACCTAGAGTTGTCCTGGCCACAGGGCCTTGAAAGTCTGATGTCATCCTGCTGTCAGTCAAAAGTTAAGAGGTTGACCTGGACAGGACTCTTTGGAAACTTCTGGACCCCCAATAAAACTGGAGCAGAGACGAGGCACACTGTCCCTCTCCTCTGTGAGAGGACCCACGCTCCCTCGAGAGTGTTCCTTTTCCACCTTCATAGCCCTTTAACAATTCGTGCTTGTTACTCGCAGGACATGTTCAAAATCTTCTGAACTGGTTGCAAGAATGGGGGTGTTCACGCTACCTCAGTTTCCAAGAAGGTCCCAGCCCTGTAATGAAGGGCACAGGTTTGCAGGTGAGTGGAAGAGCTGAGAGAACCCAAGTGGCCACCCTGTGTTCTGCATAGCTCCCCAGAGGGTATCTCATCCCTCCAATTGTGGCCTCTCAGCCCTCCCCAGGATTCTGCCAGAGAAGACCACCCTTGGACCTTCCAGCCTATTACTCATCTAGGGGTGCTGAGCTCATTGTCTCAGTTCAGCAAAGAATTGAAGAACAGGATACAGAGATAGCAAACAAGCAGCTGGTTTATTGCAAAAGTCACAGAGACAAACTTCTCCAAAGAGAAGAGGCCCCAGAGCCAGGAATGTGGTGGGGAAGTCTTGGCTTATTCTTTTTATGGTCTCTGGAATTTCCTCCTTTCCTGACCTCCTCCCCTGTCCATGGTCTCCTCACTATTATTGATGGGTGCCCTCTCTGACAATGCATCTGCTTTAGTTTTTCTATTTGATCCCCGACTTAGGGGCATGAGTACAGAAGTATCTGTCTGATTGGGTCCCCTGCTTATGTCCACGAGCATTTTTGTCAAGCAGGAAGTTGACCTCATCAGAAAACTCTCTCCATGCTCATTTGCTCTGGCCCTGCCCCCGACCTCCCTACTTGCGATCTTGCCCTGGCTGCTAAGGCCCTTCTTTATCGCCCTCATGCCTGGGCCCATCTTCTCTGCACTCCACACAGGACTACAGTGTAGCGTGAAGAGTGAGGTTGTGTTCTTTATCTCATGAATTTGAAGAATAAAATCCATGGACACGTGGGGCTGGGGCTGGGGCTCAGCGGTAGTGCACTTGCCTGGCATGTGTGAGGCACTGGGTTCAATTCTCAGCACCACATATAAATATATAAATAAAATAAAGGTCTATCAATAATTTAAAAAAATTTAAATCCATGGACACAAGGGTAAGAGCAAAGTCACAGGCTTTACTAGAGTAATAGAAAGAAAGCAGTGCTCCCAAAGAGGATGGGGTCCCCAGAGAAGGATACTAAAGAGAGGCTACTGTCTAGGGGTTTATATAGATCTATAAGTTTAAAGAAGTCAGCCCCATGCCCAATCCTGGGTAAGGCATTCAGTGAAACAATGTATTCATACAGCTTTAGTCCAAATATTGATATGAAAATATCAATCAGTCATTTCCCCTTCTTTGGAGAGGCATGGACCCATCCACCCCACCCCCAGTCACATAGGTCCTGATTTTAAAAGTTTCTTATCAACTATCTTCAGTGCTGTGTGTGTTCTACTGCCCAGGAAGATACCCAGGGGCCCACCTCCCTATTCTCCCAGCCTCATCTCTTCCTCCTGACATCATTACCCCCCACATCTGTAGCAGTAACCCTAATTGCTGTGAGGGAATTTGGGTAATGACCACTCTAACTTTTTTAGGCTGAAAGCGGGTGTTGAAAAGGGAAGAACAGTCAGGGTCTTCGTACACAGTCCTTTCTAATGGGCCCCCTGGTAAGTGAGGTGGTACTTCCATGGTAGATAGCATCTCCATGACCATCTAGAGTTAACAGAATCTTCAGGAGACTCGTGCATCAGGACAATACAGAGGTCCATGGTGAGAGTTGGCAGGTGACTGGACATGGTCTATTTAGGATGAGGATCATGCCAGTACAACAATAAGCAAGACAGCAAAGCATTATTTTTTTGCAAACAAATAGCACAAAAACAATCAGTGTCGGGACTGGGGTTGTGGCTCAGAGGCAGAGCACTCGCCTACCATGCATGAGCACTGGGTTTGAGCCTCAGCACCACATAAAAATAAAAAATAAAGATATTGCTATAATTAAAAATTAAAAAACTAATCAGTGTTAGTCTAAAGACCATGAGCATAGTAACTTGTTAAAAAGTGTGGCCTGACACAGTGTTTATACTAGTGAGCGTAGGCCAGTTAAGGCTTTAGAAACATCAACGAAGCTGTTAAAGACATATGCACAACTCTAAATTTTTGTAGTGGCACAGGTTCCCCTTGAGCTATGGAATGTCATCTGATTTTTGTAAACTAGCTTTCTCATTGGCCTTACCTCTGTGTTAGCAGAAGGGTCCCTTTACTTATGTCACTTAGGACTCTCTTGGTAAAGTTAGCTAGAGCTTTCATGCGCCACATTACATCTTTTAGAGCAATCCAGGGGACAAATATCAGAGCTAAATAATTACACCAGTGAAAATCATATTGTGCTCACCTATTTGGGAGTTAGGAAAACACTGTAGGTCTCAAACTGACTCAGAGCAAGCCTAGCACACTGGAAGCATCTTTTTTGGTAGTTTTCAGACACTCCTGTATAAGAGTCCCCCCCTTTTTTTAAGCCTCCAGTTTAACTTACTTTTGGGGGGAATGACACAAGTGTACATGTCAGGTTACATTGAAAGAACCATGTTCTTATTTTTTTTTTTAATGCTCATGTATGGCTGTGCTGTGCTTATAATTCTCCTGCCAGGTATTTAAGACCAAGTTGGTCAAAAGTTGACCCTGTTCTCATCTACTGTTAGGAATCAGCAGAGATTTATCAGGGATCGCTCTTGGGAACCTTTGAGAAGACTCTTGGCTCCTTTAGCTTTCCTCGACCAGTCATGCCATCTGCTGACCACATAGGGCTTCCTTCAGAAGTATCAGGGATATTTCCTCCTTCAATACTCCTCTTCTTTGCAAAATATGCACTGTCTGGCTTCCTGTTCTCTAGGGTCTCCACACTCCCCCTGATGAAGAGGTCCAGTGCCTCCTCAGGTTCAGGGCCCTCAGAAAAGTTCCATCATCTCCTGAGCTCCAGCTGACCTTAATGGGCAGGGGCCAAAATATTGGCTGCTTTTCCTTGGCCCTTTTACTTCCTTGACTTTGATCTCCAAGTTTTGGAGAGGCCATTTCATCATTTTGAAGTAGGAGTAGTGGGTTTTAATTTCAATATCTGTAATTTCATAGTCACCCTCTTTAATTAATTAGGGACAGTATTAGTACTAAAAGTCAGCATTACATTCTATCTGTTCTGATGCCGATGGTTTATTGTCTTAAATCAACTCAGGTTGGTCCATTAGAAGAAGTAATTTTCTAAAATACTAACAGGCAACAATTATAAATTAGTATGAGGATTTAGTTCGTGTAATAGCTTCGAACCAAGAGACCTGTTGTTGATAATAGCACTTAGGTATATTGATATCTATTTCACGTCTACAAAGACCAATTTATGAATGCATCACATATAAAATCCTTTTCATATTTTCTTTTGCAACTCTTTTATAATCTTAAAGACCTTTTATAATCTACTCAAACCTTTCCTTGGTTTGCATTATATCCCTTATTTACTTTGAAATCACAGTAATCTTTATAACAAAAAAAAATCTGTCTTTTGAACACAATCTTAAATAAGCTTAATTCTGGCCTGTTTTGGAGCCATACTAACATGGAGTAAGGTGAGAGGCAGAGCCTTAACTCAGGTGAGATATCAGAAATGGACATTATCTGATATATACATGCATCTCATTTATATAACAATAAAACATTTATGTAGTTAAAGAAAACAGATATAAGCCAGGTTTTTAAATGTCAGTGTGGCCCTTTCATGTCAGATACAAAGTATAAAAGAGCCTTCATTCATTACCATGCCTGATTAAACATACATAGCTTCCATTTTACAAGCTTTTACATAACACTTAGACAAAGCTGAGACAAACATACTTTGTTTTTTATTTGTTGCGCGCTACCACTTGAGCCACATCCCCAGCCCTTGTTTTTTATTTGTATTCATGTCTTTAGTCACATAAGTCTAGAATGACAGCTGTATTGTAATATCCTAAAATAACAGTTGTTTATTTAACCAGAGCTACAAAACAATCATTTTAAAAATTTAAAATAGGTATGAACCCTAGTTCATAAAACCTAATAGACACAAGAAGTTATCTTGATAAACAAGATCAGATCAATGTTTTTAAAAATCTTGTCCTTTTCCCTCAGTTTAATAAATGTAGACTTGATTTCAGTTTCAAATCTCCCCAAGCTACCTAAATTGAAAAAGCTGAGCTCTATGGAGGTCTGGATATGTGAGCAGAAAGACTTCCCAATCTCACACATCTAAATTCAAGTGGAAATAAACTGAAAGACATCAGCACCTTGGAACCTTTGAAAAAGTTGGATTGTCTGAAGAGCCTGGATCTGTTTAACTGTGAAGTCACTGATCTGAATGGTCACCGAGAGTGTGTTCGGACTCCTGCCCCAGCTGACCGACCTGGACGGCTATGATGCAGAAGACGGGGAAGCCGTGGAGATGGATGTGGAGGTGGATGGTGTGGATGAAGAAGAGGAGGAGGAAGAAGGAGAAGATGAAGAAGATGAGGAAGATGAGAATGGTGAGGAGGAAGAGTTTGAGGAAGACGATGAGGAAGATGAGGTCAGCAGGGAGGAAGAAGAATTTGGGCTTGATGGAGAAGTAGATGAAGATGAGGAAGACGAGGATGAGGATGAAGAAGGGGAAGAAAGTGAGAAAGTTGAAAAGAGGAAAAGAGAAACAGATGATTAAGAAGAAGATGATTAAGACCCAGAAAAACCGCAAAACAGTCTTGGTTGGACTGCTCATGGGTTTGATAGCTGTTTAAAAAAGAAAAAAAAAAAAGGTAGCTGTGATACAAACCCCAGGACGCCCACCCACCAAAGGGCCAAAGAAGAGTTCCTGTGACATTCTGCCTTCCTCCTTTTAGTCCCTCTTGTAATCCACCGCCAGCTTGGGGAGTTTGCCCCAACAAAATTGTGAGCATTGTTAGGTTTTTTGTGTAAGACTCTTGCTGTAGCATGGATAGCTGTGATGGGTGAGTCAACTGTCCGCAGCTACCAGTCACACCGAGATTGTAACAGCGTTTTTACTTTCTGTACAACCAAAAAGCTTTGTAAATAAAATCTTAACATTTTTTAAAAAAAAAAATCTTGTCCTTTTTAAGCACAGAGAGAGAATTAGACTTTGTTTTATATTGGTACATTAAAAGGTGACCTTAGAAAACTCCTTAACTTCAACTGTCTGTACTGAGGACATGCAACTTAATCACATGAAAAATTTTTGAGATATACCTTTTACAAACCTTTTGTAATTTACTTAGACACTCTGTGATTTCTTTGCAGAAAAGTAGCTTTGTCCTGTCTCACTTTTTTATTTTGAACTATAGGATAAAATAATTACTTTACCGTACCAGATATCTTTCAGAAACATTTTTCCTTATAAAGAAAATATATTTTCTTATCTACAACTTTTTACATTTTAAAAAAACATTTATTTGTAGATGAACATACAGTATCTTTATTTATTTTTATGTGGTGCTGAGGATCAAACCCAGTGCCTCACACATGAGAGGCAAGCACTTTACCACTGAGCTACAGCCCCAGCCCCTACATTTTTAAAAAATATTTAGTTTTTAGTTGTAGTTAGACACAATACCTTTACTTATATATTTATTTTTATGTAGTGCTGAGGATCAAACCCAGGGCCTCACAAGTGCTAGGGGAGCACTTTACCGCTGAGCCACAACCCCAGCCCCACCAGCCCCTACATTTTTAATCCTAGCTGTTGACCTTTTAAGTTTACAATTTGAAACATTCCTGAAAATTTATGAATGTATATAAAATGACTTTTTGTCAATGAAATAAAATACTTTGTTTTCTCTCTAGTTTTTTTAATCAAAACTAGATTGGTTTTGTTATTGTTATGTTATTCCTGGCATGTAGAACAACACATGTAAGTAGAATTATAACCCTTGATCATCTATTTTTGGTAAAGACCCAGAAACAAAGCCATCTTAAATTGACTTTTCATTTACCAACAATTTATAAAAACACATTTAATAAACCCCAAAATATGTTGTCTTATAGAACTTAAGAAGCCAAAAGTACTTGAGTTTATATTTTAGCAGTTGATAAGTTTGAGTATTTTAACTTTGTGAATTGATGTTTCTTTTAACAAACATGTTAAATGCATAAATAAATACTTGGGAGGTAAATCTGACCAAAATGTTCAAGACTTGCACAGTGAAAATTATAAAATGTTGCTGAGAGAAATTAAAGAATACACAAAAAGTGGAAAGACACGCTTTTTTAAAAAAGTTAATCTCCCCTAATTGATATATGGATACACATAATCCTACTGAAACCCCAGCAAGCTCCTCCTCACAAGGAATCGAATTAATATGGAAATGCAACAGACATAGAAAAATCCAGAGGCACAGTGGTGCATTCTGTAGTCTCTGTGCTGTGGGGACGTGAGCCCAGGAGCTCAAGGGCAGCCTGGTAACAGAGAGGGAGGGAGGTTGGATCCAGAACAGTTGTGAAAAAAGAAGGTCAAAATTGGAAGTTTCAGTACCTGATGACAAGACATACCATAGAGGCCTGGTGATCAGGCCACTGTGGTACTGCCGCCACCAGGGCAGACTGAACACAGATCAATGGAACAGAACGCACAGTCAGACCAGAGTCACACTCAGTGGCTGATTAGTTTTTAAACATACTGATTTGTGGTCAAAAGGGAATAACATCAATTTTGACCCCCTTCAAGTGGGCATTTCTGTAGTTTTAAATGAATGCACTTTGCAAAGCTGGAACCCCCTCCCATAAGCACCAGCCCCAGCCTACTGGCTGCATCAGCCACTTTACTCCCTGTTTCTACGTCTGTGACTCCTCTGGGGACACCCAGAAGGGTTAAGCTACACTCACCTGTTCCTTTGTAATCCTACCCCTTGCCTCATTTGACTGGCTTGTCTCACTGAGCACAGTGTCCTCAAGGTCACCCATGTCAGAATTTCCTTCCTGAATGGCTGAGTAACACTCCACTGTGCAGATGGGCTGCGTCTGTCTGTCCAGCCATCTGTCCAGCCACTTGGCCTGCTTCTGTCTCTTGGCTGTGGTAAGTAATTCCATGTTAATTCATTCTGGACAAAAGTGCCTTTCTCCTGCAGAGAAAGGATGGTCTTTTCAGCAAAAGGTGCTGGAACACCTGGGTATCACGTGCAGAACAGTAGCCTTGGCCAACACAGTGTGTCAATGGACAAGTTAAGGATTACCGGTGGACATAAGTGTGAAATGTATAAACACACACCTTCCTGAAAGAAATGAGAACATCTTGTTAACTTGGAGCTGAGTGAGAATTTCTTAGATACAACAGCCCATTTTTTTTTTTTTTTTTTTTTTTTTGGTACCAGGGATTGAACCCAGGGGCCTTAACCATTGAGCCACAATCCCAGCCCCCTCATCCTCAGCCCTTTCAATATTTTACTTAGAGATGGAGTCTCCATGAGTTATTTAAGGCCTTCCTGAGTTGCTGAGGCTGGCTTTGAACTTGCAATCGTCCTGCCTCAGCCTCCCAAGCTGCTGGGATGACAGGCGTGGGTCACCACGCCCAGCTCCCAATGTGATTTTTATGAGATTGTACTTAATTGAATTTAATAACTTTTACTCCTGAAGACGCAGTTAAGAAAATGATAAGCAATAGACTAAGAGAATATTTGCAAATCACACATCAGTTGAAGGAACATTGTGCAGAACAGATCTGAATATCTTCAAACTTAATAAGTGTGGGAGCCACTCCAAATGCACACACCTTTAAGTCCTGATGCACCACGGGGATCTGGAAGACCACTGTAGTCTGGCGCTGGAAGTGCTGTGACTTGCGACTTGGGCTCTCCTTGTCTGGGATAACAAGGCGAGGCCCTAGGAGTAGGTGGCACCCAGAGGGGTTGAGCTACACTCATGTTCCTTTGTAATCCTACCCCTTGCCTCATTTGAATGGCTTCTCCTCAATAAAAGGGTTCAACTCATGCTCCTCTCTCTTTTCCATGGACCCCTAAGGTCAGAGGAGCTGTTACAGGACCCAAAGAAAAAGGTGTTTCTCTGTCTCTGTGTGATTATTTCATGCCAGCCCAGTTCACCTGGAGTGACCCCAAGTGTTTAGTCATGGAATGTGACAAATAAGAAAAGCAACAACCCAACTGGAATGCTCCGAAGGGTTGGAAGGACACTTGGCCACCAAGATAGGAAATGCATTAAAACCACAGTGAGAGGGGCTGGGGTTGTGTCTCAGTGGTAGAGTGCTCACCTACCACTGCATGAGGCACTGGGTTCAATCCTCAGCACCACATAAAAATAAAATAAAGATATTGTGTCCACCTTAAAAAATAATAATAAATATTAAATATTAAAAAAACAAACAAACAAACAAAAAAACTACAGTGAGCTGCCACCACAACTAGACCCATCTTCCAACAGTGCAGTGGGAAACTCTTGAGCCATCCCCAAACCTGGGTCCCTGCCGGGGCTGTCTCCTGGGGATGTGGCAGGTTTCCTGTGAATTGGTGGTCTCCAAAGCCACAAGAAGCAGCCCCCAGGGTAGACGCAGGTGGAAGCCAATGTCAGGGCTGCTTAGAGCCCATGATCCCAAGGAAGGGGTGAGCCAGGCAGGTGCATGGTGCAGAAGCAGCCTGTCCTCCAGCAAGGCAGGACTGCAGGTGCAGGCACAGGCCCTGCCTCAGGACAGCAGACACCCACAGCCTCTCCATCCTGGGGCCAAAGGTCCGGGATCAGATCTGCAGGGCCTGGCTCACTGAGAGATCTGCGGGGGACCTTCCTGCCTTGCCAGTTCTAGGGGCCCCAGGCGTCCTTGTCTTGTGGTCACACCGCTCTAGTCTCACCCAAGTCTTCTCACAGCCTTCTCCTCTGCCACTGGACTCAGGACCGCCCAGGGCCACCCTCTTCTCGTCTCCCACGCCCACAAGTGTACCCGCAGGCATGAAGCACACATGTTTGCATTGGAAGCAGCACTTTCTGGGAACACTGCTGAGTCTGCTGAAGGTAGCCACTAGTCCCCTTTGTCACCTGAGACTTCACTGCGGTCACCTGCTGGTACTGATTTCAGTGTCACTCCAACTGTCCTGGCTCCCTCTCTCTCACACACCCTAATTCTGGGCTCCCTTAGCTGGGACACAGGAGAGGGGTACTGGGCAGAGTAGCCCTGGCCAGATAGCTGCAGGAGCTTTGGGATCAAGAGAGGAAGGGAAGGAAAGACACAGAGGGTCCACCGCCGTCTCCTCCTCAGACTCCGTGTGTGGCCCCCAGTGCACCTGCCAGCTCTTCTCTCCCCTGTGTGGCCCAGAGCAAGCCCAGCCTGGGTGCTCCGGGCTCTGGGTCCCTTCTGTCCCTCCTCCAGGCCCCTGGAGCTCCACTCTTGTAATCCACACACCACCTGCCCATGTAGTGTGCACGTTGGTGGCTCCAGCATACTCACAATATATTTTTGCACACTTTCATGACCCCAAAGAAGCCCTGCACCCCCAGCTGCCACTTGCCACCCAACCGCCTCTCTGCTCAACTGCCCCCTATCTCTGGGGATGGGCCTGTTCTGGACATTTCACGTCAGTGGAATCAGACTCCTCTATGTCTGCTCATCTCGGCAGTGTCCTGGAGGGTCCCCGTGTTGGAGCAGGTGTCAGAATGTCCTTCCTGCTGAGGGCCTAGTGACATCCCATGGTGTGGGTGGACTCCAGTGTTTATCAGCTGACCCACCAGGATGCTTGGATGGCTTCCACGTCTTGGCTACTGTGGACACTACTGATGTGAACATCTAGACCCTGTTTTTTTTTTTTTTTTAACATAAATGTGGAGTTTTTTTTTTTTTTTTTCTTTTAGAGAGAGAGAAGTTTTAACATTTATTTTTTAGTTCTCGGTGGACACAACATCTTTGTTGGTATGTGGTGCTGAGGATCGAACCCGGGCCACACGCCTGCCAGGCGAGCGCACTACCGCTTGAGCCACCTCCCCAGCCCCTAGGCCCTGTTTTCAATCACGTCTCACTCCTCCTCAGGGGCAAACAACCCTCCATCACAGGGGTGTGACACATTCTCCCATAGCTGCTGGACACTTAGGTCATTGTCACATTGGGATGTTGTGAATAAGACTGCTATGAACATTTGTGGACAAGCTTTTATGTGGACATGGGTTCTCATTGCTCTCGGGCACGTCCTAGGAGAGAACTGCTCAGGCACATGGCAGCTCTGTACCCAGCATTCGAACAACTGCTGACTGGTCCGCAGCAGCTGTGCCACTTCCTAGGCCCAGGGGGAGGGCTCCCCACGTCCTCCCCAACACTTGCTGGCTTCCATTTTCAATAAATAAATAAATGAATAACTTACTATTATGAACTGGGCTTGGTGGCTCAGGCCTATAATCCCAGTATCCCAGGAGGCTAAGGCAGAAGGATTGCAAATTCAAAGCTGGCCTCAGCAACTTAGTGAGACCCTATTGCAAATTAAAACATTAAATGGGCTCAGGCTGTATCTCAGTGGTTAAGCACCCCTAGGTCAATTCCTAGTACAAAAAAAAAAGTTACTATTATGGCCATCCTAGTGGGCTTAAGGGGACACCTAATGGGGTTTGGATTTACATTTTTTGATGGGTGACGTCAGACTTCCTTTCAGGGGCTTACTGGGTATTCACTTATCTTCTTTGGAGAAATACCTGTTCATATCCTTTGCCTTGTTGTTTTTGTTTTTGGACTGGGGATTGAACCCCAGGGGCATTAACTACTGAGCCACATCTCCAGCCCGTTTTATGTTTTATTTTGAGACAGGGTCTCCTTAAGTTGCTTAGGGCCTCCCTAAATTGCTGAGGCTGTCTTTGAACTCACAATCCTCCTGCCTTAGCCTTTGGAGTCGCTGGGATCACAATCATGTGGCACTGTGTCCAGCTATCCCTTGCCATTTTTAACTGGGTTGTTTGTCTTATCATGGTTGAGTTCTATCAGTTCTTTCTATAACCTCCCTTTATTTTTTATTTTTATTTATTTATTTTATTTGGGCAGTCCTAAGGATTGAACCCAGGGTGCTCCAACACTGAGCCACATCCCAGCCCTGTTTCTTATGTTATTTTGAGACAGGGTCTTGCTAAGTTGCCAAGGCTGGCCTTGGACTTGCCTTCCTCCCACCCCAGCCTCCCAAGTCCCTGGGATCACAGGTGTAGTCTTGACACCTGGTGAAATGTTTTAATATAGATGAAGTCTAATTTACCTGTTTTTCCTTTTTTTTTTTTTTTTTTTTTTGCTTTGCTTGGGGGTGTCATATCCAAGAAACTCAAGGTCACAAAGTTTACTCCTGTATTTTCTTCCAAGTGTTTTGTAGCTGAGGTCCTCTGTTGAGGTTTCTGATCCACGCTGATCTGACCGCTGTCCATGGTGTGAGGTTCTGGTCCCTTCCTAGGAACTACTGAACTGATGAACATGCCCTGATGCTCTTCTCCTGGAAAGTTCCTGTTCTTCTATGAAGACCCAGCCCTGGCCTGCCACCACGTTACTGCTGTTACACATCCCTGGGACGTGTCTTCCCACAGCACCAAGGGTGGCTGCCGTGGAGGCTGGCAGGATCAGGTACCATTAGATGAGTGTGGGCTGAACGTGGGCCCCACAAGGGTGCCCCAAGCCTACAGCCAACATTGATGATGCTCACCTGCTGGGCTCTGAGTGGGGACTGTCCAACCCCCTGGGCTCTTCAGGAGGGCCAACAGCTGTATGCCACAGGTGAGAAACTGAGGCTGGGGGGCAGCAACTCACCCATGCTCTTGTGGGCAGTGAGTGGGGAGTGAATCTGCAGGAGAGATGGATTCTGCAGGATGAGGGTAAATCAGAGCTCTGCTCTTGCTTGGAGCCCCCAGTGGAGTGCTACAGGTGTGCCCACAGAGGTACCCAGACACCTAGTATGCAGCTGTTGGCTGGTGATAGTCACATCAGGGAGTCTGTGCACACAAGAACATCTGCTGGAACCCAGAATCCCTGTCACAGAGCTCAGGAGAGCACCAGCTCTTCCTTTCTGAGGTGCTAACTAATTCAGATGTTGGAGGCCCTGAGAACAACACCGTCTGAGAACAAATGTCCTGTGTAACAAAGCCTGGCATTGTGCTTCGATCAGTGTGCTTAGGTCTCCTCCAGGTGGAGCTGGCCCGTGTGTCCCTGCCCAGTTGTGAATGGCCAGTGCACCCTGTGAGGTCGGGCTAGGTGGCATGGACAGTCGTACCTGCCCAACCATGTCCTTCCCGGCATCCATCAGTCTTCCACCCGTGTTAAGGCTGTGCCCTCCTGCCTCAAGATCATGCCAATGCTGGCACCCTGGCCAGCCCCAGCCACTGCCTGCTGTCTGTTCCTCTGGCCTGGGCCCAGGGCTCCAAATCCAGGGGGCATGGAGCAACCTCCTTATTCCCTCATCACTTCTCCCTCTGATAGGGAAGGCTTGGAAACACACCCCGTAAATCAAAATCAGCCCAAATCAACCATGGCTCTGACCACGGTCAGCTTGCTGCTCCAGAAGCCACTGCAGATCACTCAGACGTGAAGATGGGGGGTGGCTGGCCCTGTGGGTGGGAGGTAACTCAGCAGGAAGGCACCAGCTGGGCACTGGATATTCTTGGATATCTCCTTCCACCTGGGTTCCTCAGACCCTGAAGGTCCTGGCCTAGTTCTCACACCCAGCCTTACCGTGGGCCAGACACGCAGCCCACAGAGTGGCCTTCTTCCCAATTTACCTGTTTCTGCAGCTTCTCTCTGGGCACGATATTCCCAGCTCTGTCCTCCACGGAAGTACCCAAGGTCCAGGACACCTTGCTGCACCCTGCTTCTTGCTCTGGCTTCCTTGGGACCCCTGCCTCAATTGTGGCATGGTTGAGAAGCTGATGTGCTTCTGTCTAGGAGTTCCCTCTGACATGCAAGGGCTGCTCCACACCAGCTGTCTCCTTACACTTTCTTGCCTTTCCCTTATTTTTAGTCTCTGGGCAGATATATATATATATTTAAAACAAAAACACTGTTCCCGATGGGGACTCTGCGTTCTCCGTGGTGAGAAGCGGGAAGCCAGCAAGTGCTAGGTCGTCCAGAGCACCCACGGTCCCATGGCTCCCGCTGCAGCAGCTCCTGCTGGCCAAGTCTCCAGGGCCTCTGAGCTGCTGCGAACACTGCATCACTAAAAAAGGAAGGAGGCTGGCTCGCAAGTGAGCAAATCCTAGCAAAAACAAAGGCGATGGGACTCAGAACTTCTATGCTTCCTGTTGCACGTGCGTGCGCGGCAGCCCGCTCGGGTGCTTGCGGGATGGCATCTCTTGCACGCCCTTGGGGACCTCTGGCTCAGTCTGCAGAGGCGGCGCTGGGCGATGCTGCATCAGCCTTGGCGGGTGCTTCGTGGACTTCAGACCGTGTTGGGTAGAATGTGAACAACGTAGATTAGACTTGGAACTCTGCGCGTCTGTGGCTGTGAGGCGGCATTTTTCGGAACATTCTTCTGAAAAAGGGGGAAAGGGGATGGGGTGGGCTTATCTCAGGAAAACAGGAGGCGGGGGAGGGCAGGGAAAGGGGCGGTGCTGGACGAAACATCATGCGCATGTACTAGTAGGTAAAACAAATCCCACTATTATATATAATTATAACGCACCAATAAAAAAGCATGGCAAATAAATTTAAAAATAAAACCGGTTTAAAAATTCCTCCAGAGAATGCTTTCCTGGAGAGGAGGTCAGCCTTGTTAGACGCCTCTGTGTTCACTCTCTCTACATCGTACCCACAGTGCTGCATTTGGGCACTCTGGAGCCGAGCCCGTGGGACAGCACAGCCTTGGGGACAGTGGAATGGGTCTTAGGTTCCCCAGGGCTCACCACCTTCCACTCCGCAGGGTTTCTCCCATCCCCACTGACCTGATCCACTGCATTACAAACAAGTTGTTTATACACTCGTGCTCATTTGAGAAGTGAGAACCCCACCCCCTCCTTCTAGCCACCTGCTGCGCTGGCGGGGCGGGGGGGGGGGGGGGGGGGGGGCGCCGCAGGAGAGCAACTCTGCCACCACCTGGCGGCCCCGGTGCAGGGAGCACACCTTGTCCCTGGAAGCCCGCAGCAGCGTAGGGAGGAAGGCAGCCACGTAGAAGAAGGTGGACAGTGACTCAGGTGATTCATTGTAGGGGGAGATGAGTACTTGGATTGCAAACTGCTTAGAAAACAAGCCCCCAACGAAGTCCCAGGTCTGGGGGGGTGGGGGTGGGGGGCAGAATAAAGCCTTGTGTCATAAAATGAAAGAGATGAGAAGCCAATTAGGGTGGATCGACAAAACGCACCCCATCAGAAAAGAATTAATAAAAGCAAAATAGAATTCTACAAATCGCAGGGCACAGCGGTGCAGACCTGCGGTCCCAGCTGTCAGAGATACCGAGGTGCTGCCAGAAGTCAGACGCTGCTGGAAAGTGGGGGGCAAGGCAGACCTTTCCTTCCGGCGGAAGGGCTGCTAAGAACCTGGCTGGCAGGTGGGCCTGGGCGAGCAGTCTGCCTGCTTATATCTCTAACCCAATGGCTGCGCTGCCCTTCACTCTGATTGGAGAAGCTCCAGATGGGCTACATTTAGAATTAGGGTGGGCAAAAGGGAAGGGGCAATTAAGGCTGAATAGTAGATTTTTAAATGAACTACCAGACTTTTCTCTCTCTCACAGAGACTCAAGAGGCTGAAGCAGGAGAATTGCAAGCTTGAGGCCAACCTCAGCCACTCAGCAAGGCGCTAAGCAACTTAAAGAGACCCTTTCTGAAAATAAAAAATGAAAAGGACAGGGGTTGTGGCTCAGTGGTAAAGCACGCTTCACTTCAATCCTCAGTACAAAAAAAGGAAAGAAAATAAGTAAATAAAAAAGACAACGCCAACAACTGTATAGAAGAGGAGAGGAAATGACAGATAGGATACTAAAGACTTCGTGTGTGAGAAGTTTGTGGGATCAAACCCAGGGTTTCATGCATGCTAGGCAATCACACTACCTTTGAGCTATACCCCTAACCCACTAAAGACATTTTGAAAGTTAGAAGACAAGCCTTCACGTGAGCTCATGCCAATCAATTTGAAAATCTTGATGAATTGATCATGTCCAAGGCAATGTGGAATTCTCTCTCTCTTTTTTTTAAATTTTTTTAGTTGTAGATGGGCACAATACCTTTATTTTATTTATTTTTATGTAGTGCTGAGGATCGCAACCCTCGAAATTCGCTGCACCACTTTGCCAGGTCCACTTGGCAGTTTACTGAGCCCTACGTGTATGCGGAGGAAGCCAGATGCCCTGACGCTGTCGTTCCCCCATCCACCCACCCCCACCCCGTCTCAGTGCACAGTGCAGGGGCACTAGGCACACTCGCCCTGCTCTGCATCCCCAGAAACTCCGCCAGAGTGTTCTCATCTCTCCAAACGGAAACTCTGTCCCTATATATTGACTTTGCCATAAGCACATTAGTAGTGTTCTCAGGCCTACTGCCACAAAGCATCAGATCCTGGTGGCTTCAACAACAGAAGTTCACTGTCCTGGGTCCCGGGGCTGAAGTCCAGGATCAAGGTGTAGCATGCTGGCAGGCAGAGTCTTCTCCCTGTGTCCTCATGTGGTCCTCTGTGTCCTGATGGTCATCCAAGAGGAGATCATGGATGGATTAGGACCACCCTGGTGACCCCACTTTAACCCTATTACATATTATTTCCCATCTCCAACAGGCACAGTCCCTGGCCCTGGGCTTAGACTTGGATTTCCATGTGCTCGGGCACAGCACACAGTCGACTCCTGCTTCCCTCCTCTTTCTCTTCCTCCTTTCCACAGCACCCAACACTGAGTAGAGGCTCCAGGCAGCCCCCTCTCAGAGACAGGCTCACGGGCACTGGGCTGAGGCAGCTCTCTTCCATTCCTGCTTTGCCAGGGGTCCCCTCTTTATTAATGCATTAGAGTTATGCCTAATGGTTGGGTTCATTTTGACAATGTATGCTGAAACTTGATTTACTCATTTTCACCCCCTGCTATCCCCTTTCCTCCCTTTCTCCTTCCTCTATTGGTCTTTCTAGGGTTTTTTTTCTTTTAATCATGAATGAATGTTGGATTGTATTAAAAACTTTTCTGCATCTGTGGAGACCATATCCGTATGATTCTCTGTTTTCCTGGTGAACTTTGCTGATGAAAATTCTTCACCAGGGGTGCTCTGCCACTAAGCTACACCCCAGCCCTTTTGATATTTTGTTTTGCTAAATTGTCCAGGCTCCTGGAACTTGTGATCCTCCGGCCTCAGTTGGCCTCAGAGGGGCATGGCCGCCCCTCATGAATCTCTGATGATACCTCTGAGGTCCTTTGGTCTCGAGGTCCTGTGCTTTGTGCTTTGTGAATCTCTAGGGGTGCACTTCCCACCTTTACCACCTCTGATGTGGGGTGAGCATCGCCGGGGCTGCCATCTCATAGTAGCCCTCACTGGATGCTGGCTGTGGCATGGGGTCCCCCCAAACATAGGCGAAGGTGGGGGTCCTCCTGTGGGTGTGGGTGGAGCTGTGGATGATCCCTAGAAGGTGATTTCAGGACCATTTGGAGGAGGAGGAGCTTAGACTCCAGCTGGACCTCCTGGCTCAGCACTCCACGGAGATCTTCTTTTAGGCACCAGCATCAGAACTCACCAATTTGGCTTCGATTGCTTAGAAGACAGCCCTAAAGATGTCAGAGGCTGCTGTTGGGAGAACACTGCATGAGTCTTGTGGGACCTCCTTAATGCACCCAACAGATGCAGGAAGGTGCACAGCAAACGGAAAGGCACTCCTGCTCGTGGGCAGTGGGACCCAGCCTTGTGCTGACCTGGCTCTTCTGCATTGATCTAGGAGTTCAAGGTGAGCTCAGTGAAGACCCAGCTTGCTGAGTCCTGGCAGCGGGCACGTTCCAGGCAAGGTTCTCATGGCAAAACACCTCTGTACCAACAGCTGGAAAGAAATCTCTGGAGGGCTGGACCTTGCAGATGTGAGAACACCCTAAAATCCGCAACTATACCACTTGGTGCAGGGACAGCCAAGTCAGAGGCCAGACATCTGTGGGGGAGCATTGCCAGGTAAAGGCAAAGATGGGGCTTTAATATTGCCACAGGGATGACAAGCTGCCATTTGGAAGGAAAGGACAGGACCCTTCTGGAACTCAGCTCTGACCCTGCTGGGCTGCAAGCTGTACAGACCGGCCCCCAGCAGGTGCTCTGAAAACCACGATGACCTCAACAGGGAGGAGTGGACACCTTGAGTCTGAGCCAAAGTCTCCCCTGGAAAGACAATGGGGAGAAAACAGCATTTCTAGATGGGTATTGCAGGGTTAGACGCCTGTTGCTGGTTTCATGTGGCTCTCCAGGGCTAGGCTGTTCAAGTTGACTGAACTTCAAAATCAGGTCTTTTATGGAGAAAATGAGACTTGGCTTATGCAACTGACTGTCTATATTCATGGGTAATCAGTTCCAGGACCCCTGAGAATACTGAAATCCGTTTTTTAGATAAAACAGTGTAGTATTAGCATACAACCTGCACACGTCCTTGCCGGTACTGTAAGTCACTCTAGATTACCCTCCACACCTAACACAGGGTGAGGGCCCCGTCATAGCTGGTAAACTGCCTTGTGTCGGGAGGGGATCGGGACAGTCTGCACGTGTTCAGTACAGTCACAACTTTTTTCCAAGGGTCTTTTTCTGTAGTGGTTGAGTGGTGGATGCAGAATGTGGACTCAGAAGCCACTGCATTCAGGGATGCCTTCTGTGGTTCCAGGACTCTGTAAGTTTCATTTCTTTGTCTCTAAAACGTAACTAGGAATGGCTCTTGCGATGTGGATGCACACTCAGGATTAATTAGAAGTACAAGAGCAGCTGTCCTCAGAATGTGAGCTGCCACCAGTGTTAGGACAGTTACTAATAAATGCCATTAACTTCCAGGTGGCATCTCCAGCTGCCTCTCCGCCCAGCTCTTGTGCTTTCCCTCCTGCCTCTGCAGGGTGTCCTCCACCTGCCCCTCTCCCTACAGGGAAGAGAGCTAAGAGTAGCCCAGGACTTCTCCCTCGCACTTTCCCGCTCACCCAGTGATTGCTGGTGGCCAAGCAGGTGATCTGACTTGATTCTGTATTTCTGCCTATTGATTAGTTAGATGTTCCTTTGCAATAAGGTTCCAGATCCCTGCCGCAGCTGCAGGGGCCTGCTCCGGAGTCTCTGCTTGCCTTCCAGGTACACCAGCTGCCTCCTGCTCCTCCCAGGTACTGAGGGGGTTGAGGCCCAAGCGCCAGTACCCTCCTCTCTGCACACGTTCTGAACAAATGAAAACCAAAATACAGTGGCAAGCACGTACAGTCCAGCTGGGAGTCCCTGTGAGCATTGGAGGGTGTCTGTCTGGGTTTCTGGGGTGACGTGCACCCACCTCCCAGTGAGAGAGTCTAAACTTACACATCAAGGCCAGCTGGTGGCAAAGGAAATGCTTGCTTCTCAGGCCTAGCGGGACTGTCTCTGCACTGAGCTCCCCAGGGAAAGCCCCCCATCGCGCTGCAGGGAACACCCTCCAGTGTCCGAGGAGGTCATGCTGGGCCTGCAGATGGCGGCAGTTTGTGGCTCTTCCCATTGCAGGTGGCGCAATTCAAGGGGGTCCTCAGAAAGACCATCGAGACCTGCACACTCAGTTCCCTGGGGGACAGCCTATTTCTGTGCCTGGCCCCATGGGGCTTTATGACCCTGGCTGGACAGCTTGAAGCTCACGGCAGTCCCAGAGAAGGCCCTCTGGTCCCCTTTCTAATTAGAATTCAGATGAATGACATTCATTTTGATGGATGATTTGTGGCAGTCCCCAGGCCAGCAGCACAAAGCCCCACCCCTGAGGCCCCACCTGCTCTGTCTGGCCTGACATGGAGACAGTCGGTGTCCAGCTGCTGCCTCTGTTTTCTTTGTCCCTCTGCAGTGTCCTCATAAGAGGCAGAAGAGTCAGGCCCAGAGGAGGGATGTGGCCACAAGTCAAGGGGGACCTGGGAGGAGCCCATCTCCCCCAGGGGACTGGGAGGAAGAATGGCCCTGCCTACCTGCAGACTTCCAGACTAGGACCTGGGAGAGAACAGTTGTATCTCTATGGAGTCCCCAGTCTGTGGCTATCTCACCTGAGTCCCTGAAGTGGGTCCGCAGCCCTGGGTCACTCACCCGCCCTTAGGCAGGGCTCTTCAACAGTGGCACTGGCATTTCCCAGCTGCACATGCAACGGTTCGGAAGGATGTGGCCAGAAGCCACCTGGCAGTGAGCAGTGGCAAGACCTCCGAGCCGGCGACCAGTCATCCCTGTTGGAAGAGCAAAGTGGCCCATCCACACAGTGGCATGTCTCCCTCCTTATGAGGGAATGAGGCTCTGACACGTGTGGGAGAGCTCCTGGCCCAGGCAGCGCCACAGGACGGACATGGACGGCAGCTGGCCTCTAGGTGAGGATCACAGCAGTGCGACCTGGTTGTGAAGTGGGAGAATGTGCTCATGAACCAGCCGAAGACACCCCTGTGCAGGGCGAGCACCCTACCCGACACTGCCCTGCTTGTGGGCGCAGGGCGGTCCTCCATCACCCCCCCCCCCAGGAGGAGCCTGTGAGTGGTAAAGCGTGTAGGCCCTCTCCGCCACGTCCTGCCCCCTCTGTCTCTGGGATCAGTTAGCATGAGGTCATTGCCAGGCACTGTAGGCACCTGGGCTGAAGGCCAGGTGGAGCCCTGGAGTTAAACAACACGCTACAATACAGACGGACCACAGGACACTATGGTCAGCCAAATAAGCCAGTCACAAAGTCCAAATGAGGTCCCCATCAAGGAACTGTTCCCGAGGAAGTCCTGTCTCCTTGTTGTTCATTGACTTGAGTGCCAGCGGAGGTCTCATGGCTGGCCCACACAGTATGACCCACCCCAGCGTTGCTGTAGATGGCTCTGACATATGGGTCACGATGGTGGTAGCTGAGGCTACATTTTGGGGACCTAAAATCCACTTCTGCTGAAGGCAGGGATTCTCTACTAGAACCTGCCAGGTCAGAAAAGTGGCCGGAGTGGGACAGGAAGCCTTGGCATCTCTGCCTTCACATTGTGTCTGTCCCCTTTACTGCCTTAACTTTGGGTCTGAGTCCCCCCAGCTCTGCATGTTGTATGTTGGTTGACCACTTGAGAAATGTTCTGTGCAAAGCTAGGCTGCAGGTTAACCTGACCCACGCTTGCCTGGGCTCCTTACCACCGCCAGCTTTATGGTTAAAGATGCCCACCAGCCACCACAACCAGAAACACCCAACCAGGAAGGAACAAGAGGAGGTGGCACGGAGGTCCTGGGAGACCTTGGCCTCATCCCTTTATTATTAGCCCATCCCTGCCCCTCGTCTCTCCCACCCTATGTCTTAGCTCCACCCAGGAGGGACAAGCTGGTTTGTGAGCAGAGCTCCCTCTGCTCTGCTGTCTGCCCTGGGCTGAACCTGGGTTCATTAACAAGCCCCACAGAGACAGGGAGGGAGTCCACATCTGGTGGACAGGTTGCTGTGAGGGGAGATGAGGACGTTCTGGAGGTGGAGGTGGTGATGGCTGCACCAGTGTGAAAGTGCCTGAGCCCCCGGACTGTGCGCTGAATGTGGTCAAGACGGGAATCATGTGTGTGTTTTACTACAAGGTGGACAGTTAATTTTGTCTGAGTGGATCTCCATGGTGACCAGGGTTTTGCAGCCCTGGTGAGGACTTTGGCTAGGCCTGCATTGTGGAAGCATGGTGGAGGCATGGTCCTGTCAGTCACAAGGCCACACAGTTTTGAGTTCACTCCTGTGGAACTGGAGAGCAGGGAGAGGGAGTCCTGGTGGTGGAGTGAAGAGGCCATGGCAGGGCGGTTTAGGCACCGGGCTGGAGTCCAGGTGTTGGTGGCTGGTTAGGCTGTCTCCTCTGAAAAGGTTTGCATTTCACTGCCTGTGGATATAAGAACGAAATGCAGAAGCCAACAAATCCCTGTTTGAAACTGGATCTCAGAACCCTCTTCCCTCAGTTGACAGTGAAGCAAGAGGAAAAATCAGAACCCTATGGGAGTGTGGATCTCCCCATGATCAGCTGCTCACAGGAACCCTGTCAGAACGCCCCTCTCCAGGAGTCAAGCAGGTCATGCACAAAAACATACGGTGCTGAGGTTCACAGGAGCATGTCCACGTGCTGGAAGGACTGACGTCTTGCTGTGCTATGAGTGCTCTGGATGGAGGTGAGAGCCCAGGCCAGGGGAGGTAACCAGGAAACACAACAGCCAGGCCCTCTGTCCAGTGCAGCTCATGCTCCAGCCCTTCTGCACAGCTCTGGGAGCTGTACCAGCTCCTTCCCCTCCTGCCTGAGGACTCTGGATTCTCCATGCCCCAGGCTGCCCTCCTGTGCTCTGCTGCCATCTGTACAGAGCTTCTTGCTCCTGTCAGAAGCTGCCCACCATGAAGCCACCCTGTCTGCAACCTCCCTTATTGCTGGGCTCTCCTCCCGGCCTGTGTGCCTCAGCCCTGGGCTCCCCGCAGGTAGCAATGTGCTCCTGGGCTCCGTGTGACCCTCAGCCTGTGCCATCGGAAACCCATACTCATCTCTCAGGGCTGTTTTGAAGAATGAGAAGATACAGGAAAAGCTGTTTGAGAAAACCCAGAGCTCTGCTCACTCATTGCTATTAGACCCACAATGGCTGGTCCCTGTGTCGAGGGTGACAGATCCCTGTGCCGTGGGGTTCATTCTCAAGTTAGGGAAGCAGCAGGGACCCCTCAAATGCAATTTGACAGATGACATAAGTGCAAAATAAGTCCCAGAGTGTGTGCAGAAGAGTTTAGAAACAATGAAGCGTGTTGAGGAAGGGGTGGTTCACCCAGGAAGGCACCTTCTGGCACCAGGGAGCCCAGAGCTTCAGCTCAGTCCAGGAGCCCTCCCCAGGCTCAGTGACCAGCCCTACTCTCCTGATGCTGCTCCCAGGAGCACTTCCGGCCCCTGCATCCTGAGGAGGAGTAGGAAGGGTGGACAGTGGGGCTCATCCAGGTTTGGGCTCCTCTTGATCACCCTGAGTGCATGGTGCATCCTGCCTGAGAGACACCAGGGCTCAGCGGCATTGGGTTCCTCTCCAAGGAGCTGAGGCAGCAGGAGTCCACGCACCCCGGTCCTGAGACCAGGCCCTCCTGACATGGGGCAGGACGGTTAATGCTGCCCAGCAAGACTTGTCGGAGAAGAGGCCAGTGCTTCCCCAGTGTCAGCCCAGTGCCAGCCCAGTGCCGCCCACCTGTTGAGAGCTGTGTGAGCCAGGCCTTGAGGCTGCTCTCTCCTGGGCAGGGCCCTCGGGGACAGCCTAGAGAAAGGCCCCATCCAAGCCCATTCTGCACTCTATGCATGCCCTCAGTGGAGCCTGACCCTGTGGCAGTGTCCTCCTGCAGGGCTGAGCAGGGCAGGAGAGGGCAGCAGCTGCTAAGGCTGGGATTTCCTTCTCTGAGCTGACCAACCCACCTGACCTGTCCTGTTTCTAATCTGCACAGATGCGCTTGAGAGTTCAGGTCCCTTAATCCAGAGTCTCTACTTCCTCAGGTGACATCCTGCTTTTTCCATGAAATTGGCCCCCAGGCTTCTGATCAGGAGGGTTTCCCAGGGCCCCAAAGTACGGGGGCCAGGCCCGGGGCTGCTGCTGCCATTCCTTCCTGTTTGCAGGTCAGAAGCCCCGTCCTGTGGTGGGGTGAGGTGGGGGCACGGCGGCAGCAGCCACAGCCTCAGGCAAGGTGCTGCCTTCTCCAGGAAGGGGCGCTTCTCTGAGTTGAGTCCCAGCCGTGGGCTTGTGAGAGTTCATCCCCGGAGTGGAGCAGCTCCAGCTGGAGACAGGGTGGGTTGCACCCAGCTGGTGAGGTGGGCAGCAGGGTGGCTTCTGTAGTGCCCCTGGGTCCCCAAGCTGGCCGGTGACACACTCCAGACCCTCTTCAGAACTGAAGGGAAGACACCTGGTCCCTGCCCCCCTTCAGGATGCAGGCTCTTTGAGACAGGACAGGACAGGACTAGATGGGACAGGACAGTCCTTCACAGCCCTCTGCTCCCCTGGCACCTGGCCTGAGCCCCAGGGCATGGCCAGACCCTGAGGTGAGAGGGGAGGAGACTCCGGAGACCAGGCCTTGCCCCTGCCCAGGGCTCCATGTGTGACTGTCAGCTGCCTGGAGACCACTTCCCTGGGCAGACCCTGGCATGAGAGCAGAGGGGGCTGGCATGTCCTGTTGGGGGACCTCAGGGTACATTCTGGGAGAACAGGCCTCCCTCCACAGCACAGGACTCCTGCCACCTCTACCTGCCCAGCCTCCCTGGCACCACTCTGTGTGGGTGACTGGCCTTGTGCACCTGCTTCCAGGCCGGGTGGAAGAATCCCCTTACCCTGGGTGTCAGATGAGACCTGGCCAGTTCTCGGGTCACATACCCTGAACACTGCGGGGCTACGTGTACACTAACAGAGTCTTCCTTGTTTACCTGAAATTCAGGTTCAACAGGTCTCCTGACCACATCTGCTCACAATGCAGGTGTGTAGAGGGAACAATCGCTCTTGTGGGCACAAAATCCTGTCCGAATTCTTTGCAGGGGTATCCTTTGTGGGGAGCCCCCTTGATGCAAAACCCAGGGGGGCTGTGGGGACTCATGACCCAGAGGCCGTTTCCACTTCCTTCCTGAGGCTCAGCCGGGTCCCCTCAGGCTCTGGGGGAGGGGCTGCCCTCACGGGAGCAGCAGGGGGCCAGCGCCTATCCTGGACTGGGCGGCTCAAAGGCATCCAGCCCAGTGCCCGGTGGGCAGTGTTCCTGTCTCTGAGGAGGGTGTTGAGGAGCAGGGTGCACCACCTCAGTGCCCCACCTGATCTCTCCAGGGCTTCAGATGTCACACACCCCCATCTAGTGGAGCCCAGGCTTGTTTCTGCCACACCACACGCCTGTCCAGGACAGGTGTCCGGCATGGGCACACTTTAATGGAGGCCTGACCCCAGTGCATGCCTGTGTCCTCCCCTGGGCCCCAGGGAGAGGGACAGCGTCTCTTCCAAAAGAAGCTAGAAGCAGCAACCCAACAGAGCAGAAGCGGAAGAGGGATTCTCTGGGCACCGGCAGGGAAGGAGCTCTGGGGTTGTGTGAATGGCTGTCGCCCGCTCCCTGGGGGTCTGTGCGTGTGGGAGAGAGCCGGCTGCAGGGTCCCCAGGCTCGGGTTCCAGAGGGGCCAGAAGTGGCTACTCCCTGATGGCTGCTGACAGCCCTGGCCTCCCCTGCCTGTTCCTTCTTACCCACGAAAGCCCTGCGAGCAGGAGTCCTCACGGCCGCAGGAAAGCCTGGCCTGCTGAGCCAGGTCCTCGGTCAGTGGTGGCCGACTCTCCACGCCTCTTGGTTTGGGTGACCTTATCAAAGTGAGCCAAACTGTGATGGAAATCACCTGAGTCTGCAGTGGGTGCTGTGACACCGGGCCGTGTCCCCGCAAAGCACATGCTCTCCTTGCGGAGCACCTTCAGGGACACCTCCTGGAGCAGCCAGGCGGTGAGCGCCCACAGCTGGGGTGCCATAGCTGCCCCCAGTCCCCGTCCCACCTCCCCAGCCTGCGTGTCCCCCACAGCCCCCATCGGAGGCCCTGTACTGCTAGGCCCTCCGCCTGGACGTCCCAGCCCTTAGACCTGAGGTCCCGAATCCCACGCCTCATCCCCTTGTGGGGCCCCTCCTGCTGCCCAGGAGCTAGACTCTGATTTTAGGGGAGATTGCTTTTTAAGACCACGGCTTAAAAAATAGGTTGCTTTTGCTGTCGTGGGCTGTGCAGCCCACCCCTCTGCTCTGCCAGCGTCCAGAGGAGAGCAGGTGCAGCACTGTTCCCAGGCACCCGAGGCCCCAGCCCCATCACAGTGTCCATTGGCCAGAGGCCCATCTGCTGGAGTCTCTGCAAGTTGGGTGGAGAGTGGGAGGCGTGGAGACCCATGGACAGGGAGAGTCTCTGCGTCAGCCGCACCGTGGGGAAGGAGGGCAGCAGGTGGCCACCAGCCTCCCGCATGGGTCCCTGTCGCTGGCCTTCCCCAGCAACTCCCAGCAATTCCAGGGCTCCCTGGGTGCACAGCCGCATGTGGGGTACCGCCATTCCACCAGGTGACCACCTGCAGTGCTGCCTGGGCTCCAAGCTGGGCACCCACGAGCAGGAAAACACAGTTTCTTTGTGTCTGCAGCATTCTAAAGAAAACAAAGTGCTCTACTTTTCTTTCTGCTCTGTCTTGGGAAGTCATACTCGTCTTCCTCCTTCCAGGCACTGGAGCTGGAAACCCTCTGGGAGGGCAAACAGGCGGAAAGGCTGAACCTGCCTGGAGTGTGTCCAGATGGTGGATGAGCTCCGCTGTCCCCTAGAGCCAGGATGGGGACTCCTGGTTCCCTTCACCCTCTCACAGGATGGGATGAAGGTGGAAAGGACAGGAGCCTCTGTGGTCACGCTCCGGAGGCTGGCGATGTGCACCAGGAGCGTGGGTGCAGGCTGGTAGTGTTGCATTAGGCTCCGAGGACAGCTGCGTCCCACCTGGAGAGGTCACCAAGACCTGTTCCCACAGCAATGGCACACAAAGACCTTTTAGGAACAGGCTTGAACCAGCCCGAGGCCACTTTGCACACGGCCAGGTAGGTCCTGCTCCAGGGGAGGCACCTCTGCAAGGGACAGTGTGCTGGCTCTGTGATGGGGCTATGGGGACGGTCTGGGGACAGCACTCACCCCCACAGCCCTAGGCCAGGGCCTGGGCCCTGCAAACTGTGCAGGAGGCTTCAAGAGCCTCTGTGTGTTCACGTGGGCCAGGTGGAGGCCCGGGTGGAGGCTGGGGAGGGGCCTTGTAGCCCTCACAGAGCACCGCAGCTTCAGTCACAGTCACTGTCCCTCTCCTGAGGAAGGCAGGCTCAGGGTACCCTGCTGGGGGCTGGCTCCTCCCACAGCCTCCCTCCTCCCTGTGTCCTATTCTCCTCTTCTTACGGGGGGGCCCCCAGCCCTGCGGATGAGGGCCACCCTAATGGCCTCATTTTAGCTTAACCACCTTAGGGATTTTACAAGGGCTTAGAGCTGCACCAGCCACAGAAGGCTTTGCCTTTAGGAGCCACCAAAGGAGCCTAACCCTGACCCATGCCCACAACTTGGTCTTTACAAGGCCAGTTGCTTTCTGAGGAAAAAAAGGCTGCTGAGGAGCTGGCTGTGGGCTACAGCTGTGGCCCCAGATACCCCTCCTGGGTGTGGGGGACAGGGCAGGAGGATGGACTACATGGCTTCTTCACAGAAGGGCTGCAGATCAAGGATCCCGGTGTGGGGTGGTGGGACAGGACTAAAGTCTCTCCAGGGAGCTGGGTGAATGGGAGATGGACAGCAGGATGCAGTTCCAGTAACCATGACAACCGCCGACAGCCCCTCACCCTCACGCATCTCTTGGGAAACATGTTAGGTCAAGACCAAGCGAGGGTTGTGGTATTGAAGGGTCCTGAGAAACCCAGAAGGAAACCCTTATTAAGTCCAAGTTTCCTGGGAAATGCTAAGTTTGCAGGAACTGAACTTCACCAGTCATTTAGGTACAGAGAACTGACACGCAGGGTTACCCTGTGATGAAGCAGGTGGCTTTCAAGAAATAGAGGCTCAATCCATTGAGCCGTTTAACTTTAATTATTAACATTCAACATAATTATGAGAGGCTTTTCCTCCCTCGCATCGGAGGAAAGATCTGCTCTGTGCGTGGGGGCGGGAAGAGTGCTTGATGTACTTCTCCTAATTCTGAAAAGCAAACAGTAATGACAATAAAAACCAAATTGAAGTCATAAATAAACGTTCTCATTACAGACAGGAGCAGACGGCCGGGAACCAGGGCAGGGGCTCCTCTCCCTGCGCGGCTGGGACCTCACCACAGCCTCACAGCCCGCTCGTTAAACAGTAAATACAAAGACAGGCTAAAAATTCACGGGATATTAAGCCACAACTCACCGGAGTCGGACACCATTCCTTCCTGATATTCCTGCCATCAATCACTGGAAGACCACACGGGTGTTCTGCCCATCGCCTTGGACACTTCCTTTCTGTGTGGACTCTTCCTGGCTTGCTGCAGAAAGAGTGGGGGGAAGGCAAAGTCCTGCGCCCCCCCATGGCGGTGCCCGCATCAGCAGCACTTGCTTCCCTCCTTCCCCAGGTAGGCCTTTTCCCCAGCCTGTCCTCCCTCTGGTCAACCCCAGCGTGCACGAATCGGCAGGGGGCACAGGGAGAGCGGAGTATTCTCCCCTGCTCTAGGGGCCCCACAGAAACAGCACACCTATTCTCTGCCCCGGCCCCAGCACTGTGCGCCGGCCTTAGGGCACCCTGGCTGTTGGGCTCTGGGCTCCCTGCACACCCTGGTCCCACCAGGCAGAGGGGGCATGGAGACAAAGCCCTGGTTTTAAGGGTGTGATTCTTATTTTTTTCTCCAGCCTGTTTTTAAACATTTTAAAATTGTGGTAAGATAGACATAAAACACCACTTTTAGCAATTCCAGGTGTGAGATCCAGCCACGTTCAAATGCTAAGGGAATAAGAAGAGGGATGGCAGAGCCCGCCAGAGCTCGCGCCTCCCCCACTGTGCCCACAGCGGCCTCCAGCCGGAGCCTGCACGGCAGACCGGGCCCCCAGCCCCTCTCACCAAGCCACCAAGGAATTCCTTAAGGGATCTCACCTTAGAAGTACCAGAAAGTCATCTGTGTCCTGGGCTGCCGTCTCTGCCCAGGGGCTGTGACCCTGGCCTTGGGGTTACCAGGCCCCGTCTTGCCCAGGTCGGCCCTCACTGACCAGAGGCAGAGCTGCTGGCACAGACTCAAGGCCCTCCTGGCTCCTGGTTCCTTCCCAGCTCTTCCCCACATGCCTGGGGCTGCAGGGGCCCCTCCCTGGGCAGGCAGGAAGCTAGGGGGTGGGAGGAGTAGAGGAATCCTCCCTGGCACTGAGGCCCAGGGCTTGGGACAGCCTGACCTCAGGTGGAGGGGTCGAGAACTGCTGCAGCCCCCCTGGGCAGCCTGGAGCGCCCGAGACCGGCCTGCAGGGTGGGTGGGTCCTGGCCCCTGCTCCAAGTTCCGCTTATCATGACTCCCCCAAACCTAGCTCAGGTGGGGAGGCTGGCCCTCAGGGAAGTGGTAACAGCGGCCACTGGGGAGAGAGAGAGTGCAGTCCCCCAGGTGGGCAGGGCTTGGGCACCTGCATGGGTTTCATTTCCACAAGGTCAGGTAGAGAGGTTCCCTTGTGCATGGCCATGGCTTTGTGGGTGGCGAGTGACACACCCAGGAAGCCAATGGGAAAGGGAGATGATCTCCAGAACACAGGACGGTCAGGCCGCTGAGCAGGGGAGCAGGCCCAAAGAGCCCTCAGGTGCAGGGGCGCATTCCCAGCCTTTCCCCTCTGCCCTCTCATCTCCACAACACCGTCTCAGCATCGCCCATGGGTTCCTCTAGACTTCCAGCCTCCAAATTGGCGAGCTGAACAAAACTCTTCCCTTTGTAAGTACCCAGGCATTTTGTGATAGCAACAGAAAGCAACTAATACGATACTATGGTTTCAGAGGGCCACGTCCATGGAAGCCACCAAGACAACGCTGCAAAGGAGCATTCGATGACCAGGGAAGATATGCACGTCACACACATTTGCTGAGCAAGTGCTGGCGTCTTGTGAGGGAAATAAACCGTGGGAAACAAGGCCAGAGAGACGGCAGGAGGGCCCAGCTTGGCCTCTGTCCTGACAGAAATGGGCCCCACGGAGGTGTCTGCAGAGGAGGGATGGGACCTGAGTCCCTCCCCAGAGGACCCTCAGAGCTGTGCTCAGCTCAGAAGAGGCCAAAGATAAAGCCATACTGCAAAGCCCTCTAACTGGGAATGGGAGTGTCTTTGCCACCAGGGACAAGCCCTAGAAAGACACAGACCACCAAACCTGGCTCAAAAAGAAGCAGAGAGACTCTAGAGGTCTGTGGAGGGGCTCCGTGGTAGAGCACCTGCCTGGCAGGCATGAGACCCCGGTCTGGTCTCCAATACCACACACACAAAGTTAAATAGACCATAACAAGTCAGGAGGTTGAATTGGTAATTATGAAACACGCGCCCGGTGGATTCGCTGTAGACTTCCAACAGACACTTAAACAGGAATATCAATCCTTTACAAACTCTTCCAAGAAACGAAAGGGGAAGGGCACTTCCTAACTCATTCCATGAGGCCAGACCACCCTGATACCAAAACCAGAACGGGATATCAGAGACGAGAAACTAAAGATCAGTATCCCTTTCGAAGGTGGGTGCAAAAGGCCCAGCCATGCATTAGCAAACAGCATCTGGCAACATACCAAAAAGCTTACACCCCATGGCCAAGTAGGATTACCCAGGAATGCAAGGTGAGTTTAAATCTGAAAACCAATTAATGCAATCCCCCATGTCTAAAGATAAAGCAGCAAAAGGCACACGATCATCTCAGTCAACACAGAAAGACTTCTCACAAAATCCAAGACCTTTCTGGGGCAGGAGTTGTGGCTCAGTGGTAGAGCTCTTGCCTAGCATGTGTGAGGCACTGGGTTCCATTCTCAGCACCACATGTATATAAATAAATAAAATAAAGGTCTGTCAACAACTAAAAATATATTTTAAAAAATCCAATTCCTTTTCATGATAAAAAAAATTTCAGCAAGCAGGAATCAAGGTGAAATTCTTCTCACTGATAAGGGGCACCTGTGGAAAACCCCACGGGGTGTCTATTCTCCACCCACCAAAGGACAATTGGATTGTTTCTAAGTGTGGGATGTTACAAATAAAACCTCAATTTCCTGTGCACGGCGGTTCCCATTTTTCCTGGGATTGCTGGGTCGTAGTGGAAGTGCACATTCACTTGATGACAAGGTAGTCAACTGGCTCCGAGTGGCTGTGCCTTTCATGTTGCTGTCCACCACTTGCAGGAGTCCAGGGCATGCCACACCCTCTCCAGCACAGCCTGTGCCTCCCTTGTGAGCTCTAGTCACTCGCTGGTGTGAGTGCTGCCTTGCACGTTTCCCTTCCTGCTTCAGACAATTAATCAAGCTGTGCATTTTTGTGTGCTTATTTGCCATTTGTATTTGAAGGGTTTTATCCATTTTTTTGGTCCAGTCATCTTATTTTTGAGTTGTAAGAGCTCTTTATATATTGTGGATACAGGTCTCCTATCAGAGATGTGTTTTGCAAACATTTTCTTTCAATCTGCGGTTTTTAATTTTCTTCACAGTGTCTTTGAAGCATATTTTTTAAAAAATTTTGCTAATGTCCAATTTATTATTCTTGTTTTATTTTACAGTTTGTGCTTTTAAAAAATTTTATCTAAGCAATAAAAAGGACACAAAAATTCTCACCTGTTTTCTTCTAGAAGCTTTATAGTTATAGCTCTTATATGTAGGCTGACTTCTACTTGGTACTTTTACACACTTGCTAATTTAGTTAAAATAATATTTGTATATTGCAAGGTAAGGTTGGAATTTCTTTCCTTTCATGTGGATGTCTATTTGTTCCAGTAACTTTCGTTAAATGAATATCCTTTCTCCATGGGATTATCTTTGCACCTTTGTTGAAAACCAATTGCCATAAGTGTAAGACTTTATTTTTGGATTCTCATCTCATTCTTTGGTCTATCTACAGATGTCTTTAGGTCATCCATACTGTCTTGATTGCTTTAGCATTATAATAGGACTCAACTCTGATAGTGTGAGCCTTCTAGCTCTGCTCTTCTTTAAGATGGTGTGGGCTTTTTTAGGTCCTCTGAATTTCTTTATAAATTAGAATCAACCTGTCAGCTTATAAAACAAAAAAGACATAAACCAAACTTAGCTGTGGGGTTTACCTGAGAGATCTACAGATTATTTTGGAGACAACTGTTTAACAATATTGTCTTGTAATCCATGAACATGGTATAACTCTCTCTTCATTAGGTCTTGTTGTGTCTCTCTCAGTGGTATTTTGTAGTTTTCTGAGTCTCATGTATCTTAAATCTGCCCCTAAGTGTTCAATGTTGTAAAAATTCTATTTGTAAATGGCACTGTTTTAAAATTTCAAGTGCTAACTGTCCATTGTTAGTACAAAGGAATAGAATTGATTGGGGGGCTTTTTATTCTGTGGCTTTGGTAAAATCACTTAATTAGTTTTAACAGCACTTTGTAGCTTAACATTTTCTACAGACAATAATGAAACATGCAATTAGAGATCATTTAACCTTTCCCTTCCAATGGCTGGGACCTTTTCCTTGTCAAATACACTGGCTGTGTCCTCTGTCCGTGTTCAAATGGAGCAGTGCAGTGCACATTCTCCCCGCCTTTCTGATGGGGGGGAGAGCCCCTCTCACCATGGTGAGGTTCACGTTGTCCTGGGCAGTCATTCTTTGTCAGCTTCTATCCCAAGTTCACTGAGACTTTTTCTTTTTCCTTTTTTTTTTTTCTTTTTGTACCAGGGGTTGAACCCAGGGGCATTTAACCACTGAGCCAAATACCCAGCCCTTTGTTTTTAGATTTTCTATTTTGAGACAGGGTCTCACTAAACTGCGCTGGGCCTCTCTAAATTGCTGAGGCTGCCTTTGAACTTGTGATCCTCCTGACTCAGCTTCCTGAACCACCAGGTATACAGGTGTGTGCCACTGTGTCCAACTGTCACTGATAGCTCCCCCCCACCCCAACAAATGATCCTGTGTCTTTTTCTGTTCTAGTTTGCTAACAGGTGAATTATATCCATTGATTTTGGAAGAGTAACTGACTTGCCTCAGCCTTCCTGGAAAGAGCTCCCCAGGGTCACGTGCACTTTTTCCATATCATGCTGGAATCCTGTGCTGATGTGTTGTTAAGGATCTGGGTGTGCGGGCTCATAGAGGTTGTGGACTTCAGGGTTCTTCTCTTGTCCTGCCGTGTGTGGTTTTGGCACAAAGGTTTCATGTCGTTGGGAAGTCTCTGTCTACTCTGTGTTCTGACAATGCTCGTGTGATGGAGTGTTGACCCACCAATGAGTCTCTCATCAGGACTTTCCTCAAGGGACATAGCAATTTTGAACACCAGTCCATGTCTTCTTGCTCAGTAGCACTGGACCCCTCCTGGCTCCTGTCCCCACAATGTGATTGAGAAAGCCACCAAGAACTGTGGCATCCACAGTCACAAATGCCTCTTAGTTGCTCTCCCCCCAAGTATGTTCCTTCCCAGGCATCTCTGAACCGGACCCAATGGGCCAGGCTGACAGAGCCTGTGCACAAGGGGTTATACTTTTGAAACCAGAGTCTGAGATAAAATTGGATTCTATGCTTCTGCTGGTGGGTGGGGTCTGTGTAAACTACAGGATTCTGCAGGCAAGAAAGCCCCTTTATTTTTAGCAGCTAATCACAGCAAGGGATGCCTATTGGTGTCAGCTCTGAGGGTTGTAGCTGACCTAGCTGAATTCTTCCCTAACAGTACGGAGCGGTGTGTTACAGCTCTCAGTGCTGCCCCTCTAAATGGTGCCCCCTCCCCCGCAGTGTTGCAATAGACCCCAGAAGCGCACACCAACTTTCTGGGTTGTTGAACCACAAATCTGTAGAATGCAATTCATGGGGAAATGGAAGGCAAGAGTGAAAGAGTGGGATTTATTCAGGAGTGAAGAATAGAAGCAGAATTCTTGCAGGTGCATGAGGGGACTCCCACAGGGGTTGCCCCTTGAATGGGCTAGCCTAGGGGTCAACACTATTGGTCCAAATTTATGCTCATGAGGGTTTGGAAAAGTCCAAATACTGTTGGTCAGTCCTTGAGTAAGAACTCCCATTCAAGTCGGCCCTACTTCTGTTTTCTTGCCTTTGGTCCAGAAGTGGGCGATTGAAGCCCTGCGGTTGTGGAGGCTTGGGGGTTCAGAGCGGCACTACTCTGCAACGTGGGCATCCACTTTGACCTGGGCCAGGCTGCTGTGCTGCAATAGGCAGGCACACCTGGCTTGCCTTGGTCTGGTTTGCCTCAGGTCCACACCGGCATGGAGGGGTCCCCACAGCTGCATGTCACCTGTGCTCCAGCCTCCCCCGAGGCTGCCGCTCCACAGCTCCAGACAAGGACCTAGTGTCTGTCATGAAGGGGTTAATGTGCAACAGATACAACAGGACAGGTTCAGTTGGGAGCGGACTCCACACAGCCCTGGACCTGGGCAATGCTGGCAGTGGTGACTTGTGGTCAGGCATTGCACCAAGGCTGAAGGCTTAAGGCAGACACAGAGGGGCAGGAAGAGCCCCAGCTGAGCCCTGGAGACTAGGGTGCAGGCTGCACAAGCAAAGAAAAAACTGAGGAGTGGCCAAGTGGGGAGAAGGGAGCCAGGGAGCTGGGGTGGGGTAGGAACGGGGAGGAAGTGGGGTCTGGAAGGAAAGAATTTTGGTGACCAGATGAGAATGTTCAACAGGCCAAATACTGCTGAGAGCACAAGAAAATGAGTTTACAAACTCATTGGCTGAGGAAGCCAAGTGACTTCGACAGCACCAGCTGGCAGGGGGAAGCTACTGACCTCCTGGGAGGCCACCACCAAGACCACTGCCCGGTTTATGGATCACCGACATTCTCTCCTGGTCTCCTGCACTCCCGCAACTTCCACCAGATGACCTGTCTACCTCCAGCCATACCTCAATGCTGGACAATTTCTTCAGTCCAAAGTCCCATGCACTCTTTATTATTCACCTAAAAATCACCACTGCCCTCACTGGAAGGGCCCATTGCTCATCCTGAGAACCTAACATTTGACACCTGATGACACTTAATCCACAACCTCCAAAGACATGCAAGATATGGACAGGACAGGCCTTTGCAGGGGACAGTTGTTCAGGGTTGCCTCTCTTTCTGGGCTGGAAATGTAACAGCCCACAGTATTCTACTATCCACTGGTCTCTCAAGGAGCCCTGGGAAGAACTGAGCCTTTCAAGCTCCACTAATGTAAACCCCAGGGGTGGGCAGGAGCATGTGGGCAGCTGGCCATCAGCAGAGAGGGCATGCAGTAGAAAGATCTGCCGGTAAAATGTCAGCACTCAGGAATGTGCTGTAGATGGCACCATGGTGGTCAGTGCAGTTCCCCTGGAGGTCCACAGGTCCAGGGACCCCTAACCTGCCCTCAGTTCTCTCCTACCACCTTCTGCTGTACTTCAGGAAACCCAAGTGCTTTTCTGCAAGAAGAGAATCCCTTCAGGTCTGGCTGCCTCTTTGGATCAGCCTGCTGTCCACAAGCCTTCCCCAGGCTTCTCTGGAACTTAGATGCTCTCGTACTCCAGCCTACAGCTCAACCTGAAGAGAGAAAGCTTCAAAGCAAAAGTCTGGGACTTCAAGTGCAGCCTGCTGCTGTGTGACACTGGGTGAGCTCCTTGGCCTGGCGGTCCTGGTCACCACTGCTACACAGGAATTGCTGCCCCCTTATTCCCGTGTGAATAGGAGCCTCGGTGAGGATAGCTTCCAGGCACTGCCTCTGGAGGAGCAAGGTCAGGGCTGGGCATCGCAGTGTACAGCAGTCTTGACTTGAATGCAACACCCCACTCCACACACAACCCGGGACTAAGTGTGGTGCCTCTGCACCCCAACCTGCATGCAGCACTTCCGCCGTGTACAGCAACCCCACCAGAGCTCAGAACCTGGCCTATGTGCAGCACCCCAATCTACATGCAGCGTCCCTGCAGCAAGACCACCGAGTGCAGAACCCTGCACCCAACCTACATGCAACATCCCTGCCGGCTTGCAGCAACTCTGTTCTGCATGCAGGACCCTGGCGAGGAGCGCGGAACTCCTTCGGAAACCCGAGCCAAAGCAGCCACCTGCTCCCACTCCCCACGGGCCCGCTGCCAGCACGATCCGGGGCTGTGCCTTAAGGGCCGTCTGTGCACAGCCAGAGTACGAGGCTGGGCGGCGGGTTGGAGGTGCCCTGGCCTGGCCTGGCTCCACCCGGTCCCCGCCCCAACCCCGCCTGGTCCTCAGCTTAACTGTTCCAGCCCCCCTCAGCCCAGGCGGAGGCGGGCGAGCAGTTGGTGCAGGCGCTGATTGGGCAGTGACTCTGATTGGCTGCTGCGGGCACCATTAGCCGCGGTCACTACATCCCGCAGCACTCGATCAGACTCGGCTCTGCTCGGCTCGACTCGGCTACTCGGCTCGGCTCGGCAGAGAGGCTCAGTTCGGCGGCGTGGCTCGGCTGGGCTCGGCTGCTCGGCTGGGCTCGGCTCGGCTGCGCGGCTCAGCTCGGCTCGGCTCGGCAGCGCGGCCGCGGACCGGCGTGCGCTGGGGGCGCGGGGCGCGGGGCGCGGGCCTCGGCGGCGGCGGCGGCGGCGGCGGCGGCGGCGGCGGAAGCCTGGTTCCCCCCCGCCCGCCCTGTCCTCTCGACGAGGCGGAGGCATCACCCCGGCCGGGCCTCAGACGGGCGCGGCGCGAGCGGCGCGAGCAGCGCGGGGGGCGGCGGGGCGCGGCGGGGGCGCAAAGCAGTGCGGCCCTCCCGGGGGCGCCGCCGGCCGGGTCAGCGCGGACGGCACTCGGCGGACGCGGACGCACGGCTGGCCGGCCCCTCCCTGCCCGCGCCCGGGCGCCCACTCGCCGGCGCGGGGCCCGGGAGCGATGACATCGACGGGGAAGGACGGCGGCGGGGCGCAGCACGCGCAGTATGTGGGGCCCTACCGGCTGGAGAAGACGCTGGGCAAGGGTCAGACAGGTGCGTGCGCGCCGGCGCTGGGGGCGCGGGCCGGGCGGGCTGGGGGTGCCGGGCGCGGCACGAGAGGACGCGGGCGATCTAGGGGCGCGAGTGGCCCGGGACGCGGGTCAGGCGGGCTGGCGGGCGGGCGCACCTCCGGGGAGGCCGTGCGGACCCGCCGGGCGGGGCCGGGGAAAGCTGCCTAGTGGTGATGCTGCAGGCCCGGCCCGGGCCGGCGGCCGCGAACAATGGGCGGCTCGTGCGCCCCCGTCAGCCCTGCGCCTGGGTCCCTCCGCGGAGCCCGGCAGGCCGAGCGGCTGCGGTCGGCCGGGCGCGGCCCAAGGACACGCGGCACGGCCCGGGGCGCACCGCGGTGGGGCGCAAAACACGGCCTGGCAGCGCCCGGCGGCCCCGCTGCAGGTGCGCGGGCCGGGCCGCATTGTGCACCCGAGCGCTGGGGCCCATTGTGCCGCGAGAGGAGGGGGCCGAGCGGGAGCCCATCTGCCGTCTGCTGCGCCGCGCTAATAGGCGTGCTGCTGGAGCAGCTGCGCCCCGGCCGCGCGACCCCGGCGGTCCTGGCCGCCGGAGCCCCACTAGCCAGTCCCGGACCTCCGTTCGCGGAGGGGGTGGGAGAGAGCAAGGACCCGTCAGAGAGCTGGACAGCGCCTTCCTCTTCTCCCAACCTCAGGCCTCCGTGTATGCGACACTGTGCTCCCTAGGGAAGGAAGAGGGTGACTGTTACTGGGCCTGGATCAGTATCCAGGTCTGGCCCCTGGAGCAGACCCAGAGTCTACAGAGGAGGGGACTTTCTGGCTGGTCTTGGTTGTCTTTCCCGTGACAGGTTAGGTCCCCGCAAGGCCCAACCCTGGGCTAGCAGTGTGCACAGCTCCCCTTGCATTTGGCTAACTTTCCAGGCCTGGTTGGGCTTGGCCAGCCCCCTCATCTGGTCAGCCAGGCGCGTTCACACAGTCCTCTTTGTGGGAGGCTGGGACTCAGCCATTTTCTTTCTTCTCCCAGGACCAGCCTATCTCTGGTGGTCCAAAGGTTTAATTGGCACTGACCACTTCTTTCCTTTTTGGAAAGTTCCCCAGAGCCCAAGGATGGAGGATAGCAGGAGGTTGCCCACAAGAGTGGGGGCCCAGGAGTCCCTCTGCAAGCACCCCAGGGCCACAGGACGCAGAGCTAGGCAGTTGTGTCTGGGAAGAAAGTGGGCCAGCCTGGGCTCCTGGGGAGGGCGGCAGCCGTGATGTAGCAGAGGCAGGAAGGGTCTGGGCTGCTAGGATCTGCCTCCTCTCGCTGAGTCCCAGGTCCCGGCCCAGGGCTTGTGCCTGGGCTGGAGGAGGAAGCACAGACAGCTGTGGTTCAGCTGAGTCCAGGAGAGGCACCTTTCCAGGGAAGGACAACTAGTTTGTGACATCCTTGGCGAAGGAAGGGCCCAGGGCAGCCTAGTGCAGGAGGCAGGGAAATGGTCTGATTATCATACCAATAAAATGTCATCACGAGACACCCTCTGTACGCACCTGATGACAGCGTGGGTTGGGTGCAGTGCCGCCGGCCCCTGGGGGCAGGGGCTAGTCTCTCTGCTCCCCACTGGGTGATACTGCCCTACAGTTAAGTTGGGAGGTTCTTCCCACTAGCAGCCATGGCTGTGAAAGGTGTGTGCAGAACTGAGAAGGCAGCCTAAGCAGCCTCTCTGCCCTGCATCCAGGAAGCAGCCTGATCCAGAGTTCTGGTGGCCACAGTGTAAATGTGTAGCCAGGAAGTCCACCACAGCACTTGTCTTCTGTGAGGGGTCATCTTCGTGGATGTGGGCCCTGTGTGTGTGTGTGTGTGTGTGTGTGTGTGTGTGTGTGTGCTGGGCAGAGTCGCTGTGTTCCAGACCTGCCCTTTACTCCAGAGGAGGACAGACTTCCTGCAGGGAGACCTCAGGGGAGAGTGTGGGCTCTGCCTCTGTCTACCACCGCCTGGGGACCTTGTGGTCCTGAGGACTTGTGCTGGGACCTGGGGCCGTTGTTGCTGGGCTGGCAGGGGGAATCCACCAGCGAGGGCTCTGCTGGGCTTTTCCATTATCCAAGAAACTCTTGTTCAGTCACTGATGGGGCTGGGCCCCTGCAGGGACACCAGAACACAGTCCCCGCCATCATGGTACCGGCAGGAGTGGGAGACCCTGCAAGCCTAGGCAGCACCTGCCTAGGTCCTGGAGGGAGCATTGCACGGCCCTCATCCTGCGGGCTCAGTGGTCAACAGCAGGCACCTTCCTGCCCAAGCCAGAGCTCGGCTTTTGTAGCCCAGGAGGACCCTGTGGGAGGAGGGAGGGGACTGTGGGCCCTGGCTGTTTTTGGAGCCCCGTTGTGCCTAGAGTCCCTTCATCCAGAAGCACGGGAGGGGAGGAGGTAGTGACAGGGCTCTCAGGGAAGGGTCAGCCATGCCCAGGACTGGGAATGGACCTGAAGGGCTACCCACCAAGTCCCTGCCGTCCAACTCACCTGCCTCCGGCTTTCCCAGCTTCGGTCGCAGCTGGTGGGTGAGGGGACCTGGGACCTCTCTTCCCAAGTGGAACTCTTGGCAGTTGGTGGCCTGGAGAGGGGTCCAGGGTGGTGAAGCCAGTTAGATGGGGGCAGGTGATAGACGGAGGGGGGCGAGGGTGAGACTGATGTGAGGGGAACGTGGCAGAACTGAGGGTGTCCCTGGAAGTTGCAGGTGCCCCCTGGAGGGGAGAAAGTGGCAGAGCTGCGGAAGACACAAAGGGGAAGGTGGTGGGTGCTGGGACCATGTGGGTTTGGGGAAGTGGAGCAAAGGCAGGAGGGACCCACCTGAGGTGCTGTGTGGTGCTGAGGCCCAAGGGACGTGTGGCTGACTGGACGGGACCTGGTGACCTCTGTGGTGGTATAGGTGACAGAACTCCATTTTGGGGACACAAGTTGTGTCTGGTGGTCACCATGCCAGCAGGTGGGCCTTCTGCGAGTCTCACAGGTGATGGTGCGGTCCCCTCCCCCACATCGGACCCTGCTGTCTGACCAGCTATGCCCACCGGGGAACTGGGCCTCGGAACCCAGTCTGCCAGCAAGGGCAGTGTTCCTGGAGGGAGGAAAGCCTGGGAGAGGGCTGCCCACACAGGACAGGTCACAGCTGAGTGTTGGGGTGGGCAGCTGTCCCACCTGGCTTCTCTCCTGCTCGGGTCTCTGCCCAGACAGCCCAGGTGCCACCCCAGCCCTCCTCCAGCAGTGCAGACCCTGCCTCAGTGCCCATTCCAGGTTGGGAGCTGGTCTGTGAGGACTGTCCCAAGGGGACAGCTAGGCCCAGAGGGTCCGACCCACCGAGGTACCTGTCACTGGCACGGTGGGGCGCCTGCAGGGGTAGGGACCACTTGTGCTGGAAAGGCCTGCTGGGCAGCAGCCCTGGCCCGGGGCCCACACTGAGGTGTGTCCTGAAGTGCTGGCTGAGTAGGCTCTGCCTGACCCCGTGAGGACACTGGTGTGGCAGGCCCCTGCAGGGCTGCTGTTCCAGGGTGGGCTGTGGCTGGTCTCTGCCCTGACATCGCCCAGGTGGGGCTGGCCTAGACTGTCGCGCACATGGCCTACACAGCTGCCTGGCTGGCCCTCCCTGCCATGTGAAGCTTGGCCGCCCTTCACCAGCCCCCTGGGGAGTCTGTTTCTGACAGATCCTCACCTAGGCTCAGGGGGAGCCCGGCTGGGACCACTGAGGTGCCACTGCGCAGGTGCCAGCAGGCTCCTGCGTCCTGCCCCTTCCCTGCCTGCCCGGAGTGCTCACAGGGTGGCCACGTGTTGTGCTGGTTGTCACTGGTGTGTGGACTCCTGATCTACCCATGTGGCCGGCTCCTCTCCCCAAGCAGCCACCTCAAGGCCAGCAAGGACTGTACTTCAGGGCACTAGGGCTGCCTGCTGCTTGTCCTGCTCCTGAGTGTGGGCCCCAGTGGGGTGGGCCCGGTGCCCTACTGTCTGTCCTGGTTTCTCTCCTAGTGTTAGTGGAGTGCCCTGAGTGCAGGGTGGGCAGGCAGCAACAGTGTCCTCTGCTGGCCACGGGCCCTGCCCTGGCTTGGCTCCTTCTCTTCGCAGCAGACGGGCAACACTGAGTGCAGCTCCAGTGGCTGGGAAGTCTGTGGCTAGTGCTCCATATGAGCAGTTGAGACCTGGTGACTCTCCTTGGACAGTACCTGGGGACAGTGAGGCTGCCTCTGGAGGCCGCACCTCTGTGTGCAGACCCCTGGGGTCGCTGCGGCTTGGAGGGTGGTTCTGTCTCACTGGCCTGGCGTCTGTGCATGGTCCTCCTGGGCTCTGGCCACCAGGCAGCAGAGGGGCTTTGAGCCTCAGGACCCCGATCTGTGGAATGGGTTTCCATGGAACTTTTGTGAGGCTCCCAGGCTGGATGGTGTCTGGGCCAGGCACAACTGTCGTGTGGTAGTGGGCAGCAGGGGCATCTGTCAGGGGCTGCTGGCCGTCTCTCCTGTTGTCCTGTACTCTGCAGGGAGTTGAGGGTGCCAGAACATCCTGGTGCCTGCAGGTGGTGGGGTCAGGGGTAGGCCTCTGTGTGCTTGGCTCTAGGCCCAGGTTCCAGCCCAAGGTGGCCAAGCTGCCCGCAGGCCTCCCCAAAGCCTCACTCCCAGGAAAGCCGGCTGGTTAGGCTGACCTGGGCTCTGGACAGGATGGAGGCTGGGCTGGGACTGAAGCTCCAGGGACAAAGCAGAGATTGTGCCAGGCTGGCCGCCTCTCAGCCCAGCCTGCTCCGTCCAGGCCTTGTTCCACCACTTCTGAGGGCCCAGTGTTCCGGAGCCCAGCAGCTGGGAGTCAAGCCCCGCCTGTAGGACAGTGTCCCCCGTCCAGCCTTTAAAGAGAAACCTCTTCTTTCTGTGGCCTCTGGTGTCCTGGCCGGAGGTTGGGTCCAGAATTCTTCCCTGAACCAGGGTGGTGATGGCACCTCCCTGGCAGAGCATGAGGGTCTCGTAGGTTGATGTGTGTAGAGCCTGGTGGCACTTGTCCTCAGACTAAGATCAGGTCCTACCTGCCCCAGGGGTCCTGGTCTGTGGGAACAGACCCACTTTCCATGGGTGGCCACAGCATCCTTGTGGGCCTGGCCAGGGTTGAGCCGACAGTTCTGGGCTGGTTGGGATGGGGGACAGGGCCAGGTTGGGAGTCCTGGGATCCTCTGGAGGGCTCCTGGGGGCAGGAGTTCCTGGCCTGTATCAGGATGGAGGGCCACGGGGAATTCACCTCATTGCCGCCCACTCTGAGCTGAGGCTGGACACAAGGGTCCTGAAGGGCAGGGTTGGTCTTCCTGGCCCTCAGGCAGAGACGGTAGGGCAGCCTGGACAGCTGCTGCGTGGCCAGTGATGTAGGCGGGGGCAGCTGCACGTCAGTAAGGCTCAGAGCTGTGGGCGGTTTGCAGGGAAAGCCTGCGTGGTCAGGAATGTGGTCTGGAGGGATGGCGTGGCTGGGAAGCCCAGGGGACCCAGGCTGCTGGGCAGCGTCTTGCCTGGGTGAACAAGCCAGGGCAGGGGCTGGGGTGGACTTGCCTGGTGGGCTCCCCGTGTCCAGGGAGAAGGACTTCTGGGTCACACCATGTGACTGTGGGTAACTGAGGCCAGCTTTAGGGACCTATGGCCAGAGCAGGGCTAATTTGCTGGGTTACTACCATGTGGCTACGCTGGCCGGAGGCTCACCTGGGCCCTGCCTAGCTGTTTCCTGAGCAGGCGACCTTCCTGCCCTGGGTCAGAGAGTTTTCTCACATTGGCCAGAGGTGTCAAGGTACCCCATCTGCCCCAGGAAAGGTGCTGGCCAGAGGTGGCCCCAGCAGGGGTCTTGGCACTGCTGCTGGCTGGTGGCACTAGGGGTGAGAGGCAGCCTGGGTTCTTAACTCACTTTGGCTCAGAGACCTGAGTTCAGCAGCAGGAGCAGCTCCCTCCTCAGATAGCCCTGCCCTCCTCCTCCTCCTCCTCCTCCTCCTCCTCCTCCTCCTCCTCCTCCTTCTTCTCGTCTTCAAATGCCCCTCCTGCTGGGCACACAGCAGGGCCTGCAGCTCCACAGGGCCTGGCCGAGCCTGGAGGTCTTTGGTGGGCAGGGAGTACATGGGAGCAAGCATGGCCCTGAGGCCTGGGACTCACCTAGGGGCCCAGGAGTCCCTGGCCATTGAGAGCAGCAGGCTTCCGTGTGCCCTGTGGTTTCTTGAGGCCTTGAGCCCGTGGCTGGGCTTAGAGTCCCCTAGTCCCTGCTGTGGACTGCTTCTCCTCGGGGCTTGCAGGGGGCTTCAGGGGGCTGCTGGCACAACCCTGCAGTCCTCCCGTGGCACCAGGGCCCCTCCAGCCAGCCTGGAGCTGGGCAGCCCCATCCCAGCCTGTCTGGGCCCCGAGGTCTAGTCATGGGCAGAGCCCGAGGGAAGGGCCAGCTCCAGGTGCTTGGGTGGGAGCCCAGCCAGCAGGTGGGGATCGCTTGTCTTCACGCCTTGGCTTTCCCCCCTGTGAGTTGGCCTGGGCGAGACAGAGAAATGATACCTGAGGACGTCCTTCCACGGGCTGAGTGGGGACCTGGCCTGGTGCTGTGGCCAGTGGCTCCCTGGGAATTGGAGGCGTGCAGCTCGAGGGGCCTGGGATGCAGCAGGAGAGACGAGGACAGATGGTCATTGTGCCTGTTCACCCCCTCAGCTGATGGGATTTTCATCTGTGGGGCAGCGAGCGGGGAGGGATGATGAGGATTGTGGCAAAGCCAGCCAGCCAGCTGTGCCCAGCCGAGGAGATGCATGTCCAGCATAGTCCCTCAGGGCTCTGGCTGGCAGCTGCTGTCCCCCTGCCTCACAGGCCCTGGGCTGGTGAAGGGATTTGTTCTGTCCCTGTCCCTTGGCCACGTGTGGCCATGGTGACCCCTGGAGTGGCCTCACCCACCCTAGCCCCTGCCTTGTGCCTGCAGGCATCAGAGCAGCAGGTCCACTGTGGCCCTTCAGCTCCCAGCCTTCACACTTGGGGCTGCTGACCCTCAGCTCTGTGGTTCCTGGGACTTCTGTGGGGTTGGGGCTTTTGTGGGAACTGTGTTCCAGCCCTGGGCTCACCCCGGTCATGACATTTCCTGACATGGAGGTGGAAAGGACTCTCTGGAACCCAGCAGGCTCCGGCCTTGGCTGCAGGACGTAGGCCCAGTTTTGCTTCACACCCCAGGCCCATTATCTGAAGCGCGTCCCAGGCAGGGTTCACTAAGTGTTCCGGTGTCTGGCTTGAGAAGGCAGGCTCTTAGGTGGAGGTGTCTTTGTCACCCTGGAAACTGATGCTGACTTCTGAATACCAGCAGAAGTCCAGTCTGGTGCAGCAGTTTGACTCTGAAGCCTGCACCTCCTCTGCTAGCCATTCTGCATCTGCTATCCAGGGGACAGCAGGGGTCTGAGCTCTCCCCCAGGCCATGGCCAGTGCCCACTGGGCCCTGGGTGGGGACCGTTCTCAGGGGTCCTTTGCCCTGTGTCACCAAGGCTGGGCTGTGGGTGGGCCTGATGGTCTGCATTCCTGACAAGCCCATGGTTGATGCTGATCCTGGTCAGGGCCTCACCTGGAGGGTCAGGGGAGCTTATGGCCTGTCTGCCTCCTCTTACTCAACCCCTGACCCCCAGCTGGGGCTCCACCTTGAGTCTATCACCATTGTTCGTGATGCCCCAGCACCAGGCCAGGGTGGGGGCAGCAAGTGTGGACTTGAGTCTGCCTGGGGACAGTGGCTCCCACGTCCCAGGATGTTCACTGCAGGCCAGGCATGTGGGTGCCATCTCAGCAGGAGTGGATGTCACACAGGAGGAGCAGGGCCCATTTTAGTTCTGCTGCTGGGAGCGGGAATTGCCACCCCAGAAAGCCCAGTGCCGCCCCAGGCCTCCAGTCCCTCCTTCTGGGGAGGGGACAGGTGAGGATGCAGGAGTGGCCACGGGCCCCACAGGGATGTCTGCACAGGCTGGACTGCAGGCAGGTCTGAGGGAGTCTTCTTCCCAGACTCCTCATGGTGCTGGACCTCTCAGCGTCAGCTCCCCAGGCCTGACTGGCTGGACGCTGGGTTCTGCCACAGCCCCTTGTTCCCTCAGGCTCCTGGCTCCAGGGCAGCCTCAGCCTCTGGGATAGGGGCTTTCGCTCAGTCCACCTTCAAGGCCTCTGAGGGCCACTGTGGGGGACACTGCAGCATGTCCAGCAGATGCACAGTGACAGGGTGGACGTGGAGCTGAGTGACTGCAAGATACCTGTCCCAGCTGCTGTCTCTGGAGCTGCTTTGCCAACGCGCCTGACCTGTGGCCTCCATGCGTACTCACACAGGTGATACCCACCTGTGCACACCTGCTGCCTCGGCACCTGGGTTCTGGTCTGAGGTCGGGGCTGTGCCAGGAAATGGGTTGTGCTCTCACCTGTCAGTCAGGGCTCATGCTTGGTGCAGGTGTGCATTTTACAGTCTGCTGATCAGGTCTGAGGCACCCTGGAAGAATAGGCCACTGTTCAAGAACAGGCCCCTGGGGTGGGGGCATGTCCCTGGAGGATGTGGACAGTTGGCACCACATGGTCCTTGACCCCTGCACCCATTGCACTGAGCCTCCTGGGTGACGGGCAGCTCAGGTGGCCTTCCACCCATCACCATCCACTCTCTTTGGTTTCCAGGCCCAACAGGCTGCTTGTCGGGAGCTGTCCAGCAGGACTGTGCTGAAAACCACAGCACCTGCTCTGTGAGGGGGCTGCCGGCAGGTGTTGGTCCCCAGACCCCAGCTACAGCTGGAGGGAGCTCAGGGGCTCTGCTGCCTGCTGAGTCCCAGGTCTGCCCCCGGCTGTGGGCCTCAGGTTCTCTGCAGCCAAGGCCCTGGTGTGCACTGGGCCTTCTGTGGCCATCAGGTGTGTCCATTCTCTTCTGCAGGCTGGTCTGTCACTGGTGGAGAATGGTCCCCACCTGTGGATGATTCTGACAGCGGCTGCGTTTCTCGTGGGCTGCTGCAGCAGACCCCTCTGGGTGACTCTGACGGGGATGATGGCCTGGGGTGTGGGCGCCCGGGGTAGGGGAGTGACACAGTCTGTCACCTGGTGCAGCCTCCTGGGTGCCCTTTTTCTGTGCTCTTGGTGGCCTATGAGTGGATGACATGCAGGAGTGTGGGATGGCCCTGGGGTAGACAGGGGCTTGTAGAGGAGAGGCCACTGCAGGCTGGGCCCTAGGCTGCCTCAGCTGAGTCAGTGCTGTCTGTGTCCCACCCGCTGGGAGGCGAGAGGTGAGAGAACATGGGCTGAAGGCAGGTGGGGCTGAGAAGGAAAAGAGGCCCTGGGGGCCTGGCTCCCAGAGGAGGATCAGCACCGAGCCAGCTGCCAGGGTGTCTCGGATTGGAGGTCTGTGAGCTCTAAACCAAATCCCAGGGATTCACACCTCATCACAGCAGCACAGACAGACGCTCCCCTGGCAAGTGCCACCGTGTGACAAGTATATCTGTGGATGGACACAGCCGTGAGTCCTGGACTGATGGGGCCACCACTTCCCCGAGAGCGGGGGTAGGCAGGGGACTGCCCACAGCTCCCTCTATGCTGGTCTCCTGCTGGTGGATGCTGGCCCTGGGCCTTCTCCTGTGGGACGCTGGCCCTGAGCCCAGTGGGCACTGCTGGACTCCAGGCCTGTCTGTGCTGCCCGGGCTGAATGTGGCTGCCTGTCTGCTACAGGAGCCCCTGTGAATCTCACAAGTGGCACTGATTCTGAGGGACATTCTCTTGTCTTTGAGAGAGTCCTTCTGGGGAGGCAGGCCTCTTCCAGAGTGACCAGTGGCCACAGGCATGCTCCCCTATCACTGTTCCAGCTGATTCTTGCTGGGCCTCAGGGACTTACCACTGGATTCCTGTCTTCTTGGGCCTGGAGACTGAGCCTTTTCCACCCTGGGGGTGGCTGGCGAACCCAGAACAGATTTGACATGAAGCTCTAGGTGGTCTCAGGCCATGTGTGTGCGTCGAGGCCCTGGCCTGTGTTCTCCCCATATGGAGCCCAGGCCCAGTGGATCCGGCATCCGCCGAGCTGGACCTGGGCACTGAAGCCCTGGGTGCCTGGGGCATGATCATGGGTACCACAGTGGCAGGGCAGTGTCCGGCTCTGTTCTGATGAGTGTGGCCTTGGGAAAGGTGGCCCTCCTGGTGGTTCACGGCTTCATGGCATCATAAACTGAGCTCGTGCCCATCCGGCCAGGCTGAGCATGACCGGAGAGTTTCTAGGTGCCTCATCTACCTGGGGTGGCCTGCAGGCCGGGCTGAGCACGGCTGTGTGGTGGGTGGCTGGTGGCTGGGGCAGGAGGTGGGTTCTGCTGGGTTCCTGCTCCTGACCTGGGTTTAGCTGCTCACCTGCGAGGTCCTCAAGCACCTTGCGTCTGGGTGTGTCTGGACTTCTTTAGAGAGGGTCCTATCCTGGTGTGAGTATTCTAGTGCCATGCCCAGTGGCATGGGGGCAGTGACAGATGCCTGGCTCCCGTCCTAGGGCATGTGGTGGGGCCCCTCTGTACGCCTCTCCAGGCTAGGCCCATGGAGTACAAGCAGGATTCATGGGTTCTGGAGGGGGCATCTGGAGCCAGTGCCCCTCGCAGTCCCACAGAGACACCCCGCGGCCCTGCCCTGGCCACCCTGGAACCGCTTGTGTGGTGCCCTTCTGCAGCTGGCCTCAACCCCCAGCCTCCAGCACCCCGAGGCCTCCGAGGGATGGGACCCAGGGCGCCAGGGCTGACTTCTCCCATGGGCCTTGTTTCTCATGCTGCCCCTGTCCTCTGCCCCCATTCCCAATGCCTCCCTTTCCTGACCCTTGTTCCCTGTCATGTCCCCTCCCCAGGAACACCCCTCCCAGGGTTGTGGACTTTGTAGGAGTTGGCGTGCCAGGATCGAGTGCCAGCCTGACTGCCGGCCGGGTGCAGACCTGGGTGCTGCTTGCACAGTGTGGGGCCCTCTGACCTCATGTCCTGGCCTCTGGAGGAGAGTGCAGTGAGGAACGGCAGGGAGCCCGGAATGACAGAGGCCACCAGCCCCAGCACCAGCCCCGAGAGGGATGGGGTAAGGCAGACACCCTGCCCAGGTTCTGGTGCAGCCACTGGCGCTGTGGCACTTGGGGACAGGTGTTGTTATTTGGGAGCACCAGGGCGTGGGCCAGCAGGCTCTGCCTTTCTCCTCTCCCTGTCCTTCCTGCCTGCTGCCCACTAAGCAGATTCTATTATTACCCCACACTAGAGATTACCGCGCAGGCTGCTCCTCGGGGACAGCAGGCACTCACGCTGCGGGGGCTGGGCCAGTGCTTCCGTCCCTGTGGCAGTGGGTGACTGCAGGGCCCTGCGTGATTCCCTCCCTGATGTGCCGGGTGGGGTGTGTGTGTGTCTGGTTGTCTGGGTGGCAGGTCCGTCTGGGGGTAGCGTCTGGGCCCCGGGAGGTTGCCCCTGCTGCAGAGGACGTGGGAGTGGTTGGCCCCGGGGCCATGGCCAGACACTGCCGCCTCCCTCTCTCTGGCCCGCTGCAGTCCTCCCCACCAGGGCAGGACTTGGAGCTCCTGCACTGCCCCATAGCACACAGCACCCTCACGTCTGGGTTAGACCCCAGAGGTGTCCCTAGAAAGTGGGGCCCGGCCTCCCTGTGGCCCCTGCCTGTGCCATGCCCACCTCTCAGCTTGCTGGGCTTCACGAGGTCCCTACCCCTGCACCCCAGGCTCTGAGCTCCTGCCCCTCCTCTCTCGAGCTCCCTGAGTCCTCCTGCAGGGGCCTGGCAGGGAGGGGGCATGCAGTAAGCTCTGGCTAAGTGACCTGGCAGATGACTTAGGTGGGGCAGGGCAGCTCTGTTTAGTAGAAATCTAATGTGACCACCTGGCACCAGGGCTGTTAGGGTGGGGGTTCCCACTCATCTCCAGGAGGGTGCATCCCAACAAAAAGGTCATTCCCGTGTGGGTTGGGCCCAGGCTCTAGCAGGGAGGGCCAGGGGCACCCTGCCCGCCCAATGGCAGGTCTGGGACTCAGCACTGAGTTGTGGGAGCTGGGCCTTCCTGGCCCTCTGGGCCCCACTCCTCAGGCCTGCCTCAGCACTAGGGACCAGAGGTGTCCCTGGACCCAGGAAGTGCGCTCACTGACCACTCAGTGATACTGGGGTCCTGCTGGGCCCACACACCAGTGGAGGCCATCCCTGAGGGGAACTGAGCCCTCAGTATGGGGAGGTCGGGCAGGTGAGAGGGAGCAGGTGGGCCAGGGGCAGCTCTGGCTCTGGCAAGCAGACCCTTGGCCAGCTGTGCTTCTGGGAGGGTGGGCCCATCGCTGGGCTGTCACCGGGCCTGGAGGGAGGACGGCAGGACCCCAGCCAGCAGCTTGTAAAGAGGCTTGAGGCCAGAGATGGAGGAGGCCGGAGTCTGCAGCCTAGGGCTGGGGCTCGAGGGTGTGTGCCTGTGTCTGTGTCATGAGCAAGTATGTGGGTTGGTGTGGGGGTGCACAGGTCTGTGCGTGCACAGGTCACGTGCGTGTGTGCAGGTCTGGGTGCCTGTGTCTGCCTGGGTGTGGGATGACAGGCGGAGGCTCCCTGGGGCTTCCCAAGGAAGGCATCCCCAACCTCGTCACCATGGCAACCCCATCACCCATCCCTGGGGCCCTTGAGGGGGTGGGGCCTGCGGAGCAGGGCAGGAGGGAGCAGCCTGGGCCCTGGGGCTCTGCTGTGGCGTTTGGGGGAGGGGATCTGCTGAGCTGCCCTGCCACCTCTCCTCCTCTGCCCCCAGCTGTCCCAGACAGGCCTGCTGAACTCCCCAGCCCCCAGCCCCTGCTCTCTGTCCAGCACAGCTTTCTTGCCATTCCCAGGGTCTGGACAGCACGGGGCAGGGATCACCGGTGGCTGGGTCTCCTCTGGTCACGTCACTATGGGCCCCCCCAATGGAGTGCACTGGGGCCTCCAGATGTCTGACCCCCAGCCAGAGGCCCTGCCTTTCCTCCCTCCCACACTCTGCTCATCTCTCCTGGCCCATGCTGACCTCCCTGCCCCCGACCCTGCATGTGCCTTCACAGAAAGTGCCAGCATCCTCTCAACGACTTCTCTTTCTGGGGTCCCCGGGCTGCCACTCTGCAGGTGGGCTGGCCCGTGGTCTTGTCAGTAGCTCTCCAGACCCCAGGTCTGTGCTGTAGGGAGGGGAGGGAGGGCCTCCCACTAGGACAGCAGCCCCGACAGCAGCCCCATGGCATTTCTGAGCAGCGGGGTTCAGCAAGTGATCTCACTGGGCTGATTTTACAATACTGAGTTGCAGAAACCAGTTAATCAAAATCTAACGTGGCACTATGGGGGCTGGAGTAGGGGTCCCACCCGCCTCCAGGAGGGTTGTCTCTATAAGAATGCAATTCCAGTGTGTGTGGGGCTCGGGCTGAGGCTCCCTCCCCGGCCAGGGCACAGAACAGGGACATGGTAGGGGGGCTGGTTGCCTCTCAGTTCCCCACACAACCTTAATTTGATGGCTTCATAGCACTGGTGGCCCCAGGGGAGGGAGCCAGGGAAGGCTCTCAGGGCCTGCCTGCCTGGGGGGCCGTGGGAGGGGGTTGCCCTGTGCTGAGCAGCGCCTGCCTCGGAGGAGGCCCCATAGCTCTCAGACAGGGTCTCCTAGAACACCCACCTTTGCTGCAGTACTTCTGAGGCCCGGGCCGTGTGGGAGGTGGACACCTGTGGTCGGTGGACACCTACGGGGACTCTGGCTGGGGAGGGTCGGCTTCTGTCGCATCAGACCGAGGTTGGTCCAGCTGCCTCTGTGGTTGCCATGGCAACCTGTGCTGGCAGGGGCTGAGTGACTGCCTAGGAGGGAAGGGGACCCCATCCTACTGACTGACAGCCCCTCCACATCCTAGCAGCAGGTGTGAAGCCCCCCATCCTTATGTGCTGGTGGTGGATCTGGGGGAGGCTGAGGCCCCAGGCTGGTCACTCCAGAGTCCAGCTCTTGGAACCCCATGTCTCCTCTGCCTCCAGACCCTCTGCTCCCCCAAGGACCCAGGCTGCATCCTTCTTGCTCTCTTGCCAACCTGGGGGACCCAGGATGACCGGCTCATGGCCTGGGCAGCACGGGGCAGCCTTCTGCAGCCAGGTAGCCTGGCCAGCCTGGAGCACACGCACCTGCCGCCATTTCCTGACCCGGACACCAGACAGCAGAAGTGGCAGGAGCTCAAGGGACACTCCGTCCCGAGCCCTCCCTGAAACTCATGTGTGTCTGGAGTGGAGGGTGCTGGCCGTTGTGTGGGCTGCCCCCATGCCACCCTGACAGGCACTCCAGGGCTGTCTACGTGAGCCAGGCTGCAGCGAGTGGCCAGTGCATGGCACTTCCTGCTACCAGGCGCTGTCCCTCTGCAGCTCGGGATCATTTCCAAGTCCTTCTTGGGGCTGTAAGGGCCCCAGGTCCTGAATGTGGGGGTGTGCACAAGCCTTTCTGGGCTGAGCCCTGCCATGGGCGCTGCCTCACTCCACAGCCCAGGTGCCTCGTGACGAAAGGGGCAGGCCCCACAGTGGCTGCCCCTACCCGGCGGAGGAGCAGCTGCTGGCCCTGTTTCCTCCCTCCCAGGACCGTGCCCTGAGCTTGTGGGACTCCTGGCGCCTGGGACAGGTCTCCCTGGTGTGGGCTGGTTTCTTGGGCAGGACCATGACACCCTTTATTGCAGGTGCTTAGTCACCTGCATCTTACTGGGAATCACCGGTCACCCCCGGCTCATTTGGAAACAGCTGGCGTGTTGTGGGGTTCTAATTGGCTGGTCCGAGCCCTCTTTCCCAGTCCACTCAGAGCTGCCATTCTGTTTGGGGGTGTTTGGAGCCTACAGCCACCATCTGTCTTGGGGTCCGTGTGGCGTCCCAGGGGCTAGAGTGTGCACCACGTGTCTCCTGCCCCGAAGCTGGAGAAGGCAGTGCGGGCCTGAGGGAGGGGCTGTGCAGGACACAGGACAAGGGGGCCGCAGTGTGTTGGCCTCCTGTTGGGGTGGCCTTTCACAGGAGCGTGCTTAGGCGGAGACCAAAGGAGCACTTGAAGTTCATGCAGCTCTTGTGCGTCAGCTCTGCCCCAGAGGACCGCAAGACAGCTGCGGAGCAGGGCGCTGGGCCATCCTGACCACACAGCAGTTCACAGCACAAAAGAGCCCTGAGCAGGCGCCTCTGGCGGGGGCACGGGGGGGGGGGGCAGCGTTTGCTTGAAGCCAGGGGCTCTGAGCTGACTGGCTGACTGAGCTGGGGTGCTGCTGGCTCCTGGCAATCCTTGGGGCTCTGCCTCTTTCTGGTCTTGGGCCTGGAGTTGACATGGGGTGGGTGAAGGAGCTAGGCACCCCCCTCCGAGGGGGCTGGACATGTACTTGGGCAGCACCCACAGATCCCAGCCAGGACATCCCTCCCCACCCTGCCTGCTCAAGCTGGGCCATGGGCCTCCTCAGGTGCCCCCCCCCTTTGGCCTAGAGGTGGGGCATCCCTTGCAGTGGGCATGGCACTAGCTGGGTGTTGTGGGTTAGTGGGCAGCAAAGCCAGGTGTTCACAGGCCTCAGTCCAGGGCTGGGGCTGAGCTGGGCTGGAGTGGGGTGGGCCGGGGGTTCTGAGCTGGGGCCCAGCTGAGGGGAATGGGAGGAAGGGGTGGGGGCAGGGATCTGTGGATGCTGCCTGCCGGTTCTGCTCCGGTCACCATGGCAACAGATGGAGGTTTGTCAGAAAAGAGGAGGGGGAGGCTTTGTAGGAGTCTGCTGGGGTTTAGAGACCAGCGGGATCTTTCAGAGATGGGGCTCTCTGACCTTCAGTGGAGAGGCTTCTCCCAGGGCCACAGATCTGCCTCCCAGGACGGGAGGGTGGGCTTTAGGTGTAGGCCTGAGCCTCCTTCCTCGGGTCTTCCAGCCTGGCTCCTGGGCTGGAGTCGCAGATTGGAAGGGGCTCTGTCCCCAGCTGGACAGCACAAGGGTCAGGGCCCTAGCAGGCTGGGAGCTGGGCAGTGGGCATGGCCCGCCTCCTCAACCCTGGAGCTGGGGAGAAGGTGTGTCTGGGACTCCAGCCTCACCCCATGTGACTGCCGACCCGGGAGACCTCCTTGGGGTGGGGGACCACCTTCCTTGATTGTGGAGTCCTGGCCGGCAGTGGCCCCTTTCCCTGCTCTAAGGAGAGTTCCCAGGCCTGCCCCAGCAGGTGGGCAGGGCTGCATATAGGAGCCCACCTGGACACACTCCCAGGCTGGGTCCAGCCCTGCGGGACACTCACTGCCTGCTGTGACCTTGCATGAGTCAGCAGTGTTCTGTGGAGAGTGGGGCTGGGCCTGGCCTGCAGGCCCAAGCCATCGCCCCACGGGGGCCGTGGGAACTCCACCTGCACAGGTGCTCCACTGAGGCTGGCTGCTCGGGCCCCTGACCACCCTGGGAAGGCGGGCACCTGCATGAGGCCTGATGTGGCACTGCCTCCCTAGGGGTGAGGCCTGCTGGTACAGGCCTGGCCACAGTGCCGAGGGACAGACTTGACCACTGTCCTGACGTTGGGAGACCCCTTCCCCAAGGAGCACAGCTTGCAGTTTTCCAGTCCTGCTTCCAGGGTCCTCGTAGGGACAGTGGGATGGGGGCTCTGGGGTGGGGCCCTGCCGTGCGTGAGGCAGTGGGCCCCCTTAGGAAGCTCTGGGGTGTCAGGTGGTGGGAGGGGCTGTATCTGGGAACCAGGGACAGCAGCCGCCAGCCCAGATGCAACCCTGCCCACCTGCCCAGGGTGGCCTTGGCACCCAGACACAGGGCCCCTTTGCCCCAGCTGGCTGGGGCTTTGGGGCCCAGGGTGCAGGGTGGCTCCTGATCCCCATAGTTGGGGTGGCTAGGGGCCCCCTTTGGATGCCAGTTCCTGGCAGGGCAGGGGGCAGTAGATGAGGCTGCCTGGCAGTCCCTTCATGGTGCCCATCACGCCCCCTTCCCTGTCTGCCTGTGGCGGGCCTGGGAGTGGGATGGTCCTGGCCCAGGCAGGCCTTTCTGGGAGGGTAGAGGACAGGGGCTGGACTGGGGCTCTGCATCTCATGGGGCTCCTGGGCTCAGGCCCAAGCCAGCATCTCTGGCTGGAGCAGGCTGCCGAGACTGGCCCCAGCTGCCCCTGGGGTACCCCTGTAGGCCCTGGGGTCCATCTTGGATAGTGTCCCCACCATCAGCCTGTTAACCTCCCAGATGGCCCCTTCCGGCAGTGTGTGCCCACCCAGCACCCACCTGGTCAGCCCAGGTCCCCGTTCCGTCACCTCCCTCTGTAGCCCTTGCTGGAGCCACCAAGAAGGGCCTAGACCTGGGGGCTTCCCCATCCTGAGCCTGTAGGGGACCCTGGGGGGACATTGACCCCTCTTGGTAGGCCAGGGGCTCCTGAGGGCAAGAGCAGCAGAGGCCTTGTGTCTGAGTCGCTCTGTCCAGCAGTGAGGGCCTCTGGCCACAGGGTTTGCAGGGAAGTGTCACCCTGTCCTCAGGCCTGGCCTTCCTGTGGGAACCAGCTGTGTCAGCAGGGTAGGACTTCTTGCCTCTGTGAGAGGTGGGCCAGGAGCCCGGCCCTCTCCCCTGCCCCTGCCTACCAACAGGGGGCAGGGCTGGGCAGTTGTAGCTGGAGTGGCTCTCAGCTTGGCCCCTGCAGCTGCCCTGGGGGGGAGACCCCCACCCATTCCCTCCCTCCCTCTGGGTTTCCCAGGAGGCTCCCAGGTGTGGGTGGGTGTGGCCTTCCCAGGGCGGACAGGTGGCCAGGGGCCAGCTGGTCTTTTACCTGTCTCTGGGCCAGCCAGCTGGGTGAATTGGGCCCTGGCTCCAGGTCTGGTGTGAGTCCTGCCAGCCCCACGCCCCTGTGGCAGCTGCCCATGGACTTCTATTTGCTCTCAGGGCTGAGGGCCAGGGGTGTGGGGCTGACCTCAGGCCCCACTTAGGACCACAGCCTGGGGTGGGCTGGGCTGGGTTGGGCTACCCCTCTGTCCCCTCCTGCAGGCCTGCAGGCTGCCCATAGGGGACCCTGGGTCAGCTGGGCCCCGGGCTGGGAGGGAGCTTCTGTTGGAAATGCCTGGCCCCACGACCACTGGAGTGGTCCGTTAGAGGTTAAGGTGTGCCCTCACCCTGGGGAGAAGCACAGGGGGTCCCTTGGCTGATTTGATAAAGTGCTCCCACTTCAAACTGTCCCCAGAAGGTAGGAAGGTGGGCAGCCGCAGTCCTAGGCCAGGGGTCCCTGGGGTCCCTGAGCCCTTCCGGGGTCTGACTGAATACTGTTTCACCCAACGGGAGACGCCTTCTCTGAGCGGCGTGAGGACGGGAGGGCTGTTCTTCTCCCTGACCCCCACGGGGGCGGACAGGGTAGTTAATAAAGTTGCACTTACATCCTGGTGTGTGGAACAGCTTTATTGTTTGTCAGTGAGCAAGTATTTGTGAAATTTGTTTTAATTTCTAACACAATAAACATCAGCAGACTTAACCACACAAATAGATCTGTTAGTGTCCTCAGTGATCTTTTAAAGCTTCATTGTTTTTTTTTTTAATGCTATTGTATTTTTTAACTTTTATTTTATTTTCTTATTCCTATGTGGTGCTGAGGATGGAACCCAGTGCCTCACACGTGCTAGGCAAGCGCTCTGTACTGAGCCCCAGCCCAGCCCCTACCCTCAGTGATTTCTAAGTCACTGGAAAGGCTAAAGATCCTGGGTGAGGGCTTGGCCCTGCAGGCTGAGCTGGGGGCTGGGGTGACGCACCCCATGGGCTCTGCTGCCACTGCTCTTGGGAGCAAGACCCTCCCATCTCCCCTCGGGACCTCTGTACCTGCCTACGGTGCCCTTCCAGGAGTGGACTTCAGTTTGCCTGAGCGGTCCTCTGCTGGGCAGGGGTCCCCTCTTGGGCGTGCCTCCTCCCTCCTTGGGTATGGCTGGCACCTGGTGCTCCCCAGGAGGGGACAGGGGTGGTGCGAGTCGGCCCCCTACGTGCTCCTGCCTCTCAGTGGGCTGTGGGGATGCCTGGCTGGCTCTCAGCATGTAGGCAGGCAGGCCATGGTCCCCGTCTTCTTTCTGGAGAGGAGGCAGGTGCACCCATCCCTGGTGCCCTGAGCATCTCTCTGTCTGTCTGTGCTTCTGTCTGAGTGATCCCAGGTGGGCCTTGCTGGGCGCTGTCTGCTGCAGCTCAGAGTTCCGGGGGTCTGTGGGCAGGTGTTTAGTTTGTCTCCTCTTGAAACGTGCCCTCTGCCCCTCGTGCCGCTGTTTCTGGGACTCAAGCGCCAGGGTGGGCCTGTGGGGTGTCCTGCAGCCTCTGATGGGCTGTCTTCGCTCCAGGCTCTGTCCCCATGTGGACAGCTCCCCTTCCCCTGCTGTGGAGCTCTGCCGGCCTCTGTGGGGTCCACTCTGCTGTGAGCCCATCTGAAGGCCCTTCTCCATCTTTCCTCCAACTAGCGATGCCTCAAGCCCCTCCCCAGCTTCCCCGGGCAGCTGTGTCTTGCTCTGCTGTGCCCCCAAGACAGGCCACATGGCCCCCTTCCTGCTGAGAACGGGCGGGCAGGACTGCCCCCGTCAGGCTGGTCACTGGATCTTCACAGGACTTTGGCTGGGTCAGGCCTGGCGGCCCCTCAGCTGGCTGGGCCAGGCGTCTAGGGCAGGGAGCCCAGGAGGGACTCATCTCCCAGGAGTGGACACGGGCTTGAGTGTCACCAGGAGAACTCTGGGTCTGCTGAGCCAATGAGTGCGCTGCCCAGGGCGTGCCCCGGGCCCTGGTGTCGCCCCCTGGGGCTCCTCCCTTGTCGCGAGCTGGGCTCTCTGGCTGGCCATCTGTCCTGGCTCTCTGTCCTGCTCCCATCAGGGGCATTCCGTCTTCATCTTTATGCCGCGGTTTTCGGGTCCCCAGGCCTCTTCTGGTTTTCTCCTGCTCTGTGTCGAGGCCTCACCTTAGCAGCTCCTTTAAGTCTGGTGGGAATGTGGGGAGCAGCACGGGACCTCTCCCTGGACTTCCCCTCCCAGGCACAGCTCCTCCCGTGCTGGTCATGGGCACTTTTCGGGGAGGAGGCCCCGTGTGGTTCTGATAAGGAGCGAGGTGTTCTCACCTGGGTCTGCGGTGTGTGACCTCTGTCTGCCTGGAGCTGTCTGTCATGTGCTGATGGGCAAGGAGTGGGTCAGGGTGTGGCAGTGAGGCCGGGTTGCCCAGGGCACCCCTGCCCCTGCTTGGCTGGACCTGGTCCTGGGTGGTCTCTGTCCAGGCCTGGAGGGAGGTGCAACCCTGAGGATCTGGTGTTCAAACCTCGGTGATTGCTCCCTCTGTTTCAGCAGCCCGACTCTGGGGCCCACCCTGACCCCCTTCCCTGACCCCCTTCCCTGGCCCCCTTCCCTGGCCCCCTTCCCTGACCCCCTTCCCTGACCCAGACATGCACAGCCTCCCCGGTCCCTGGAGACAGCCCCGCCCCTGAGCAAGCTTTTCAGAGGGCTCTGCCGGCTGCCTCTTCTAATCAGAGGTGGGGTCTGTAGGGGCAGACCCGAGAGCCAGCCTGCCCAGGATCCAACCTGCGTTTCTGGCAGTGCCCTGGCAGCCAGGGTCCCCCTCTGTACCCAGAACTGCTGCTCCCCACCCTCTTCCATCCCTGAGTCAGCAGGCCTCTGGGGAGCAGTCCCACCCTGCCTGACTCCTCTGCCCTGAAGCCAGCCTCAGAAGCCCCCACCATTAGCCCAGGGCCATTCCTCCTGGGGGAAGCCCAGCCTGGAGGACTGGGCACCCAGCATCCCATGGGGAGCGGGGTGTCTGTGTACACAGGGGTGGGGGGCCTCAGCCCGGGCTGATCAGTGGCTTCTATCCTATCTTTTACTTGAGTGCAGAGCAGAAGAGTCATGGGGCAGCTGGGGACAAGAACAGCTCTGAGCCCCTGTGGGCTGCCTTTGGGTGGAGGAGGGGCCCTGGCTTGGCTGGTCCCACCTGGGACCCCCTGGCCGGGTTCTCTTCTTGGGAGCCATCCCAGGCCCCTCCTGGAGGAGGAGGGGTCAGTGTGGGGTGACTAGGACTTCAGACGTGGGGGTTCTTGTCCAATACACCACAGCAGGGTAGAGTGTTAGGAGAGCCCTGTGGCTGGGGGGCATCCAAGGGCCCACTCCCGGAGGAGGGGGAACCAGGCTCCTGCTTCCCATCCTCCCTGGGCTGCAGAGGGGGTCTTCTCTGCCTGGGAAGGGACTTGGGGTGGGTACTGGGATAGGGGGGTTGTGCAGGAGTCCTCCCTCCCCTGGGACGGGCCTCCCTCCAGGCACAAGCTGTGGGTTGGGTCTGCAAGGTGCAGCAGCCAACTCCCAGTGTTTGGGTGCTGGGCTGGGGCACAGCAGAGACAGCCCAGCGGCTGCCGGCAAGTGAAATATTTCAGGGCTTAATTAATTTAATTTGAGAGGTTCCTTTTCGGAGCGTGAACAGTCTCCCCAGAGACGCCAGCCCTCCCTGGCACACTGGTGGGCGGCCGCGGTCTGTGTGGTGCCGCCTCCTGCTCCTGCAGGGTTAGGTTGGGCTCCCCTGGCGTGCGCAGCCTAAGGAATCTCCATCTCTTCCTGCGCCCTGCGCACCTGGTTGTGGGTTCCCTGTGTGCGGGTCAGTGTGGAACTGCTGTCCTGTGTGTCCTGCACACCCCATCCACAGCCTTGCTGGGCCTGTACAGCAGTCTGGTCACTGTAGGCTGGGACCAGCAGCCATGGCCTGGAAACTGGATGCCTGGGCAGGGAGGGGGTCTGGCGTTCCCAGACTGTGAAAGCCAAAGGTCACATGGCCAAAAGCACCCAGGTGTGAGGACCTGCCTCTCCAGGCCTCCTCTCAAGGGTCAGCTTTTCCTGGAAGCCCACGTGGACCCAGCTGGCCCCTGCCCGGGTGTGGGGTTGTGGTGTGTGTATTGGGACTGTGGCCTGAGTGTCTGGCTGAGGCCACCGTGAGGCTGCTCAGAGCTGGCCTTCTGGTGGGGCTGCAAAGCTCCATCAGGACATCCAAGGGCGGTGGCCGATGGGCTCTGGCAGGATCCTGCTGCGTCCGCCCTTGGCGACACAGCCCGGGCAGAGTGCCTGCCCTGCTGGGTGGGACTCAGTTTCCCAGGTGCCCACGCGTGTCTGGCCCCGACACTCCCTCGGACCTGTCTCCCGGTGCCCGAGGTTGCAGTCAGCATTGTGAGTCTCCAGGTGCCAGCATCGTGCTGACCCCTGTGTGGAGAGCTGCGCCGGCCAGGCTGCGCATCGTCACCCCAGGCAGACGGGAGCCGCTGCGTCTTCACACCGACTGCTGCTCACAGAGAGCAGGCTGAGGAAGTGGGTCACCGCATTGCGGCGGCCACCCAGAAGCTGGGCCACCTGAAGGGCCCAGTTCAGGGTGACATCCACTTGATTCCAGAGCAGGGCAGTGGTGAAGGGGGCCCAGGGCGCTGGAGCGCTCCATAAGCCCTGTCCCCAGCAGCCCTCCTGAGGTGGCAGGGCCTGGCCTGCCCTGGGTGGCTTGTCCGCTGACTCAGGCCTGGGCACTCGGACGCGTCCTGCCTGCGAGGAGCCTCACTCCCCAGGAACTGCAGGGAGGCTGCTGCTGTGTCTCTGTGCCCAAGGACCGCTGACTCCACAGCGGCCCCGCGGGGCCAAGTCAAGGCCTGCCCCAGGGCTGCCAGAGACCAGGCTCTCCTGTGGGGCAAGGGCCAGGTCCAGCACCAAGGACAGCACCCTGTGGGTCCTGGTGGCAGAGCCCCGCCTCTCCCTGCAGCTGAGGCATCTCAGACACACTGAGAGGGGAGGTCCTCAGCATGCTGTAGCCCACCACTCACTCCCGCCACATCCCCTCGCGGGGCCTGTGGCCAGAGGGGCCCACCCCAGGCCACTCTCTGAACTCATACCCTCTCTCATACCCAGCTCCAGGTGGCCCTCCAGGCTGGTGACTCAGTGACCCTGGGGCTGGCACCTGCTGCAGTGCACCAACAGGGGGCATGGAGGAGGCTGGGTGCCCGTTGACCCTCCACCTAGCAACTTCTCAGGCACTGGAGAGCTGAGTCCACTGCTGGGGGGCATATCATGGCTGGGGAGGGCCAGCAAGGGACGGGGATGCCGTGAGAGTAGGGCCTGAAGTATGGGGAGGGTCTCCAACACCACTTGCTCCTCCGGAAGCCCACCTGGGGGCCACCTCTTCCTTCTACTGGCTCCGGGCTCCTGGGGACAGGGCTTATGGTGACAGCCACCTAGATAGTTGCTAAGACAAAGTTCCTTGGTATAGCCCATGCTTGGCACCCCCAAATATCACTACAAGACCCCCAGAGGCCAGTGCCATGCAGGGCAGCAGCCAGGCTTGTGTCGTAAGGGCCACTATGTGCAGTGTCATGAATCTCAGGGGACAGGCATTGAAGGCCTGCACCCTGTGTCTTCCTGTGAGGCCCAGTCCCTGAGGAGGGTGACCCCTGGGGACAGGGTGATGATAGAGGGGCAGATGGATCTATAGCCACAGTGCTCTCCAGCGTCCATCTCCCAATGCTTAAGCCCGTGTGGGGAGACCAACAGGAGGTTGGACACAGGGATGTCATGAGAGGTGTGTGGCCTCTAGCTGGTCCCAGAGTCCTGCAGCCTCATGACCCACTTGGGATGTAGTGAGGACAGCTGGCCAGGGGCCAGGACTCACTGAGGAGGGCCACAGGATGGGCCCAGGCCCTGCGTCCCCTGCCTACTGGCCACTTTGAGATGGGTCCTCCTGCCTTCAGGTGCCTTGGTGTCAGGTGGCTTGTGCTGCAGCCTAGGGCCCACGTGTCCACTGCCTCCCCACCCTCCAGGAACCCGTTGCCAGCACTGTCACGTGCCTGGGGGACCCCACTCACACCAAGGAGCAGCAGGACAGGGTCTGGGCAGGACCTGCCCCGAGGTCAGGAGCTCCCGGTGCCGGCGGTGGGACAGCCCCACGGGGCCCAGGTCCTCACTGTGGCCCCAGGGCCCAGGATGCCGGCAGCCCTTCACTGCCGAGGGCTCCGAGGGCTCCGGCAGCCCTGCACCCTCCCTGCCCCTGCCTCCCGCAGACACGGTGGTGGGAGCTGGAGGTTCCTCGGCTTGGGTCCCACCCATGCAATTATCTGTGACACGTGCACTTTCGTCTTGAGCTAGCCTGGAGTGTGTAAAGACAGTAATTAGAGATAAAGTCACAATTGGAAAATAAGCCCCAGCGAGTGAGAGGGCTGGGCGATTCAGGATGATCCTGGGCTTCCCCCAGTAGCCGCCCGGCCCACAGTCCCAGGGGCTGCAGGGCTTGGACCTCAGGACCGGAGGGCTCCCGAGGGCTCGCTCGCCACTCTGCCACCAGGGAGGTGGCCAAGCACCTGGGCGCCCAGACACCCAGCCCTAGGGGCCCCTGGGGCTGTGGGAGAGGAGGACATGGGGCTGATTCTCTCCCGAGGGCACCCAGGAGGGGCACCTGCCTGCTGGGCTTTACGGAGTGGGCAGGAGTTCTCAGTAGTAGGGAAGGACGTTGTGGTCAGAGGGAAACTAGTGAAAGGAGGTGGAGACGGAGGGAGAGGCAGGGATCAAGGACACCAGCATGGCTTCCCTACCCGGGGCTGCGTCCTAAGGCCGGAGGGTCTGAGCAGTGGTGGCTTCTGTGCCTGTTGTCACTGGGCTGGACGGCACTGCCCACAGGAGGCCAGGAGGAAGGCCTTGCACCTGGCAGGAGCCTCTTGTTTGGGTGGCCCTTGGTCCTCCCAGCTGGACCCTTGATGCCAGAATCTCCCCTCCTGGAGGCGGGGTGGAGCCCAGGCCATGCCCAGCAGATCTTGGGGGCACAACTGGTGGGGGGGGGCAGTGGCTGCACCCTTTTTATGTCCGACTTCTGGGACTTTGGTCCTTGGCTGCTGTCAGGTGCTCTGCCGTCCATGCCCACTTCCTGTTTCCTAAGCAGGACCGCGTTTCCCACACACATCATGTAGCCCCATCATCTGAGGTTGCCCATGCGTGTGGGTGTGTGTGCACATGTGTAGGCGTGTGCACGTGTGTGCATGGGTGCAGACGTGTGATGCATGTACAAGTATGTGTATGTGTGTGTACGTGTTTATGCATGCGTGTGTACATGCATGTGTCAGTATGTGTGCTGTCCCTGTATGGGGCCCTGAGCTCTGAGACCAGCATCTCCCCTGAGGTCAGCCAGTAGTGTCCACCTGTAGTCCCTGATATCATGTTTGTAACACTGTGTCTTCAGGGCTGCTGGGACCTTGGCTGCTGTGCTGTGAAGGCAAGACTCGTCCCCTTTGGGACATTCACGTCCGTTCTCCCTGAGCTGTGCAGAGCCAGGCCGAGGCTGCACCCTCCTGCCCTGGGACGGTCTGCTGTCTGCCCCTCCCGTCCCACTGGTCCTGCTCTCATTAGATCTGGGGAACACAGGGCTGCGTTCTGTCTTTGGGGTCTCAGGGTTTGGCTTGATGGGACAGGAAGTTCCAGGAGCTGGGCCGATCTCCCACTTCTTGTGGCCCTTGTGCCTCTGGCCTTGTCTCTGTCTGGGCGGTGCTCCGAGGTGTGGCCTTGCGGACTGCAGGAGCCTCTCCTGTGTGGGGCTCTTGTACCTCCTGGCTGTTCCCTGGGTCTCCTGAGCCTCCAGCTCATGTGGGGACCTGCTGGACCTTGTTTGACCTGCTGCACCCTGGCCACGTGCAGAGAGTCTCGTGTCTGTTGGGGAGAGCTCCCAGTGTGGGGGGCACCCCTGTCCTGACTGCTGTGCGGAGGAGCCACTGCCAGCCCTGGGTCAGCTGCAGCGCTTGCCAAGGTGGCTCTGAACGATGGATGGGCAGAGCTGTGGACGCCGTTCCTGCTGGGCTCTGCGTTCCCATCTGAGCGGGAACCACAGGCAGCTGGCGAGGCCCGGGAGCCTGCACCAGGCCTGGGCTGGCGTTCCTCAGAGCACACCCCGCGGAGGGCAGCGGCTGCTCCTGCCTAGGGAAGCTCGCAGACACCCAGGGTCCCCTGGCCCTGCTCCCCGCAGGCTGGCCAGGGAAGTGTCAGCCTATCTTGGGACCTCTGGGCCAGGCCTGGAGGAGGCACCTGTGCCCAGCCTGGGACACAGGCTAGGGGAGGTGGCAGGGTTCCCTGGGATCTGTGGGAGCTGATGACCTGCAGAAAGCAGGGCCACCATCACTACCAGAGGCAGGGACTGTGATGCCAGACTCACAGGCATAGAGCCTGTCCTGCAGGATGTGATTGGTGGTGAAGATCTGGGCTCCAGAGGACAAGCTGAGACCAGGGCCAGGGCCAGGGGAATGTTTCCAAACCATGTGACACACAAAAGCTTGATTTCCCACCTGAGACAAAGGGCTCTTACAAACAGGAAAAGCGGCACACACGTGTGCACACGCCAGCCTGCCCACAGGCTAGGGGAGCTGGGGAAAGACCATACCTGGCCGGGGGCAGCTGGGCAGTTGACATGGCAGGGTGGGGTGGGAGACCAGGGCTCCATGGACATGATGAGTAGAGGTGGCTTGAGCACCCGTCCCCAGGGCTCCAGGGAGGAGGGTCTTGGGCCACAGGAGGCTGGGTGGAGCTGCCTGGGGAGTGGGCCTGGGCCTGTCCTGGTGTCCTGGGGCAAGAGTGATGTGGCCTCAGGCACAGGTCTGTGGGCTCCCAACTGGGATGGCCTTCCCCTGTGGAAGGATGAGGGTTCACGGTGACCAAGGCTCAGGGAGGAGTGGGCTTTGGGGGGCAGCGTGCCACCTTTCCATGGAGCTGTTCTGCCAGTAACCGAGGGACCCCTGGGCAGACGGTGACCGTGGAGCCCAGCAGGCTCGGGTGCTCTGGGAGGGAGGGACAGGGTGCAGACCCTAAGCGAGGAGCCCAGTGGGAATGGTGCGTCCCTGCTGGCCAGGTGCAGGGTGCCGCGTAGCCCTGAGTGGCTGAGCCTGGTCCTCTCTCTCCTGCAGGCCTTGTGAAGCTGGGAATCCACTGTGTCACGTGCCAGAAAGTCGCCATCAAAATCGTCAACCGTGAGAAGCTGAGCGAGTCTGTGCTGATGAAGGTGAGCTAGCTGGGTGGGGTGGGGGCGGGGCCTCTGCAGTCCCTCTGGATGGGGACAGGCGCCCCAGGACCTCCTCCTCCCCTCTGCCCACTCCTCCTGGCCACAGCAAGTGGCTTCCCTGGCCTGAAGGACAGGCCCCTAGCAGACAGACCTCCCTGGTGTTCCCACCTACTGCACCTGTTTCCCCAGTTAGAACAGAGGAGACCTGTCCCTGAGGAGCCCCTCCCCACATCAAGACCAGGCTGGGGGCGGGGCTCATGTGCTGGAGTCTGGTCACTGGGACTAGTGCAGCTCCGTGGGTAGGAGGCTCCTGGGGTCTGTCCAGCCCTCAGTGGGCTACTGAATCCTTGGGGCATTATGAGGCCTGACTTTGGTGGGTCAGAGGCCCCGAGACCCTGTTTCCACCATATGGGTATGGGACGGGCTGGGGTTGCTGCAATGGCCAAAAGAGTCCCCTTCAGCAGGGCTGAGGCCGAGTCCCCGCCTGGGTGCTGGACAGCTCTGATGGTGTCCTCGTTCAATCCCTCATCCTCCAAGGTGTCTGCTGTTCTGGCCACGCAGGTGCACAGGGCCTGGGGGCATCTCTGCAGGGCAGAGCTGGCCTGGACCAGGCCTGGTGGTGGAAGCCAAGACAGGTGACAAGGACAGGGCTTAGGTTAGGGTTGGGAGCAATGGCCAGGATGAAAGTGACCGAGACCCAGGGGGATTTAGGGACTGTTGACGTTATAGTTTTAAGGATGCGTGGCTGCTGGAGGCAGGGATGGGTTCAGACACTGGATTGGGAAAACCAAGCACCCGGTGGAGAGTTGCGCAGCTGTAAGGGGCAGGACAGCAGCTTGGGTGGACTGGAGACTTGAGGGGTTGGGAGCTGACCTCTGACTCTGCCGTGGGGTGCAGCTGAGGCTCAGGGGGGCCAGGGCAAAGGCAGCACCCAGCTCAAGTGGGGCTCAGGATGAGTGCTGAATCTGGGACACGTGAGTGGGAAGCAAAGAGCCCAGTGGCAGGAGGCCAAAGTGTGGGGAGGAGGCCTGGCACCATGGGGGGACCAGGGGCAGGTGCAATGAGGGGCACTGAGCTGCCACCCTCCTGCCTGGGTGACTCCTCTCTGCCAGCTTCTGCAGGGCAGAGCAGATGTAGAGGAGGGTGAGGCCCTGCCTGCCTCTCAGACGCAGGCCTGTGGTGTCCTCTGTCCACCATGCTCTCAGGGGCCACTTCTGACCTCTCTGGGCCCTGGGACAGGCTCTGGGCTCCCCGTGAAGGGGTGGGGGAAGCCAGGACATTCTTCTCACAGCCTGCTGTGCTGCACATGTATACATGAGCTTGCACACAGCTGGCTGCGCACCCACCTGCAGCCCTGCCCAGGCTACAGCTGCCCAGGTAGGTCTGTCCTGGCTGCTCACCCCGGGCTCGCCTGGAGCAAGTCATAGCCACATGCAGTGGGGACCAGGCCAAGGGCACCCTTTTCCCTAGGCTACTACCCCCAAAGCAAGGTCAGATAGTGAGTGGACAGGCAGTGCTCTGGTGAGGAGAGCTGCTGGTCAAGCCCTGGCTTTGAAGGTGGCCTGATAATCGTCCACTTGGCAGGTGGAGCGCGAGATCGCCATCCTGAAACTCATCGAACACCCACATGTCCTGAAGCTGCATGACGTCTATGAGAACAAAAAATATTTGTAGGTATTGCTGGGCTGGAGTGCTGGGCTGGAGAGGAGTACTGGGCTGGATTGGAGTGCTGGCTGGAGTGGAGTGTTGGGCTGGAGTGGAGTGCTGGTTGGAGTGCAGTGCTGGGCTGGAGAGGAGTGCTGGGCGGGAGTGGAGTGCTGGCTGGAGTGCACTGTTGGGCTGGAGTGGAGTATTGGATAGAGTGGAGTGCTGGGCTGGAGTGCAGTGCTGGTTGGAGTGCAGTGCTGGGCTGGAGAGGAGTGCTGGGCTGGAGTGGAGTGTTGGGCTGGAGTGGAGTGCTGGCTGGAGTGCAGTGTTGGGCTGGAGTGCAGTGTTGGGCTGGAGTGCAGTGTTGGGCTGGAGTGGAGTGATGGGCTGGAGTGCAGTGCTGGCTGGAGTGGAGTGCTGGCTGGAGTGGAGTGTTGGGCTGGAGTGGAGTGCTGGTTGGAGTGCAGTGCTGGGCTGGAGAGGAGTACTGGGCTGGAGTGGAGTGTTGGGCTGGAGAGGAGTACTGGGCTGGAGTGGAGTGTTGGGCTGGAGTGGAGTGCTGGCTGGAGTGCAGTGTTGGGCTGGAGTGCAGTGTTGGGCTGGAGTGGAGTGTTGGGCTGGAGTGCAGTGCTGGGCTGGAGTGGAGTGCTGGCTGGAGTGCAGTGTTGGGCTGGAGTGCAGTGTTGGGCTGGAGTGCAGTGCTGGGCTGGAGTGGAGTGCTGGCTGGAGTGCAGTGTTGGGCTGGAGTGCAGTGTTGGGCTGGAGTGCAGTGCTGGGCTGGAGTGGAGTGCTGGCTGGAGTGCAGTGTTGGGCTGGAGTGCAGTGTTGGGCTGGAGTGCAGTGTTGGGCTGGAGTGGAGTGCTGGCTGGAGTGCAGTGCTGGGCTGGAGTGGAGTGCTGGCTGGAGTGCAGTGTTGGGCTGGAGTGCAGTGTTGGGCTGGAGTGGAGTGCTGGCTGGAGTGCAGTGCTGGGCTGGAGTGCAGTGCTGGGCTGGAGTGCAGTGCTGGGCTGGAGTGGAGTGCTGGCTGGAGTGCAGTGTTGGGCTGGAGTGCAGTGTTGGGCTGGAGTGCAGTGTTGGGCTGGAGTGGAGTGCTGGCTGGAGTGCAGTGTTGGGCTGGAGTGCAGTGTTGGGCTGGAGTGGAGTGCTGGCTGGAGTGCAGTGTTGGGCTGGAGTGCAGTGTTGGGCTGGAGTTCAGTGCTGACTGGAGTGGAGTGCTGGCTGGAGTGCAGTGTTGGGCTGGAGTGCAGTGTTGGGCTGGAGTTCAGTGCTGACTGGAGTGGAGTGCTGGCTGGAGTGGAGTGTTGGGCTGGCGTGTAGTGCTGGCTGGAGTGGAGTGCTGGGCTGGAGTGGAGTGTTGGGCTGGAGTGGAGTGTTGGGCTGGAGTGCAGTATTGGGCTGGAGTGGAGTGCTGGCTGGACTGGAGTGTTGGGCTGGAGTGGAGTGCTGGGCTGGAGTGGAGTGTTGGGCCGGAGTGGAGTGTTGGGCTGGAGTGGAGTGTTTGGCTGGTGTGCAGTGCTGGTTGGAGTGGAGGGTTTTGCTGGAGTGGAGTGTTGGGCTGGAGTGTAGTGCTGGGTGGAGTGTAGTGCTGGCTGGAATGCAGTGTTGGGCTGGAATGGAGTGTTTGGCTGGAATGCAGTGTTGGGCTGGAGTGGAGTGTTGGGCTGGAGTGGAGTGTTTGGCTGGTGTGCAGTGCTGGTTGGAGTGGAGGGTTTTGCTGGAGTGGAGTGTTGGGCTGGAGTGTAGTGCTGGGTGGAGTGTAGTGCTGGCTGGAGTGTAGTGCTGGCTGGAATGCAGTGTTGGGCTGGAATGGAGTGTTTGGCTGGAATGCAGTGTTGGGCTGGAGTGGAGTTTTGTGCTGGAGTGGAGTCTTGGCTGGAGTGAAGTGCAGGGCCGGAGTGAGTGCTGGGCCAGACTGCAGTGCTCATTGGACTGGAGTCCAGGGCTGAAGTGCAGTGCTGGCTGGAATGCAGTGCTGTGGTGCAGTGTAGTGATTTGGTGGAGTGCAGTTCTGGCTGGAATGCAGTGCTGGCTGGAGTGCCGTGTTAGGCTGGAGTGCTATGCTGGCTGGAGAGCCATGCTGTGGTGGAGTGCAGTGCTGGGCTGGAGTGCAGTGCTGGATGGAGTGTAGTGCTGGCTGGAGTGTATTGCTGTGGTTGAGTGCAGTGCTGGCTGGATTACAGAGTGGGCTGGAGTTGAGTGCTGGCTGGAGTGCAGTGCTGGGCTGGAATGCTGTGCAGGTCTGGAGTGCAGTGGAGTGTTGGACTGGATTGCAGTGTTTTAGTTGAATTCAGTGCTGGCTGGAGTACAGAGCTGGCTGGAGTGGAGTGTTGGGCTTCAATGCAGTGCTGGCTGGAGTGCAGTGCTGTGGTGGAGTGCAGTGCTGGCTGGAGTGGAGTGCTGGGCTTGAATGGAGGGCTGGCTGGACTGGACCTCAGGCTGGAGTGCTGTGATGAGGTGGAGTACAGTGCTGGCTAGAGTGGAGCTCAGGCTGGAATGCAGTGCAAGTCTGGAGTGTAGTGCTTGCTGGAGTGCAGTGCTGTGTTGGAGTGCAGTGCTGGCTAGAGTGCAGTGCTGGTTGGAGTGGAGTGTTGTGCTCTAGTGGAGTGTGGGGCTGGATTAGAGTGCTGGCTGGAGTGCAGTGCAGGGCTTGACCGGAATGTTAGGTTGGAGTGCAGTGTTGTGGTTGAGTGCAGTGCTGGCTGGAGTACAGAGGCTCCCTGGAATGGAGTGATGGGCTGGAGTGCAGTGCTGGCTGGAGTGCAGTGCTGGTTGGAGTGGAGTGCTGGGCTGGAGTGGAGTGCTGGCTTGAGTGCAGTGCTATCGTGGAGTGGAGTGCTGGGCTGGAGTGCAGTGCTGGCTGGAGTGCAGTTCTGTGGTGGAGTGCAGTGTTGTGGTGGAGTGCAGTGCTGGCTGGAGTGGAGTGCTGAGCTTGAGTGGATCACTGGCTGGACTGGGCCTCGGGCTGGAGTGCAGTGCTGAATGGAATGCAGTGCTGGCTAGAGTGGAGCTCAGGCTGGAATGCAGTGTAGGTCTGGAGTGTAGTGCTGGCTGGAGTGCAGTGCTGTGGTGGAGTGCAGTGCTGGCTGGAGTGCAGTGCTGTGGTGGAGTGCAGTGCTGGCTGGAGTGCAGTGCTGGTTGGAGTGTTGTGCTCTAGTTGAGTTCTGGCTGGAGTGCAGTGCTGGGCTGGAGTGCAGTGCAGGGCTGGAGTGCAGTGCAGGGCTGGAGTGCAGTGCTGGGCTGGAGTGGATTGTTGGGCTGGAGTGCAGTGTTGTGGTTGAGTGCAGTGCTGGCTGGAGTACAGAGCTGGCTGGAGTGGAGTATTGGGCTAGAGTACAGAGCTGGCTGGAGTGGAGTGTTGGGCTGGAGTGCAGTGCTGGCTGGAGTGCAGAGCTGGCCGGAGTGGAGTGCTGTGGTGGAGTGGAGTGCTGGCTGGAGTTCAGTGATGTGGCATAGTGCAGTGCTGGGCTGGAGTGAAGTGCTGGCTGGAGTGCAGTGCTGGCTGGCCTGGATCTCGGGTGCAGTGGAGTACTGGGCTGGAGTGGAGTGCTGGCTGGAGTGCAGTGCTGTGGTGGAGTGCAGTGCTGGCTGGAGTACAGAGCTGGCTGGAGTGGAGTGATGGGCTGGAGTGGAGTGCTGGCTGGACTGGAGCTCAGGCTGGAGTGGAGTAGTGGGCTGGAGTGCAGTGCTGGGGTGGAGTGCAGTGCTGGCTGGATTGGAGCGCTGTGTGATGGGGTGCTGGCTGCAGTGTGGGCTGGATGGGTTGTGGAGAGGCCATGTGGCTGGCAGCACAGGCTCTTTCCACACCCTCTGTGATCTCTCTGTGGGTGTTCTGGTGGGCAGTGGAAGAGCCTTGTCTCAGGCCACAGAGACCATTGCTTCTCAACCAGACCCATGGGGCTCATAGAACCATCAACTTGAGGCCATTGTGGGGTTGGAACAAACTTTCTGGAAAAGGGGCAGGGGTTGGGCAGGAGCACTTGGACCCTCCTAACAGTGGCCCTTGAGCCTTGTGGTTCCTCTGCCAGGGTGGCCACAGCTCCCTACCCGCACTGGGCCTTCCACCTACCAGTCTCCCTCAAGGGACCTGGGGTCCCTAGCTGGCTGACCTTTGTCACCACCATGGTGGCCACAAAGCCTCTCACCCTGGCATACCTAGGTGGGACTCCCAGCTCCCCTGTCCACTGCATAGACCATGCCTGGCCTCACTGAGCTTGCCTGCAGAGCTCCATGTGCTGGTCTGGGCCAGGTAAGGGGTGCATGCAGAAGGGTGCTGGACGTCCTGAAGCCTGGAGCCCCTCCCCACTGCCCACCTCTCCAGGGCTTGCTGCAGACGCAGTATCATGCTGTCCTGGGCAAGCTGCTGAGCTCTCTCGACCCCATTTCCTCATCTCTGATCGGGACAGTGCACTGCTGGCCAACTCTGAGTGTTTACCTGGTGGCAGGAGAGCCAAGGGCCCCTCTCAGTCGAGGATGGGATATAGTGGGTGGGGTCTGTCACCACAGACCTGGAAGCTGTGGCAGAGTGCACCTGGACCTCTCACCCATGTGGGGGGCTGCCAAGGGGCCCAGCAGGGGTGACAGCTGCACCTCGTCCTTCTGCCCTCTCTGACCTACCAGGGTGGGGGCAGGTGGGGGCACAGGCAGGGTTGGGGCAGGCCAGGCTCACGTCCTTGTGGCACAGGACTCCTCCTGGGCTCCCACCTCTGCTGGGTTCCTATGGAAGCCTGAGCCGGGTGCCTGCATGGGACGGTAACTCTGGAGAGGCTTCCCAGCAGGGAGAAGGGTGGGGGAGAGCAGGTGGGACACTGCCTGGCCAGAGACAGAGGACAGGGAAAGGAGGAGCCCAGGGGGAGGCCAGAGAAGCCAGGTGTGCTCCCAGGGACCCCCAAGCTCACCTGGGTCGCTGTTCTGAGGCCCTGCGGAGCACCATGTGGCCAGTGCTTGGGCCCTGCCCCGCATGCTGCCAACTCCCCAGACCAGCCTTCCTGCCCAGAGTCCCACCCAGTGCCCACACGTCCGCCTTCTCAGTGCAGACAGGTCCTCCTGCCGCCAGGCTGAGCCTGTCCTTGGTGCCACTGCCCCATACCCACTTGGGGGTGTCTCCCGCTTCTGTGCTGTCCCCATCTGTTCACCTGCCCCATGTCCCTGAAGTTACACCCAGGCCCCACCTCAAGGGCCTCTACACAGCATGTTCTGAGCCCCTCCCCAGTCTGAGTAGGACTGCAGCTGCTCCCCTGAGGTCACCAAACACCAGAGTCCAACTGCCCGTGGCCCCTGCTGCCCCCATCAAGAAGCCAGCCTCTCGGGCTCTACCCTGTGGCTAAGTGCCTGAGGCAGGGAGAGGAGCGTCAAGCTGTGCCAGTCCGAGCAAGTTCTGCCATGCTCAGAGGAGCATGGGACAGCCCCCTCCATGGGGAGGCAGTGCTGGCCACCTGCTGAACCTAGTGCCCCCTCACTGATCCCTGTCTCCTCAGGCATCCCATGACCTCAGCCCTGCCCCCTCTGCACAGCAGCTACTGGTCCATGGCCCCACCCCTGGGGCAGCACTGAGCAGCCCTCCCCACTGCATGGGGGCCACTGAGGTGTGAAGGGTGGGACAGGGCAGCGCCCGTGCACCACCCCCTCAGAGCCCAGCCCACCTGCACTGCTTCGAGGTCCACCAGAGACCCAGCCTGTCCTCCACCCAGACCCTGGGCTCCCTAGGCTTGCGCAAGAGGGCCAGGGTGTGCGTGCCAGGATGTGGCAGTGCGGCTGCTGATGCCCCCTGTCCCGCAGATACCTGGTGCTAGAACACGTGTCCGGGGGGGAGCTGTTCGACTACCTGGTGAAGAAGGGGAGGCTGACCCCCAAGGAGGCCCGCAAGTTCTTCCGGCAGATCATCTCCGCGCTGGACTTCTGCCACAGTCACTCCATATGGTGCGGCCCCAGCCCGAGGCCAGTGTCCACACAGCTCCCTGGGGCACTTCCCAGGGCGCTCAGAGCCACTGTCGGGACCCCAGCACGCTGGGCCAGGATACCTCCCCTTCTCTCAGGCCCGCGGGTTGGCATTGGCCACTGTTGGTCCAGCTCAGGATGGGGGTTTGAGGGAGGGCTGCAGTTGGTCAAGGGCTGTCTGTGAAGCCCAGTGGAGGGTGTGGGACCTTGGCGAGCCAAGCCCGGGCCTCCCTCCCCAGCCACAGGGACCTGAAGCCAGAGAACCTGCTGCTGGACGAGAAGAACAACATCCGGATCGCAGACTTCGGCATGGCGTCCCTGCAGGTGGGGGACAGCCTCCTGGAGACCAGCTGCGGGTGAGTGGTGCCCCTGCGTCTCTGTCTGCGGTGGGGGAGTGGTTCTGGGCTCCAGGCCTCAGCTCCCGCAGAGCATGTGGGGATTTAGGTCGTGGGAGCCTCCTTGGGAGCCAGGGGCCCGCTGGGCACCCTCCCAGGCCCGGGCTGGAGGGGAATGCCTCTGGGCGGGGCGGGGCCTGGACGGCAGGTCGTGGCCTCCGCTCGCTGACCCACCACTTTTGTCCTCAGATCCCCCCACTATGCCTGCCCGGAGGTGATCCGGGTAAGTTCGCGCTGCAGCCGGTGGTGGAAGGGGCCGGTGGGTAGGTGGGAGCGCCTCCGCCCGGCCGGGCCTGGCCCGCGCCACCCCAGCCCTGCCCCCGCCGACCCGCTGCCCTCCGCCCGCAGGGGGAGAAGTACGACGGCCGCAAGGCGGACGTGTGGAGCTGCGGCGTGATCCTCTTCGCCCTGCTGGTGGTGAGCGCCCGCCCCGCCCCCGCCCCGCCCCGTGCCCGCGGGCCGCCGTGACCGAGCCTGCCTGCCCACAGGGGGCGCTGCCCTTCGACGACGACAACCTGCGGCAGCTGCTGGAGAAGGTCAAGCGCGGGGTGTTCCACATGCCGCACTTCATCCCGCCCGACTGCCAGAGCCTGCTGCGCGGCATGATCGAGGTGGACGCGGCGCGGCGCCTCACGGTGCGTCCTGCCCTCCGGGACCTCGCCTGGGGGCCCGCCCCTGCGCAGCCCCCGCCCCTTGCCGGTGGTCTGCTGGGCCGAGGAGTCACCAGGGGGCTGGGCTCCTCAGGGTGCATGGGTGACCGCACCAGTGCTTGGGCATGTGCTCTGGGGACCAGTGATGTGCCCAGGTGTGTGGACGCTTGGGCATGTGTGCCAGGGGTGGGAGTGAGTGTGCCAGGAGTGTGTGAGCCAGCTGTGGGAGTTAGTGTGCCGGGTGCCATGTGTGGGTCAGGTGTGCCAGGTTTTGTGTGCCCAGGTGTGGGAAAGCGTGTGCCAAGGTATGTGCACAGGTGGGGGAGTGTGTGTGCCAGGGGTGTGTGCCAGGTGTGGGTCAGGTGTGCCAGGGTTTGTGTGCCCAGGTGTGGAAGAGCGTGTGCCATGGGTGTGTGCACAGGTGTGGGAGTGAGTGTTCCAGGATTGTGTGCCAGGAGCATGTGTGCTCAGGGGTGGGAGTGAGTGTGCACAGGTGTGGGACAGCATGTGCCAGGGGTGGGTGTGCCCAGTTGTGGAAGGGTGCATGCAAGTGTGTGTGCACAGGTGTGGGAGTGTGCCAGGGGTGTGCACGTTCAGGGTGTGTGTGCCAGGTGTGGGTCAGTGTGAGCCAGGGTCCTTGTGCATAGGATGGGAGAACACATGCCAGATGGGTGTGCTCGGGTGTATGAGTGTGTATGAGTGTGCGTGTACAGATATGAGAGAGCCTGTGCAGAGATGTGTGCTCGGCTGTGTGCCCGGCTGTGTGCCCAGGTGTGGGATTATACAGAAGTGGGTGTGTGCACAGATGTGAGTGCGTCAGGGCCGTTTTGCCTGGGTGTGCGTGGGCATGCCCAAGTGCTCAAGTGGGTGGCAGGTCTGTGCCTGTGTGACAGGGAAATGCTGGTGACCACGCTGGGCATCTCCCTAACTGCTGTCCTGCCTCTGGTGTCCTGGGGAAGCCCCTGGGCAGAGTGAGGCCTTCCCTGAAGGTGGCTGCATCAGGCGAGGGGCCCTCCTGGCAGGACGGCCATTGCCCATGGAGAGGAGCAAGTGCCCTCTGGGCTGGCCTTTCCAGGAGGAGGAACTGTCTCTCTCCCCCAAGCAAGCTGTCACTGAATCTGTGGAGAAGGGCTGTAGTGGGGCTGCCTGGCCTCCTGACCACACTGCACCAGCCCTCCCTGCCACCTGGCCCTCCTGGCTTGGGCTGCTTTCCCTCTCTGCCCTGGGGATCCAGGAGAACCTGGCCTAGGCAGTTGCCTGGAGGGCTCTGCTGGCTCCTCTACCTCCCTCCTCCCAGGCCCTGCCCCTGCCCCACCCTCCCAGCCCCCTCCCCTGGTTGTCTGTACCTGGGGAGGCAGGGCAGGGGTGCTGGCCTGGGCCCCGCCCTGCCTCCCCGCTCCTGCTCTCCCTGCCTCCTAACGTGGGCGCCCCCGTACTAACTCCCTTTCTCTCTTTCCTTGTAGCTAGAGCACATTCAGAAACACATATGGTATATGTAAGTAGCTTCTCTGACCACTAATGCCCGCTTTGCCTGTTGCTGTGGCCTGGAGGGCCTGTGAGGAGGGGGGAGGGCACTGGCCAGCATGGGCTGCCCCAGCCTTGCTGTCAGCTGTCCTGTGCTGGTGTGGCAGGACGCAGGAGGCCTGCAGGGGCTGGTCATAGAGACAGCAACAGGACTCAGGGGCCCAGATGAGGGCGGGCCTCCCACCCTCCTGGCCACCTTAGGGTGGGTGGAGTAGCCTCGGGCCAGCTGGAGTGAGTGACCCCTGGTGCTGTGTTGTCCACAGAGGAGGCAAAAATGAGCCTGAGCCAGAGCAGCCCATCCCCCGAAAGGTGCAGATCCGTTCACTGCCCAGCCTGGAGGACATCGACCCCGACGTGCTGGACAGCATGCACTCCCTGGGCTGCTTCCGAGACCGCAACAAGCTGCTGCAGGACCTGCTCTCTGAGGAGTATGTCCTGGGTGGGCAGGAGGGGCTGGCTTGGCCATGGGCTCCACGCTCCAGCTCTGGCAGCTTTGGGGAAGGCGGCCAGAGGCAGAGTCCTCCTGGACCACGGGCAGGCACACTATCCAGGAGTGTTTGGGAGCCAACCCTCCTGGTGCCTCTCGCCGAAAACAGGGAGAACCAGGAAAAGATGATTTATTTCCTCCTCCTGGACCGGAAAGAACGGTACCCCAGCCATGAGGATGAGGACCTACCCCCCAGGAATGAGATAGGTATGAGGCCTCCAGCCCATGCTGAGTCCTGGGGCCTGCTGGCAGCCAGGGCTGACCCCTGTCTGCACACAGACCCTCCCCGGAAGCGTGTGGACTCCCCGATGTTGAACCGGCACGGCAAGCGGCGGCCCGAGCGCAAGTCCATGGAGGTGCTCAGCGTGACAGATGGCGGCTCCCCGGTGCCTGCGCGGCGAGCCATTGAGATGGCCCAGCATGGCCAGAGGTGCGTGCCTGCCCTAGGGTGCCACACCAAGGCAGCACCCTCCTAGGCTGCTCTAGACCTGGCCTCGTCTCTTCCCACTGGTCCTGAGATCTGGGCCAAGGCCACTGGCTGATCAGAACTGCACGGTGCTGGGGTTGCTAGCAGGACCGCACAGGCTGAGCTGGACTGAAATGGACTAGGCTATGCTGGGCTGAGCTAGGCTGAGCTGAGCTGGACTCAGCGTGGCTGGGCTGGACTGGGCTGAGGGGCTGGGCTGAGCTGAGCTGGGTGGGCTTCACTGGGCTGAGCTGTGCTAGGCTGGACTGGACTAAGCTGTGCTGGACTGATCTGAACTGGGCTGAGATGGGCTCAGCTGAACTGGGCTGGACCAGGCAGAGCTGAGCTGGGCTGGGCTGACTTGGCTGACTGAGCTGGGTTGATTTGAACTGGGCTAAGCTGGACTGGGCTGGGCTAAGCTGAGCAGAGGAGAGCAGGGCTGGGCTGAGCTGGGCTGAGCAGAGCAGGACTGGACTGAGCAGGGCTGAACTGGGTTGAGCAGAGCAGGGCTGGGCTGGGCTGGGCTGAGCAGAGCAGGGCTGGGCTGAGCAGAGCTGGGCTGGGCTGAGCTGGGCTGAGCTGGGCTGGGCTGAGCTGGGCTGGGCTGGACTGGGCTGGGCTGAGCTGGGCTGAGCAGAGCTGAGCTGGGCTGAGCAGAGCAGGGCTGTGCTGAGCTGGGCTGAGCAGAGCAGGACTGGGCTGAGCAGGGCTGAACTGGGCTGAGCAGAGCAGGGCTGGGCTGGGCTGGGCTGAACTGGGCTGAGCAGAGCAGGGCTGGGCTGGGCTGGGCTGAGCTGAGCAGGGCTGAGCAGAGCAGAGCTGGGCTGAGCAGAGCTGGGCTGGGCTGGGCTGAGCAGAGCAGAGCTGGGCTGGGCTGAGCTGGGCTGAGCAGAGCAGAGCAGAGCTGGGCTGAGCTGGGCTGGGCTGAGCTGAGCAGAGCTGGGCTGGGCTGAGCTGGGCTGAGCAGAGCAGGGCTGTGCTGAGCTGGGCTGAGCTGGGCTGAGCAGAGCAGGACTGGGCTGAGCAGGGCTGAACTGGGCTGAGCAGAGCAGGGCTGGGCTGAGCAGAGCAGGGCTGGGCTGGGCTGGGCTGAGCTGGGCTGGGCTGGGCTGGGCTGGGCTGAGCAGGGCTGAGCAGAGCTGAGCAGAGCTGAGCAGAGCAGGGCTGGGCTGGGCTGGGCTGAGCAGGGCTGAGCAGAGCAGGACTGGGCTGAGCAGGGCTGGGCTGGGCTGGGCTGGGCTGAGCTGAGTAGAGCAGAACTGGGCTGAGCTGGGCTGAGCAGAGCAGAGCTGGGCTGAGCTGGGCTGGGCTGAGCTGAGCTGAGCTGGGCTGAGCTGAGCTGAGCTGGGCTGAGCTGAGCTGGGCTGGGCTGGGCTGGGTTGGGCTGAGCTGAGTAGAGCAGAACTGGGCTGAGCTGAGCTGGGCTGGGTTGAACTGGGCTGGGCTGGGCTGAGCAGAGCAGGGCTGTGCTAAGCTGGGCTGGGCTGGGCTGAGCTGGGCTGAGCAGAGCAGAACTGGACTGAGCTGGGCTAGGCTGAGCTGGGCTGGGCTGAGCAGAACTGGACTGAGCTGGGCTGAGCTGGGCTGGGCTGGGCTGAGCAGAGCTGAGCTGAGCTGAGCTGGGCTGGGCTGGGCTGAGCAGAGCAGAACTGGACTGAGCTGGGCTAGGCTAAGCTGAGCTGGGCTGGGCTGAGCTGGTCTGGGCTGGGCTGTGCTGAGCTGTGCTGAACTGGACTGAACTGGGCTGAGCTGGGTTGAACTGGGCTGAGCTGTGCTGTGCTGTGCTGGGCTGGTCTGTCCTGTGATCAAGCCATGTTGAAAGCTGCCAGTCCAGAAGGCTTGTCCCTCATTGATGTTTGACCCTCTGTGGGTGGCCAGTGGCAGTGTTGTGGCCAGGGATGTGGAATCTGGGGGAGTGCTGAGTGGGTGTGTGTCCCGTAGGACCCCTGGAGGGAGAAAGGGTGCCCAGAACCTGCATTGCCTGGGTGGGACGGAGCTGTAGGAGGTGCTAGGTGTGGCCTCTGTGCAGGGGTCTCCAGTCTTCCCTCCCCAGGTGGGAGTCCTAGTTGTGTGGGACAGACATGGGCCTGGAGTCCCATCGGCCCTGGCTGTCATTGTTCAGCCTTGGGGTCTGGGCCAGCACCCCACTGCCCCCTCTCTCTAGTGGGCAGTGGGGTGCCAAGGGCCTCACCAAGGAACTTGCCAGAAACTGTGGAAACACAAGGCAGCTGGGTGGCCATCAGGATAAACTGCCAGACCTCAGTGCTGGCTCCAGGCCCTCACCAGGGATCAGGGCTGGCTGGACCTTCAACCCCAGGGTGCCAGCCCTCAGGGTCCTCCTTCCAGTTCACCAGCTGCCAGCCTGGGGCAGCCAGGGTCCCCCTTGACACGCTTTCACCCAGGGTCTCCTCTGGTGTCCTGCTTGCTGTAGGCATGCTGCTCCTTGCAGGACCCTCCCAGCAGCCCGAGCGCATGCCTTCTGCTCTTGTGGCCATCACCTTCCCTGGGCCTTGCAGGGCAGGCTGGGGGCCAACCTGAGCCCTTCCCACCCTGCATGGCCTGAACTCCTGCCCCAACCCCCAGGCCTGGCTGCTGTGGGGTGGGACTGCCCCAGGGTCTCAGAGGCCTCTTGGCCTGGCACACCTAGCCTGCTTTAGCTTCTGGCTTGGCCTCTTGGCCCTGGGCCACAGGGGCCACTGGCCAGGACTGGAGGGGTCCTGGGGCTGGGGTGGGGGCTGGGCATCCTGCGAGGCCTGGCCACCCTGCCCAGCAGGTTGCTCAGGCAGGCTGGCTGTGGCTCCTGCCCCGTCCTCTCTCGCCGTCTCTGTGTGCTGGTCTGGGGTTGTCAGGTCATGCCCTACTCAGGGCTGTGTGGAGGTCTCGCCTGTGTGGCCCGGGCGGCAGACGGGCCTGGCAGTGACCTGCGTGCGTGTGGCCGCGGCAGTAACTCTGTTTTCTCGCTTTGTTCCTGCTGTAGTAAAGCAATGTTCAGTAAAAGCCTGGATATCGCTGAAGCCCATCCCCAATTCAGCAAAGAAGACAGGTACACACCCTGCCCGTCCGTCCGCCCTCCCAGCCCCAGACACACAGCCCCTGCCTGGCCAGGCAGGCACAGGCAGGGCCTGGAGGCGGGGCTGGGCTGGGCTGCAGACGCTTCCTCACCCCTGCTCTCTGGGAATGGAATGTCCAGCCAGCCAAGGAAGGAGCAGGGCCAGCTGTGCTGTGGCCCAGGAGGGGTGGGTTTGCTGGGGCAAGGCTGATGGCCAGCCCGGGGGGAAAGAACCGCACACGGTGCGTACACAGGCCCAGGGTGGGGGGCACCACTATGCTCCCCACCCTAGGAGCCCCACGTGGCAGCAGGGAGGCCTCCCTTTTGCTGGCCCTTGGCCTTGGTCCAGTGGGCCTGGCTGGCACTGGCTGCTGTGGCCCTGCTGCCCATCCCATAAGGGCTGGGATCAGCCACCCCGTTCCCCTGTGCTGGCAGGTGGTGGCTGACACCCTGGGTGGGGGCACTGCCTGCAGAGCTGCCTCCCAGAGCTCTGGCCCCTTGGGCCTCGTCCCTGTGGAGCCTGCCTGTGCCCTGGCCCCTCCCTCACCCTGCACCCCTCCACTGTCCTCAGGACCGCGCCTTTCCTGCCGTGCCAGTTGTAGCTCAGTGACCAGGGGCCAGGCAGGAGGCCTGCTCAGCCCCGGCCCTGCCGCAGGTCCTCTGCTCTCCTTGCGCCAGGTGGCAAGCTCCTGGCTGGCCTGGGGAGCCCGGGTCCTGATCTTGCTTGCTCGTGGCTGCTGCCCTCAGGGCACCCCCTCTCCCTGGACACCTCCTTGGGGCCGGGCTCCCTCTCTGCCCCTGGGCTTTGCCCAATGCTGGCCCAGGCAGGCTCCTGGCAGAGGGTCTCGCTGCCTCCCTCTCCCTTGGCAGTCAGGTGGGGAGACCTGCAGGTTCCTGCCATGGGGTCCTTCCCACAGGTGCCCGGGGGCAGCTGGGAGCCAGGCAAGGGCCAGGGTGGCCAGGGTGCTGGCGCCCTCAGTAGCTCCTGAGCCTAGGAGCCAGTCCTCGGTATGGGCCGGGAGGCCCTTTGCAGCCGGGCTGGCCAGCAGTGGGCACACTGGGGGGAGTGTGGGATGGTCTTTTACTCTTTCCTGTCCTCTTCTCTCCTGTGGCTGCCACCCCTGCCCCCGTTTCCCTCCTCTAAGGACGGCAGGTGCCGCTGCCCAGGGGTGAGATGGCCTTTGCTTGTCCTCTCTTTTGGTGTGGTGGGGCCAAGGCCTGTGCCTGCCCTCAGGCAGCTGCTCACCTGTGGTGGTGGACACATGGGCTCTCTGCTGTGCCTGGCCGGTCTTCAGCCAAGTGGGGCAGTGATGGTGCAAGAGGGGGGCTCTGGGCTGGCCGCAGGCGTCTCTTGTGGACATTTGTGGATGTGGAGGGCTGGGCTAGTGCCCAGCTGGTGGTCCACACACCCGTCGCTGTGACAGCTCAGCCTTGGGGTCCGTGCTCAGGCGGCAGGGGAGTGGACCCAACAGGAGGCTTGGCGAGGATGGGGCTGGACCCAGTTCACAGCAAGCCTCCACCTTGCCCCTCGTCCCTCCATCTACCCAGGGGCCTGCAGACCTTGCTGAGGCCCTCTGGGCACCTTACCCTGTGCCAGGCCTGGGCTGCTGGTGGCTCCTGTGTGTGGGGAGGAGCCCAAGGACCCCAGCTGCACACTGGGTGCTGATGGGTGAGGTCAGCAGGATGATCCTAGGCACAGCGGTGCATCCAGGGACCTCTTAGGGTTGGCAGGTGTGAACCAGGCCCCAAGGCCTGGGGCTCTGGGCTGGGTCTCCAGGCCCCTTGGTGTCCACCTGGGGAGAGGAGCAGGAGCCCCTCCTGGCCGAGTCACTGTTTTGTCCTTTGCCACCCCCAGGTCTCGGTCCATCAGTGGTGCCTCCTCAGGCCTGTCCACGAGTCCACTCAGCAGTCCCCGGGTGAGTGTCTAGCCATACTGACCTCAGCTGTGGGTCTGCCATCCCGCGTGCGCAGGGCGGGGGTGGGCACAGGCCGGGACTCAGGCTGCCTTGTGGCTGCTGCTCTTGCTAACTGCACGTTCTTCTGTTTGTGTTGTTTGTTTCCTCGTCATTCTGTTTTCTTTTGTGGCCAACCCTCCCTGGCTGCCCGTCCGTCCTGCTTGGGGTCCTGTTTGATGCTCTGATGCTGGGTTGCATGGGGCGGGTGGGGCATGTGGGCGGCTGCATGTCACCCTGCCCGCTTGTTCTCTGCTCCCTCGTAGCCCATTAGAAAGTCCATCCTGCCCCCCCCTCCCCCCGAGCTCCCCTCCACGGCCTGCCCCCTGGCCACCTCCCTGGAGCCTGAAGCTTGCCGGAGCACCTCGCGGCCTGGACCCGTCCTCCCTCCACAGGCCGCCCCACGGCCCAACCCCAAGACCCAGACCTTGCCGTGCAAGGCCAAGCTCACCGACAAGCCACTACAGGGCACCACGTCCAGTCCACTCCCTGCCTGCACCCAGGCCCAGCCTCCTGTCGCCAGCCTCAGCCCCCCGCTGGCCTTGCCCCCAGGCCCCCTGGCCCTGCCACCCCCTGCCCGGCTCCCTCCCGCTGGGACTGAACCGAACACCAAATCTGTCCCCACCATACAGGTGACCCCTCACCCCTCGCCGAGGGGCAGTCCCCTCCCTACCCCCAAGGGGACGCCCGTCCACACGCCAAAGGAGAGCCCAGCCGGCACGCCCAACCCCACACCGCCATCCAGCCCAAGTGTTGGAGGGGTGCCCTGGCGGACACGGCTCAACTCCATCAAGAACAGCTTCCTGGGCTCTCCCCGCTTCCACCGCCGGAAACTTCAAGGTCAGAGCCAGCACCGGCCAGGGCAGGGGACAGCTCCAGGGCCTGCCCAGCCCTATTGGAGTTGCCTACAGATGGCAGGGTCTGGGGGCTGCTCTGCAGCCTTGGTGCCCTCTCAAGTCTGCCCTCACCCCATCCCAGCTCCTCCCCTCACGCTCCCCACTGTACCCTGTATCCCCCGCCTTCTTGGGGGCTATTCTACCAGAAGCTGTGGCAGCAGCCACGTTGCCCGAGGCTCACCTCACACAGGCTGGGCCAGCACCTCTGGGTGTCGGCATCGCCAGCTGTCAGCTCGAGCTGCCTGAGCCCAGGGAAGAGGGTCGGCTGCCACGCACGGGTGGTGGGCAGTGCACAGGCCCTGCACGGTGCTGGGTGACCAGCTGGGTCTGGGCTGGTTGGAGGCTGAAGGAGACACAGCTCGACTTCAGCACCAGAGGCTGGACAGCTCCCTGCAGGCTGAGGGCTGGTGGGGTTGATGGGGGAGCTGGGGCAGGGGCTGAGCCTCTCCCTCTTCTTCCCTTGTGTGCAGTTCCCACACCCGAGGAGATGTCCAACCTGACCCCGGAGTCCTCCCCAGAGTAAGTGGATCCTGGAGGTCTCCTGGCACCTGGACACCAGACCAGCTGGGGAGGGACTTGGGAGACTCTTCCTAAGGGCAGGTGGGGGCCTTCTCGAGGCGGCCCTGCTTGTTCCCCTGGTCCCACTGCAGGCAGGGACCAACTGGGGCTGCTGAGTCTCACCTTGGGCCCCACTGGGGTGAGGTGTGCAGGGGGTGCACTGTGCTTCCCAGGGCCTGGGAGATCGTAGGGACAGTTGGGTCTCAGGAAGTCAGGCTTTGCTGAGGAGGGACAGCTGCAGGATGCAGGGCTCAGCAGCAACATGGAGGACCTAGCAGGCTTGGTAGGAGCTTGGGGACATGGCCTTGGCAGAGGCTTGGTGACGATGGAGTGGGCAGAGTGAGACCTGGCCCTGGCCCTCTTGAATGCTGAACTTGAGGAAAGGACACCCAGGCAGGCAGAGCCATGGCCACCCTGCAGACACCAGGTGCCTGTACACATCCCATGGTGACGCCTGTGAGCGTCCAACCCTCTCTTTGTCCTCCACAGTGGCCTCTACTGGTCAGCTCTCTGGCCACTGCTGATGTACATGTGTGGAAGTGCTGTGTGACCCTTGTGCAGTGCTGCTGCAGAGCACAGCCTGGTGGGGGTCTTGTGGCCTCTGCCCACAATGGTGGTGGGGACAGCCTTGTCAGAGCGAGGGGAAAGACTTATCCTGCCATTGGTGCTCAGTAAGGAACCCCGGGAGGCAGCCTGCTCTGTGCTGAACCCTCTGGGAGCGGCATATGCAGGGAGCCGTGGACTTTCTGTCACGTTGTGGCGGAGGCACGGTGGCCAGCGGGTGCCTGGGAACCCTATTTGGTTCTGCTGTCAGTTGGGCTGCTGTCAAAAGCTTTCAGCCTCAGACTTGCAAGTCTTCTGGGTTTTGGAAAAGTTGGAAGAAAGCACCAACCCGCTTCCTCTCTCGCTGGTGGGGGCCCTCGGAGCCTCATCCCCTCCCAAGGGCCTGAGCAGATGCAGTGGCCCCCAGGCTCAAGACGCCATCACCTCCTCCGTTCTGAGGACAGGCTCCCTTGATTGCCCACAGTGTAACCCGCTTCCTTGCGAAGACTGGAGAATTCTCTCCTCTTGGGAAGCCTGTCAAGCAAGGCCCCCTTCCTGAGGGGTGGTCTGTTTCCCTGAGTTCCCGGATCTAAGTGCTGTTCTCATCCCCAGACACCTGGTGTCCACACCCAGGCTGGACGATATGGCCCAGCCATGCGAACATTAGAGCTCCAGCAGAACCACCCCAGCCCACTCAGGCCCCTCTGGTCATTGGGCTTCTTTTAGACAGGGGACCCTCTGTGCCAGATGCCACACCACAGAACCCAAAGTCCAAGACCTCAGTTGTTATTCTCTGTCTTCCTTGAAGGAGGGGCTTCAGAAACCCCTCTGTGTCTTCCTGTCTGCTCTGTAGGAGGCCCCGAGTGCCCCTGGTCTTCAGGCCCTGACGTGGGTACTGGGCATGGTCAGGCCAAGAGCTTACTCAGAGAGCTTCAAACAAGATGACTGTGGGCTTTGGGCAGCAGGAGCATGAAGGGGCTGGGTGGGAACCTTGTGCTCAAAAGTCATGCTGAGCCTCAGGCCAGCCCAGGGCGGGTGCTGCCCGCGCAGGTCCTCCTGCCCTTGCTGCTCCCCCTATCTGCCCTGGGCCCAGCTGCTGGCAGTGGCATGGGGGTATCTCCCTCCTGCCAGCAGCCTCTGCATGGCCACCCCAGCCTGTGTGGGTGCACTAGATGTGTTTGCCCTCCGGCTGCCGGTGTGCAGGCTGGTGGCCGTTGGGGAGAGGTCCCTGCAAGCTCAGCAACTCCTGGTTTCCAGGGCGGGAGCCTGGATGTGCTCCACTGGGCACTGTGGCGGGTCTGAGCGCACTGGGGAGGAGCCCCTCCCAGCCCTGCGGTGGTGGGCAGGCTGGGTCCCCAGGGCTTCGGTGGGGAGACTGCCAGCAAGGTGGCAAGAGGCTGAGCCGTTTGCCCTCACTCAGAGGTGCCACCTGCACGTTTGCCATATCCCCCTGGTTCCAGTTCCCAGGGGCAGTAGCCCCCTATGGATGCAACTGAGGCTGGCAGTGTCTGCCCAACACACTGGCATCCAGCTCCTGTCCGGGCAGGGGCTCCACCGCAGATGGTATCTGTGACTTAGGAAAGAGTGGAAAGGGGAAGGATGGCCTCATGCAGTGAGGATGAGGAGCAGGATGACCTGGGGTGGCAGGGGGCCATGTGGGCCCAGGCCTGCCTGTCAGGCAGCTGAGGCCCGCTGGGCAGCAGTGGGTGCTGGCAGGCCAGCGGTCATCCGGTGCTGGGTCAGTCTGAGGAAATAAGGCTGTGGTAAGGTGAATCCCATGGCCAGGTGTAGATCACACTGGCCCTGGACCAGGTCTGGGAGTCCAGGATCTACATGTGGGGCCTGGTCTCCCAGGCAGAGCCAGCAGCCATCATCCCTAGGACACCTACCAGATGAAAGGGGCACGTGGCCCTGCTGTCTGCAGCTTCTCTCCCACGCCTGCCTGTACACCAGGTTGGGGGTACTTCTGCCAGGACGGGCACAGCAGACTACCCCAAACCCAGGGACCTGAGAGAAGGGCAGGGCTCGGGCTCCCTTCTAGCTCCCACCCCTGCCTGCCTGGCTGGTGTCCAGCATGTGCAGCTGAGACCAGCAGGGCCTCTGAGAGCAGGTTCAGGGTAGGAGGTGGAGTTAGTACGTTTGGAGAGGGTTGGGACCACAGGCTTGGGCTAGGTTAGGGTTAGTGTGGGGGTCAGGTTAAGGTTTGGGGCTGAGTTTGGGGAGATGGTTATGGGTTTTGGCCATACAGTGGTGTTGGGAGTGGGTGAATTAGGGGTGAGATGGGGCCAGCATTGGGGGCCGGTGGTGGGCCTGCCAGTCATCACAGTCTGTCCCCAGGCTGGCCAAGAAGTCCTGGTTCGGGAACTTCATCAACCTGGAGAAGGAGGAGCAGATCTTCCTCGTCATCAAGGACAAGCCCCTGAGCTCCATCAAGGCGGACATTGTGCATGCTTTCTTATCGGTGAGGCCAAGGCAGGGCCTGGCGGGCTGCCCCCCCCCCCCCGGGTCCAGCCTATGCAGGCAGGCAGCTGGGGCCCAGAACAAGCCTTGGTGCCCTCTTGCCCACATGCTTTCCTTCTTGGAGAAGCACTGCTGGAGGCCCTTGGCCTGCAGCAGGGGTGGGGGGCTGCTCTGGGCTGGCTGTGGAGGGATGGGCTCTGGGCATAGGGTGGGCTAGAGGCTGAGGGTGAATGCAGGTGGCCACACAGCTCAAGGGAGGCTGTGAGCTTGAGGGACCTGTGTGGGTTCCTGCTGACCTTCTGTGGACACCTGTTTCCTGTGCCCCTCTCCTCACCCATTGGTTTGTAGGCCTCACACAGCCCCTACCTTGCCCATGGAACCCAGTGGTCCCTGTGAGGGGGGGCCAGGCTTGGGGCCTTGAATGGGTGTCTCATCTTTTGGGTTCTGAAGAGCAGAAGGATCCTCAAAGACTTGAGTAGAGATATTGTTGTAGCCAGGATGTGAGCTCTCGGTCCCTTCAGGGGGCTTCTGTCCCTCCTGACATCCTGTCCTGGCTGGTGTCCTGTCTTGGGACTGCCTTGTGCTAGGCCAGGCCTGTCTGAGGCCTTCTTAGCTCATATCCCCACCCTAGTCCATCCTGGTCCACAATGTGCTGGCACTTGGCCCAGGAGAATCATCCTGTACTGTGGCCATCCACACTGAGGATGCCCCCCCCCAGGGTGGCTGTTCCCCACTGGACACACTGCCCGAGGGACCCTCAAGCCTTACTACCTGTGTGTCTACAGCTAAGGACCCCCCGGTGCCCCAGAGACGGCTCAAACCCTGCCGGGGATGCCCAGCCCGGGACAACAGTTGGGTTTCAGGCCGCAGAAGACACCTGTTCTCTTGCAGTCCCTCACTGCTCTCAGGCCTGGGCCTGTCCCCTTCCCAGCCCCATCTACCATGTCCCTGCGTGCTGCTCCTGGGTCGCCAGCCCCGCGTCAGCCAGAGCCAGGGCCCTGGTCCCTTCCCAGTGCTGGCCAGAGGCCATGTGCTGGTGCGGCCTGTCTGCCATGGCTCTGCCCATGCTGCTCAGCACTGTGGATCTGACTGAGCTGGGGAGGACTCAGCCCCTGTGTGCCTGGGCTCCGGAAGACCCAGGTCAGGGGACACAGTCTGCACCCTGAGTAGGGTGCTCTGATGCTCCCCTTAGCTCCTGCTCCCCAGCCTCAGGCTGCAGGGGTTCTCCTGGCCCTCCCCGCAGGCCCTCCCCGCAGACCCCAGGGCCACAGTTTGCATGCTCCTGACAGGCGGGGGCTGGGGACAGTGACTCTGTTAGTCTTGCCTGCACCACGCCTGCCTCACAGACCTGGCAACAGACTCAGGAGCACGGGGCCTGCGGCCTGGATTCTCTGGGTCGAGCAGGGCTGAGCTGCAGGGCTGCCGCCCAGGCTGCCTCCCAGGAGGGCCGGCTACGCTCATGCTGCGCTCTGTGCTCTTCAGATCCCCAGCCTCAGCCACAGCGTCATCTCCCAGACGAGCTTCCGGGCTGAGTACAAGGCGACGGGGGGCCCGGCCGTGTTCCAGAAGCCGGTCAAGTTCCAGGTGGACATCACCTACACTGAGGGTGGTGAGGCCCAGAAGGAGAACGGCATCTACTCTGTCACCTTCACCCTGCTCTCAGGTGAGCTTGTGGCCGGGGGCAGCTTTGGATGGCTGTGCGGCACAGGGATATGACCCCTATCTCCCCCAGGTCCCAGCCGCCGCTTCAAGAGGGTGGTGGAGACCATCCAGGCCCAGCTGCTGAGCACCCATGACCAGCCGTCTGCCCAGCACCTGTCAGGTGAGGCGGAGGCTCAGCTAGGGCACCTGTGGCTAGCGAGTGGGGCGTGGCCAGTGGCGCTGTGTGGACGGGAGGTGTGAAGGCCCAGCACGGCCTCCCTGCCCCAAGCTGTGGCTGCACCGCTCAGGAAGCAGGGCCCCTCCCCGGGCACAGCGGGCGGCAGCACACTGAAAGGTGCCTCTTGTCCACTGTAGAACCCCCCCCGCCAGTGCCAGGACTAAGCTGGGGTGCTGGGCTTAAGGGCCAGAAGGTGGCCACCAGCTACGAGAGTAGCCTCTGACGCTGGCAGGTAAGGTGTCCGGCCTGCTGCCGGGGTGGGGAGGGGCTGCGGGCAGGGCCTGGCAAGAGCCAGGCTGGCCTTGAGAGGGGCACCCTAGGCCCACTCGTCTGTTCTGGCCCTGGACAGGCCAGCGGGCCCAGCACCCAGGCAGCTGGACACTGGGGCCACCTGAGCAGGCTCTGGGAGTAGAGACCCAGGCCTTGCCCCTTGGGGGCTCCCTGCCACAGCACCCTAAGAGGGCTGGGGCTCCCCATCTCCCTGCAGCTCCTGACTACCTGAAGCCCTGCCTTGAGCAGCACAGGGACCTGGCCGCAGAGCAGGGTACTCAGGGGAGGGCTGCTAGGCCCTGGCCAGCAGGGGCATCCAGGCCACTGGCATCTGGTGGGGAGAGGCAACAGCTGCACACCTGGCCCTGTGCATGGCACACGCGTGTGGGCCCCAGGAGGCAGGACCTGGGCACGTGCATGGCTGTCTGTTAGCCAAGGGTTTGCTGAGTGTATGCATGGGGTCATGGTGAGTCATGCAAGGGGGTTGGGGCCTTGGAGACACAAAACAGCCCAAGCCCAGCCTCTCTGAGCCCCACAGCCAGCTGGGTCTCACTGGGCCCTTTTCCCAGCCTGCTGTCTCCACAGCTGGGGCCTGTCCATCACTTTTGTGCGTGTGTGGGGTCCTGGAGGTCCTGTTTAACCCTGCCCCCATCTCATTCCATCTTCCTGCCATCATCTGTGGATGTGCCTCCAACATGCACCTCGTCACCCCACGGTGACAGCCCTAGCCCTGGCCCAGACTCCAGGGAGCCCCCACTCCTGGGAGCCAGCCAGTGCAGTGGGCAGGAAGCAGGGTGGGCCAGGTGCCCAGGCAGGCACTGTTTTGGGGCAGGGGGACGTGCAGTCGACCTGAGCAGCCTGTGCCTCCTAAGGGCCAGGCCCCACCGTAGAGCAGAGTGAAACAGAGGCTGGACGCAGCAGGCAGTGCCAGGTGACTGAGCTGAGGACGACAGGCCGCGTCGGCTCTGGGAGGGTGGGTGTGTCTGGGGGCAGATGAAGCCCAGGTGGGGCCACTCAGCTGCTGAGGTCCTTCTCTGTTCCTGGCATCCCCACGAGCAGAGCCCCAGCATCCAGCCCTGGCCTTTGTTGAGCGCTGCCCTTCAGACTGTTGGTGCTCACTCTGGACCCTGTCTGTCCCCTTGTGGACCTGGGACCTCAGCCTGTCCCACTGTTGCCTGCCATGGGTCTCCTGCCTCCCAGCCATTCCTGGCCTCCTCCTCCATACTTCAGTGACTTAGCTCCAGAGCTTGTCCCTCACAGAAGGGACAAGCGCAGCTCCTCAGGACCTCCTGTCCTCCAGAACCCTGGTGGCCACTCTGACAGGGAACCCAGCCCAGGGTGGGGGTGGGGAAGCTCAGAGGCCCCTAGTGAGCAGGCCACATGAACATGTCCATCTGTCTGCAGGCCCCAGGGAGGGCTTGGAGGGACAGTTCCCACCCCAGGGCTCTGCTACCACCCCAGCCTTGGCCCCTACCAGCAGGACACTCCCAGGCTCAGCAGAGGGCGGGAGAAGGCCAAGGAAGGGGGGCCAAGACAAGTTGAGGGGTGAGTGGGAGCCACCCCATGCAGTGCCTGAGTGGCAGTGAAGATGCCAGGGGCCAGTGTAAACCATGCCAGAGCAGTATGTCTGTCCTTAGTTAGGCAGGGGACAGAGCAGTCAGGCAGACCCCAGGACAGGGCTACGTCCTACCTTCTGGCTCTGGCTGCTGGGGATCTTCCACTGCCACCTGGCTCCCGCCCCACTGCGGGCAGGCGATTCCTGCCCTGACCCCTGCCACTAGCTCAACTCTGTCCTTGCTCTAAGCCCTGCCCTCAGGGCCTAGCCCTGTGCCCTGCCCACTCCCAGCACTGCCTGGTCCTAGATCTTCCCTGTCTGGGCCCTGCCCACTCCTGGCCCCACCCATCTGGGCCCAACCCCTCTGGGCCCTGCCAGAGGCTGCAGGTGGCCAGCCGGTCAGATAGGAGTGGGCAGCCTTTTTCACTCTCTCCCTCCCTCCTCTCTCCATTCTGTGCTCCAGACACCACTAACTGTATGGAAATGATGACGGGGCAGCTTTCCAAATGTGGTAAGAATCCCTCACGCTCACCTGCACCTTAGCCGTGGTCCCACTGCACCCCACAGCCCGCCTGGCCAGTGCTGCCCTGTGCTCCTGAGGCTGTCTTGGAGGCTCTGTGAATGCACAGGCACCTGACCACCCAGTCTCCCTGCCCCGCGGCCCCCATCTTCTGCCAGGAGCAGTAACCATCACTCACTCCCCTCCCTGCGCAGCCCCTGTCCATCCCAAGGACCAGGGCAGGCACAGGAGGGACCCCAAGGCTTGGAGCAGGAAGGGAGGGGTCCCCATACCTGAAGTTGGTGAGGGTCCAAGGTACAGGTGCTGGCCTGGAGTCAGAATGGATTCTGTCTACCGGCTGGGCCTGGCAGGGTGAGGAGGAGGCCTGCAGGGCTCTGGGCTTAGATGGAGGTCAGGTTAGGAAGTAGAGTTGAGGTGCCCCAATGGCGTGCCTGGGCAGTGAGCACAGGCCCCCGGAGGGGTGGTCACCCTGTTTCTGCCCATTCTTCCTGCTTTCTGGGATCAGGAACCTGGCCTAGCTGTCTGTCCCCAGACCCCTGCCTGCCTGCCTATGCCCTCCATGCCTGTCCACCCATCCGTCCATCTGTCTGTCTGCTGCTGAATGTCCATGCTGGCCAGGGGCTGGCTCCAGGCCTCCTGGGAGGCACATTCCCTTGCTGAGTCCTTGGGTGCTGGCTGCAGCCTCCCCACCCTTGTGCAGGCTCCTGCAGGGGGCAGCTGCTGACCTCAGGGTCCTGCTCAATCTTGGGGTTCCTAGTGGGCCCTGGCCTTTACACCACTATTTCCAGAACTGGGGTCCGCCAGCCCCCAGGCTGGGAGGGGAGAGGAGGGGTTCCCAGGGCTCTGCGGCCCCTCTGGGTGCGGGAGCCTCCCGCCTGCCGCCTGCTTGCTGCAGCCCTGCCCGCCCGCCCGCCTCTCTGACACCTCCTTGGGCTTTTCTTCCTCCTCAAGGCCTCTCCGTTCATGTGTTTGTTTGTTCTCTCTCCTTCCCTCCCTTCCTCTTTCTCCCCCACCCTTTTCTTTTTCTTTTCTTTTTTTGTCTCTGTTCTGTGTACCCAGGCAGCCCATTGAGTAACTTCTTTGACGTAATTAAACAACTTTTTTCAGACGAGAAGAACGGGCAGGCGGCCCAAGCCCCCAGCACGCCCGCCAAGCGGAGTGCCCACAGCCCCCTCGGCGACTCCGCGGCCGCTGGCCCTGGAGGGGACGCCGAGCACCCCATGGGCAAGGACACGGCCGGGATGGGGCCGCCCGCTGCCCGCTGCGAGCAGCCTTAGACACTAGTCCCTCCCCAGCACAGCGCTGACCGCGGTGCCCACCGCCACCGCCTAGTGTGGACCCGGGCCAGCCGCCCGCCCAGACGTTGCCTCCAAGCCTGGGAGCAAAGGAGAGCGCGGGGCCTCGGCGTGCGGGCGGGGCGCCGCTCGCTCTCTTTTCTCTCTCGCGGTCATTGTCTCTGCCTGTCTCTGACGACGTCGCTTGTTTCCGCTCTGATACCAGGAATTATCCCGAAAAGCTAACATGCCACCTCCAGGAGGCCACCCTCTGCTCCTCGCGGACACTGGCTGACCGAAGGCAGCTGCTGCGGACCGCCCTCCCTCCTCCTGCTGCTGCCGGGCGGGCGGCGAGGCCAGCGCACGTCCACCACCCCTGGCCCCCCCGTGCAGCTCCGCATGGCCCGCGGGAGGAGGGCCCGGCTCCGGATGCCTCCTCCAGCCCAGCAGACCTGCGGCAGGGACAGCCTGCCCTGCCGTCTCCGTCTCCGGGGCAGGGGCCGTGGCAGGCGAAGCCGCTCCTGGAGGCCTCCCGGCCGTCTCCTCTCCTCCACACCTCGGCCTCTCCAGGGCCACCTCCTGTCTCGTCTGCATCCATTTCCCCACACTGCCTCACTGGGGGCCGCGGGCACACCTGGCTTTGAAGGTCCTCCCTGGCTGAGTGGAACAGACCCTGTGGGCGCTGGAGCTCCTGGGGCTGGCCAGGCTGTGGGGCTGGGCTGAGACCAGTATTATTTATTTGCTGTTTTAATTTATTGAGTTTCCTTATTTCTCTGTTCTCTGTTCAGGGAAGGGGTGGCGGCATGCCCTCCTGCTGTCTGTCCCTGCCGTCTGTCTGTCTGTGTGTCTCGGGCAGGGTGGGTCCGGAGCCAAGGTGCCCTCTGAGGACACAGCCGTTGGGGGCTGGGGGCAGTGGGGCTGGCCGGTAGATGCGCGCTGGCAAGCTACTGTAAACTTTAAAGAATTCCTGCAAGATATTTTTATAAACTTTTTTTTCTTGGTTGTTTTTGGAAAAGGGTGTGGGGGTGGGGGGACCGTGGGGGCAGGGCTGAGATTCTGTGTTTTGGTTCCTTGCTCTTGGTTATTTCTATATACATATACATATATATATTTAAAGAACTGCGCGGGTAGCTCTGCCCCAGGTGGCTTTATTGCTGCCTAGAAGCAGCACCAGCTCTGTTGGGGGGCTTGGGGCTGGGTGTGGTCCTAAGCAGGGCGGCTGAGACCCCCCTGTGACCCACACCTCGGCCCCTCTGGCCAGGCCAGGCTGGGTGACCTTGGTTTAGTGTCTGAGGGTGAAGGGGTAGAAAGAGGGCCCTGGGCTGGCACCCCACTGACACACGGGATGGCAGGCCCACCTCGGGGCATTTTTTTTAATTAAAATTAAAAAAAAAAAGCTTTAAAAAAAAAAAAAGACAAAGTCAGTGGCGTGTGCCTCTGCAGTGTGTTTCTCCTGTACGTGGTGAGGTGAGGGGCCTGGCCACCCTGCCCGCTGCCTGCTGTCCACTGTCCACCGCAGACCCGCCTTGCTCCACCCTGCCTCCGGCTTCCGTTCACATCCCTTCTGTCCAGCCGGCCTGGCCCCCGAGGCTGGCACCAGACGCGGGGCGGCGCAGGAGGCGGGGGCAGGCCCGATGCATGCCTTTGCTGTGGTGTCTCCCCTGCCGGCCCCTCGTGTAGATTTTAATGCTTCTGTTACATTGAAACTCCACCACAGGCTGGGATTCCAGGCATAAAACAAAACCAAACACCTGTAACAGCAAGAGCCACGCAGCACAGCCGGAGCGGGGGCTTGTCCAGGAGACAGAGCCACGCGGCACAGCGGCGGGGGGGGGCGAGGGGGGGCTTCTCCGGGAGACAGAGGGTGCCGAAAGCAATACCTCTCCTTGGCCTTCCTCTTTGTACTCCAGACACACGCGGACTCACGCGGACGTCCCCATCCAGTGTACCCCCTGTCAGATGACTGTGAGCAACTTCAGTTCCAGAACAATAAATTCCTTCCGAAAAGACAATTGATGCAAGGTCTCCATCCACACTTGATGCAAGGTCTCCATCAGGGCGGAGTGGGTTCAGGAAAGGCAGAGACGCCCTGAGGCGGCTCTCACCCTGGTGTGAGCCTGTGTGGGCTCTGCCCAGCTGAGAACAACCCCTGCACAGGGGTCCAGGCAGCCATGGTCAGTCACATGTTGCGTCATCTCCCCAGACTGCCCTGGTCTGAGACAGTACCACATTTAGGGACAGGGCTGGCATGGAGCTCTGCTGTGGACAGGGTAGCAGGAAACAGGAGCACTGTCCTCGCCTCATCCCTGCAGCTCCACTAGCACCCTGAGACCTGCACAGGGCCACCCAGCACCTAGGCTTTCTCCTGGAGAATGAGCCTTCCTGTTCCTTACTCGGGGAGAGTGCAGGCTGGACACTGACCTGGCCCAGAAGTAAGGGTCCAAGGTTGCTGAAGGATGGTTTCAGTCACACCCACTGTGGAGGGTCGCAGGCCATGGCACCATGTCACCCACAGCCTGGCTGCCCTTCTTCTGTGAGAGCATAAAGGATGGATCCCGTTCCCAGGGCCAGAAGACAGCAGGCCCCATGTTTGGGAGGGCCTAGGAGTCCCCCACAGCCTGAAGGCAGATGGGGCAATCTCCAACAGGGTTCTGAGCAGAGAACACCATGTCCACAAAGCCACCGTTCCCAGGCGTGGCTGCAGCGCGGCCTAGTGGCAGTGCCCAGCCTTTACCCCGCCATCCCTAGAGAAGGGCTCCATCACCCGTGCCAACACTGGGGGCTGGCTGACTGTGGTGGGGTCATCCGGTGCTCTGTGGAAGCTCTGGGGGGCTCTGAAGCATTCCTGGCCTCTGTCCAATACCTACCAGAAACTGTCTTCCGCTTCTGCTGTGACAACCAAAAGTTCTCCCAGATATTGCCATGTATCTACTGGGGCAGAATGGCACGGTTGAGGCCCTGTTCTAAAGTTCAGCATCTGGCTGGTATACCATCTTGAAGAAGGAAGAAAGCCTGAGAGCACCATGTTTTTCTGGCTTAGCTCTGAGCTCAAAGTCCAGAAGAAGAGTGCTGAGGTGAAGCTGGGGTCATTCCCATCCTGGATGTCACTATGTCCTCAAGGGAGATGGTTTCCTGAGAGCAGCCAGGGGACAGACTCTATTGCCGTGACGCATAGCACATTATCTCAGTTAATGTGAGCTTTAAGAGAGGTTCCAGGTCGTGGGTAGGAAATCTTGGCCTGTGGTCCTGCAGTGCTTTTCTGAGAGCTGACCACACAGACCCACTGGACACTGAAGTCTACGGTTTGCTTAACGTGCACTGGATTGAGTCCAGAAGGAAACCAATCGACTGAACAGACCTGCCGGCTTCCCATCTGCACACCTACTGCCCCCGTGGCTCAGGAAGGGGCCTTGCCCTTCAGTCTCACTTCTCCCACCAAGCTCTCTTGGTTTCAGCTAACAGAAGCCAAAGCAAGCTTATCCCCAAACTGTATTTATATAAAAAAATAAAATAGATACAAAAGGTTTCTATGTGTCAGACACTGTCCTGAGCACTTTAGACTCAGCATAAAGCCAATGGTCCTCAATGTTATTCCTATGAAGAAATTAAAATGAGGACTTGGGTGGGGTTCCCAATCCCTAGTTCTCGGGTGCATTTTGGGTCTGTGCCTACCACGGCCTGGCCCGAGTGCTGGGTTCCCAGTGAGCTAGCAGTGGGTCTACAGGTGGACTGTGGAGATGGCTGACCCATGCCTGCCAGGGCTGAGTGCCGGCAGGAGCTGCCGCAGGGTGAGGTGAGCTCAGGGAGGAGACGCTGAGCACCCACAGGCCTCTGCTCGGAGGGAGCCTGTCCCAGCTTCAGTCCCCACTTTCAGTTGGCCTCCTGAGTCAGAATCCCTGGTGTCATGAGAGGGTGGATCCTCAGTGTTCCCCGGGCCAGCCGCCCGGCCACCCATCCTATGCCAGGGAGTTCATCACCAGAGGCGTCCGGGCCTCACTGGCAACTCGGCCTCCCGTCTTGCCCCCTCTCCCTGTGGGCCAGAGCCTCCCCACCCTCTTCTCTCCTCGCCCTTAACATTTTCCCTTCCCTGGACAACCTCCCCCAACACACACACACACACACACTTCCTGTCACCACCCAAGCTTCTTTTGGTATCATCTGCCAAGGGATAGAGGGAGGCCAGCAGGAAGCCAGAAAGAGGAGGGTCGGTAGAGAGGAGAGAAGACCATGGAGGACATCAGGCAGCAATGCCTGAGGAGGGGACAGGGTGGGCTGACGAGCAGGGAGAGGAGTCCCCACCCAGAAGCCCAGCACCAGCCTGCACTGGGACATAGAGTTCATGGTAATCACACACCCAGGAGCACTATGGCTCCTCCTTTGATGGATCGTCTTATTAAAGGCCTTCAAAACAGACCCTGGGAGTGCCTCGTGGCCCATTTTACAGAGGGATTAGATTCCTATCGCTGCTATAACAAGTTACCCCCAACAGTAGTTTAGAACATAAACTTCTTCTCTTGTGGTTTTGGAGTCAAGAACTGGTAGGGCTCACTGAAGTGATCTCACGGAGCCAAGATCAAGGTTCCGGCAGGGCTTTGTTCCTTCTGGGGCTCAAGGAAGGCTCCACCTCCCAGCCTTTCTAGCCTGAGGCCTCCCTGCGCCCCTTGGGTCAGGGCCCCTGTCCACCTTCAGAGCAGGAGAGCAGGCTGTGCTGCACGCGGCTGTCCCTGCAGCTCCCGGCTCTGCCTCTGCTGCCGTTTCATGTTAAGGCCTCTGGTCACACAGGGCCTGGTCCATCTCCACGCCAGGCCAGTACTTCATAGTGCTCACCCATCTATACTTTAAAACCCCAGCTGTGTCAGGGACATTGGTGGGATCCAGGCACTGGGACCCGAGCACGTTGGGATGAGAGACATCATTTTACTTGCTCAGGTCCACTGCCTAGCCCCTGTTTGCACATGAGGTGGGTGACACTCTGGGTGTGGTCCTTCCTGGGCAAAGTCTCTCTGTGTGTGCTTTCTAGCCACAGAGGCAGGGCAGAGCCCAAGCAGCTGTACAGGTCCCTGTGGCTCATGGCTCTGCCCCTACATTCACACCCTGCCCTCTGACCCCCAGTCTCCCTGTTCCCCTGAACTGGGGAGTGAACTCAGGGGTGCTCTACCACTGAGCCGCACCCCAGCCCTTTCTGATTCCTAAGTTGTCCAGGGTGGCCTCCTACAGCGGACACCCAAGTGACTAGGATCACCAGTGTGTGCCGCGACACCCACTAGCCCAGCTTTCTCTTAATGAAAAGCAGCAGGTCTGCTTTCCTTCGCGACTTCCTGGCTGCAGAACTCTGGGGGCCCAACAGGCTTTTATCTCACCCCGTCTCCCTGCTCTCAGGTCCAGCAGGCAAGGTTTCTGAGGACAGCACTTTCTTAGAACCTCATGGGTCTCTACCTCGACCATGTGGATTCACTCCAGGAGACCAGGGGCTTTCCATAGGCCCCTACAGACCACCTTTTCTCTATTTTAGCTTCTGCTTAGATGACCAAAGGTGTCTATTAGCCACCACTTTGTATCTTCAAGAGCCCTCTGACCTTTCCATCTTTCTGAAGTACTAGCAAAAGCTCATCTGCTGCACCCTCAACCCTTCCTTGGACAAATCTCCTCTGTGATTTGGCTAAGCTGTTGCGAGCTCCCTGCTGCTCAAGGGCTGCTGCCCGCGTACTCTCCTTCCTCCTAAACTGCATGAGCAGCAAGATGGGACCTTGCTGCCGCCACCAGTCCATCTACTGAATGCCCAAGCTAGCTGTGTGCGGGTCCTGCTTTCCTCAACAAGAAAGGACGGCTCAGCCGCGCCTTCCCCACGACAGGTTCCTTGCTCCTGGCCCTCCCAACAGCACCTCAAACACTGCTATTTCTGCTCAGAGGATGATCTCAGCAACTCGAAGTTCCCTCAGAGATGAACTGGCCCTTCTCCATCACCTCCCTGACTCTGCCAACCATTTGCCCAGCGACTCTGGGCTTTATCATGCCCCACGGAAGTCTTCTCATCTCTGCCTACTGCCCAATTCCAAAGCCACTTCTGCAGTTCTAGGGGTCTGTTCTAGTAGTGCCTCACTCCTGGGACCAGAAACTGCCTTCGTTTTCTGCAGTTGTGGTTGCCACAAGTTTAGTGACTCCAAAGAAGACAAATTTGTTACCTTTTAGTTCTGCAAGCCAGAATACAAAACGAGTCTCATCAGGCTAAAGTTGGGGTTTAAAATTGGCATGGCTGGTTCCTTCTGGAGGCCTGTGGGGACAGCTCATCTCCCTTTCCCAGCTTCCAGAGACGCTGAGCTGGGCCCCTTCCCTGCCTTGGCTCTTTATTTCTAGTAAGGACCTATTTTACGTGTAAGGATGCTCAGGATGACCTCGGCACACTGGGATAACTCAGGTCTCCCACCTCAAGGTCAGCCTGCAGCTTTCACTCGCTTTGCCACAGAAGCACTATGGAGTTGCAGGTTCTAGCAATCATGACACAGACTCGGGAAAAAATTGTTCCACCTGCCAGGACAGATGAGAGAGAACCTGTGGGTACCTGCTGGGATTCAGTCTGAGCTTCTTCAATGTAGGGAGAACTGAGGGAGCTGTGTGCAGCCACCTTCCTGCAAGCAGGGAAGCTGCAGCAGAGGCAGGGAGGCTTCTTCAAGGGCCCAGGTTTTGGACAGGACATGGCAGGTCTTGCAGCCAGAAGCCATCCAGGAGGCAGGGCGCACACTGCATTGCCCTGTCACCCTCAGAGGCGGCAGGAAACATCCTCCAAAGGGCTGGTTCTAGCCTTCATCCAGATGCCCATCCCCTCCCAGGTGGGCGTGTGGCCAGGAGTCCTATAGCACCCTACTAAGTATCAGGACAAGATGCATCTTGGACACTTGCCTGTGGCTGTCCTGTGATGCTGGTGGAGATGTGTCACCCCTTCCTTCCAGGCCCCATCCTGCAGCTCCAGCCCCACCCTAGACAATCACAGAGCCCAGACGCTCCCCACCCACAGGCTCCTCTACCTCCACCAGCCCCCACTGGGCAGCCAGGCCATGTTCCTAAACACACTGACCCAGGCTGCAGGCCAGATGTGCTCCCTGCAGAGCTCATTCCAGAGCCCAGCTCCCCATGCCCCGTGACCTGGGAGCCGACTAGAGGACATTCCTGCTAGGCCAGCCTCCTCCCTCCTCTTGCCATCCCTCTCCTGGAGGTCCTGTGGCACCCTCAGCCACTGCAGGTGCTACCCCAGCTGTCAAGTTCTATGACAGGAGACATGATGAGCATCACCCAGGGTGCGAGGCTTGGACAGCCCAGGGGGCTCCATCCCTGGCACTGAGTCAGCAGGCTTGGGTTGAAAGTCCAGGCACTAGGGAGTCTAAAGTGACCCCAACTGACCCTCTGTGCAGCTGACAGTCAAAATCACAGGGCAGGACCCATATGAGGAGGCAGTGGGGCCAGGATGTGAAGACCCTGGGGTGCCCCTGGACTTTCTGGGGAAATTTGGGGCTATCAGGTTGGGGGCAGCTCTCAAGGATGGGAGAAGGAGAGGCTGTCCCCATAAAGCAACAAGGAAGCTGCTACCCAGGTTCAGAAAGCAGACAGGTGGGACTGGCCCAGATGGAGCTGAGAAGACCCCATGGGAAGCAGAGAGGGAGGGGGCTCTGGCCTCCAGTTCCTCTCCGGGGCGGGCCACGGTACAGAGCAAGTAGAGAAAGGGCCTATCAGACACAGGCATGCTGCACAGGCTAGGCTGGAGGCCTTCCAGAACCCAGGCGGCCAACAATTTTGGGGTGTATGTGGAGATTGAACCTTCTAGGAGCCCACTTCCAGGGCACTGTCCTCAGTCACCAGGCATAGCATGCCTGCCACTGGGGTGGGGCCTGAGGTCCTGTGCTGGCCAGGCCCTGTCCCTGCCCTGGCTCTCTCCCTCCCCCACTCAGTTTCCAGACCAGCTCCAGGCTGTAGCTCAGGCCCCTGGCCCCACTTCTTCCCTAAGCCCTCTCATGTCTGCAGCCCTGAGCTCACAGCCCCAGACAGGAATGGCCCCTGCAGCAGAGCCCACGGCGCAGGCTGGCCAGGAATCCCTGAGACAACTGCAGTCACATGAGAGGGTGCCTGTCCCCGCATGAGGATGACACAGGAGGTGATGTGGTCCTGGCAACCTGACACTGCTCCAGGACAAAGACAGGGCTGCCCACTGGGAGGGAGGAGCGACCAGGCTGAGGACACACTAGGCTCTGACCTGAGAGGATTCTTTTTATTAGGACTGCACAGATGAACTGAAGCGGATCTCTGCCTTCTGCTGACAGCCGCGTCTCCAAGCAGGGCCTGAGCCCTGTTGTGGCTCCGCCCTGGTACCTGCACATGGCAGGCTCTCCCTGCATCAGGGAGGCAGCAGGAAGGGGTGACGGGAGCAAGCAGCAGGTAGGAGCCCTTGCAGATCGCCCCAGGCCTCCCATAGCTGGCTGACTCAGAGCCATCCACAGCCAGGATCCCAGCAAGGCCAGGGGTGGGGGACGGGGAGGGGTCTCTGTAAAAGTGAGCCCCACCCCCAAACAGAGCAGAAACTCAGGTATGCAAGCCAAGCCCCCATGGAGGGGGATCCACCTACCACAAGGTGTTTCTTTCCAAGCAGTGGAGTCCCCCAAGGAGGGGCGAGGGGAGGGCGGGGCCGCACGGGAAGACGCAAGGGAGGAACACCCTGCAGAAGACTCAGCCCTCAGTCCAATAAATGCTTGTTGAATGCGTGAATGAATCCAAAGGCTCTCCGCTACCCACGGCACTCATCCATCCAACAGGGGAGCAGGAAGTGCGCGGCCCAGCAGCAGCGTCTGTGGAGCCCACACTTGGGCGGCCTGGCCTCAGAGCTCACCACCAGCGTGTCTGGGCACGTGTGCGCACACGCAGACCCACGGTTGTCTCTTTGCACATGTGCACCCCTGTCCAGCCCTTGGGGCTCATCTCTCCTTCACGTGGTTCTGTGCCCCGGGGGCCCCACTGCTGGCCCCGTCCCCACCCCCGCCGCCCCCACTGGGGCTGCTGCACAGCACCTCGGTGAGGTCGTCCAGCACGGCGGTCTCTTTGGGGTCGAGCAGATTGAACTCCCTGGCGAAGAGGATGAAGTGGACGTACAGTGTGTTCAAGTGTCCGTGCAGCTCGAGCGCCAGGGTCTCCTTGAAGTGGGCCCAGTAGATGTGGCCCAGCACGTGGAACAGGTACTTGCAGATCTTCTTCACCAGGGACTCGAAGGAGCTGGGGAATTCTCTGCCTAGGGGGAGGCTGGGTGTCACAGGCCTGCAAGAGGCCAGGCTTCTGCCTCCAGGTAGCCCGTCCAGCCTGGAGCACACGCACCTGCCGCCATTTCCTGGCCCGGACATCAGACAGCAGAAGTGACAGGAGCTCAAAGGACACTCTGTCCCGAGCCCTCCCTGAAACTCGCATGTGTCTGGAGTGGAGGGTGCTGGCCATTGTGTGGGCTGCCCCTATGCCACCCTGACAGGCACTCCAGGGCTCTCTATGTGGGCCACGCTGCAGCGAGTGGCCAGTGCATGGCACTTCCTGCTACCAGGCGCTGTCCCTCCGCAGCTCAGGATCATTTCCATGTCCTTCTTGGGGGCCAAGAAGGGCCTGTTAGGGCCCCAAGGTCCCGAGAGTAGGAGGTGTGCTCAAGCCTTTCTGCCATGGGCGCTGCCTCACTCCACAGCCCAGGTCCCTCATGACAAAAGGGGCAGGCCCCACAGCGGCTGCCCCAGCCCACCCCCAGCCCCCGCCCCCAGCCCCAGGAGCAGCACCGTGAGACGCACCGTATTTCGTAGGGAAGACGTCCTCGTCAGTCACCAGCTTCTGCACGGAGCTCATGACGAAGTCCACGTACTGCGGCGCCGTGCACTTCACCTTCTTGCCCCGCTCGTCATGCCAGCAGTACTGCCTGTGGGACAGAGGCCAGTCAGGACGCCTGCCTGGCCACAGAAAGAGCCAAGCCCAGCCTGACTGAATGCACAAGCGGGAAGCCCACTGTCTGCAGTGACGTGGGTTGTCTCTCTGTTACGTGGACGTGCACCCCTGCTGGGAGGCAGCCTGGGACCTGGGATCTGCCAGGAGGCCCCCACCTTGGCAGTGTCCTGCTCCCACTGCTCAAAGCTACACCCTTCCCATAGAGCCAGTGGGTCTCCCGTCAGTGGCCTGAACCCTGGGCACCCACGCAAGCACCTCCCCAGCCAGACATGGGTGGCCAGTCCTCCTGTGACTGGCTAGCCCCAGTAGGCCAGGGCCTGCAACAAGGACCTGCCGGTGCACAGCCCACTCATGCAGCCACAGTGGGCCTCACGGCACTCACACTCCACACGGGAGCCCGTGCTGCCCTCAAAGCACACGGCTGCCCTGGGGGCCACTCCAGGAGCAAGGGCCAGGGAAGGAATCACACAGGCTTCTCACTCCACACCAGTCATGGGGACAGATTGGGGTTGTCACTGCTGAGATGGGTCCCCATGTGTGTGGCCCACAGCCTGTTCATCCACTTGCCAGCTGGGGGCGATCTGGGTTCTTCCCAGGTTAGGGCACTTGAGGACCCCGCTGCTGCAGACACGCCTGCAGTGGGTCTGTGTGGACACAGGCTTCCCCTTCTCTAGGGCAGATACCCAGGAAGGAGTCACCGGTCACAATCAGTATGTGCTTCAACCGTGAGCACCTGCCAAGCCACTGTGCGGACGGCGGCACAGCTCAACCCCTTGCGCTGTGCGTCCTCCGAGCACAGGTGTGCTGCATACGTGGCAGGACCTTGTCCTGGCTCTGAGTGGACCTCTCTGGCTGCTTCTGGCGGTGGTGAGCTGTGCCTGAGCCCTCTGCCCGAAATGTCATGGGCCATGTTCCCAAGCACTGGGACCTCTTGTTAGGCTAGGGACTCTGTCCTTCAGCAGTGTGTGGCTCCCGATCGCACTTGTGCACGATGCTCTCCCACCCTGTAGTTTCTTTTCTCTCTAGGAGCAGAAGTCCAGGATCTTCATGAAGTCCCTGGTATGGGGTTGTCCACCAGCAGATGGTGCTCTGCTGTCAAGTCTGTGAGCTCTCTTACACCTTCTTCTGAAACTCTCCTAAGTGCCCAGTGCTCTCTGAGGAGTGTGCAAGGTCCAGGTGGTGCTCTGTTCCTTTCTCTCCCTGCTGCTGAATTTACTTGGCACACTGTCAGTGTAGGCCAGTGCAAGTGCCTTCTGCACTCTGCTCTAACCCTGCGCTGAGTATCTGTCCCTTGGCCAACACCACTCTTGTCTTAACTGTGTGGTTTTGCAGTAAATCCTAACACTGGGGACTTCACCAGCTTCACTCTAGTTTTGGAATCACAGCTGTTGTAGTTACTGTGCCATCCATGCACATTTCAGAGTTAGCTGGACCGAAGCCACAGACTAGGGCTGCACTAACCTGAAAGGCCTATGTGGAGGGCAGCTGGCACCCTCGCATGCTGGCGCACGAGCAAGTCCCTCCACCCATGCAGGCCACCTGAGATCTGCTTCTGCAGTGTACCCCACAGGCACAGACCCTGCAGATGCCAAGTCCATACCTCAGAATGGCACTGTTTTGGGAGCTACAGTGGGTGGTACTGCTTGATTTAGGTTCCAACTGCGCATTGCTAGCACATAGAACTGTTTGTTTGCTTTGCCTGTTGACCTTACTGGATTTATTTTTTGCTTGAACCCTGAGGTTTTCACGATTGTGTTCTGCACAAATGTGGACCTTTCGTCTCTTCTCTTCTTGCTTATCTTAGGAGATGTATGACTCATGCACAGAAGATGTTTTGTAATGTCCCCTACTGTCTTCCAGGGTCTTTGCAGTGACAGAGCCACTTGTCCCTCCTACCCAGCATTCGCCTCTCTCATCTTCCTGCCAGGGGCATATCAATTCTACTGACCTTTCCCAGAACCACATTTTGGTTTCACTGATTTTCCCTGTTGTTTTCCTGAGTCAATTCTGGTGATTTCTGCTCTTATTTATTTTCCTCTGCTCAATTTGGGTTGCTTTTGCTCTTTTTCTAGTTTTTAAGATTGAAACTTATCAATTTGAGATCTTCCTTCTCTTTCTGAAATAAACACGGAGTCCTATAAATGTCCCTCTCGGCCTTGATGTGGCTGTGTCCCACAAATCCTAGTATTTTGTGTTCAATTCAAATAGCTTCTAACTTCCCTGGAGACTTCCTGCCTGACTTCCAGTGTCCGTGGATTTTCCTGTCTCCTGTTACTGACTTCCAGTTTCCCTACACTGCGTGTGGACACCTTCCTTCGCATTACTAGACTCTTCAGGACATGTCAAGGGCTCTCCCGTGGGAAGGACATCATCTATTTTGATGGTTCCCTGTGAACGTGACGCTGGAGTGTCCTCAACCACTGCTGCACTCTGCGCTCCAGCAGCTGAGACCCCCACACTGGCGGCCTCTGGCCTCTGCTGCGGCTCTGCAGGCTTAGTGCCCAGCCCATCCTTTCTGCTCGAGGAGCTGACCGTTCTCTAGCACGCGACCGTCGCCCCAGCGGCGGCCTTGCTGTCTCTGCTGGCTCGAACACAGCCACTTTGGCTGCTATCTGGGTGGCATCTCCTTGGCTTGTCCCGATGTCACCACACTTAAAGTGATGCTGTGGCCAGGCACAATGGCACAGGCCTGTAATCCCAGCAACTCAGGAGGCTGAGGCAGGAGGAGCGCAAGTTCTGAGCCAGTCTCAGTGACTTAGGCCCTCAGCAACTTCAGTGAAACCCTGTCTCAAAACAAGAAATAAAAACCACTGGGGACAAGGCTCCATGGGAGAGTACCCTTGGTTCAATCCCCAGCACCAGACAGACACAGTGATGCTGTAGTCTGAATGTGTGTATCCCCCAAACGTGTTGAAGCCTCACCCCAACCTAACAGTGTTAGGAGATGGGCCTCTGGGAGGTGATCAGGCCCCTGCAAGGGGACCTGTGCTCTTATAAAATAAAAGGCCCAGAGCACCTCACAAAAAGGTACCACCTATGAACCAAGATGCCCTCACCATATGCCAGATCTCTGTCCCTTGACCTGGAATTCCGGCCCCAAAGATGCGAAGAACAAACATCTGTGTGTTCAGAAGCTGTCTGTTTGAGCATCCGTCACAGCAGCCAGACGGAGAGACCAAGGCTGCAAGTCTGCCCTCATCAGGCAAGTCTACGGGCCACCGTGTGCCCATGCTTCCTTCCCACTCTGCCTTTGTTCCCACAGGGCGTGTCAGGGATGTGGACTTCGGGGTGGCCCTTCTCCCCTTCACACTGGTGATGTATGGAGCCCCCCCCAGCTCCCCAGGCCCATGGCACTGCACCATCCTCTCCTCTGGGCCAGCATCAGCCACATCTGCACACTGCTTCACAGGTCAGTCCTGTGGGGCTCACCCTGCTCCTTGAATCCAGAGGTCTGTCTCTGTGGAACCTCTGAGTCATGACCTCTGCACATCATAAGTCCACTTTCTCTCCTCCCCCTTGGATCCCAACAAGCCTTTTGTGGGACAGGTGCCAATAGGATAATGAGCTGCCCCAACCTGGCGTATGCCCTCCCACGACCCAAGCATAACTGCTGGCCTAGAGCACAGCAAGGGGCTCTGTGGATCCTTGACCAACCTCCCTTTTCCTTTTAAGTTTCCATTCCTTGGTCTTAAAACGTCCGTAGGAAGGGATTACAGGAACATTAATTAATATACAACAAACCCATAGAGGAGGTTTCACACAAGAACAGGGAGGAGGGACTAGGACTGTAGCTCAGCGGTAGAGCACCTGCTTTGCACGTGTGAGGCACTGGGTTCAATCCTCAGCACCACATAAAAATAAGTAAAGATATTTTTAAAAATTAAAAAAAAAAAAAAAGAACAGGGAGGAGAGCTTCAGCTGCCCTGGCTCTCCAAGGCACACTGGACATGGTGGAATGCAGGCCTAGATGGCGGTCAACCCAACACTAAACCCTACACGCTTTCAAGAGGCTTGATAAAATCAAATCCCATACAAAGGGCATGAGGGTGCAGAGAAGCTGGGAGGTGCTGAGTTAGCCTGCACAGGGCACCCAGGGCACCTAGGGCACCGCCTGGCTGCAGGCGTCCTCCTCAGCCAGGCTGGACACACACTTTCAAGTACTGCCTTCACTGCCATCAGGGTCTGTCACGGGGATGGTCCCTCAGAGGCCAGCTCTGCCCCACCTGTGCCAAGCCTACTCTCAGCAGACTGTGTGGAACTGTGCCATCTTCCCCAAGTGATGCCCAGCTGGAACACCCGATTCTCCTGGGCAAACGGGGTGGACAGCCATATGCTGCCTACACCCACCAGTGCCACGTAAGCAGGCCCAGCAAGCTGAGGCCTGGGAACACCTACCACCTGCCATGCAGAGGCTTCTGGTGGGTTCCCAAGAGTGAGCTCAGCTTTGATAGGGACTTCTGCCTGTGACAGGAACCCAGAAAGCTGTATCCTTAGGCAGGAGGACTTTCAGGATGGCGTGCATGCACACACGCTCACGTGTGTCGGCACCTGTCCTGAACTGCAGCATCCTGATGACGAGGAGACATCAGAACCATCACTTGACTTGGCTATACCACTCCTCAGAATGTGCCCAAAGGACTTTAAATCAGCCAATTCACAAAAGCTAAGCTACGGAACCAACCTAGGTGCCCTTCAACAGATGAATGGATAAAGAAACTGTAGTATATATATACAACGGAATACTACTCAGCCATAAAGAAGAATGAATCATGGCATTTGCCAGTAAATGGGTGGAAATGGAGATTATCATTCTAAGTGAAATACGCCAATCCCAAAAAACCAAAGGCCAAATGTTCTCTCTGATATTTGGATACTCTGATATTTGTGCTAACCCACAGTAAGGGGGCAGATAGAAGTTCATGGGATTAGACAAGTAAATGAAGGGAAGGGGGAATGGGAATAGGAAAGACAGTAGAATGAACTGGCCATCACTTTCCTGTGCTCATATACGAGTACACAACCAGAGAAACTCCACATCATATACAACCACAGGAATGGGATCCGAATTAGAAAAAGTCACACTCCATGTCTCCGTGTCAGAACACACACTCTCCTGTCATGTATGTCTAAAAAGAACACAACAAAACAGAACAAGACCCTGAACCTCTTCACTGCACCAGCCCCAAGCTGAAGCCTGCAGAGGGGCCTTCTGGCTCTGGCCAATCCTACCCCAGCAAAGCACCCCGTGCAGGCGAGGGCCTCAGGGACATCCGCCTGCTGTGGCGCTGAACATACACGTGCTTCCCGAAGAGGGCAGAAAAGGGCAGCCAGCATGGGGCTGTCTGAAAGCCACCAAGAGGGTGTCCCAGGCCCCACCAACCCAGCCTGCTCACTCCAGCCCTGGTGCCCATCTCAGGACACCGAAAGCTCTGAGGAGGAGCCCTCGCAGTGCTCCACAGCCCCAGGGAGCCACATCTGGGTGATCCCTTGGGAATTCTCCCTGCCTGTTAGCCTCAGTAGCTGCGGGCACCTCCTGTGCTCCAACAGGGCCCCTCAAGGCCAGGCCAGAGGCTCCTTAGGGACAGGGTGGTGTGGAAGAAGGCCCATCCTGAGACTCTGCAAAGGCTCCAGGTGTGGATCAAGTCTGAGAAGCCAGGAGCCTGGGTGAAAAGGCAGCAACACCCACCCTGTGCCCCCGGGAGGGGCTGTGCCAGGCCATCACTCACGTGTTACACACGGCCATTGTCTGACACGTCTCTCCTGTGCAGAACTCCGAGATTGTGCTATACTGCAGGTTGATGTGGTGGAAAAATGTCGTTGCTGGAAGAGATGGAAAGGACGGGTGAGAACACGCCCCTGCTTCCAGCTCATGTGTGCATGGCTCAGCCAGGGAACTCAGGCTGTGCAGGGCCCCACCCTCCCACAGCCTCCCCAGCAGGTGGACTGCTGAGACCTGCTTGGGCACACTCCAGGATGCCCATGGAGGGGGGAAAGGAGATGCCCTCCCCACCACTGTGGCCCTCCCCACTGGCCTGCACGCACTGTTGCTGGCCAGCCACTCATTGAGGTCGATCTCCCGGGGCAGCACCACAAGCTCCTTGAAGGCGAAGTCGGTGATTCTAGACTTGGTGTGCTCTGGCTCCAGGTACACCTTCTTCTCCTCTGCGGCAGGCTTCTTGCCGTTGGGCTTTGCTTTAGACTTCCTGCCAACAGAAAGAGGGCAGTGTGGTCACCGCATGCCCCCCTGGACCAGACCACCAGGGCCTCATGCAGACACAGGCAGTGGGGAGGCTGCCAACACCTAAACCTGCAGAGGGACCCAACCCTCTGCCAGAGCCGGCAGGATTGGAGGCCATGGCTACAGGTGGGAAGTGTCCTACATGTGCCTGCCCTGGCCCCCATCCTCAGGGAGCTCTGGCCTGGCTTACAGGGGCACCAGGCCTCTGATTGGTTGGAGGCTAGAGCCCAGGGCAGGCAAGTGGTAGCCACGTGAGCACTGGTTGCCTTTCTGGGGCTGTGACCACAACCCTACACTATCCTGTGCAGCCTCACTGTGCACCCTTGGGGTATCTGTGTCCCTCTACAGTCAACCTCACTATACCTGTGTCCCCTGGGACCACACTCACTGAGCCTGTGTCCCCCTGTAGCCACACTGAGTCTCACTGTGTACTCATTTTGAGATTTCAGAGGGTACATGCCTCAGGGGTAGGGCAACCTTACCCCATAATAGAAACCCTGCTGCTGGGCACCCCAAGAGCGCAAAATGGGCTTGGGCAGACAGTGTCAGCAGCATCCTTCATTCCTTCCTGTCACAATCTCCAGGTGGCTGCTGGACAGCATGCACAGGAGACAGCCTCTCTAACCTTAGTGTCCCTGGTGTGCCCAGCCAGGACACTCCCACCTGCAACCTGCACCAAGTCCCCGGAGAGGCACATGTAGGGTGTCCACAGGTCAAGGTAAGGTAGAGGTGGTGTGGGAGCCCGGCCTCTCCAGGACCCCCAGAGACTCCTAAGCTTCTCCCACGAAAAAGATTTTTTTTTTAATGAAAATGTGCTGCTATGTTAACACACAGTAGGCTTGTTATGGCCATTTTAATTTTTTAAAATATTTTTTTCAGTTGTAGATGGATACAATACCTGTATTTATTTATCTTTATGCAGTGCTGAGGATCAAACCCAGGGCCTCACATGTGCTAAGTGAGTGCTTTACCACTGAGCCATATCCTATGGCTATTTTTAAATGAATAAATATATCTTAAAAGTATCTTGCTTTCATTTGAACTGGGTAAACTTCAGCATCCAAGCCACCATGCAGAGCATGCTCAGGTCCTGCAGATGGTCACCTCCTCCAGACCAGCTGCTCCAGTAAACGCTGTGGCAGCACTGAGCCTGCACACGAGAGGCTTTTCCACCCACAAGCTTCTAAGAGGCACTGAGATGGGGTGCTCCTACCAGACTGCCCTGTTGGCTGGGAACCCCTGCCCCAAGTTCTCAGGCTCTAAGGCCAGCCAGGAGACTCCTCTGACAGAGTCTCTCTCTGTCATGTGGCAAAGTCGGCCTGGGCAAAAATGTGACTCGGAGCAAAGAACTTTTACTTGAAGCCTCCATACTGCTCTCCCCAAGGTGGCTGCTGAAGGGCCCTGCAGATGCTCCAGCTGGCCCCCCAGCCTCGCCCTGCAGCGAGGAGATAAGGCCTTCTGAGCAGGCGCCGCCTAACATCAAGCCATGGCAGGCAGGAGTGGCTCCCAGTGGCCTCCAAGGACCTCGGTGGTGGCAGCAAGGGACCAGGCTGTAACTGCTGGCAGTATCTGCATGAGGCTCTCTGACATCTTAGCTCCCAGTGGGGCTCCTGGGAGCGAAGCCTGAGAGCCTGCAGGGAACCCCTCCAGCCTGGCCTCAGGTTCTCATCTGAACAACTGAATTCTTCAATGGTACACAGGATTGTGAAAAAAAAGTGTTAGTTAATTTTGTCAAGAAGCCTTGTGACCAAAAAAAGGGAGGTGCCGAGGCTCCACTGAAAAGATGAAGGGATAAGGGTAAGCACCCAGTTTGCCCTTCCCCCAGTGACGCCACCTGCTGCAAGGAGCACAGGTGCTGATCAAGGGCCAAAGTGGGCCAGAGAAGTGAGGGGAGGTGCAGACCCTGCCAGAAGGGGCTGGTCCCAGAAGGTGCCTCTTTGGAAGAACCACCTGCTCCATGGGGTGGGGTGGGTGGGGTAGGGGTGCGGGGAGCCCTGGGCTGCCCTGGGCTGCCCTGGGGGAAGAACAGTGTGCTAATACATGACCACCATGGAGTGGCAGGGTGGTGAAGGTGGTCCTGGCCTCCGTCCCTAGCATGCCTCTCTGGGTTGCTGGTGCCCCTGAAAGGAAAGAAGGCACCAACCTGACCCTGGCTTCTCCTGAGGTAGACAGCCAGCTGCTGCCCCTAGCTGTTCAAGAAGAGATGTAGCACAGAAGTCAGGCCGGGCATGGGCTGGGCACCTGCCTTCCCGCCCATCCCGAGGACACAGCATTCCGACCAAGCAGGGCATGTGGTCCTGGGAGGCCACATGGGAGGTGAAAGGTCTTTGTAACTCTCTGACCAGGTCCTATTTTTTTCCCTTGTATTTTGAAAGATTGCTGATGGTTTACTTAAGAGAAAGAGGAAAGAAAAATGTTCCCTGAATGCCAGGGAAATGTTTTCCTTTTGGCTTCTCACGGCAGATCTTCGCCTTAAAAGGCGACTGAGCTTGGCCTCCAGGGCAGAGCTGGGAGTGGCCAGAGCCAGGCAGGGGACAGGACGGGGCCCTGGGGCTCCTGACACACAGCAAGCTCTGAGAGCACACTCAGGGGTCTGCTGGGCTGAGGCACAAGTGTGAATGCACTACACACAGTGAGGCCACCTCAAAGTTCCTGGCAAGAGCTTCTGGGCCCCACAGCTCTGCCCTGACATAGTCAGCTTCCAGTCCTTCCCGGAGCTGCTGACCAGGACAAGTCCAGGAGGCGCTCTGCAGAGACCCTCAGGACACTTCCACTCCCTATCCCCAATAATTCTTTGATCCCCGTTCTTTGACCACCAACGTGAGCTGAGTTCATGCAGCAATCAAAAAGCTGAGACCAGCCTAGAATACAATGCTGGGCACGTGAGCCCAGCCTCATGCCAGCAGGGTGGATTCTCTGCAGGACCCAGGGGCCAGCCCGCACTGTCACCAAACTGACCTTCATCTCCTACACACCTTGCTCTGCAGGCTAGTCCCACTTGGGCCAGTGACACATGCTGAGCCCAGCTCCCATCGGGGGACCACAACTGCAAGGCCAGGTGGGCTGCAGTGGGGCCAGGCTGCCACCAATCTCCTTGTTTTGTGGCTTAAGAACTGTCCCCTGTGAGCTACAGGGAGTGGGATGGGCGACTAGGCAGAAGGAACCAGGGCTTCAAGGTTTCAGGGCTTCAGATGTCCCTCTGGGGACCCCTCGGGGAGGCTGCCCTATGGACAACATCCTGTGCTCACACCTCACACTGTTACAAAGGCTAGGACAGGCCCCAGAACCAAGGCCAGCCTCTACCTGGGTTCTCAGAGGGGTCGGGCAAGGGCAGTGCCTGCCTGAAGGACCTGGCCCCCTGTGAGGGGCCACAGAGGCTGCGGGCTGTGGCTGGAGAGCAGCAGGCAGGCCTGTGCTGGGCACTGGCACTGGCTTACTTCCACTGGAACCTGCCCTTCCAGACCAAACAGGCCAGAGCAATACCACGTCTGAAGCTCTTCTCAGTTTCATGGTCCCCATTACCCAAGACCGGCCAGAGATGCCCAGAGCCCAGTACACAACTCTCCTGCCAGCCCAAGCTTCTCTAGATCCTCATCACAGGGCTCACTTGGTTCCATAGGACAGGACCAAGGGGACACATAGGGCCCAGACTCAGCCTGAGGAAGGAATCTGCAAGTACGGATGGCGGGGCCTCCACAGGACAGTCAAGCATGCCCAGGCCCAACCTGCCTTCCTTCCCTGGGCTTAGCCAGGTTCCTCTGACCTAGTCCTGGGTGCTCTGCCCAGAGCCTCTGTTCTCCTGGGTGGTCTTGGCAGATAGGAGACTCTCCCACCCCGCGGTGGGCTGAGGTTGGGCCCTCTGGTCAGGTGCCACCCTCTTTAAATATGCCCCGGCCCTACCAGAGTCACCTTCTTCCTGCTTCCCACACACCTGCCTTCATCACTGCTTGTCCTCCACGACTCCAGGGTCTGGACGCCCCACCTGCAGCACCAGCCCACACAGCAACCTCTCCTGGTCCTCTAAGACCCCAACAAACATCACCCCAATTCTTGCCAGCCACTCGCCCGTGCTGTACGCCCAGCCTTCCTGCACCTGGCATGTACTGCTGCCACTATGGGGCACCCTCACTGGCACACCCACTGGCCAAGGAGCAGCAGGAGCTGGCAGGTTCTAACAACGAAACGAATCTTCATGGCGTCTGTGTGACAGGTAGGGGCCAGGCACAGAGCCAGTGCAGCTAGAGTGGCATGGGGCACGGGTGGGTGCTGGAGCAGCATGGTGCCCAAAGTGGTAGTCTGAAACTCCCCCTCTGGCCTGCAGCTGGGCCACCTGCAGACTCAACATAAGTCCCCATTCTGAGCACCACACTGGGTCTTCCTCAGCCTCTGACCGCACAGTGTTGGGACATTAAGGTTCTCTGAGAGATAAGCGCGGGTGGATCTAGGGAGTGGGTGTGGGAACCCGAGAGGGTGGAGGCCCTAAGGGGTGGCAGCAACCCAGGAGGCTGGAGGCCTAGGGATCGCAGAGATCAGGTCAAACAGGTCCCTTACGGGGTACTTCAAAAAAGCAGGAACTGGGCAGGGGTGGGCTCTAGCAGCTGGAGGGAAAGTGGGAAGGGTGCTTGCCTTACCAAACCTGCTGCTTGTCCCGACCCTCATAGCTCAATGTTGTGGGGGCAGGGGTGGGTGCAGAAGGTTGAGGAGTGCAAGTTCTGGAGCTCAGTCCAAGAAACACTACTGCTAGAGGATGACAAGAGGAGGGCATAGTGTGTGCCATCTCAGAGTCTTGCCCTCCCCACAGACAAGTGCAAGGTGAGGCCCTGAGATGGCCTTCCCTACTACCATCAGGCCAGGTAGACGATCCCTCCCGTAAGGAGCCAACCACTCTCAGGCTCCTCCTGATAGCCCAACAGACACCCAGGGGAAGGGTGCCCATTCTCCACCCAGCTTCCCCGGGTCTCAGTGGGGTCTGTAAACTATGTTTCTAACCAGGAGGTGCCCCCCACACCTGAACATTATTGCTGCAGGCCCAACACCCCCCACCACTGCCTCAGAGGTCCTCCTGGCCCATCCAATTCCTCCCTGCACCTGCACCTGCAAAAGGGACCATGAGCTCTCTTCCAGCAGGCAGGCTGGCACCCCAGGCAGGTGCGCTTCTAGTAGCCTATTAGGTCTGGACACAGAAAGAGACCCATCCACTGGAAATGCCCAGATACCTCAGCCAATGTGTCCGGGAGAGTCAGGTGCCCCCTGTAGCCCACGAAGCCACAGTGCTCAAGTGCACAGCACTGCCACACCCCTGCCTATTAAGGAGGCTCCTGGGTAGGGCCTGGCTAAGTTGCCCCCTTTCAAGGAGACTTCCCCCAGTGAAGTCCCCTCTGCCATGACTTTCCAGGTGCCTATGAGGAAGATGAAGCTGCTCCATCTTCCCTGGCTCTCACCTAGCATCTGCTCCCACTATACACCTGTGGACATCCGTGTGCAGTCTTCCAAATGCCACTGATGTCAGCCACTAATCCAGATTGGAACTAGCTATGTCACCAACTTGCCCAAACATTTCCAAAACCTCACATTTTCACATTAAAATCAGACAGCTCACTCTCTGCCTTCCACTTACTCCCACTGTGAAGCCCTCCCTGCAATGATGGACAGGTGGTCAGGTTGCAGCCAAGAAAAGAGCCAGCGGTGCCTGCAGACAGCTGGACACAGGAGCCACGTGCCTGAGAACTCTCGCTACCACCTGATAGACACCACCAGCAGGCGCAGTCCCCTCAGAACCTCACCGGGGCCCTGAGCCCTGTTTCACTGGTTGCAATGAAACCCACACTGGAATCAAAAGGCGTGACAACAGGCAAACCCGGGAAGGAAACCTGACACATCCTAGAAACTGTAGCCAGGTGCAGAACTCACACCAACACACTCATACACTAACTAATGCACATGTACACCCACACACCAGGCTGGTCGGAGGTCAGAAAAATGTCAGAAACAACACTTCTGGCAATAACTCCTTCAGTAGCCAACTTCCCACCAGACTCCCGGGGTGCCCCACATCACTTCTCTGGACCAGGACACTCAAGGACAGGCTGTGGGGTCACTCCTGCTTCAGACAGCCCAAGTCCCTGCCCAGGGGCCAGTCACTGGAAGACACACCTGCTGGTGGTGAGAGGCACCTGCTGTCCAGAAACATCTGGAGGGGACCAGGCAGGAGTCAGATGCCATAAGCCCTGAGAGACTGAGCCAGTACGGCGGGCACTAGGGCAAGCTCCCTCCTATGGTTCAAGGCAAGGCTACCTGCAGGGCAGCAGGAAGCACAGGCAGTTAAGGGGAACCTTACTGGGTAGGCTGCTCTGGTCCTTGGCCGTCCCACCTTTGGGACAGCACAGGGGCTCGCAGCTGCTTTGCCTGGAGGCAGCTGAGGCCAGGCCAGCGGCCCCAGATGGACCTCTGTGGGAAGGCGATTACCTGAGCACTCTGCTGACTGCCTGAAGTACCATTTTGCAGCGGAGTCCAGTTTTGGGGGGCTGGCTGAGCAGAGCTCGGTCTGTGGGGAGACTGCAGTGATCTCTGAGCATGATGAAGGAGAGCCGGAGCTGGGAGGAAAAATAGGGCCCAGGCCTGTTGCTCCAGGCTCCCTCCCTCGGAAGTGCCCTCCGCCCTCGCTCTGGGCCAATGAGGAGGCCTGCAGAAACAAACAGTTGTTCCCTCAACAGAGTAAAAGGCTGCCAGGGCTAGCCAAATGGGAAACAGGGAGGGCCTGAATTGCCTTTTCAAAGTATGCAGAGCTGGCTGGCAAGGCGGAGCCAAGCAAGGCCAGAGGAGGGGACAGGGCAGTCCCCAGTCACAGTAAGGGCCCTCCAATGCTACCTAAGGTTGATGCAGCCCTAGCCTCCCCAGTGCCCACTAAGCCAAGCCAAGAAACCAGCAGGCAGGTGGGGACCCTCCTGCTGGTTTCTTGGCTTGGTTCAGCAAGACTCAAGCCAGGGACAGACAGGCATCTGCAGAGTGAACATGAGACCCTCACTCTAGGTATGGTGGGTGCTAGGGCAAGGGTCTCTGGGTCAGACAGACTGGCTCCTGAGGTGTCTGGAGGGCACTGACCTGGCTCTGGGCAGGGGCTACTCCTGCAACAATGGATGGTCAGCCATGACCACCACCACCAAGGGCCAGAATCTACAAAAATGTCCAGGATGCTTTCCTACCAAGGCTTGAGAAGTTGTGTGGCCAGGGCCTTCTTTACGGCTAGTCTGCATATAGAAACAGCCAAGTCCTGAAAATCACACCCCAGGAACAACTCTCCCACTCATTCTCAGACTGGGCCCAAGCAGCAACAGTATGGCCCACAGGAGCTCACAGGAGCTCCACCCGGTGAACCCCGACACCCTGCCCCAGCCTCCCAATGGGCAGAGCCCCTCTGGGGCAGATGGCAGGTGGTGTCGGGCTGACAGCATGCAGAGCCACCTGGGAAGCAGCAGAGGGAGGTGAGGGAGGCAGGCTCACACCCAACAGCCAGGAGGGCTCTGACCCAGTGGTCCTGCATTTCCACCAGAGCAAGTGCAGGGCCACACGCAGACCCAGCCTCGCACTCTCCAGGAACCGCGAGGAGGACTTCCTGGGCTGGCTCCCTTCTCCATCACGTGGCAGCTGTTCCCAGGCCACGGTTCCACTCTCCCAGCCAGGCCACCAGCAGCAACAAAAGCACCTGGGAGGGCACAGAGCTATGCACCATCCACTGAGGAGTGCTCCCTCTGTCCTAGCGTGGGCACCCTGGGTCCTGTGGTGCCACATTTGTGCCAGTCTGTTTGCCAAGGCAGCACCACTAGCTGTGAGGGGACAGTAGACAGGCAACAGGGGGACCCACATATATGGCAAAAGGGGGCTGGAAGGTGGGAGACCAGGAGGTGCATGATGTGGACTTGGAGCTGGCAGGGAGCAAAGTCTACGTGGAGGAGGGAGGACATAAGATTGCCTGAGGCGGGCTCAGGTTGGGAGGGTGACTGAGGCACACTGGCTGGTGAACAGCAGAAGCTGCCATGAGGGTGATGGTGAGAGGGAGACATAAGGCATGGGTGAGGGGCATCCACCCAAAGCCACGCTACAGACTACAGACAACACAGGGCGAGGGGCATGGGACCCCTAAAGTGCAAGGTACAGCCCAGTGAGTCTCAGGAATGCCACGGCAGCTCCTGATAGCAGCAGCCAGGGTGCACAGGTGCTGCCAGAGGGTCCCTGTTTCTTCCTTGCAGTGTAGAGAGCAGGAGCTATGCCCACCCAAGTTGGGGCCACCAGAAGACTAAAAACTGGATAACCAGAGGGCCCAGCCGAGAAGATGAGCACACTTGGCCAGGCGGGGCTGCTCAGGCACTGGTGTGGTCTGGCCTTTCCCCCTAGAAAAGGTGTAGCCCCAGCACCCTCAAGGCAAAGCTAGCCAAGGAGCATGCTGGAAGCAGAGAGCACAGATCAGGGTGGACAAGAGCAGGCTGGATTAACACAGGTAGGGCAGGAGGACACACAGAGCCATGAGCTTGCATATGTGCAAGTATTTTATTTGTAATGAGCTTATAGTTTCAGAACAGATTTAGATTTGCAGAAAATTTGTAAAGATAGAGGACAGAATCTCCAGGTAACCCCTTATACCGCCATTGTGCGTTTTTTAAAATGAAGAAAGTGAACGTGGATACATTGTTACTAGCTAAAGTCCATGTTGAGACATTGTTACTAGCTAAGCCCACAGCTGACTCACATTCCCTCCATTTCCCTCTGGACCCTTTTCTGTCCCAGGACCCACCTGACATGTGGTCCTGCCTCCTGGGGCTCCTCTTGGTTAGGAGAGTTCATTTTTTATTGATGACCTGAGAAATTTTGAGGAGGACTGGTCAAGGGCACCACGGAGAACCTCTGAGTTGACTTTGCCGGGCACTTTCTCAGAGCTAGACTGAGGCTGTGGTTTTGGGGAGAACCCCAGAGAAAACGTGCCCTTCTCGTGACCCCCATGCAGGGTCCCCACTGTCAACACTTCTCAGCACTGTGACGCTGCCCCTGACCTGGCTGAGGTCAGTCTGTTAGGTTTCCATTGTAAAGCGACTTTCCCCTTCTGGGAAGGAGGTGGCACTGGAGAGCCACAGGTAAGGGTGGGAGTCACACCTCACGGCTGACTCCCTTGGAGTTCTCCCCACATAGAAACTTGGCTGCAGGTGGAGGCACAGGTGTTGGTCTTGCACTCGCTGGGATGCAAGGCCCGGGAGCTCTCCAGCGGGTCCCCGAGCCCCAGACTGTGAGTGTGGTGTGGGCCCTTCCTCACCCTCTGGCAGTACAGGAAGCTCAGGCTCATCCTGGATGCTCCCTGCCCCAGCCCTGACATCAGCCCCTTCTTGAAGGAGTCCTGGTTCCTTTACTGCAGAATATTAAAAACTGAGATCCCATCATGGTGTGTGAGTTGCGCTGGGGTGTGGTTTCCAGGCACTCTCACCACAGCATGCAGCCGTGTGTGTGTGTGTGTGTGTGTGTGTGTGTGTGTATACATGCGTGTACACACACCTACTGCTGAACCTCCCTCTGAGTGAACACCTGCATCTACTGTGTGTTAAGCCAGAGGTTCACCTTGACGTCCCCAGCTCGGGCCCATCACTGCAAGGGTCATTTCAACCCTACCCCCACCCCCACCCCAGGAAGAGCTATCTGGGAGAGCCACATGCTTTCCAATCATGGTGTAAAACAAGAGGTGGGCTTGAGAACTGTGGAGGCAGCAAGTGCCCACAGGCACAAGAGAGGTCAGCCGTTCCAGTGTGTAGGAGACATTCCAGTTTATATTTGAAGTACAGGCTTAAAACTAATGACCAACATGGCCACCATGAGAAGCTAAAGTAAGTACGGTGTTGTGGTCACCTGTCACCCAGCAACTCAGGAGGCTGAGGCAGGAGGATGGCAAGTTCAAGGCCAGCCTCGGCAACTTAGTAAGAACTATTTCAAAATAAAATTTAAAAGGGCTGGGGAATTTAACTTAGTGGTAGAGCACTTGTCTGGCATGTGAGAAGTCCTGAGTTCAGTTCTCAGTTCAAAAAATAAATAGCAGCAGCAGCCACTGCTGAGGAAAATATGCCATCAAATACAAAGTAAGTGACAGGAAACAGAGGGCAGAAACCCTCAAAGCAATGATGAAGAATCACATCCAAAGTCAGCCCTGACCGCTGCAAAGCCAATGTCCCAGCGAGGGAAGTGGAGCAAGAGGTGGGCTGGGACCGGACATGAACTCCCACATCAGATGTTCAAGGGGACAGGACTAGGACCCTACAGGCAGTAAGAGGGTAACAGGCACCACAGGTAATCAGAGGCTGACAGGAAGTGGGATGCAGAGAGGCCCCTCACAGGCTGAGTAACTAGACCACATGCGAAGGAGTAGAAGGGTCAACCTTAGGCTAAAAAGCTTCCTGGAGTGAAGAAGCCAGGTGTAGGGTCTGCCGAACAAAGCCTGCCAAGTGCATCAGGAAGGGACACAGGCTCTCAGGAAGGAGAGGACCAGCATGACCTCTGGGCAAAGGCAGGTATCGCAAGACAGCTTCAGAGCAGCAACTTCAGGACAGAGATGCAGACCCCACCACAGGACACCCACAAGCTCACTGCCAACACACCAGAACCATGCTGTGGCATGAGCTGGGCCACGTCTGGAGCCAGCCTGTGTGACTCACCACAGTAGTGGAAGAGAAAACAAAACAGGACCATCACAGTTCTATCAAAAATAAATAAAACAAGGCGCAGAAGGACTGCGTGGTAAAATACTCAGCGTCAACCTCTGGCAAGCCAGGAACAGGAGGGAATGCTCTCAACTGACAAAGGGCACCCACAAAAACTCCAAGCAGACACCAAAGGCCTGGCTGAAAGGCGGGACCTCCCTCGGGTCAGGCAAGGCTCCTGCCCCCTTGCACAGCACTGTTCTGCTGGTCCTGGCCCTGCAGGAGGACAGAGTCCTGAAAGTGATAGGTGGGTGTGCTCGGGACGGAAACACCCAGGGAACCCGTGCACTTGCTGGAGCTGCCCAGGACCTTTAGCTAACCCACAGGAAGCCAGGCCAGTGTGAAAGGACACTCACAGGGGCTCCTAGCAGCAGCAAACAGAAGAAAGCTTACAAGATTCTTATTTACAACTGAACTTTCTAATATAAGAGCAATTTCAACAAAAACTGTACAAAGGTCTCATTGAAAGTACAAAGCAACACAGAAATTAAAGACCTAAGTAATAAACAAAAATACCATTGTCACAGATTGGAAGACTCAATATTGTTAAGATGTCAATTTTCCTAATCCAACAGACTCAGCACAACCCTACCAAAATCCAACACAATTTATTTTACATTTTTTAGAAATTAACAGGATTCTGCAGTGCACATGGAAATGTAAATGGACCCAGAGTAATCAACCATTCTAGCAAAGGAAAGCCACACAGAAGGTCTCGCACCCATTTTAAGACCCATCTACGACTATCACATCAAAAACCCTGTGCTACTGACACCAACAACACAGATGGATTAGCAGAATATCTCTTCAGAACAGATCACACTTATGTGCTGAACTGGACTCTAACAGAGGGTGGAATCACTCCATCGGAAGAGAAAGTGTCTTTTTAATAAGAGTACTGAGAAAACTGAGTACCACCAGGCCTAACCAACATCCTCCAGCCCTGCCTTACACACACATGGGCCAGAGCCCGTGTTGCAGCTCAGAGTGGGTGAAGTCTTGTGGAGTTTCAACAGCACTGACCACAAAGAAAACATGGGTGGGGTACACTTCACCAAGATTTACACACACACATTTCTATTCAAATCACCATTAAAAAATGAATAGGCAAGAGCTGGGATATAGGTCAGGGGCAGAGCCCTTGACCAGCATGCCCGAGGCCTGTGCTCTACCCCCAGCACCACAGACAAATAAATAAGCAAATAAACAGCCTTACTCCAACACTTAAAAACACTCACAGGCAAGCCACAAATTGTATGTATCTAACAAGTTCTATCTAGACTACGTAAAGCAGTCCACAACTCAATGATAAAAAGCCTAATTTCAAGGACAAAAGACCAAAAAGACACTTACAAAGACACTGGCAGAGCTGGAGTGCTCTGCAAGGCAGTTGGGTATTGGGGAAACGCAAGTTCCCCTCCCCCACCATGAGATGCCACTGGAGACTTACAGGACAGCAGGAGCCAAACAGACCTGGAATACCTGACCTCAGTGAGAGGCAGAGCAACCACAGCGCTCACACAGTGCTGGCAGGAGCAGGACATGGCACGACTATTTTGGGATCTAGCTGGAAGCCTCTTTTAAAGTTAAACATGCCTCTGCAAACCAGTGACTCCAAGGCTAAGCACCTACCAGAGAAAGGAAACATCCATCTACAGAGACTCACAGCACTAACCACACAGCACCAGAAATAAAGCACCCCAGAGGTCTGAGGCCGGGGATGGCTGGACAGGCTGTGATACTTCACAGGGTGACCACCACTTGGACAACACACTCCATGGCTCAGCCCCACAGACATCATGTGGACTGGAGGCACCAGCAACAGCAAGAGCGGGGCCTCCAGCACAGGCCACCCCTCCAGAGAGCAGGGCAGGAAGACCCCAGGCCAAGCTGAAGGTTCTCAGAGGCTTTGGGGGTGAAGGGATGCCTGTATCTCCCAGGCATGGTTGCAGGAGAACCCAGTCACGAGAATCACAGAGCAAGGCTTGCAACCTGTGACTGTCATCCTTTGTCCTCAATGCCAAGCGTTTAAAAACTAGAAGTCTACATAAAGGAAGGGGAGAGAGCAGGCTGAAAAGCCACACATCAAACGCCAGTAACCCATACTGTCAAACCACTGGACCGAACAGTGGAGTCCAGTCTCCATGAATACCAGCTCTTGGGAAAAAAATTCTTTTTGGCAGCCGGGGGGGGGGGGGGGTAACCAGGGATTGAATCTAGAGATGCTTAACTACTGAGCCACATCCCCAGCCCATTTTTGTGTTTTATTTAGACCTTTGACAAACAGACCACTCAACTAGGCAGAGGAAACCACACTTTCCAGAGGCCTTGGCGTGCTTTGCTTGAGAAACTACTGCCACAGAATGACGTTGGCCCTGACCCCTGATTTCCTATGCTGAAGCCCAAAGCCCAGGTGTAATGGCATAGCAGGTACAGCCTCTGGAAGGTGATCAGGGTTGGAGCTTATAGGTATCACAGCCAGGGGCCAGCCCTAGTGATGGCACCAGTGGCCTAATGAGAATAATGAGAAAGGTTTCGGGCAGAGGACAACAGAAGCTATAAATACCACAGAAGTCACCAGATGTTCACATACTCCTGCTGGGAGGACACCATCACCCATGGAGCTGTCCTGCCTCCAGAAAAGAACCTGAACATCAACGATGCATCAGATCTGGGCACCCACCAGCAGGGACAGGCTGGGTTCCCACAGGCAAGGCAAGCTGGTCTTCCCACAAAGCAAATGCAGAAAAGACAAGAGCAGGGCAGAGACTGTGGACTGAGACTGCAAGGGACAAAGCCCGCAGCCTGGCCAACACCACCATGCCAACCTCACCTGCTAGTCCGATACTCCACTCCAGTTGGCACGATGCTGGGACCTCGGGGGGCTAGCTGAGGAGGTGCTGGGTTCTCTGGGCTATTGCAAGTTCTTGTGAGTTTATAATTACTTGAAAGTGTAACGCTAAAAAACAGATTCCCAAAGCCCATCAACCGGCTACAGTGCATGAACCTTGTCTGAACACACTTCAAGAGTCAGGAAACCGCAGACATGTGGACGGTGCTGGATGCCCCAGGTCCATCAGGAAGTGCCACTTCAGCGAGGAAAAGCACCTCTGCCTCCACACACAAGTGGAGATGCATACCAAGAAAGCCAGGCACAACTAGAATCTGTTTCAAAACAACGTGGGTGGGGAGAACCAGCAAAGGTGCTGGGCATGCCCCGAAAATGGCACACGCAATCACCTGCCCCCATGGAGGGAACACTCAGAAAGAGCCCCTTCAGAGAGGCCTCCCTGACCACCCTCTCCTGGCTCATCCTCAGTGGCAATTTCCCTTAATAGCCAGAGCTACCAAAGCTGGGTGACTCAGAGTCCCACCCCAAGGCAGACGCGTGGGGCACCCAGGGGCAGCCAGGTGAGCACTGTGACGGGGCTGCAGTGCAGACATGGCCTATTCCCAATGATGGCCGTGGCATAGCACCTCAGGGCTACCACTCTCCTGAGTGTGCACACAGCTTGCCCTGGGTGGCTCCCAGTCCCATGCCTGGTTTTGGGGACACAGCCACCAACCAGTAACAGTATCCACTCTCTGCAGAGGCACGGGTGTCTATGGTCAACCAGACTGCAGGAGGAGGGGTGATGGTGGCCACCACAGCACCCATGACCCTCTGTAGAAACCCCTAGTCACTCCTCTTCCCCTGCCCCCTGGAAACCAGGCAGCTAGGAACAGCAGGGCCAAAACCCATGCAAAGGGCAGCTGGCCCAGACAGCCCTCACGAGCACACCACAGCTTTCTGTCCACAGAGGACAGGCTTTCTCTGTGTTGCTTAGCACGCAGCATCTGGTGTCCAGGAAGGCTGGGCATACCTGACCTTGAGTGGAATAACAAGCCACAACAGCAAGTCCAAGCCAGCCTGACCACCTCCCTGCCTATTGTCCAGCGAGCCCTCAGAAAGCTGTCAATGCTCTCGGAAGCTTCCCTTCTTCCCTCTCCCAGGAGCTCTTGCTGGGTGTGAAGCCTGGGGCTTCAGGGGCACTCAGGTGACAAGGAGCAGGTTCTACTTCCCCGGCACCCAGGGAGATAAGAATGCAAATGCTCTGAAGATCTGGCAGGAGGGCCAACAGAGCACTTGAAGTGAGAGTTTGTCGCACCTCCTGTCCATTTTTAAGAGAAAGTCTAGATCATGACTGCCGATGACTGTAGCAATGCCTACAGAATCATGTGTAACCTCCAGGCAAGAAGGATGTGTTCAACTGTAAAGATCCCGAGGTCGAGCTGTGTGTCTCAACCCAGCCTGTGTGGGTCCCCGCCTCCCTCCCACCTGGCATCAGCGGGGCCTGGAAAGGACAGCTCTGGCTTGAGTCTTGCTCCTAGGCAGTGGTGCAGGCCTGCTTGCAGAGCAACAAAGGAGCCAGCCTGGCCCAGCAGCTCCAGCAGCATGGTCTGTGGGCACAAAGCTGGGTGCAGCTGCACAGCAAGGACTCCAACACCTCTACATGGGATTACCTGGAGGGAGTAAAGGGAAACTGGTCCGAGGAGCCCCCGCCCCACGTTCACATGTCACAGAAGGTGAGTGATATCTGTGGCACCCCACCCGCAATGTACCTGGCCTTGCTGTCTCAGGGCTAAAGGGCCAGGTGTGGCTAGAACTTGGGTGGGACAGGGATGGAGGCAGATTCCAGACCAAGTGAGTGACAAGAACAGCTTAGTGAATCGAGCGGTTATGGAGTGAACACACCTTTCAATGGAACAAAAGAGTGGCCACTGGGGCTGGGATCATGGCTCAGCGGTAGAGCGCACGCCTAGGAGGGCGGGACCCGGGTTCGATTCTCAGCACCACATAAAAATAAAGGCATTATGTTGTGTCCATCTATAAAAAAGATATTCTCTCTCTCTCTCTCTCAAAAAAAAAAAAAAAAAAAAAGAGTGGCCCATTTGCGGCCATTGGAGCCACAGGGACCAGGATTAATCTTCCACTCCATTCCAGTGGGTAAAATGTGAAATGACGTCCTCAAGACCCTTGATGAACATCAGACAACAAGGGACAATGGCCCCCACAAAAAGGAACCACACAGTGTCCCCTGTACCCCATCTCCTGCCTGATGGAGTCTGCACAGCAGGGATACCCCATGGAGTCCAGTGTGCCCGAGCTGGGAGACAAACTGGAGGTCTGGGGAGGGCACAGTGCTAGAGGTCTCAGGGCCTTCTCTTCTCCTGAGAGTGAGCTGCCAAGAACCCACCAAGTCTTCAGCCAAGTACCACCTGCAGCGTAGGGAGCTGCTAAGAAAGACCAGGACACCCTGGAGGTCCACATGGGATGTTCGCTGAATATCCAGTAAACCCAGTGGAGATTTAAAGAAAAGCCATTCCATAGGCCCTCCTCACCGAGCCCCTACGTGACCCCCATGATGCCCTGCGAGGTACCCACTGGCCGCTCACATGTGGCCATCCCCTCCAGACCAGAGACCTGCTCTATCCTCCCAGTTGCTCAGGAGTCCTCCCTGGTGCCCTTCATGGACTCCACATCCCAACAATTGAGGGACCCTGATGGTTCGGTCAACAAAGCACACCAGGATCAATCTCTCCCCCATGTCCCTGAGGCAGGCACCTGTGAGCTCTCAGTCATCAGTGCGGTAGGAAGGTTCCCCTCCTTCCTCTCTTCAGGGTTGTGGGCGTGATCCTTGCACTTAATCAATCCCATCCTTCTGCTCAGAATCCTCCATGGCCCCCAGATCTTGCAGAGAATAAGCTCAAGTCCTATCAGTGGCCTCAACTGCCCTTTGGGTCCCTACCTCTGTAATATCCCACATCCTGTGGCTCAGTCCTGCAGGCCTCTGGCTCAGAAGCAATCCCCCAGGGGACCTCCACCCCATCCTGCCCTTCACCCTCCACTCCACAGACTGGCATGTTGTCCTGTTAGGATGGAGAGCTCTAGGAAGGGCCCTCATGCCCACAGTACTCCCAGCACTCAAAACAGGAAATTAGTATCAAGGCCAGAAATTAGCCCTTTACGCACAAAGTTATGGGTGGGTGATGAGAAAGTCAAACCACAATCAAGTGAACCAAAACCTGTCTTCCCACTTTCAACATCTTCCCCAGTCCTACAGGGCCTGAACCAACCCCATATTCTGTCCCTTTGGTTCCCTAATGGCACGTAGGGCAGTGCCATAGGTGCCTCCGAGGCCGAGATGGTCAAGCCAGGAGCTGCAGACTCTAATTACAGGTTGGCCAAGACTAGGAACACAGGGGAGGGCAGGCCTTCCTCCAGGCAGTGACCTCTGTGGACCTACTGCCACGGGCTCACCAGGGGCTCAAACTGCCCATGCAGACCACATCTCTGAGTGGCCATTCTGGCATGTGGGGAAAGTTGACCTTCAGAAGCCACACACCTCTGGTCCCCTTGGGACTGGGCATGGCTCCCATGGCTGCAGCAAGACACAGGGACAGGGGAAGGTCTGTAAAGCGGGATCTCACCTGCTACAAGGCTGCCCTGCTGCACCGAGAGCCCCAGGAGGGAGGGCCTTGGGCCTGCCTTGGCAGCTTTCTCGGACTTCACCGCCAGGACTGTTGCCACGTGTTGTGTTTCACCCCATATGTGGCACCAAAGAGGTGCTTGTTGAAGAGGAGAAGCAGGCCAGGGGGAGAGACATGAACATGATGGAACCAACTGGAAAAGAGGCTCAAGGGCTCTGCTGCCGGGCTGTCCTCAGGCCCAGCAAGACACAGGCTGCACACAGCCAGGCCAACTGGGGCCCACTCAGCCCTAGGCAAGGAAGGCCCAGTCCATAGCCCCATCTTCCTCTAGCCCCCACTACCATGAATAGGGGCACCCCCAGAGGGGAAGGCCTGCCTATCAGGCCCAGGGTCAGTTCCCATCTACAGAAGGAGCCTCCCAGGGTCCTGCAGATCCCCAATCTAAGGAGTGACCTGCTAGCCACTGTGGGGGGGGGGGCGGGGGGGATAGCCTTGCACTGACCAGGCACAGCCTCAGGCTTTACAGGCCTTTAACTTGGAAAGCCACTGACACCTGGACCCTGGAGACATTCCCAGACAGGCACCTGCCACAGACAGCACTAGTGTGGCCAGGCCAAGGGTGCCCCACAGGTGGGACCACCAGCAGCCCCTGGCACCCTGAGTGTACCAGGTGTACCAAGAAGAGCATATGGCTGCCAGGGCTCTCCACAGCTTGAGTTGGGCATCGGGCTAGAGCCACTCCACGCCTGGTCTGCCCTGGGAGCCTCGCGTGGCTGCAGTGGAATGCCATGCGGGAGCCACTCGGCCTTCCACCCTCTGTGCCCTCTCCTCACTGAGAGCCCACCACAACCACAACCCAGGACTGGTAATGCCAGGGCTCAACGGTGATGTCAACCACTTCAGGCTGTGGGAAGAGGAAGGCGAGACAGGACCAGGGGCCAGAAAGCCCTGAGGGGTGGGCTCAGGCTGGGAAGAGGTGGGCTCTGTGCACAGCTAGAAGAGGGGTATGGAACACAGGAGGAACCTAGAGAGCCTGGTCCACCTGGAGAGTGGTGTGGGCAGGGCCAGGTGAGGTCTGAACCACATCCAAGAACATGGGCAGCCCCTGGCAGGACTTACTAGGAGGTCTGAGATCACATAGGCCAGGGGGCAGGAAAGGTACTAGAAGGCAGGACAGCAGTTTGGGGTGGTGGACAGATAGGCAGCTGGATCTGCAGATACTTAGACATGAGCCTGACAGAGCTGTAGTCAAGTCCCTGAGCGCCCCACTTAGGGGCCTTCATGCCCACACTGCAGATGCTCACCACACGTGACGCCCGCTCACCTCCGGGGGAAGCGTTAAGCCTAACCTCAACCCTAGCCCTCCTAGAGTTGGAGATGGGCAGCCCCGCAGTCACCAGGCAGCAGACTGACGCTCCCAGACTGCTCCTTCCTCAGGTAACCCCAGTGCAGCTTCCAGGATGGCTGGTGCCTAAGCAGCCCTCACCCAGGAGCACCGCCACCCATCTCTATGTGGCCTGTACCACTGGACAAGCTCCCAGGACACCAGAGCTACCCAACCCAAGAAGCCCAGACCATGTGTCAGAGTAGCCACTTCAGAGCCCTGCTGTCACTGACACAAAGCCCATGTGCCCCAATGGCATGCCAGCCACATCCACTAACCTGGCCTGTATTCCAATGAGCACTGCACCCACAGGCCCCGAGCTCCTAGCTGGCACTGGAAGGGGTAGAGGGCTGGCCTCATGAGGAGCGCACCTAGCCAGGCTGTAGGAGCTGCTCCTCGCAGGCCGCATGGCTGGGAAGAGTGCTCTCAGGAAGAACTCCAGGGCAACCACGGACCAGCTCAGCACGGGAAGCCCTCCCTGCCTTCCTGAGTTATCAAGAGTCAGAGTAGTCAGACAGCTGGGTGGAGAAGAGCACCGCCCACTGCTGGGAGCAGGCGTTCCTGGAGGGAGGAGTTTGCCTAGCGCACCTGGGCACCCAGGATCCAGAGGGCAGCAGGTGGAGGTGGGCAAAGTCTTTTGCTGCTCAACCCCAGAGGACCCCATGGCCCTTTCTCAGTTGCCCAGGAGGCCAGCCATCACCACGATGGGCTGTGCCCTTCCGGTCAGAGGGAAGGCAGCTTTCCGAAGCCCACCTGGCCTCAGAGGCCCCAAATAGCACCTATACACAGGGCGCTCCACAGCCTGAGGCTCCCAGTACCTATTCATCCAGTTGCCCCCGGGGCTGTGAACAGATGGCACTGAAGGACCCTGGGTAGTAACAGGACACTCCGCTGTGAATTCTGTCCCACAGCTCCTGTTAGGAAGCACAGGCAGCCTGAGAGTGCAGAGGGGTGGAGGCAGCAGAGAACTGGTCCAGGATGACCACAGCAGCACACCCGGGACCCCAGGACACCTCCTGACCCCTATCCTGCAGGCCATGAAGCGTCCACCCTCACTGGGCCAAGGGGTGTTGTCTGCACAGTACCTGGGCCAGACCCAAACCCTGCTCCTTGACCACACGCCAGCCCCACAGCAGCTCAGTGAGAGCAGGCAGGATGAGCATGCCCTGGGTGTGAGGACCAGGTGCGACACCAAGTGGCTTCTCCACTATGTGGACCATGGGCTGACACGCCAGGAGAAGCAAAGAGGTCGGCTCCCTGGGACCCTGCATGTGCTGGGCAGCAAGTGACTGTCTGCCACAGACGCTCTGGTCCCAAACCTGAGCCGGGAGTGGGCCTCACACAGAACCCCTGGCAGTGAGGGGAGCATGGCACTCACACTCAGGCTCCTTCCTCTCAAGCCCAGCCTGGCAGGAGAAATGCATCAAAAACAACCGAAAGACGGCGGAGGGCAGCTAGACTTTTATTTGAGTTTTGAAGCTGTTCTCCTCTTGTTTCTTCACTCAAGGAAACACGAACATGCATTTCAGAAACAGACATGCATGCCTGTGAATGTTGGTCCCGGGTCCCAAGTGGCTTCTGAAGCTAGGAGAGCCAGGACAGGACTCAGCAAGACTCCCATAAAAGGGGCTGGGGATATAGCTCAGTTGGTAGGGAGGTTGCCTTACATGAACAAGGCCCTGAGTTCAATCCCCAGCACCACCAAAAAACAAAACAAGAAAGACTCCCAGAAAGGAACCAAACAGGGCAAACGAGAGGTCTGCCCAGCATCTGACCAAGGCCTGCCCCCAAAGAAGGCACAGGGGTACACAGAAGAGCAAGCCCCAGGGCAGCCTATACCTGCAGCCCTCGACCTGCCTGGTTATTGCTAACAGATGCTCAATCGGGCACTGTCAACGGTGCTTCCAGACCTAGTCAAGACAGACTCCCAGAGCTGGAGGGCTCTAGACCCCTGAGGTCTTGGATTGCAGACCCTGGGAGACAGGGCCATAATCCTTTTTTTTTCATTTTAAATAGGTAGCAGCTGGCATGATGCTGGCACCTAGGAGAAGCCAAGACATGGGACATCTACACATCAGAATTACATGCACAGTGCCCTTCTGTTTACCGTCTCAATGGCTCCTCCTGACCCTCCAGATGCTGACAGCACACAGTACACATGACGGAGCGGTGGTGAGAAAGGTCCACAACAAGCAGGCCCCAATGCCGCCAAGTTCCTCATCATCAGCATAGGGGCACAGCGGGAGACACCACAAACAGTGCACGAACAGAAAGGAACCTCAACAAGTGGGTAAGGTGTTCTCCAGCTCATAATCCACCCCAATTTGTAATTTTTCTCACCAATAAGCCTCCCAGAACAGTATCTGCACTGCCCAGCCTTGTGTGGACACTTATGGGCCAGCACACTGCTAAGCTGTGTGTGCTTGTGGGGATATTGTATTCTCTGTGCCCACTGTGTGTTGTTTGTTCTTTCTAATGCTCTTTCCCTGCCTCCTCAGCCCGAGACCCCAAGGCCTGGGCAAGTGGTAGCATGCAGGCCTCCCTGCCTGGGCCTGGAGGATCTGCTGACATGCTGGCCGGTGCCTTCCGCACCTCTCTTCACAACACAGCGACCTGCAAAGGAGCTTCTGTGTGCTGCTGGCCCCGCCCCATCACCCTACCAGAAGTCTGCTTCCTTCTCAGCATTCCCAGCACCTACAGCAATCCTGGGAATGCAGGGGGATGAGTGGGTGGCTGAGCAGAGGAGCTGAGACACTCTGATGGCCCACTTCCAGTGCTCCAGCGTGCTCCTGACTTCAGCTCTTCACCCACACGAGTGTCCAGGCCACTGACAGCCTTCCCAGAAGAGGGCTCACTACTGCCAGCCTCAAAGACCAGCCTCCATTGGACTGCTCTCCTTTCATTTTTGTTAAACTGGCACAACAGACAGTTTCCAAATGGCTGGGTGAGCCCCAGATCCACACATTCAGGAAGAGGCCCCAGTGTGGCTTCTTGCAGCTCAACATGCTTCCATTGCTAAAGCATCAAGGTCCAAGAGGGTAAAAAGAGGGAGTTTCAGAGCACGGATGCAGAAAACCCCAAAGCAGAGCCCATGAAACAACTGGATGCCTAAAATGTTAAGCTCAGGATGAGTGGGCGCTACAGTCCAGCTTCAGCTCTCCCAAGCCTGCCTGCCACAGTAGAAAGTGCCCAGTGCTAGGAACAGTTGTAGACAGGCAGAAAGGGAACATGGGGAGAGGAGACTCAGCCCAGGAACAGGAAGCCTAAGAGCTCAGTCCTGTACACAGGAGAGCAAGCCACCAAAGCACAGCCCTTGCCGGGAAAACTGGTAAGCTGGGCTTCATTGAAGCCCAGAATATTTGTGCTTCAAGAAACCATTAAGTAGAAGAGCCACAAATTAGAAGAAATTTGCAAAAAACATAGCTGATAAAAGACATATCCACAACAGATAAAGAACTGCCAAAGTCAAGACTCAGATTACAAGCCCAGTATAAAAGTAGGCAAAAGCTTTTTAATGGAGATTTCTCCAAAGGTGGAAGAATGGCTAAGAAGCACATGACAAGGTGTCTTACATCATCAGTCATCAGGAAACACAAGTTAAAACTTCAGTGACAGCACTCACACTATGGACACAGAATCAAGAGGGGCAGTCACCAGGGCCGGGGTTCGAGAAGTTGAGGCTCACGTGCTACGGAACAGCAGGTCACAGTTGCTAAGGGCTGGGCGTGGTAGCCACGCCTGTCATCCCAGAGATTCGGGAGGCTGAGGCAGGAAGATGGAAAATTCAAGGCCAGTCTTGGCAAATTAGTGAGACCCCATCTCAAAATAAATAAAAAGGCCTGGGAATACAGCTCAGTGGTAGAGCACTCCCGGTTCAATCCCCAGAACAAGATGCCAACGGCTCCCACACCCCCGTGGCCCCATTAAGTCCACTCCAGTTCGAGAGAGAGAGACACACACAGATCGGACCCTGAGAGCTCCTGGCAGCTTCACTCTCCTTCCTTGAAAGCTGGAAACCACCTGAAGTCCTTTGACAGGTGAAAGGTGAACAAACGGCCTCTCATCCATAAAGAGACCACTTCTCCACAAACACAGCACCAACCACAGCGGTGACCAACGCCAACTGCACCATGCTAAGAAGACAGACACAGAAGGAGGTCCTCTGCCAGTCCCTCTCACTGCAATCCCAGCAGGAACAAAACAGCACTGCTGGAGAGCAAAAGGGTGGCACCGGGGGTGGAACGTGGGACTGACGTGCCACACAGTGACTGCAGAGGGGCACGCGGCTACACGTCTGTCAGAACGCGCCAAGGCAGAAGGCCTACCATGCCAAAGCTTACTAAACACAGGTGATGACTCTTAAGTCAGCCAAGTCACATGCACAGAGCACCCCCCTCAAGGAGCCTGACTGCACCTGCCACCAGGGAGAGCCTGGGGACCACGGAAGTAGAGGCAACGCTGAGCATCCATGCAAAGTCCCCAACAGGCAAGGCAGTCCCTGGCACTGGACCAACAGAGCCAGCACCTCTGGGGCTGAGAAGGGTCATGGGTGTGGCTGGTCTTCTGCCATGGGTGCTGTGTGTGCACTGGTGAGAACCACAGACAGGCACACTGAGAACAGCTCTCCTGTGTGTGCTTGGTCCTACACAAGCCAACCCTCAAAAATAGAACGTTCAAAAACATGAACAAGAAGAGGGTGACAACTAAATTTGTGAGGTTTCATATTTACAATGGACACAGTTACAGGGTTTGTTACTTTCTCAATTGTTTTATATTTATTTATTTATTTATTTATTTTAGTTAAGGATGGACCTTTATTTTGTTTATTTACTTTATGTGGTGCTGAGGCTCGAACCCAGTGCCTCACACATGCTGGGCAAGTGCTCCACCACTGAGCCCCAGCCCCAGCCCCTCTCAATTGCTTTGTACATGGGTGATTTTACAACAACCAATAGCTCTGCTCTGTCTTCAGACAGAACGGAAGTTGCTAGGGACAGGCCCCAGGCTCCCCAGACACCCAGTAACTTCAGTCAGGCTCTGCCCTGGAAGATGAAATGCCACTACTCCATTAATGGAAATGGCCTGGATGACCTGAGAAAGGCCCCTTTTGCTTGCCAGCGTCAAGGCAGTCAATGCCACATGGGTCTCCATGTGGACCACAGAGACAAAAAAACCCCACAAAAAACAGAGCTGCCACACAAGCAAGACCAGGCTGGAGTCATGGACAGCACCTGAGGACTCAACCGTCCTTCAGCATCCTGAATCCAGAGGAAAACATGTCTGCTGAGAGCTGGGCAGTGGGCAGGTTCCCAGCCCCCGAGTCCACAGGTTGTTGCACACTATCTGACCCTCTGTGCAGGCAACTGGCACTGGAGGTTTTGCCCTTGGCCACCGGGGGAAAGATGTATGTGGAAGGGAGGCATCCACCTCCTTCTCTCCTACACTGAGGGCCAGAGAGGAAGGAACAGAGAAGAAAAAACTGTCGTGAACTTTACTCCTAAGTCCACCACTGCTCCCACAAGCAGCCAACAACACCTGAAACGCAACACCTGCTTCCCTCGTACGTAGACCCCAACGAAGACGGGGATAGTAATACCCTCTCTTTCAAGTTGCAAGGGGCCTATCCTCCACAGCTGTCTCCCCAGGAGCTGGGCAGGGTATACAGATGCAGAATGTGGAAAGGCAATGAGCCAGGGCACCCAAGATAACAGCAGGCACACAGGAGCCCCCTGCATGCCCTGCCCACTGGTACAACACACCTACCACACAGCCGCAGTATGCAGGAAGTCAGGGAAGATCCTTAGGCAGCAAGCCCAGGCCTTGCAAAGGCCAGGCTGGACACCCACTGTCCGGCTGAGGTGAGGGTGAGCAGGCTGAAGCTGTGTAGAAAGAGCTGTCTGGCAAAACTGAATGGGCAGAGGGAGATGGGCTGCAGTCCACACCAGGGCCAGAACCAGAATTTCAGCACAAATTTAGAAGTCAGAGAAATGCACAACCACCCACACCAGGCCTTCTGTCTGGGGTTCATGTCAAGTCAAACTCCAAATTATTAAGGCAGCCATTGCAGCTTACCTAGTCTTCTTTGCCTGGCTCCAGAGGAGGACTGCAGAAGCAGCAGCGGGGTCCAGGGGCCTCAGTACCCCTTCCCTCTCATAACCTTAGGTTCTTCCAGGATGGGCAAGGAGATGTGAGTGGGGGTTCACTTTCATGGTCTAGACACATCCATGTGCCAGGGAGGTGGAGCATGAGCCCCACACTCACCTGCACAGAGTCCCAGGTGGGCCACACATGTGGAGGTCAAACAAGCACAGTGCTCACTAGGCTTGGGAGTTCACAGGGCTCCAAGGCAGGTCCACGGCAGCAGGGGACTTTGTGACCCTGCCTGTCATCAACCCCACCACCCTGCTTCACCAAGCTGCTCGGGCAGAGGAAAGGGCCATGGCAGGCTCTGCCAAGCCACCCCGCCCTGCCTGACTGGTATAAAAACCTCAGCTGCAAAATTTATCCCAGGCCAGTCCCACAGGACTGGAGCCTCACATGGGTGGGAGGCAGAGGCTGTGAGGACAGCACAATGGAGCAGAGCTCACAGAAGCTGGCCCACCCACGGGCTGGGCTGCGAGGCCTCTCAGTGCCACCCTCCATGTTATGAGCTAGACAAGGGTCTCCCACAGCAGCCGTATGGAAAGTGATCTGACAGAAAAACTGGAAATCAATGAAAGAACCTCTCATGGAGACGCCAGTGGGAAAGGACAGGGTGTTCTGCCAAGAGGGCTGGAGAGGTCTCCACACAGAGCTCCCCACAGAGGGTCAAGGGTCTAGGAATGCCATCTGCCACAGGTCAGGGAAGAAACCAGGGCCACTTCTGCAGAACTACAGCTTGGTCTCAGGAACACAGGAGGCACAGCCCTGGCAGGGCAGCCTCTCGTGCACGCCTGCAAAGCACAGGTTTGTCCCACCACAGCCAGGAGTGTGCCAGGGCTGTGACACCGCAAGATGAGTCACCAGCCAGAGCAGGCCCCAGATCAATACCAACCACATCACTGGTCAGCACCTGGCACTGTCCCTGCCCTGCTGTAGATGCCTGGTGAGGGACATGCCCAGGGTAGACCCCAGGCCTGGTGTCAGGCTGTACAGAGGAAGAAGAGGCAAACAAGCAGGCAGGAGGCTGGCCAACCCAGCTGGGAGCCCAGACAGCAGCCCCTCCAAGGCACAGTCCTCTCTAATTGGAAATGCTGCTTTTGTCTCTGAAGTTGGAGGGACGGTGTCAGAACCCGCAGGCCACACATTCCAAGGGTGACAGAAAGTCAAAGGGAAAGCAGTGCAGGAGGCGCAGCAGCTACCCTCTAGATTCCTAAAGGGTGGCCCAGTGACCGAGAGGACAGGGCTTGCAGAGAAGCTCAGCACGAAGCACCCACAGAAACAAAAGGGACCAAAGAACACCATCTGCTGCCCCATCAGGGGCCTGAGCCCGACCCAGCACCCCAGTGAGTGCATAGCAAGTCAGCTGCATGGCCGTCTCACTGAGCCTGGCCCAGCTCCAGCCCTCAGCCTAAGCTTGCTCAGGACACTTTTGGACTCAAATCTCCGGGCCTATCTTGATCCACTTTCTGTTGCCATGACAGAACACCAGGAGCTGGGTAATTTATACTAAGCAGATTTACTCAGCCTCTGGTTCTGAAGGCTGGGAGCATGGCACCAGCACCTGGAGAGGGCCTCTGAGCTGCCCCATCCCATGGCAGAAGGATGAGGGCAAGGGAGAACAAGAGGAAGCAGGAGGGGACAGAGCTGCTGTTAGGACAAACCCACTCTTACAATAATGCCATTAACCCTCCCAGAGGGCAGAGCCCTCACCTCTTTAAGGACCACCCCCCAGCACTGCCACACTGGGGGCCAAGTTCCCGTGAGCTTTGGAGGCACACTAAACCCCAGCAGCCTCCATCCACTCTAATGGCTCACAGGCTCTGGAAGGCCACCAAGGCCTATGACCTGTGCACACGACCCTCCAAACAGCCCTCATCCCAGAAGGCTCCCCTCACCTCCACCTGCCATTCCTCCAGCCAATTTGCCCACCCTCTCCTGGGGTTCTGTGGGCTCAGTGGGAGCAGGAAGTGTGGCTGCTGTCTTCTGCTGGGTCCTGGGGAACCAGGCCAGGCCAGCAGCTGGGCAACCCACATGTGAATGAGTGCCTCATATACAGAAGGTACCTGCGAATCAATACCAGAGAAATGACCACCACACCAAGGAAAGGGGTAATGGGCAAGGAGAAAGGGTCCCAGAAGGGAGAACCACAGGGCCAACGAGCACAAGAAAAGAAGGCCGAGGTCTCCAAAGCAGTTCAACCAAAGACGATGGCTGTCACCTCTTCCCACAGCAGCAGGCACAGAAGTGGTAGCACCCTGCCCAAAGGCTGCCTCACAGAATGTTCCAGAAGGCTTTCGCAACTGATCACAGACACGCAGCCGAGACTGGCTATAAAGAAGGAGAGGACGAAGCTCCAGGCACAGGATGACCTCGCTGAGGTAAAGGCCCGTGCCCACGGGGAGCAGGCCAGACAGAGCACAGTGTGGACGGTCTGGGTGCGGGTGGCCTGGAGGGCACAGTGGAGGGCACTGTGGGGAGCCTGGAGGTGGGTTTCGCTTTCCTTGAAGGTTAATGGCTTATTGGATTTTCCATGATGCACACTAGGGCATAATGAAATTTGACACAGGTTTTACTTTCTTTGTATGTGCATGGATTACTGCAATTTCTCATAAAAATACATCATCACTGTAATCAGAAGGAAATAATAGTTTTATTCTGAAGAGAGAGATGAAAAGGCCTAGAAATAAAATGCCAATAGTCTTTTTTCCTGGTTCCAAATTCCAGTAAGCTTGCTGTTATAATTGAAAGATAAAATTTAATCCCTATATCCTAAAATAGACTTGAAAATTAGCAAAACTTTTGGTCGTCTGCTAAAAAGTCAGACATACACTTACCATGCCACCTAGCAATCCCCTCCTCACTGTTAACCCTCCAGAAAAGGAAACATGTCTATTTCTTGAGAAATGGATTTCCCTGGTTCATGAGGGAATACAAGAGTGTGGGTGAGTTCCTTTCATTTCTCTTGTTTTTTTCTCCTCCAATGTCCTGTGTGTGTGTGTGTGTGTGTGTGTGTGTGTGTAATAGATGAACACAATAGCTTTATTTATTTATGTGGTGCTGAGGATTGAACCCAGTGCCTCACACGTGCTAGGCAGGTGCTTCACCACTGAGCCCCAGCCCCAGCGCCCCAAATGTCTTTTGAAGGCACGTATTATGTGTGTAAAGAGGAAAGATGCATGGGCTGGGGATGTGGCTCAAGCGGTAACGGGCTCGCCTGGCATGTGCAGGGCGCTGGGTTCCATCCTCAGCACCACATAAAAATAAAATAAAAGATGTCGTGTCCACTGGAAACTGAAAAATAAATATTAAAAAATTCTCTCTCTTAAAAAAAAAAAAAAAAGAGGAAAGATGTAAAGCCTCGGGAGGGACGATGGCACATCGGGAGCACCCGTCACCTCACTGGCAGCCATCAACAGGCCTAGCTGTGGTGTTCATGGGAACACAGTTTAACACGGCCTTTCCGAAACCTGGAGCCAGGTCACAAGCATCAGGAAAATCAAAGCTACAAGGACAAGCCCCAGTCAAGGTGCCTGAGGATGAGACCTCCCTCTGAAACAAGCTCCAACAGTCCCCTAGCATTTTCCAAATGGTTTCTCAGGGTGATCCCAGATCAAAAGTCTCATCTGAGTCTTCACTGCTGGTGCCCAGAGGCAGACCCCAGCAAGCCACGCCCTGCTGCCAGCTGCCTCTGAGTTCCTCCTTCTCCACATCGTTAGGCCTTCTGTCTCTCCACACTGGCCTCCACAGAAGCTTCCAGAAGGGGACTCAAGGCAGGTATTTTTATCTTACCTTCACAACTCATGCATTGGCCACTGAAGTCAACGCTGGAAATCTCCCTCAGACAGCACGCCAAAGGCTGTTTCAGTTTCCGTGGTGGAATTTGAATTCTTACTCTTGTTCAAGCAGATATGACCTGGTTCAGTCTTGTTTTTCCTCTATGGAAATTTTCAGAATGCTTTTTCACTCCTGGTGTCCTGCCATGTCACGATTATGTGTCTTTCCTTCACTGTGCTGGACGATGGGCAGCCTAGTCAACCTGCGGGCCACCTCCTGTGACTCTAGAGACCTGCTGTGCCCCCTCCTCGCACCTCTTCTTTCTGGACTGCCCACTGGCAGAGGACAGCCCGAGTCCCCTGGCCTCATCTTTGCTCTCCAGGACTCCTGCTTGCCAATTCTGCTCGCTTGCTCCACCTGCTGGGAAGCGTGCCTGACTTCATCTTCCTCGATCTTCAGAGCCCAGCACCCTCCCAGCACTCTGGATAGCTGTGTTTCTTCCTTCTCAAGGTTGCTCCGCAGCCCGAAGGTTCTGGGTAGACAAAGATGGCTCTGTATTCCTCTGGTGCCTACAGCTGGCTCAGACTCTATCATGTGCAGGTACTCCCCAAAACACCTTGATCCCCAGCCCACCCATGTGATGGACACGCTTCGTACAAAGGGGCCTCACAGGAGGCCATCTGGCTCCAGGGCAGGAGACGTGTCCCCTCCCACCATGTCAGACCCCACTCTCTTACTAGAGGGCAGATGCAGGAGCTAGGGTGCTAAGGACCAAAAGTAGGAGGGCTGTGGGCAGGGGAGGTGGAACATCCTCTAGGTTTGATTTGCATGGTGGTGACCCCCACTGTGCCTGGTGTCCAGGACAAACCACTGACTCAAACTCGTCCAAAGGGCGGGTCCTCCTGCTTCTCACATCTACATCCAGAGCACCAGCAAGCTCCTCCTCAGAGGCGCAGGCCACACCCACCATGGGCTCATTCTACCGTTCTGCAGCGGATGGCCTCTGCTGGCTCAGCCCAGTGAGTCTACGTTTCACACACTGGACACCCAGCTCTCCAGCTTCCTCAATCACTGGACGCTGTCTTCTCTCCCTCCTTCTTTCCTGCAGTTTCTGGCAGACCAGGAGAAGGTCCCATACACTGCAGTCCACCCTCTGCCCAGGACAGAAAGAGGATGCACCATGTGATGTGAGCAGCGGAAGACATGTGGGCCCACTAGTTCTCACCCTCAAGGTCCCATACAACTGCCAACGGACGCCCACAACCACTTCTCCACTTGCACAGCAGGCAGCTAGTGAGGAAGCCATACTCCATGGCAGGAAACCTGGGCTGCAGCCTCTTATCCAGCACCTCTGCTGGGCCCCATGGAGCACAGACTCGAGTCTGTTGGCATGGGCAGGATGTCCCATCCCAGCTCAGGTGGACTCTTGGGCCTATGTGGCGGGTGGGCAGGTGGCAGGCAGGCTCCATACCTGCCCCGACTCCCAGTCAGCAGGTGGGCCCTAGGCGGAGCCTCCCATGGCACGTACCTATGCAGTCAAAGGCCACGGTCTTCCCCCAACCCAGAAGGTTGAAGATTGCCTATCTTAAGCCATGGCCACACTCAAGTCCTGACTCAAGGTTTCAGAACGGACACACCATTTCCAAGGTGGTGTCAGAGACCAGGGACCACAGACCTGGCACCCAGCTGGGCTCTCAATCCAGAGCCCAGGGTATGGGTGGCAACTCAGTGTGTTCTGCACATGACAGGAAGGGCACAGCAAACCTGGACGCTGGAGACAAGGGGCTAGTGCAGGCCCTCTTGCCTTCCTCACACTGCTTGGACAGGATACCCTGTGCAAAATGCTACGACAACTGAGCAGCCTGTGATTCACAAAGCCCCACTCTTCCAGTGGACAGCCATGGGGTCCCCAGTACTGGTAGTGATCTGGCCCCAGCCCAGGGCTCCTGCGTGAGTGAGCAGCAGTGGATAAACTATGAATGGGGTTGCTATCTACATATGGGACCTTGAACTCAGGTCAACCATAGAGCACAATCAGGGTACCCCTTCAGAGGAGGGAACCTAATGCCATTCCAGAATATGCTAGGCACAGAGCCAGGAGGGATGGAAGTTTGGGGATGCAGGGATGGCCACAGTTTGCTGGAAACCTTCAAACAAAATTCCAGCACTGCAGGTGGGAGTCAAAACAAATAAGGCCAGAGTAGTCCAAAGAAGACAATATCATTTGTACCTGCTGGACAGTCAGAAATTAAATGCCGATCCCCTGGCCATCAGTCCAGGTGAGCACGTAGGCCTTCACCACTGCTGGGGCAGAGGTGCAGACCCAGGGCCTGGTTATGCAGGCTCACAGTGCAAACACCTCGTGGCAGTGGCTGCATGGTACTAGACCTCACTCCAGCTCCCCTCGAGGCATTCCACTTGCTCAAGTCACGGTGACCCTTTTCTCGTCTTCTCTCATTGACCGACCGTGCAATGTGGCAGGGATAGCCTCTCCACACAAAGGGAGTCATACTCAAGTGGCCAGGCTGTAGTGGCTACCCCTTACACCTGCCTGGGTGGTCAGTAGCACCCCCTTAGAGAGATGGAACCCACCTACACACAGCTACATCACCCAGACAGAAAAGAAACAGTGGCTGGTCCTTGTTTTCTCCTCTCCCTGGTGGGTCCCGCATGGGCACAGGCCGCCCTGGTCTGGGCTCCTGTGCTCCACTGCTTTGGGATCCAGCAGCACTGGAGACATGCTGGGAAGATACAAATCTGGTCAAGCAGAGCCCCTGAAGGTGGCTGCCTCAGCTCCTTCTGAGGCATCTGAACCCTGTGGCCCTAGGCACAGGGCTGGCTCACCCCACACTTGGCCTTCACTTGTCTTGGGAAGTTCCACCTCTGGCTTACCTCCCTCCTCCACCTCCCAAGCCTCACTGATTCAGGAGCACATCTTTAGATCACCCCACACCCCCATCAGGGTACCCATTTTCAGGGAGGTCTAATGACGGGCCCAAGGCCTCATTGTCTTGCCATCTGTCTGCTGCACGCTTCACTCAAAACCCATGTGATGGACATCCACTGCCCCAGTAGGAGCACTGAGCATGGGTGCGCCTCTGCACTGAGGCCCAGGCTGGCATGCAGGCAGCAAGGAGCATCCTGGCCAGGGCCACCTCACAGACTCCAGGCAGCAGCAGGGAGCCTGGGCCAGGCTGAAGGAGACACCAGAGAAGGACCCAGTACAGCACCTGTGTGGCATGCTGTGGTGGTCATGAAACGCACCCTAGGTCCCAGTGCATGTCACTACCCTGGGACAAGCAGCCAGTCCTGCCACCAGAAAGCTGGCATTCCCCGGGGCAGAGACAGCATACGGAGAACTCAGTGGATTTCAGCTTATGGAAAAGCATGTGAAGGAAAGGTGGAGAGATAGGCACCATGACACATGCCTGCCATCTCAGCTACTAGGAGTGCAAGTTCAAGGCCAGCCTGGACAGCTCAGTGAGACCCTGTCTGAAAAAAAAAAAAAAAAAAAAAACGCTCAGTGGTAGAGCCTCTGCCAAAAAAAAGGGCGGGACAGGGAGAGGTGACCAGGGCAGAAGGAGTGTCCACCAGAAGTGGGAAATCAAGGAAACCTCTCTGGGAAGGGGACATCAGCACCAAACCTGAGGAATGGGAAGGCACAAGCAGGCTGAGGCCCCGGGCATAAAGGAGAGCAGAAGGATGGGGAGACTTGAGAGCCATGCATGGGGCAAAACCCAAACACATGAGGAACTCACAAGAGTCGAGAGCAAAAATTAACTCTATTTAAAAATGGGCCTAAGGTGACATTTTTCCAAAGAGGAGGAAGATGAGGATGAGGAATGGCACCTCAATATTTTTACTGGGCAAGCAGAAGCTCTGTCCCATGAGCCCTGTTTGACAAATAGGCCTAGAAACAGTGGCTCACCCCAGGCAGCAGGCACCCAGCACCTGGAACATAGACACTAAGACCATTTCCCATGACCAGCAACCAGCACAGCTCAGTTCTAGACACAGGGCAGCAGGGGCACAGACAAACCTGGGCCACACTGTCATAGCAGAGATAACAGGACCGTTCTAGGGCGCAGCAAGCCAGGGCCCCAGCCAGGACAACGTGCTCACTGGCTGACCAGGACAGCTCCAACCCATGAACGCACCTGCACACCCTAATGCTCATCAGGTACTTCTAGAGGACCACAGGGATCAGTGAACTAAAATGGAAAGGATCGAGCACCTGTCCTGATGTTTGTGGGTTGACCAGCAGCCAGCAGGAAGTAGTTACTTTTCAGAGACACCTTCCAGCTAATAAGGAAGAAAGACAAGGAGAATGTCATGCCACCATGAGCAGGTTCCAGTGACTCCATGGCCCTGGCAGAGGGCAACGACTCACATTGTCCCCAGAAGAGGTGGCCCATCTCATACTGAGGAAGCACCCACACTTGTGAAGGGCTCTGGGTCTTGTCAAAGTACAGGCTCACTGTAAGTCCAGGGACAGAGAAACATGGTAAGAGCACAGTCCGGATGGGGCGAAACACGGGCATGACCTGGCTTCCTCAACAGAGAAGCACAAGGAAAGAACAAAGCGCTCGGGAGGCCTGGCGGCAGCACAGGCAGCACAGGCCAGCTGCAACCCGGAGCTGAATCTGGGTCTCCACTGGAACAGACTGAGGGAGGGAGCCAGAGAGGGAGAGACAGGGAGGGAGGAAGCAGAGCTGAGCAGTCACCTGGAAGGGAGGAAGGAGGCAGGGATGGGCCTCACACTGCCAGAACACCTTGACACAAGCTCTCCTGAACCCCAGGACACCATGTGATGAATCTCACGCCGCCAACACAGTCACACATCCTCCAGACCCAGTGGCGCCACCCTGCCTGCACTGTCCTCAGAGCCAGCCGCACAGATGAGGTCACTGCCACTTCCTTCCTTCCTCACAAGCCACTTCAACACACACACACACACAAAAACAGCCCTTCCAAGACTCCTGTCACCACCCTCCAGACACCCAGGACACCATCCAGGGCCAGGCCCTCCATGTTTCTGGAAATAGCCAAAGAGTCTCCTTCTTGTGGATGAATGAGATGGTGCCAGTTCTGGGAGAAGTGCTTCTCCCTCTGCAGTGGTGCACACATGGGTGCACCCATATGGACATAGACAGGGCTATCAGTGCTCCCAGGTGACAAAGTTGGTGGCGGGCAAGCAGAAGCTCTGTCCCATGAGCGAGCCTGGGGCAGTTCTGGATGCCAGGAAACCTGGAAGGCTCCTCAAGCTCAGATGGGCAGCTGGCCCCGGCCACAGAGTTGTGGGCCAAGAGCATCTTTCTAGAGAGGTTCTAGGCACTGCCCGCCTTGCTGTGCCTTTTGCTCCCAGAAGGGACTCTGCTACAGGGGATGCTGACACAATGGCAGGCCACAGCACCCAGGTCTCAAGCTGTGCAGAGTCAGACTCACAGCAGGTTTCCCACAAAGGGAACCACTAGGGTCCTCAGAGGCCCCTGGCTATGCACATGCCTGCATGAGACAGGACTGGAGGACTCAGCACGGGACAGGATGGGGGGTTAAGGTGGTGGGAGCAGGTTTCTGGTGCCTGGCTAAAGAAGGGAGGATGAGACAGGGCAGATGTACAACCCACCTCCACCCCAGGAGAGGAGAAGGGATCAAGAAATGAGTAAACCCAGGAGGAGCCCCATTTTCCTTCCTTCCAGACCAGCCCAGAATGCACAAGCATCAGACCACAGTGCCAGGGACCAAGTGCCCAGGCTCCAGGCTGGGGCAACTCGGGGAAGTGAAAGATGCGCCTGCTCACTCCCTCTCCAGGGAGAAGAAAAACACAGAATGAATGAAAACCTGTGTCCAAGCCTGGCCCAGGAGGCGAGGTGGGTCCTGGGAACACTGTGTAAAGGGAGACTTGTGCCAGGCGCTGCACTCTGGATGGGACTCCCTTTCAGCCACGGCTGCTGCCAGAACCTGGCATGGCCTGTCCCATCATACACTGGACAGACTCTCAGGGTGTGGGAGGTGGAAGTGGCCAGAGTGGCATTATTGCTTGTCTGCTCTGCCCAAGCAGGTCTGCATCTCTCTCACCAGCATGGTGACCACAGGGAAGTGTCTGATCAGGAGGGGCAGGGCAAGGGGCAGTGCCAGTGGGGAGGTGCCATGGTCCCAAGCTGCTCTCGCACAGCATGCCTGCTACAGGCCGCAGCTCCTCTTACAACGTGGTCTCTTTGGTGCCCTGGGACACCAGTCATGCTTAACCTCTGCGGAGGGTTCCTGCCAGGGCCATTTCTACAACCCCTCCTCTCCTTCACAAGGATGCATGAAGAAGGCAGCCTCAGGAATCAACTGCCAAGGCCAGACCCAGGAGCCATGTGCACTAAGTCTAGCTACTAGAGCCTGCCCAGCTCCCCTGGACATGCTGGGGAGCTCCTCCAAACAAGTGGCTAGGCAGAACCTCCTACCAGATGTCCTGAGCTATAGGCAAGCTATGCACATGGGAAGAGCCAGAACTGGGGAAGGCATGTGAGGCCAGGGGCATCAGTGCCCACGTCCACGTAGTCCTCCATCCTCACTGAGCCCTCACCCACTGGGCACCAGCCCCAGTGAAGCGCTGGGACATAGAACCCAAGAACTGACTGGCCTGGCTTCCCAGGGGAAGGCCAGCACATGGAGCCCAGGAGAAAGAAGAGCTGTCACAGGCAAATACTACATTGGGAGGACACCCAGCATGTAGCTGGATGGGAATGAAAGGTAGGGATATGAATCTGAGTCCTTTCTTGGCAGCCTCTGGCCACCCAAGTAGAAGAGCAGAGAAGAAGGACTCTGGTACTGGACAGAGACATAGGATATACGTCAGAGGGACAAGCCACTACTGGGGAAGGGTAAGCCCTGGTAAGCCCTGTGAGGTACGTCTGATTGTTGCCGGGCTGGGGAAACCCGAAGACTGGCGTGAACTCCAGGGCATAATAAGACTCACACCAAAACCAGGAGTTCAGGAAGAGGCTGGGCTGCTCTAGAAACTGCTGTCAGCACTTCCGTCTCGCAGTCAAAGCGGGTTCAACACAACTGTCAACACTGGCAACGCAGGGCGGAGCCCTGACTCCAACAGGCAGCAAGGAGACTGCCGCCCTGTGGACAGCTCAGAGCCAGGCGCCACTGAGCTGGCAGAGAGGAAGGGCAAGTCCTGACTCGCTCACACTCACAAAGGCTGCTTCTGGAGCCTCTCCCAGAGAAGCCTGGTTTGTGATGGTTACGTCCAGGTGCATTTATCTGGGGGCTACCTATGGCTTCAGGGCCTTCTCTGCACTGAACCAGGGTCAGTTACAGTCACCAAGCTCCCTGAACATCTTTTCTCCTTCCTCAGTCCCACTGTCTTCCCATGGCCAAGGAAGGGGCCATCCCATGGTCTCAGACACTGGCCTGTTAGTGTACCTCAAGGTGAGTGGGGCCTCCAGAGAACAGCGCTGCCCCTGCCCCTTAGGCCCCCATTTAGGGACAGGCACTGAGGTGCTAACCCTCAGGGTAGCAGGATTGGGAACTGATGGCCCTCTTCCTCCCTCCATTTCCCCAGCCCTTGCACCAGCTGTTCCTACAAGGCTCCCCACACACCCCACCCACACCAAACGGCCATCAGCACGTGCGGACGGGGTCTGTGTCTCCAGGCTTCCCTGGCTCAACCTCCATGTAGCCAGGGCCATCTGCAAGGCCTCTCAATGGCTGCTCAAGCCCCTTCCCACTTCCCAAGGCACTGGCTCCTGCTGGGAGTACTGGGCCTGGGTCTCACCCCCCAGGGGCTGCTTCTCTCTCTAAAAGGCAGCATCTGATGACCAGAGCTGCTCAACTTCAATGTAAACCAAACCATTCATCCTTTCCTGTATGTTAGTACTTTCCAGTCCTAATTAAGAAAACTTTTCTTAATCTAAGGGTCAAGATCTCAAACAGTGCCATCCCTGCCCCCCAAATATGATGCAAACCATAATGTGAGCCATGGGTATAATTTTAAACTTTCAATCACCACATTTACGAAGTCAAAGAAGCTGGGTGTGGTGGTGCAAGCTGGTAATCCCAGCAGCCTGGGAAGCTAAGGCAGGAGGATCACAAGTTCAAAGCCAGCCTCAGCAACTCAGTGAGACCCTGTTTCAAAATTAAAAATAAAAAGGGCTGGGGATGTGGCTCAGTGGTTAAGTTAGGTGCCCCAAATTCAATCCCCAGTACCAAAAAAAAAAAAAAAAAAAAGGAAAAAAGGGGGGAAAAAAGCAGCTGTGGCAGCAGCAGCAGCAAAAAAAAAAAAAAAAAAAAAAAAAAAGGTGAAATTGATTTTGATGTATTTTATTTAACACAAAGATCTAAAATATTACCCTCCTGACATGCAACCAATATGGAACAACACGAAGAGGACATCTTCCATTACTCTTTTCTAGTCCAGTGTTTTCTACAGGACTTTGCCAGAGGACATACTGGACACTCCTGGCACTGCATTCCACTGGTTCAGCTCTTCTTTCTATGCTGTGAGGCTTAAATTTAAAATCCAGAGTTTTTAAATACCGACAGATACCCGGCATGGCTCATCAAGGCTTGCAGTCAGCATCTCTCTCTCCCTCTCCTCTCTCTCAGTCTCATTGACATCTTTCACTTAATTCCTGTTTTCACAGAATCAGCCTCTGGCCTAACACATCTCTCCTTGAGGCTTCCCCTCCTGTCTGGCTGGCCAAGCACCATCTCCCTCCTCCTCCCACCACATGGTTTGTCAAAGGCACGCTGAAGGCTCAAAACTGCTCTGGTCTATCTGCATCTGGCAAGTCTTGCAATACTTGTGTTATCTTTCAGTGAAAGCCATTTTCTAAGTCTTTGTCCCACCAGTTACTCAGAAGTGTGCTTCTATAGTGACCTCTAAAATGAAACTACAGAAAGAAATTGAAGACCTCAGAAGATGGAAAGACTTCCCATGCTCATGGACAGTCAGAATTAATATGATTAAAATGGCCAGACTACCAAAACAGTATACAGATTCAATGAAATCCCTATCAAAATACCAATGACATTCTTCATAGAACTGGAAAAAGCACTCCTAAAATTCATTTGGAAGAATAACAAGAGGCCCAGCACAGCCAAAGCAATCCTGAGCAAGAACAGCGATGAAGGAAGCATTACAATACTCTATCTCAAATTATACTACAGAGCTACTGTAGCAAAAACAGCATGGTACTAGAATCAAAATAGATGTGAAGACCAATGGAACAGAAGGCACCAAGACAGACCCAAACACTTACAACATCTGATTCTTGATAAATGTGCCAAAAATGCATGCTGGAGAAAAGACGACCTTCTTAACAAATGGAACTGGGAATACTGGATATCCCATTCAGAAGAATGAAATTAAATCCTTATCTCCCACCTTGCATGGAAGTAAAATCAAAGTGATCACAGACTTGGGAATTAGACCAGAAACCATGCAACTGTTAGAAGAAAACATAGGGTCAAATACTCTATCATATAGGTGCAGGCACGGACTTCCTCAACAAAACCCCTAAAGCTCAAAAAATAAAACCAAAAATCAATAAGCGGGAAGCCATCAAACTAAAAAGCTTCTGTACAACAAAGGAAACAATTAAGAGACTAAAGAGAGAGTCTACAGAATGAAAAAAAAAATCTTTGCCAGCTACTCTTCTAACAGGGGATTAATATTCAAAATATATAAAGAACTCAAAAAACTTGATGCCAAAAAACAAATAACCCAATTAATAAATGGGCCAAAGAAATAAGTAGAAACTTCTCAAATGGAAATAGAAATGACCAACAAATATATGAAAAAATGTTCAACTTCTCTAAAAATTTAGGGAAATGCAAATCAAAATCAAGATTTCATTTTAACAGTCACAAACAATAATAAATGCTGAAGAGGATGTGGGAGGAAAGGTACATTCATACTTTGCGGGAAGAAATGTGAATTAGTACATCCACTATGGAAAGCAGTGTGGAGATTACTCAAAAAATCTAGGAATGGGTCCACCATACAACCCAGCTATCCCAATCCTCAGTATTTATCCAGAAGAACTAAAATCAGCATAGTATAGTGACACAGTCACGTCAATATTTAGAGCAGTACAATTTACAGTAGCCAAATTATGGAATCAACCCAGAAGCCAAAAACAGATGAGTGGAACAAGAAACTGTGGTATATAAACACAGTGGAGTTGTACTCAGCCATAAAAAAAGGAAAAAAATACTGGCATTTGCTGGTAAATGAATGGAAATCGAGAGAATATTTTAGGAGAAATAAACCAGACTCAACTCAGAAAATCAAGAGCCAAATGTTCTCTTTCATATGTGGAAGCCAGAGTAAAATAAGGGAAAGAAGGTGGTAGGGAGGGGAGTGGATATCTTAAAGATCTGAGAGAGATCATGGGAGTAGAGGAAGGAGGACAAGAAGGGAGGAAGCAAGGGAAAGGGTAGAAAGACAGCATGGAGTCAACAAGAGCTGGTCGCACACCTACATGAACGTACCAAAAAGAATTTCACCTGTATACATACATATGTGTGTGTGCATACACATATATGAATAAAAAAACAATCAAACTTAAATAGATAAAGCTGTGAAGGGAAGATCAACAGGAGGAAAGGCTATGGGGGAAGGGGGAGAGAAGAGGGAGGGGAAAGGGAAGGGGGGAATGGGAACTGAAATCAAATGCCTTGCATGTATATCGTTTTGTCAAAATGAACCCAAATACTATGTATAATTATAACGCTCTAAAAATTTTTAAAAATTAAAAGAAAGAAATGTGATTCCTTATGTCTAAGCCTAAGGAGTTACTACTACCTCTGTCAATTTCCAGTTTAATGCTGCTTTGGTCAGGAAGGAACAGAGTTCAAGTAATTTCACGACACTGAGACTAACTGAGGTCTAGGCCAGAATCTGCAAGTTTCTCAGAGTTGGTGAAGGGGCATGTGGCCCACAGGTGGTATGCTCTCCGCTGAATCAGCACAGATGTGTTCCTGGGCCACACACCTCATGCTGACTTTGGGCTAGAGCCAGATGAGCTGCAGGACAGAGCCCCCTCCCTGACATTACTGAGGACTTTCCTGCAGCTCAGCCAGCATGGCTGCTGTGTCCTCCCCCAGGGCCGGGGAAGAAGAGGAGGGGCACACCAAGACAACTTCCTTCAGGTGACTGGAAAGCTCCACCTGCCCCATCTGTCCAGGTCCCAAGGCTACTGGCACAGAGGGGCTGGAACTGAGGTACCCAAGAGCCAGCCAGAGAAGTCATGCAGAGTCTTTGTGCAGAAGTCAGGTAGGCAAATGGAAGTTCCAAGGCTGAGGACGCGATGGAGCACAGGCCAGGTGAGCTAGTAGAAGAAGGGACATCCGAGAGAGGGCTAGCCAGGCTGCAGCACGGCTGAGCACATGGGGTGAGGCTGCAGGGAGATGGATCTGGACTTCATCCCACAGGCAACAGAGTCTGCCAGAGGGTCTGCTAAGTAGGAGGATGACAGGCTCAGTCTCTTCTATGATGGCTTTGTGGAGGGTTCAAGTCAATGACCAGGACACAGATCCCCTCTGCCTTAGGCACCTCTCCTAAGAGGAAGGGGCCACAAGGTGGGTCAGCCCAGGAAACCAACAGGCTTCTGGATCAGACCCTACAGCCAGGAGCTGGCCCAGGGCTTCAGGACACAGTGCAACCCTAGTCTCTCTCACCAGGGACATGGCCAGGGTCCTTATCTTAAAGGGTTTGATCATTGCTCTAGAGTCCTACAAATGTCATTTCAGGGAACATATTATTTTTTTTTTTATCAGAAATGACATAAAATAGCAGTGCTAGGCTGGGGATAGAACTCAGTGGTAGAGCACTTGCCTAGCATGCACACACACATATACAAAGAAGACAGACAGAAAAACTACCCACAACAGTGCTCCCGTCCCATCAACTGCACCTGGCAAGTAACACCAACGTTCAGAAGGGCAAGGGCCCAGGACTTCCTACCCTTTCCCACCTGTCTGGGATGGGAGGACCTGGCTGTGAAGACAGCAGAGTCAGCAGGGAGCACTGACAAGCCTGGGAACAGCTTTGGGTGCCTCTTGATCACACCCCTGGGCCACTGGCTAAAAACAAAGCCCCAGAAAAAATGTAGAGACTGTGGCTGTGGGCAGGGCTACCTGACTCTGGAATCACCAGGCTGGGTGGGGCACTCCAGAGGTGGTTCCTCTGTCCCAAGAGGACCAAAGCACAGCACCGCAGGAGCAGCCCTACACCACAACCCACTACACCCCACCACACCTGCAGGTACACAGAACACCTGAGCCCAGCACCCTCACTGCCTGCAGGGCCAGGAACATGGTGAAAGCTTACAAGGAGCCCCTCCTCCCCTAAGCAAATGCAGCTTGTACTGCAATGGCTGCAGGCACAGTCCCTGCCTGCCAGCCAGGGACCACTATGCTCACACAGCAGAGGCAGTGAGGGAGACCCAGACCTGACACAATAACCCACGTCACAGCTCCGGACACTGAACATTGTGGCCTGATCTGTGGGACAGCCAAGGCGATGCCTTAGACCACCGTGTGCTAGCCTCAGTCCGTCCCATCCCATTTGCTTTGCTGTGCTGGCAGGGGCAGGGAGGACACTGGGCACAAAGAGGCAGATGTGAGATGGGCAGGCGCTGTCAGCAGACCTCCCTTACCAGCCCTGTGCTTGTGTGCCATTCCACCCACATGACTCCCAAATGTGGGCTGGACAACTGGACGGCCTGGAACATTGCCATGTGCACATGAGAGCTGTTCAACCCAGAGCACGGGAGGAGCCTACTGGAGGTGGGCAGCTATGGGCCCACCCAGTGCAGCCAGACTGTCACCTCCTGGAATGCAAGCTGCACAATAGCCTGGACTAGACAGGCCTCCCCTCCAGTCTTCCTGGCGGGGACACAAGCATCTTACACCCCGTGACTGCTTCCTGGCTGTAGGATACGGTAAGCTGTAGGACACAGCTTTAGCTCAAAGTTCAGAATAACTGTCCCTGGTAATGGGATGGTTTGCTTTTTGCTTTCTGTTCTTTTTCTATGCTTCCTATTTCTGTGATGGACATGTAATGCCAAGTCCCACAAGACAAGACCTTGTCCTGTTCCGGTGTCATGTGCACAAGACTCGAGACACACTCATTAGCATTCCACAAGTGCAATGGAGGGTCCTGAGTGTGTCCCCACAGCAGGCTGTGGGAAGAGAAGCGGGGGTACACAGGCTGGAGGGCAAGGAAGCAAGCATGGGGTGGAGGAGTGTCATTAGGCTGGCCTCTCCCGGTCCCTCTGACAGCAGCGCATGGACCACCAGGAAATGGCATGTCTACACAGACACAATGCAGACTCTTGAGGGAACTCACACTGCAAATCTGTCTTTCTAAGCTGCCAGAAAGGACCCAGTTCCACCCAAGACTGGTGGCATCTTTCCTGAAATTGCCCCTTCCTGTACCAACACAGTGGAAGGCCCTGGTGGCCTCTCTTATGCACCTTCCCTTCTGTCCTAAACATCAACATGAAACACAGCAACAGTAACAATGGCCACCTCACCTTCCTTCCTGGCCACAGGTGCTGGTGCTGGTGCTGTGCTGGGAGCCCTGCAGGGACTGGCTTGCCCCACCCTCCGCAGGCAAAGAAAACAGCTTATTCCTGTGCCACAGGTAGAAAGCAGTCAGTGAAAAGGGGTGCTGTGGAGGCTACCTGCCAGGGCCAGCAGCAGGACTCTGCCCTGACCACTACACCCTCACCAGCCAACCCACCGGACACCGTTGCAAAAGCACTCACCCAGATGAAGCCAGCGCACCAGGTATCCTGCTGCTGAGCCCACAGTGCCCGCCACTCTGCTGTACAGGGCCTGGCTTGGTGGCACCCGCTCCTGTGTGTCCCTCCCTCGTTAGGACTGCTGGCCTGTGCTGAGTTCTCACTCACTGGTGAAGCCCATGGGGTCTGCTGGGAGGTGCAGCCAAGGAACACGGCAGGGTCCATCAGGCTGTGGGCAATGCAGACACATGCAAGAGATAAGCAGCCCCTACAGCAGCTTGACCACACAGCAAAGTGCAGAGTCGCCAGTGGGACTTCTTAAAACACCAGAGCAGGCTGCTGGCCAGCACGGCCCCTTCCTCCTTCACCCCCCAGGACGCGGCAGCTTCTTGGCATCCCGCAGTGCTGCAGCAGATCAGTCCAGGCTGTGCAGAAAGCACAGTCCTTCAGATCTGGGCCTGGGGCACAGGAACTCTTCCTAAACAAGGAACCATCCCAGCTCCTCTCTCCAAGACATCTCCTTGTCTCGCCGTGCCCTGACAAGGTGACACTTCCAGCCTGAAAGCCAGTGGATCTCAGTTCCCCAAGTCACAAATCTGTCAGGCCAAGCCCTATGCGGTGGGCACTCAAAGAGGCCAGAGATGGCACCTGGCCCTAGGGCCCAATGATGCACAAAACTGGATGCCTGTCTTGCCCACTGAATCCTCTCACTTGGACCCCTCAGCCCGCAGGCTGACCTAATGGGGAGACAGCCTGACCAGGTAGGGAGCAGCCTTGCCCGGGAGGCGTATTTGTTTTAGCAGCTTCTAGTTAATGAGTAGCTGGTACTGGGTAGTGACCACCAGCTCCTCCCATCTCCCAGAGGAACTGAGGGCAGCCCAAGGGCATTGAGAAGGCCAAATCCCACCTAAAGCCTCCGGTCCAGCAGCCCATCAGAGTAGGTCAGCAGCTGCCTGCTGAAAAGGACAGCTGCACCTGCTGCCAGCTGGAGCCAAGCCTCTGCCCACCGAGTCTCCCTCAGACACCCTGGTCCTCCCAAACAACTGCTCAACAGAGTCAAGGCATCAAGCTGAGCTGCCAGCCCCATCCAATAGGACCCACCAGTGTCCCCACAGCCTCCCACCCTTCGAAGGCACGTGAATTGGATGTTATTTGCAGGCTGTGGCATGGTGGTGGCGCTAGCCTTCGTCGTGGGAGGACAAGAACAACGCAGGAGGAAAATCCCAGGGCAGTCTGCAGGCGCACAAACTGACCGGGCGCAGAAGCAGTTCAGGAGCAAAGACAAGCACATGGCAGAGGATAAACACTTCTTCCTCACGCCCTCCAGCAACCCTGACAGAAACTGGCCAGGACAAAGGGTAGCACTGCTTCCCAGGCAGACAGATGGCCGGCCCCTAAGGGAAGGGCCAAGCATCCAACATGCGCACGTGTCCCCATTCCAAAGTGAGGTGCCTCCTTTCAGAGGGCACTGTGGACAGGAGGGCTCAGAGCAGACGTCCATTCATGGGCCTCACTGCCTTGCCCTGCACTGCTGGTCACAGACCTGACCTCAAAAAATGCTGAGGGAGGGAGGGAAGGAAGGAAGGCAGGAGAAGAGCAGAGGGAGGAAACTAAAGGCAGGGCAGGCACGCGTCACACCTGCTTAGAAATCAGGGAAGAAGAGGCGGTCAGGAGGCAGTCAGGGCTCCCAAAGGAGCTGGGAAGGGGTAAAGGGCCTGGCATGGACCATGAGGCTGCATGTCCTTTGGGGAGCCATGCTGACAGGACCAAGCAGGACAGAGGAAGCAGATCTGCCTGCAGAGGGCCTGAAAGGCCAGGCTGAAGGCAGCACAAAGTCACCACAGGGAGGCACAGGGCAGCACTGCTGTCAGCAGAATGCAGGGCACTTCTGTGGGGAAGCCTCCAGCCAGACAAACAGAGGGGGGCAGGGACAGGTGTTGTCCAGGGGAAGGGAGTAAGCCAGCCTGCTGCAGGCAGGCAGAGGGATGGTCCTTCTAAAACACTCAACCAAAGAATAAGGCAAGCCCCTGGGAGAGGCAGGCTGGGGCGAGCGCAGACGCACACTTGGCTCACCACAGTTGCCTTGGTGCTTCTGTGCCGCTCCCACGGGTGCTGATGCTTGAATATGCGGTGCAACTGTGTCCTGTGAGGCACACAAGGAGAGTTCCCAGAGTGACAGGTGGAAGAGTGGCCCCAGGTAAGAAGGCCTGGCCATAGTGCTTGGGGACACAGGGCGGCAGGTACTTAGGTCGGCCTCAGCAGCCCTCCAGCATCCACACAAGTACTGGGGTCAGATGCAACCTCCACTCAGGGACGGGACCAGGTAGTGAGAACCCAGATAGCCCCCTCACTCTCTGCCTGGCCATCTCCTTGAAGCAGATCCTTTACAGAACTCCACTAGAAAGAGGCACCACCTCGGCAGTGCTCAAAGTAGCCACTCACACAACGGGCCGGCCCTCCAGCCCAGGCTTCTGTAAGGGGTGAGGACCCAAGAGCCAAGACAGCTCCGCAATTGCCCCAAAAGAGCAGGTGGCGCAGAGTCAAGGTACTGTGATCATGACTTGTCTGCTCTCAAGAACCAGTGTTGCCTGTGTGGGACTGGCTCCAGGGGAGATGAAGCCGTCAGCTCAGCGAGGATGGGTGCAAGCAGAGCAGGGGGCCCACATCTGGCTGCACACTGCCCTTCACAGGGTGGAGAGGAAAGGCAGAGCTGCCCTGGGGGAGCACCCAGGCCTGAGTGCTGGCTGCCTAGGCCCATATCCCACCAGGCAACTCCAGGCATATCAGAAAGGCAGCCCTTGCACACTTCAGGGGTCTGGGATGATGTGTGGAGGGCTAAAGTCCAGCTGTCACTTTCACCCTCTGAGGGCCCACACTTCCAGTGTAAGCAGCCTTTCTGAAATAAGTAGATATCAAGGCAACCGTAGCAATGGACAAGAACAGAAATGAGTTCTCCCCCTCAGCTTAAGGGTACCTACGACTGCACAACACTCAACCCACCATGAGGACTCTCACAGCCTCCAGACCCTGCTGCTAAGGTCCAACTCAGTCACTTCAAGGGAAGCACACAAGCTGCCCAGCTGGGCCCTGAACCCTACTCTCCACACTGTCATGCAGAGGAATCAGTCTGCCTGCACCCTCTCCTGACGCCTCACCCGCTCTGGAAGGCTGAGAACTGTCACTGGCACTCCATCCCCACTTGTACCTCCACTGCCCCTGAGTGCCCTGTCAAGAAGCAGGCTGTCCTCTTCCACTCCTGCCCCCAAATCCGGGTGCTCTGATTCCTTGACCAACAAAAAGCTGTGGAGGCAAGGCTCTCATCCTCCAGCGCACCCACTGCAGCTCTATTGGTGGAGGCCCAGCACCAAGAGCCTGAGAGCGACAGTGCCCGAGCAGGGTCCAGGCCCATAGGGGACCCTGGGCAGTACCGCAAGCACACAGTGTCCCTCACCATCATGCCCCCTGAGCTTGTGCAGAGCTCCACAAGGTACAAGACCACAAGACAATCAACAAGGCTGACCTGAATCCAGCTCTGAGAAAAACAATGCCATTCCTCTGCTCACTATTTGTATTCCAGAAAACAGTTACTCTTTACTTAAAAATTAATATTAACATATTCTGGGTTCTCATCCTTTCTAAACCAATTAGAGATTTTTTCAATTTAATTTTTTTTTTTTAGTTGTAGATAGACACAATACCTTTATTTTGTTTTAATGTGGTGCCGGAATCAAACCCAGTCCAGTGCCCTGTGTGTGCTCAGCAATCACCCTATCACTGAGCCACAACCCCATCCCTCACTTTTAATTCCTAAAACAGTGAGTACTGCTCATAACTATCTACGCAAGCCCTGTGACCGTTAGAGTGTGAAGAGTCCTAGAGCGGAGCTGGAGAGCCTACTCCAGCTGGGGGGACCCTTGCTCCACGGGGACAGAGGCCTGGAGCAGACCCAAGTTCCCATGGAGAAGCCCTGTAGCAAGGTCCTCCAGGCCTGCCAGCCCCCCACTGCTGGAGGCAGCACAGGAGCAACCTGAGGGTGGGGGCTGGAGCCTGAGAGAAGAATCCTGAGTTAGGGTGTTCCAAGGAGGCTGACGAGCAGGAGCCCACGAGCAGGAGCCCACCCTCGCCCCAGTCAGGGCCTCAGAGCCACGCCAACGCTAGAGATTTACGTGTGTGCAGAGCCACAGCAGGGCCCCTGCCCCTGCCCCTGTGGCACACTGACCTGCAACCTCATGGAGCTGGTGTTTTATTTTTGGGAGTGGAACCCCTGAGCCAGCTTGAACTCCCTGAACATTTGCCTAGCATGTGCAAGGCCTGGGTTCCATCCCTAGCACTGGAGAGAGAGAAAAAAGAGTGTAAAATTGTGCTTTCTGCCCAGACCCACCACTGCTTCAAAGACACAGCCGATGACAGACAACATGGCATGTGGGGAGGACTCGCCGGCCCTGGCTGTCGCAGTTCACAAGCTGAGCTGAGGCAGACCCACGGTGCTCTGCACACGTGCACAGAAACAGGGCCAGGAAACACATACTTCCTGTCAGCCCTTATACCTGGGAGATCTACCACTGGATTCACCAGCCTAATATGTAAACATCACTATTTCCTAAACAACGCTATTTACACAGCAGTTAGTTTGTGTCAGGCATGACAAATCACCTAGAGATGACTAAGTACACAGGAGGGCCTGCATAGGTTCTATGCGAATAAACACCTTTATGTAAGGAACTCAGTCTTGAAAGGTTTGGTATTCCAGGGTCCTAGGACCAAGCCTCCCAGGGATACCAAGAGATGACTATATAAAATTGCAAGTTTATAATATTTCCCATTTAACATCAGGGGGTCTTTGTTGGTTTATTATATTTCATATTATTTCATATTGCATCTTTTACGGGAAGGGGTCCAGGGATTGAACTCAGAGGCACTCAACCACTAAGCCACATCCCCAGCCCTATTTTGTATTTTATTTACAAATAAATAAAATTTGCTTACTGCCTCACCTTGCTGAGGCTAGCTTTGAATTCACAATCCTGTCTCAGAGCCTCCATAGCCACTGGATTACAAGCATGCACCACTGCGCCCAGCTCATATCGCATTTTTTAAAACTTGGTTACTATGCGAAAGCTAGAGAGGAAAAAGGAAAAGAAAGGTGGGGGCTGAGGGTCTCATGAAAATCAAAGGGAGATCAGTAGAGGAAAGGGATTAGGGGTGGAGAAAAGGAGGGAGGGGGAGTGCTGGGGAGTGATACTGGCCAAATTCTATCATTGTTTTGTATGCATGTATAAATATATGACAATAAACCCCACTGTTACGTATGAATATAATGCACCAGTTAAAAACCATAGAAAAATGACAGTACCAGAATAAAAGTAAATAGTAAATAGAAGCCTGGGTACTGGCACCACTGATGCATCTGGTCAATCCACAACTCTCCTAGGACAGTCGCCAGAGATGAGCCCAACAGGACCTTGGCTGTCACCCCAGAGCCATGCTTAGGCTCCCTGCTCTCTTGTCTACGGCCTAGCCCCCGCTCCGCACGCACGCCTGCCTCTCCACAGCCAGCAGGAAGTGCAGCAAGGCGCTGGCTCCACAGGAGCCAGTGTGAACGCAGTCCCCTGGCTCAATTAGGGACAACCCACTCATCAAAAATAGTAAAGACCACACTCAACTGTAAAATACAGAATATAAACAAGTCCCCAAGTTCACAGTGGCCTGGGGAGGTGGCAGACAGCCACCTCTCGCAATCTCATGGCATCCTCGGGGACCTCTCAGGACTTTCCCATCCCTACTTCCCTACCCCCAACAGCAGGGAGGCTCCCCTGGGCGGGCCCCTCAACTCTGCTTACCACAGCACAGGACACAGGGGCCACTCAGTTCAACCACACTGGCTACACAGTCTCATATCTCCAATGCCACTTACTGCTTGTCACCTGGCACCCAGCTTACCACACATGGCCCCAAGAGAGCAGACCGTGGAGTGGGAAGACAGGTGGCTGGGAGAAGACCTAAAGCAGCTCTGTCAGCAACAGCAGCCTCTGTGGAGGAGGGGACCCGGCCAAAGCCACGCAGAGCCAGACCCCACAGGGACAAGCCAAGCGTGCTCACACTTCGCCTGAGCTAATTTTACACCCCTGGGCTCACCCCCAGGGCAGCTCCAGGCTCAGGCATCTGGCTCCTCAGGGCCACCTGGCACATACAGGCCTTCCAGACTAGGGACACAGCTAGCAAGTAAGGAGCTGAATGTCACAGTGCAGATTCCCCAAGGGCTCCCACGGCTGTTCCTTGTGCCAGGGTGGGGTGGGAAGTGAAGGGGTGCTACTGAAGGAACTAAGAAAAACCCCTGACCCTGAAAAGGACACAGGCAACAAGGAGAGTACAGACCTCCTCTCCTGCCTCCAGATCTGCTGCCTCCCCTGTCCACCTCTGTGGGTGCTCCCTGTCCTCCTGCCACACCAAAACGCTCAAGCTCACCCAAATCACCACCACCCAACCCGGCAGCTACAAGCTCAACCACAGCACACAAACATGTGATGTGGACTTAATTGTATCCCTGCTGCCCCAGGGAATGTCCACCAAGGACCACAGGGAACCATGGCTAAACCACGCAGCCAGGTAGCTGTGCATTCTGACAGAACCCTGAAGAGAAGGAACCAGGAGAGAGGAACGTGTGCACAGCAAGGTCCAGGGCAGAGATGTAGGGCCCACACCCCTCTGGAGGGGCCGCAGACACACATGGCCCGGACGCCTTGCCAGCACCTCCTCCTTCTCTCCTGAAGCGTCCACATTTCATTTTGTTCAATTGTTTCTACTTCCGTGTTCCAGGCACTGTCCCACAGAACTGCAGTGAGCACTGCGGGTGTGCCCCGGCTACATAAATCCTGTGCAGAAAGAACAACAAACACGAGGCAGGCAAAGAATAGGAGGCACCTCTACCCAGACAGGCAAGAACAATGTGCACCACTTTCTCTCCTGGAGCAGCGGCAGGAGGCTGGGCACAGGGATCCCCCCAGGAAACAGGCCATCCCTCTGCAACTCCCCAGCATGCCCCCAGCAGCCAACCAGAAGCAGCAGAGGAGCAGACAAGGGCCTGGGTATGCTCACCCTCCACAGGCTCTTCAGGTTGAACCCCACACAGTACCACACAGTAGTATCTACACAAACACAGGAAGCGGGGTTTGAGTGTTTGTTTCCATGGCCACTGCATGGACAACACAGGAAATGCGGGGCATCCAACATCCACCTCCTGCACCTGATGACCATGGCAGAGACCACAGCCTCTCCTGTTTTTATAAAAGCTCCTCAGTTTTACAGGCAAGCACAACCTCATTCGGAGTCCTAAGCACAACGTTGCTAGCAAGATCTGGCAGGCAATCCTGGGCATTGGCTTTCCTAGACCCTGGGAAGAAGCCTTGCCAAGCAGGTAGTGGGTAGAGTCCCTGTGAAGGGCAAACACCAGCCTCACAGGTGCCTGACATGCATGCACTGGTTCACGCTGCCACTGCCTACCAGCCCTGCACAGCAGAGCCTTCCTGTGGCACCTCCAACAGGCACACACCATGCCCATTTCCTACTGCTACAAGGACATTTGGTGTGGAGACTTCTAGGGGATGCTCCAAGCAGGACACAAGAGAGATGAAGTGTTGCTGAGGGTGTCCTGGTGCACACAGCCCTGGTGACCACTCTCCTCTTTAAAGGGAATCCAAAAACAACATCCTCTCAACAGAAACCTCTGCAAACCCAGCCCAAGAGCCCTATAGAAAGATGGGCTTCTGCGATCACAGCTTGCAAAGGACTGGCTGGCTGCTGGGCAGCCTGGCTGCATGGCCCTCTTCCAGCATGCTTCTGCACGGCTATTCTGGCTTCCTGGACACAGCGCTCCTCGTGTCTCCTTGGAAAATCCTTATGCGCCCTCCTCACTACCTCCGCCATGCTTCTGTTGCACGTCCTTGCCCTCCTCTGCCAGTCTGAGAACCTGAAAGCACTGATCTTGGAGCCCTTCAGGGCAGCCAGAGAGTTTGGGACCCAGGAGACCCCAGCTGAGGAAGAGGCCAGGCTCACTGCCACGAAGGGCTGAGTCACAACAGCATCAATCATGACTGCAGAGTGGACACAACCCAGAGGTCCATCCACGGGTGAATGGAGGAGCATAATGTGTGTGCCTCCACATAGCGATCTCATGTGGCAGCAAAAAGGACAAACCACTGGTATGCACAACACAGACGGTCTTTAAAAGTGGTACACAACACGACCAGTCAAAGCCAGACATCCTGATTCCTTCAGTGTGAAAGGCCTAAACCTTAACTACCCGGAGGCAACGGGCACCTCCAGCAGGGAAGGCGACACAATGGACCAGAAGGTTCTCAGGGAGTGACAGCAATACTCTAAAATTAAACCAGGATGATGGTTACGAAAGCCTGTAATTTTCCTAAAAGTTATTTAATTGTACACTTAAAACAGCCAAACTTTGTGGCATGTAACTGATACCCCAGGAAGCCGCTGAAACAAAGCAAGACTCCAGCCAGTCCAGTCAGTGTCAGCTACCGGAAACAGCACCTGTGAGAGAAGCAGGGGAGTCCAGGCTGGCCACCTGCACACAGGCCTTCCTTCAGAGCACAGGGCTGCTGAAGAATGCTCTAGACAGGCCGTGAGCCCTGGGGCCTCGCAGCAAATACCTGTCAGCTAAGTAAAAGTCACCACCTTCAACTGCACTCTGTCCGGAATGGCCGACACGAAGTTCCACCTCCTCTTGCCAGCACCAGAGAGCTCCAAAGGCACCTCACCACCCCATCTGCAGCCTGGAGAGCAGCAGAAGTGTGCCACTGTGTAGGCACCTGCTGTGCCACAAGAGCCAGGGGTGCCCCAGGAAGGCTCCCCTGAGGCCTGGCGCAGAGGGTGAGGGCTCATGGCTGGGATGGCCTGAAGGGAGGGCCAGTTAGCTCCCATCACCCAGGAAGGAGGAAGTTTTTCTTCCTCTGACTCCCAGGTGCTCAGGAGCCTCTGTATTGTGCTTTCCGTTAGATAAAATGTAAACTACACATGGACCTTCTGTTCACAAATGCCTGCTGCTACCAGCAAAGGAGACAGAGCATCCCCTAAGCACCAAATAGTGCAAGAAAGAGTTCTTCCTCTCCCAGACTTCAGTAGTTTCCCCTGGACAGTGCACCGTCCCCGCAGCCTACAACAGAGCTAAGGCTGACTACACAGGTGGCAACCCTTTTGATTTATAAATTACTTTTTTGTAAGAAAGGAAAAGGAAGGAAGGAAGAGAGTTTGGACAGGACTTCAACAGCCAGCTCAGAGCAGCGCCAAGCAGAGGAAATGTACAGGAAGAGAGGCCCAGGGCCACACCTCACAATACTCCAGAAACGTTCTGGCCAGGTCCCACCAAGTCCTAACGCGCCGAGTTCTGCCCTGGCTTCCCCAGCACATTTCCCTGCAGGGCCTCCCTTCCTGGGAGCAGCTGGAGCACAAGATAAGGCTGCTAGATGCTCAGCAGGCTGGGCGGGCCTCTCCTGGCAAAAGGGCAGATGTGGTTTTCACCTGCTCATCTGCAGACCACTCCTCTGGTTCTAACACCTGTCATACAGAAGGCAGTATGGCTGTTCCCCTGAGTCCACACTTTGCAACCCAATGTGAACTCATCCAAAGAAACTCTTTCTTAAAACAAAAACCTTTTTAAAACATACGCAAACTGTACTCCAAAATACCTCTTTCACACTGAATAGTTTCAATTAAGAAAGTATCAGGGCTGGGATGTGGCTCAAGTGGTAGTGCGCTCGCCTGGCATGTGTGCGGCCCGGGTTCGATCCTCAGCACCACATACAAACAAAGATGTTGTGTCCGCCGAGAACTAAAAAATAAATATTAAAATTTCTCTCTCTCTCTCTCTCTCCTCTCTCACTCTCTCTTTAAAAAAAAAAAAGTATCAAAAAAAGTAAAAAAAAAAATTATAGTTTCCCAATTTTTCCAGACCAATGCCTAGTTAAAGGATGAATGGCAAATGAAATCCAGCATCAGCACACAAGCCTGCCTGGGAGGCTTGTGTGCTCCTTCACTCATACTGACCCCTCGCTGGCTCTCATCCAGGGAGAAGCCTGATTAAGTGAGCAACAGACAGAAGTGGCAAGATCTGAGGTCTCTGAGGCTCCCTTGCTCTGCAGCTTGCAAATCTTCCTATTTTCATAATAGATGTTCAGTAAATGTGTGAAATGAGCAGCAGGAGGAGGAATGGAGGAACACCTGGGCCATCCATCTGAGCTCCACCATCCTAGGACACCAAAGTGAAAACTAGTTCTCAAGGAAGAACCATACTTGACATGAAACACAACCACTTATAAAAGAGTTTCTTATTCCAGAGACTGTTAAAAAAAAAAAAAAAAGTTTATGGTTCCCAACATCCCATCTGCAATCCACTAAATTTAAAACACAAAAAGAAGATAGTCACAATGCCTTCTAAATCCCTCTTTTAAAATCTTCATTGCCCTGTCAGAGCTGCATCCCTATTTTTATAGCCAGGCAGCAAAAAATGTTCCTTCCCTTCCCAGGGGCCTTTCCAGCCTGCCTCTAGCATCTGGACTAGCCCCTTTCCAGAGCAGGAGATGAGTGCTCGGCTGTCCTTTATCGGAGGGCTACTTGTCACGAAGGTCTTGAGAAGAGTCACAAGAACCAGACCCTCAGAAACCTGACATGTCTGGATATTCACAATGATGACAGCAAAGTTTACAAAGCACAGCCAGGGTCAGCCTAAAGGATGTCTGCTGGTGAGTCTCCAGCACAAAGCACCTGCTACCCACCAGCAGAGGCACGTAAGGATCACACACTACAACAGGCAACTTTCTTGGTGACCCAGCTGATGGAATCGTCCTCGTGCCACCAAGCCCTGTGAATTCAACTACTCCAAAGGGACTTGCTCAAAGGCCAGGCTGCCTCTCACCCATAAATGCAGAAAGCAACTGGGTGATTCTCAATAGGGTGAACACAGCTGTGCGCCCTCCACTCGCAGAGCCCGTGGGCTGCACAGGCCTGCACAAGACCTCTCTCTGCACTGACAGCTTCCAGCCTTTGCCACATGCCAAACGCGCGCTGGCCTCAGTTTACCTTTTCACAACCCTGTACTGCAAGTTCCACAATTTCCTTATGACAAGCAGGTCTAGAGAGGTGTGCACTGCTAGCGGGCAGCAGGGCTGGGGTGCGCGGCTGCGTCCCTCTCTCCGACCCCATGCCTTCCCGCGCCTGCTGCCCCGAGTCCTGCACTCCGACTCGGCCCCCGGTCTGCCCCTCACTGGACTATGAGCACGGAAGGGGAGGACGGCTTCCATGGCCTTGGCCCTCCGTGGGCAGCCCGCACGCCCCTGCCCTCCCACCCAGGGCCGGGGGGACGCCGGCCGAGTGTCCAGCGAGCCTGGACCAGCTTCTGGGCACCAGGGTCCAGGCCCTCGGACAGCGACAGCCCCGTTCCGGCGCGCCCCGCAGGAGAGAGCCGCCGCGGGAAGGGCCGCCGGAGCGCACGGAGGCGCCGCGCCCCTCGAGAGGACGCCGCGAGCCCTCGGGGCGGGACGACTGCCCAGGCCGCGCGCCCCGGCCCCGGCCCGCCGCGGATCCCGGCGCAGCCAGCGGACGCGGCCTCGGGGCAGCGGAGGACCCGCCCGGCGGCCCGCCGACCCGCGCCCGCCGCAGGCCGGCGCCCAGCCCGCCACTCACCCCATGAGCCAGTCCATGGCTGCGCGGGGCCCGCGCCTCGCTCGGCCTCAGCCCCGCCGGCGGCCGGAAGTAAACACTCGTCGCGCCCGCCTCCGCCGGAAGTGACGCGCGCGGCCTGCTGGGACGCGTAGTCCCGGCTGCCCCTGCGGCCGCGCGGGGACGCCGGGGACCCGGGCCTCGGACCCCGACCCGAGCGCCGGGACCCTAGACCTCGGACCCTGAGAACCCCGGACCCAGACCCGGATCCTGGGCACTCCAGATCCCGGACCCTGACCGCAGACCCTGAGTGCTCCAGACCCTGTGCTGGACCCTGAGAGCCCATAGCCCTGAGCACCATGGACAGAGAGCGGGAGCCCCGAATCCCCAGAGCCCTAGACCCTGAGCCTCTAGTGCCCCGGACACCAGACTCTTGGGCGACTGCCAGGCTTGTGCTGCCTTGCCTCTGGCCCCTAGTATGCATCGATTTCCAGTGTGCCCCTGGCTGTCCCCTGGCTCTTGGCTGTCCCCTCTCAACCCAGATCCTCCTCTCCAGCACTGGGTCCCTCATATGCCCGGTCATCTGTCTCACCAGCTGCCTGTCCACCTTCAGTTCCCAGAACACACCCATCATTAAACCAAGCAGGACTGAATTATTATTCCCATTATTCCCTGTCCACCCAGGTCCCAGGGCCTGGCCAGCATCAGAAGCTCAATGACTCCTATAAAGGACTGGAGTCCCCATTCTCCTCCCCCCTGGGAAGTGCTTCTAGGAGCACAGACCCAAACAGAGGAAGCTTGGCAGCCTCATCCAGGGGGATGTCCTGTGATGGGGTGACACAACCACTGGGCATCAAATGACAACTTCAGACCAGCTGCCCACCATAATGTAAGTGACACATACTTGAAAGAATGCTCACTCTCCCTAAGGGCCACTGCCAGGTTGCTGAGAAGTGTCCACTCCTCCTTTACCACCTGAGATGAGTAGTGAGGGAGGAAAACCCATCGAATGCAGGTCATCTCAGGAAGTGAGAGAGCAAAATACATGCTGACCTCATTCTCCCAGCTGCCCATGTGACCATGGCTAAGATCTCCTCTGTCCCTGCCCCAGGACCACCTTCTTTTATCCAGCCACAGTGGGTGGCATCTTGACCTAACAGAGCAGCCCAGCCCATCACTCCTGAGAAGTTTCAGCCCTTGACAATTCTGCCTGCTTTGGGCTGCCTGGGTTTCCCTTAACAGCTGCCCTGGACTGGTCATCCTAGGACATGCTAGTCTCTTTCAGTTACTAACTGGGGAACTTGGACAAGCTGTCTGATGTCCCTTGCCTCAGTTTCTTTTTCAATATAATGGGAATAATAATTCAGTCCTGCTTGGTTTAATGATGGGTGTGTTCTGGGAACCGCTTTCTTAGGCTGTGTATCTTGTGTGAACATCAGTGTGTGCTTGGACTAGGCTACCTGCTCTTGCTCCCAGGCTGCAAGTCTGTAAGGCATGTTATTCTGCTGAACACTGCAGGCAGTGGTAGCACAGAACACTTAGGTATCTAACCAAGTTTGTTCACACTGGTATCACCACAAACACATCAGTAATGCCTTATATAAGACATTATGACATGACTAGGCTCTAGGAATTCTTCAGCTCCATTATACTGCCCTCCCCCCAGTGCTGGGAGGGAACCCAGGGCCTCTTGCATGCTAGGCAAGTACTGTACCACTGAGCTGCACCCCAGTCCTCCATTACAATCTTGGACAACCACTGAATATGCAGTCTATGGCTGAGCGAGGTGACCTTATGCAGTGCATGGCTATTGCCAAACCAAAGGGATCATCCTGCATGAGGTCACTTGTGTAGGTGGAAGGTGGACAGTGGTGAGGTGTGGTGGGCGTTGAGGAGCATGGCCCACCTGCTTGTGCAGTGTGCCCAGGCTTGAGTTTGGCCATCTTTTCCTGAGGGATGATGCACTGTGACAGTGGACAGTACCCTACCTCCATTAGTAGTTTAGACCATGCATTATGTGGTAGTCCATGGTTTTATAGGTGGTCTGATTGAAAGCCCAGTGACCAAAACTTGAATCTCAGAGAACCCTAACTCATTTCTGAAGAGGTTGCTGCTTTGCTCCAAAACCCTGGGTTCCTCCTTTCTCATTCATTAGAGTGGGCCATCATCTTCATGCGGCACCACTGAGTCTGTCCAGCCATAAGAGCCACAGGAGAGAACAGCTCACACAGCAGCCCCAGCTGAGCGTTTCAGTCTGGGGCACACTCAGAGCTCCTGTATTTCTGGGTGTCTTGCTAATTATATATAAACAGCACACTCAACAGGCATTGCTCAAAAGTCATAAATTCCTGTCCAACGCCCGTATTCATTTCTTTCTCTCTTTTCTTCTGCCTTATCCATCTCTTCCTCTCCCCCTCTGACATCCTCCTCATCCTCCTTGGTAATGGCATGCTAAGCAACCAATTCATGTAGTCAGGGTAGCCAATGAGATGTAAATGGATGTTATTGGATGAGTTCCAGGAAATACTTTTTATCCTTCTTCTCAAGCCCCAACCGTGGCCCAGTCTCATGCTTCCTATCAAGAATAGGAAAATGGGGCTGGGGATGTGGCTCAAGCAGTAGTGTGCTCGCCTGGCATGCGTGTGGCCCAGGTTCGATCCTCAGCACCACATACAAACAAAGATGTTGTGTCCGCCAAGAACTAAAATAAATAAATAAATGAATAAATTCTCTCTCCCTCCCTCTCTCTCTCTCTCTCTCTCTCTCTCTCTCTCTCTCTCTCTCCCCCCTCTTCTCTCTTGCAGCCATCATAGAGCACAAGACAGGTAACAAAAGCAGAGCAGAAAAATAGGAAGAACTTGAGGTCCCCCTGAAATTCTGGAATTTCCCACAGCAATTCTGAACTTCATACCCACACTTACTTTAATTGAAAAAAAATCTGGTCAAATCACTGTTCTTTCCAATTTCTGTCACTCAGAGTTAAAGGCAATTGTCTAGTTGATACACCCATAAAAATGCTTGTCTTTTTCTTTATGGTAAGATGCTCAAGGTGCAAGAACTCATCCTTCACTGTGGAGGTGTCTTTATATTCCCAGACCACTGGAGCCCTCCAAAGTCACCTGGGTGGCACGTTCCTAAATAGTCATGGGTATATCCCCCTTAGCAAGCATGTGTGCTATGTTAGCATCTCCTAGGTTCTCTGTTCCAGGGCCTGTAGCAGCACATCTACATAGTGGAGGGAGTGACACCTGAGCATGCTCAGAGGATCAGGAGCACCAAGCTGTGCCCGGCATGGCAGGACAGGGCAGGCCCCATGGGTCCAATGGCTGTCACCAGTGTCCTCAGTCCCTTGGAATTGGGGGGGGTGTTAACTGGTTGGTATGTTTCAGTATCACCTGAGGGTCCAGCTGTTAGAAACCTGGTCCCCAGGGTTGCTGGGCTAGAAGGTTGTGTGCACCTTTAAGAACTGGCATGAGTTGGGGATCTTCAGGGGATCCCCAACTCAAAGGAATTAAGGTAATTCTCTGGAGACTCTGATTTGCTCTTGTGGCAGGGCTGTTATACAAAGAGTAAAAATAAATAAAATAAAAACAGGGCAAGCCTGGCCCCACCCATGCCCTCTGACTTGTAGCCGGGATCCATCGCTAGCTCCTGTGTGCTCTTTGCTCTTGCTGTTGGCCGTGGGGATAGGCAACCCAGGGGTGGCCCTCACCAGGGTGGGCACTGTGCTGTCTAGACTTCCAGCCCCCAGAACTATGAGCCAGTAACCCTCTTCACACTATAGAGCTAGCCTGTCAGATGTTTTGTTGTGGTGACAGAAAGCTGAGTGCCACCCTACCCTGAGGATCTCAGAATGTGACCATATTTGGAACTAATGTTATTGAAGATTTAACTAGCTAAGGAGAATTAAGGTGGGCCCCTGATCCAAAGTGACTTGTGACCTTATAAGAAGGGTACCAGTAACCCACAGCAGCTAGGAGCAAGGTCCAGAACAGACTTCCTCGCAGCCCTCTGAAGGAACCCACCCTGGCCAGATGCAGTGGCACATGCCTATAATCCCAGCGACCTGAAGGATTGTAGATTGAAGGACAGCCTCTGTATTTTAGCAAAACGCTCAGTAATTTAGTGAGATCCTGTCTCAAAATTGAAAAACGAAAAGGAATGGGGATGTAGCTTACTGGTAAAGTGCTCCTGGGTTCAAAACCCAGTACCCAAACCTAAACAAACAAAAACCTAGAGGGGATTAGTCCTGCTGACACCTTGTTCTCAGTTCTGGCCTCCAGAACTCTGAAAGAAAAGTTAGTTGTGCAAACTAACTAACCCACCAGTTCCAGAGGACCAGGAGATACCCCGTACCCTGAGGTGGAACTCTTAATGCCAGGCTCTGCTGGGCATGGGGGTGTGGTAGGGGACAGGTGTGTGTGTCTGCTCTTCCTGGGGGTCTTCTGAGTAAGGCTCTGTCTGAGGCCAGGAAGGTCAGGAGGGACCATGGCCAGGCTGGCAGGCCAGGGAGGGCACCTTCTCACGGAGGAAGGTCTTTAGTAAACAGCCTGCAGAAGAGGGGTGGGAGGTGCAGCCTTGGGAGCTTGGTGAAGCCGTCCAGATGAACTTGGCATTTCCAAGCCTGAAGGCCAAGGAAGGAGGAAATGTGGGTGCAGATACAAGTGGGAAAGTTGACAGTTGAAGCCATGGGTGTGGCCGACCTTTTCGAGGGACTGGGAGGCTAGGGCAGGCGCGGGTGTGGGCAAATCGGAGTCCCCGGGCGGGCCGAGGGGAGGGCCTCCGAAGGAGAGTGGGAGGGGCCGCGCGGCGGGGTACTTGAAGACCCGAAGCCCGACGGAGTCTTCCTCCTAGCCTTCCGTCCCCCGATCTGCGCGGACTCCGGCAGCAGGTGGCGCTGCGGGCTGCTCTCCGCCTCCGGACTGAGGGAGCGCGGCGTGTGGGTGGCCGAGGTGCCCCGCCGCAGCCAGCTGCGAGGGCGTTGTGCGCGGCGACTGAGACGCGCCTTTTCTGGAGGAACGCGGTCCCGGCGCGCAGGGAGGGGGCACTCGCCAGCTCGTGCCGAGCAGGTTTTGCTCTCCCGGGGCGCGGACCCCGAGGCGCGCTAGCCAGGACCGCTGCAGCAGCGCAGCGTCTCATCGCGCCCGCGCTCTGTTCTCGCTGGGTCTGGGGATCCGGGGCGCAAGCGCCAGAGCAGCCACTTTGAGGATGAAGGGCGCCGCACTGTCCGGGAGTGAGCGCTGCCCTGCAGCGCCTGGCCTCCTGCCCCTGTGAGCCCGGGCTGCGCCCGCTATCCACAAGAAGTGGAATGGGCTGCTGTCATGTCTATCTGATTAGACCAGAGGAATAAATTAATTAATTTTAAAAAGCGGGGTGGGATCTGGCCTCTCGGGACGGAGACCCCAGGGCGCTTTCCTTCCTCACCAGCCACCGCTGCCTTGAGTACCCCATACCGGGCTGATGTCACCTCCTGTCCTGGCAGCCCCACCCACTGACACAGTCCTTCCCCTGCTGGGCCTTGATCTCGGGAAGGGGCGGGGCTGCCAGTTACCAGCAGGGAAAGGGAGGGCCCCAAACTCCCCCTCCCACACCCGGTCCCCCTACCCTAAGTTCTGCTACTCCCTGAGGGTCCGGTTAGGGTTTGCTCACAGGATGTTATTAGCTGCATCAGGGACATCCACCTGTTCTTATCAGCCCCCCAGCCACAAGCCTTACTTTCCTCTCGCGGCTGACCACCAGCAGAGAACAGAGAAGGGCACTTAGTGGGGAAACCCAGGGAGGGTATGTTCTTCCCAAGTCTCTGGAAGGCACTACCTGGCTGGGATGGGGGTCTTGCCTGTGAGTGCTCAGCATTGCCTGCCTGTGGGTGCCTGGCCTACACCTAGGTGTTCAACCCTAGGTATGTGGGCAAGAGGTGGGAAGAGAATACTTGGATCAGAAAGATGCCGGCCCAGAGCACTGCTGTGCGGCTGGTTCCCCGTTAGCTTTAGTGTGTTCTTGAACAGGTGGGCAATGTTCTGCCTCTGACCTGGGGGAGATTCCTGGCAAATGATGGGGTAAAGGCCCCCATCTGAGATCCTCCTTCCTTCAGGGTTCTGGGCAGACTTAGGGTCCACCCATCCCAGCCCCACTGAGTGTGAGGGATGTTGGGGGGGTCTCCCAGGCACGGGTCTGACTAGAAAGGGGCAGAGAGAGATGGGGCACTGAAATCTCTTTCAGCTTGTCCTGTGGGTATCAGGAGAAGGGGCTACTGTCCAGCAGAGACCCAGAGCCTAAGGCAGGGAGCTATGGTGGGTGCAGCTCCCTATCCCTCCCAACCCACACAGCAGCTCAGAGGCCTGGGCTCTGAGTCACTGCTCTGGTGTGGCTGTGCAGAGCTCCCAACCTCGCCCTGCTTCCCAGTTTCCGGGTGCAAACACCCTATGGACTGGGGCAGGGCAGGATGCTTTTGGCCCGGCTTTGTTTCCTCCTCTGGCTCTGGCACTCAGACTGAATCTCCTTCCCACCAGGCTCCGGGGCTCCCTGTCCCCCAGCACCCCTCCCATCTTTCCCCCCTACTTCTATTTCAGGCTCTCCTTGGCTATTTATAGCTGTGGCGGACAATTGCATCAGCCTGAGTCTGGCTTCTGCCTACCATGCCAATGGTGCCCGACCCTGGATTGCTGCATTATTCCCCGGGGAAAGGGGAAGAAGCCTTCCGCTCCGCTCCCAACCCTTCTGCTCAAAGAGCTGCCCAGGAAAGTCCTCCTGCACTTTCGCATTTGGTGTTTGCAAAGGAACTGAGGGACGCCTCTGGACTGAGCAGCCAGCTGGGCTCTGTCACCTCCTCTGGGGTCCCAGTGGTGGTCCTTCATGGAGATCTGCTCTGGCCCCTTCCCACTCCAGAGTTCCTCTTCTTCAGCCCTTCCCCCAGAGTAGGCTCCCCCTCCCAGTCTGCTCATTCAGACCCTGCCCTCTCAGAGAATACCCCCTTGGCAGCTGCTGCCGACCTGGGGACACCAGCAAGCTCTGAAGCCAGGCAAGTCCTTATTCAGTTTGGGAAGGATGAAGAACACTTACTAGACTCCTGCTGGGTGTTGGCAGAAGCCTTCCCTGGCAGCCCCCTGCTTTGTGCCTGAGGCCCTCAGCCTCCGTGTGGCTCCTCCCCCGTGCAGCGCTTCCTTCGCCCTTTCTTCACACTGTGGTCCTCGGCAGCGCCCCCTCTGCACTCTCAGCCTTTTCAGGCACAACGTGTTTTGGAGGCCAGGAAACCCTTCTGAGGACCAGCCTCCACACTCTCCTGCTCAGACCCTTCAGTCCTGAGCCTGGGCAGTGCCTGGTACACACACCAACAGAAGCTCCGGCAGGGCTGCAGAGGCTGGAGGGTCAATGAGACCAGCAGCTCAAGGCCAGGCCCAGGACCGGTGAGACAGGGACCAAGTGGAGCCCAATTTTGCCTCTGACATCTGAGGGACAAGCCTTCTCTTCTTTCTGGGCATCGGAGCGGGCTGAATTGGGCTCTGTGGTGGGTCCAGCCTCAGGACTGCTAGTGTGTGGCTTACTCATTGCACGTCTTCTGGGTTCCATCTGTGTGCAAGGACCAGGAGCCTCTTGGCAGCACAGTGGGAGAATGGGGGTCAGCACACAGCTTCAATACACACAGACTCACAGAAAGGGACTGCTGTTCCTCTCCATCCCCCAGAGCCATCCTCCTGCCTCCTATCCATTCACGCACTTATCCTCTCTGCTTCCTGTCTACCCACCCCCCCATCGATCCACCTATCTGCTCATCCCCACTCTCCCACAGCCTTCTACCTTTACCCACCCATCCAGAAGCCACGAGGTGCCTAAGAGAAGTGTAGGGGTAGAAGCAGGGAGTTATGGCTTTGGGGGAGCTTTGGGCATCCCCAACATGGTAGTCAAGGGCAGCTGGAGCCAGCCTAGCATGTCCATCTCTTCTGCTGCCCTTGGTCAAGTTGACCTCAACCTGGCTGAATCAGTAAATGGCAACTACCCGACACCTGTGTGGAGTCTCACACTGTCACCAGAGTCCGGAGCCTGTAAGACCCCTGCACTACACCCCCTGTTGCTGCAGGTGCTCAAGAGCATGGGGTGGGGCACACTGTGTGCCCAAGACATCAGCAGCTTTTTCCAGTCCTGGTTTTATTGACTCCTAGGGGCTGTCAGGATTATAAATAGATGTTCTTGAGCTAAAAATAGCCTTGCTGGAGTCATACCATGCTCCCAGCTTTCAGCCTCTCTGAGGACTCCTGAGGATGCAGGATTCGAGGACCTGTCTTCTGCAGCCTGTGGAGAGGACTAACTGCACCCCTTCCCCCTCCTCTTTTGCACATACCCGTGTACTCTCACACACACACATGTACTCACACACATGTGCATACAGACACACTTGCATGTGTTGGACCCGGTGTCACATCACTGCTTTGAAGTACATATCTGCTTGCAAAGTGGGAAGGAAGGGTCCCTGGACGGATCAGCCAAACCTCTCACAGTTGCTGATCTGCTGAGGAACCGCCTGGAAACTCCAGACAGCACCTTGAGTGGTGGTTGGTGCATCCTGAGAGCTGGCTACATTCCAGCTGCTGCTGGACCGACTCCTGAGCCAATGTGAAGAGACCTAGAAAAGATTCTCTGGAAGTCCACCCTTGGGAGCGTGGGAGGATGCTCACGGCCATGTGGCTGTGATGCCGCACAGTCTATAAGCCCAAGCCAAGGGCTGCACTCACACTGTGGAATCTGTGCAGCTGGTGCACACCGGGATGCTCTGGGCAGGGTGCGTGTGTGCAGGCCGAGGCCAGGCTACCTCCAGGGAGAGGAACCCAGTGGCTGGGCACAGGGCAGGACACACAGCAGCACTTTCCACCAGATATCCTGTGTCCTTTTGATCCTGGTACCATGCACAAGTGGTACTTAGTAGATCCCATTTCTAATGGGAAAGCTACTATCTAGCCTGCGCACACATGTGCACACACAGGTACAGACCTCTGCAGGGCTGCATCCAGCTGTTGACAGTGGGGCTGTGGGTGAGGGGAGTTTTTAAGTCTTCTACTTTTACTAGCAGGTAACAATAAAAAGGATATTTCACATGGTAAGAGTGCACCCGATACCAGTCCCTCCCCATCCTGGTCACAGGGGACAAGCTGCCCCCTCCCCCAGCACTTTGCTCACACAGCAAGAGGCAAGCAGCCTTTCCAGGCCCAATGCACCAGGGTCCTGGCCTCAGGGAGCTTCCAGACTGCTCCCCACCCCCAACCCCACCCACCACCTGCATGAAGAAAGAGGCAGCCAGGCTCTGGGAAAACATCCCTTAGGATTTATTACAGCACATTGTTTCCAAATACAAAAGGAGGGAACAGGAAAGTGCAGCCCGTGGAGGCAGGAGTCTGAAGGGCAGCAGGCTGGCTCCCAGTCCTCAGGGACCGGGAGCCTTGGGTGGGGGACTGGCCGCTTCTCCTGCGCTGGACTTTCCAGCAAATAATAGGAGGGGGCCAGGTCCATTCTGGGCCATCTCAATGCCAGGCAGTGGCCAGGTGGGTGGGGTAGGATGGGTGGAGAGGCTTGGATGGGACCCAGTGACCCCTCCGTACCTCAGACAGTAGGTGGAAAGGGACCAGGGAAGAGCTTGTGCCCAGCCTCCCTGGCATACAGGAGGTGGCAGCCAAGACCAGTGTCACAGAGTGAGAGCAGAGACAGGCTGCCGGCCCTATATACCCCAGGACAGAAGCCACACCTGGGGAGGGCAGGAAAGGGGCCTTGGGACCTGCCCCAGAGTTTGGGGGCTCAACCAGTGGCCCCAGACCACTGTCTCCGGGACAGCAGGGGTGGGGCGAGGAGGGGGGAGCCAGTGCATCCTCCACACCCAGGGTCACCTCAGAAACCCAACACGACAGACAGGAGGCAAATTTACATAATTAATAATAATAATATTAACCAATAATAATAAATACTTAAACCTCTAATCCATAGATTGCAAATACAACAATGATAGCTTATTTTTCGGGGGACAGGGTGGGTGGGACAGAGGGAGTAGGAACAGGACTTTTGCTGAAAGGAGGAACAACAGGAACACAGGGTGTAGGTCAAATGAAGAACAAATAGAAAGACAAGGCCGAGGGGGTGTTGGGGCAGCAGGCTGCAGGACCCAGGCCTGCTACAGGAGCCAGTCCTGCATGAGCCTCCCTCTGGCCAAGCCCTTGGCCCCTTCCTAAGGTGACAGCCAAATCCTAGACTCTAGGACACCTGAGGGGCAGGGACCTGTATCTTGCCCTCAAAACCTTGTGTCCCTATGACTTAAGAGAGTATGGGACAGTGATGGGGGTTTCTCTTTTGCCTTTATCCCGAGGCTGGCCCTCCTGGGCCAAAAAGCCCCCTGGGGGGTGGGGCTGGCATGTCACCTTGAAGATACAGGGAGAGTGTCCTGGGAAAGGGGTGTACTGGGGGTTTCTCTCCTGAGAGGCCCTTGTGGGGGTGGGGGCAGAAAAGGGGATTTCTCCAGAATCTGCTCCTGTCTGGGGCCTTCCTCTGCCTTGGGATGGCTCACCCAAAGTCAGAGGCCCCATCCCCTGGAAGCATGCAGGTTTGGTAGGTGGGAACTCCCTGTGCAAGGCAGGCCTGTCTTCCAAGGCCACTCAGCCTGCAGGTGTCCACCTGAATTCCAAGACCTGCCTGAGGCTGGTGTTGGGTTGGAGAAGAGCCCAGAACAAGATCCTAAACCCACGCCCTCCTCACAGGTGGGCCCAGAGCCCTGGCTAGCCTGGCTCCTCCTGCCTGACACAGGAGTCCCGGAGGGCCCATGTCTCTCACCGGGGTTCCCCATGGGCAGGGGCTTTAGGGGGCATCCCCAAGGAGAGGAGATGGGAGCAGCCTCCTCTGAATGGAGCCATTCTGAGGAGGAGCGACTCAGGCAGGAGTGGGAGGCCCTTTCCAATCCCGTCCCTGTCCTGGAGTCCCCTCTGCTAAGCCCCTCTGAAAACCCTAGCCCCATTGGACCCAGTGCTCACCAACACCTGCCAGGGAACAGCAATGGGGTGGTGGGCAGCAAGGTGCTCCTCAAGTCAAGGCTTGGCACCTGGCGCTGGGGGTTGGCACCTCCTGGGAGGGCCCCAGCTCCCAGGGCCCCTCCCCCACTTATGGCTTTGGTGCAGAGCCCAAGAAGGGAGAAGAGAAGGGAGATGGGAGAAAGGAGGCAGGAGGGGGGGAAAGGGAGGTTCTGCGGCTCAGTTTGTGGCAAAGTTTTTTTTTTTTTTTCTCCTTTTTCCCCTTTTTCTTAAGTAAAAAGTGCATGAAAGCTGGCAGCCTCTTTGCAAGGTCAGCAGTGTTTCCTGGGGAGGGAGCGGGAAGGGGCCCCAGCCTGGCACCCAGCTTGCAACTGAAGGTGGCCTCCTATTGCTTAGAAACTGTGTTTCAGTTAAATACCAGACAGTAAAAATAGAGCTCCGAGGCCCGCCCTGCACTGTTGCCAAATCATTGCCAGAATGAACAGCTTAAATAAATAAAAAAAATCGAAATATTTACTTCTCGATAAAAATCGCAGTAAAACCATTTACCTTTCTTTGCATTATATATAATATATATTTATACTGGGTCCGGCTACTGGCGGCCGAGCCCGGAGTGCTGAGGACAGCAGAGGGGCGCGGAGACCCCACGGAGGGGTCAAGACACCTCGATGACCTCCACGCTTCCGGAGAAGCTGGCCTGCTTGCCCAGACCGGCCAGGTCCTCGCCGCGCGCGCGCCCCTCCACCATGCCCTCCTCGAACTCCATCTGACAGCTGCGCCGCTTGAACTGCGTGTCGGGGGCCGGCTCATCGGGCCAGCCGGTCCGCGCTTCCCGGGGCTCAGCCCGGGCCGCCTCCCGCCGCCGCAGGTCACTGCCTGGTCCTGGTACACCTGCCCGGCCGAAGGCTGCGAACCGCGTGCCACCCGCCCCCTGCGCGCCCTCGGGGCTGAAGCACCAGGGCCCGTCTGGGGACGGAGTGCCTGGGGAATCCAGGGGAGGCGCCCAGGTTCCTGCGCCAGCCGGCTGGCCTGGTCCGGGCAGTCCAGCCGACAGGGCTGAGAGGCCATGCCGCGGAGTCTGCCTGGCAGCGTCGCCAAAGTTCAGGCCGAGGCCATGAGCTGGAGAGCGCGCAGGAGAGCCAGCGGGAGGTCGGGGCCGCCTGCGGGGACGTGGGCGCGCCTCGGGTGCTGGGTCCGGGCTGTCGGGGCTGGGCGAGGGGAGACCCAGCGTACCCCCTGACGGGCTGTCCAGCTTACAGAGCTTAGGGGCCTCTCCAGGGTCAGGCGGGCCCGGGCATTCTGGCCGCCGGCTGGGGGCGTAGGCGGACTTGATGTCCAGCGAGAAGGAACGCTTGAGGCGGTTGGTATCTTGGAGGCGGTCGGAGGAGAGGTGTAGGCCATGGAGGCCCTGCTGTAGTGCGCTGGTAGCCCGTGCCATGGGCACTGGGGCCTCCCCACCGGTGCTTGGGCTGCCCTCCCTGGCTGCGGTAGTGGCTGCGTTCCCCGTGGCAGCGCTCTCTGAGGTAGGTGGTGGCAGCCGGGGCAGTGGGACCCCTGCCGCAGGGCCTGGGAGGGATTCAGGGGTCCCAGGGTGGGTCGCATCACCCTGCAGGGCAGCCAGTAGCTTCAGGCTCCGCTCATACTCCAGCAGCTGGCCCAGGAAGTTGAAGTTGGGCGAGATGGATGGGCGCCGGTCCTTCACAAACCTGGAGTGGGCAAGGAGAGGTAGTCAGTGGGAGAGGCTCTCACCAGGTCCCACACATCAACTGATGTGTGCCCACGGACTTCGACTTCCCCTTCCTGGCCAGGGCAGGAGGTTGGGCCATTCGGATGCCAGTAGGTGGAGAGGGGAAGGGAGGGAATGCTGTGGGCCATAGGTTGCTGAGTTCAAGCACCTGGAACCCAGGAGGAGTGCAATACCTGTAGGCATCATCAGAGGACATGCCCATGGTCTTCATGATATAGGCGATGGCGATGGTGGCAGAGCGGGAGATGCCAGCCAGACAGTGGACGATGACTTGGCAGCTGGACAGCTTGGCTTTATCTGGGAGCAGAACCATGGGGACCAAGTGAAAGCTGAAATTGCTAGGCCCCTCCCTCCCTTTGGTAGCACCCCCCCACACCTGTATCAACAGTCCCAGCTACTTTTCAGGGACCCCTCCCTTGCCTGAGCAGAGTGGCCACAGTGCCTGGCCTCCCCTCTGTCTCGGCTTGCCCTCCTGGGAGGGGAGCAGCAGCACCCAGCCTCACCAATGAACTCGATGGACTTGTCCAGCCAGGGCAACAGCTTCTCGCAGTAGTTGTCATTGATGGGGATGCGCAGGAAGTGGCTCTCGCAGATGAAGTCTGGCTTGGGGCAGGAGTTGCTGGCATTGAGGACATAGCTTATTCCATTTTGGGTCATCAGATCCTGGAGGGGAAGGAGGATGGGTTGAAGAGGTGGCAGAGAAAAGAGAGCCCCCTGGTGGGGTTAGATGCTCTTCCTCTCTGCAGCCTGAAGGCCGTGAGTGTTGGGGTGCTCCTGAGCCTAGATCCCAAGCCCCAGTTGGTCCTGGTTCTGGCCATGTGGAAGGGGCTGGGCCTAGGAGCTCCCTCCCATCTCCACGACAGAGCCCAAAGGCCTTGAGCTGGAGCTGGGGGACCGCTGGCCTCCCTGCAGCTCCGCCCACAGTCTGCGGTAGGCTCCCAGGAATTTCATGGTTGCCTGGGCGGTGGCTTTACCCTTTTCCCTTGTCACCATTTTTAAAACACGGGATTCTTTCAGAGCTGGCAGGGGCCCAGTGACATCAGCAGTTTGGCATGCGGGCTCCAGCTCCACCATGGAAGGGGCTGGGAGCCTGCCTCTCCACCCAGCCCTGCTGGTACCTCCCCCATGCCCTGCTCCGCTATGTTGGGCTGGGGCCCTCTGTTGTCCTGTGCCCCCACCACATGCTCTCCCACCCTGGTTCATCCATCGCCCCTTCCCTCTTCCTCCCCCAGGCTACCCCAGGAGTTAGCTCTTGAACCCCTGCTTCTTTCCCTTGTCAGCCAGAATCCCTAGTGGTGCACACACCTTATTCAGGACGTCTTTCTGAGAGCCCAGGTAGAGGTGAGGCAGGATGCGGGTCAGGCCCACACTGGGCACAGGCAGGCAGGGCTGGGAGAGGCTCATGGGCAGCAGGGTGGCAGGCTTGCCCTCGCAGAGGCCAGGGAAGCAGGAGGAGAAGGTGGCAAACCCGCCTGTAGGAGGAGGCACAGGAGGCACGTCAGGCTGGCTGGCCAGCTGGGGCAGGAGAGAGAGCCTGGGCACTGCATCCGCTGCCGCAGCTCAGCCACACCCCACCGACCCTGCGCAGAGCTGGCCAGCCAGCCTCTGGCCCAGGTACCTGGTCTCCTGCTGGCAGGCCTCTCTGTCACGCTGGGGGTGCGTGCTGCTGCCCACTTACAGCCTGCACCTACGCCCACATTCCTTCTCATACTAATTAAGGGATGGCCCCACTGTGGACGCTGCTGTGATGCCCATAAATGTGGGGTCGAGGTGGCCAGCTAGCATGCATGCGATGGTCCAGGCAAGGGCTGGCTCAGACCTCCACAGGGTCTCCTGTTGAGGGCAAGGGTCACACAGCTTGGGGAGAAGCACCCTCCTCAGTCCCAGCACACCGCTGGCCCAGGGCCAGGCCAGGCCTTCCGTCTCCTCTGCTGCACTGATGCAATCCCTCCCTGACTCCACTTGGCTGGCAGCCCCACACCTGGGCTCTGGTGCCAGGCCTCCGAGGTAAGGGCTTCTAGAGGGCCCTTCCCTGCCCCGGGCATGACATCACCCACTAGGATTGGCATAGCCCACAGGGATATCTGTGTTCTGGTCGGAGCTCTGTTCCACCAACAGGAGAAACCTGGGCACAGGGAGCATCTGCCCTGCCACCTTCCATGTGCAGGCAAGTCCCAGGCCCCAGACTATGAAGGGAACCCTCCACTGACGGCTGAAGAGACTCCAGCAGGGGTCCCTGGGGTGTCTGACTCAGCCACATGGGGCAGAGCAGGCCTCTGGCCTCAGTTTCCTTATCCTGCCTGCCACACAGCATTGCTGTACAGCTCAAAGATAAGAATGACTAGGGAGACAGGAGAATGGACCTGGCCACACCTGACCTGGTGGGGTGACTGCTGAGTCTGACCAGGCACTGGGCAGCACCCATCCAGTGGCCACCAGTTCTTGATAGGGCAAGCTGAGACCTGTCTAGAATTCCCCGGGGTGTCCACATTTCTTGAGAGACAACCCTCATAGCAAGTGGGTTCCTGTTTCTGGCCTCAACTGATTATCTAGCACATGAGACAATAGCTCAGACCCACCCCATCCCATGGGAAAGGGCAGGAAAGTGGAGGCAGGGTCTTGGGCCTGGGAATACCATGCTATTTCCTGCCCTGGTCTTCAGGAGTGGGTGCCAGGGACCTCCACACTTCTTGAGGACAGAGAAGTCTGGCACTTTGGCCTCACCCCGGTCCAGCTCACAGATAGCTGATACAATATCCACCCAGAATGTGTGCTGTGTGGGCTTCCTCTACACCCAAACAAGGCTTGACTTGGAGGGGGCATGGAGATGACCTGGGAGCATTCAGGCCCTAGCTTTGGAGGAGAAGTGGTTCCTTCCTTAGGAACTGCTGGCTGGACAGGAAGGAGCAGGCCACAGCATGGGGTGTGGATTCCATCAGAGTCCCCCCCCCCCCCCCCCCGTCTCCTCCCAAAGCAGGGAAGTTCTGGCAGGTGTGGCCACCTGGTAGCCTTCTCAGCCATGTCCCAGGGAAGCCTCCCAGGACCCCCAGGCAGAGCCAGGCAAGTTGGGTGTTTCTAGAGTCTCCAGGTTTCAGGATTTCAGAGCTGTCCAGGCTTTGGGGATGTTCTGGCAAGGGAGGGGCACCAGACTTTAGTGAGTGGGTCTCTGTGGGGCCTAGGAGCCTCCCTAGCCTCCAGCCATTTCCCAAGGACACCTTCCTACAGCCCACCAAGGCTGCCTGTTCTCTGGGGTCCTGGAGGGCACACCTGCTAGCCACAAGGAAATCTCAGACACACGCCAAAGGGCAGGTACTGGCATGAGTGCCGCCAGACAGACCCCATGTTCACCTTTCCTGCTGTCCTGAAAACAGGGTCCCAGACTCGCAGCTGCCTGCATGGGAGCACAGAGCCCGGAAGGGTTCCCAGACCCTCTGGACTCAGGGAGGGCTCTTGCTGCAGCTCCTGTGGGGGTAGAGGGCCTTCTGGGGTGTCTGGACTGGGCTGCAAGGGCTGGGTTGGGGGTACTATCGTGACACTACCTGCCCTCCTTCTGTAGGACCAACACTTCAGCAGGCACTGGCTCCAGGGAGGGCACACCGCTGCTTTGAAGCGCTAGGCCCTCTCCTGTCCCTGCCCCTGCTGGACAGGACAGCCTGCAGCAGCGGTGGAGTGGGGGCTGGGTCACAGCAGCAGACCCTGGACTAACAGTGCTGCTCCTGCTTGCCGCAGATCTGCCCTGCCAGGGCGTCCCCTTCCTCCACTGAGCCATCCTCCTCTTCCTCTCCTCCGGGCCCAGGAGGGGTCCGGAGTGAACAACAGAGGAGCGGGGACCAGGCACCCCTGCTGGTGGTCACGGCAGGCAGCTCCCTCCCTGCTCCCCACTCCCCTCCTTCTCTCTGCTCAGAGGAGGGCTGGCTCAGAGCAGGGGCTGTGCCCACCTTAGGGAGGAGGGCTGGTGGGCAAGGCCTGCGAGTCCTGAACTCGAGTCCTGAGTTGGTGTCACCAGGAGCCCACCTCATGTGATGGGACCATGCCTCCTTCCTGGCCTGGCCTTTAGAGAACTGGGGACAGATGTAAACCTTGTAGGGATGGATATTCAGAATGGGAAGAGCAGGTGGAAGCTGAGAGCTGAGTGGGGTAGGGGACAGACAAGATCAGCCATGCCCTCCAGGCAAACCCCAGCCTCCCACCCTGTACCCCCAGGGAGGTAGGCCCTTCTGAGCGCTGGCCCCCTCCCTAAGCAGGTCAGGGAGGTGTGTTCTCGACCCACTTCTGACTCTCAGAAAAGCCTCATGGCTCCCACTCCTGGCGAGGGTGGCAAGCTGGACCCAGAAGGGCTCCTGTTAGGCCCAGGACTCCTCCCTCCCTCCACTCTGACTTGGCCTCCCAACGGTAACCTGGGGGAAGAGGACTGGATTCCAGGGTGTGCAGCTCTGTGCTGTGCTTATGGGTCCCCAGTTCACACACAGGCACCGCAGACCATCACAAGACATCACAAGTGGGACACATGGCTGCAATTGCCAGGTGCCCAGCACAGTGACGGCAGGGTGAGTGTCAACTCATTCAGACACAAGAGACTATAGCAAGTACCTTGCATGTGGTACAGAACCCCAAGCCTCCTAGATGCCCCTCAGGAGGCCTGCCCAGCAGCCTGACTAATGTGGAATGCAGGTCCCCAAGGCCTGGGTTGGGGGCCACTGTGCCTGCTAGGTACCAAAGCCAGAGGGCCAGCTTGGTTGCTCGCTGGCCATCCCACTGTTGCCCACAGGGTGGGTATGTGCTGTCTTGAGCCTCCACTCTCCACCTGCCTGCTACTCCCTGTGGTGCACAGAGGTTGGGTTGCAGGAATGCTGATGAAGACCTCAGACCCAGGGGGGGAGCGTGGGCATTCCTGGGACACACCAGCTCCATCTGGCCCCTCTGGGACCTGGGCCACCTCCCCAGGAAGTAGATCCCACAGAATCCCTCTCACCATTGCCTGTGAGTGTGTGTGTGTGCGTGTGTGTGCCAGGGGCTTTCAGTCTCCAGTGTGGAGTCACAGGGCCAGGCTGCTGCTGCAGAACAGGTAACCCCAGGCAGCAGCCCTGGCTAAGCAGGCTGTTGCTAAGCAATCTGTGGTCAGCTGTGGCCTTCAGGGAGACCCCCTTGGTACAGACCAGTTCTAGCTCAGACAGATTCCCAAGGGTGGGGCCTCTGCCTCTGCCCTGTGACCCAGAGCTTGGGTCCCTGGCCCTGCTCTAAAAGAGCTAGCCTTGGGGTTTCCTCCTGTCTACCTTTCTACCTGCTGACCATGGCAGCAGGCCCAGGTTACACAGGTCCTGAAGCGTGAGAACTAGAGGCACTGAAGCCTCCCCACTGCCCCAGCAGACACTGGCCTCCTTGGACACCCCATCCCAGCCAAGGAGACATTGGGGAAAGAGGAGAAGGTGTCCCGGCAGGGGCCCCTTCGCGCTCACCTGTGAGGATGGCCACACTGTCGAAGCAGCCGTCTAGCTTGCTGAGCAAGATGGACAGGAAGCTGTCTGCTGCCAGCACACTGGCGTCCCGTGTGCTCTGGTCATAGACCACCACGTCCTGTGGTTCCGTGGCCTCCACCTGGGGGCCGTGAGGGCAGAGGTCAGGGCGCCGGGGCACCCATCAGGTGCCCTGTGTCCTGCCACTGCCTGTTGCCTCTGGTTCAGGGAAAGAGTGAGGGGTCAGAGGCCCAGAGGAGGGGGTGCTGTCACCTTGCTCCCTGAGGGTGGGCAGGTGCCGCCACCACCTCACACATTCTCCTTCACCTGCCCAGACACACACACACACATACTCCACCTGGGCAGGTGCAAACACCCATGGCCTTGCAGACAGGCATCAGACCAGGGAAAGACAGAGGGGCTCCTGATGAAGGAAATAGACAGAGTGGCTGTCCACTGTGGCCAGGCCCATGTCGGAGACACAGGAGAGTGACAGGTCCTGGGCCACATGTATGAGGTCTGAGCTGGCTTCCAGGGTGGCTGAGCCATCCTCAGGCTCTTGGAAGCATGTTTCTTGGATTTCAAAGCAGTGCCCTGGGTCCAGGCTCAGTGAGCTGACTGCTAGCCCACCTGACTCCTCTCCCCTCCAGCCCCTAGATGGAGGAACTGAGGCTGCAGGGGACCCCACCTGCCAAGCCAGGATGCAGGCCTGGGGCTCCTGCTGCCCTCCTCCCTACCCCATGGGCCAGTCTTGGGGCCAGATGTTGAGCGTTTTTGCTCAGACAGGCTGAGGTCCCCACCCCCCAAGCACGCTCAGTCCTTAAGCCAGCTGAGCCACCAACCCTGGCTGGATGATGTCATCGGCAGCCAATGGGATTGCACTCTGGCCGGGAGTCCTCATGGGGGGTGATTAATCACAGGATTCCCTTCACTGGAGCCACGGGGGAGCCATTCTGGCCTTGAGTGGGGACTCCTGTCAAGCAGCCATCCCCCCCCCCCCTCCGCTCACATCCCGGCCTGCAGTGGGGAAGAACTGTGACCAGGATGCTCTCTAAGCCTCCAGGCTGCCCCAGCCTAAGGTGGTAGGAGGGGTTGCTGCTGCCCACACAGGTCACTGGCTCAGTGTTCCTCCCTAGTAGCTGGATTCAGTGGTTCTGAGGAGAAATGAACTGTCCAAATGAACTGTTCCTTCCTGCAAGGACATTCCTGGGGGGCCACAGAGAGAATTCTGGCTCACTGAAGACCCCGGGGGGTGAGGGAAGGACTGGGATGCTAGCCTTATGGACTGCTCGGCGTGGGCCCCAGACCACTCCTCCTGCCCCCATGGCAGTCAGAGTGGCCACCCAGCTGTGCCTGCGTGTGTGTCAGCCCCCAGGCCCCTGTGTCTCTCGTCGTTCTCTGTACCCTGTGAGGGGCTACACCTCGGTGTGGCAAGCCCACCACCTCGGTGATCTGAGTGGGCACGCAGACAGGCAGGAGGCTGGCAAATGAGCAAGAGAGCCTGAGAGCGTGGAGGAGCCCAGTGTGGGTTCAGGGGCCGAGGAGGTTCCGCTGTGCACTAAGAGGTGACGGGGACACTCTCAGGGACAGGCGAAGGGTACCTGACTGCGCACAGCGGGCTGGATGAGCTCCGCGATGGTCACTTTGCCCTGCTGCAGCCGCCGCTTCACCAGCTTGGAGCAGCAGATGTTGACGGAGCTCAGCACGTGCCAGCTGTTGTACTCCACAAAGGAGCGGCTGTCAATGACCAGAGGCCCCCCAGGCCCGCCTCGCAGCAGGCTGGCCAGCTTCTTGGCGTCCATCACTTTCCTCGGGAGCCGGTCCCCGGCCATGGTGGGGCAGTGTGTGGTGGGGAGGGTGACCCTGAAGTCAGGAGGGTACGGCCTTGCGGCGTGGAGACTGCCCTAGTGCATGGTGCCAGACCTGAGGGAGAGGCAGGCTGTCAGCAGCGCCACAGGCCCCGGGGGTGGCCAGAGACTCCTGGGCAGGCTGGGGCTGGAACCCGGACGTGCACCCTGGAGCACTTTGTCCCAGACGCATCAGTCTCACCCAGGGTGGAGGACACAGGAGACCCTGTCCAGCCCCTGCACTGTCCAGTCCTGGCATCAGCAGCTGCTCAAGGCACAAGGAGGCAGAGGAGGGTAAGAGGGACCCAGAAAAAGGGTCCAGACTGTCCCCAGGGTCCTTCCTCTGCACCCTGGCATGCAGCTACACTCCTCTGTTCTGGAACCTCTGCCCCGTTGTCCTCTTCTTATCTACCCTCCCCGAGTAAGACGGGTCCAGAGCTTGCCCTCACCCCTCTGCCCTCTGCCCAGCTAGCTGCCCTTACCCCTGCCCTCCTTCCCTGGCACAGTGCCACAAGGCCAATCCCTAGAGGCTCATCTCCAAGGGCAGCTCTCTGAGCCGATAATCCCCACCCTGGTGAGGGGCGGGGGCGGGGGCTGGGACTGCCTCTGCTGCCTCTGGCTCCTGGATGCTGAAGGGCCAGGGTGCTGGAGGAGGAGCCTGGATGTGAGGACAGGGACTGCACTGTCCCAGTTCTGCAGGCTGAGGTCTGGCCCACGCTACCTGCTGCACAAAGGGGTGGGGGTGAGTGCATGGCCCCTGTGGGGTGTGCGGGGCGGTGCTCGGCGCAGCAGCGGCCTGGGGTCTCAGGGCCCCTTAGAGGCAGCCTGCACACGAAGGTCAGGCGCCGGAGGTCCTCAGCATGGCCCCAAATGTCCTCGGGCTGAGGGGTGTTTAGAGGTGGCGGGCACCTGGGGACACTGGAAGCCCTTCCTGCAGGCTTGGTGTCAAGTCCTATATCCCCTGTCACCGGCCAGCACTGGCCTTTCTGTAAGTGCCCTCAAGCCTCACAGCCCCTTAGCAGACACAGTATCAGGGTTGACAAGTCTGCTTCACGTAGGGGGAAAAGGAGGCTCAGGGCAGGGGTGAGACCCACCCAGGTCACACACAAGGAGGCTGGACAGAACCCAGGGTCCTGGGTGGCCTGCGTGGCTCCAGCCCCCCAGTGCCATGGTAGCCTTTCAGTGGAGGTCTGTACTGTACCATATCTGTACCAGCCCAGGGCGTACCCCAGAGCCTGTAGCAGAGGGACAAGGTGGGCAAAACCCCCTTGATGGGCCCTCAACCCACAGCCACGTGGGGCCCTGGAGTGGCACACCTGACCTCAAAACATTACAAACAGCTTCATGAAGCTGGGGACCACAGTGACAGCTGCCACTGGCTCTCTATCCCCTGGGTCAGCTCTCAGGCCAGTGGGTGAGGGCTGTCGGCAGAATCCCAGAGAGGGGGCAGAGTAGCTAGGCGGGTACAGAGGAGCCTCAACACACCACCAACAGATGTAGTGGGGCAGGATGGAGCCCTGCTGCCCCTGGCCACCCCCAGAACCCCTTTCCTTGGGCACCTGCAGCTCAGCCCCTGACCTGTCCCCTCCTGCCCTGCCGTAGCTGGCCTCACTAGGCCAGGTGGGTAGCCGTATGCTGAGCCACAAAACTGTGAGAGTGGGGCAGCACAGGGGCAGGGGGACCGGGAGTGCCACTCACTGATTCCCATGCCTCCATCTCTCCTCATTCCTCCACGGGGGAAGGCCAGGATTGAGCCTCCCCCCGGGGCCAGTTCAACAGTAACAATCCCTGCCTGCTGATGAGGGGTTTCCTGCCTACTTGCTGAGGGGATTGCTGCCTCCTGAAGGGGGCCCTGCCTACAGATTTAATTCCTCTATGAACTGTCTTGGGAAGTTCTCCTCAATTCTAACCTGAATCCTGTACAAGTTGGTGAAGGGCCAGCAGGTCTTCTGGACCAGAGAGAGCACCTTGTGCAGGCCTGGGCAGAACTTCTGCCCTGGGTGGCTAGAGCAAGAGCAGGCCACAGTGAGGTAGGGGCACTGGGGGCTGGGGGTCCCCAGGCTTGCCCCCCCAGAGCCTCAACATCCTCACCTGCCAAGTGGGCAGTGCTCTCACCTGAAGCAGAGAACGCCCAGTACAGAAGGACACTCACAGGCCCTGGCCCGTCCGCAGCCCTGAAGGAAGCTGGGCTGGGCAGGTGCCCATTCGGAAGACAGACAACCAGCGCAGGCCTAGGAGGGTGGTGGTGGAAGGCCTGACCCAGAGGGAAGGGCAGGGAAGGGCAAGTCTGGGAGCTGGAGAGGTGGGCAGGGGGCTCAAGGCCTAGTACCTGGTCCCTGCCCTGCCTCCCAGGAACCCTCGGAGCTGAGGCTTGGCCCTGTTAGCCACCATAGTATTGTTATTTGCAGCCGAGGGGGACTCATTAGCAACTTAGCACCTCCATCGTCACCATGGCAACCGCAGAGGTGCCAGGCAACGGCTGCTCCTGCCACAGCAGCCACAGCGCAGGCTGCTCTGTTCTGCTGAGCCGCAGGTCACCCCTCCCCACTGGCTCCCACTCCTCACAGCAGGTGCCCTGTAGCTGGGCCGGCATGGGCCCCAGCCAGTGAGGAAGCCTGTCCCCCACCCTGCCCTACCTAGTCTTAATTCCCAGGATCCACCTCGCACTGCAGTTCACTGGCTCCCGGCTGCCTCCTCCGAGGCTTTCTTGTCAGCATGGGGAAGGTCTGGCCAGAGCACACCCTCCTGCAGAAATCTCTGCACCCTGGTGCCCCCAGGGTGCATGCTGGGGGGTGGACAGGCCCTCCCCTTTGGCCTTCGCCAGATGCTCTGATCAGAGTCCAGAGCTGGGCGGAGTAGGTGGGGAGTGGAGAGGTTGGGTCAGCCCTGAGCAGGTCAGCAGGGTTAGGACAAGCAGGGGGAACTGAGGCAGGCCAGCACCCCATCAAGCCCCCCCAGGCCTGACCCATACCCCATTCCTGGGAACCTAGGAACCTGGGAACCAGGGTGGGAGAACGCCGTCACCCTGCTATTTCAGAGCCTGGTGTGGGCAAGAGGAAGTCCTAGTGGGGCAAGACCTGCAGGTACAGTCTGAAGAGCTCGGAGGAAAGGGGGCCCCAAGGCCAATGTCCCAGGCTATGACCTTCCAGCTCCCTCACAGCCCAGCCTGGCTCCTGGGCCCACACTGCCCTCTGCAGATGCAGGAAGACACACACCCCTTGCACACCTGCTGAACCTGGATGGCCTACAATCTAACTCTTCCCGTGTGTAATTACTCTCACAGGGATGCAGGTGCGTACACATGAGGTGCCAGAGTGTGCACACGCCCATGTGCATATTCACACACATGTGCTCACCCTCTGCATACCAAAATCCCGGAGCATCTCAGTACACCTGTACCCCAGGTACTAGCTCTGAGACCTCACACACGGACTCCTACACCTCAGGCCTCCACACAGCATTCTTGTGCCCGAGCGCATAAGTGACTAGCAACAGTCAAGTGCTGGGGCCTGCCACAACTGATAGCACACTCACCCAGCTACCTCCTGCTTACACCCAGTGGGAGGAAACTCACTACCTCTAGAGATGGCTCCCAGAGCCATCAGCCACTGGAGGGCAGGGATGGTGTCTCCCTTCCCCTGCTCAGACAAGAACTTCAGACAAGAACTGATGATGGAGAACTGAGCTGCTGAGCTGCTGGCTCACTGTCACCCAGGGGCACCTCTGGAGGCCAGGAAGGGAGGTTGGAGGGGTCATCCAGGAGACAGGGTTCCAGTGCTCACAAGGGTCAGTCCAGTGCTCTGGCCCCTCCCTTCCCTCAGCTCCCTGGGGCAAGTGGGGACATAGTCTGCTTTGGCTGGGACAATGGTAAGGCCACGCAGAGCCAGCACTGGACTGGAGAGTGGCATGGAAGCCACCTCAGTTCCCAGGAACAGGAGTGGGCCCAGCCTGGGGTGGAGAGGCACAGCAAGTAGGCCTTTGAGAGGGAGGCCAGAAGCTTCCCTCCACTCCCACCTGGCCCTTGCAGCCCCCCTGATCTGCAGGGCTTCAGTCAGTCACTGTCCCAAGCAGCCCAGAAGTGGCCTCAGTCCTGAAGTCTTGTGACCAGAGCCATCGCTCCCTTGCTGTGAGTTTGGACCCTTCCCTGCTTTCTCGAAGCTGCCCACCAAGGCCTCCCCAGACCTGCCACGGACCAGCCAGACTCTCTCCTGGGTCTCCAATGCAGTTGAAACTTTTGGGTCCAGACATGAGCATGAGCCCAAGAGAAGAGATGCCTGGAGGAGTCCTGACCCAGGAGGACTGGAAGCGCTCTCTGCATCTCTGCTCACAGAACTCCGCTCCCAGGGGTAGCCTCCCCAAAGGCTGAGGGCAGCAGGGAAGAGAACTGCCCAGCAACTCTCCTGAGGCCCCACTGCAGGTATTTCAGTCAGACCTAAGGATGAACTTCTACCTCCTGGTCACATGATCTGCCCATGGGGCAGGTGCTTGTCAACTGAAGAGCAGATACACAGAACTCTGTCCTCCCTGTGCAGAGCCAGGCACTGCAGGCCACCCTAATTTGAAAGGCTGCTCTGAGAGCAAGCAGGTGTGAGATGGTCTGTGGGGGTCCTCTGTGCTTCTACACAGACCCCTCGGGCAGGGGCATGCAGCACAGAGGGCTGCTCTCCTGCCTTGCCACACCCCACCCCATCCCGAAATGCACAACAGAGCACCGCAGGGCTAAGCCCCCCGCTTCCTCCGTCCCAGAATACCACCAAGGCCCCCAACTCCAAAATCCAGCGCACCTTTGCAGCAGGAGGTCAGAAAGCAAATTCTCCCAGCAGGGATGACTTGGTGGGGGCTGGGTCTATTGTGGCTCCTCCCTCTCCTGGCCAGGCTGGTCAGCACCCTGCAGCTGGCCTGCACCCCTCCCCAGGTGGGCAGAAGGCCTAGGAGGCTGGCTGAGCCGGCCCCTCCCCCAGCACCGCGTCTGCTTCTGCAGCCGGCAAGGATGGTCTTTATTCCGCATAGGCTGAGCACCCCAAGGTGCGGGTGTGGAGCAGCCTGACCAAGAGGAGGATCTGCAGGTTCTCCCCGCGCAGATGTGGACCGAACCCTTTCCCGAGGCTTCCTGCGAGCCAAAGACCGTTTTTCCTATGGCCGGCCCAGGCTCCACATCTCCTACCCGCAAAGGACGACCTTCTCCCATTCTGGCCCTCAAAGGGGATGCGGCGTAGGGGCTCCGACAGCTCTGCGTTTGCATCAAATAACCCATCTGGGTCCTTAATTCACGTCCCCCCCCAAATAAGAAGGAATTTCGGGGAGAAGGAAAGCGGCCCCCCGGGCGTTGAGCCGGGCGGGGGTCCGCAGAGCGTACCCAGTGAGCCGAGGCCGGGGCTGGGGCTGGGCCCTAGCCCTACGCTCGCGGGCTGGGGCCGCCTCCTCCCGGGCGCCCGCCGAGAGACCTCGACGCTGCGCGGGTGTCGGGCGCTTGGGTCGACCCCTCCCCACCGGTTCTCCCGCTCCCCGCCGGGCCCGGCGCCCCGCTCACCTGGTTCTCTCTCACCGCCGGGACGCACCGGGACCCGCGCCGCACTCAGGGCGCTCGCTCCGCTGCGCCGCCCATGGGCCCGCCCGGGGGCCGCGCAGCCGGGGCAGGGGCCGGGGGGGCGCACTGGCCGCGTCGCCGCCGCCCTCGCCGCCGCCGCCGCCGCCGCGGGGAGCGCTCGCTCGAGCCGGAGAGCGCGCACTGCGGGCGGGCACGCGCGCTCGCGGCGCGCATCCCAGCCCGCGACTCGGCGGGCGCGGCCGGCGGCTCCGGCTCAGCTCGGCCCGGGCTCGGGCTCCGGCGTCCGTGTGGGGCGGGGGCCGCGGAGCCGGCTCAGCAGCCTCGGGAGCAGCGAGTGACAGGCCCGGGGCGGAGGGCGGGGCCGCCAACGGGGATGAGGTCAGGCCGAGCGAAAAAGCCCCTGACGTCACCTGCAGCCAATCAGCACGCGCAGCTCGAGGGCAGATGACGTCAGCCGTGCCCCGGCCCCGAGTGCAGATTAGAGGCGGCGGCCGCGGGGGCGGGGGTGCCGGGGCTCGCCGCCACCGCCCTCCGCGCTCACCTGGCACCGGCTCTTAAAGGAGCTACGCGGCGTCCCGGTCCCTTGCCCGGGCGACCGGCGGCGGTACTGGGGACCCCACCACCAGGAAGCCTTTCCAGCCTAGGGCTCAGCGTGGCGCCCCAGGACCCCCCTGCCTTGCTGCGCACGGACCCGCGGGCGGTCCTCCTGTCCATTTCCTTGGCGCGAAGGTCCTCTCCCTGCCCGCCTGGGCTGGAGCTGGAGCCGGCTTCTCTCCTGTCCCCAGCTTTTGTTCACATAGAGCCGCAGCCCGGAGGGCCTTCTTCAGCCCCCGTGCGGCCTGCGAGCGCGCGCACGACGGCCCAGCCGGCGAAGCGTCTTACCTGCAGCATGCACGTTTACCCTCTACGCGACCCCTGCAGGTGGGAGCCGGATCTCCACTTTGCTTGGGTGGAAATCGGAAGCTCCAGAGGCGACACGGCTTGTCTCAGGTCACAATCCCGTCAACGCTGGAGTTGGGCCGTTTCCAGAACCCCCTAGCGTTCTTGGGGCGGCACTGATCCTAACCCCACTCATGACCTCTAGCCTTTGACCCTTCCAGTGAAAACTCACCCCTCTACAGCTCTCCACGACCACCTTAATGTCACCCAGGCAGGCTGGGGAATGTCAGCCCCAGCCCACCACTGTGGGAACATAAGCACCTCCAGAGCGCTAACAAAACATAGGTAATGACACCTTGGACCTTATTGGGCCGGAAGCACACGGGGGCCAGTTCTGAGGCCACTCCAAGGCACCTGCAAGTCTCAGGTGGCCACCCCAGGGACAGCTGTGGCTCAGGAGGGGCCGGGTGGGCCCAGAGTCCTTCACTCAAGTTCATCCAGTATTTACTGAGCACCTTCTTTGCGCCAGGCCTTGTGCCCTGCGCCAGACCCAAGAAAGAGAACAAAGAGCCCTGTAGGTGGGAGCTGAGGAGCCCTGGGAGTCTTTGAAGGTAATGATTTGGGGAGGGGGAGTGTGACAGGACACCTCAGACATTTAAAAATTGCCCTTGAGTGGGGTGTTGGATGGAGCATAGGGGCCATCACTCTCCAACCTGGGCCCCTAGCCGACCTGTCCTCTAGGGTCACCCTGGGGTTTGGAGCTGGGAGGGCAGTGCCTTACTGGAGGGAGATGGGAAGAGCTGAAGGGCGGCCCTCAGCCAGTGCTTGTTGAGTGAAGGGTCTTAGGAAGGCTGACTGACAGGCCAAGCCCCTCCTGGGACCACAGGCTCAGAGGGTAAATGAAAACTGGACCCTCTGGGCAGAAGGTAGGTGCTGGGCAGGACCCTGCAGGACCTTCCCCTTCCACCCCTGTCTCCTGTGTGCACAGCAGGTGTTGAGGCCCTGCTGGTGGCTCTCTTCCCTCCTGAGCCTGAGAAGAGTCCAGGCTTTGTGTGTTTGGGGCGGAGGGGGGAGTGCATTGTTCTTGGCTCAGAGGAAGCACAGGACAAACACCTGGAGGGAGAATCCTGGAAGGAATCCCTGGGAGCCCCTGGACTGTTTGGGGTTGGCTCTAGGTTCAGGTCTTCCCTCTCTCCCTGCCCCAAGCTGGACCCTGGCTGGAGGTGGACCCTGAGCCTGGAAGTCAGCTGGATGCATGGCCAGATCAGTGGGGGTGGGAGATATGACCTTGCTGGGTTTCCACTTACTCCTTGTCTGAAAAGTGGGGAAGCTGGGCCCTTGGAATTCAGGCTGAGACTGGAGGGGCCACATGGTAGGAGGTGCCTGCAAGGCTCCCCAGAGGGCAGCAGCAGGCCTTGAAGGATCTGGGATCTGCAGGTGTGGAGAACTCACTGTCAAGAACTCACCTTAGGGGCTGCCCGGCCAGCTTTCTCCCCATGCCAGGCCCAGAATGAGCCTAGTGGGGGACTGCACCTCCAAGGTGTCCATGTGGCTGCTGCAGGATAGGGCAGGAGCCTCTTCATCCCAGCGCTGATGTGGTCAGCAATTGCAGATGCCCTGGGAGTGACCACTGGCTCCTAAGACCTCCGGGCATGTGCAGCACTCCTCACAAGGCCTGAGCAGGGGTGGATGGTGACCAGGAGTCCCATCTGTAAGATTTGGGAAGGTAAAGGTGTGACCCTCGGCTTCCCCTAAGACCCTGGGCACCCCAGGAGGAGAGGGCCATACGATTGTGGTTCTTTTAAAATCCCCATGGAGGACTCTCAGGCAAACAAGCAGTTAACACCTCGGACTCTGTTCCCACTGTGTGAGGGCGGCCCTTTCCCCTCCTCTTGCACTGCTCCCTCAAGGGCCTTGCCTGGGAAGCTGGGACTCTCCACAGCAGCCCACAGCAGCCAGCTTCTCCTCTCCGTGCAGGCGTGGATGGGGAGGGGGCTGCGGTGGGCTGAGCATTCGCGGAGTACCGCTTTGCATCTGCGCTGGGCCCAGGCTGTGGCCGCTGGGCCAGGAGCGGGATGCCTACTGCGACTGTAGGTGCCTACCGCGGGCGAGCGCCAAGCCCGACTGGGACTGAGGTCGCTGCCTCCGAGTCCGCGGGGCTGACAGTACTTGGCGTGGGCCGGGGAGGCGCCGAGGCTAGGGCGGAGGTCAGGCGGGCAGCGGCGCAACGCTGGCACCCGGCTGGCAGGTGCGGGGAGCCGGGAGGCCGGGCGGCCCGCGCGCGCCCTCTGCAGCCCACAGGTCGCGGTGCAGGCTGGTCGCCACCGCCGCGGCAGGAGAGAGAAGGGGGTGGATCTCTTTCCTGAAAAGAGTGGTGGGTTTCCGCTGATTTGCGGTTCATGGTTTCCAGTAACCGTGCGCATTAACCATCCAGGCTGTTCTGTCGCCCAACCTGATATTTTTTAAAGTCAAGGAGGAATTAATGAAATGCTCATCTCAGGCGTTAAAGCAGATTGTCACCCCCCTCCCCCGCGCACCCCAACCTCATTTGTTTTTAAAAAATCGTTGTGCTGGGGATGAGCCCAGAACTTGTGCGTGCTAGGCAGGCACTCTGCCACTGTGCTGCATTCCCAGCCCACAGTGGCACTGAGAACGTTGGCCTAGCCGGGCTCTCATCCCCACCGACCATCTGCATTACCCTTTGTACTGCGAAGCTGAACCTGTCTCCATTAGACACCAGCTCCCCACAGCCGCCCAGCCCCCCGCACCTGCACTCACGGAGTGGGCATCGACAGATGAATACTCCCAGGACAAGCCCCGGGCCTTCCATCAGTCCCCCTCTCTCTGGCCTGTCCCGCTGGCTAGTGTTGCCAGTTCTCCAAGTACACAGAACTGGAAATATGGTTGTGTGTGTGTGTGTGTGTGTGTGTGTGTGTGTGTGTGTCTGTCGTCTGGCTTCTTTCTTGCAAGAAAGCACCTTCGAGATCTCTGTATTGCTGCTTTCCCACACCTGACCACAAACATCTGTGTGGTGTTATGCTTTACAGTGGCCAGTGGCATATGAACCACTTCTCTGTTTCACATATTAGACTATTTCCATGTTTTGGCTGTTAACAACACAGCGTCCTATCAAATATCTAATACACAAATTTCAGGTTATTTCCTTTCCTAGCGTTATTATTGTGACACAGGGAAATTTACAAATGTATAGAGAATAAGGTCAACATTTTTCCATTTTATTTTCAGATTAGAAAGACAACAGTTAGGATGCAGGTGAGCCTGCCCTCACGCCCCTTTCCAGAGGCAGGTACTGCTCAGGCTTGTGGATGTCTTTGTAGTTTAATTGCATATAGAAGTCTCCACGTGTAGCAGGTAGGTTTATTTTGTGTGCTTTGACATTTATTCCAACTGGGCATGGTGGCACACACCTGTAATCTTAGCAACTCAGGAGGCTGAGGCAGGAGGATGGTAAGTTCAAGGCCAACCTCAGCCATTTAGTGAGGCCCTGAGCAACTTGTGAGAGCCTGTCTCAAAATAAAATATAAAAAAGGCTGTGGAGATGGTTCATTGGTTTAGTGCCCCTGTGTTCGATCCCTCGTATCAAAAAAAAAAAAAAAAATCTGTCAGTTCATCCTTGTTGGTAAAGCAAGCCTTGCTTTTTCAGGTTAGCTTGCTACTTAGTTTTCTATTGTGAGAGTAGTCTGGGTGTCGAGCCATTCATGAACATTTGGGCACAGGTTTTGCCTCATAAACCACTGCTGCAGGGCAGGGCTGATGGATACCTCCCAGCTCCCTGGCCAGCTGCTCTGTCAAAACTGCAGAATCCAAGTCCCCACAGCCTGCTAAGTCCAAATCCATATGTTAACAAGTTGACCAATTTGCACATTCAGATTTTTTATTTTCACTTTTGCAAACTTTTCCTTAATTTAAAACATTATTATATAACGTGGAGGTGTTGCTCAATGGTACAGCCCTTGGCCAGCATGCAGAAGGCCCTGTACAAGGTCAACCAAAAAAAAAAATTACATAGTAAAGTTGATATTTCATTGGCATTAAAAAATTGTGGTAAAATACACACAGCATGAAAGGAACCATCTTAGCTATTTTAAGCATGCATTTCGGGGACATTAAGCACGTTCACACCACTGTACAGCCATCACCACTGTCCACCTGTAAAACCTTCTCATCTTCCTGAATTGGAGCTCAAGATGCAGGCAGTTCCATCACCGGCACATCTCCCGGGTACCATCTCCTTATATCTGTGACCCCTGCCCCCTTTCACTGCAGCTGTGCATCCGTTCTCCAGTCTGTGGCCCAGCCTTCCTGAGAATGTCATGAGGGGAGCTTTGAGATCTGGGGCCCTGAGGGTCACCCAGGTGGTTGCAGGTGTCTATGGCTCTTCCCCTTTCACTCTGAGTGCTGTCTGTGGCTCAGATGGACAGTCGCCCTGTTCACTTATTGAAGGGCGTTTGTGCCGCTTTCAGTTTTTGGTTATTGTGAGTAAAGTAACTCTAGACCTGCACATACAGGTTTCTGTGTGAACACAGGTTGTGTTTCTTGGATAAATAGCCAGGTGTAGGGTTGCATACCAAGATGGGCATGGTGGTGCATGCTCTTGACCCCACCTACTCGAGAGGGAGGATCACTTGAGCTCTGTAGTTCAAGGGCAACATTGCTCCCTGACCACTTGCAAGCCAAGTGTCCATTAATATAAGAAGGAAGGACAATTTGTCACATGCCACAACATTGATGAGCCTTGAGCACCTTGTGCTCAGTGAGATAAACTGGTCACAAATGGATAATACCATGTGACTTTGCTTGTGTAGGGTCTCCATAGCCATCAGATCCAGAGGTAGAGGCCCTATCTTGAAAAAAGCATGATAAATATAAAGATATAGCTTAAAAGTAAAAGGAAAGAAAAAGATGTTAACCTATTTCTGTTAACACCAGAAAAATCCAGGCTTACTAAAAAATGTCAAAGTTTCTAAAAAGCCATGCACACCTGTAATTCCAGCAATTCTGGAGGCTGAGGCAGGAGGATCACAAGCACAAGGCCAGCCTGGGCAGCCTAGCAAGACCCTGTCTCAAAATGAAAAACAACAAGTCGGGATGTAGCTCAGTGCTAGAGCACTTGACTGCCAGTTGTGAGGCCCTGGGTTCATCCCAGCACAGCAACCCACACACACTCACCCACACACCAAAACAACCCAGCACAATACAACAACAACAAAACACGCAAGCAAGCACCACACTCTTCCGGAGTGGCCGTGCCATTTATATATCAACCTTTGGGAAGTGGCCTCAGGCCAGCTTCCTCGGAGGTATGCACGTGGAAGAGGGTTGCCAGGTGGCAGGATATGCCCTCCTGAGCTTCCCCAGATGTTGCTTCTTTGCTCTCAAAGTGGCTACTAATTAATGTACACACCCCTAGTGGGTTATGAGGACTCTGTTTCTTGATACTCTTGTTAGCACTTTGCGTTAGGACCTTTTTGTGGTTGCCTTCACTGACTGACTAGTTTGGAGGAGAACTCTAGGAAGTCTTTTCACATAGGCATATTTATTTAGTTTTAAAAATGGCCTTCTATCGGGCTGGCGATGTGGCTCAAGCGGTAGCGTGCTCGCCTAGCGTGCGTGCGGCCCCGGTTCGATCCTCAGCACCACATACAAACGAAGATGTTGTGTCCACCGAGAACTAAGAAAAAATAAATAAATGTTAAAAAAATTCTCTCTCTCTGTCCCCCTCTCTTTCACTCTCTCTTTAAAAAAAATGGCCTTCTATTGCTTTATGGTTCTCACTAGATAGGTCTTATTTTATTAAGTATTTTAAAACTTATCTAGTAATTTCTTTTCCTATTTTGAAAGGCTTTTTTAAAAAAAGATTAAATAGATTCTTATTGACACCTGCTGTATAATGCTGTTGATTTGGACATTATGAACCCTCCTGTTAGTGCTGACAGAGTGCCTGTAGATTTGCTTGGATTTTCCAGTAGACAGTTGTGCTGCCTGACAATCCTGACTATCATTTCTTTGTAAACTTTTCATTCCTTTTCCTTGTCATATTGCATTGGCTACAATTGCCATTCATGGCAATGGCGGGAGTCATCAGTCCCTAAAAGAGAGAGTGGGGCTTGGTGCATGTGTCTCCTTGAAAGTGACAGCCCTGGGGAGGCAGGTGGGGAGGCCTGGAGCCAGAGAGTGTTGTGACCTGCAGGACAGTTGATTCCAAGGAGATCCCAGACGAGGCGATGAGGGGATGGAGAAAAGACAATGACACATGAAGAGAGGAAAGGTGGGGCTGGGTGGTTCAGCCAACCTCTGGTGGAGGAGGACTGACTATAGCAAGCTCAGCATGTTGATTCTATAAGTTCTGTCATTAAAAGGGCTATTGTGGGAAAGTTTCTTCAAAGTAAGTGGAGCCAAGATCATGCGTATGGCCAGCTCCATTATGATGACAAGCTTGCACCCCTGGCTCTCTCCCCCGAGCAGTTATAAATTGTATAGCTCTGTGGCTGGCACAGAACCATCTGTTGAACAGTGTGTCACCATAGCATCTGGGCTATCTCTTCGGCACCTTGCTCTGAGAGTTCTCCAGAGGGTGTCGCCTGTGTCGCAAGACAGTTCAAAACCCATAGTTCAGTCACTGCTCCCGACAAGGGAGGGGAAGCAGGCTTGAGGGTCAGTCGCCCCGCTGCTCTGGCCATGGTGTTTGGAAGTTGCCGCTGGTTGCTTGTCTAGGTCACCTCCAGGATCTGCAAGGAGACTGCCTCTCAGAATGGTCTAGAGGAGGACGGTGCACCTGCACACTGCGCGTCTGCTATCCTCGCAGCTGGAAGCCCGCCTCACTAGGAATCAACTTCCCTGCTCCTTTGGGTCATGCTCCTCGTCCCTCTGGGCAGCGGCTAGTATCTAAGATGGGCCAGGAGCAGAGGCTTCTGGGGCTTCTGTTGCTGCAATGTGATGGCCAAGTCCAAGGTCGCCTCTCCAGGCAGCAAGGCCAAGAGCTGAGGCCAGGACAGCAGGCTGAGCAGGTCCTGCACCTGGAGATCTGTCCTGTGTCCTGACTGTGAGGGATAGCCTCCCGCTTCCTCCCCCTCCCGCTTCCTCCCCCTCCCGCTTCCTCCCCCTCCCGCTTCCTCCCCCTCCCCCTTCCTCCTCCTCCCCCTTCCCCCTCCCCCTTCTCCCCCTCCCCCTTCCTCCTCTTCCCCCTCCCCCTCCCACTTCTCTCCCTTCTCCCTCTCCCCCTTCCTCCTCCTCCTCCCCCTCCCCTTCCTCCCCCTCCCCCTTTCTCCCCCTACCCCTCCCCTTCCTCCCCCTCCCCCTTCTTCCTCCTCCCCCTCCCCCTCCCACTTCTCTCCCTTCTCCCTCTCCCCCTTCCTCCTCCTCCTCCCCCTCCCCTTCCTCCCCCTCCCCCTTTCTCCCCCTACCCCTCCCCTTCCTCCCCCTCCCCCTTCTTCCTCCTCCCCCTCCCCCTCCCACTTCTCTCCCTTCTCCCTCTCCCCCTTCCTCCTCCTCCTCCCCCTCCCCTTCCTCCCCCTCCCCCTTTCTCCCCCTACCCCTCCCCTTCCTCCCCCTCCCCCTTCTTCCTCCTCCCTTTCACTTCTCTCCCTTCTCCCTCTCCCCCTTCCTCCTCCTCCTCCCCCTCCCCTTCCTCCCCCTCCCCCTTTCTCCCCCTACCCCTCCCCTTCCTCCCCCTCCCCCTTCCTCCTCTTCCCCCTCCCCCTCCCACTTCTCTCCCTTCTCCCTCTCCCCCTTCCTCCTCCTCCTCCCCCTCCCCTTCCTCCCCCTCCCCCTTTCTCCCCCTACCCCTCCCCTTCCTCCCCCTCCCCCTTCCCCTTCTCCCCCTCCCCCTTCCTCCTCCTCCCCCTCCCCCTCCCACTTCTCTCCCTTCTCCCTCTCCCCCTCTTCTTCCTCTCCCACTGCCCCTCCTTCCTGTGGTATGGGAGATATAACCCAGGGATGCTTAACCACTGAGCCACATCCTCAGCCCTTTTTATTTTTTATTTTGAGACAGGGTCTCTCTAAAATATTGAGGCTGGCCCCAAACTTGTGATCCTCTAGCCTCTTGAGTTTCTGGGATGACAGTTTGGCACCACGGTACCTGCAGGAAGGACATTCTTTAGTCCCCAGTCTATACTAGTTGCCGTCCACCCACAGCTGGCTCTCTGGGTGCTTCCTGGGCTGCCTCCGTGCTCAGGTGAGCGTCACATCCAGAGGAGCAGTCTCGGCCCTTGGCCTCACCGGGTGCCAGGCCCAGCTCCATGCCAATGCTGCTTCTTCTGGGGGTTGAATCGGGGTGCTGGGGTGTAGGCTGGGCTGTGGGGTGGCTTAACTCCCCCACTGGAGGGTGCTTGACTTCCTCGAGGCCCTTTTGGTCTCAAGAACTACCAACTGGCGCCTTGGGGATTCCCACAGCTACACGTGGCCTGAGTTATTTGTCGTGTCCTGCGTTTTGTCTGGTGCTAGGTGCCGGGATCTGTCTTCCTGGCCCCACGCGGCTTCCACAGAGGGCCTTGGCACTGACGAGGGACGGAGGCCCCTACTGCAGAGGCAGATCCTGATAACACACTGGTTATCTCGGTCCAGGGGCCGGGTCTTCCCGTCAGCCGCTGGTCACTGGGAGCAGCCACAGCCCTGAGGTTTGGGCCTGCCCCTGTGCTGGGAGTCTACCAGGTTTTGTCAGTATGACGGCAATCTCCCTGGCTTGGAAGCACCGTGGCCATTGAAACCAACCCAGACAGCAAGGCTGCAGGGCAGTTTGGGGGCTGCACAGGAGACCCCTGGTCCTCTGCTGCCCCCAGCCCCCGCACCACCACCAGCTGTTTGGGCCCAGGTGGCTGGTTTCCTCCTCTCCCTGTCTGTACAGGTGTGTGTCTGTAGGGTCCCCCAGGCCAGCTATTTCCTTTCTGCCTTGACTGACCTCACTGCAGCCTGTCACTGCAGGTCCCTGCAGGCTAGAGCACCAGCCAGGCCTTGGACATTCCCAGGCACTGAGCAGGGTATTCAGGCCGTGGCCCCCAAACAAGGGATGATCAAACACGCAGTTCAACACTAGAGACTCACCCACCCAAGCCGGGTCCCTTCCGCCTTCTGAGCACCACCCAGCCTCACCGCAGACATCGCTGGGCACTGTGTCCCCTCCCCTTGCTCTTGTCGCCAGGAGGCTGCAGCCCTCTGGGTGCCTTGGCCTTTACTGCTGGCTGCTTCCTTTGGAATCCTCACTGGCCCCGTATCAGGACAACCTGAGCCTCCCTGAGGGAATGTCCCTGCTGTGACTTTTGGGACAAGTCCAGCTGGTGGTAGCTGGTGGTCCATGAAGATGAGCCTCGTGGTGCTGGGCAGACAGGAAGGAGACCCAGGAGGCAGGAGGCCCCTGGTGAGGCCAGGAATGGCCTGTGTGACAGGCTGAGACCTGCATGGAGAGGTAGCCCCAGCAGGCCCTTCACGGACGCATCCGTCATCCATGCAACACACCAGCTGTGTGGGCCGGGCCTCCCACCTTCCTCTCTGTGGCTGAACTTACGTGTTAGTCTCATGTCAAAGCCGGACCTTCTCAGAGTGGGCACGGGTCTGTGCGCTGTGGCCTCGTCTGCTTCAGTACTGACACACTGGACACTTCCTCCTGGATGGCAGGGCCTCCACCAGTGTGTGATCACCCTGGCCTGCTGCGCGTGGCTGCTCAGGCAGCTGCCTCTGGAGACCTCCCTGAGGTTCCCATTGTCCCCTTTTGGACCTGGAGCAGGCCGAGCCAAAGCTCATGTGCCCTGAGGCGGCTGGGCCTGAGAGCGAGTGGTGGGGAGGTCCTTGGGAGCAGGAATGTGCGTCTGTGCATGAACCCGCACCAGCGGGGATGCTGAGGCCTGGAGTCCACCGAGCCATGGGGACGGCTGTGGGCAGGACGGCTGAGAGCCCGGGGAAGGCAGGCGGCGCGGGGAAGACCCTGCCCGCCCCCAAGCACCCCTTGGTCCCTGGGCCACCCGCCTTTCTCGTGGCCTCCCCACTTCTCTCTGACCTTCCGTCTCTCACACCTCAAATAACCAAACACCCTGAACCTGGTTTCCAGAATCTGCAGAATGAGGTCCAAGTTCAAGGACAAGGAGGGAGGTGCACAGGGTATCAGAAGTTTCCCTGGGGAGCTGGGGACTGCTGTGATTTGTCGTCCCCCCCCCCCCGACTGCACACCCTCCGTCGTCCCTAGTCACAGGTTCAGCCCCACCTCCCTCTTGGACTCTCAGGAATCACCTCTCTTGTTGATAAGCCCCCCACCCCCGTGTCTAGTGTTTGTGACACACCTGAGCTGGCCAAGACAGAACTGCGAAGGAGGCCACGATGACCTGGTGGAGGAGGCCACAGCGACCCCGCGAAGGAGGAACTGCAGTGAGGGCCAGGGCTGGGCAGTCACTGGTGTTCCTGCTGGTGACAGCCACAGTGCATGGAGGGCCACGCCGTACCTATAGGGCTCTGGTCTGGTTCAGGGCGTGTGGAGATCACAGTACAGTCACAGGTTTTGGTCCCGTATGTCCCAGCCCTTGGGAAGATAGACATGAGCACACAGTGGGTGTGGGTAACTGGGTTTATTAGATGTCTAAGGACAGAGGTCTGAGCTCCGAGAGATTATAGAGCAAGCAGCTGAGGACCCCTGCTGCTGCAGGCTGCCTGTGATGGGGAAGGGTGGGGATGGGCACGGGCTACAGGGGTGAGGAGGGTCAGCAGAGGTTGGAGGAGGAGGCACTGGAAGCCATTCTCCTTGAAGACAAGGGCCTGTGGCATTTCTCGGCAGGAGTCCAGAGAGAAGTGTGCATGTTTGGCAAGGGAGGACAGGAGAGAGGACTGTGGGTGGAGAAAAAGACTGGCTCAGAGGGTGCCAGGAAATAACTGGGAAAGCCTGGGCGGGAATCCCTGACTCCTGACCAGGCATGGCACCAACCTGATAAGAACCTTGCAAAGTTGAAAATCAGAAATCAGATCTTGCACTGGCAGCACACGGGGACACAGCAGCTGGACTGGCAGCAGGAGGACCCACAGCCTGAAGAGCAGCAGGGCTTGCAGCAGCTGGACTTGCAGCAGCTGTCCTGGCAGCAGCTGGGTTTGCAGCAGCTGGACTGGCAGCAAGAGGACCCACAGCCTGAGGAGCAGCAGGGTTTGCAGCAGCTGGACTGGCAGCAAGAGGACCCACAACCTGAGGAGCAGCAGGGTTTGCAGCAGCTGGACTGACAGCAAGAGGACCCACAGCCTGAGGAGCAGCAGGGTTTGCAGCAGCTGGACTGACAGCAAGAGGACCCACAGCCTGAGGAGCAGCAGGGTTTGCAGCAGCTGGACTGGCAGCAAGAGGACCCACAGCCTGAGGAGCAGCAGGGTTTGCAGCAGCTGGACTGGCAGCAAGAGGACCCACAGCCTGAGGAGCAGCAGGGTTTGCAGCAGCTGTCCTGGCAGCAGCAGGGCTTGCAGCAGCTGGACTTGCAGCAGCTGTCCTGGCAGCAGCAGGGCTTGCAGCAGCTGTCCTGGCAGCAGCAGGGCTTGCAGCAGCTGTCCTGGCAGCAGCAGGGCTTGCAGCAGCTGGACTGGCAGCAGCAGGGCTTGCAGCAGCTGGACTGACAGCAGCTGGACTTGCAGCCTCCACAGGAGCTACAGCCCCCCTTGCAGCCCCCACAGGAGCCACAGCTGGAGCAGGAACAGGCTGGTACACAGCAGCACACGGGCTTGCAGCAGCACACGGGCTTGCAGCAACTGGAGCCACAGCCCCCACAGCTGGAGCCACAGCCCCCTGAGCAGCCACAGCAGGTCATGGTTCTGGAGGTGAAGGGTGGAGGAGGTGAGAGGAGCAGGTGGAGAGGGAGGAGTGAGGTGTGGGGCCTCCTGAGCCTGGGCTTTAAGTACCTGCCTGGGTCAGGTGTGAAGCTGGGCACCTGGTCACTTCCTGGTTCCTGTTTGTGCCATTTTTAGGTCCTCTTTATCCCGTGTCCCTCTTAACAGCAACCCTTGTGTATGGCCCATGTTTAGTGCTTGTCAGGTGCCCAGTGGGGCCAGCTCTTTTGTCAAATGTGTGTCCATACAGGAGGAAGGTCCCAGGGTGCAGCCCATTTTTGTTACCTGAAGAGTCACATTTGATTAAAAACTTCTCGAGGTTTTAGATCTGCAAAGGGTACAGAGAATGATGTATCACATAGCCATAGAAAACATCCAACTTACGGAAATAATCACAACATAGATGAAGCCTCCTTTGTACACCAGATTGTTTTTATTCAGATTTGGAATTACCACTCCAAGGGCCTCACGCTCCTACTGAGCATGGATGGCCTTTCGATTTACTTTGCATGCTCAACCTTTGTGTAATTGGTGGTACGCGGTCTTTCTCCTGCTGCCAGCTTCTCCTGAGACGGCTGGCGAAGGGTCTCCAGGTGACTGTGGGCCCATCTTGATCTCTGGCTGTAGCGCTGTTCACAGAGGTGACCTCTGGTTGAGCTGTCTCTAGCAGCACCGCCTTCTGCGGAGGCTCCCAGTGCGTTTGGAGTGGGTGCGCCTGCCTTTGCCCCTCAGCCCCTTTCCATGGTGACGGTGAGGGTTCCAGCTGGTGCTGAGGAGGTGAGGAGGCCCCAGGCCTGTCCTCTCCCTCCTCACCCTGGGCTTGACCTGGACCCCTGGGGAGGGCCACTGCTGTCGTCTCATTTTCTAGGTCCCTTTTCATTTCTTTTCGTTTCCTCCTCACATCCTTTGGCCACACAGAATTGGGCTCTGACTCTCTGTATGGAGGTCTGAGTGCTTTGAACGTTTGCATTCTGACCAATAATGCACGACTGCAGGCTCATCCCAGCCTTCGGCCTCCTCTCCTTCTCCCTCTCCACCCCCTTTCCCTCTTCCTTCCCCCTTTTACCAAGTTTTCATCTGAATGTAATAAAGTGTGTGTGGGGGTTGACTATGAAGTGTCCCCCAGAGGCTCATTGTGAAGGTTTGGTCCCCAATGCAGCGGTGTGCAGAGGGGGACTTGGGGAAGTGCCTGGATCCTGAAGGCTCGACCTCATCAGTGGGTCCATGCATGGGGGGGCACTCACCTAATCCCCCTGGGGGGTGGAGGAAGCTGGGGCTGGGACCCAGGGGAGGGAGTGGGTCCTGGGGGTGGTACTCTGGGAACTCAGCCTTGTTCTTGGCCCTTTCCTGGCTTGTCTTTCCTGGCTGCAAGAGCCGAGCAGTTCTCCTCCTGCACACCCTTCAGCCATGGTCTTGTTCCTTGCCTCTTGTTCCTTACCTCCCAGGACAACGGAGCCAGCTTTCCTCCTTCACGTTAGTGTTCTCAGGTGTTTTGTCCCAGTGACAAAAAGTTGATTGACGTGTGTGTGTGTGTGTGTGTGTGTGTGTGTGTGTGTGTGAAGCTTTCAAAGTTTGGAGATTATTTATTTATTTAGTGGTGCTGGGGATTGAACCCAGGGTGCTCTGTCACCAAGCCACATCCCCAGCCCTTTTCTTTTTCTTTCTTTTTTTTTTTTTAGTGAGAGAGAGAATTTTAATATTTATTTTTTAGTTTTCAGCAGACACAACGTCTTTGTATGTGGTGCTGAGGATCGAACCTGGGCCGCACGCATGCTAGGCGAGCGTGCTACTGCTTGAGCCACATCCCAGCCCCCCAGCCCTTTTCAATCTGCATTTTGAAATAGGGTCTCTCTAAGTTGCTGTGGCTGGTCTTGAACTTATGACCCTGTTGCTTCGGCCTCTCGAGCTGGATTACAGGCATGCACCACTTTTGCCTGGTAAGTTTGGAGTTTAAACCACCTAGAATTGAATCTTGTTTGTTTTTTGAAGCAGGGTTTCCATCTCTCATTTTCTGCATGTGGATAACAGATCTGGCCGCATCTGTGGGTTTTCCCATGACCTGTCCTCTTCCATCTTTTCAAGCCCCTGGCTTCTGTCTGCTCTAGGTCTCTTAGAGTGTCCCTATTCTAGCATCCTGCTGCCCGAACCAGGACAGCCTGTAGTGACCTGGACAGCCTGGGTGGTGTATCTGTGGATTCAGCTTATCAGGTTTCAGGAAGAATCTTTATCAGAGTTTATTATACCTGAGCTGAACTTGCAGATTAATTTGGGGAGAATTGTCATATTTAAGATTTTGAATTCTTATCTGTGGATGTCATGTGTATTTTAAACATACTGAACATGTATGTGAAACATATAACATGATGGGCTGGGGCTGGGGCTCAGTGCAGAACACTTGCCTAGCATGTGTGAGGCACTGGGTTCAACCCTTAGCACCACATAAAGATAAACAAGTAAAATAAAGGCATACTGTCCATCTACATACAAAAAAAAATGTTCTTTTTAAACATATCAGCATATTTTAAAGTTTTAGGCTGTATTTACACTTACACTCTGATGTTTCCTGCATTAAGTGCTTTCCTGGTTAGAGTCACTGTTATGCACACACTTTGTTGTTTTTTTCCGGTTGCTGTTGGAAATGGTACCTTTTAAAATCGTGTTTTCTAACTGTTGTTGATTGTTTTTGTGTATTTTTCTTGTTCTCAGCAACCTTGCCAAGTTCTATTTTTTTTTGGGGGGGGTACTCGGGATTGAACTCAGAGGCACTCAACCACTAAGCCACATCCTAGCTCTATTGTGTATTTTATTTAGAGACGGGGTCTCACTGAGGTGCTTAGTGCCTCACTTTTGCTAAGATTGGCTTTGAACCCGAGATCCTCCTGCCTCAGCCTCCCAAACCTCTGGGATTACAGCCATGGGCCACTGCCTCAGGCCAAGTTCTATTTTTAATTCCAATGATTCACCTGTAGATTTTCTTTGATTTTCTGTGCTGACACTCATTTTGGTGAAATTTGGAAGTATGTGTTCACTTTTCGTCTTCGTGATTCACTGTTCTGATCAGGACAGGGCTTCATGGTGTAGTGGACAACTGGACTCCTGGTTTGGGAGGTAATGCCTCTAACACTCTGCTGTTGGGTGACATGGACCGTAAGTACATGCTGAGAGTGCAACTTAGATGAAGGGAGGTTGCTTTCATTTCTAATTTGCAGATTGCCGCAGTCTTGGCTGGGCACAGAATCACGAGCCACCACACACCTTGTAGATTCAAACAGCAATTCTTTATTCCCGAACTCACACCGGCCTCTACACACGTTCTGGGGAAATCCAAGTTCTCGGCACAATTCACGTCCCAAATACTTTTCAATTCCACGAGAACTCAACGGGAACTCAGGCAGCAGGAACGCCCTATTCCCAGCAGCAATAACCTTAAACCTGGAACTTCCCTAAACCCAGATTGTCCTAAACCGGAACGCCTTAAACCCAAATGATCCTAAACCGGGATACTTCCTAAAACCTGCAGGATACACCCTAAACCTGGATCCACCCTCGTCCTTGAGCAGGGTCACCTTTCTCAAACACACATGCAAGGTCACAGCGAATTTCCAAGGCAAGTCCATTTAACATGGGGTACGCTGACAAGGAAATTTCGATGCATCATTCCTACTTGGCAATGGCCCTCAGCATCTCCCCCCTTCTTATTAATTAAACAACAAGCAATGTGGCTTAAGGACCGTGCCTGGTAGGTTGTCCAATTCAACATATGGTTCTTACCCGTCATGGGAAAACTGACCTCTTGGCGTCAGCCTCCTGTCTTAGGTTGATACCACTGCAATCAGATCAACCCGTCACTGACTACCGGTCCAGCATTCAGCCATGCTTGTGGATAGGCCTATGCACCAGTGGGGGGGTGAGGTTCTTGCCTCACCTCTGTTGGCCCCCAAATTTAGCCTTGGTGCCAGTTGGGGGGTGAGGTTCTTTGCCTCACCTCTGTTGGCCCCCAAATTTTAGACCATCACTAGGAGAAGGGAGGAGGATACAGAAATGCCACGACACCACGTCAATTGACGGCTCCTTTGGAAAAATTGCACAGCAGATCCCTTTTCCTGTGTCTGGAGTACGTGTTGAACTTGACTGAATAGTTTCTGCAGCCGTTGGAATGGCCGGACCGTGTTTCCCTTTAGTCAGGTGGTGAATTTGGGGACAGTTTTAAGGGGTGAGGAGCCCTTGCACTCCGCCACTGTGGCTTGTGGGATGTGTTATCCTTTGGCGCGTTTTGGCTTTGCATCGCCCCACCAGCCAGGCTGTGTGCTCGGCCCACTGCTGCAGCCCGCTTGGCTCTGGTGGCCTCGTGACCGCACGGTGAGAGGCACCCACCGGCCCGGGCCTCCTTGCTGGGGAAGCTGTTCCGAGCCGTTCGTGACCGCCCCCTGGCGGTGCGGCTGAGAGGCGCTGGGGTCCCCGCGGTCTCCCTGCCTGCTCTCCCAGGTCCGTTGGCGCGTGCTCCTCACTGTGCCTCTCTCTCACTCTTCAGGGCTGCTGCGGGTCCTTTTGTCCCTCTTCCTTCCGCTCAGATCTTAGGCCCTTGTTGCCTCCCTCTCCATTGCTCACCAGCTTTTCTAGAAGTTGCTTTTTCCAGTCTTTTCAAAGACCAGGTTTTCTCTGTTGGTTCTCCCTACTGTGTGTTTTACACACTGTTTTGTCTATTCTGCTCTTACCTTTAGCGACCCATGCCTTTTCTCTTCTTTTCTGTTGTCCTTTCCCCACGTTCTCAACACAGACTTGGCTCAGGAACTTCTAGTCTATTTCTGTACAGCCAACTCGCAGGAACCTTCCTGAGCCGAGGGGGTAACCTGGTTTTGACATGCACTGTTTTCAGTATTATTCAGCTGTCCAGGTGGCTGGCCCCAGGGGGTGTTTGCAGGTGGCCCACTGAGGTCCATACCCTGTGCGTGTGCCAAGGTCTCCAGGGACCCTCCGTGTCTGCCTGCAGTGCCAAGTTGTTGTTTGCTTTCATCAATGGAAAGATAGTAAATGTATTAAAATTGCCCCTGGGGCTGGGGCCATAGCTTAGTTGGTAGAGTAATTGCCTGGGCACTGGGTTTGATCCTCAGCACCACATAAAAATAAAATAAAGGCATGTGTCCATCTACATAAAAAATATTTAAACCAAACAACAACCACAAAAGCAAACCCTGCTCCTGTGGTTCTGGATTTAAACCTTGTCATTCCTACAGGTTTTTCTTAGTGGAACTTGAGGAGCATCAGTTTAGGTGTCCGGGCCTCCTGGCTGGACCGTCCTCCTGTGTGGATGCCTGTAGTGCTGCTGGCTCCTCCCAACACCCTGCAGGGTGGAGGTGCCTTCCTCCCTAGGAGTTGGCGGTGTAACCCCAGCTTCCCGCTCTTCCTGAGCCCCTGTCCATGTGGACGCTGCTTTAGAGTGGACCATCCTTGGGGTGTCTGTTCTTCACCCACTGAGTTTCCTTGTGACTGATGATACACGTGACTTGCTCTTACTGCCCTTCCCATTTGACTCTTCTATTTTTAACATTTCCTCTCCCTTCTCTTACATGGAGCTTTCAAAATTCATTTCTGTTTTCCTTTGACTCACTTAGAGTTGCATACTATGTTCCCAATCTCCTTTTTGTTTTGCAGAGCGAGGGATGGACCCCTGGAGACATGAACAGGTGCCTCATTCCTCTGAGCTACATCCTAATCCCTGTGTTTCCCTGTTTAGCGACAGCCCCCGGAATTTCATATGCTTTTTTTTTTTGGTACTGGGGATTGAACCCAGGACACTGTAACACTGAGTACATCCCTAACTCTATTTCTTCCTCTTATTTTCATTTTGAGGCAGGGCTCACTAAGCTGTCCAGGTGGCCCGGAACTTGGCGTCCTCTTGCTGAGCAGCACATGGCCAGGCTGCTCTGGACCTGCCCAGCCCTTGCGTTAGGTGGGGCGGTTTTCCAGCTTGGCCTCCTCTTGTTCTTCCACCCCACATGCTCACTGCTGCCCATCTGCGTGGTCACTGCTGGCAAGCTCACCCATGTGCTGGCCAGTCACTCCAAGCATCCTCCTGTTTCTCCAGGCCCCTTCCTGCAGGTCCAACTCCCTTCCTCCGAGTCTCTCTCTGTTTCTGAGGAGGCACCTGCAGTTCTGCAGGAAGGCAGCCCTCGGGCCTCCCCTGGAGGGGGCTCTGCTCAGAGGGCATGCTGCAGAGCTGGCAGCTGTTCCCTGCTCATTCTGCTCCAGTGCTTCTGCGTGTGGGTCAGTGGGTCTGGCCCCTGGAGAGACGGTGCCCTCTTGGATCGCTCTGAGGGCTCGTGTGTGTTGGATTCTTCCGCTGCATCTGCAAACTGAATCTGGGGCCCGGGAATCCTCTGCTGTGGGGGAGTCTTGCTGTGCCCACCTCTCCTGAGCACCCTCTGCTCTGAGGCGTCAAAGCTGCCACTCTGTGCTCCTGGGCCTGTCTGCCCCCATTTTAAAGGGTTCGTATTAGCTACACGCAACATCAGGATTCATTCTGACATAATCATAAGTGCATGGAATATGATTGGCTTGAATTCAGTCCACCTAAGAGGTCACTTCTGTTCCCCTCCGTCCTTCTCCCCCTCTTTCCTTCTCTTATTCTACCGATCTTTTTGCTATTTACTTACACTTTTTAAAAATCAGTGTCTTGTGGATGCACACCGTGGCGGGGCTCTCCGACACAGGTCAGTTACAGTCCACTGTTCTTCCCTTCTCCCACACCTCCTCCCCCCCCCCCCCCCCCCCCCCCGGCCTGAGATCTTTCTTTCATTTTGATGGACTCCCAGGCCCCCCACCGCATTCCCCTCCCCTTATTTTAGAATAGCTTCTGTGTATTCTGTGTCTTAAAAAAAAAAAAAAACATTTACTGAGATAAAACCCACAATTGTACAGTCCGCCTGTCTGACGCGTAAAGTGGAGTGGCTTTAGTGTATCAGACTTGTGCAGGTGTCCCCACAGTCAATCTTAGAACCCCGGCCCTGTCCCTGGCTGCTCATCTCTGAGCCTTTATGTCAGCAGGTCCTGTGACATGTGGTCTCTTGTGACTGGCTCCTGTTGAGGTTCATGCGTGTGACAGTGCCCGGCAGTGCTCTCCTCCCTGGTTTAGACCTCTGTCACGCTGGCTGCTTGGCAGCTGATGGACAGTTGGTCATTTCCAGCTGGCTGGTGTGGAGAATGCTGCTGCTGGCTTGTGCACTGGTGTTCATGAGGACAGAGCTTCGGTTCTCTGGGGACTGAGCCTAGCGCTGAGCGGCTGGTCACTGGTGTCTGGTTTAGCCTTTGGCTGCTTAGCCTTAGGCAGGGCTGCCTGCTGCATCTGCAGGGACCTTCTCAGTGCCGCCTTGGTCTCTCAGGGCCACCTGGGCATTTTCTTGGGATCTACCCACCCCCTCACCTGGTCTTGCTCCTGCTGCAGCTGCTTGGGTGACGGCATTGAGGTTTTAATTTTCAGTTCTGCTCTGTCCTCTCCCAGATGCGCTGGTCTGGTATAGGAAGTATTTAGAACCTGTTCCAGGTTTGGAGGCTCACGCACCTTGAGTGCGTTCTGTCCCTGTTGACATTTGGGGCTCCTGGGGTCCTCATTTGCTGGCTGCTCTCCCCAGTGGTTGCTGCTCCCTGTGGTGTCTGACTTGGGATCATGGCCTCAAGTGCCTTAGTGCTTGAACCCTGGAAACGTCCCATGAAGTCTGGGTGCAGGGAGCCGTCCTCGAGGGAACTCATCTTGCCTCCCGACTGGGACCACTCCTGGGGGTCCTGTGTCCCTGTGGCAGCAGGGACGTCACTCCGTCTGATGCAGGTCAGGCATGAGTTCCTGGGGACATGTCCCCCGGAGAGAGGCAGAGGCAGAGGCAGCCAGATTTCCTTTGCTGGGTTCTGGACATTTTCCAGCTCACCTTTTCCCTGTAGGTAAAAGTGCTGGTTTACGAGGGGCCATGGATCCTCACTCTGCGGTCTCTGGGGTAAGTCTTTTTTATTTTGGTACCGGGGACTGAACTCGGGGGCACTCAACCACTGAGCCACATCCCCAGCCCTATGTTGTAGTTTGTTTAGAGACAGGGTCTCACTGAGTTGCTTAGTGCCTCGCTTTTGCTGAGGCTGGCTGTGAACTCGCGATCCTCCTGCCTCAGCCTCCTGAGCTGCTGGGATTACGGGTGTGCACCGCTGCGCCCAGCCTGGGGTGAGTCTCTGAGTTTGGCTCAGCTCAGGTTTGCCGTTGTTAGCAGGACTGTGGGATCAGTTCACACTGCTCATCAGCTTTGTTCTTGACTTTGACCCCTGGGGATGTCTCCAGCTTATTCTGGGGTGAGAACGCAATCATTTTTATAGCACAGAGCATTTTTCCTCACCATAAATAATGAACACTGGGGGTGGTTCTGTGGCAGAGCAGTTGCCCAGCATGTTTGAGGCCTTGGGTTCCATCCCTAATGCCCCAGACCCCAGAGAAGAACCCAGTGTAGAAAACCTAATGGAAAATAAGGGTTATTTAAAAGATCCACAGAGTCTTGTATCTAAGAGTTGATCTATAAAGAATGTCTGAGACATCTGCAGAAAATGTAAAAATGACTTTTAAAGAAGGAGCCTAAAGGGAGAACTGGCTAAATGGAAAGAATACCATGGGAAGTCTTGACATCATAAGAAGTTTAGTTTCTTTATATTGATCCACGTCTTGAATGGTTTTAATCATAACTGAAACTTCAGAGGGATTTGATTCTAGAATTTCTCCCACAGATCGAAATTTATGTGTAAAATTTGTGAATTTCTGGGCTGGGGTTGTGGCTCAGTGGTACAGCGCTTGCCTAGCTTGCATGAGGCACTGGGTTCAATTCTCAGCACCACATACAAATAAAAATAAAGGCCCATCGGCAACTAAAAAAATATTTTTTAAAAATTTGTGGATTTCTGAGATAAGAAGGATTAGTGAGCAACAGGGGTGCTCTGCCAGATGTGAAGGTACAGTAAAGTCTTGGCCAATCAGAAAGCTTGCTACTAGCACATGAACAGGTAAAGAGATGAAAGTACAGAAGAGCAGCCCAAAGAAGGCCCCATGGTTTGGAACTTTATGTTTTAACAAATAAGGAAGATAGCTCATCCTAGGCATGAAATTAAAATTAGATGCCTACCTTACAGCCTTTAAAATCCAGATGAATTTAAAATCCGAAAGCGTATGTGAAAGATCTAAAAAAAGGGGCTAGGAAAGAAATTCTTAAACACAATCCTCAGAGCCTAAACAATAATTAGAAAAAAAAAAACCCCTGGATTTAATCACATGAAAACTGCAGATATATGCTTCAGCACCCCCAGCCAAAGACATGAAAAGATGGTGGATAGCCAGGTGTAGTGCCACACCCGATAGTACCCAAAACTTGGGAGGCTGCGGCTGCAGGATCACAAGATCAAGGCCAGCCTGGGCAACTTAGTGAGACCCTGTCTCAATAAAATCATAAAAAGCACCCCTGGGTTCAATCTGAGTACAAAAATGAAGTAAATACATAAAGAGCTGTTGGTGAAGGAGGAGGAAATGTTTGCTCTGTTTCTAATCATGGATGGGTCAATGTCTAGACCACTGTGGAACTCCTACAAACCACCAGAGAAGACAGGAGGATCCAGCAGAAAACGAAGAAGGGAATAGGCTGAAATGGCAACAAGGACACTGAGAGGTCTTCAGCCTTCTCTCCCAGGAGAGCGAAGGGAGGGATACAAGATGTTTGTCCCTGTCCCAGACAGAGCCTCCCCTGTAGCCTGCTTGGTGAACCCACATGGCGGGGCTGAGGCTGAGCGTGTGCATGGGTCTTGACATCGGGAGGTGAGCCCTCACATGTGCCCCAGAGAAACACCTGCCGAGATGTGAAGGACAAGGAGCCCCTCATGGCGTGTCCCACTGTGAGGGTGACTGAGCATGTGTGCTGGGAAGACCCCATGTTTGTCTTGACTACGGCACACGTGTAGGTAAACTGTGGAAGTGGGGCCATCTGTGCCCGTGGGTGGGGATGATGGTGCCTGCGAAGCAAGTGAGTAGAAGTGCTGTCTAGGCAGGATTTGTTCGGTGGGGACCGAGGTCCCCCCAGTTCTCAGCACACGTACGTATTTGGATGTTTATTCATTGTGTGGCACCAGTAAGACAGGTCCTTTTGCAAGTATTAGGTAGACCATGTGCTCAGGGTTCATCTGGATCTTGAACCTCCACAAAGGCTCTTGAGCTGAAGGTGTGGTGCCAGCCTGTGGTGCACTGGGGGTGGAGGGACCCCAGGAGGTTACTGGAGGAGGCTGGGTTACTGGTGGTGTGCACTTGGAGGACTATTAGGACCCACCCTGCACTGTTCTGTGCTTTAGGTGATCAGGAGGTAAAGAGCCTCCTTGGCCAAGCCCACCCGCCCTGATGTACTGTGCTGCCACAGGCCCAGTGCCACAGTCACCGTGACCGAAACCTGAGACCATAAGCCAGAATGAACCTCTCCTTCTTGATGGTCTCTAGGGGCCGGGAGGTAACCCAGTGGGAGGGCACTTGCCTAAAATTCACAAGGCCTCGAGTTTTGTTTCGTCTGCGGGTGCTGAGTTCATGGTCTCTGTTCAGCAAAGAATTGGAGAACAGGACACAGAGGCAGCAAGCCAGCAGCTGGTTTATTGAAAAAGCAGCAGAGACAGACTTCTCCACAGGAGAGCGTCCCCAGAGCCAGGAGTCTGGAGGGGAGTTTTTGCCTCTTCTTTTTATGATCGCTGGAATTTCTTCCTTTCCTGACCTCCTCCCCTGTCCCTGGTCTCCTCACTGTTACTGATGGGTGCCCTCTCTGTCCCCGTCTATGCTCTAGTTTTTCTATTGGATCCCCTGCTTAGGGGCACGAGTACAGAGTGTCTGTCTGATTGGGTCCCTGGCTTATGTCCATGGGCACTTTTGTCAAGCAGGAAGTTGACCTCCTCAGGAGACCCTCTCCACGCTCCTTGCTCGGGCCCTGCCCTGACCTCCTCACTCCCCATCTTGCCCTGGCTGCCGAGGCCCTTCTAGGTCTCCCTCAGTGTGCTCTCCAGCACTGCAAAGAAAGAAGTTGGTCATCTCAGGCATTTTGTCACAGTAGGGGACGGCTGACCGACACACCTATGTAGAAAACAAGCAGAAGTCTTGCCTGCCCACCTGGTCCAGTATGGGAGAGCAAATGGCAGTCTGCATGTCACCCAACACCTTTGGCTCTTTCTTCTCAGCAGCTGATCATTGAAAGGTGCTGTACATACCAAAGCCCTTGGGTTCCTCGACTTGTACCCACTGGTCACTTTGTGGTATTTGTTTCCACTGCAGAGGTAAAACACGCTGCACCTGGTGTCAGCCTTTCTCATGGCCGGGTCTTCTTGGCTAGCCTCCATTAATCTCTGTGAATATTCTGTGAGCTTAGAAAAATGCGTATTGCAGAGCTGTGACGGGACACTTTCTGTAAGTCATTTTGGATCTGCTTGTGAATTCTGAGTTCAGATCTCCAGACCTGCCCTGCTATTTTGTCTGTTGGTATTCAAATCACTGAGGTAGGAACATTAAACCCCGCTGTTCTATTCTTGTTCTCTCCCCGCTGTGGTTTGTCATGGTTTGCTTTATGTATTCTGAGGCTATTTTGTTATGTACATAAAATCTATACAACTAGAGCTTCCTGGCTTATTTAAGTGATCCTCTTTGTTTCTCAAAAAAAAAAAAATTTGGCCACTTTTTGGGTACTGGGGATAGAATCCAGGGGTATTTAACCACTGAGCCCCATCTCCAGCACTTTTTATTTTTTATTTTGAAACAGGGTCTTATTAAGTTGCTTAGGGCCTCGCTAAGTTGCTGAGGCTGGCTTTGAACTGCCATCCTCCTGCCTCAGCCTCCCAAGCCACTGAATTTCAGGTGTGTGCCACCGCACCCAGCTTGGCCTTCATTTCCATTTTGCCTACTATTGATACAGCTTTTTTGCAAGTTATATATTTTTCCATCTGTTTGTTTTTAACTTTTTGTATCCTTATATTTTAGGTGCAGCTTTTGAGTTTGCATATAGATAAATTAAAAAAAAAAACCCTAGTCTAGCTCTCTTAAAATAGAGGACTTTGCCCATTTACTTTAGTTATAACTTCTGAAATGCATGTGTTTAAATCTGCCATCCTGGTTGGTGCTTTCTGCTGCATCCCTAACCTTGTCGGCTCCTAGGATTCACTGGGTGTGTTGGCTCTGCTGTTTCTTCCACTTGTTTGCTTATTTTTTGGTACTGGGGGTTGAATGAAGGGGTCTTAATCACTGAGCCCCATCCCCAGCTCTTATTATATTTTATTTTGTGACAGAGTCTCTCTAAGTTGCTTAGGGCCACACTGAATTGCTGAGGCTGGCTTTGAACTCACGATCCTCCTGCCTCAGCCTCCCAAGGTGCTGGGACTACAAGTGTGTGCCCCACGCCCGGCCTTCTTGCACTCTTTGCAGGTAGCCTGTCCCCTCTCTCTGAGCTTCCCTGGAGTGCTGTGTCCTCACTTGGTGTTCTCCTGCTTCTGAGTGTTGGACCACGTGTCCTTGGGTGTGAGCTTGGTGGACACTGCAGGCCGAGGTTCTGACCTGGGAGGCAGGTCTCTGGGGGGATGCGAGGTGCTGCGGGAAAGTTCCCTGCTCCAGGGGCCTCAGTTCATCCTGAACGTTCCCGGGGAGCCCTGGTCCTCTTGTGAGGTTCCTTGGTATTGGGGGTTGGAAGTCCCTTTGTCTCTGCAGACACTGACAGTGGGCAGGACATGGGGAACTCTGTCCCCGGCTGCTGGCTCTCTGGGGCTCGCTCGTCATTGCTGCAGGGGCCACCTGAGCCTGTTTTATGTGGGGAGGTGGCAGGTGCTATATCCAGGGCACAGCAGTGCTCCCCGGCACTGAGATCCTTCCGGCATCTTGAGCCACATTTCCTCCCGGCACTGCCAAGTGGAGTCACCATGCTCTCCTAGAGGACCTGGAGGGTGCTTGCCCCCCGCCCTCCCTGTGGTGGAGACACCAGCCTCTCTGTGCTCGCCTATTCCTCCCCCAGCTCCTCTCTCTCATCTTGGGAGTCCTGGCTCTGGAGTGGCCGTTCCAGGTCCCTGCACGGTCTGCATTATTAGGGTTGGCTGCCGGTGTGGCTGGGAGCCCTGCCCGGCCACGCCTCTCCTGTGGTGGGCTTCCAGTCTCTCCCTCCTCGCTCTGCTGGCAGGCAGCCTCCTCAGCCACCTCCGCCCACCCAGAGGTAACCCGCTGCTTCTGGACCAGTGTGTGCTGCAGCCCAGAGCAGCTGGCTGCGTGGCAAGGAGGCCAGCTGGGTGGCACAGCGGCACAGGGCAGTTTTACGTTCCTGAGGCTCCCCAGAATGTGCCGTGCTCAGCTTCCCTCTCCTGCAGTATGTTACTCTTTCGGCGGCCAGGGGCACCCCCTAAGTGTCTGCAGACCTTTGGCGATTAGAGCCCTCGTCTGTTTATCATCCTAAAACACTCATTTTGCATCTGCCAAATGTGGACTTGTGGCCAGAGGGAGTGGGCATGCCTGGGGCTTTTCTCCTCTTGTCCCCTGACCCTAGCCTCCCTCCGAGGGCCCTGTCTTTCCAAGGACCAGCATTTCTGTACTGGGACTAGAGAGGAGAGTGGGAAGAGGGAGTTGCTACTTGGTTATTCATGCACACAAAGTCCCACTCCATGGACTGTCAGTAATCAGCGTTCAGCACCCTTCCTGGCTGGTTCTGGAGGCCAACCCGCCCCACTGAGCCTGCACCCTGCAAGCAGAGACGGGGAAGGTGTATGGGGGCCTCGGGAAGATGGAAGTGCTGGGCGTCACTCTATGTGAAAGTCCCAGCCCCCCTGGAATGGACCCCTACCCCACACCTAGAGCTGCTAATTAGCTACTTGAGGGAGGAGGTGGGAAAGGAGGCACTGCACCAAGCACACAGTTGGTTTTCACAGTTTAGGCTTTATTAAAAGGAAGTTCGTTTGTTATTTTGTTTTTTTAAAACAGGAGAAGTTGGAAGCAACAGGAAGGAAGGAAATCTCTTAGGGAAGTGAGTCAGAGGAGCAGGAAGTGGCCTGGGAGGACCCAGGTGCTGAGGGTCAAGAAGTTGTTTAAAACAATCCTCGGTGAGCACCGGAAACCTTGCCTGGCTGTGGGGTGGGACCCTGCATCTGAGAAGCCCGGAAAGAAGCAGGCGATGGTCACTGTGGCTGTCAGCTAGGCACGTGCCGAGAGGAAGGCCTCTCTCCGGCACCTAGACACATGCTTCTCTAGAGGGAGAAAAGTGGAGACAGAGCCCACCAGAGAGGGCGGTGAGAGCAGGGGATGAAAGGCAGGAGAGGTTGTAGTCACCTCAGGGAGGCCAGTGGACAGGAGCTGACCAGGGACAAGAAACGGTTTCACCAGACACTGAGAAACCTGGAGGCCTGAAGTCAGAGATTTAGATCTTGCACTGACAGCAAATGGGGACACAGCAGCTGGACTGGCAGCAGGAAGACCCACAGCCTGAGGAGCAGCAGGGTTTGCAGCAGCTGGACTGGCAGCAAGAGGACCCACAGCCTGAGGAGCAGCAGGGTTTGCAGCAGCTGGACTGACAGCAAGAGGACCCACAGCCTGAGGAGCAGCAGGGTTTGCAGCAGCTGGACTGACAGCAGCAGGGCTTGCAGCAGCTGGACTTGCAGCAGCTGGACTGGCAGCAGCAGGGCTTGCAGCAGCTGGACTTGCAGCAGCTGTCCTGGCAGCAGCAGGGTTTGCAGCAGCTGGACTGGCAGCAGCAGGGCTTGCAGCAGCTGGACTTGCAGCAGCTATCCTGGCAGCAGCTGGACTGACAGCAGCTGGACTTGCAGCCTCCACAGGAGCTACAGCCCCCTTTGCAGCCCCCACAGGAGCCACAGCCCCCCTTGCAGCCCCCACAGGAGCCACAGCCCCCCTTGCAGCCCCCACAGGAGCCACAGCCCCCCTTGCAGCCCCCACAGGAGCCACAGCCCCCCTTGCAGCCCCCACAGGAGCCACAGCTGGAGCAGGAACAGGCTGGTACACAGCAGCACACGGGCTTGCAGCAGCACACGGGCTTGCAACAGCTGGAGCCACAGCCCCCACAGCTGGAGCCACAGCCCCCGGAGCAGCCACAGCAGGTCATGGTTCTGGAGGTGGAGGGTGGAGGAGGTGAGAGCAGCAGGTGGAGAGGGAGGAGTGAGGTGTGGGGCCTCCTGAGCCAGGGTCTATATACCCCTGTCTGGTGGCCTCACAGGACACATGGTCATTTCCTTGTGGCTATTTCTGATTTTCCAGATCTCCTCTCCTTTTATTTTTGCGAGGGCCTTCCTACTGGCTCTACCTTCTGTTTTCTTGATTTGTCTTCCTTATTTATCTGGGGCCCTCTGATGGTGCTTCAGCTCAGGTGTGCTGTCAGGAGTCCAGCAGGTCACCTGCTGATGACATGTGACTACAGGGTGACAGAAAGTTCCTGCCCAGTGTTCTTCCCTGTGCTGTTGATTTCCCTGGGGACAACATTCACTTCACATTCTTTCTTAGGTTTCAGAAGTTGTCCGTGGTCTTACCCAGAACAACAAAAAACTGGAGAAACGCCCTGGCCCTGATGCTGCCACCTGCAGGTGGAGCCGGCTGACCTCCTGCACACACGGGGTGCTCACTGGCGCTGCTCCCCAGGCTGCTGTTGCCCTGCCGGAGCCCTTTACTGTGTGCAGCCCACTGGCCGCAGAATCCCTTCCCTGTGCAGTTTCTGAAAACCCCACAAGTTTGTCTGGATGTTTTCTCACTTCTCTGTTCAGACCACTGTCCAGTGCGGGGCCGAGTTCCTTCCTGGAGGGCTGGCCCGTCTGCCCAGCACAGGCCCCCTCGGCTCCTGGGGTAGGGTCCCCAGTCTGGGTCCCTGCCCATCCTTACCAGTTGCTGAAGCACGGAAGGACCCCCTTGACAGTGGGCATCCCTCATTGTCCTGACAACCCCCCTGGGTTGGCCTGAAAACTCCCCATTTGGGTCCCTCTGTAGACGCCCCCCCATAGGGTCATGGCCCTGGTCCCCACGCCTCAGTCCCTTCCAGGTGTGGGAGAGGGAAACCCAACTCCTGTGTCCCCACAGACTGATGCCCCAGGAGAGGCCCTGGCTGGGACTGGCTCCTCATCAGCCCCAGAGAGGCCTGGCCTCCCTCTCCCCCGCCCCACGGGGCCCAGGGCCATGAGGAGGTGAGGGGCCTGTGCACTCAGGTGCTGCTTCAGCTTTAGGACCCTCTCCTTCCATGTGCTGATGACGCGGCAGCAGGGGCTGAAGCCCTGAAGGTCGAACCCTGAAAGCCCCCAGACCCCAACACACAGCCTGCTCCCAGGGCTGGAGTGTGCTGCTGGAGGGTTGCAAGGCAGTGTGCCCAGGGGCCTAGGGCTTCCCCTGCCCCACCTGGCACCCACTGAGCACCCTTAGCTTTTGGGGAGATGAGGGGTACCCAGCCAGGCCCTGGCTGGGCTCTCTGCTGTCTTTAGGAGGTGGACAGGCAGATGGGGCCTGATGACAGAACCTCAGGGGCTTAGACAGACCCTCGCCCCACTCCCACCTCAGGGCTCAGGTCAAGGGCAGACCCTGTGCAGGGCCGTAGCAGGGGTGGGGGTCCTGAGCTCTGCGGCCAGGGGAGGCTGCAGGGGTGCAGGAAGCCTGGGAGGTAGGGGAAGGGAGGTGGGAAAGTAATCTTGAGGCACTGGAAACACAACTCACCAAAATCACGGGATGCAGCAAAACATCCTAAGAATGTAGTTTATTATGTCAATAATAATCACCCACTTAAGAAAACTATTGGTCAGGCCCGTGGCCACCAGTTCTGTTCCTACTCCTGGCCAGCACAGGTCGGGTGGCGCTGGTCAGCTTCAGAGTGAAGTTGTTAATGTGACTTCGTAGGGACCAGTGCGGGGTCTTGTCTCCACCACCCACGGGCCGTGCCTTGTGGGGTGACCACAACTCGCTCGTGGAGTCTACCCACCAGGGAGGGAGACCTGGCACCGGGTGCATCACTGCGCGTCTCCCCGCCACCTCCAGGACACCGTCCCCAGGTCCTGGGAAAAAAGAGGCAGAGGAAGAGGCAGCCGCAGGCGCCATGAGACTGTGCTTCCTGTGGTGGCCCTGTGGCCAGGGGACCTGTGCCACCGCAGAGGGCATGGAGTAGAGTGCGGTTCGCTGCCCACATGACATGGCTCCTCTCCCCTCCATCCCTTGCTGAAGCTCTGACCACCTGGTGCGGAGCCTCCTGCTGGGCACTGACCTCAATTCCCAGAGCTTCGCAGGAGCCTGCGAGGCCTGGGGGAGAGTGCAGAGGGACCCGTAGGGCGCAAGCCAGGGGGTGTCAATGGCGCCACCCGCACCTCGCCCGCCGCCAGAGAGGGAACCAGACAGGTGAGTTCAGAACAGCAGCCACCGCCCTTTGCCTGGGACCTGCGTGCTCTCCCCACAGGGTACAGGCTCTTGGAGCAGCCGCCCAGCGCCCTGCAACATGGCCTCAGCGCGGGAGCTGCAGCGGGACCCCTCCGCGGGTGTGCCCCGCCCAGGGCCTGGAGTGCCGCCCTGCGCTCCTCCTCCCTGCCTGGTCTCCTTTCCGTCTTCAGGGTTAAACTGGAATTGAGAGGAGAACAAGTTGTCTGGGAACCTGTCCACCGCCACCCCCAGAGTGCTGACCCCCAGAGTGGCCCTTCCTCCCAGAGTGCTGACCCCCAGAGCGGCCCTTCCGGTGGGCTATCTTGGGGGTTCCTGGACTGGATTAAGGAGGAGTCCATTTCCCAGGGCTGCAGCATCACAGCCGGACGCTGGAAACGTGAGGAACTGGGCCAAGAAAAGGCTGGATGCAGAGTCAGCCTCAGGAATGTCAGGTGGGCGAAATCGCCAAGGGTGGTGCACAGGCCATTCTGTTTCTGTCTCAGGGACACCAATGCCTTGGGGCCCAGAAGGAGGCAGGTGGCATTGGCAGAGCTGAATGCCATCACCGGTTCACGGCAGTCCCAGGTCTACTTCCCCTAGGGAGCAAGCTCAGCCCCTTCCTCCTGCCCAGGATTCCCCAGGTGTCTCACCTCCTGGAATTCCCCCCGGGGCAGCCTCTATCTGTACCTGGGCCTGAAGTGCAGGCCCAGGGTGGCCCTCCAGGAGTGTGAGGAGAGGCGGGGTCTCCCCGACCTGCCGAGGCTCCTGGTGGGTGGTAGTGCCATGAAGTTTGGAGGTGACACCAGGCTATACCCCAGGCCTATAGCAGGGAAACACTCCATTCAGGGCGTCTGTGAAGGGCCTGCTGCTGTCCAGTGGGAGGAAGAGTCGGCCACATTCCTGGCCTCTGTGCAGGGCTTTTCTGGGACTCAGCTAGGGGTGGCTTTCTGCAGGAGCGTCACTTGCATGTTTTATTTCACTGTGGGCCAATAAAACGATCAAGGAAATGCTGTAGTCATGCTACTGTGTGCTTGCCTTGAGATCTGCCACACTGGCGCCACCATTAGCCTCATCCTCCACGACACTGCCGTCTCCTCTTAAGGTGTGCTTGGTCAGACAGCTTCTGATTTTGTATGTTCCTTTGTGTGCATATTCAGTCGTGTAAGTGTCCTCAGCAGGGCACCTCTCACCCACTTCCTGACGCTGGTGTCCAGGAGAGTGACGGGCACCCAGTGACAGTGTGAAGGCAGGGTCCTCAGGGTGATTCCTGAGCAGTTGTCTTCCACATCTCTTTTTTTTTTTTTAAAGAGAGAGTGAGAGAGGAGAGAGAGAGAGAGAGAGAGAGAATTTTTAATATTTATTTTTTAGTTCTCGGCAGACACAACATCTTTGTTGGTATGTGGTGCTGAGGATCGAACCCGGGCCGCACGCATGCCAGACGAGCGCGCTACCGCTTGAGCCACATCCCCAGCCCCTTCCACATCTCTTAGCTCTTTGCCACGAAGGATTTCACCTCTTTCTCTGCTGAATTGTGAACAAGTTTCCAATATTTTCACCTGCCCTTTGGCTTTGGTTGCAGAATTTTTAAGGACTGATTATTGCAATGCACAACATTTTAATAAGACAGACTTTGTCAATCTTTTACAGCTTATACGTTTTTGAGTTACAGCTCTGCAAGTCTTACTTCTGTAGAACACCAGATAAATAAATCCGCATTACTTTATAAAAGCATTAAATAGCTTCATTTTAAACATAATGTAGATATCGGATGCATTTGGATTTTTTGCTGGATTTTTACATGAGGCATGGACTTAATACTTTTCTTCAATTATCTAAAGATCTTGGCCAGGTGTGGTGGCACGTGCCTGTGGTCCCAGCTACTTGGCAGTCTGAGGCAGCAAGATTGCTTGAGGCCACAAAGTGAGACCAAACAAAACAAAAGGGAGACTTAGGTGCTGGCCTCTGTCCCTATCAGTACTGGCCCCATCCTGCAGGATGACATTTGCTTTTCCTGCCATCTCAGGGACAGCGTCTCTGACAGCTGGATTAACAGAGGGCACAGAGGATGGGGTGCCTCCCACAAAGGTGTGGCAGAGGTTTAGTATAAAGCTTAAAAATCAAAAACAAACACTCTACAAGGTTTTTGGCTCCATGTTACGGAGCCAAAGCTGCCCCAGTGATCACATCTCAGAGTGCTTGCAGCAGGACAGTGGCCTCTGTCCTCGGGTTCCACCTCCTGAGAATGTCCCAAACCAGTCAGTACCAAAGGAGTGCAGGCCCTTTGCTGTCATTGCTCCTGGACAGCCCAGCACAACTGCCATCTGCATGGCACTTACTGCAGTAGGTGTTCAACCAGCAGGAGCCAGGGGACAAGCAGGGTGTGATGGGCCCTGCGCAGGCTGTGCCCACTGTGGTTGGGGTGTCTCTGGGGGTCCTGGGGCCAAGGCTTGTGGGTACCCAGGCGGCTGGTCTTACACACTCTGCGTCACTCCTGCTCCAGAGCTGCGTCTTGAAGGGGTTGACGGCACTGTCCCATGTGTGGCTTCCGTGGTGAACTCCCCCCAGGGCAGAGGCCACTAGAGGAACTTGGCAGGAGCAGGTGCCCCTAGCTATGTTACTGCTGTTGGCTGGTGACGAGTCCTTGCTTCCCCGATGTTGAAGAATAACACCAGAAAAGCACACGCCGAGGCAAGGTCAGAGTAGAGATTAGAAGTTTATTAAAGGACAGCAGAAAAGACTTCTCCCGGAGGAAGAAGGGGACCCAAGAGGTGGAATCCAGTTGGCGGGCAAATGTGTTCCCCTTTTTATAGGTTTGGTGATGGAATGTAGGTTGGAGGGCCTGAGGGGTGGGACACAGGTGGGCCAAAAGGGCAGGAAGGACTTTTGGGATGGGCTTATCACTTCTCTGGGATGGGCTATCTCCAAATCTGTTGGGGGCTGTTCATTAATACTTCTTTGAGGTGGACTTTGGCCTAGGGCCTTTTCGGGACTTCATTAACACTCCATGAGTCATCCTGTGTTTTCCCTGAGTCATTCCCAGCATGGCCTCCATTTTAGATTTCACTCGATGTTAGACCCGATTTACCTAACTACACTGACTACCTAACTTTAAATCTGGCATCATTCCCCCTCTAATTTGGGGAACTCCTTACTGCTGTAAGGAATAGGGGCGAAGACCGTTCTGGCTTCTTCAGGCTGACAAAAGGGACGATGTTGGGCAAGCAGTTTGGAGTCCCCCTTTAAAAATCGGGTCTATCGAGTGGTCCATGATAGTGGCTGGAGGCTGAGTGGTGGGGTGGTCGCTGTGGGGACGATTGTGGCTAAAGGTGGCAGTGTCAGATGCACTGTCTAGGACCCCAGGGAGCTTGTAAGGAGGAGACTGGCCATGAGTATCTGAGGTCAGTGCAAAGCCAGAGTCCTGATGGCAGCCAGTGGGGGCCTCCAAGTGCAGTTCCTGCTGCCAGGTCTGTTGCACTTGGTGAGGTACTGGACAGGAGGAGGCAAGGTCTTCCCACACAGGAGGGGACTCAGGGAAGACGCAACCCTCACTTGGAACCCCAGCTCTTCTGCAGCTTCTTTTTGTGGAAGCAGCCCCTCCCTTCTGTGGAATCAATCATCTGCAAAGGGACCTTATTGTCACACGTGGACATGTTGATTCTCCAATGGGGGCTACAACAGGCCCTGCCACCAAGCCCCTTTGAACACCAGGCCTGCAGCACAACATAAGTCCTGCAGCAATGCACAAGTCAAAGCCTGTCCAAGATTGGGAGGGTCTTGATTCCTACCAGCAAGATTCAAGGCACAAATTGGTATAGACTCTAAGGATGTTAAACCAAGAAGACAGACAGAGCTTAATAAGGCCGAGTAGTCAATTGAGAATCTGCGTCTCGGATCAACCCAGGTGCTTGGTGGTGGTTTTTAGCATTTGCGGGTTGCCCAGAAGTTGGTGGTGGACCTCCGTCCACGAGGTCGAGACACGGGAACTTCCCTGATGTGCTCTCGAGGTGGGCCTACAGACCGTTGAGAGGGACTGTGGGGTGAGCTGCTCAGCCTCACCCTCTCTGTTCCCCTGTGAGAGGCAGTGAGAGGCCCGGCATCCTGGAAGGCCCTGTCGTGGCCCCTTCCCTGAGTGCACAGTGGCAAGGCAGCTGCCATGGAGCACAGGGGCCACAAGAGGCAGAGGGCAAGTGACAGCCCTGGGCCCTGTGGGCCATGTAGTGCCCATGGTGTTGTGTTTTCTCACAGGTGCCAAGGTGAGCCTATAGAGGCGTCAAACGGGCAGGAGGCTGTGCACGCACACACACACACACACACACACACACACACCATGCACGGGTGTGTTCATAGGAGTGTACAGCCTCTTGCTGTGTCCTTCTCTTAACCCTGTTCAAGACTCGAGCCCTCCTGGTTGAAGAAACACGGTGTCTGCAGGGGCCCGGAGTCTGCCGTGGCTGCCACACCTCCTACCAGTGTTCACGCAGCTCCTGCCACACACCCACCGCTGACTGGGCCGATGCTGGTCTCCAGAGGCCCCAGATGCTGCTGCAGCTCTGGTCGGGGCCTCAGGAGCCTCTGGAGCTACTCACATAGTGGGTCCCCCCAAAGAGTCAACAGGAAGCCATGGGCAGGGGCTTGGGCACATCCCAGCCAAGTCGAGTTGAGATCATGCAAAGCCCAAGGGGCCAGGGGGGTGCTCTGGGTGCTTTCAGCAGCAGCAGCAGCAGCAGCAGGAGGATGTGTGGTTGCAGACTGGCTGCAGGATACACGGCCTGTGGCTGCGGGTGAGCAGTTCTGAGCCAGCCATGTTCCTGCTCTGTGTCCCTGTGCAACGGGGAGGCCTGGGCACAGCTGGTCTTCCAGGGAGGGTACAACCCTCAGCCGTCAGTGTCTTGTCCCCACATGCCACTCTGCTCTGCTGTCCGTTGGCACTCTGAAGCCAGCTTGGTCGCTGTAGTGGCTGGAAGGACAACATTCGGGCAGGACCATGCCATTGCTGGAGGAATCAGAAAGCCTCTCTCTACAGGACGACTCTGATGCTGGGGGCCACTGTAAAATAGCACCGCAGTGCCATGGCGCTCAGAGGGCTCGGCCGTCCAAGAAGCGAGTGACTCAAAAAGCTGCTGCCCCTGAAAGAGAGTCTGCGAGATCAGAAAGAGCCAGGCTGTCACCCACCTGACCAGCCTCACAGCCGCAGGGACGTGCCTGAGAAGCTGAAAGGCCCGGCAGGAGGCAGAGCTCCCCCCAGCTCAGGTCCATGACACAGGACAGGTCGCGGCTGGCTCGAGGCGTTGGGCCACAAGCCAAACCCAATCAGTGCATCATCACCTCATGTGGATCTGGCAATCCCTGGGAAGCCAGGTTGAAGATGCAGTCAGGGATACAAACCTTAAAGCCAATCAGGACATTAGATGGATTTCCCAGGTGGAGTCCACACAGGTACCAAACAACCCACCAGCAGCTAAACCCACCATGGCCAGCGCAAAACAGTCAGCCCAGGTGCTGCAGGGCGTGACCTCCAGAGGCCCTACAGAGGCCCTATGGCAAAGGCTCCAGATGAGGGGATGCACCCCAGGGAAAGGGTATTGAGAGCCACAGGCGGTCAGAATGATGCCTGGCATTTTCCAGAGGGAATGTTTGAAAGGTGATGCTAGCGAACCATTGAGATGATGATTTGAGTTAAGCTATATATAATTGCTGTGATGCTGGATTGATTGTATTGTATATTTGACCTTCACTGTCGGGCAATGGGGTGGCTCTTGCTGCCTTGGGTGCCCACTACTTCGGAGTTCTTCCAGGGATTCCCAGAGAGTTCCCATTGGTTGGGGAAGTGCCCGAGGAGGGATTTTCCGGTGTGGGGGGTTTCTGGGATGGCCCCATGGGTGGCATTGGTGGAAAAGCACGCGTGCAGTGCCCGTGAGAGTTGAAATAAAGTAGTTGCTGTTTGAACCTACAAGGCTTTGTGGCGGCTTGGTTATTCATGCCCAGCCAGACTGTGGCATTTGGTGGTCCGTTTGGGGAACGCCTGAAGCTCCGAGGTAAGTGAAATTGCTTGCCCCTGAGGGAAGGCCAGAGAATGGGTGACCATTTCAAAAAACAATGTGTTCTTATTTTGATTTGTTTTGTTTTTGTTTCAAGCTGCATATCCCTAGAACGTTCTCAGGCAAACTGGGAAAAATGGTTGGCTCAAGGTAGGAAGTTGTTTGGCCCAGCGGAAGAGATAGAGATAGACCACGAATATACACTTCAAAAAAATAGGAAAATTGATACAAAGATTTTTTGTTCCGTTTTTGTTTTGTTTTGCTTCGGTTTTGGTTTGAGTTGCGTTATCCTTGTAGCAGAAATATGGGGCCAGAAATTAGCAAAAAACAAACCGGAAGAATGTTAAGTAAATTGTTAGAGGGAGGAGGCACCCCAGTAAAACCAAAAACAGGGCATATGTTGATACAATACAAAAATGTAGCCCATGGCTTTTTAAGGAGGAGTTGTTGAATATATCACAATGGGACCATCATGGTGAAGACTTAAGGGACAGGAAAAAGAAAAACCCAGGAACTCTGCCAGTTGGCACATTGCCATTGTGGATGATGATACTATTTTGTTTGCCTAGTCCAAAGATTTCAGTTCAGATTATGGTAGAAGACATATTAGATCAGGAAAAAGAGGAGGCCTCTCGAGATAGTCAGAAAGGGGAAGAAAGTTTAGAGCAGAAAAAGCCATCAGGGGAAAAGTTACAACAGGAGGCTGCTACTAACACCTTTCTATCACCAGAGGGTGTAAGTGTCCAACCAACAGCTCCGCCTATGGGGCCCTCAACCCCCGTAGTTGATAGATGGGATCCTGAGACAGGATCTCAAATATTAACATGCCCTGTATTTGAGGCGGCAGGAGGGCAGCGAATTCACCATGTTTTAGATTTCAAAACAGTGAAGCAGCTGAAAGAGGCTGTAACAACCTATGGTCCTCAAGCACCCTTCACTGTAAGCCTGGTCGAATCCATTACCAACTTGAACATGACACCAGCAGATTGGACTAGTATGTGTAAAGCTGGGCTAAACGGAGAACAATACCTGTTATGGAAGGTTGCCAATGAGGAATTTTGCACGGAGACAGGTGAAATGCAGCAGCTGGTTATCCTCAGAGAAATCTAGATATGTTGTTAGGAAAGGGACCTTATGAGGGTCAGCTGCAACAAATTGCATATGATCCTGCTATATACTCACAAATTGCTGCAGATGCGGTTAGGGCATGGAAGACTTTATAAGGACATGGAGATTTACAAGGTCAATTATCTAAGGTAATACAAGGAGCTAATGAAACTTACACTGAATTTGTAGATAGGCTTATTCAAACAGCTACCAGAGTTTTTGGGGATACAGAACAAGCAATGCCATTAATTAAACAGCTAGCCTTTGAGCAAGCAAACAGATGGTGCAAGGAGGCCATTAGACCATGGAAACATGGAAATTTAAACACATATATTAAATTATGTAGAGACATTAATGAACAAGGGAAAGTCTTGGCAGCTGCAGTACAACAGGCTTTAGATGCCAGGCCAAAAACATGCTACAACTGTGGACAAACAGGACATTTTAAAAGGAGTTGCCCCATAGAGGAGGGTTTAACAAAACTAGGTATCAAAGAAGTAGAATACCGGGTATTTGCCCACGATGCCATAGAGGGAGACATTGGGCTAATGAATGCCGTTCTCAAACCACCATAGAGGTTACTCTGTTCTCAAAAAATGGACAAGGACCAGGTGTTTACTCACGATATTGTGGAGAAAAGCAGCAGGCTCCATTGCCAAAAAACGGACAGGGGGGCCCAATCTCTGGGGCTCACAACCACAAATATACAGGGCAATGGAGGAACCCAGCAACACCATCAGGGTAGTGCCCAGGACACATTATCCATTAGATCCCTCATCAGACAAACCAGAGTGAGTGCAGGGTTGGACATCTGCTCCTCTGCCAGAGCAGTACTAACTCCAGAGGTGGGAGTTCAAATCATTCCCACAGGAATAAAAGGACCTCTTCCCAAAGGAACAGTAGGCTTATTATTGGGATGCAGTTCTTCTACTCTAAAAGGACTTATGATAAGTCCTGGGGTAATTGATCCCGATTATGAAGGTGAAATAAAAATTATAGCTAGTTCTCCAAGAGGTATATCAGTAATTTCACCAGGAGATAGAATAGCACAGTTATTAATAATACCCAGCCTGCATGATAAATTTTCCAGCTGTACTGTACAAAGAGGTTCCAGGGGATTAGGCTCCACAGGTATAGATTGGGCTATGCTGTCTTTAAATTTAGATTCTCGCCCAATGCTAAAACTAAATATTCAAGGACATGAATTTAATGGGCTACTTGATACAGGTGCAGACTTTAGCATCATATCTCGTCAACAATGGCCAAATCATTGGCTATTACAACAAGCCACTCAAATGCTTTGAGGCCTAGGATTGGCGACTAATCCCCATAGAAGTGCAATGGTATTAGATTGGAAGGATCCTGAAGGATGTGAAGGAACTATACAGCCATATGTATTGGATCATCTTCCTATAAATTTATGGGGACAAGATGTCCTAGATCAATTAGGTCTGACATTAACAAATAACATCAATCCTAATGTGCCCACTACTAGGGTTAGACAAGGATTTAGGAAAGAAAAAAGATAAGGAGAACAAGAACAAGGTATAGCAGCACCAATTCAAGTAGATCAAGGAATAAATAGACATGGATTGGGTTTTCAGAAGGGGTCACTGAGACAAAAAAAAAATTACTTGGAAATCAGAAAGACCAGTATGGCTTCCTCAGTGGCCCCTGACTAAAGAAAAGATACAAGTAGCCCATGACCTGGTCAAACAACAATTAGCAGAAGGACATATACAACCTTCTGTATCTCCCCATAATACTCCCATTTTTGTCATCAAAAAGAAATCTGGTAAATGGAGATTATTGCAAGATTTAAGAGCCATTAATAATGAGATGGTTATTATGGGACCTGCTCAATTGGGGATTTCCCAATTGTCTGCTTTGTCAAAAACCTGGTATGTTTTAGTTATAGATATTAAAGATTGTTTTTTCTCAATTCCAATTCATCATGAGGATAGTCCCTAATCCCCTGGAACCTCTTTCTACAGTACGACTGGAAATTTTATCATGCAGGCTGGGTATCATTAGTAACTGTGCCATTCTATCTCCTGGTGAAATTACTGATATACCTCTTGGAGAACTGGCTATAATTTTTATTTCACCTTCATAATCGGGATCAATTACCCCAGGACTTATCATAAGTCCTTTTAGAGTAGAAGAACTGCGTCCCAATAATAAGCCTACTGTTCCCTTGGGAAGAGGTCCTTTTATTCCTGTGGGAATGATTTGAACTCCCACCTCTGGAGTTAGTACTGTCCTGGCAGAGGCACAGATGTCCAATCCTGCGCTCCCTCTGGTTTGTCTAGTGATGGATTTAATGGAAAATGTGTCCTGGGCACTACCCTGATGGTGTTGCTGGGTTCCTCCAGTGCTCCATATATTTGTGGTTGTGAGCCCCGGAGATTGGGCCCCCCTGTCCGTTTTTTGGCAATGGAGCCTGCTGCTTTTCTCCACAATATCGTGAGTAAACACCTGGTCCTTGTCCGTTTTTTGAGAACAGAGTAACCTCTATGGTGGTTTGAGAACGGCATTCATTAGCCCAATGTCTCCCTCTATGGCATCGTGGGCAAATACCCGGTATTCTACTTCTTTGATACCTAGTTTTGTTAAACCCTCCTCCTATAGGGCAATTCCTTTTAAAATGTCCTGTTTGTTCATAATTGTAGCATGTTTTTGGCCTGGCATCTAAAGCCTGTTGTACTGCAGCTGCCACGACTTGCCCTTGTTTATTAATGTCTCTACATAATTTAATATATGTGTTTAAATCTTCATGTTTCCATGGTCTACTGACTTCTCTGCACCAACGATTCTCTTGCTCATAAGCCAGTTGTTTAATTAATGGCATTGCTTGTTCTGTATTCCCAAAAACTCTGGTAACTGTTTGAATAAACCTATCTACAAATTCAGCGTAAGTTTCATTAGCTCCTTGTATTACCTTAGATAATTGACCTTGTAAATCTCCATGTCCTTATAAAGTCTTCCATGCCCTAACCGCATCTGCAGCAATTTGTGAGTATATAGCAGGATCATATGCAATTTGTTGCAGCTGACCCTCATAAGGTCCCTTTCCTAACAACATATCTAGATTTCTCTGAGAATAACCAGCTGCTGCATTTCGCCTAGCCGTCCCCGTGCAAAATTCCTCATTGGCAACCTTCCATAACAGGTATTGTTCTCCATTTAGCACAGCTTTACACATACTAGCCCAATCTGCTAGCGTCATGTCCAAGTTGGTAATGGATTCAACCATGCTTACAGTGAAGGGTGCTTGTGGACCATAGGCTGTTACAGCCTCCTTTAATTGCCTCACTGTTTTGAAATCTAAAGCATGATGAATTCGGTGCCCTCCTGCCTGCTCAAGTACAGGGCATGCTAATATTTGAGATCCTGTCTCAGGATCCCATCTATCAACTGCGGGGGTTGTGGGCCTCCCAGCATATGGAGGTGGCGCTATTGGTTGGACACTTATGTCCTCTGGTGATAGAAAGGTGTTAGTAGCAGTCTCCTGTTGTAACTTTTCCCCTGATGGCTTTTTCTGCTCTAAACTTTCTTCTTCTGTCTGACTAGCTTGAGAGACCTTCTTTTTTAATTGAATTTTGTCCTCTGTCTGACTAGTTCGAGAGACCTTCTCTTTTACTTGAATTTTTCTACTATAACTATAATATGACCCAACAAGGTACCGCGTAACAAAACTGAAACAGAGTGAAACAAAATTGGATCAACAAAAAATCATTATATCAGCCTTTCTATCCTCCTGAAATGTCCATCTGTCCTTTCTCCCTATCTGTTCCTCAGATGTGAGCGGTTTTTCTTCTGTCTCACTCATCTCTAGGGACAGGCAACTAAAAAACAAAAGTGAAGCAAAACAAAAGAAGAACCTTAAAATGGCTACCCATCCTCTCGCCCTGCCCTCAGGGGCGAGCAGTTTACCTTATCACTTACCCTCAGTCGTTCCCCTTGTGGGCCACCAATTGCTGCAGTCTGGCTGGGCACAATTCAGGAGCCCCTTGTCAAGCAGAAACAAATTTTATTTTTAGAACACACACTCAGCACCACACAGCTCTTCAGGAATCCCCTCACAGCCCAACTGCCTCCACCAGCTTCCCACAAGCCTCTCCACCTCCCCCACTCCTCCTGCTCTTGAGGCCGATTGGCTGGGTCGCATGGGTGGAGCAAAAAAAAGTCCCCCAATGAGCAGCTCCATGGTCTGAAAGGGCGGGGAAACAGCCCAATGAGCATCACTGCAGAGGAGCCAATCAGTTGGCAGCTAGAAGTTTGCTGGGGCCACTGCGAGCCAATCATCAGCTGGCAGCTGGAAGTTTGCTGGCAGCTGGAAGTTTGCTGGGGCCCCTTCAGCTGTTGCTCTCAACTTTGCAACCTGTAATTTTTCCAAAAATGACAAGAAAAACACCTATCATGAATGCTCCAAATATATTCACTGATGGGTCAAATAATGGTACAGCAGCAGTAGTTACCCCTGATCAAACTTTTACATTTTTAGTACCCAAACAATCAGCTCAAAAGGTAGAGCTTTATGTAGTATTACAAGCTTTTGTGATGTTTAAAGATTCTGTATTTAATTTATTTTCCGATAGTCAGTATATAGTTAATGCTATAGTATCCCTTGAAGATGCTGGTAGGATTTCCCCTTTACTGTTTTTTCTTTGTTTTCCACTATACAAAGTCTAATCTGGGACAGAAAAGATCCATTTTTTATAGGGCATATCAGGGCACATACAGGATTGCCTGGAGCCCTTAGTTTGGGCAATGATTTAGCAGATAAATCTACACATGACATACATATTTTCTCTACACTAGAAGAAGCTATAAATTTTCATAAAAGGTTTCATGTCAATGCTAATACTTTACAAAGCGTTTTAAAATAACTAAGCAACAAGCTAGACAAATAATAAAACAATGTCAAAATTGTGTGACCTTTTTACCACAAGTTAATCTTGGAGTCAATCCTAGAGGACTGAAACCTAACCATATTTGGCAGATGGATGTCACACACTTGCCAGAATTTGGAAAATTAAAATATTTGCATGTTAAAGTTGATACTTCTTCTGGATTTTTGATGGGCTCCCTTCATGCCGGAGAAAAAACTAAAGATACTATAGCTCATTGCTTACAAAATTTTGCCACTGTGGGCGTTCCAAAACAGTTAAAAACAGATAATGCCCCTGGTTATACTTCTACCTCTTTTAAACAATTTTGCTCATCATTTGGCATTACTCATATAATAGGAATCCCATACAATCCACAGGGACAAGGCATAGTTGAAAGAGCTCATTAAACTATTAAAATGTACTTATTAAAGCAAAAAGAGGGAATTGGGAAGGGGTATATATCCCCCAAAGATAAACTTAAAATAACCCTTTTTACTCTACTCTAAACTTTTTAAATTTGGATTCATCAGGGCTTAGTGCTGCAGAAAGGCATATGTGTCCAAAAAATGTACATAAGCCTAAGGTACTTTGGAAGGATATTCTAACAGGACAATGGAAGGGTCCTGACCCAGTGATTGTCTGGAGTCGGGGATCTGTTTGTGTGTTTCCACAGGGAGAATAGCATCCGATTTGGATTCCAGAGAGACTAACCAAAGCGATTTCTACAGACCAAAAAGAAGATGATTTGACTCAAATCCATAACAGCTGATATCCAGAACTCCAGTTTGGCTATCCTTACATCTGCAACAGTGGTTCTCCCACACCTGGAGCCTAATGAATAATGAACACCATTAAAGCCTATTTCAAATGTAAAAAACCTTGGGGCTTGCTTGTGGGAATACCTTCAGACCCATTATGCAAGTTACAGGAAAAAGGATGGGATATCCAAAAAAGAGTCAAACCCAGGTGGTAACCAGGATGCCTTTTTCAATATCTATTTTATTATTGCCTTTTCCCACATCATGAAGTTATATTTTATTTTTTGAGCTCATACAGACCTAGGTTAATGTTTTTCTGATCAGTTTTATTTTTTGACTGTGGAGTTTTTAAACATTGCAATGGAGATTTCAGCTGTGTTAAGCTACAAGGCCTTTACTATTGTCTTATGTGTTGTATGTTATGTGTGCACACTTGTGTTTGTGTTGTATGTCTGTATTTGTGTATGTCCATATATCATGTATGAGGATACCTCATGGAAAAATGGATCCAAATTTTTTAAAAAATTTTTTTCATGTGATTTAAATGGTTTAATTTAAATTAGGTAAACAGTTGTTGAGGATTGTTTTAATATGTGTACAAATAAGGAGGTTAACAGATCTGTTTGTTTACTTTCACCTTTCCTTTTCATTATATCTAATTCTATTCAGGATACTAAATTGTTTAGAAAATTGCTTTCTTTTAGTGCCTGCTGGAATGTTACATAATTTTTTTTAAGCCATCATTGCCAGAATTCCTATCTTCATCCCAGTGCCAGTGAAGACAAAGATAAAACCAAACTACAGCTTCTGCGATAGCTATCACAACAAACTGTGCATCAATGAATAATAACTCAGCAAGTAATGCTCAATCAAGGAGTCGATTTACTTTGGGTGGAAATGGACATATTGATGGATTTCTCTGCTTTTAACTGCTTGCAGAACTTGCCTGGACTATGTATCACTTGTATGCATTGTGAACTATCTGTTGGTGCAGCAAATTGTGGTAGTGCTGGCGTATCTTTGCAGATGGTGTCATCGGTGGTACAATTTTTCCAAAAAGAGCCATCATTTGGCTTGGTGTCCTGGCATTTTGCATCCTCCTCCCTTCTGCTGGCACCAAGGCCAAATTTGGGGGCCAACAGAGGTGAGGCAAAGAACCTCACCCCCACCCACTGGTGCAAAGGCCTATCCACAAGTATGGCTGTGTGCTGGACCGGTAGTCAGTGACGGGTAAGATCCAATTGCAGTGGTACCAACCTAAAACAGGAGGCTGACGCCTTGAGGTCAGCTCATCCGATGACGGGTAAAGACCATATGTAGTATTGGACAACCTAACAGGCATGGTCCCTAAGCCACATGCTTGGTGTTTAATTAAACAGAAGGGAGGAGATGTTGAGAGCCACAGCCAGTCAGAATGACACCTGGCATTTGCCAGAGGGAATGTTTGAAAGGTGACGCCAGTGAACCATTGAGATGATGATTTGAGTTAAGCTATATATAATTGCTGTGATGCTGGATTGATTGTATTGTATATTTGACCTTTACTGTCGGGCAATGGGGCGGCTCTTGCTGCCTTGGGCGCCCGCTACTTTGGAGTTCTCGCACTACTTTGGAGTTTTTACGGGGATTCCCAGAGAGTTCCCATTGGTTGGGGAAGTGCCGGAGGAGGGATTTTCCGGTGTGGCGGGTTTCTGGGAGGGCCGAGTGGGTGGTATTGGCGGAAAAGCGCGCGTGCAGTGCCCATGAGAGTTGAAATAAAGTAATTGCTGTTTGAACCTACAAGGCTTTGTGGCGGCTTGGTTATTCGTGCCCAGCCAGACTGCAGCAAAAGGGCATATTGTGGCCTCATCAGCTCTGCGCCCCGCAGGAGACCAAGCAGGTGTCAAGTTCAAAGAATCAAAGGAATGAAGCAGGGCAACAATGAGCCAGAGAGGGACCCCCGCCAGGCTGCAGGCGACAGAAAGGGACCCAGTGGGCTTCGGGAGGCTGAGGAGTAGAGCAACAGAAACAAAGATCCAGGTGTTGGAGCAGAACCAGCCATGTGAGGGGAGTGAGGGAAGGAGAGCTCGCAGGCAAAGACCACAACCACAGCAGACTTCACAGAGATCAACAAGTTTCAAATTACACCATCAGGGTATGGAAAATGACCGACAGAAGATACTAGAAATCCTGTGTCTGGAGGGAGGCTTGCGTCAGGAGGACATTAAAAAAAACGTTTATACTGAAAAGTTGGCTATTAGAAGGGATAAAGGATCTGAATACCTACTGTTTTTTTTTTAAACTACCAGGGATTAAACTCGGGGGCACTCGGCCACTGAGCCACATCCCAGCCCTATTTTGTATTTTATGTAGAGACGGGGTCTCACTGAGTTGCTTAGCACTTCGCCTTGCTGAGGCTGCCTTTGACCTGTGATCCTCCTGTCTCAGCCTCCTGAGTCGCTGGGATTACAGGTGTGCGTCACTGTGCCCTGCCTGAACTTCTACATGGCCTCGCTTCACAGATGGCCAGAAACTTGTGAACGAGAACTTAATCACTAGGAAAAGGTGAATCAAATGTGAACCATAGGATGGACTAAAGCCAGACAGTAACGGGCATCTGCGTGGAAGTGACCCCAACCCCAGCACTCCCACCCTGGGGAGTTTTGCTGTGCTAATGATTCACAAGCCACTTTTGAAATACTGAGGACACAGGACCAAAGCAACAGTCACTCCCATGCCACTCATGGGCAGCAGCAGGGCTGTCCCGTGTGTCGCCTTCCCCATGTGGCCTGGAGGTCTTCCCAGCCCTGCAGGCAGGAGGGGTGACATCAGTGGTCACGCCCTGACCATGGCATGCCTTTCTCTGCCTCTCCCTTCTGCTCACTGTTGAGCTAGACGGAGGCCGGCTGCCTCAAGGCCTTCAGAGGAAAGGAGTCCTTTTCTGTGAGAATGAGAAACAGCTCCGAGTAGGAATACGAAACTTGCAGAAGAAAGCGATGAAAGGACCTCGATTTTTGTCACCCTGAGGCCCACAGGAACAAAAGTCCTCCATGGAATGACCTGTGGCTCCCTTCTGAAGAGCCCCGCCGAGCGAGGGACACTGGCCCAGAGCAGGGAGTGGGCACCTGCTCCGGCCTGGAAGCACTTGCTGTGGTATGCAGTCAGAACCTGCTCGCCAAGGGCCCTCGATCGCCAAGGCTCCTGTGGCCACGCAGCAGATATTGTAGCCCAAACAAGCATTCATGGGACAGACTGCACAGAGGACAGGGTGGCCCAGGTAAGCATGGCTGGGACCAGGTCATCCCCTGGCCAGACCAAGGTAGGAAGGTGAGTACTTCCTCCATGTTCGGGACATCCCCGAAATTGTGAGAGGGTGACGGAAGCAAGTGTGGACTCCCTATTCCCATGAGGGAGCCGGCCAGGGAGGGAGGAAGCATCCCCGGAGGAGTATAAGAAACCCCAAGAGCCAGGGTTGAGCCTCTACTCAGGAACAGGAGACCAGACACAGGAGAGATGGGGAGTAGTTCAAGAAACCTCCAGCAGGGGGCGATGAGCGTCTACCCAGAACACCAGACCCGTCCCAGGAGAGCAGGACCAGAAATACAAACTCTAGAGAAAGAGGCCGCTGGGGGCAGGGGGTAAAGACATCAAAGTTCCCCAGACGGCCCTCTGGGCTACACGATGAAATATCAGAAATAATCCCAGGACAAAAAGGGAAAAGAAACCACCGATGAGAAGATGCTGTTGTTTTATTTGCACTCAGGGTCGATCCTGAAGCCTTCAGTGTTTTGCCAAAGTTTGGGCAGATGAAGGTTGAGAACGTCAAGCCCTGACAGCATCTGCAAAGGACACCAGCCACAGTCAGGGACACAGAGCAGGCTCTGGTTAGGGAAAGGGCCAGGGTCCTCTTTCCTCTTAAAACCGCTAAGAGGAGGATAAAACTGGCTTCCTGGGGCAGGATGAGAGGAAGGGGTCCTCTTGTCCTCCCCACCACACCCTCCTGGGCTCCAGTCCTGGTCAACTGAGGAGCAGAGGGCAGCCAGAGCTGTGCCAAGGTTCTGCCCTGCCCAGCTTCCACCCTCCCTGCCTGGACCAAGAAAAGACTCAGAACAAGGCAAACCGGAGACTCCACGTGTCCCCTTTGCCCAGAGAGGGAATCTGGTTCCTTCCTCCCCTCCACCCTCCATCCTTCCTATGAGGTCTCTCTTCCGGGGGGAGAGTTCGGTTTGTAAATGCCCCTGTTTAGATTCACAGCAAGGAACAAGGAAGGGCCAGCAGATTGAATAGATTGAGGGAACCCAGGAGAAAGTGTTCTGGACACACGTTGGTGGCCCTTAGGGCGAGGAATGTTGGAACCCCACTTTGTGACTAATGGCTGGCCTGACGGTGCCGGAAAATTACAGAAACCAGAGACGGTGGGAGGATGGCAACCAGAGGGCTCTGGAGAGACGCTCAGGAGGTGCAGGTGAGGGGTGCGGAGTGCGGAGGCCAGGCTGGGCTCTCCACCACAGGGCAAGTGGCCCAGCACACCAGGCCCTAAACATCAGGGACAAACGGGGCCTCACTCAGGACACCTGAGAGACAGGAGGCCAAAGACCACAGAGGGGAAAGGAGGAAATACAAGCTCTGAGGGTGGGAAGGAAGGACATTCCAAGAGGGAGTGCCCCAGGTGGGGGGAAGGAAGGGTGCCCCCTCCTGCCCTTGGCGGAGCCCAAGGAGGTCAGGGGCTTCCACACGGAGGCCCCACCCACCACGCGCCCTGCACCAATATGGAGATGGCCCTGGAGGTGGAGAAGTAACCTCCTGACTGCCTGTGGGGCAGCTGCTCCTCCTGGGTGCGTCAGTCCACCCAGGGCAGACGTCCAGCAGGAGCTGCTGGGGTGGGGAAGAAGGGGAGGCCCAGTGTCCCTACTGTTGAAAGACTCAGGAAAGAGGCAAAACCAGGCAGACCCAAGCAGGTGCCCCTTTGTGCCTGAGGCAGGGGCCAAGGTCTTAGGTCAGACCTATTGTGGGAACTAGGGACGGGTCAGTAATCAGTCACAGGGAAATTCAAGTTTCCCCAGGCTTCTAACGGCCAGAGAGCAAGGAGAGATTCTTCCTGACCTCCGGACAAAGGAGGGACATCGAGGGAGACTCTCTGTAGAAGGGTCCTCCTGAGTCATTCAAGGAAAGGGACATGATGGACATTCTGTAGGACATGGAACACAGTCAGAGTGGGGGTTGCCCGGTGCTGGTCACCCACACCTGTGAGCTCTTTGCTCTCAATCAGGCCCTAAATTTCCAAGGGAAAGGAGGGGGTGACGTGCACAGATTCTAAACATGCCTTTGGAGTTGTCCACACTTCGGGAAAGATCTGGGCGGAGTGTGAGTAATTATTAGTAAGGGGAAGGATTTATTACATGAAGAAGTAATCACTCAGTCTTGGGAAGCCTGCTATTACCAGAAGAGACAGCTACTGGGCAGGACATCAAAGGGGCCACAACGTGGAGGCCCAAGGCCACAGCGCAGCAGATGGAGCAGTAAAGAGGCCCCATTTCCATTTCACCCCTGCTTCATTCCCTCCCCCAGTTACCCCACATTCGGCCCACAGAGAATAAACAACTAATAAGGTCGGGAGCCTCCAAAACTCCAGGGGCCAAAGGCTTTTACCGATGGCAGAGATGCTCACAAAACCCACTATGAGGGAAACGGGGGCCACCTCCCTAAGGGAGACCCGGGGCCATGAGCCATCATTACACTGTATCAGGAGTGGGCAGATGCTTGGGGAGGGACACCATGGCCAACAGTCCCCAGAGCTGCGTGCCCTGTAGAAGGTCAACAGACAGGCTTGGAGGAGACAGCCCAGGGGGGAGGAACCGTGGATGAAGACCCTCCCAAAGCACCTCCCAAAATAGGTCATCTGAAATACTCGTTGTAATAGCTGCTGTGACCAGCGTGGCCAAACTAGCAGGTTCCAGCAAGGGGCGATGGGAGATTAGAAAAATAAAGACTCACGTTTGCAGATTGTAAAGTTAACAGCTGGGATTGGGTGGAGGGCTGCTCTCTGATGGAGAAGCAGCTCTAAAGAATTACGCCAGCAATCTTTATTATATGTGTCTCATTGATCAGATTAAAGACTATGCAAGCAGTTTTCTTTATATTCCTAGAAGCTGCAGAGTTAGCAACATTAAGCAGCTCATTCCTCAGTTACAGACTACGGTTACAATGTGCAATGTTAGGAGCTTTGTGTAGTTCTCAAGAAAGTCCATTGTTTAAAGTTACTGTTACGGGGCGGGTTCAGGAGCAGCAGAGCCAGTGAAATATTGTTGTTGTCTTAGCAAGAGAATTTCTTTATTCTCAGGAGCTGTGTGCTCGAGGTCAAGGTCAAGGCTGATAAAACTCTAGCACAGAGCCTCCTCCTGGAGGCATTACCATAGCAACTGGGCATCCTGCACCTTTGCACAGACCCTTTCCCAGGCGCCAAGCCTGCCACAGCCATGAAGTCATGAGGGACCCCAATTTCAAACACAGCTCTCTCACTGTGACTGCTCTCCACAAACAGTAGAGCATTTTACCAGCTGGGTAGACGCCATCCCCCTGCCCAGCACCACTCCCAACAACATGGCCAAGGTCTTGTTGGAATCTGTAATCCCTTGACTGTTTGATGAAGAACACAGATTCAGATAATGGAGGCCATTTCACCATTATTAAAGAACTCATGAAAACCTTCAATATAACATGGCACCCTCCTTCTTCGGGAAAGGTGGAGAGAAAGAACCAAACTCTCAAGAGAAGAACCACTAAGCTGATATTGGAGACAAAGCCCCCCTGGATTGGACACCCCCCACTGCCCTCCTCTGACTTAGAACCTCTCCCTGGAGAGTTGGAGGCTGTCCCCACGTGAGCTGTTCCCTGGGTGGCCATATCCAGGAACACAACGGTTTCCCCACCTTTGAAACGAAGGCTCAGTTTCCTAGAAGTACACATTGGGTCTCCTCTGCTTTGTCCTCCCTGAGGTTGCAGGGCCTCCTGGTGCAGGCCCCACCTCTGGGGTTTCCTGCACAGTCACATCGGCCAGGTGACCACATCCTGATCCAGGTCTGGGAGGAAAACTGGCTGGACCCTGCTTGGGAAGGGCCCTGCCAAGTCCTGCTCACGACCAAGATGGCCCTTTGGATTGCAGGACAGAGTTGGCCTCTGGGCAGGAGCACAGGAGCCTCAGCTTCCACAGGGGAAGTAGTGACCTCAGTCCACCCCAGAGCCCACCCCATCAACCTTGACAGGACTCTAATGGCATCATAGTGACGTCGAAAATCCCATCCTATAAGTTGATCATTAATGTAACCTGGACCACCTGCCTCTGGGTGAAGTTGAAGCCTGTCAGGCTGTCCCCTGTGGAGACCTACATAACTAGGGAGATTATCTGGGGCAAACCAATATCACTGTCCAGCAGATTCTGGGGAAATTCATGTCTGGAGATTTAATCATGAGGTCACCATGGGTATCTTAGAAGTCAGAGATTTACAACGGACTTTTAAAGTAGAAATTGGCTACATGAGGCAAAAGCCCGGATGGAAGGGGTTAAATGTTCTGTTCATGTATGAAATAAAGGCAACTCTTCTGTTGCTCAACAGGGAGCCTGGAGACTCGGGAGGGCCCCCCCTGGATGGACCCCAGACCCATGGGCATGAGCTCTATGAGATCCCTCTTTCAGGAAGACAATTTGGGGAAATGAATCTTGCAAGACCCTATCGTTGTTGTTCCTGGTATCTAAGAGCCCAAGGCTAGCCGGTCTCTGATGCACGCCAGTCCAGCCATGAGCAAATCATGCTTGGTCTCCCTGGGAGATGGACGCAATCCAGTGAGCCTCCCCACCTCAGGGGCTCCATCCTCTTTCCTGGACCCAAGCTGTGGCCTCCTGATGGGGTCAGATGCCTCGGGTCCAGCCTCAGCAGGGATCCAGGGGTCCTGAAGGATGAGTGGCCTCTGCAAAAGAAGAGACAGGAGGACAGGTTGCAAGTTACAGCAGCCTCCAGGAGGATCTGCTGCCGGTAGAAGGGCCTTTATTTTTATACCCTTTTTGCAGGTAGTTAATGAATAGCCTCAAAGCCCGAACTTCTTTGATTTACATACTTTTCAAGAGTTACAATCCTTTCTGACATATATTGATTACCTAAGATATTGAGTACATTGTTTAAAATATTTTCCTGTAAGCTTTGCCAATCATGATTAAGCTTTTACGTTTTTACCTCAATCACTAGGTGCTACAACACGCAACTCGGCTACATGTCTCTTGACCTATTATTAACTTTTGACTTTAAAGCATACCTGTAATTATTTCATTAACCTTTAACTTTAAAGCATACCTATGATTATTGGTAAGCTTCTTACTTCTAAAGTCCCAGTGAAACACACTTAAAATAGTGAAAGCGTATTACTTAAAAGCCTACTACTCTGAAGTGCCTCTAAAATATAACTATGTTAATTTTACATTATTTTTAATTTCCAAGGTAATTTCCTTTTTTCATATGACCTATTTAACTGCTTTCTTAAAGAGTTTCTTTGATCCTTGGTCAAAGTACACCAAGTATTCTTTAACTAAAGGGCAGGCAGGCTCTGCACCTCAACCCATTTGCCATTAATGCCAACTATGTTTTCCCCATTTTCATCATAAATTCCTGTGTCAGGTGAAGGAGGGTCTCTTGGTGGTATGTCTTAATTGTATCCTTAGTCTCATTCTGGGAATTTTCGTGCAGTCTCAGGCAATACGTACTTTTCTTATTGATTGACCTATGCCCTGTTATCCGTGGCATCAGTATCAAAACACGGAACATTCCCCATGGTTGTTGTTTCCAGATGGTGCGGCCCTGCCGCAGCATCCCCCATGCTGTGACCCTGTCAGACAGCGGGTGCAGGAACACCTTCACCAATCCTTCAGCGCACAGTGTCTCCCACCTCACTGGCACCTGGGTGGGAGTCCTGGTGGGTGGGAGCCCTCCCAGGTCTTCAGTGCAAGCACAGACTGCAACTGCCCCTGCTCAGTTACCGCCTCCTCCCTTCCCTGGTGATGCCACATCAGTGCCAGCCTCACCAGGCACTTGTGGGACGGCCCCTGCCTGCAAGTCCCTGTTCTCTGGAACCTGCATCCCTGACCCTCACAGCCCGCAGGTTTCTGTCTGCTACAATCACACCCCACCCACCCACTCCACAAGGACCTCGGCTTCTGCTCTGGCCCCGCCTCCCCACCCACCTGTGAGCCCACCACACAAGCCCTTCTCATTGCTGCCCACCATCTTCCTCCCCCACAGCCACCTGTGCCCCAGATGGCCTGGTTCTGTCTGTTCGGTCCCTTGATGGCCTCCAGCCACCAGTATGGATCTAGATACACTTCTGTTGAAATTCCGGAAGAAAAAAAAAAGTGTGTGAATTCCAAAATGGTTCTGGAATGAAAGAAGAAAATGTCAGGGTGAGGGGTGAGAGTTCTCAGGTCTGGGATTTCTGTTTCGGGCCCAGGATTCAGTGAGGAAGAGTTCCCTCCTAGACACCCTGGGGAATCCTAAAGAGTTTGAGAGTGAGGGGATGGTGATGGGGCCATCCTGAGGGCAGGGGACCTGCTCTAGCAATAGTGGGGACGGGGACACTGTTAAAGCCAGGATCCCCCACCTGAGAGTTTCTAGCACTCTCCTGCTCACCGACATGTTCTTTACCTCAGGATGCTGGAGGCAGGAGGGGTGTGGGCTCTGGGCCACCAAGGAAGGGCTTCTGTGGGGAAGTGTGACTCCTGTGCCTTGTGCTCTAAGGCAAGCCTGTTCCCTGCCGCCCTGTTTCCTGCCACCATATGCAAAATCAATGCCACCCGTCATCAACACCGTGAGTGAAACTCAGGGTCTTCGTGTTGGCCAGAGCAAGGTGGGGTTCTTCAGCTCATTTACCAGAGTCATGCAATGAAGTGAGTAGCCCCCGAATTCTCAGCCAGGGCCCAGGACAAACTTGGACAGTGGACTGAGGTGGAGACGGGCTTCACTTCAATTTCTTGTTCTTTGCATTTGTTTACCCAGATGTCTCCACAGTCTTTCCCACAGGTGCAAAAACGGTTGTGAAAGAAGAAAGAAAGCCAGACCCTTCAGGGCTTCCATGCCTGGAGACGAACAGCTCAGAGGAGAGCCCTGACACTTCTGCAGGTGGCTGGTGACTCCCCTCTGGCACTCAGTCCCCTGGGCCCTGCTGCCAGCCTGACCACCTGTTAGGTGCAGGACAGGCTGAGTAAGCTGTCTGCAGGGCATGCGAAACAAAGTTAGCTGCAGGATGACCTGGCCTCTCAAACCCTCTGTCTGGTTCTTGATCAACTATTTGCTTCAAGCCCAAACGCCCAAGCCCCCGCTCAAGGCTGAACACTCAACCCCCCTTGGGCCAACAAGGCAGCTTGCAGACCCAGAGACCGCATTAGATTTGGGCTATAAAAACTCCCTCCTGCCAGGCCCCTCTCTCTCTTGCTCTCTCTCTTGCTTTCTCTGTCTCTGTCTCTCTGTCTCTCTCTCTCTCTCTCTCTCTCTCTCCTTCTCTTTCTCTCTCTTCTCCTCTGTTGCACTGCTGCAATAAAGCTCTCTTGGTTGCTCTGAGTGTTGTGGTCACTTTCCTTTCATTGGTGTCGAAACCCGGGAGAGGGTTAAAACCCACTTTTGGGTCCCTCTTCCTTTGGAAGTGCCACTCACTGGACGACCTGAACCCATTTTCTCCATCGCCAGAACTACATCCACCACCGACCTTCGATTGGTGAGTTTCCCCTTCCTGGAGTCCTAAACCCAATGGTGATGTCGGGAGGATTTGATCCTTGATTGTCCAGCAAACTTCTTTGCCCACCTGCGGGGAGGAAAACACCCCACCACAGCCTTCAAGGCCACGGTGGCCCTCAGGGACTCCTTCCTAGGGCAGATTAGACTCCTGGGTTCAAAATTATTCCCCTTCCCAGCTGGTAATTTACCAGCATAGGCTTCTTAGGTCTCCCTCGAAGGACTGTGAAACCTCCAGGGACACATAACAGAGAACTTGACATCACACCCTACCCAGACCTCACGGTTTTGGTGACTCTCCTAAAATCCTAGTCCTCACACCTTCAAGACTTGGCCTCCAGAGAAAACCTTACCCTTCCCTTCCTCTCTCTTCCCCTGTCTCTCTCTATCCCCTCTTTCTGGCCCTGGGAGTATCCGGCCTCTCCAGGAGGGGTCCCAAAAAGCCTTGGCCAAGGTCTCCCACGGCTCCAGCTCCGTCCAGGACGAGAGCTTTGACGGTCAGGATTAGGTGACGACCAACCTCTGCAGCTCGAACCTGCCACTTAGGCACTCCTGATTTTTGGCTCTAGCGAGGACCCCTTTTGCCAATAAATCAGTTTCCTCCTTCTCTCTTATACTATCTTTGCATCTCCTTCCCTCTCCCTTATACTATGTTTGCGTCTCCTTCCTTCTCCCCTATACGACGTTTGCGACATGGGTAATGTGTCCTCTCTGCCGGTCGACTCTCCCCTACAATGCCTCTTGGATAACCTCAAAACCCTCTCCTTGACACCAGACACCAAACCCCCAAAATTGATCAAATATAGCACCCAGGCCTGGCCCACTTATCCCTTAGACAACCAAAACAGATAGCACCCTTTTGGGTCCCTGGATCCCTCCATTCTAAGGGAGGGATCACAATTACTGTGAGCATTCGAAAAAATGGGTAAAGAGCTGCTAAATCAAAGCTTTCTTCCTGCTTGTGCTCTGTGCACCTCTTGCAACCCTCTACAAATTCTTCTAGCTTGCAGACCAACTCCCCCAACCACCAATCCCCAATCTTCTCCTCCTCAGACTCATCCACTTCTTTTGACCCTGCTGATGAATTTCCACCCTATCACCCAGCTCCAACAGATCCTCACCCTCAGCCTTCTGCCCCAGACTCTCGGCCGTCACTCCCACCTCAGTAACCTGCTTTCTCCCCTCCAATTACTAGATCAAAAACGTACACCACCACCCTTCCTCAGACTGTTGTCCCCTTGCTGAGGTAGCAGTTACTGAAGGAATCCCTCCACCCACTCACTCCTCTCTTCTACTGTTAGCACCCACACCGGGTCCCACCAGGTCCTCTTACCAGCTAACTCTCAGACCCCTATCCAAGATCCGGTGAAATGGCCTTTAAAGTTGCTTTGTCATCACTGAAAACAGGTTATTAAGAATTAAAGTCCCTTACAGGCTTTTTGGGATATTCATTCCCATCTTCCCCTCTGCTCTACCTGATCTTCTGCTCAAGTTTTCCTTGCTAGGGAAAATCCCCAACCCCTTTCCCATTATTCTTTCACATCTCCTTCTTCATTCTTAGATCCACCCTAGCTGCTCTCAGCCCGGCCTTCCCGTCTTCCCCCTCCCTACCAGGCCCACAGAAAAGTCTTAACTGACCTTCTCCAGAAATCTTCACCATGGCTGATTTTAGGACTTTCAGCAAAAGAATCCCTATACAAGAGTTTAATGTAGATAAACTTCCTATTTTCCTGTTGCCCTGTTTTACTTGGTCACTGGCTGGAAAAATCAGCACTCAAAAAGTTGGACACCCCCTTACTAGTTTTTCACAAAAATATGTGAACAAGGCCTCTGGCCTTGAGCTGGGCTTCATAGTGCTGACTACATTTCTAAGATAAGGAAGTTACCAACTGGGCTCCATGGTAACAGCTGGCAGGGGGAGGAAAGAAAAGGGAGAAGAAGGTCTCCCCTTCCCAGGTGTCCTTGAAGGGTTAACTTGCCCAGAACAGAGAAAAAAAGAAAAAAAAAAAACCCTGCTTTTTGTGAACTTCTGCAGACTGTGAACTTCTGAGACCCTCCCCTTACATGCTGGGTGCAAAATTCTGAAACTACCTAAACATGGGGTTCAGGGGGTTAATTAATTATGGCAGAGGCTGTGTCCTCTGAATCTGCAACCAAATAAGAGTTTCCCTATCTTCACTGCTATCTTAGGTGCCTTGCCTTGTCCGTCCCTACAACAGTATGATTCCATATACTTAAACATTGTTTATGTTTTCATGAAGTGGTAAACAGATGTGATTAATTATGTACTGCAAGTAAGAAAATATCTCTTATTAAAATGGAATAGCTTGCCTAAATTCAGAAATTTACAAGGATTGTTTCAAAGTGTGAATAAAGAAGGAGTTAACAGATGGGAAAGAGAAATTAGAAGGTTCTAAGTATGGATTTAATAGAAGGAAAAGGTGTTTCTAGATAAGAGAGTCTATATGATTAAGTAAATAAGAGGGTATAAGCAAGTGATAAAGAAGGTCTATGTATGTTGGCTATATAGGTTTGAGTAAGTGATAAAGAAGTTCTGTGTAAGTTGGTTAAATATGTAAGTTTTTTGAGCAAGTAATCTTGAAGGAATTAAGCATTATACAACTATGGTTAAACAACAACTGTTATTTTACAATATTGGTAATATGTTATTTCTTCTAATACTCTTCTTTGTATATTAAATATGTTCATATTTTCCAGGTATAAAAATCATCAAGATAGAAGCTTTTAAAAAATTATATCAAGCTGGTGTTCTCCAAAAGGTTTCATGGTAATTTTAGGCTTATAAAAATAACATATTGGAGATTTATTTATATCATTTAATTTTCTATAACTGGACCTATTATCAATAAGATTAATATAAAGTTCTATAAACTGGGTACAATTTAAATGTAATATATTGTGTTAGCTAATATTCATGTGACCTCGAACAACAATATATGTAATCTTTATAAAATGATATTTAAAAACAAAGATCAGCTTCAATACTAGAACACTTTACCTAAGATTTATAAATCTTAGCCTTACCTGAGATAAGGCTGTGCCTCCCATCTTACTACATGTCAGAATGATTCCAAAGTAGGCCAGACTTCAGCTAAAGCCCAATACTCTTAATTTAGGGTGAAACTGACTTTGCTGGATGTTTATGATCAAGACTTAAAGTTAAATTAAAATGGCCAAGAAAACCAATATTTGGCTCTGGCCCTCTGAGTCAGTCTGAATCCAGGGAACAGGGAACTTCTCTAAAGAGCTTTGAAACTCTGGGCCACATAACCTCCTGGTCAGGGAGATCAATGAGACCAGCGGAGAGTGAAAAGCCAACCAGTGCACTTGCTGTGAATAGGAGGGTCATTGGAGACAGGAGACATCCCTGATGCTTCCAAGGGAAGCCACATGGTCAAGCAAGACCTGGACCCATCCTAGCGCAAATGGCACTAGTAGAACTGAGAAGCTATTGTCAAGTTCCCCCACGAGCGACCCCTATGGGAACCCGGCTGACTCTTAACAATAGATAGAAACAAAGTCAATTTGACCAACTTGATCTTAAACACCTACCAAAACCAGTTAAGCCAAAACACAGTCATTCCTGGGAGTAGTGAAAGACAAGAACAGCTAGAAAAGAGGAGACAGCAACTAGGCCAACATGGGCACCATAAGCGAGTCCAACATGATGAGGAAGGAGAGAGAACTTTCCAACCTCCATCAAAGTTGCTCTAAGAGATTTCTTGTTCTGACCAGTTCACACGATCTGTGGGGCATGATGGCTTCAGTCAGCCCTGGCCCCCAGGAGGCTGCCATGGGCTGGGGACAAGCAGCTTCCCACTTCAGGGAGCAGGAAACCCTGCTTCCCCAGTGCCACCCACGGGGGACAGACTCCTGGCTTCTCAGTGGCTTCCTGTTCAAACCAAGTTGGCTCCGGAACAAAATCTAAGGGGATGCTGGGAGAGCTCTCATTTTCTTGCTCCCATTCCTGTGAGAGGACAAAGGACACCTGTGAAGTGACACTCCTGCTTTCCCCCTCTTTAGGCCCTCCTGCCTCACGGAGTGCAGTATGTCATAGCAGGTGACTGTCCCTGAAACTTGGAGTCTTTTCAGTGGGAAGAGCCACGTGCAGGAAGCACAGGAGGGCAGGGCCATGACCTCCCTTCTCCTGGCGCACAGCAGAGCAAGCAGCCCCGCGGGGGCAGGCACCTTGGTGGAGCTGGCCGCTCACTTCTGGCCTCACATCCCCTATGTCTCACTCTTCCCCAGATCCATCAGTCATGAAGGTGACATTGTGTTGTCGGCCCACCTCCTTCCTTCTGGTTTTCGCTTGTGTAATAAAACAGTTGCATCCACATTTGCAAAACCCAAAGTGAACACAGTGAGGGCTGAAGACACCCCCCAGCGTCCCAAGCCCCCTCCCCAGGCCAAGCCGCTGTGAGCCAGACTCTGTTGGGGACTAAAATCTCTGACAAGGACAGCTTAGAAGAGGAGAAGTGTGTTTTGGCTCGTGGTTTCAGAGGCTCCACCCGTGGTCAGCTGACTCTTTTGCTCTCTGCCGGAGGGAAGGCATGTGGAAGGAAGCTGTTCAGGACATGCTGACCAGGAATCGGAGAGAGAGGAGCCACAGACAAAATGTAAACCCCACAGTCATGCACCCAGTGCACATGTGTGGGTAGTTACCCCCAGTCCACCTGTCTCTCCTACATGGATAATCAGGCTGCAGCTCTCAGAATCTGATCATCTCACCTCTGAGCACCCTGAACCTCCTGCCTTGTCCAGCATGAGCTTTGGGGACACCGCATGCCCAGACATACAGTGCCCTCAGCATTAGTGTCTAGACTGGTACCAAGTGAACGCAAGGGGGGACAGAGCAGTGCCTGGCTGCAGCTCCTTTCCTTACTGCAAGTCTCACCAAGACGAGCTGCCTGCACAGAAGGCCTGGCGAGCTGAGGTCTGTGACATCCCTCCAGAGGCCCACACTTCCTCCCTCTTAAAGGCCCTCCAGGGTCCCTGTCTGATCAGTTGCCGGCCACCCAGTGCAGGCTTCTATGCTACAGGAGTCTTATTAAGGGAGTTGGGGCCTAATCCACATGATTGAGATTAGGGCCTACTTTTTCTTCTAGTAGACACAGGATCCCTGGTTTAATTCCTCAGTCCTTGATCCACTTTAAGTTGAGTTTTGTGCATGGTGAGAGATAGGGGTTTAATTTCATTTTGTTGCATATGGATTTCTAGTTTTCCCAGCACCATTTGTTGAAGAGGCTATCTTTTCTCCAGTGTATGTTTTTGCACCTTTGTCTAATATAAGATGATTGTAATTTTGTGGGTTAGTCTCTGTGTGCTCTATTCTGTACCATTGGTCTATCAGTCTGTTTTGGTGCCAATGCCATGCTGTTTTTGTTACTATTGCTCTGTAGTATAGTTTAAGGTCTGGTATAGTGATGCCACCTGCTTCACTCTTCCTGCTAAGGATTGCTTTAGCTATTCTGGGTCTCTTATTATTCCAGACGAATTTCATGATTGCTTTTTCTATTTCTATGAGGAATGTCACTGGGATTTTGATTAGAATTGCATTAAATCTGTATAGTGCTATTGGTAGTATGGTCATTTTGACAACATTAATTCTGCCTATCCAAGAGCAAGGTAGATCTTCCCATCTTCTAACGTCTTATTTGATTTCTTTCTTTAGGGTTCTGTATAGATCTTTCACCTCTTTCATTAACTTGATTCCCAAGTATTTTTGGGGGGTCTATTATAAATGGGATAGTTTTCCTCATTTCCCTTTCAGAGGATTTGCCACTGATGTACAGGAATGCCTTTGATTTATGGGTGTTGATTTTATAACATGCTACATTGCTGAATTTATTTACTAATTCTAGAAGTTTTCTGGCGGAACTTTTTGGGTTCTAGGTATAGAATCATATCATCAGCAAATAGTGCTGATTTAAGATCTTCTTTTCAGTGTGTATCCCTTGAATTTCTTTTGTCTGTCTAATTGCTCTGGGCAGTGTTTCTACATTAAATAGAAGTGGTGAAAGAGGGCATCCCTGTCTTGTTCCAGTTTTTATAGGAAGTGCTTTCACTTTTTCTTCATTTAGAATGATGTTAGAATGATGTTGGGGCTTAGCATAGATAGCTTTAGCAATGTTGAGATATGTTTCTGTTATCGGTAATTTTTCTAGTGTTTTGAACATGAGGGGTGCTGTATTTTGTCAAATGCTTTTCTGAGTCTATTGAGATGATCATATGATTCTTATCTTTAAATCAACTGATGTGATTAAATTACATTTATTGATTTCCATATGCTGAACCAAACTTGCATCCCTGGGATGAATCCCAGCTGATCATGGTACATGATCTTTTTGATATGTTTTTGTATTCTATTTGCCAAAATTTTATTGAGAATTTTCGCATCTATATTCATTAGACATATTGGTCTGAAGTTTTCTTTCTTTGATGTGTCTTTGCCTGGATTTGAAATCAGGGTGCTATTGGCCTCATAGAATGAGTTTGGAAGTGCTCTCTCTTTTTGTATTTTCTGACATAAATTGAAGAGTATTGGTATCAATTCGTCTTTAAAGGCCTTGTAGAACTCGGCTGTGTATCCATCTCATCCTGGGATTTTCTTGGTTGGTAGACTTCTGATGGTGTCTTCTGTTTTATCACTTGATATTGGTCTGTTTAAATTGTGTATATCTTCCTGATTCAATTTGGGCAAATCATATGACTTAAGAAATTTTTTGATGCCATCAATATCTTCTATTTAATTGGAGTACAAGTTTTCAAAATAATTTCTAGTTATCCTCTGTATTTCTGTAATGTCTGTTGTGATATTACCTTTTTCATCATGTATGTTAGTAATTTGAGTTTTTTCTCTCCTACTCTTCATTAGCATAGCTAAGGCTCTGTCAGTCTTACCTATTTTTTTTCAAAGAACCAATATTTTTGTTTTGTCAATTTTTTCAGTTGTTTCTTTTGTTTTGATTTCATTGATTTCAGCTCTAATTTTAATTATTTTCAGCCTTCTACCACTTTTGGTGTTTACTTATTGTTTTCTAGCACTTTGAGATGTAATGTTAGGTCATTTATTTGTTGACTTTTTCTTCTTTTAAGGAATAAACTCAATGCAATGAACTTTCCTCTTAGTACTGCCTTCATAGTGTCCCAGAGATTTTTACATGTTGTATCAGTGTTTTCTTTTACCACTAAGAATTTTTTAATCTCATCCTTGATGTCTTTGGCAATCCATTGTTCATTCAGTTGCATATTGTTTAGTCTCCAGGTATTGGAGTAACTTTTATTTTTTATTTTGTCATTGATTTCTAATTTCATTCCATTATGATCTGATAAAATGAAGAGTGGTATCTCTACTTTTTTATATTTCTAAGAGTTGCTTTGTGGCATAGTATATGGTCTATTTTAGAGAAAGATCCATATGCTGCTGAGAAGAAAGTATATCCACTTGATGAAGGATGAAATATTCTATGTAGTCAGTTAAGTCAAAGTCATTGATTGTATTATTGAGCTCTATAGTTTCTTTATTCAACTTTTGTTTGGAAGATCTATTCAGTGGTGAGAGAGCTGTGTTAAAGTCACCCAAGACTTTTTTGTTGTGGTCAATTTGACTCTTGAACTTGAGAAGAGTTTGTTTGATGAACACAGCTGTTCCATTGTTTGGAGCATATATATTTAAGATTTTTATGTCTTGTTGGTGTATGGTTCCCTGGAGCAGCATGAAATGTCCTTCTTTATTCCTTTTGATACCCTTGGCTTGAAGTCTACTTTATTTGATATGAAGGAGGTAACCCTTGCTTTCTTCTGCAGTCCCTGTGAATGGTATGATGTTTCCCAACCTTTCACCTTCAGATTGTGAATGTCTTTTCCTATCAGATGAGTCTCCAGGAGGCAGCATATCATTGCATCTTTTTAAAAATCCAATCTGCTAGCCTATGTCTTTTGAATGGAGAGTTTAGGCCATTAACATTCAGGCTTATTATTGAGACATGGTTTGTATTCCCAGCCATGTTTGCTTGTTTTTGTTATTTAACTTGACTTGTTTTCTTCTTTGTTTAGTTTTTCCTTTAGTGTCCTACTTCCCTCTGCTGCTTTTCATTATTGTTTTTCATTTCCTCTTCATGGAACATTTTGCTAAGGAAGTTCTACAATGCTGGTTTTCTAGCTGTAAATTCTTTTATCTTTTGTTTATCATGGAAGGTTTTTATTTCATCATCAGATCTAAAGCTTAATTTTTCTGGATGCAAGATTCTTGGTTGATATCTATTTTCTTTTGGAGTTTGATATATGTTGTTCCAGGATCTTCTAGCTTTCAGGGTCTGTGTTGAAAAATCTGCCATTATCCTAATGAGTTTCCCCCTGTATGTAACCTGATTCCTATCTCTCGTGGCTTTTAATATTCTCTCCTTATTCTGTATGTTGGGCATTTTCATTATAATGTGCCTTGGTGTGGGTCTGTTGTGATTTTGTACATTTGGCATCCTGTAGGCTTCTTGAATTTGGTTTTCCAATTCATTCTTCATGTTTGGAAAGTTTTCTGATATTATTTCATTGTATAGATTGTTCATTCCTTTGGTTTGGAACTCTATGCCTTCCTCTATCCCAATAACTGTTAAATTTGGTCTTTTTATGCTATCCCATATTCTTGGGTTTTCTGCTCATCATTTCTTACCATTTTCACTATGTGGTCAGTCTACATTCTTTTCAAGATTATAAATTTTGTTTTGTTGTCTGATGTCCTGTCTTCCAAGTGGTCTACTCTGTTGGTGATGCGTTCAATTGAACTTTTAATTTAGTTTACTGTTTCTTTCATTTCAAGGATTTCTAGGGTTTTTTTTCTTCCTATATTTTTTATGTAGCTCTTTGTCGAAATAATCTTTTGCTGCCTGTATTTGCTCTCTTTAATCTTCCTTCAGCTCACAGAACGTTTTAATCATGTACATCCTGAATTCCTTCTGCTGTGGTTGCCATGAATTCTAATAATGTGTGTCTTGGTTTGTTTGGGGCACTTTCTTCCCTTGACTTTTCATGTTGCTTGAGTGTCTTCCCTTCTCACTCTGTGGGCTCAGGGTGTTACTGTTTCTACCCTATAGGTTTGTAGTGCTCTTGTACGGTTCCAAGTCCTCTCCTTTGTGGGGAAGGATAATGTTAACAGATCCCAATGTCAACAACACACCACCTAGGAACAATTTGTTGCTAATAAGATGTTTACAGTGTGGTCACAATGTACAGAAATGTAGAATTCGATTATTATCTATAATATAATCAGTAGTTTTGTAAAATGATTTTACAGTTTCTGATGGTGGACAATGAACTTGGGGTGAGGCGTAGGATCACATGCTGAGGAGGTAGGATGTGAGGATATAGCGTTAATAAATTTTAAGAAGTGTGAAAGAGAAATCTTATGGAGAGGGTTAGTAGCAAGAGAATAGAGAAGTAGTTTTGGGTAGACATGTACATGGGAAGACAATATTTTTCTAAAACAAACACACATATGTATTTAGAAAAAATAAAGGATGTTAAAATAGTAAGAAATGTAGGGGAAAAGGGACATATACAACCACCTCTATATTATATTGTACAGATGTCCCGGTCCTCAAAATCCTAATTCATGCAAAGTTCTTGGTCTCATGCATGTTGGGGATGTGAGGGCCGGAGGATAGAGGGGGAAAAGAAAAAAGAGGAAAAAAATTCTCAAAGGAAGAAACCAGGATTGTTGCTAGTTTTAGAGATCTGTATCTTTCCTGCTTCCCTTCTCATCCAATAGGTGGGTTGTCTGTTGTTAGCTACTATCTCTGCCCTCAGGATGGTGGAGGTAACCAGGGTGGGAAGGCTGGTCCTCGTGCAGCGCACCTGGAAACAAGGAGTGGCACCCGCCAGTCCCTGCAGGGAGACTGTACCTCAAAGTTTCTTTTTCAGTCCGCTCATATGACTTGAGTGCCTGGTTCTCTCTCCCTCTCTTGCCTGAGGATTGCCCAGTTCCTGGTCTCTCTGTTAGTCTCTAAACTTTCCAAACGTTTTCTCCATTGTCTTCTCTCTTAGCAGTTCCCAAATGAGGGAATTCTCTCCCCGGAACTCCCATGGACAGCGCCCTGGTGGCACTGCACACCCGTCTCACTGAGAGCTGTTTTGTGTTGGGAAGCTCCTGTGCTGGGTCACCACCCCTGGGGAGCGGGGGAGGTGGAAACCAGGTACCTGGCCAGCTGGATCTAGGAGCTACCCCCACCAGTTATGGCGAGGAAGGTGAGCCAAGATGTTGGCAGTCTGCTTCCAGCACCAGGGTGTTGCGAGGCGTGGAGGATCCAGGCAATGGCGTTGGGCTGAGGGTAGGTAGCCGCTGAGTGTCCTGCGTGGGAGCTGAGCAACATCAGGGAGTTCTTCAGGGGTGCAGATAGGTGATCGTGTCAGGGCATGCACCAGCCCTGCATGGTCTAGGACTTCGAGAGTTGAGTGTCAGGAGTCATGTCGTGCTCCAAGGCTGAGGCCGGATCCCTGCACAAGGAAGGGTACATCGTGGTGATTTCTGCACAAGAGCAGCTGTATAGGCGTTCTCTGTCCCTCTCAGAGATGCAGTATATCCACTTGGTGAGACCTGGGTCACAGAGCAACACAGAATGCTGCCTCCGTCTGGCCCACCATCTTGGATTCTGTACGTGTTCTTATCTCTCTGGAGGAAACGCCTCGGTGGGGGTGCCTGAGTCGTAGGGTAAGTTATGACTGGCTTCAGAGGACACCGACGCTCTGAGATGGAGAAAAAGCAGTGCTGAGAGGGAGCTCAGCAGCAGATGCCTACCTCGGCAAAGAGAAAGCTCTCCAACCAATCACCGTTGTAAGCATGTATAGATATGCCCTAATGCAACCCACTATTCTGCAGAATCAACAGGCATCAATTATAAAATAAGAAGCGATGCAGAAGAGAAAGCTGCACTGAAAGCAAGCAGAAGGAAGGAGGTGATGAGGGGCGTGAAGGGGAAGTGAAGTCGACACAGGAGAGGGAGGGGGAGACCCCAGGTTGGCTGTCTGAAGACAGCTGCAGGGAGGGGCCTCCTGCAGGGCCAAGGGACCCAGGACTGCAGGTGCTCCAAGCAGAGGCCACACAGGAAGAGCTACCAGCTTTACAGACTGGGAGGGTGGGAGGGAAACCCAGACGACCTTCCGCTCAGGAGCCAGATGACCTGGAGGAGGGGAAAGCCTCCCAGAGGGTCTTGTCTTACCCAACTGGAGAAGCAGCAGGAGATAGGAGCTTACCTGGAAGGAGAAGAGTCCAATTGTAACTAAGAATCTCCCACAGGGAAAAGTGCGGGTCTTCACTGGCGATTCTCCAGCCACCTGGAGGCGGACGCAGGACCCCACACCCGCTCTTCAGGAAGGTGTGAGGGCATGCCCACGGGCTGCCCAGGAGGGGACTGCACCAGCCATCCACAGTCCTGCGCCCGGGAGGTGAAGGGGGCAGGGCCCGCCCTCGGTCGTGGGCAGCGCGAGGAGGGCCTTCTCCCTCATGTTCCCACGCCTCCAGACCAGTCCTGCCCATGGTGCCCGGCCTGCTAGTTTGGGGAGTCAATCTAGGTCCCGGGGGAAAAGGCACACAAGCTGGGGGCGGAGTGACACACTGTGCTCCCCAGGTCCCCGATGAGCGAGGCGCACCATGACACGTCCCAGGCAGACCTGAATTTCTCATCTGACCTGGAGAGACTTGATGGAAATGAGTTGTCGGTCAGCCATTGACGGGTTGAAATTAGTAGGAGAAAAGAGAAAGGACTTCACTGCCTCATACAGGTCTGAGCCCATATGGAGCCCCGCAGCGCTCCCCAGGTGCAGCGGGCCCCGGGGGCTTTGGGACAGGGTGAGAGCGCCCCCGTCTTTGCACTGCAGAGCCAAAATGGTGCATCTGAGCCCCTGCTGCTGGAGCCCCCTGGAGAAGTGCAGGCAGAGCTTCCTGAGTGTGGCGCCCAGCTGGGCCTGGGGTGGTAGGTGGACCCAGGCACAGAGGCTGCAGCTTCTCTGAGATCCTTCTTCGTTTGGGGAACCCTTTTTGAGGACACAGCAATTAAGGGTCAGACAGGTGGGAGATCACGGGCCACTGAGATACGATGGCTCTTGTGGAGGCCAGTGTCCCTGGGGTGCTGGATCTTCACAATGGGACAGACAGCCCTGGACACAGAGGAGAGCAGTCCTGGGTGTGTGGTTCCCCCTCAGGGTGCCCGTGGCCTTCTGTGGTCTGCTGGCTTCTCTGCCTCCCCTCCAGAGCAGCCCCTCCGAGGCCTAGTCCTCAGCCTGGCCGTTGCCCTTGTCATTGGTCTCTCCTGCTCGCTGGACCTTGCTGGGACGCTCAGGGGTGGCACCCAGGGGGCGTGTGGCATGTGGCTGCCACCCTGGAGCCCACGTCCTCCTTCTCAGACACAGTGGGCCTCTGCCTCCTGGTGGCCGTGAGCACCGAGAGCTCTCTGGACACCCTCTTTCCCACCTGGACACGACACCACTCAGGCACACTTCTGCCGTGGTCAGTTCACTAGGCTGGACTCTGGTCCTCTGTCTGCTGGTGGGGACTGAGGCCTAGGACTGCTGGGAGCATCCTTCTAGAAGGCGTGACAATATTTCAGGTACTCACTTGCTCTGGGAGGTGCGTGTCCAGCCTGACCCTGGCTGTCCTTGGCACAGGCCACTCCTGGCATTGTCCTGTTCCAGGATATGCCGTGACATCTGTGTCTTGGCTGTCACCTTGCTACTTTGAGGCCTGCCCCTCACTCGCATTATGTACCTGCCATTTAGAGTATCTGAGCCTGGCCTCTGACTGCTGTGGCTCCTCTCCAGTGTGGTCAGCACGGCTCACCTAGCTGTCTTCTTGGTGGGGAGCCTGCTGGGGAGGAGGCACAGGGAGCCCTTCATGGCTGTGCTGAGAGCGTCTTGATGACTGAGGTGGGGGTGGGGGTACGGGGACCCAGACGTGCCCTGCCAGGGAGGTTCCAGCCTCTGAGCTGGGATTGAAAGTCTCTCTTCTGTGGCTTGGCCCCTTGGCAGAACACAGGGCCACCTGCAGTCCAGGGCTGTGAGGACTGGGGAGGTATGTCTAGAGAACAGGCAGGGCCTCCAAGTGCTGGGGATCCTCTGACCACTTGCCACCCGCGTGGGCTTCCCGAGAAACCAAGTCACCGTCTGAAGATGACAACAACTGCTTGGTCTGAGACCTGCTCTCCCCAGGTCCCCGGAGGCCTGGTCAGAAGGGTTTGGCATTCCCATGGGTACAGTCCTCATTCTTATTCTGATAGTCAGCTTTTTCATTGCAATGACCAAAAGACGGGACAAGACCAAATTTAGATGAGGTGAGTTGACTTTGGTTCATGGCTTCTGAGGTCTCACCTATCCGAGCGCTGACACCTCTGCTCGGGGCCAAGTTGGGGCAGAACAACATGTAGAAGGCCTCAGGGAGGACAGCAGCTCAGGTCACAACCACCAGGACCAGAAGAGATTGGTTGAAGGTCCTTCCCAGGCCCTCTCATGCGGCCAGGACTCCAGGGCAGAGTGGCTGAGCCCAAGCACGCCTGAAACCAGACACCAGGTGCCTGGGAACATGTCACGGCCTCTGAGAACTAGGAGGAGGACCAAGGGACACTGGGCCCGGCCCACATTGCCTGCACAGAAGGGACAGTCAGGGAGGACTCAAACCCACAACTCGGAGACTCTTGCGGGCCTCCTGGTGTGCTTTGTGCAACATGGGTGGAGGAACCCCAGGCCTGGAGGCGGATGGAAGCCTGGGGGTGAGAAGAGCAGTCAGGCAGGCTGGCCTAGTCTGCCTCTGTCCAGTCTGCCCTGGGCTGTTTACAATGGGCTTGATTGTCCACCAGTACATGGAAGACCAGCAATGAAAGGATCACACGGCCTGTTTTGAACTGATAAAAGATGATTTATTGAAACAAAATGTTGTATTCCAACAGACAAATGCAGGAGAGGGGGGATGATGTGATAGGGTGGGGACGGGGGATATGGGTTCATAATTAAGGGTCCCTGGCCTGAATCTGGGCTTAAGAAAAAAAAAAAAAAAACAGTTTTATCATAAGTTCAATCCAAAAGCCTGTATTTCCCCAGTCTTCAAGAACTTTTGCTGTGCTGGGGAGGAGCCCAGGCTTGGAACATGCTAGGCAAGTGCTCTTACTCCCCGGGCATTCCCTGGCCCTTAGATTTGTGAAGTGCTTTCTACACAGTTGCTGCTCAGGGAGTGGCGCCTGCTGGTTGGTCAGACCCTCTCCCTGCACTTGCTCCTACTGTGTTGGGTTGCCTCCCCCCATTCCATCTGTTCACAGGAGATTGCTCTCTCCTTGTAACCATTACCAGTTGTTCCACCCTCTTCCATAACTGCACTGGACCACGGCGGCAAAGCAGGTAGACTTACTGCTGAGTCTGCAGTCAGTGGCCCAGACCCACCTCAGCAGAGGAGGCTCCCTCTGCGCAGGCCCAGATGGCTCTGCTCCCCCAATGGCCTGTGTGTTAAAGCACTGTGGAGTCAGGAGTCCAGTAGGGGGTGTGTGTGTGTGTGTGTGTGTGTGTGTGTGTGTGTGTTTATTGATTGATTGATGGATTTAACATTTATTTTTAGGTGTAGATGGACACAACACGATGCCTTTATTTTTAGGTGGTGCTGAGGATGGAACCCAGGACCCGCCCTACCGCTGAGCCCCCATCCCAGCCCCTGTATTGATTTATGAATTCTTTTTTTTTTAAAGAGAGAGTGAGAGAGGAGAGAGAGAGAGAGAATTTTTAATATTTATTTTTTAGTTCTCGGCGGACACAACATCTTTGTTGGTATGTGGTGCTGAGGATCGAACCCGGGCCGCACGCATGCCAGGCGAGCGCGCTACCGCCTGAGCCACATCCCCAGCCCCGATTTATGAATTCTTTAGCAGTAAGTTTCCTTAGAGTGGTTAGCAGCTGCAGTCCACCCCTTGGCAGGTGGCTGCTGTGCAGGCAGGTTCCAGGGCTGGTAGCAGGGGCAGTGTGTGAGGGCTGGTGATGTGCCGATCCTGGGATGTGCACAGGCAGTGGACTCAGAAAGTGACCCAGGTTGACTCAGAAACTTGGCTCATCCAAGTTCTGCTGGTGAAAAGCAGTGATGGGCTCTGGGACTGTGTTGGATGAGGGAGCACTGGAGGGACATGATTTGCACCTGAAGTGAGTGAGCTTGGAGATTCCAGGGTAGCAGGAGCCAGCACAAAGTGCTCCTGCTCCTACAGAATCTGGAAACCACATCACTGGAACTGCATCTTCTGAAAGGAGGGGCTCAGAATGGTGAGGAATGGCTTTGGTGTGAGCTGCTAGTCACATTCAACCCCTTGCCACCTGCAGCCAGAACCTCAGATCTTGCACTGACAGCAAATAGGGGCACAGCAGCAGGGCTTGCAGCAGCTGTCCTGGCAGCAGCAGGGCTTGCAGCAGCTGGATTGACAGCAGCAGGGCTTGCAGCAGCTGGACTTGCAGCAGCTGTCCTGACAGCAGCAGGGCTTGCAGCAGCTGGACTTGCAGCAGCTGTCCTGGCAGCAGCAGGGCTTGCAGCAGCTGGACTGGCAGCAGCAGGGCTTGCAGCAGCTGGACTTGCAGCAGCTGTCCTGGCAGCAGCAGGGCTTGCAGCAGCTGGACTGGCAGCAGCAGGGCTTGCAGCAGCTGGACTTGCAGCAGCTGTCCTGGCAGCAGCAGGGCTTGCAGCAGCTGGACTTGCAGCAGCTGTCCTGGCAGCAGCAGGGCTTGCAGCAGCTGGACTGGCAGCAGCAGGGCTTGCAGCAGCTGGACTTGCAGCAGCTGTTCTGGCAGCAGCAGGGCTTGCAGCAGCTGTCCTGGCAGCAGCAGGGCTTGCAGCAGCTGGACTGACAGCAGCTGGACTTGCAGCCTCCACAGGAGCTACAGCCCCCCTTGCAGCCCCCACAGGAGCCACAGCTGGAGCAGGAACAGGCTGGCACACAGCAGCACACGGGCTTGCAGCAGCTGGAGCCACAGCCCCCACAGCTGGAGCCACAGCCCCCTGAGCAACCACAGCAGGTCATGGTTCTGGAGGTGGAGGGTGGAGGAGGTGAGAGCAGCAGGTGGAGAGGGAGGAGTGAGGTGTAGGGTCTCCTGAGCCAGGGCTTTATGTACCTGCCGGGGGTCAGGCACCTGGTCACTTCCTCCTGTGTGCAAGGTGTTTCCTCAGGGCGCGTTCCCTCCTGCTGTATTCTTTTCCTGCTTTCCCATTGACTGCATGTACTAGCCATGTCCGTAGGTTTCTAAATTTGGCCTTTTCCTTGTCCATGCCATTTCAGTCTGACTGACTGGGCTTCCTGGGTGCTGCCCACCTGCCTCCCGTGCTGCCTACCGTGGCCCGTGGGTGGTGGCAGCATGCCCAGTCTCCCGCACATATGTCTGGACTTCCACTCTTTTCTATTTGGGGTTCACGTGCTACATTCGGATGATCCTGTCCTTACCAAGGATAAGATGCCCTAGTCCGTGTGACCTGGGAGTGCTCTTATTGGGAGACTCCCTGCAGATATGATTGGGGACCTTATCACGTGTAGTACAGATGGACCCTCAATGTGTCCTTATGGGGAGACAGAGGGAGATTTGCTGCAAAGAGAAGAGAGAGATGAATGGGAGATGCCAAGATCAGAGAGACTTGACCCCTCACCAAGGGGTTGCTGATTCCCCATCCCCTCCAGCAGCCGCACACGCACAAGTGGTCCTCCCCGGGGCCTGCAGGGGGAGTGTGCTGAGCTCATTCTGCTCCTGAGACCCAGGTGGGACTTGTGGCACAGAGTGGCCTGTGTGGGTTCTGTGATGGGAAGCTGCAGCCACAGGAGATGGTGCTGGCTTTGGTATTTGGAGCTTGGCTGTGAGGAGGATCTAGAAATGTGGGCGTGGTTTGGAGATTGGGTGCTGGGTAGGGGCCGCAGGGATTTTGAGGTGCAAGCTAGAGAAAGCCTGGGTTGTATGGAACAAGCTTTGGGCAGACGTATGGAGGTTCGAGGTGCCGTAGGGGAGGACTCAGCAGGAAACGGGGAGCAGCTACGGGAGACGACAGGCAAGACTCTCCTGGTCACCTGCTTGCAGGACACTCAGGTTGCAGGGCGTGCAGGAGGCAGAACTGTGAGGGGTTGGGCACCTGACCGAGGAGACCTGGAACCCAGGGCACACCCTGGTGTTTTCCTGGTCCTTGGGATGTGAGAGCAGTGGGATGCTCCGGGAAAGGACTGCCCAGCCCTGATGGAAAGGAGCCAGCGCCTGATGATCTGGGAGGGTCTCAGCCCGTCTAGACTGCAGAGACTTAGATGGGGATTGGAACAGCTGGGAAAGCTCTGGACAGACCTGGGGTGTCTGGCCAACCATGTGGCTGAGGAGATTAGTCCAGCGTCTCCTGAACCCACACAACCACGTCCCAGAAGCAGGTGGGGCATGGTATGGCCCAGGAGCAATCTGGGGGTTCTTGTCTGGGGTGAGGTCCCTCCATACCATGGAAGACCCACGTGGCTTTTGAGAGTTCTATCAGCAAAATCTCTGCCAACTTGGGACAAAAGGGATGGAGACAGGCAGAAGGAAGAAACGCTGTTGGACTTCCAAATTCTACAGTGGACAGGGTGATCAAGTGATCTGGGGGCAGCAGTTGGCACCGTCAAGAAAAGAGAGGGGTTGCGTGGGCAGAGAGGCAGGTCCAGAGTGCGGCAGGCTGTGGAGGCAGCGCCTGGGATGCAGGCCACAGGGGCACCTGCAGCTCAATCCCAGAGGGAGCTCTGCTGGGTTCCGTGGTTTCTTGGTCTGGGAAAGCCCTTCTGTTCCTGCTGGAAGAGCAGTTTCTGTCAGCCTTGTCTCATGCCTGACCCACCTGTGATCTGTGATTTGCGTGGTCGTTCCCCAAGCCCGAGGTGCAGAGGACTTTTGTGAGGGGTCATGTCCTGAGACCCACCACACCTTATTTAGATGGAATTGGGTCTTTCTAATGGATTCTGTTTCTGTGAGTTGGAGGACTTGGGTTAATGCTGTAGTGGGGGAAGACTTCAGGGGAACTTTGGTGGAGTGAGTGTATTCTGCTTGTGGGACAGATGTGTGGGCATTTGGAGGCCACCAGATGGTCTATAGTGGGAGGATTAATGGCACCCACAGATGTTAGGCCCCCAGGGCCCAAACCAGTGCCCGGGACCTTCTAGTAAAGCACATCTTTCTGCCAGAGAAATGTATAGTACAGGGAGCTCAGAACTTGATCTCTGTTTACCCTTCGTCCAACAGGATTTCAAGGTTGTGTTTTAAGTTTTTTAGGTATCTGTGTTTATCATTAAAACCTACAAGACATTATTTTGTGATTCAGCCAATACTCATTTAAATTTACCCAATTTGTCACTCATTGACTTTCCATTCACTCTTGTGATTTGGCTCTTCTCACTGTCTCCTAGGGATGCTCGTAGTTGGTTTGCTGTGCTGGGAATGGAACCTAGGGCCTCGCACACTCTAGGCGACTGTGAGCCACATTCCTACGCCTGTCTGCCTCCTCCCTCCCTCCCTTCCTCCCTATCTATCAATCAGCTGTCATCTATTAATCCATCATTGATGCATTATCTCTCAATCATCGTCCTCCCTACCTGTCTTCCCTTCATCAGCTCTAAGGTAGGATGGGCATACAGGAGACTGACTCCCTGTGGGAAGTGCAGGGTTTGGGGATCTGCACAGGTGTCTGTACCTGTGGAACTGCCTCCTGGGCAGGATGTGGACCGCCCACAGCAGGCAGCCCGTCACCTGGGCTTCTGCTCAGCTCCTGGTCCCTCTAAGTGGCTCTGCTGGCGGCCTCTGTCAAGGTGGGTTCCTTGGCCCTTGTGGTATTTCAGGTGGTTGTGCGCACAGGGTGCAGGCATGCTCCCGAGCCGGGCCTTCCCCCTCCGCACCGCAGGGAGCACTCTGCCTCCTGCCCAGGGCTCCCTGCTGGACGCTCCAGGCTGCCTTTCTTCACTCACCCAGGTCGAGGCTGTTTTCACAGGAAGGAAACCGCTGTGAACCTCCACTTGGAGGACATCTGAGAGCCCTGTTTATCCCGCAGGGGGCCAGGGTCTGTTTGCAGCGCCCTAGGTGGTAGGCCATCCCCGCACCCTTCCCTGCAGACCTTCCCAAGGCCCAGGTGCTGCTCCATGTGGGTTTATCAGGAGGGCCGCCGGGGGGCGCTGTGCCGTGGTCGCTCTGAGCTGAGCTCTGTGTAAACCAGACTCTGCTTCCCGCAGCCCCTGCTGACCCCTCTGACTTCAAGATGATCTTCAGTCTCAAGAGAGGGGTGTAGGCACTGCAGTTGGTACTTAGGACAACAGACCTCACAACAAATTAGAAACTGGAAGAGGTGGACTAATGACATCAGCAGGCTCTGACCTAGAAAATAACATGACTTTATTCATTGGCCTGAACCCTGGGCCCTGAGTGGGGTTTTCTGCTGGACTGTGGACACAGACTCTTGGATTCCTTCTTGATGGGATGACAATTTTATACGTCCATTTTCATGGCGGAAACAGATGGCTGGTTGAGTTCTCGCTCTACTGGGCTGCTTCACGTGCCCCCCTCCCGGCGGGGGAAGTTCTGAAAGGTTCTTTTAGCTCAGGTATGGCCACCTCAAATTCTAGGCTTTTGGGTCACATCTGGGAAACTTTCCAGTGTCCACTTAAAGGCTGAGACACCCGTTTCTTTCTGTCCAGCGTCTCTCCTCACGTGCCCTGCGCTGGCCACCTGTGAGTCTCCTGTCCAGGCCGACCCATTGGGACACGCCTCTGGCTGTGAAGTGTTTGACCTCAGCACACCAATGCGCACTTACACATCCCCATGGTGTCCAGGAGTCGCCATTACACATCGACGGGATTAGCGGACAGCTCAGTGGCGGGGTGCTCTGTTTCAGGTTTCTCCCTCCTTAGGAGTTTTACTACTGGTACAGTCCCAACTGGTGCCGCAGGTGCCATGTCAGAATGATCGCCTGGAATTTCCTCTCATTTTATCCCGCTCAGTCCTCCTCTATTCTTCTTGTGAGATGTGCCTTTTAATTCTTTAATTGATGCTTCAGTGACTTGTATTGACATATGACAATGACACATTTGTAATGTATAACAGGATGTTCTGATAGATGTATGCACTGTGGAGTGGCCAAGTTGATCTCCTTAGGTAAGTGTGTGTGTGTGTGTGTGTGTGTGTGTGTGTAGCTGGGGATGGACCAGGACTTGGTGTGCAGGGTGCTTGGTGTACCTGCTTCTGAGTAGGTCCCTAGGACTTGAGCCATTGAATGGATGGTTATTCACTTTGAGTTCCCTGGTGAGAACCCTGGGAAGTGACTCTGTCATTTTCAAGCATAGGATACAGTGCTACCAATCATCTTCACTCTGAGTGGTAAATAGACCACTTAGCCAGTTTCCTCCTCATGGAAATCTTGTATCTTTGGACTGATATCTCCCTAAACTCCCCCACCCCATCCCTGGTACCCAACATCCCACTTGAGCTGTTGTGAATTTGACTTTTTTTTTTGATCCTAACTATAGGAGATAAAAGAAGAGCTGAGTGCCATGGCGCAAGCCTGTGATCCCAGTGACTCAGGAGGCTGAGGCCTGAGGATCACAAGTTCAAGACCAGCCTGGGCAAGTTAGGTAGCTGCTACCTCAAAATAAAAATGAAAAAAAAAAAAGGGTTTTGGTGGGGGGGATGATGATATGATGGGGTGGGGACGGGGGATATGGGTTCATAATTAAGTGTCCCTGGCCTGAATCTGGGCTTAAGAAAAAAAATAGTTTTATCATAGGTTCAATCCAAAAGCCTGTATTTCCCCAGTCTTTAAGAACTTTTGCTGTGCTGGGGAGGAGCCCAGGCTTGGAACATGCTAGGCAAGTGCTCTTACTCCCCGGGCATTCCCTGGCCCTTAGATTTGTGAAGTGCTTTCTACACAGTTGCTGCTCAGGGAGTGGCGCCTGCTGGTTGGTCAGACCCTCTCCCTGCACTTGCTCCTACTGTGTTGGGTTGCCTCCCCCCATTCCATCTGTTCACAGGAGATTGCTCTCTCCTTGTAACCATTACCAGTTGTTCCACCCTCTTCCATAACTGCACTGGACCACGGCGGCAAAGCAGGTAGACTTACTGCTGAGTCTGCAGTCAGTGGCCCAGACCCACCTCAGCAGAGGAGGCTCCCTCTGCGCAGGCCCAGATGGCTCTGCTCCCCCAATGGCCTGTGTGTTAAAGCACTGTGGAGTCAGGAGTCCAGTAGGGTGTGTGTGTGTGTGTGTGTGTGTGTGTGTGTGTGTGTGTGTTTATTGATTGATTGATGGATTTAACATTTATTTTTAGGTGTAGATGGACACAACACGATGCCTTTATTTTTAGGTGGTGCTGAGGATGGAACCCAGGACCCGCCCTACCGCTGAGCCCCCATCCCAGCCCCTGTATTGATTTATGAATTCTTTTTTTTTTTAAAGAGAGAGTGAGAGAGGAGAGAGAGAGAGAGAATTTTTAATATTTATTTTTTAGTTCTCGGCGGACACAACATCTTTGTTGGTATGTGGTGCTGAGGATCGAACCCGGGCCGCACGCATGCCAGGCGAGCGCGCTACCGCCTGAGCCACATCCCCAGCCCCGATTTATGAATTCTTTAGCAGTAAGTTTCCTTAGAGTGGTTAGCAGCTGCAGTCCACCCCTTGGCAGGTGGCTGCTGTGCAGGCAGGTTCCAGGGCTGGTAGCAGGGGCAGTGTGTGAGGGCTGGTGATGTGCCGATCCTGGGATGTGCACAGGCAGTGGACTCAGAAAGTGACCCAGGTTGACTCAGAAACTTGGCTCATCCAAGTTCTGCTGGTGAAAAGCAGTGATGGGCTCTGGGACTGTGTTGGATGAGGGAGCACTGGAGGGACATGATTTGCACCTGAAGTGAGTGAGCTTGGAGATTCCAGGGTAGCAGGAGCCAGCACAAAGTGCTCCTGCTCCTACAGAATCTGGAAACCACATCACTGGAACTGCATCTTCTGAAAGGAGGGGCTCAGAATGGTGAGGAATGGCTTTGGTGTGAGCTGCTAGTCACATTCAACCCCTTGCCACCTGCAGCCAGAACCTCAGATCTTGCACTGACAGCAAATAGGGGCACAGCAGCAGGGCTTGCAGCAGCTGTCCTGGCAGCAGCAGGGCTTGCAGCAGCTGTCCTGGCAGCAGCAGGGCTTGCAGCAGCTGGACTGGCAGCAGCAGGGCTTGCAGCAGCTGGACTTGCAGCAGCTGTCCTGGCAGCAGCAGGGCTTGCAGCAGCTGGACTTGCAGCAGCTGTCCTGGCAGCAGCAGGGCTTGCAGCAGCTGGACTGGCAGCAGCAGGGCTTGCAGCAGCTGGACTTGCAGCAGCTGGACTGGCAGCAGCAGGGCTTGCAGCAGCTGGACTTGCAGCAGCTGTCCTGGCAGCAGCAGGGCTTGCAGCAGCTGGACTGGCAGCAGCAGGGCTTGCAGCAGCTGGACTTGCAGCAGCTGTTCTGGCAGCAGCAGGGCTTGCAGCAGCTGGACTGGCAGCAGCAGGGCTTGCAGCAGCTGGACTGGCAGCAGCTATCCTGGCAGCAGCAAGGCTTGCAGCAGCTGGACTTGCAGCAGCTGGACTGGCAGCAGCAGGGCTTGCAGCAGCTGGACTTGCAGCAGCTGTCCTGGCAGCAGCAGGGCTTGCAGCAGCTGGACTGACAGCAGCTGGACTTGCAGCCTCCACAGGAGCCACAGCCCCCCTTGCAGCCCCCACAGGAGCCACAGCTGGAGCAGGAACAGGCTGGCACACAGCAGCACACGGGCTTGCAGCAGCACACGGGCTTGCAGCAGCTGGAGCCACAGCCCCCACAGCTGGAGCCACAGCCACCTGAGCAGCCACAGCAGGTCATGGTTCTGGAGGTGGAGGGTGGAGGAGGTGAGAGCAGCAGGTGGAGAGGGAGGAGTGAGGTGTGGGGCCTCTGGAGGAGCCAGGGCTTTATATCCCTGCCGGGGGTCAGTTATGAAGCTGGACACTGGTCACTTCCTGTCTCTGTCTCTTTTTCCCAGGAGGTCATGTGCTGTGGTAAAGCAACACAAACTCCGCTTCACCCTGTGACTTGCTTCCTACTTACACTTTTCCCTTTCTACACCTCAGGGTCCAGCTGTTGCTGGCTCTGGTGACCCTTGGCGGGGCTGAGCTTCTCCACCCCTGCACAGTGCCTTTTACTGCTGGGTGCCCATGGCTACTCCCAAAGGTGGGACATTGTGAAACTTTTCTGATATTCTGTGTTCAATGTTTATGTCAGGGCTCTTTGGATTCTTGGTCCAAGTTTATCATGACTAAGGTCATGTTCTCCACCATGTCTGGGAGGAGAAAGTTCCAGAAAGATTTTTCTGTGCCGGGCAATGTTCTGAGGAGTGCAGCTCCTCTTGTTCCCTAGGCTTCTGTGGCCTCTGTGACCTTGACTGGTCCATGTCATTTTTTGAGGGTCATGGTCTCGGATGTCCAGGGTCTTGGGGTGTGGGGACGCCTCCCCTCTCTCTCTTGCCCCTGCTCCTGCAGCTCTGTGTGTCTCCCAGTCACCCTGAAGGCTTGGAAGGCTTCCAGGGGCTGCTTCTGCTCACTGACTGCCATATCCTGAGATGGAACCTGCCATGCATCTCCCGAGGGAGCTTCACAGACCCCTAGTGTGTGTCGTGCTCTTCACAGATCCACGGGCAGGGTCCAGGGGCTCACGCTGTCCTCTGGATTGGGCACCTTAGGACCTTGGTCTGTTGGACCAGCAGTCCAGCACCCCTACAGTCTCCTCCACAGTCAGCAGCCTCTCCCTACCTCTGCCCAGGGCGGCCTTGGTCTCTCCCCAGGAGGCCTGACAGTAGCCTCTTCTCTCCTGCGCAGGGCCCCTCCCTCTCTGAGCTCAGTGATTTGGATTCCCTGACTCTGGGGGAACCCCCTTTGCTTGCAGTGTATGTGCCTCCCTGTGGTATGGTGGACAGCAGGTTTCCTGTGAGTGCCCACACTGAGTCAGGGTAGGACCTACACTGTCACAGGTGCGGTGGAAATTCTCTAGGGGAAGGCGCAGCTCTCAAGAACAGTGCCGCTCAAAAAAGCCAACAGCCAGTTGGTGGCAGGTGGCGGAGCCTGAGCTCTGAGCTAGGCTAGTCCGTAGGGAAGGCCGGGGTTACTCGCTACTGGTTATCCTGTAACCTTGACGGCGCGAACTGTGTAGTGACAGATGCCATTTAAGGGAAGTTTACTTTCAGAATCTCAACATATAGATTAAAGTGCTGTTTAGACAGATTAGGATGGACTAGGTAAATGGACATGGCCCAGAAGGCAGCAGAGCGGAGAGCTGGAGTGGGTCTTGCAAGGGCCAGGCGGCAGGCTGCTGCACGTCTCCCAGTGTCCATGGGAGGCCGTCCAGGCAGGCAGAGCAGGAAGCAGTCCAAGGAGTGTGTGAGCCAGGAGGAGCCAGGGAGTCCCCCAGGCGCTCCCAGAGGGGAACGTGATCGGCCACGGCCACAGGGGGAGACGCTGCTGGAAGTGACCGCCAGGGCCTGGGCGTGGCTTGCCTATTGAGCGCAGCCCAGGGCTCCATCCCAGCACTTCCAAAAAAAGAAAAGAAGAAATGAAATGAAACCCAGATACTCCTTTACACTCACTAGAAAGGTGGCACAGGGGTTGGCCCAGGTATGGAGAAACACGGGCCTCGGGGCATGGCTGGTGGGCCCCACTGAGAGAGGAGTTCATGCTTTCCTAAGAAGTTAGATCAGAGTTTCCAGAGGACCCATCCGCTCTTCCTGCCCGCCCCCTGCATTTGCTGGAGAGAAATGGATGCGTGTCTGAGCAGGACTGGGACATGGGTGTAGCCTGACGCACACTAGCCGCATGTCCATCAGCTGGTACAGGGCAGCCCAGCAGAAGTGAGGGACTTCTGATAGCGCATCAACACCATGTGTCTCAACACACGGCGCCTCAGGAAGAGGCCAGTCAGAAGGCCACATGCGAGTGGTTCCATAGCGTGACCCATGAGTGGAGGCCAGTCTGCAGAAACCAGGCAGGCTCAGTGCTGCCCAAGACCAGGAGCCAGCCGCACAGGCACGAGGGAGGTCCCTTGGCTGAAGAGAAGGCCCCGACCGGCAGCGTAGCTCAGGCACCTTGACGGACCTGCAGTTGTCTGAGAACATGCCACACGAGAGGGGCTGCCTGCAGCCCGTGTCCAGCCCGCAGGGCAGAGGGGCCCTGCGTGCAGAGGGGCCCTGCGTGCAGAGGGGCCCTGCGTGCAGAGGGGCCCTGCGTGCAGAGGGGACCTGCGTGCAGAGGGGACCTGCGTGCAGAGGGGACCTGTGTGCAGAGGGGACCTGCATGCAGTGCCCTCGCTGAGCTGTGGATGGAAGTGGTGCTTGGGAACGTGGAGACAGCTGGAACTCGCAGGGACTGGTCCCAGTGCCTCTCTGTCTGATGCCACCCACTCAGCTGTCTAGCAGAGACAGGTCTGTAGTGACCCAAGGCAGAGCCACACCTGTGGGCCAGGAGTGGTGGGCGTCCCTGGAGGGGGCTCCAGGAGACCTCTGAGACGATAGACCGGTGCCGTCACTGGGCGACAGATTTGCTGAAACTTGTCAAAGTCGTCTTCAATTTCACTGTACGTAAATCACGTCACAATAACAGTGAAGACAAAGCCTCCTGTGGAGTCGGAAGACTGGCCGAAAGGTCAGGAAGAGCGCAGGTCGTGAAGACACCCTCCGCATCCTACACACCAACTTCTGTCCAACCGCAAGCACCCACTGGCCAGCCAGAGGCTCTAGTTGGGAGGGAAGATGAGCGGTGACCGGCATACCCCAAGATGACAGAATGCACCTCCCCCCTTCTTCAGCCCTCTGAAGTGACCTGTGACCCTGGAGCACAACCTCCAAGTTAGGAGAAGGAGGGTGAGAGGGCAGCCAGGGTCCTGCCACCTGCAGAGTGACAAGGGCCCCTGGGACCCCTGGGCAGGATGCAGGGAGCCAGCCCACCCAGCTTCAGTGGAGCCTGGAGCTCCACCCCCAGGTACCTCCCCAACCGGGGACAGGAGATACTGTCAGGCAGATGGATGAGATTCTCCATAAGGAGCGAGGCGCCCGGTCAGCTCCCCACTCGGGAGGACACTGAGCCAGCAGAAACCCTGGGGTGCCAGGTGCAGCAGAGTCCAAGGGGGCCAGACTGAAATTGGAGAGAGAACCCCACGTATACCCCAGGACCCGCAGCCCTGATGTGGGGGCGGGCATCCCAGTGGTCAGCGCAGTCCTCAGTGCTTCCAACATGAGTCCAAGCCAGGACATGTGACACAGGAGGGCAGCTCTGTCAGGGGACCCAGACACCCTGCATGTCTCTCGGGGCCCAAGCAGGCCAGACTCAACTGCCTTGTGCCCAGGTGCTGGCAGAAGGCCCTGTGGTCCCCGGGACATGCAGTCTCTGAGGAGCTGTCACAGGGGCTCTCTTCTGGCTCTGCCCTTGCAGGAGGTGGCTGCTCGAGGGTGCCAGTGACGGTGGCCTTCCGCCGGGCCCTCTGGGAGTGCAGCTGTGAGCTGCAGGTCTTTGCAGATGCGACCCCAAGGGTCTCGTTAATGGCATAGGGACCCTCAATGGGGCTTGCTCTCTCCTGGCCGATGGCCTCTGTGGGGGTGACATGCCACTCACAGTACCTACTGGGGCTGCCCCACGGCCAGACCAGACTCCAGACCAGGGAAAAGAACTCTGCAGGGACAGCGGACCCTCTGCAGAGAAGCAAAGAGAAGTTCAGATTCTGTAAGTGGCATTTCCCAAGAGATGGGAGACCATTTCCCTTAGATTAGCACAACGAGGCCCACAGGGTGGAGATGGGAAGAGTGAGAAAGGTGATGGCAGGGTGAAGAGGCCACCGGAAGTCTGCAAGAGAGAACTGACAGTGGTCCCAGAACTCAGAAGAAAGGCAGGGGCGTGGTGAGGGAGGGGAGAGCCCATGGGGAGAGCTGGCCCCAGATCCTGGCTGAGCAGAGACCTGAGGGGCCCACAGAGGAGTGCGAGGTACCCAGCGTGCGGTGGGAGGACTGGGGACGGCGGGAGAAAGCAAAGCATCCGCCGCGGGCCTGGCCCCAGCACACAGCCAGAGCAGCCAGCCAGGACTGTGTTCTGCAAGATGGCAGAATGTGCCGTGGCCCCTTCTTCAGCCCTCTGAAGTGACCTGTGACCTGTGACCCAGACTCTGCACAGGCGCGTCTGCCGTGCTTTGCTTCTCAGGAAACCGCGGCAGATGTGCTCCCCTGGGCCAGCTGGATCAGGACCCGGAGGGAGCAGGCAGGCCCAGGCCCGGGAGTTGGGAGGGCGCACCCTGCTCAGGGACCCAGAGGACCGGAGGCCGACAAAGAACCTGCAGGGAGCAACTGGACAGGACCCCCCCCCCCGGGAGCCCAAGGAGCCCCTAGAAGGCCACCGTCCGATCACCAGGAGACCCACGGGGTGAGGGTGGGGTGCTGAAGAATCCCAAGGAGCAGCCCTAGGTGGAGGGACCAGAGACAAACCCAGAGCTGAAATCACCACCCAGTGACCCTGGAGAGGCAATGGGTATCAAAACAGCATTTTTTAAAATATTTATTTTTTAGTTGTAGTTGGTCCCATCTTTATTTTTTAATTTATTTTTGTGTGGTGCTGAGGATGGGACCCAGGGCCTCACACGTGCTAGGCGAGTGCTGTACCTCTGAGCCACAACCCCAGCTCCTCAAAATAGCATTAAAAAAAAGTGAAAGAAAAGTTATTGAGGGGCTGGGGATGTGGCTCAAGCGGTAGCGCGCTTGTCTGGCATGCGTGTGGCCCGGGTTGGATCCTCAGCACCACATACACACAAAGATGTTGTGTCCGCCGAAAACAAAAATAATAAATAAATATTAAAAAATTCTCGCTCTCTCTTAAAAAAAAATTTAAAGAAAAGTTATTGAGGTCAATGACAAAACATACCAGTTTAAAAACTTGGAAGCGTCGGGTGGTAGGTGGTCTTTTCTCTTCCTGTTTGTAGAGCTATTGTATTTTTTGATGGTGTTTATGTATGACTCAGACAAAAATAAAATTGGAAGGGAGGGAGGGGGCGACTGAGGAGGCACTGGGTACTTTAGACGCTGAGAAGCATTGTAGACCCCGACCACTGAGGCGTGGGATCACACAGAGGGCAGGTGCTCCAGCGGAGGGGACAGAAAGGGCTTGTTTCTGAACAGAACTGAGCCCAAGGGCTGAGGATGTGGCTTAAGCGGTGGCGCGCTCGCCTGTCATGTGTGTGGCCCGGGGTTCCATCCCCAGCACCACATACAAACAAAGATGTTGTGTCCCCCGAAAGCTAGAAAATAAATATTAAAACATTCCCTCTCTCTCTCTCTCTCTCTCTCTCTCTCTCTCTCTCTCTCTCTCTCTCTCTCTCTCTCTCTCTTAAAAAAAAAAAAAAAAAAAAAGAACTGAGCCCAAGAGTCGGGGTTGAGACACAGGTCAGACCCGAATCTGCAGTTTCTGACCCAGAGAGGTTCTGGAGGGGATCAGAGGGCAATGGCAGGAGCCAGGGTGAGCCAGAGCTGTGGCATGTATTTGAAAGTAGACAACAAACAGGACTTCCCTGTCACTACAGCATAAACACACACAAGGAAGGGCGTGTGTGCTTGGACTACCTGCAAGCAGGTATATAAAGGCTGCCGGAGGACAGGCCTCCTCCTTCCTCTCCTCCCTCTCCACCTGCTCCTCTCACCTCTTCCACCCTCCACCTCCAGAACCATGACCTGCTGTGGCTGCTCCGGGGGCTGTGGCTCCAGCTGTGGGGGCTGTGGCTCCAGCTGCTGCAAGCCCGTGTGCTGCTGCAAGCCCGTGTGCTGCTGTGTGCCAGCCTGTTCCTGCTCCAGCTGTGGCTCCTGTGGGGGCTGCAAGGGGGGCTGTGGCTCCTGTGGGGGCTGCAAGTCCAGCTGCTGCAAGCCCTGCTGCTGCCAGGACAGCTGCTGCAAGTCCAGCTGCTGCAAGCCCTGCTGCTGCCAGTCCAGCTGCTGCAAGTCCAGCTGCTGCAAGCCCTGCTGCTGCCAGTCCAGCTGCTGCAAGCCCTGCTGCTGCCAGGACAGTTGCTGCAAGTCCAGCTGCTGTAAGCCCTGCTGCTGCCAGGACAGCTGCTGCAAGTCCAGCTGCTGCAAGCCCTGCTGCTGCCAGTCCAGCTGCTGCAAGCCCTGCTGCTGCCAGGACAGCTGCTGCAAGTCCAGCTGCTGCAAGCCCTGCTGCTGTCAATCCAGCTGCTGCAAACCCTGCTGCTCCTCAGGTTGTGGGTCCTCTTGCTGCCAGTCCAGCTGCTGCAAACCCTGCTGCTCCTCAGGCTGTGGGTCCTCTTGCTGCAAGTCCAGCTGCTGCAAGCCCTGCTGCTGCCAGGACAGCTGCTGCAAGCCCTGCTGCTGCCAGTCCAGCTGCTGCCAGGACAGCTGCTGTGTCCCTGTGTGCTGCCAGTGTAAGATCTAACCAGTCCTAGGAAATCCCATCGGCGTCTGAAGAAGTGTCTCATGGGGCCTCCTACTCTGCAGATCCACCCTCATCCTAGGCTCTAAAGTATCCCTTCCTCCGTGTTCAGAGCTGGGCACTCATCGCTGGGCCATGGAGGAGGTACCGGCTTTGTGCCCACTGTCCCTTATGGGAAGCCTTGGAGGGGCGCCCTGGGTTCTCCCTCCTTCTGTGCTGAAACACAGTCCTCTTGGAGCTCCTCAGCCTAGGTCCCTCACTGCTAGTGGCCCACTGGCGACCTCAGCTCTTCAGCCACACCGAACACTGGCCTCATGCCCGCTCTTTTTCTCTTTGCATATCTGACCCCAACAGGGCACCGTGAATCCTTAAATAAATAACCCTCCCACTCAGAAAGCCGTTCTTGTGGTGCATGTTTTCCAGCTCCCCCCTCACAGGTGAAGTCACCATCTCCTGCGTCTGGGTTTGCGGTCCACTCTTGCAGCCATACACTGACAGTGACCTCTGACAGGCCCATGCAGACGGGATGGCACTGAGGAAGACAGGTGCTGACTCTGGAGGGAAGCGGATTTGAGGCTCCGTATCTGCAGAGTGGCAGGAAGGGACAGGACCCACCAGTGGCCTCTGAGAGGAGATGGGGCCCTGGGTGAGGTGGGGGCCCCACGGGGGGACACAGTAGAGGACACAGACACAGGCTGTGCTGGGGCTTTCAGGGGGTGGGTGGGCTCTGGCTTGGTGTCAGGACCAGACACTGTGCTAATAGTTTGTCAAGTAATCGTCCTCTTGATACCTCTGTCTCCTCACCAAGGAGGTCATCTGCCACCGTGTCATGGAGACTAGACGTCTGAACCTTGCAGAGTGCTTGGCACGCACTGGACACACACAAGGCATGCGGGGGTGTGGGCACTGCTGGGCCACAGCTCATGGGGTCACGTGAGTGTGTGTGACAGAGCTGTGCTGCAGGCTGGATCCTGAAGAGCACCAGGGGAGGCCGGGCAGGGCCCTGCAGAGTCTGGGTGTTTTGAGGCTACACTGGGGTGGCCTGGCAAAGGTGGCCTTGCAGAGGTGCAGCACAGCACGTGGGTCCCATGGCTGGTCGCTGTACAGGACCAGCACCTGTTCAGGGTGGAAGCCACTGGAGGTGAGGCTCAGGAAGCTCCAGGTGCAGTCTGACTGGGTGGAGGCTGCTGGTCATGAGGTGAGGGAGGCCGCAGGTGAGTTGCTGTCTCCTGCAGTATAACAAATCGCTCACTCAGAGACTAAAAACCACACCCACACTTCACCTGCTCCCATAGGTCCAAAGCCCAGGCTGAGGGAACCTGGGCCTCTCCTCAGGATGTCCTGGAGCCATTGTTGAGCTGACAGGCCACGCAGGGTTCTACGGGAGCTCTGGGACCTCTCCCATGTTCACCGAGGCTTGAAGGGTTAGTTCCTTCTGATCGAGGCTTGAGTTGTCATCCAGAGACCATCTTTGGTGTTTGAGCTTCCTTAACTGGTGGACCACTGCCACTGGCCATTCCTAGCAGGCTTTGGCTTCCTTCCTGGCCAGCAGAGGGGCATCTCTCCATTCAGGCCCCGCCCCTTCTCAGAGCTCCTCTGGTTAGGCCTGGCCCATCCAGGATCGCCTCACTTTGGATCAGCTTAACTCATGGCAGACCCCAATCACATCTGCCCACTTCCCACAGTCACAGGGGTGAGGTCTTGCCAGTCACAGGCTCCTCCCATGCTCTAGAGGGCCATGTAGGAAGAGGGTCTTTGAGGGCTAGTTCTACAATTCTGCTGTCACAAAAGGAGAGACAGGTCTGGGGAGACGGGGACAGGCCATGCTCACAGCCTACGTGGGAATGCAGATGAGGTATCCAGGAGAGGGGTGAGAGGGGCCAGTGTGGAGTCACACCCAGCAGCTGTCAGCTCGGAGGAGCAGCAGGGTGGAAGAGAATGAGTCAGATGACATCAGATTGTGGGGTACAGAGAGGGGATCCAAGGTGGACATCTGGGAACACAGAACCTGGAGGAGAGGAGGTGAAGGGACCCAAGGGGCCTGGCCTGGGAGCCCAGGAGGGCTTGACCCCCAGACTCTCCACATCTCAAAGGCATGACTATGTAAGACCCTAGGAATCTACAAGACCCACCCAGCCAAACCCAGCCAAATTCAGCCAAACCCAACCAAACCCAGACAAACCCAGCCAAACCCAACCAAACCCAACCAAACCCAGACAAACCCAGCCAAACCCAGCCAAACCCAGCCAAAACCAACCAAACCCGGCCAAACCCAGCCAAACCCAGCCAAACCCAACTAAACCCAACCAAACCCAGCCAAACCCAGCCAAACCCAACCAAACCCAACCAAACCCAGCCAAACCCAGCCAAAACCAACCAAACCCAACCAAACCCAGCCAAACCCAGCCAAACCCAACCAAACCCAACCAAAACCAACCAAACCCGGCCAAACCCAGCCAAACCCAGCCAAAACCAACCAAACCCGGCCAAACCCAGCCAAACCCAGCCAAACCCAACCAAACCCGGCCAAACCCAACCAAACCCAACCAAACCCAACCAAACCCGGCCAAACCCGGCCAAACCCGGCCAAACCCGGCCAAACCCAGCCAAACCCAGACAAACCCAGCCAAAACCAACCAAACCCAGCCAAACCCAGCCAAACCCAGCCAAACCCAACCAAACCCAGCCAAACCCAGCCAAAACCAACCAATCCCAGCCAAATCCAGCCAAACCCAACCAAAACCAGCCAAACCCAGACAAACCCAACCAAACAAAAACAAACCCAACCAAACCCAGACAAACCCAGACAAACCCAACTAAACCCAGACAAACCCAGACAAACCCAACCAAAACCAACCGAACCCAACCAAACCCAGCCAAAACCAACCAAACCCAACCAAACCCAGCCAAACCCAGCCAAACCCAACCAAACCCAACCAAAACCAACCAAACCCGGCCAAACCCAGCCAAACCCAGCCAAAACCAACCAAACCCGGCCAAACCCAGCCAAACCCAGCCAAACCCAACCAAACCCGGCCAAACCCAACCAAACCCAACCAAACCCAACCAAACCCGGCCAAACCCGGCCAAACCCGGCCAAACCCGGCCAAACCCGGCCAAACCCGGCCAAACCCAACCAAACCCGGCCAAACCCAGTCAAACCCAGCCAAACCCAGCCAAACCCAGCCAAACCCAGACAAACCCAGCCAAAACCAACCAAACCCAGCCAAACCCAGCCAAACCCAGCCAAACCCAACCAAACCCAGCCAAACCCAGCCAAAACCAACCAATCCCAGCCAAATCCAGCCAAACCCAACCAAAACCAGCCAAACCCAGACAAACCCAACCAAACAAAAACAAACCCAACCAAACCCAGACAAACCCAGACAAACCCAACTAAACCCAGACAAACCCAGACAAACCCAACCAAAACCAACCGAACCCAACCAAAACCAACCAAAACCAACCAAACCCAACCAAACCCAGCCAAACCCAACCAAACCCAACCAAACCCAGCCAAACCCAACCAAACGAAAACAAACACAAGATCCTCTGGGAACTAATACATGAGTCTGGGTTTAGCAAGGTCCCAGGTTGCAAGATCGACCCATAGAAATGCATCACCCATCTGTATGATTACAAACCAAAATGGAATCACAGTATCATACACAATCACTCCCCAAATATATTGGCATAAACTTAACAAGAAGTACAGAATGTAGATGCTGAAAATGACAAAATGCTAATGCAAGAAATCCAAGAAGACCACATCAACCGAGACAGACCATATCACGTACTGCAAGGCTCCATGTGGTAAGATGCCAATTCTCTGAAATTAACCTGTATTTTAAAAACATTCCTATTAAAATCCTGCCAGGATACACTGTAGATATAGACCCTGTTCAAAACTTTACATAGAAAGATAAAGGAACCAGAATAACCAAAGAAATGCAAAAACCGAACATGACTAGAGGAACAGCACTCCCTAACTTTAGGATAAAATTGCCCCTGGGGAAGTCAGGACAGGGGGTGTTGGTGGAGGAAAGACTCGCAGAGCCACCCAGCAGAGCAGCGAGCCCAGTTTCTCCCACCAAGCCCAGCCACTGGGGCAAGGGTACAGGGCGGTCTCTTGTCAACAAATAGTTGGGACAATTGGATATTTGTAGGGGGAGAAAATCTGTCTTGACCCAAACTTCATGTTTATTATAACTCGGATCACGAGCGGATGGCAGAAGAGATTTAGAAGGCAAATCTCCATGACAAGAGGGAGGTGGGAGCTCTCTCCCGTGGCTCCAAAGACGCGGTCAAGACGCGGTCGAAAAGAAAACCACTGATAAGCTGGGCTTCCTCAGAACTGGAAAGTCTTGCCCAGAGGAGACTCCAGCAAGGGGTGGGCCAGCAAGCCCAGACCTGGGGCACGTCCCACTGACGGGACACATGACTTCTCCCAGAATGTGCCAAGAACCCTCCAGACTCCACAGTGAGGAAGATGTCCCAGCGGGAACGTGGGTGAAGGGTCTGAAGAGTCAGTTCACAGAGGAGGATGACGAAGGTGAGATGGCCATGAAACAACGGTCAGCACTGGTCAGCCCCAGGGGTCAGCACCGGGGTCAGCACATGGCACAGCAACTAGGGTCAGTACAGAGGCCAGCACCAGGGGTCAGCACAGGGATCAGCACAGGGGTCAGTACAGGGGCCAGCACCAGGGGTCAGCACAGGGGTCAGCACAGGAGTCAATATAGGGGCCAGCACCAGGGGTCAGCATAGGGGTCAGCACAGGGGCCACCAGGGAACCGTGAAACTCATTTTTAATGTGGCCTGGGGATCAAGCCCAGGGTGCTCTACCACTGAGCCACACCCCCAGCCCTTTTCATTTTTTGTTTAGAGACAGTGTCTTGCTAAGCTGCCCAGGCTGGCCGTGAACTTGTGACCCTCCTGCCTCAGCCTCCTGAGTGGCTGGGATGACAGTATGGCCACCTCACCCAGCTGGCCATGCAAAATTAAAGGCCAATGAGACGTCACTGCACTTCTATCAGAACATCTAAGGTCTTTTAAGATTCCGAAGATTCCAGGTGCTGGTGAGGTGGGGAGCCACCAGCTCTTACCCGGGCTGGTGGGAATACAGGAGGTCCAGCCTCTGGGGAAACCGGACCCACTGGGCCCACCAAGCTCAGCGGGCACTCTCCACAGGACCCAGTGGCCACGCTGTGGGGTCTGTCCCAGAGAAGTCGAAACCTGTACTGACACGAAACTCAGCGCCTGGAGGTGTTGATGCACCCTGATGCCCCCTGAGGCCAGTCGGCCGGAGTGCAGCCCGTGCGCTGAGGAAAGGACTGCCGGCCACGCGGCTCACCCTGGCGTGGATGCCACAGCGTGTAGGGGCACCTCCCTCTCCCCTCTGTCCCTGCTCTGATGACCTGTGAGGAAGGCCACTCCTCCTCCCGACCACCCACAGGGTCTGGTACCTGCTTTCCTGCTCCTTCAAGCCATTTTCAGGACCCGCGGCTTTCCCAGGAAGCCAGATGTGAGCCCTGAACCTGCCGCACACCCTGCATGGTCAGTCCACGTCCACCACGTCTGGAGACGGTGTGAGCGACTCCCCGAGCCTGGCTGCAGGCTGCGTCCCCAGCATGGTGGTGGCCAGGTGCAGGGCCTGGAGGAGGAAGGGTGAGAGGCAGGCCGAGGTCTGGGGCTCCACCAGCCCAGGGGTCGATGCTGGTCTTGTAGGGTGGTCAGCTCCTGTGAGAACAGGCTGTTAGGGAGCTGGCTCCTCCCAGCCCATGCACCACTCGCTCTTCTCACACACGTACCGTCATTGGGATGCCATCTGCATGTGGTCCTCCCCAGGGCTGAGCAGATGCCAACCCTGTGTTCTTGGACCTCCAGAACCGTGAGAAAAACAACCCCCTTATCCTTATACAGTAATCCAGCTCAAGTATTTTGTCATAGCAACAGAGCACAGACTGATCCAACACCCAGACTCCGTTCTGAGTGGCAGTCCTTCCTGTTTCTGTGGGGCAGGGGACAAACAGAAACTGCCAGGGGTCCACACCACGGAACACCATGCGGCTGTGGAAGGTGGTCTGTGGACACGCACTGTAACGTGGCCCAACCTCAGTTAGGTTTATCAAGTGCCAAGCTCAGCAGGTTGCACCCCGTGCAGGCTCGTCCACGCACACGGCAGTCCTAGCCCAGGGCCAGGACCGTCAGAGGGGACTGAGGGGCAGATGAGGACTCTTCAGGGCGATGGAAGGGCTAAGCGTCTTGATTGCAGTGGTCTCTTGAATCCTCATAGGCAACGGAATCTCACAGAACTGCCCACTGAAAGATCCACCCCCAAACTGGCGGTCCAGGCTGGGTGTGCCCAGTGGTCAGCGCCTACCTGGCCTGTGTGAGGCCCTGGTTCCCAGCCTCAGCACCACAGAGACGTGATGGAGTCCCAGGGGGGGCCTGGGATTGAAGGGACAGTACAGGGCCAGGTCCCAGGTCCTGGGTGTGGACAGCAAATGGGATTTAGGAAGATTCACCTTGAGGGGCACAGGGCAGGCTGGAGGGCACTAAGGGCCTAAACCTGGCTCTGTCTGTGCCAGGAGCAGCCTCCTGAAGGCCAGGGGCCCGTCCTAGCTCCAGGCCTGACCCCCCCACCGCAGGGAGGGAGGAAGGCTGGGTTCAGGAGACGCTGGCCCTAGGCAAGGGCTCCTTTGAGCCCAGGGCAGGGTCCCGGCTCCTCAACCCTGGTGTGGGAGGCGTCCTGCCCGCCTGCCCTTCACACCTTAGCCCCTCAGCACCTGGGTTCAACCTCCACGGGCCCAGATCCCAGACCAGCCTCGGCCAGGCTGCCTGGCTCTCCACCTGGCCACAGCGAGCATGCGCCCAGCCCTGCCACCCGCCAGCAGATGGCCCTGCTGCAGATGGTGAGCTGACTTCCACGCTGTACTGAGGTTTCCCCCTGGAGCAGGGCCACATGGCCCAGGTGCCAGCAGGGACAGTGCCATGGAGAGCCAGTTCCCAGGCCTCCCACCACGGTCAACCCAGCAGACAGGCCTCGGGAGTGCGGAGCCCAGCCCCAGGGATCCGAGCTGTGCGGAGGCTTCAGAGCTGGGGTGCAGTCAGAGCTGGGGTGCAGTCAGAGCTGGGGTGCAGTCAGACCGGGGCCGTCCCCAGGGAGCAGCCACAGGCGGAGAGCAGTCGCTGCCCCTGGGAGAAGGAAGCACGGGGTGGGAGGGCCTGTCAGGGGGCAGCACTCGGATCCTCTGCCACCTGCAGGGGTGCAGTCTCCTGGGGTCAGTTCTGGCTCTGAGGTGAGGTAGTAAGGGGGGGCCTTGAGGGGCAGGGCCCAGTGGGGCACTGCGAGGTCAAGGGGTCATGGCCCCACAGGGATGGGGGAAGCTCTCCTGGAAGCCAGTGGAGCTCACAGGGTCTGGTGCCTCCCAGTCTCTGGCTTCTTTTCTCCCCATATGATCCCTGCCACCACGCTGCCAGGGGTCAGGGGACGTCCCCAGAGCCAGCACTTGCTGCTTAGACCTTCAGACTCCAAAAACGTGAGTTAAATCAACGCTGTTTTCTTTTTGTAATTTTGTAATTTTTTTGGGGGGGGGGAAGATGGCCATTTATATTAACTGGATGTTGCCACCAGGATGGAGTATCAATTTCTTCCCTGAATTGGAGTCCTAGTCTTGTAACTCTGGTTCTGCGTCATCATTCTAAGGTATGTGTTAGGTTCTGAGTCTGAGGAAGACCCCTTCCGCTCTCGGTGTTTTTATAGGGTCTCGTCACCAGCACAGACTCAAAGTACTTGAGTTGTACATTTTGGCAGAAGTCGACAAAAATCCTCACTTCTTGAGCTTTTTGCCACTGTGCACTTTCTGGTGGTACGGAGGCTGGGCGGGGCACTGAAGTCCTTGCCACACACTTCGCATTTGTAAGGTCTTTCTGCAGCGTGGACCCTGTGGTGGGCTGGAAGGCGTGCGCTCTCACCAGACCCCTTTCCGCATGTCTCACGTTGAGAGTTTCTCCCGGGTGTGAACCCTCCGAGGGACTCCAAGACCTGAGGGGAGACTAAAGGCTTTACCACCCTCCTCACACTTATGGGGTTCTCCTGTGTGGACCCTCTGGTGATGGCGAAGACTCCAGCTCCCCCCAAGCCCTTCCCACACTCCCACCCTGTGAGGTCTCTCTAGTGGGTCCTCTCTGATGGGTGTGAACCGCGAACTGTCTCTAAAGCCCTTTCCTCACACCTGCCCTCTGTCCGGCTTCTCCCCTGTGTGGACTCTGCTGGGACTGGAGGCCCGAGCACTGACCCAGCCCTTACCACGTAGACCACAGGAGTATGGTCTCTCTCCAGGATGGACTCTCCGATGGCCTGGCTGAAGCCCTTGCCACACACTTCACTTCTGCAGGGTTTCTCCCCAGTGTGGACTCGCTGATGGGTGTGGAGATGTGCCGCCTGAGTGAACCCTTGCCACACTCCTCCATTGGTAAGGCTTCTCTCCAGTGTGAGTCCTATAGTGAGTGACGAGCCTGTGCTGCTATGGAATCTCTTGCCACAGCTGTCACATCTGTGGGACTTCTCTCCTGGGTTACACTGGTGAGGATAAAAAGGGCTCTTACTGAAGCAATCGCCAGATCCCTGACCTGGCCCAGTGTCTCTCCTGGGCGGAGTCTGACGGGTTTGCAGCTGTGTGTTCTGAATGAAGCGCTTCTCCCCTGGGGGACCCTCTGATGAAGGTGAGGCACTGGACTGTAATGGAAGCTCATTCCAACCTCACTAACTACATGGATGTGGTCTCTCTTAAAAGGGTGACTGCAGGTTGGAGCCATCAGTAATGCTCCGGCCACATTTGTCACATCTGCAGGGCTTCTGCTCTGTCTCATTTTTAACATGTTCACTGGATGGTGATCTCCTCGTCAAGTCTGCACACAAATGCACACTGCTTTTCACACCAATTAGCTTACTTCCACTGAGATTCTCTGACTTGCTCAGAATGCATTCTGGCAAGAGTCCTGGGTTCTTAAAGTTGAAAACTCTTCATTTTCAGCATACCTGGGACCATTTCCTTTATGGTTCTTTGTATGCTCTCACTTTCAAAAACCTGAATGGATCTCCTTGTGATGACTGGAGATCCTTCCTCTGAGGACATCTGGTTATTCACTTCAACCTGTTTCCAGATTGGCAGCAGGATACTCTGCAGGTGAAAGGTATTTCAATGTCGCGTCTACCCGCCGGCAGGAAAGACGACAACAGCAGGATTCTTCTTTAACACACTTTATTGGAAGCTTCCATGAGGTATAGATGAGAGAGAAAAGGCCCCGAGCCCGAGAAAACCACCCCTTATATACTTCAGCTGCAGCCCTGCTCGTGCACCATTGGACAAAGAGTGCATAGCAACACAGCAGCAGCCAATAGAATGATAGACCCAGCACTTGCACATAATGCAAGAGACACCCAGCTCCAGCTTGTGCAAAGCAACAAGCACTTCTTGAAAACAGTTTGTTCCAGGAGCTGGACAATTGATACATTGTATTCTAGGGAGTGGCTGAAAACAAAGAACTGGGTCTCAGCCCAAGAATTAGGCTCACGCCCACACAAGGCAGCACAGCAAAATGGCTCTCTACAGTTCCCCCCTTTTGTTTTCTAAAAACAATACAGGCAAGAGTAGAGGTGAATTGCCATTACTCATACTAAGCCTTCAACCAGGAACCTTATCAGACCCAAGCAGGTCAGGACGTTCCCGCATGACCGGTATTGGCTGAATATGAAAACAGACACCACAGATCTTACAAGGCCTTGTGAGCTGGCCTCCTTGACGTGCATAAACTTCAGGGCTGGATCCAAGCCCTGGGGGCCGGGGGGAATCCACTGCCAGCAGTGTTTTCCTTTTGTTTGTTGCACGTCAAAGGGAATCAAGTAGCCCCTGTCTTAGGTCGTTCACTGCCCTTACATTGCTTACCCGTCCTTGGGGAGGCCCCATTCCCCTGTCTTAGGTTGCAGTGCAAGCGTGAAAGTTGCCCGTCTCTGGGTACTACAAGATCAGCTCGTTGTTGCCAAGGCGTTTAATGGTATCTACTCAGCCAGTCATTATTAGGTCTCTGAGGCTGAACTGTGGCTATAAAAATACAACGACAAACAAGTTGGCAACACCCTAAAAGAAAGGCACGGGTCCTAAAGCGATAGAAAAGCACTAGTGTGGAAACCCATCTGCGTGCAATGGCAGTAAAGCCGGCAGAGTGCAAGGGCTTTCCAACACTAAGAGAATAGCAAGAAGAGACATGTCGTTCCCAGTGCAATGTCCGTAAACTTGGGGTGCAACGACCATGTCAAAGATTCACTGTTTAATTTGCGCAAGCCAAACTTGAGGTGAGTTGCCATTTTCTAAAGCTGCAAGAGCTTGTGTGAGCATAGCCTTATCATGAGCATTGCGGGCCTTAAGGCGACAGAGAAACCACAAGCAGAGAACCATACCGAAGCAACACATTGCACCAATCTCTGTAAAGTGCTATGCTTCACTTTCAGGCCCTTGGAGCGTAACAGACCATCTAGGGCCGAGAAAAGCGGACTTGAAGGTGCGGCACCCCTGACACAACAACAAGAAAAACACAGAAAACAAAAGACACAGACGACAAAAAGAACACAGAAAACAAAAGTAAAAGCACACATTGCAGCTGCAATAAAATATGAGGCCTACGGGGTCCCGCTCTCGGGGACGAGGGGTCCGCTCACGGACGAGGGGTCCACTCAGGGACGAGGGGTCCACTCACGGGACGAGGGGTCCACTCACGGGACGAGGGGTCCACTCCGGGACGAGGGGTCCACTCACGGACGATCGGTGCACCACTCCTGTCGACTGAAAGTTCTGATTTTCCCGGGTTTCGGCACCACTTGTCGCGTCTACCCGCCGGCAGGAAAGACGACAACAGCAGGATTCTTCTTTAACACACTTTATTGGAAGCTTCCATGAGGTATAGATGAGAGAGAAAAGGCCCCGAGCCCGAGAAAACCACCCCTTATATACTTCAGCTGCAGCCCTGCTCGTGCACCATTGGACAAAGAGTGCATAGCAACACAGCAGCAGCCAATAGAATGATAGACCCAGCACTTGCACATAATGCAAGAGACACCCAGCTCCAGCTTGTGCAAAGCAACAAGCACTTCTTGAAAACAGTTTGTTCCAGGAGCTGGACAATTGATACATTGTATTCTAGGGAGTGGCTGAAAACAAAGAACTGGGTCTCAGCCCAAGAATTAGGCTCACGCCCACACAAGGCAGCACAGCAAAATGGCTCTCTACATTTCAATGCAAATTTTTGAAGCATTTCCATCTCATTTTGACTGGTACTGCCAAAATAGCTACTTCCCTGGGTTTCTGTCTCCATCATCCAAAGCTCTTCTGCTTCCAACTGAGACACCATATCCACTTTGAAGGGAAGGTACCCCACAGCAACCAGGTTCTAGAAATTCTCCTCCATTACATCTCGGTCCAGCTTCCTCTGAGTAAGGTCCAGCAGCCCCAGCTCCTGTGTGGTGAGGACCCCAGCCACATGGTTGAATGTCACTGCTCCTGAAGCTTGGTCGTTCATTCCTGCTCCTTCCGGGGAAGGCCAGATTCCTGAAGAGGCATGTCTCTCACAGCAGCTCCAAGTACTAAATGGACAGATGGGAAGTCCTGAGAACCAGGAGTCCCTTTCTCTTGTAGACAGGTCCACATGGTCCACAGGAGAACGCCTGGTGTCAGGGAGAGATGGGATCAATAAACTCACTTCTGAGTCCTACGCACACTCAGGTACTCAACCAGAATCTGCTCATTTTCCTCACGATTATTTACAGAGAGAAGGAAGCCAGGCTGAGGCGAGAGACGACGGGCAAGGACATGTTCAGTTCAGCGGCAGCACAGTCCCTCCGGCTGCCTGGTTCAGGGGGGAGAAAGGCTGCGGTGAGACTAGCCGTTTCTCCTCGCAGCTTCCAGGTGAAAGGCGCTGCGAACGCAGAGCCCTGTGGACAGCAAAGGCGACCAGCCGCGCGGACCTGAGCCTCGACCTGAGCCTCATCTAACCTGCTCCTCCGCAGGACCCTCCGGCTCACCGCCCTCCCAGAGCAGGAAACAGGCAGGAGCACAGCTCCGGAGGCAGGCAGGGCCCAGGGGATCCACGCTTCTGCCCTCCATCTCTCTGCCTCCCCACCTCCCCCGCGGCCTCGACTTCTCCATGTTAAATCGCCGGACAGGTGGCCACGAGACTCATGCTGAGGCTGAAAAGGCTCTGTGGGTTGTTGTGGCCACAGGCAGGGTGGACTCACCTCCCGGACCAAAAGACGATGACTGCCTTGCTTTCCCGGGCGTAGGTGCCGCTGTTTTCTTTATAAAGTATCTAGCCTCAGATATTTCATCACAGTAACAGAAAACGGATGAATGCAAACAGCAACAAGAGTACACTTCCCAATGTTTGGACAGTCACATCCTGAGAGGAAAACGAGAATTTGCCTCTGAGATGATGCATTGGCAGGTGTGGGTGTTCTGTTTGAGCTTATGGGGATTTCTTGATATTTTTCTATGCTAAATATGTTATTCTTGCACTTCAGAAACGGCAAATAAGAGGTTAAACACGAGGTCATGAAGAGTCGTGGTTCTGCCCCAGGGATATAACTGAAGTGTGCAGCAGCCCTGGAGCCAGTGGTACCCTGCACAGTGAGAGGGCGAAGGTGGGGAGGTACGTGGGGACTGATGCAATGACAGTAAGCAGTTTCTTCTGCAGGGAACTCTGAACCTCAAAGAAAGAGCTGGGGGAAGGGTGTGGATAGGAACCTGCATGGCTGGTAAGTAGAAGCTGCAAAGTCCACAGAACAAGCTGTCTTGAGTCTAAAAGTGCACCTGGCTCACCTGCACCAGAATCTGAATTTCTTATGATTTTGGACAAAAGGAAACATTGGTCACTCCACTGGGTCTCTGCAGTGAAGGAAGGGAGATTTGGACATGGCAAGACATTCCCAAATCACCTCCTTCTGAGGGTCCCCCAGCCAGAGGAGCCGGGCACTGAAGCTGCACAGAAGGCAGTGGATGAGTGGGTGTGTCACAGGTGGAGCAGTTTGTGTTGTTGTAAACACACAACTTCCCTAGGGAAAGTGTGGAAATAGACATAAGGAAGAGACTGTACCTGCCATCAGGACCCCAGACAGGTACTTAAAGCCCCGGCTCAGGAGGCCCCACACCTCATTCCTCCCTCTCCACCCTAAACTCTCACCTCCTCCACCCTCCACCTCCAGAACCATGACCTGCTGTGGCTGCTCAGGGGGCTGTGGCTCCAGCTGTGGGGGCTGTGGCTCCAGCTGCTGCAAGCCCGTGTGCTGCTGTGTGCCAGCCTGTTCCTGCTCCAGCTGTGGCTCCTGTGGGGGCTGCAAGGGGGGCTGTGGCTCCTGTGGGGGCTGCAAGTCCAGCTGCTGTCAGTCCAGCTGCTGCAAGCCCTGCTGCTGTCAGGACAGCTGTTGCAAGTCCAGCTGCTGCAAGCCCTGCTGCTGCCAGGACAGCTGCTGCAAGTCCAGCTGCTGCAAGCCCTGCTGCTGTCAGGACAGCTGTTGCAAGTCCAGCTGCTGCAAGCCCTGCTGCTGCCAGGACAGCTGCTGCAAGCCCTGCTGCTGCCAGGACAGCTGCTGCAAGTCCAGCTGCTGCAAGCCCTGCTGCTGCCAGGACAGCTGCTGCAAGTCCAGCTGCTGCAAGCCCTGCTGCTGCCAGTCCAGCTGCTGCAAGCCCTGCTGCTGCCAGTCCAGCTGCTGCAAGCCCTGCTGCTGTCAGGACAGCTGTTGCAAGTCCAGCTGCTGCAAGCCCTGCTGCTGTCAGGACAGCTGCTGCAAGTCCAGCTGCTGCAAGCCCTGCTGCTGCCAGGACAGCTGCTGCAAGTCCAGCTGCTGCAAGCCCTGCTGCTGCCAGTCCAGCTGCTGCAAGCCCTGCTGCTGCCAGTCCAGCTGCTGCAAGCCCTGCTGCTGTCAGGACAGCTGTTGCAAGTCCAGCTGCTGCAAGCCCTGCTGCTGCCAGGACAGCTGCTGCAAGTCCAGCTGCTGCAAGCCCTGCTGCTGCCAGGACAGCTGCTGCAAGTCCAGCTGCTGCAAGCCCTGCTGCTGCCAGTCCAGCTGCTGCAAGCCCTGCTGCTGCCAGTCCAGCTGCTGCAAGCCCTGCTGCTGTCAGGACAGCTGTTGCAAGTCCAGCTGCTGCAAGCCCTGCTTCTGCCAGTCCAGCTGCTGCAAGTCCAGCTGCTGCCAAGACAGCTGCTGCAAGTCCAGCTGCTGCAAGCCCTGTTGCTGTCAGTCCAGCTGCTGCAAGCCCTGCTGCTGTCAGGACAGCTGTTGCAAGTCCAGCTGCTGCAAGCCCTGCTGCTGCCAGTCCAGCTGCTGCAAGCCCTGCTGCTCCTCAGGCTGTGGGTCCTCCTGCTGCCAGTCCAGCTGCTGTGCCCCTATTTGCTGTCAGTGCAAGATCTGAGGTTCTGGACACAGAACTTCAGTGGCCCCTGCACACCCTCAGTCTCCAGACAGAGGCAGGAGCTGCACCCCAGACCCCTGGGGCTCACCCCTGGCTCTTATCTTCCAGTTGTTGGAAGCTGCATCTGCAGACCAAGGAGGACCCAGGTCTCCAGGGAAGAAGGACACCACTAACTGGTGGGCTAGGTCCCTCTTCCAATGCCCAGGGATCATGCCTCTCCCCCCTCACCACGTTCTCCAGCCTCTGAGTCACTGACCCTCATGGCCTCTGGCTTCACCTGGACATGCAGCACATAGTGGAGTCCCCGCAGCCTGGGCACCCCCAAGCTGTGAGCGCCTTGTCCACTGACAGTGGCCCAGCCCAGGCTGGCTCTGGGCCCTCCCTCTCTGGCCAACTTCTCTGATTCCTCTGTGGAGGCGTGTACCCTCGATGTCCTGAAATAAAGTCTGTCACCCACTCTGTTTCCATGGTGTTCTTCATTTCTTTAGCCCCTTTCCGCTCTCCTGGATCCTCCTCCCAGCTCCTGCCCTGGGTCCCATCAGGGTGTAGTCTCAGGCCATTCAGGAGCTGGAAATGGACCAACACAGAGGGAGTTTTTTAAAAGTCACTGAGTCGAAATCAGTAGGAATGTCAAGGCAGCCGTGCGTGGAGAGTTCTGGAAACGCAGGGTGCTGCTCCCGGCACACTGCTCCTCCATGAATCAGGCCAGAGCTCCAGACTCAGGAGAGCCTGGGGCATCTCCCTGCCCTGGGTCCCTTTCCAGGCTTGATGTGGGAGGCTG